>NC_140586.1:224257061-225488630 GCF_964204655.1 Triturus cristatus | reverse complement strand
CCTCTACCCTGCTACCCCTCTTCTACCCCACTACCCTCCTATCCTCTTACCCTACTACCCCTCTAGTACCCCACTACCCTACTACCCCACTACCCCTCTACTACCCCACTACCCCTCTACTCTACTACCCCACAGCACCTCTACTCTACTGCCCTACTACCCCTCTACTACCCCACTACTGCCCCTCTACTACACCACTACCCCTCTACTCTACTACCCCACTACACTACTAACCCACTACCCCTACTACACTACTACCCAACTACCCCTCTACTACCCCACTACCCTACTACCCCACTACCGCACTACCCTACTACCCCTCTACTACCCCTCTACCACACCCCTCTACTACCCCACTACCCATCTACTACCCCACTACCCTACTACCCCTCTACTACCCCACTACCATACTACCCCTCTACTCCCCTACTACCCTACTACCCCACTACCCTACTACCCTCCACTACCCCACTACCCCCTATTAACCTGCTACTCCACTACCCTACTGCCCCACTACCCTACTACCTCTTTACTACCCCTCTACCCCACTATCTTACTACCCCTCTACCCTACCATCCCTCTACTACCCCACTACCCCTCTACCCCTCTACTACCCCTCTACCCCTCTACTACCCCACTACCCCACTACCCCTCTACTACCCCACTACCCCTCTACTTCCCCACTACCCCAATACCCCCTACTACCTTACTACCCCTCTACCACCCCTCTCTACTAACCCTCTACCCTACTACCCCTCTACTACCCCAGTACCCAACTACCCTATTACCCCTCTACTAACCCATTACCCTACTACCCCTCCACTACCCCATTGCCCCTCTACTACCCCTCTACCCTACTACCCCTCTACTAACCCACTACCCATCTACTACCCCACTACTACCCTACTACCCCACTCCCCCTCTACTACACCATTACTACCCCTCTACCCCTCTACTAACCTACTGCCCCTCTACTACCCTACTACCCCACTACCCTACTACCCCTCTACTACCCGACTACCCCTCTACTACCCCTTTACCCCTCTACTACCCCTCTACTACCCCTCTACCCCTCTACTACCCCACTACCCTTCTACTACCCCACCACCCCACTACTATTCCTCTACTACCACACTACTACCCCTCTACTACGCCACTACCCCTCTATTACCCCACTACTACCCCTCTATTACCCCTTTCCTACCCCTCTACTACCCCTTTACTACCCCTCTACTACCCCACTACCCTACTACCCCACTACCCCCCTACTACTACTCCACTACTACCCCTCTACTACCATACTACCCCTCTACTACCCCACTACACTACTACCCTACCGCCCTACTAACCCTCTACTACCCTACTACTCTACTACCCCACTACCCCTCTACTTCCCCACTACCCCACTACCCCGTACTACGCTACTACCCTACTACCCCTCTACTACCCTTCTCTACTAACCCTCTACCCTACTACCTCTCTACTACCCCACTACCCTACTACACCACTACCCCTCAACTACCCCACTGCCCTACTACCCTGCTACCCCTCTACTACCCCACTACCCTACTACCGCACTACCCCTCTACTACCCCACCACCTACTACCCCTCTACTACCCCACTACCACCCCTCCACTACCCCATTGCCCTACTACCCTACAACCCATCTACTACCCCACTACCCCTGTATTACTGCACTACCCCTCTACTACCCCACTACCCTACAGCCCTTCTACTACCCCACTACCCCTCTACTACCCCACTACCCTACTAACCCTCTACTACCCCACTACCCCTCTATTACCCCACTACCCTCTACTTCCCCTCTACTATCCCACTACCCTACTAACCCTCTACTACCCCACTACCCCTCTATTACCCCACTACCCTCTACTATCCCACTACCCCCTACTACCCCACTACCCTCCTACCCCTCTACTACCCACACTACTCTACTATCCCACTACCCTACTACCCCCTACTACTACCCCACTACCCCACTACTACCCCACTACTACCCTACTACCATACTACCCCTCTACTATCCCACTACCCCTCTACTACCCCTCTACCCCTCTACTACCCCACTACCCCTCTACTACCCCACTACCCCTCTACTTCCCCACTACCCCACTAACCCCCTACTACCCCACTGCCCCTCTACTACCCCACTACCCTACCACCCTACTACCCCACTACCCCTACTACCTCACGACCCCACTACCCCCACTACCCCACAACCCCCCTACTACCCATACTACCCTACTACCCCACTACCCTACTACCCCCTACTACTACCCCACTACTACCCCACTACTACCCTACTAACATACTACCCCTCTACTACCCCACTACACTACTACCCCACTGCCCTACTACCCTACTACCCCTCTACTACCCCTTTACTACACTACTACCCCACTACACTACTACTCCACTGCCCCTCTACTACCCCATGATGTTTCTACCCCTCTACTACCCCACTACCCCTCTACTTTCCCACTACCCCTCTACCCCCCTACTACCTCTCTAGCACCCCTCTCTACTAACCCTCTACCCTACTACCCCTCTACTAACCCACTACCCAACTACCCCTCTACTACCCCACTACCCTACTACCCCTCCACTACACCACAACCCCTCTACCCTACTACACCACTACCCCTCTACTACCCCACTACCCTTCTACCCCACTACCCCTCTACTACCCTTCTACTACCCCACTACCCTTCTACCCCACTACCCATCTACTACCCCACTACTACCCTACTACCCCACTACCCCTCTACTACCCCTCTACTACCCCTCTACCCCTCTACTCTACTACCCCACTACCCTACCATCCCTCTACTACCCCACTACCCATCTACCTCTCTACTACCCCTATACCCCTATACTACCCCACTACCCCACTACCCCTCTACTACCCCACTACCCCTCTACTTCCCCACTACCCCAATACCCCCTACTACCTTACTACCCCTCTACCACCCCTCTCTACTAACCCTCTACCCTACTACCCCTCTACTACCCCAGTACCCAACTACCCTATTACCCCTCTACTAACCCATTACCCTACTACCCCTCCACTACCCCATTGCCCCTCTACTACCCCTCTACCCTACTACCCCTCTACTAACCCACTACCCATCTACTACCCCACTACTACCCTACTACCCCACTACCCCTCTACTACACCTTTACTACCCCTCTACCCCTCTACTAACCTACTGTCCCTCTACTACCCTACTACCCCACTACCCTACTACCCCTCTACTACCCGACTACCCCTCTACTACCCCTTTACCCCTCTACTACCCCTCTACTACCCCTCTACCCCTCTACTACCCCACTACCCTTCTACTACCCCACTACCCCACTACTATTCCTCTACTACCACACTACTACCCCTCTACTACGCCACTACCCCTCTATTACCCCACTACTACCCCTCTATTAGCCCTTTCCTACCCCTCTACTACCCCTTTACTACCCCTCTACTACCCCACTACCCTACTACCCCACTACCCCCCTACTACTACTCCACTACTACCCCTCTACTACCATACTACCCCTCTACTACCCCACTACACTACTACCCTACCGCCCTACTAACCCTCTACTACCCCACTACTCTTCTACCCCACTACCCCTCTACTTCCCCACTACCCCACTACCCCGTACTACGCTACTACCCTACTACCCCTCTACTACCCTTCTCTACTAACCCTCTACCCTACTACCCCTCTACTACCCCACTACCCTACTACCCCCACTACCCCTCTACTACCCCACTGCCCTACTACCCTGCTACCCCTCTACTACCCCACTACCCTACTACCGCACAACCCCTCTACTACCCCACCACCTACTACCCCTCTACTACCCCACTACCACCCCTCCACTACCCCATTGCCCTACTACCCTACAACCCATCTACTACCCCACTACCCCTGTATTACTGCACTACCCCTCTACTACCCCACTACCCTACAGCCCTTCTACTACCCCACTACCCCTCTACTACCCCACTACCCTACTAACACTCTACTACCCCACTACCCCTCTATTACCCCACTACCCTCTACTTCCCCTCTACTATCCCACTACCCCCTACTACCCCTCTACCCTCCCACCCCTCTACTACCCATTACCCCTTCTACTACCCACTACCCTACTACCCCTCTACTACCCTACTACCCCACTACTACCCCTCTACTACCCCACTACCCCCTACTACCCCAATACCCTCCTACCCCTCTACTACCCATTAACCCTTCTACTACCCCACTACCCCACTACCCTACTACCCCTCTACTACCCTACTACCCCACTACTACCCCTCTACTACCCCACTAACCCCCTACTACCCCACTGCCCCTCTACTACCCCACTACCCTACCACCCTACTACCCCCTACTACCTCACTACCCCACTACCCCCACTACCCCACAACCCCCTACTACCCACACTACCCTACTATCCCACTACCCTACTACCCCCTACTACTACCCCACTACCCCACTACTACCCTACTAACATACTACCCCTCTACTACCCCACTACACTACTACCCCACTGCCCTACTACCCTACTACCTCTCTATTACCCCTTTACTACGCTACTACCCCACTACACTACTACTCCACTGCCCCTCTACTACCCCACTATGTTTTTACCGCTCTACTACACCACTACCCCTCTACTTTCCCACTACCCCTCTACCCCCCTACTACCTCTCTAGCACCCCTATCTACTAACCCTCTACCCTACTACCCCTCTACTAACCCACTACCCAACCACCCCTCTACTACCCCACTACCCTACTACCCCTCCACTACCCCACAACCCCTCTACTACCCCTCTACCCTACTACACCACTACCCCTCTACTACCCCACTACCCTTCTACCCCACTACTACCCTTCTACTACCCCACTACCCTTCTACCCCACTACCCGTCTACTACCCCACTACTACCCTACTACCCCACTACTACCCTACTACCCCACTAACCCTCTACTACCCCTCTACTACCCCACTGCCCCTCTACTACCCCACTACTACCCCTCTACTACCCTAATACCCCACTACCCCTCTACTACCCCACTACCGGTCTACTACCCTACTACCCGACTACCTTACTACCCCTCTACCCTACTACCCCTCTACCCATCCCTCTACTACCCCTCTACCCTGCTACCCCTCTTCTACCCCACTACCCTCCTATCCTCTTACCCTACTACCCCTCTAGTACCCCACTACCCTACTACCCCACTACCCCTCTACTACCCCACTACCCCTCTACTCTACTACCCCACAGCACCTCTACTCTACTACCCTACTACCCCTCTACTACCCCACTACTGCCCCTCTACTACACCACTACCCCTCTACTCTACTACCCCACTACACTACTAACCCACTACCCCTACTACACTACTACCCAACTACCCCTCTACTACCCCACTACCCTACTACCCCACTACCCCACTACCCTACTACCCCTCTACTACCCCTCTACCACACCCCTCTACTACCCCACTACCCATCTACTACCCCACTACCCTACTACCCCTCTACTACCCCACTACCATACTACCCCTCTACTCCCCTACTACCCTACTACCCCACTACCCTACTACCCTCCACTACCCCACTACCCCCTATTAACCTGCTACTCCACTACCCTACTGCCCCACTACCCTACTACCTCTTTACTACCCCTCTACCCCACTATCTTACTACCCCTCTACCCTACCATCCCTCTACTACCCCACTACCCCTCTACCCCTCTACTACCCCTCTACCCCTCTACTACCCCACTACCCCACTACCCCTCTACTACCCCACTACCCCTCTACTTCCCCACTACCCCAATACCCCCTACTACCTTACTACCCCTCTACCACCCCTCTCTACTAACCCTCTACCCTACTACCCCTCTACTACCCCAGTACCCAACTACCCTATTACCCCTCTGCTAACCCATTACCCTACTACCCCTCCACTACCCCATTGCCCCTCTACTACCCCTCTACCCTACTACCCCTCTACTAACCCACTACCCATCTACTACCCCACTACTACCCTACTACCCCACTACCCCTCTACTACACCATTACTACCCCTCTACCCCTCTACAAACCTACTGCCCCTCTACTACCCTACTACCCCACTACCCTACTACCCCTCTACTACCCGACTACCCCTCTACTACCCCTTTACCCCTCTACTACCCCTCTACTACCCCTCTACCCCTCTACTACCCCACTACCCTTCTACTACCCCACCACCCCACTACTATTCCTCTACTACCACACTACTACCCCTCTACTACGCCACTACCCCTCTATTACCCCACTACTACCCCTCTATTACCCCTTTCCTACCCCTCTACTACCCCTTTACTACCCCTCTACTACCCCACTACCCTACTACCCCACTACCCCCCTACTACTACTCCACTACTACCCCTCTACTACCATACTACCCCTCTACTACCCCACTACACTACTACCCTACCGCCCTACTAACCCTCTACTACCCTACTACTCTACTACCCCACTACCCCTCTACTTCCCCACTACCCCACTACCCCGTACTACGCTACTACCCTACTACCCCTCTACTACCCTTCTCTACTAACCCTCTACCCTACTACCTCTCTACTACCCCACTACCCTACTACACCACTACCCCTCAACTACCCCACTGCCCTACTACCCTGCTACCCCTCTACTACCCCACTACCCTACTACCGCACTACCCCTCTACTACCCCACCACCTACTACCCCTCTACTACCCCACTACCACCCCTCCACTACCCCATTGCCCTACTACCCTACAACCCATCTACTACCCCACTACCCCTGTATTACTGCACTACCCCTCTACTACCCCACTACCCTACAGCCCTTCTACTACCCCACTACCTCTCTACTACCCCACTACCCTACTAACCCTCTACTACCCCACTACCCCTCTATTACCCCACTACCCTCTACTTCCCCTCTACTATCCCACTACCCCCTACTACCCCACTACCCTCCTACCCCTCTACTACCCACACTACTCTACTATCCCACTACCCTACTACCCCCTACTACTACCCCACTACCCCACTACTACCCCACTACTACCCTACTACCATACTACCCCTCTACTATCCCACTACCCCTCTACTACCCCTCTACCCCTCCACTACCCCACTACCCCACTACCCCTCTACTACCCCACTACCCCTTTACTTCCCCACTACCCCACTAACCCCCTACTACCCCACTGCCCCTCTACTACCCCACTACCCTACCACCCTACTACCCCACTACCCCTACTACCTCACGACCCCACTACCCCCACTACCCCACAACCCCCCTACTACCCATACTACCCTACTACCCCACTACCCTACTACCCCCTACTACTACCCCACTACCCCACTACTACCCCACTACTGCCCTACTAACATACTACCCCTCTACTACCCCACTACACTACTACCCCACTGCCCTACTACCCTACTACCCCTCTACTACCCCTTTACTACACTACTACCCCACTACACTACTACTCCACTGCCCCTCTACTACCCCATGATGTTTCTACCCCTCTACTACCCCACTACCCCTCTACTTTCCCACTACCCATCTACCCCCCTACTACCTCTCTAGCAACCCTCTCTACTAACCCTCTACCCTACTACCCCTCTACTAACCCACTACCCAACTACCCCTCTACTACTCCACTACCCTACTACCCCTCCACTACACCACAACCCCTCTACCCTACTACACCACTACCCCTCTACTACCCCACTACCCTTCTACCCCACTACCCCTCTACTACCCTTCTACTACCCCACTACCCTTCTACCCCACTACCCATCTACTACCCCACTACTACCCTACTACCCCACTACCCCTCTACTACCCCTCTACTACCCCTCTACCCCTCTACTCTACTACCCCACTACCCTACCATCCCTCTACTACCCCACTACCCATCTACCCCTCTACTACCCCTATACCCCTATACTACCCCACTACCCCACTACCCCTCTACTACCCCACTACCCCTCTACTTCCCCACTACCCCAATACCCCCTACTACCTTACTACCCCTCTACCAGCCCTCTCTACTAACCCTCTACCCTACTACCCCTCTACTACCCCAGTACCCAACTACCCTATTACCCCTCTACTAACCCATTACCCTACTACCCCTCCACTACCCCGTTGCCCCTCTACTACCCCTCTACCCTACTACCCCTCTACTAACCCACTACCCATCTACTACCCCACTACTACCCTACTACCCCACTACCCCTCTACTACACCTTTACTACCCCTCTACCCCTCTACTAACCTACTGTCCCTCTACTACCCTACTACCCCACTACCCTACTACCCCTCTGCTACCCGACTACCCCTCTACTACCCCTTTACCCCTCTACTACCCCTCTACTACCCCTCTACCCCTCTACTACCCCACTACCCTTCTACTACCCCACTACCCCACTACTATTCCTCTACAACCACACTACTACCCCTCTACTACGCCACTACCCCTCTATTACCCCACTACTACCCCTCTATTAGCCCTTTCCTACCCCTCTACTACCCCTTTACTACCCCTCTACTACCCCACTACCCTACTACCCCACTACCCCCTACTACTACTCCACTACTACCCCTCTACTACCATACTACCCCTCTACTACCCCACTACACTACTACCCTACCGCCCTACTAACCCTCTACTACCCCACTACTCTACTACCCCACTACCCCTCTACTTCCCCACTACCCCACTACCCCGTACTACGCTACTACCCTACTACCCCTCTACTACCCTTCTCTACTAACCCTCTACCCTACTACCCCTCTACTACCCCACTACCCTACTACCCCACTACCCCTCTACTACCCCACTGCCCTACTACCCTGCTACCCCTCTACTACCCCACTACCCTACTACCGCACAACCCCTCTACTACCCCACCACCTACTACCCCTCTACTACCCCACTACCACCCCTCCACTACCCCATTGCCCTACTACCCTACAACCCATCTACTACCCCACTACCCCTGTATTACTGCACTACCCCTCTACTACCCCACTACCCTACAGCCCTTCTACTACCCCACTACCCCTCTACTACCCCACTACCCTACTAACCCTCTACTACCCCACTACCCCTCTATTACCCCACTACCCTCTACTTCCCCTCTACTATCCCACTACCCCCTACTACCCCTCTACCCTCCCACCCCTCTACTACCCATTACCCCTTCTACTACCCACTACCCTACTACCCCTCTACTACCCTACTACCCCACTACTACCCCTCTACTACCCCACTACCCCCTACTACCCCAATACCCTCCTACCCCTCTACTACCCATTAACCCTTCTACTACCCCACTACCCTACTACCCCTCTACTACCCTACTACCCCACTACTACCCCTCTACTACCCCACTAACCCCCTACTACCCCACTGCCCCTCTACTACCCCACTACCCTACCACCCTACTACCCCCTACTACCTCACTACCCCACTACCCCCACTACCCCACAACCCCCTACTACCCACACTACCCTACTATCCCACTACCATACTACCCCCTACTACTACCCCACTACCCCACTACTACCCTACTAACATACTACCCCTCTACTACCCCACTACACTACTACCCCACTGCCCTACTACCCTACTACCTCTCTATTACCCCTTTACTACGCTACTACCCCACTACACTACTACTCCACTGCCCCTCTACTACCCCACTATGTTTTTACCGCTCTACTACACCACTACCCCTCTACTTTCCCACTACCCCTCTACCCCCCTACTACCTCTCTAGCACCCCTATCTACTAACCCTCTACCCTACTACCCCTCTACTAACCCACTACCCAACCACCCCTCTACTACCCCACTACCCTACTACCCCTCCACTACCCCACAACCCCTCTACTACCCCTCTACCCTACTACACCACTACCCCTCTACTACCCCACTACCCTTCTACCCCACTACTACCCTTCTACTACCCCACTACCCTTCTACCCCACTACCTGTCTACTACCCCACTACTACCCTTCTACCCCACTACTACCCTACTACCCCACTAACCCTCTACTACCCCTCTACTACCCCACTGCCCCTCTACTACCCCACTACTACCCCTCTACTACCCTAATACCCCACTACCCCTCTACTACCCCACTACCCGCCTACTACCCTACTACCCGACTACCTTACTACCCCTCTACCCTACTACCCCTCTACCCACCCCTCTACTACCCCTCTACCCTGCTACCCCTCTTCTACCCCACTACCCTCCTATCCTCTTACCCTACTACCCCTCTAGTACCCCACTACCCTACTACCCCACTACCCCTCTACTACCCCACTACCCCTCTACTCTACTACCCCACAGCACCTCTACTCTACTACCCTACTACCCCTCTACTACCCCACTACTGCCCCTCTACTACACCACTACCCCTCTACTCTACTACCCCACTACACTACTAACCCACTACCCCTACTACACTACTACCCAACTACCCCTCTACTACCCCACTACCCTACTACCCCACTACCCCACTACCCTACTACCCCTCTACTACCCCTCTACCACACCCCTCTACTACCCCACTACCCATCTACTACCCCACTACCCTACTACCCCTCTACTACCCCACTACCATACTACGCCTCTACTACCCTACTACCCTACTTCCCCACTACCCTACAACCCTCCACTACCCCACTACCCCCTATTAACCTGCTACTCCACTACCCTACTGCCCCACTACCCTACTACCTCTTTACTACCCCTCTACCTCACTATCTTACTACCCCTCTACCCTACCATCCCTCTACTACCCCACTACCCCTCTACCCCTCTACTACCCCTCTACCCCTCTACTACCCCACTACCCCACTACCCATCTACTACCCCACTACCCCTCTACTTCCCCACTACCCCAATACCCCCTACTACCTTACTACCCCTCTACCACCCCTCTCTACTAACCCTCTACCCTACTACCCCTCTACTACCCCAATACCCAACTACCCTATTACACCTCTACTAACCCATTAACCTACTACCCCTCCACTACCCCATTGCCCCTCTACTACCCCTCTACCCTACTACCCCTCTACTAACCCACTACCCATCTACTACCCCACTACTACCCTACTACCCCACTACCCCTCTACTACACCATTACTACCCCTCTACCCCTCTACTAACCTACTGCCCCTCTACTACCCTACTACCCCACTACCCTACTACCCCTCTACTACCCGACTACCCCTCTACTACCCCTTTACCCCTCTACTACCCCTCTACTACCCCTCTACCCCTCTACTACCCCACTACCCTTCTACTACCCCACCACCCCACTACTATTCCTCTACTACCACACTACTACCCCTCTACTACGCCACTACCCCTCTATTACCCCACTACTACCCCTCTATTACCCCTTTCCTACCCCTCTACTACCCCTTTACTACCCCTCTACTACCCCACTACCCTACTACCCCACTACCCCCCTACTACTACTCCACTACTACCCCTCTACTAACATACTACCCCTCTACTACCCCACTACACTACTACCCCACTGCCCTACTACCCCTCTACTACCCCTTTACTACGCTACTACCCCACTACACTACTACTCCACTGCCCCTCTACTACCCATGATGTTTCTACCCCTCTACTACCCCACTACCCCTCTATTTTCCCACTACCCCTCTACCCCCGTACTACCTCTCTAGCACCCCTCTCTACTAACCCTCTACCCTACTACCCCTCTACTAACCCACTACCCAACTACCCCTCTACTACCCCACTACCCTACTACCCCTCCACTACACCACAACCCCTCTACCCTACTACACCACTACCCCTCTACTACCCCACTACCCTTCTACCCCACTACCCCTCTACTACCCTTCTACTACCCCACTACCCTTCTACCCCACTACCCATCTACTACCCCACTACTACCCTACTACCCCACTACCCTACCATCCCTCTACTACCCCACTACCCATCTACCCCTCTACTACCCCTCTAGCACCCCACTACCCCTCTACTACCCCACTACCCCTCTACTTCCCCACTACCCCAATACCCCCTACTACCTTACTACCCCTCTACTACCCCTCTCTACTAACCCTCTACCCTACTACCCCTCTACTACCCCAGTACCCAACTACCCTATTAACCCTCTACTAACCCATTACCCTACTACCCCTCCACTACCCCATTGCCCCTCTACTACCCCTCTACCCTACTACCCCTCTACTAACCCACTACCCATCTACTACCCCACTACTACCCTACTACCCCACTACCCCTCTACTACACCTTTACTACCCCTCTACCCCTCTACTAACCTACTGTCCCTCTACTACCCTACTACCCCACTACCCTACTACCCCTCTACTACCCGACTACCCCTCTACTACCCCTTTACCCCTCTACTACCCCTCTACTACCCCTCTACCCCTCTACTACCCCACTACCCTTCTACTACCCCACTACCCCACTACTATTCCTCTACTACCACACTACTACCCCTCTACTACGCCACTACCCCTCTATTACCCCACTACTACCCCTCTATTAGCCCTTTCCTACCCCTCTACTACCCCTTTACTACCCCTCTACTACCCCACTACCCTACTACCCCACTACCCCCCTACTACTACTCCACTACTACCCCTCTACTACCATACTACCCCTCTACTACCCCACTACACTACTACCCTACCACCCTACTAACCCTCTACTACCCCACTACTCTACTACCCCACTACCCCTCTACTTCCACACTACCCCACTACCCCGTACTACACTACTACCCTACTACCCCTCTACTACCCTTCTCTACTAACCCTCTACCCTACTACCCCTCTACTACCCCACTACCCTACTACCCCACTACCCCTCAACTACCCCACTGCCCTACTACCCTGCTACCCCTCTACTACCCCACTACCCTACTACCACACGACCCCTCTACTACCCCACCACCTACTACCCCTCTACTACCCCACTACCACCCCTCCACTACCCCATTGCCCTACTACCCTACAACCCATCTACTACCCCACTACCCCTGTCTTACTGCACTACCCCTCTACTACCCCACTACCCTACAGCCCTTCTACTACCCCACTACCCCTCTACTACCCCACTACCCTACTAACCCTCTACTACCCCACTACCCCTCTATTACCCCACTACCCTCTACTTCCCCTCTACTATCCCACTACCCCCTACTACCCCTCTACCCTCATACCCCTCTACTACCCATTACCCCTTCTACTACCCCACTACCCTACTACCCCTCTACTACCCTACTACCCCACTACTACCCCTCTACTACCCCACTACCCCCTACTACCCCAATACCCTCCTACCCCTCTACTACCCATTAACCCTTCTACTACCCCACTACCCTACTACCCCTCTACTACCCTACTACCCCACTACTACCCCTCTACTACCCCACTAACCCCCTACTACCCCACTGCCCCTCTACTACCCCACTACCCTACTGTTCTGCTTGGGTTTTCGGATCAGATAAAACCCGCTCAACAGAGCCTCTCTAACCCAGCCAGAACGTTACCCCCTCCCTAGGGCCTATTCACACCTAAGAAACCACATATATATATATATATACCACCTAAGGACAGGGAATTCCTACTATATATATATATATACCAAGACCTCTTATAATACAAGTGGCGGCCTCGCGGTCCCAAACGGACCCAGGACTTCCTACCCAGACGGCAGCCTTAGCCTCGCGGTCCCAAACGGACCCAGGACTTCCTACCCAGACGGCAGCCTCAGCCTCGCGGTCCCAAACGGACCCAGGACTTCCTGCCCAGACGGCAGCCTTAGCCTCGCGGTCCCAAACGGACCCAGGACTTCCTGCCCAGACGGCAGCCTTAGCCTCGCGGTCCCAAACGGACCCAGGACTTCCTGCCCAGACGGCAGCCTTAGCCTCGCGGTCCCAAACGGACCCAGGACTTCCTGCCCAGACGGCAGCCTTAGCCTCGCGGTCCCAAACGGACCCAGGACTTCCTACCCAGACGGCAGCCTCAGCCTCGCGGTCCCAAACGGACCCAGGACTTCCTGCCCAGACGGCAGCCTTAGCCTCGCGGTCCCAAACGGACCCAGGACTTCCTGCCCAGATGGCAGCCTTAGCCTTGCGGTCCTAAATGGACCCAGGACTTCCTACCCAGACGGCAGCCTTAGCACGAGTTTATCCTATAATTACCACGACATACAACAAGGGAATCAGTGTTACTATGTATCAGATCACACAAAGACTGCTAGTTGAGCACAACCTGTTCCCCAGTTCGAGGGGCTCCTTTCTCCCTTATTCAGTTTATCACTTACCTGATCAGGATTAACATCTGTTCATATCAAGTCACAGCTGACTAGAAGAATAGGCTACCCTCTTATACAAGAACACGCAGCACATGTTGATTCACTACAAGCTGGATACTTTATTTAGTCACTACATACACGCTCACAGAATACAATACATATCACATATAACCTGCAAAGAAAAGTGAAAGATTAGGTTATACACTCTAATAAAAAAGGGGTCGACATCACCTTAGTCGTATGTAGCCTGTACTCAATGGTCATCTAGGTTCCCTTCTCGTCTGCGCCTCGGCTTCGCCTGGAAGTCACACCTCCGCAGATCTATTCCCTTCTCTTTCTCCGAGTCACTGGGACCTCTTCCTCATCGGCTACTCTCTTCTCTTTGGCTATTCTGTTAGAAGAATATCTGTCTCTCGGTTTTTCTCCACCTTCAAGTTTGTCATCTGTCTTCCCTGGAATAAGTAGTAGATTTACTGCTAACGGCCAGGTGCCGCCTACGGACTAAAAGCAAGTGCCAGTATCTGCCTCAGACTTTCACTAATATAGAGGTGCATTTTCTCATGGAAAATTCCAGCCCGTAACCTGCCGCCCACCAAATTCTTGTACCTCCCCGTACCAAGGACACGTTCCCAGCCGGCCGGCCTGATGTAGTGTCTTCGGCATGAAGAAAAATACAATCCTTCGATAAGGGCCGGCCTGAACCGGTTCTCTCCAAGCGAATAACACCTCATAACTAAAACATCACCCTCGACCTATAAACTTTCCAAGCTGCCGGAGCGGAAAGAAAGATGGAGTCTCTCCCGTTTAAGGCCTACCAGGCCTGGATTCAGCACGGCTCCATGAAATACCCTCATTATAGAACAGATTACCCCTAATACTAACGAATCTATCCTCTAGGATATATGTGCAAACCCTGATCTATGGGGAAGAACACAGGATCATGTCGAAGAGCCTAATAAATAGGCTCTATACACTACTCTAACCCTTAGACTTGGATGGAAAGAGACTGAAGTCACATTAGTTCCCCTTAATCACAAGAAAGCCGGGAAAATCGAGCAGTACATTTCACCCTTGACTTCAGTCTATTATGCATTCATTAAACGGAACTAACATCTGTGGAAGAATAATATGAAACAAAGCTAACTGATCTATGTCTAGTACCGAGTGTACAGAATTGAAGTAGTGAAGGAATACACTGAATAAAGCAACAGATAGAAATCAAAACAGCAACAGCAATCAGAATACCACCTAATGTTTGGCGTAGCATGTGTACATCAGGCAACCAATTAAAGAGCCAGTCAAACCAGCCCTGGTCAACGTGTTTTCTAACTTCTTCCGTTAAGTCACACAACTTGTCAATATGTGCACGAATGGATTGTGTATGATCAGACAAGTTAAAACAACAGAGACCTTCAAAATCAGAGCAGTCATGTCCATGTTTAAGCAAAAGATAATCAATGGCCGCTCTATTTTGCAAAATGGCCCTACGTTCACCCTGGGCATCTAGTAGCATGTCGGACAGGACTGTAGAAGTATGATTAATGGATTTCACCATCCAGCAGGCCATTTTCCCAATGGATTTGGCATTATAAACTGCCAAAGCAGGAACACCAATAATTGAAATAGCTAGGCTAAGGTATTCAGACTTGGAATATAAATGCAAAGATGAGTCACAATCCTCCTGTAACATCACAGTATCTCGAATCACACGAGAGTTGGCATTCGGATGTGATGAAAACATCAGCAAACTGAGTCTCGTAATGGCACAAGGGCCTCCGGAAATGTTTGCAGGGACATATGGCCAGGAAGTATTACCACATGAGAAAAGCCATCCGGCAGGTAGTAACATTGTGCGATAATGACTGGGGGTAACTACCAAACTATTGCAAGTCATATTGTTCTGAACTGAAACACATGTGGTCGGTGTTCTTTGAAAGCACAAAGTCCGTTCATGAGCTGTAAATGAAGTGGCGCCTTTTAGTTTTAGGCGTAGACATTCAGAGATCGCACTAGGATTACACGTAAGAAAGAAGCATAAATCACCTTGTGTGATATTATAAGTAACTATTTGGGACTGGATGGGGGGTTGCTCGTTCGGCAGTTCAGTACATAAGGGGCAATATACATGGGTAGCAAAATCACCCAGGAGAACATTGGGACGAGCCTTTGAAACATTGAAAATGTGAATTAGAGTTTCCAATGAGGCAGGGACAGCAACCAGACAGGTCGCCAGAATATCATGTACAGATCTCATCGGTGTTAAACAGAAGTGAGGGGCATCAGTCACCCTCTTGGCTAACGATGTCCAAAAGTTCGATGATGAATCCCACGCAGCGAAGGAACGCAACACTCGGGTTCTCAGTTCATCCCGGGTTGACGGGATCCCTCCTCTCTCGTCGTACCATCCCAAAAGGAGTCCAGCGCTGACACATCCTGCAGCAACAGTCCAAAGAATGATCTGAAAGAGAACCAAATACAGGCATTAATCATTCTCGTAAATAACATTTGTCAGCCGGGACCGCTTCCCAGCTATCTTTCCCTGGTCTCATAACCAAAATGGTATTGTCCTGACCGGTGGCAATGACCTCTGCTTGTTCAGGGGGATTCTTAGGCGACTGCACTCAAACCCTAGCCCCAGGGTTATCCGTAGAGCCAAAACCTTTCTGGCCTCGTACAGTTAGCAAAGTTGGGGCAGTGCCTTTCATTAGTGAACCACTGAAAACAGGCATTATGAGTAATTGAGCCACTCGGTCAGTGCGATGTATCAGTAAGTCAACCTCACTGCTATTCAGCAGGAGCACCTTAATCTCTCCCTGATAATCACTGTCAATAATTCCTCCAAGCACCTGAATGCCTTTTACAGCCAGCCCCGATCTAGGGGCGATCAATCCGAAATTCCCAGGTGGTATATGAACACCAACACCGGTAGCAATGATGACCCGATCCTTACTTTTTATAACGGTGTCATCCATGGCATGCAAGTCTAAACCTGCCGACCCTGGGGTCGCTCTACATGGAGCCAAAGCTCCGGGAGTAATTTCCCAATACATCACAGTCTCTCTGATTTCATTAGGCATAGCCTCAACATTCGGGGGAAACAAACGCATAAGTGGAGATTCAGCATTTAAAAAAGGACGATTATTCAAAATCAATAGTGCTTGGGGCAAAAAGTCTCGCCAATTTTTATACTTGTCATCTGTTAACTTACGCAGCTGGTCCTTTAGCAGGCCATTCAATCTCTCCACCAGGCCCGAGGCCTGTGGATAGTAGGGTATATGGAATATCCATTCAATATTGTTTTCCGCACAGAATTCCTGTACCAATCTTCCACGAAAATGGGATGCATTATCAGATTGAATTTGGAATGGCACACCATAATACATCATAATCAATTCTAATGTTTTAATGGTATTCAATTGGGTAGCTTGCTTACAGGGAAGGGCTACCAGCAGGCCACTGTATGTATCGACAATAGTGCAAACATATTGACAATTCCTACTCATAGGAAGTGGACCAATGTAATCAATCTGCCAAATTTGAGCGGGCAGTTTTCCGCGATGTAAATGACCTTTAACAATTTGGGGCACCTTACGCTGTCTGATATGCTGACAAACGGGACAGTGTAAAATAACATTTTTAATTAAATCTAGGGGAATATAAATTCCTCGATCAGCAGCCCACCTGCTAGTGGCCTTCTCTCCAAAATGTCCTGCCTTCTGGTGTGCCCATTTCGCCAATCCCGCAATGTCAGAATCTTGCCTGTCCACCACTGCCTCAGCAATTTTAGATTTCTCATCTGCAATGTTATGAAAAAATTTGTCAAGAGAATCTATCGGGGTGTGAGCATCCACATGGAAGATTGTAACAGTACTCTGTGGGAGCATCTCCCAAATCTCTTGCCATAACTCTTTTCCCCACAATTCTTTGGAATGTAACTTCCAATTATGGGAATGCCAAGTCGGCAACCAAACAGCCAGTCCATTGGCAGTAGACCAAGAATCGGTGAAAATATGACATGTACCAGGTAACTCTTGTTTCAAAACTTGATAAAGAGCGTAAAGCTCGGCAAATTGGCTGCTTTTACCTTCACCAGTTGTGCTCAGCAATTTCTGTGTGATCGGATTATAGGACACCGCCTTCCAGTGCCGTGTCGTCCCTATAAACCTCGCTGAACCATCCGTGAACCAAACATGGTTTCTGTCCGCTGCGGACAAATCATCAAAAGGCTTACCCCACTTGACAGGAGACTCCTGTGCCAAAGGTACGGAACATTCACTCTCAGTCTCAGTCGACGGCGCTCGCGCCACCTGCTCATGTAAAGAAGCAACTCCTTTCGGGCCCACACGTGCCCTGTCTTGTATGTACCATTTCCATTTAATCACACTCGCCTCTTGAGCATGTCCAATTCGGTGAGTTTTCGGCGAACTCAGAACCCACTGCATGATAGGAATTTCAGGACGCAAAACTATATCATGTCCCAAAGTCAATTGCTCGGTATCCACCAGAGCCCAATAACAAGCAAGTAACTGTTTCTCAAAGGGTGTATAACGTTCACCAGCATCAGGTAACTTTTTGGTCCAAAAACCTAACGGTACTCTACTCCTGCCTTGTTTCTGCCACAAACTCCAATTTGCATAAGGGCCCTGTACAGACACATTCAAATCCACGTCACCATCACGTACAGGCCATAAATCCAGAGCATGTTGAATTGCTTCTTTTGCCAGACTAAACGCATCTTGCTGTGGTTTATCCCATTCAAATGCATTCTTTTTACGCGTGACCCGGTACAAGGGGGCCAATATTTGACTCAAATGAGGAATATGCTGGCGCCAAAAACCAAACAGGCCAATGAAGCTCTGGGCTTCTTTCCTATTCCTCGGAACTGCAAAATCAAGAATCTTCTGTTTAACCTGAGGGATCACTTCACGGTGCCCTTCATGCCAATTAATACCCAAAAATTTTACAGCCTGGGACGGACCTTGCAATTTATCTGGGTTGATTTCCCAACCTTTCCCACGCAGGCACTCAATGATCCTGTCCAATTGGGTCTGAACTTCCTCCTGTGTTTCGCCTTGGATCAAAACATCATCAATATAATGACATATCTGAATTTGGGGATGAACCGGTACCTCAGCCAAATGCTCTGCCACCAGCCGGTGACATATTGTAGGACTATGCACATAGCCCTGAGGAAGACTCCTAAACGTCATCTGACGACCGTTCCACGTAAAACTGAACTGTTCCTGACACTCAGGGGCAATTGGAATAGAAAAGAAAGCATTAGCAATATCAATGGACGCATACCATGTACCTGGATGCTTTTGGATTCTTTCAATTAGGGTAATAACATCCGGTACTGCAACAGTCAAAGAGGGCGTGTGTTTGTTCAATTCTCGATAATCAACAGTCATGCGCCAAGAATTATCACTCTTACGTACAGGCCAAACAGGATTATTCCAAGCAGAAGTAACCGGGGTTATAACACCTGCATCCACCAACTCCTGAATAGTGGTACTAATCTCCTCATGGCCACCTGGAATACGATACTGCTTCTGACAAACCACTTTCGTCGCCTGGGGAACTTGTATGGGGGGCATTCTTAAACGACCAACCCGTATAGGCCTGGACGATATATAATGCGTGGTTCCAAATTGGTAACACCCATCATCTAAATGCAACGTCATTCCTTTCAAAATATCAATGCCAATTATGAATTCTAAGAGAGGCACCACTAGTACAGAATATTCTTTTCTAGGGATTCTACCTATTCTCATTTCAAGCAAAGTTTGAACTGCAGGAGTTTCTTTTCCACCTAATCCGGTAATAGTGAAAGGCTGACCTGTAAACTTCTTTGATTTTCCATGAATAAGGGTGGCCTCCGCTCCTGTATCTACCAATGCTCGGGCCCTTTGGATATTACGATGTCTCCAATAAATATCAATATCTACATAGGGTCTATTATCTCTGTGAGCCCATCTGTGTACCGGAGCTTGACCTATTTCCTAGTCATTCTTACTGCATTCTGTGTACCAGGACAAATCAGGATAAAGACTCTCACGTTTCTTAGGTATCGGTACCTCCTGTTCATATCCATTCCCAGTACGGAACGGATTCGAGTCTTCAGCATTGTACTGCGGGTTACGATCGACCAAACTGTGACGATCCTCTCTCCTCCTCAACTCAGGGGAGTGGTCCCTATCATCTCTACGTCTGCTGTAAACATAATCATTTCTCCCCCTTTCTCTTTCCCCCTCTCTCTCCCTGTCTCCCTCTCGACGGGGGGACATATCACGTACATAACGTCGATCATCACGACGAACAGAGCGCCCACGGCGGTCGTCATCACCGCTACCGTCAGAACCACCACGATCACACTCAGTGGTCCGAACACGCCGGGCACCCTCCTTCCGATCCAAACCACGTTTGCGAAACAACTCCCACAAACGAGCGGTAGTCTCACCGTCAATGTCCTCCCTACGCACACCATCAGCCAGAAGACCAGAAAAGATATCACGTCTAGTAAGTTTATTGTCACCAGGAGTACGAGTGTCAGGCCGGGACTGACGTTCAGGTTTAAACCACTCACCCAACTCACCGAGTTGGCGTACCGACTCCAGTACCGTAGATAACACATTACCAGTCTGATTAATCAATAAAGTCATCATGACCTGCTTATAGGCAACAGGGGAAGATCGAATAATACGGTTCCGCACAGAAGATGTCAACAAACCATCAAGCAGCCTGTCAGCAGTACCCAGAAAAATTGCCGTTTTCATCACCTCCTCTTTGAGACGTTGAGCAGCATCGCGCAAAGTATACCACGGCTTGTCATTCACAGGCCAGTCAGATTCTGTAGGATATTTTTGATTACAACCCTCAGTCGCCAATTGGAGTAAAGAAATTTGACCACCACCATTATAGTTACGAAAATGATCCTGCACAGTAGAATCCAAACTCAAAGAACAGAATTTCAAACAATCACCATTATCCAACATAATACCAGCAGCGCCCAGTTCATAAAGGTGCACCATCCATGTGAGCAAGGTCTCACCAGTTCGCTGACGAAACCGCTGCAAAATATCACTAATTTCTTGTTGAGTAAAGTCTTCTAAACAGTCTAAAGAAACACCCTGCGGAGCATTGGGAGACTGCTGCAACTTCCGACGAAAAACCGGATGCGCAGAGACCGCGGGACGAGCATCACAAGGAGCCCGATCAGTACTCGTAGAGGGACAATCAGTGTAAGAGGAATCGATCCCACTCGAAGAACGAGCGTAATCACGTGGTGCACCATCAGAGGTGCGAGAAGCAGACTTACAATCATGACGGGAACGAGAAGACTCGCGCTTGGCAGACTCCTCACCCGAGGAACAAGAATCACTCGAGTTCCAGATATTACCATCCCATTCATCAGGATTCCAATCCAGTCCGGCTTTCGCCACGACCAGACGCACCTTTCGCGTCGAAACCCGACCGCGCCTGTTCTTGTATTTATAACGCGCAATTCGCACAGCCGCCCTTTCGGCAATAGTTTGGTAAGTCTCCAGTTTATCAGCAAGCAACTTATTTTGACACCGCAACAAAGTATGAGAATTTTGAATCTCAACAAAGTGCGCTTCCACATCTTTAAGAGAGATTTGTAATTTCAACAATCTCTCATGTAGAATCCGATACGCAGACAGAACAATCCAACCTCTGCGCCCCAAAATGGGAATCTCCTCACCCTTCGATACGGGTGCCTTCTGCAAACAAGTAATCACATTAGCCGGCTCTGCCAGCTCCAAAGAAGAATTCCAATTCTCACTCAAACCAGTAGAATCAGCCCACTCACGGGCCAAGGCTTCATAAGGCGTTGAATCCCATCCGGGAATATCAACGGGCAACTTAAAAGTAGATTTAGATCTTCTAGAAAACATCGTGGAAAAGAAAAAGAAGAAAAAGAAGAAAAATAAAAACTATACACACAAGTATACAAAAATAAAATGCAAACAAAACCACGCACGCGCCGAAAGCAAACACAAGACAACCACAACGCACACAGGTTTCGTAAACGGTTCGTGACGCCAAATGTTCTGCTTGGGTTTTCGGATCAGATAAAACCCGCTCAACAGAGCCTCTCTAACCCAGCCAGAACGTTACCCCCTCCCTAGGGCCTATTCACACCTAAGAAACCACATATATATATATACCACCTAAGGACAGGGAATTCCTACTATATATATATATACCAAGACCTCTTATAATACAAGTGGCGGCCTCGCGGTCCCAAACGGACCCAGGACTTCCTACCCAGACGGCAGCCTTAGCCTCGCGGTCCCAAACGGACCCAGGACTTCCTACCCAGACGGCAGCCTCAGCCTCGCGGTCCCAAACGGACCCAGGACTTCCTGCCCAGACGGCAGCCTTAGCCTCGCGGTCCCAAACGGACCCAGGACTTCCTGCCCAGACGGCAGCCTTAGCCTCGCGGTCCCAAACGGACCCAGGACTTCCTGCCCAGACAGCAGCCTTAGCCTCGCGGTCCCAAACGGACCCAGGACTTCCTGCCCAGACGGCAGCCTTAGCCTCGCGGTCCCAAACGGACCCAGGACTTCCTACCCAGACGGCAGCCTCAGCCTCGCGGTCCCAAACGGACCCAGGACTTCCTGCCCAGACGGCAGCGTTAGCCTCGCGGTCCCAAACGGACCCAGGACTTCCTGCCCAGACGGCAGCCTTAGCCTCGCGGTCCTAAATGGACCCAGGACTTCCTACCCAGACGGCAGCCTTAGCACGAGTTTATCCTATAATTACCACGACATACAACAAGGGAATCAGTGTTACTATGTATCAGATCACACAAAGACTGCTAGTTGAGCACAACCTGTTCCCCAGTTCGAGGGGCTCCTTTCTCCCTTATTCAGTTTATCACTTACCTGATCAGGATTAACATCTGTTCATATCAAGTCACAGCTGACTAGAAGAATAGGCTACCCTCTTATACAAGAACACGCAGCACATGTTGATTCACTACAAGCTGGATACTTTATTTAGTCACTACATACACGCTCACAGAATACAATACATATCACATATAACCTGCAAAGAAAAGTGAAAGATTAGGTTATACACTCTAATAAAAAAGGGGTCGACATCACCTTAGTCGTATGTAGCCTGTACTCAATGGTCATCTAGGTTCCCTTCTCGTCTGCGCCTCGGCTTCGCCTGGAAGTCACACCTCCGCAGATCTACTCCCTTCTCTTTCTCCGAGTCACTGGGACCTCTTCCTCATCGGCTACTCTCTTCTCTTTGGCTATTCTGTTAGAAGAATATCTGTCTCTCGGTTTTTCTCCACCTTCAAGTTTGTCATCTGTCTTCCCTGGAATAAGTAGTAGCTTTACTGCTAACGGCCAGGTGCCGCCTACGGACTAAAAGCAAGTGCCAGTATCTGCCTCAGACTTTCACTAATATAGAGGTGCATTTTCTCATGGAAAATTCCAGCCCGTAACCTGCCGCCCACCAAATTCTTGTACCTCCCCGTACCAAGGACACGTTCCCAGCCGGCCGGCCTGATGTAGTGTCTTCGGCATGAAGAAAAATACAATCCTTCGATAAGGGCCGGCCTGAACCGGTTCTCTCCAAGCGAATAACACCTCATAACTAAAACATCACCCTCGACCTATAAACTTTCCAAGCTGCCGGAGCGGAAAGAAAGATGGAGTCTCTCCCGTTTAAGGCCTACCAGGCCTGGATTCAGCACGGCTCCATGAAATACCCTCATTATAGAACAGATTACCCCTAATACTAACGAATCTATCCTCTAGGATATATGTGCAAACCCTGATCTATGGGGAAGAACACAGGATCATGTCGAAGAGCCTAATAAATAGGCTCTATACACTACTCTAACCCTTAGACTTGGATGGAAAGAGACTGAAGTCACATTAGTTCCCCTTAATCACAAGAAAGCCGGGAAAATCGAGCAGTACACCTACCACCCTACTACCCCCTACTACCTCACTACCCCACTACCCCCACTACCCCACAACCCCCTACTACCCACACTACCCTACTATCCCACTACCCTACTACCCCCTACTACTACCCCTCTACCCCACTACTACCCCACTACTACCCTACTACCATACTACCCCTCTACTATCCCACTACCCCTCTACTACCCCTCTACTACCCCACTACCCCACTACCCCTCTACTTCCCCACTACCCCAATACCCCCTACTACCTTACTACCCCTCTACCACCCCTCTCTACTAACCCTCTACCCTACTACCCCTCTACTACCCCAGTACCCAACTACCCTATTACCCCTCTACTAACCCATTACCCTACCACCCCTCCACTACCCCATTGCCCCTCTACTACCCCTCTACCCTACTACCCCTCTACTAACCCACTACCCGTCTACTACCCCACTACTACCCTACTACCCCACTACCCCTCTACTACACCTTTACTACCCCTCTACTAACCTACTGCCCCTCTACTACCCCACTACCCTACTACCCCACTACCCTACTACCCCTCTACTACCCGACTACCCCTCTACCCCTCTACTACCCCTCTACTACCCCTCTACTACCCCACTACCCTTCTACTACCCCACTACTATTCCTCTACTACCACACTACTACCCCGCTACTACGCCACTACCCCTCTATTACCCCACTACTACCCCTCTATTACCCCTTTCCTACCCCTCTACTACCCCTTTACTACCCCTCTACTACCCCACGACCCTACTACCCCACTACCCCCCTACTACTACTCCACTACTACCCCTCTACTACCATACTACCCCTCCACTACACTACTACCCTACTGCCCTACTACCCCTCTACTACCCCACTACTCTACTACCCCTCTACTACCCCACTACCCCTCTACTTCCCCACTACCCCACTACCCCGTACTACGCTACTACCCTACTACCCCTCTACCACCCTTCTCTATTAACCCTCTACCCTATTACCCCTCTACTACCCCACTACCCTACTACCCCACTACCCCTCAACTACCCCACTGCCCTACTACCCTGCTACCCCTCTACTACCCCACTACCCTACTACCGCACTACCCCTCTACTACCCCACTACCTACTACCCCTCTACTACCCCACTACCACCCCTCCACTACCCCATTGCCCTACTACCCTACAACCCATCTACTACCCCACTACCCCTGTACTACTGCACTACCCCTCTACTACCCAACTACCCTACAGCCCTTCTACTACCCCACTACTCCTCTACTACCCCACTACCCTACTAACCCTCTACTACCCCACTACCCCTCTATTACCCCACTACCCTCTACTTCCCCTCTACTACCCCACTACCCCTTACTACCCCACTACCCTCCTACCCCTCTACTACCCATTACCCCTTCTACTACCCCACTACCCTACTACCCCTCTACTACCCTACTACCCCACTACTAGCCTCTACTACCCCACTACCCCCTACTACCCCACTACCCTCCTACCCCTCTACTACCCATTAACCCTTCTACTACCCCACTACCCTACTACCCCTCTACTACCCTACTACCCCACTACTACCCCTCTACTACCCCACTAACGCCCTACTACCCCACTGCCCATCTACTACCCCACCACCCTACTACCCCCTACTACCTCACTACCCCACTACCCCACAACCCCCCTACTACCAACACTACCCTACTATCCCACTACCCTACTACCCCCTACTATTACCCCATTACCCCACTACTACCCCACTACTACCCTACTACCATACTACCCCTCTACTACCCCACTACACCACTACCCCACTGCCTTACTACCCTACTACCCCTCTACTAACCTTTTACTACCCTACTTCCCCACTACACTACTACTCCACTGCCCCTCTACTACCCCACTATGTTTTACCCCTCTACTACCCCACTACCCCTCTACTTTCCCACAACCCCTCTACCCCCTTACTACCTCTCTAGCACCCCTCTCTACTAACCCTCTACCCTACTACCCCTCTACTAACCCACTACCCAACTACCCCTCTACTACCCCAATACCCTACTACCGCTCCACTACCCCACAACCCCTCTACTACCCCTCTACCCTACTACACCACTACCCCTCTACTACCCCACTACCCCTCTACTGCCCTTCTACTACCCCACTACCCTTCTACCCCACTACCTGTCTACTACCCCACTACTACCCTACTTCCCCACTACCCCTCTACCACCCCTCTACCCCTCTACTACCCCACTGCCCTACTACCCCACTACCCTACTATCCCTCTACTACCCCCCTACCCCTCTACTACCCCTCTACCCCTCTACTACCCCACTACCCCACTACCCCTCTACTACACCACTACCTCTCTACTTCCCCACTACCCCAATACCCCCTACTACCTTACTACCCCTCTACCACCCCTCTCTACTAACCCTCTACCCTACTACCCCTCTACTACCCCACTACCCAACTACCCTATTACCCCTCTACTACCCCTCTACCCTACTACCCCTCTACTAACCCACTACCCGTCTACTACCCCACTACTACCCTACTACCCCACTACCCCTCTATTATACCTTTACTACCCCTCTACTAACCTACTGCCCCTCTACTACCCCACTACCCTACTACCCCACTACCCTACTACCCCTCTACTACCCCACTACCCCTCTACTACCCCTCTACCCCTCTACTACCCCTCTACCCCTCTACTACCCCACTACCCTTCTACTACCCCTCTACTATTACTCTACTACCACACTACTACCCCTCTACTATGCCACTACCCCTCTATTACCCCACTACCCCACTACTACCCCTCTATTACCCCTTTTCTACCCCTCTACTACCCCTTTACTACCCCTCTACTACCCTACTACCCTACTACAGCACTCCCCCCCTACTACTACTCCACTACTACCCTACTACCCCTCTACTACCATACTACCCCTCTACTACCCCACTACACTACTACTCTACTGCCCTACTACCCCTCTACTACCCCACTACTCTACTACCCCTCTACTACCCCACTACCCCTCTACTTCCCCACTACCCCACTACCCCGTACTACGCTACTACCCTACTACCCCTCTACCACCCTTCTCTACTAACCCTCTACCCTACTACCCCTCTACTACCCCAGTACCCTACTACCCCACTACCCCTCTACTACCCCACTGCCCTACGACCCTGCTACCCCTCTACTACCCCACTACCCTACTACCGCACTACACCCCTACTACCCCACTACCTACTACCCCTCTACTACCCCACTACCACCCCTCCACTACCCCATTGCCCTACTACCCTACAATCCATCTACTACCCCTGTACTACTACACTACCCCTCTACTACCCCACTACCCTACAGCCCCTCTACTACCCCACTACCCCTCTACTACCCCACTACCCCTCTATTACCCCACTACCCTCTACTTCCCCTCTACTACCCCCTACTACCCCACTACCCTCCTACCCCTCTACTACCCATTAACCCTTCTACTACCCCACTACCCTACTACACCTCTACTACCCTACTACCCCACTACTACCCCTCTACTACCCCAATACTACCCCTCTACTACCCCACTACTACCCTACTACCCCTCTACCCCTCTAGTACCCCACTACCCCTCTACTACCCTGTTCTGTTTGGGTTTTCGGATCAGATAGAACCCGCTCATCAGAGCCTCACTAACCCAGTCAGAACGTTACCCCCTCCCTCTCCCTAGGGCCTATCTACAATAGGTAACCACATATATCTTACCACCTAAGGACAGGGAATTCCTACTATACATACCAAGACCTCTTATAATCGGCGGCCTCGCGATCCCATACGGATCCAGACCTCTCTGCCCATACGACAGTATCACAAGTGGCGGCCTCGGGATCCCATCCGAATCCAGACCTCTCTACCCAGACGGCAGTCTCAGCACAATCGGCGGCCTCGCGATCCCATACGGATCCAGACCTTTCTGCCCATACGACAGTATCACAAGTGGCGGCCTCGCGATCCCATACGAACCCAGACCTCTCTACCCAGACGGCAGTCTCAGCACAATCGGCGGCCTCGCGATCCCATACGGATCCAGACCTCTCTGCCCATACGACAGTATCACAAGTGGCGGCCTCGCGATCCCATCCGAATCCAGACCTCTCTACCCAGACGGCAGTCTTAGCACAATCGGCGGCCTCGCGAGCCCATACGGATCCAGACCTCTCTGCCCATACGACAGTATCACAAGTGGCGGCCTCGCGATCCCATACGAACCCAGACCTCTCTACCCAGACGGCAGTCTCAGCACAATCGGCGGCCTCGCGATCCCATACGGATCCAGACCTCTCTGCCCATACGACAGTATCACAAGTGGCGGCCTCGCGATCCCATACGAATGCAGACCTCTCTACCCAGACGGCAGTCTCAGCACAATCGGCGGCCTCGCGATCCCATACGGATCCAGACCTCTCTGCCCATACGACAGTATCACAAGTGGCGGCCTCGCGATCCCATACGAATCCAGACCTCTCTACCCAGACGGCAGTCTCAGCACAATCGGCGGCCTCGCGATCCCCTACGAATCCAGACCTCTCTGCCCATACGACAGTATCACAAGTGGCGGCCTCGCGATCCCCTACGAATCCAGACCTCTCTGCCCATACGACAGTATCACAAGTGGCGGCCTCGCGATCCTATACGAATCCAGACCTCTCTACCTAGACGGCAGTCTCATACGACAGTTCATCCTATGATTACCATAACATACAAAAAGGGAATCAGTCTCACTATTCATCAGATCACACAAGGATTGCCAGTTCGAGCATAGCCTGTTCTCAGGTTCGAGGGGCTCCTCTTTCCCTTATTCAGTTACCACTTACCTGATCAGGGTTAACATCTGTTCATGTAGCCGCAGCTGACTAGAAGAATAGGCTACCCTCTCATACAAGAACACGCAGCACATGTTGGTTCACTACAAACTGGGTACTTTATTACTCATTACATACACAATCACCTAACATTACAATATAGCACATAACCTGCAAAGAAAAGTGAAAGATTAAGTTGTACACTCTAATAAGAAAGGGTCGACATCACCTTAGTAGTATGTAGCCTGCACTCAGTGGTCATCTAGGTTCCCTTCTCGTCTGTGCCTCGGCTCGCCTGGAATCACCCTTCTCCGAGTCACTGGGACCTCTTCCTTATCGGCTACTCTCTCCTCTCTGGCTATTCTGCTAGGAGAGCATCTGTCTCTCGGTTCTTCACCGCCTTCAAGATGGCGTCTGTCTTCCCTGGAATAAGTAGTAGCTTTACTGCTAACGGCTAGATGCCGCCTACGGACTGAACATGTAACTGCCTCAGATTTTCACTAATATAGAGGTGCGTTTCCTCATGGAAAATTCCGGCCTGTAACCTGCTGCCCACCAAATTCTTGTACCTCCCCGTACCAAGGACACGTTCCCAGCCAGCCGGCCTGATGTAGTGTCTTCGGCATGAAGAAAAATACAATCCTTCGATAAGGGCCGGCCTGAACCGGTTCTCTCCAAGTGAATAACACCTCATAACTAAAACATTACATTTGACCTAGAAGCATCCCAAGCTGCCGGAGCAGAAAGAAAGATGGAGTCTCTCCCGTTTGAGGCCTACCAGGCCTGAATTCAGCACGGCTCCATGAAATACCCTCACTACAGGACAGGTTATCCCTAATACTAACGAATCTATCCCCTAGGCTATGTGTGCAAGCCCCGATCTATGGGGAAGAGCACAGAATCATGTCGAAGTGCCTAGTAAATAGGCTCCATTCACTACTCTAACCCTTAGACTTGAATGATAAGAGACTGAAGTCACATTCCATCATTGTTCCTCACAAGAAGGCCGGGAAAATCGAGCAGAACATTTCACCCTTGACTTCAGTCTATTATACATTCATGAAACAGAACTAATATCTGTGGAAGAATAATATGAAACAAGACTAACTGATCTATGTCTAGTACCAGGTGTGCAGAACTGAAGTAGTGAAGGAATACACTGAATAAAGCAACAGATAGAAATCAAAATGCCGATAGTAATCAGAATACCTCCTAATATCTGACGTAACATATGCAAATCAGGTAACCAATTAAAGAGCCAGTCAAACCAGCCCTGGTCAATGTGTTTTCTAACTTCTTCTGTCAAGTCATGTAGTTTATCAATGTGAGCTTGAATGGATTTTGTATGATCCGACAAGTTAAAACAACAAAGACCCTCAAAATCAGAACAATCGTGTCCATGTTTAAGCAAAAGATAATCAATGGCCGCTCGATTTTGCAAGATAGCCCTACGTTCACCCTGGGCGTCTAATAGCATGTCAGACAGGACTGTAGAAGTATGATTGATGGATTTTACCATCCAGCAGGCCATTTTCCCAATAGATTTGGCATTATAAACTGCCAAAGCAGGAACACCAACAATTGAAATAGCCAGGCTAAGGTATTCAGACTTGGAATATAAATGCAAAGATGAGTCACAATCCTCCTGTAACCTCACTGTATCTCGAATCACACGAGAGTTGGCATTCGGATGTGATGAAAACATTAATAAGCTCAGTCTAGTAATGGCACAAGGGCCTCCAGAAATATTTGCGGGAATATATGGCCAGGAAGTATTACCACATGAGAAAAGCCATCCGGCAGGTAGTAACATCGTGCGATAATGACTGGGGGTAACTACCAAACTCTTGCAAGTCATGTTATTCTGAACAGAAGTATATGTTTTCGGTGTCCTTTGAAGGCACAAAGTTCGTTCATGAGCGGTGAATGAAGTGGCACCTTTCAATTTTAAACGCATACATTCAGAAATCGCACTAGGATCACAAGTAAGGAAATAGCACAAATCACCCTGTGTGATATTATAGGTAACTATTTGGGACTGGATGGGGGGTATCGGGTCTGACAGTACAGTACACAAGGGGCAATACTCATGGGCAGCAAAATCGCCCAGAAGAACATTGGGGCGAGCATTAGATATATTAAAAATATGAGTCAAAGTCTCCAATGAAGCAGGGACAGCAACTAAACAAGTCGCTAGAATGTCCGTCACCGATCTCATCGGTGTCAAGCAGAAATGAGGGGCTTTAGTCACTTGTTTGGCTAATGTAATCCAAAAGTTCGACGACGAATCCCACGCAGCGAAGGAACGCGACACTCGGGTTCTCAACTCAGCCCGGGTTGATGGGATCCCTCCTCTCTCGTCGTACCAGCCCAAAAGGAGTCCAACGCCGACACATCCTGCAGCAACAGTCCAAAGAATGATCTGAAAGAGAATCAAATACAGGCATTATTCATTCTCGTAAGTAACATTTGTCAGCCGGGACTGCTTCCCAGCTATCTTTCCCTGGTCTCATAACTAAAATGGTGTTGTCTTGACCGGTTGCAATGACTTCTGCTTGTTCAGGGGGATTCTTAGGCGACTGCACCCAAACTCTGGCCCCAGGATTATCTGTGGAGCCAAAACCTTTCTGGCCTCGTACAGTTAGCAACGTTGGGGCAGTGCTTTTTGTGATCTCACCACTGAAAACAGGCATTATTAGCAATTGAGCCACTCGGTCAGTTTGATGTATCAGTAAGTCAACCTCACTGCTATTCAGCAGGAGCACCTTAATCTCTCCCTGATAATCCCTATCAATGATTCCTCCAAGCACCTGAATGCCTTTTACAGCCAGCCCCGATCTAGGGGCGATTAATCCGAAATTTCCAGTTGGTATATGAACACCAACACCAGTTTCAATGATGACTCGATCCTTACTTTTTATAACGGTGTCATCCATGGCATGCAAGTCTAAACCTGCCGACCCTGGGGTCGCTCTACATGGAGCCAAAGCTCCGGGAGTAATCTCCCAGTACATCACAGTCTCTCTGATTTCATTGGGTTTAGCATCAACATTCGGAGGAAACAAACGCATAAGTGGGGATTCAGCATTTAGAAAAGGACGGTTATTCAAAATCAATAGCGCTTGAGGCAAAAAGTCTCGCCAATTCTTATACTTGTCATCTGTTAATTTACGTAACTGGTTTTTCAGCAGTCCATTCAACCTCTCCACAAGACCCAAGGCCTGTGGATAATATGGTATATGAAACACCCATTCAATATTGTTTTCCACACAGAATTCCTGTACCAATCTTCCACGAAAATGGTATGCATTATCAGATTGAATTTGGAATGGCACACTATAATACATCATAATCAATTCCAATGTTTTAATAGTATTCAATTGGGTAGCTTGCTTACAGGGAAGGGCCACCAACAGGCCACTGTATGTATCAACAATAGTGCAAACATATTGACAATTCCTACTCATAGGAAGTGGACCGATGTAATCAATCTGCCAAATTTGAGCGGGCAATTTCCCGCGATGTAAATGACCTTTAACAATTTGGGGCACTTTTCGCTGCCTGATATGCTGACAAATGGGACAATGTAGAATAACATTTTTGATTAAATCTAGGGGAATATAAATTCCTCGATCAGCAGCCCACCTGCTAGTGGCTTTCTCTCCAAAGTGTCCTGCTTTCTGGTGGGCCCATTTCGCCAATCCCGCAATATCAGAATCTTGCGTGTCCACCACTGCCTCAGCAATTTTAGATTTCTCATCTGCAATATTATGAAAGAATTTGTCAAGAGAGTCTATCGGGGTATGAGCATCCACATGGAAGATTGTAACAGTACTCTGTGGGAGCATTTCCCAAATCTCCTGCCATAATTCTTTTCCCCACAGTTCTTTTGAATGGATTTTCCAACTATGGGAATGCCAAGTCGGTAACCAAACTGCCAGTCCATTGGCAGTAGACCAAGAATCGGTAAAAATATGACATGTGCCAGGTAACTCTTGTTTCAGAACTTGATAAACAGCATAGAGTTCAGCAAATTGACTGCTCTTACCCTCACCAGTTGTACTCAGCAATTTTTGTGTGATCGGATTATAGGACACTGCCTTCCAATGCCGTTTCGTCCCTATGAACCTTGCTGAACCATCCGTAAACCAGACATGGTTTCTGTCCTCTGCGGACAAATCATCAAAAGGTCTACCCCACTTAACAGGAGACTCCTGTACTAAAGGTACGGAACATTCACTCTCAGTCTCAGTCGATGACGCCCGCGCCACCTGCTCATGCAAAGATGCAACTCCTTTTTGTCCCACACGTGCCCTGTCTTGTATATACCATTTCCATTTAATCACACTCGCCTCTTGAGCGTGTCCAATTCGGTGAGTTTTCGGCGAACTCATAACCCACTGCATGATAGGAATTTCAGGTCGCAAAACTATATCATGTCCCAAAGTCAATTGCTCGGTATCCACCAGAGCCCAATAACATGCAAGTAACTGTTTCTCAAAAGGTGTATAACGCTCACCAGCATCAGGTAACTTTTTAGTCCAGAAACCTAACGGTACTCTACTCTTGCCTTGTTTCTGCCACAAACTCCAATTCGCATAAAGGCCTTGTACAGACACATTCAAATCCACATCACCATCACATACAGGCCATAAATCCAGAGCATGCTGAATTGCTTCTTTTGCCAGACTGAACGCATCTTGCTGTGGTTTACCCCATTCAAATGCATTCTTTTTACGAGTGACCTGGTACAAAGGGGCCAATATTTGACTTAAATGAGGAATATGCTGGCGCCAAAAACCAAACAAGCCAATGAAGCTTTGGGCTTCTTTCCTATTCCTCGGAACTGCAAAATCAAGAATTTTCTGTTTAACCTGAGGGATGACTTCTCGGTGCCCCTCATGCCAATTAATGCCCAAAAATTTCACAGCCTGGGACGGACCTTGTAATTTATCCGGGTTGATTTCCCAACCTTTCTCACGTAAGCACTCAATGACTCTATCCAATTGGGTCTGAACTTCCTCTTGTGTTTCGCCTTGGATCAAAATATCATCAATATAGTGACATATCTGAATTTGCGGATGAACCGGTACCTCAGCCAAATGCTCTGCCACCAGCCGGTGACATATCGTAGGACTATGCACATAGCCCTGGGGAAGACTTCTAAACGTCATCTGACGCCCGTTCCACGTAAAACTGAATTGTTCCTGACACTCAGGGGCAATCGGAATCGAAAAGAAAGCATTAGCAATATCAATGGACGCATACCATGTACCTGGATGTTTTTGGATTCTTTCAATTAGGGTAATAACATCCGGTACTGCAACAGTCAAAGAGAGTGTGTGTCTATTCAATTCTCGATAATCAACAGTCATGCGCCAAGAATTATCACTCTTACGTACAGGCCAAACAGGATTATTCCAAGCAGAAGTAACTGGGGTTATAACTCCTGCATCCACCAACTCCTGAATAGTGGTACTAATCTCTTCATGACCACCTGGAATACGATACTGCTTCTGACGAACCACTTTTGTCGCCTGGGGAACTTTTATGGGGGGCATTCTTAAACGACCAACCCGTACAGGCCTGGACGATATATAATGTTTAGTTCCAAATTGGTAACATCCATCATCTAAGTGCAAAGTCATTCCTTTCAAAATATCAATTCCAATTATGAATTCTAAGAGTGGTACCACTAATACAGAGTATTCTTTTCTAGGAATTCTACCTATTCTCATTTCAAGTAAAGTTTGAACTGCGGGAGTTTCCTTTCCACCTAATCCGGTAATTGTAAAAGGCTGACCTTTAAACTTCTTTGATTTTCCATGAATAAGAGTGGCCTCCGCTCCTGTATCTACCAATGCTCGGGCCCTTTGGATATTACGATGTCTCCAATAAATATCAATATCTACATAGGGTCTATTATCTCTGTGAGCCCATCTGTGTACTGGAGCTTGACCTATTTCCTAGTCATTTTTACTGCGTTCTGTGTACCAGGATAAATCAGGATAAAGACTCTCACGTTTCCCAGGTATCGATACCTCCTGTTCATATCCATCTCCATTACGAAATGGATTCCTGTTCTCTGCATTGTACTGCGGGTTTCGATCGGCCAATATGTGTCGATCCTCTCTCCTTCTCAACTCAGGGGATTGATCCCTATCATCTCTACGTCTGCTGTTAACATAATCATCTCTCCCCCTCTCTCTTTCCCCTTCTCTCTCCCTGTCTCTCTCACGACGGGGGGACAAATCACGTACATAACGTCGATCATCACGACGATCAGAGCGCCCACGGCGGTCGTCATCACCACTACCGTCAGAAAAACCACGATCACACTCAGTTGTCCGAACACACCGGGCACCCTCCTTTCGATCCAAGCCACGTTTGCGAAACATTTCCCACAAACGAGAAGTAGTCTCACCATCAATGTCCTCCTTCCGCACACCATCGGCCATAAGACCAAAAAACATATCACGTCTAGTAAGTTTATTGTCACCAGGAGTACGAGTGTCAGGCCGGGACTGCCGTTCAGGTTTAAACCACTCACCCAACTCACCGAGTTGGCGTACCGATTCCAGCACCACAGATAACATGTTACCAGTCTGATTAATCAAAAAAGTCATCATGACCTGCTTATAAGCAACAGGGGAAGAACGAATAATACGATTCCGCACAGAAGATGTCAAGAAACCATCAAGCAACCTGTCAGCAGTATTTAGAAAAATTGCCGTTTTCATCACCTCCTCTTTGAGACGTTGCGCAGCATCGCGCAAAGTATACCACGGTTTGTCATTCACAGGCCAGTCAGACTCAGTAGGATATTTTTGATTACAACCCTCAGTCGTCAATTGAAGCAAAGAAATTTGACCACCAACATTAAAGTTACGAAAATGATCCTGTACAGTAGAATCCGAACTCAAGGAACAAAACTTCAAACAATCGCCAGCATCCAACATAATGCCAGCAGCGCCCAGTTCATAAAGGCGCACCATCCATGTGAGTAAGGTCTCACCAGCTCGCTGCCGAAATCGCTGCAAAATATCACTAATTTCTTGTTGAGTAAAATCCTCCAAAGAGTCTAAAGCAATACCATTCGAAGCACCGGGAGCCTGCTGCAACTTCCGCCGAAAAACTGGATGCACCGAGACCGCGGGACGAGCATCACAAGGAGCTCGACCAGTACACGTAGAGGAACAATCAGTGTAAGAAGCATCGACCCCGCTCGAAGGACGAGCGCAATCACGGGGTGCACCATCAGAGGCGCAAGAAGCAGACTTACAATCACGGCCGGAGCGAGAGGACTCGCGCTTGGCAGACTCCTCACCCGAGGAAGGAGAATCACTCGAGTTCCAGATATTACCATCCCATTCATCAGGATTCCAATCCAGTCCGGCTTTCGCCACGACCAGACGCACCTTTCGCGTCGAAACCCGACCACGCCGATTCTTGTATTTATAACGAGCAATTCGCACAGCCGCCCTCTCGGCAATAGTTTGGTACGTCTCAAGTTTGTCAGCAAGCAACTTATTTTGACACCGCAACAAAGTATGAGCATTCTGAATCTCAACAAAGTTCGCTTCCAAATCCTTATGCAAGTTCTGTAACTTCAACAACCTCTCATGCAGAATCCTGTACGCAGACAGAACAATCCAACCTCTGCGCCCCAAAACGGGAAGCTCATCACCCTTAGATACCGGCGCCTTCTGTAAACAAGTAATCACATTAGCCGGCTCCGCCAGCTCCAAAAAAGAATTCCAATTCTCACTCAAACCAGTAGAATCAGCCCACTCACGGGCTAAGGCTTCATAAGGCGTTGAATCCCAGCCGGGAATATCAACGGGCAACTTAAAAGTAGATTTCGACTTTCTAGAAAACATCTCGGAAAAGAAAGAAAAAGAGAAAAAGAAAAAGAAGAAATAGAAAAGAAAACTACACACAATTAAATACAAATAATATACAAACGAAACCACGCACGCGCCGAAAGCAAACACGATACAACCACAACGCACAAAGGTTTCGTAAACGGTTCGTGACGCCAAATGTTCTGCTTGGGTTTTCGGATCAGATAGAACCCGCTCATCAGAGCCTCACTAACCCAGTCAGAACGTTACCCCCTCCCTCTCCCTAGGGCCTATCTACAATAGGTAACCACATATATCTTACCACCTAAGGACAGGGAATTCCTACTATACATACCAAGACCTCTTATAATCGGCGGCCTCGCGATCCCATACGGATCCAGACCTCTCTGCCCATACGACAGTATCACAAGTGGCGGCCTCGCGATCCCATCCGAATCCAGACCTCTCTACCCAGACGGCAGTCTCAGCACAATCGGCGGCCTCGCGATCCCATATGGATCCAGACCTCTCTGCCCATACGACAGTATCACAAGTGGCGGCCTCGCGATCCCATACGAACCCAGACCTCTCTACCCAGACGGCAGTCTCAGCACAATCGGCGGCCTCGCGATCCCATACGGATCCAGACCTCTCTGCCCATACGACAGTATCACAAGTGGCGGCCTCGCGATCCCATCCGAATCCAGACCTCTCTACCCAGACGGCAGTCTCAGCACAATCGGCGGCCTCGCGATCCCATACGGATCCAGACCTCTCTGCCCATACGACAGTATCACAAGTGGCGGCCTCGCGATCCCATACGAACCCAGACCTCTCTACCCAGACGGCAGTCTCAGCACAATCGGCGGCCTCGCGATCCCATACGGATCCAAACCTCTCTGCCCATACGACAGTATCACAAGTGGCGGCCTCGCGATCCCATACGAATCCAGACCTCTCTACCCAGACGGCAGTCTCAGCACAATCGGCGGCCTCGCGATCCCATACGGATCCAGACCTCTCTGCCCATACGACAGTATCACAAGTGGCGGCCTCGCGATCCCATACGAACCCAGACCTCTCTACCCAGACGGCAGTCTCAGCACAATCGGCGGCCTCGCGATCCCATACGGATCCAGACCTCTCTGCCCATACGACAGTATCACAAGTGGCGGCCTCGCGATCCCATACGAATGCAGACCTCTCTACCCAGACGGCAGTCTCAGCACAATCGGCGGCCTCGCGATCCCATACGGATCCAGACCTCTCTGCCCATACGACAGTATCACAAGTGGCGGCCCCGCGATCCCATACGAATCCAGACCTCTCTACCCAGACGGCAGTCTCAGCACAATCGGCGGCCTCGCGATCCCCTACGAATCCAGACCTCTCTGCCCATACGACAGTATCACAAGTGGCGGCCTCGCGATCCCCTACGAATCCAGACCTCTCTGCCCATACGACAGTATCACAAGTGGCGGCCTCGCGATCCTATACGAATCCAGACCTCTCTACCTAGACGGCAGTCTCATACGACAGTTCATCCTATGATTACCATAACATACAAAAAGGGAATCAGTCTCACTATTCATCAGATCACACAAGGATTGCCAGTTCGAGCATAGCCTGTTCTCAGGTTCGAGGGGCTCCTCTTTCCCTTATTCAGTTACCACTTACCTGATCAGGGTTAACATCTGTTCATGTAGCCGCAGCTGACTAGAAGAATAGGCTACCCTCTCATACAAGAACACGCAGCACATGTTGGTTCACTACAAACTGGGTACTTTATTACTCATTACATACACAATCACCTAACATTACAATATAGCACATAACCTGCAAAGAAAAGTGAAAGATTAAGTTGTACACTCTAATAAGAAAGGGTCGACATCACCTTAGTAGTATGTAGCCTGCACTCAGTGGTCATCTAGGTTCCCTTCTCGTCTGTGCCTCGGCTCGCCTGGAATCACCCTTCTCCGAGTCACTGGGACCTCTTCCTTATCGGCTACTCTCTCCTCTCTGGCTATTCTGCTAGGAGAGCATCTGTCTCTCGGTTCTTCTCCGCCTTCAAGATGGCGTCTGTCTTCCCTGGAATAAGTAGTAGCTTTACTGCTAACGGCTAGATGCCGCCTACGGACTGAACATGTAACTGCCTCAGATTTTCACTAATATAGAGGTGCGTTTCCTCATGGAAAATTCCGGCCTGTAACCTGCCACCCACCAAATTCTTGTACCTCCCCGTACCAATGACACGTTCCCAGCCGGCCGGCCTGATGTAGTGTCTTCGGCATGAAGAAAAATACAATCCTTCGATAAGGGCCGGCCTGAACCGGTTCTCTCCAAGCGAATAACACCTCATAACTAAAACATTACATTTGACCAAGCTGCCGGAGCAGAAAGAAAGATGGAGTCTCTCCCGTTTGAGGCCTACCAGGCCTGAATTCAGCACGGCTCCATGAAATACCCTCACTACAGGACAGGTTATCCCTAATACTAACGAATCTATCCCCTAGGCTATGTGTGCAAGCCCTGATCTATGGGGAAGAGCACAGAATCATGTCGAAGTGCCCAGTAAATAGGCTCCATTCACTACTCTAACCCTTAGACTTGAATGATAAGAGACTGAAGTCACATTCCATCATTGTTCCTCACAAGAAGGCCGGGAAAATCGAGCAGAACATACCCCACTAAACTACTACCCTACTACCCCTCTACTACCCCACTAACCTACTACCGCACCACCCCCTACTACCCTACTATGCCTCTACTACCCCTCTACTACCCCTTTACTACCTCACTACCCCTCTGCTACCCCACTACCCTTCTACCCCTCTACCCACCAACTACCCTACTACCCCACTACCCCTCTACCCTACTACCCCTCTACTACCCCTCTACCACCCGACTACCCCACTACTACCCACTACCCCACTACCCCTCTATTACCCCACTACCTCTTTACCCCTCTACTACCCCTTTACCACCCGACTACCCCACTACTACCCACTACCCCACTACCCCACTACCCCTCTATTACCCCACTACCTCTCTACCCCTCTACTACCCCTCTACTACCCCACTAACCCACTACCTCTCTACTACCCCATTACTACCACTCTACTACCCCACTACTACCCCTCTACTACCCTACTATCCCTCAACTACCCCCACTACCCCACTACTACCCCTCTACTACCCCACTACCCCTTTACTACCCCTTACTACCACTCTACCACCCCACTAACCCCCTACTACCCCTCTGCCCCTCTACTACCCCACTACCCTACCACCCTACTACCCCACTACCCCTACTACTCCACTACCCCACTACCCCCCACTACCCCCAAACCCTCTACTACCCACACTACCCTACTACCCCACTACCCTACAAACCCCTACTACTACCCCACTACCCCACTACTACCCCTCTACTACCCTACTACCCTACTACCCCTCTACTACCCCACTACACTACTATCCCACTGCCCTACTACCCCTTTACAACCCCTTTACTACCCTACTACCCCACTACACTACTACTCCACTTCCCCTATACTACCCCACTACGTTATTACCCCTCTACTACCCCACTACCCCTCTACTTTCCCACTACCCCTCTACCCCCCTACTACCTCTCTAGCACCCCTCTCTACTAACCCTCTACCCTACAACACCTCTACAAACCCACTACCCAACTACCCCTCTACTACCCCACTACCCTACTACCCCTCCACTACCCCACAACCCCTCTACTACCCCTCTACCCTACTACACCAGTACACCTCTCCTACCCCTCTCCTACCCCACTACCCTTCTACCCCACTACCCCTCTACTACCCCTCTACTATCCCACTACACTTCTACCCCACTACCCGTCTACTACCCTACTACCCCACTACCCCTCTACTACCCCTCGACCCCTCTACTACCCCACTGCCCCTCTACTACCCACTACCCTACTACCCCACTACCCTACTATCCCTCTACTACCCCACTACCCCTCTACTACCCCTCTGCCCCTCTAATACTCCTCTACCCCTCTACTACCCGACTACCCCACTACCCCTCTACTAACCCACTACCCCTCTACTTCCCCACTATCCCAATACCCCCTTCTACCTTACTACCCCTCTACCACCCCTCGCTACTAACCCTCTACCCTCCTACCCCTCTACTACCCCACTACCCTACTACCCCACTACCCCTCTACTATCCGACTACCCCTCTACTACGCCACTACCCCTCTATTACCCTACTACCCCACTACTACCCCTCTATTACCCCTTTACCACCCCGCTACTACCCCTTTACTACCCCTCTACTACCCTACTACCCTACTACCACACTACCCCACTACCCTACTACCCCCATACTACTACTCCACTACTACCCTACTACCGCTCTACTACCCTACTACCCCTCTACTACCCCACTACTCTACTACCCCTCTACTACCCCACTACCCCTCTACTCCCCCACTACCCCACTACCCCCACTACCCTACTAACCTACTACCCCTCTACCACCCCTCTGTACTAACCCTCTACCCTACTACCCCTCTACTACCCCACTACCCTACTACCCCACTACCCCTCTACTTCTCCACTACCCCACTACCCCTACTACCCTACTAACCTACTATACCCCTTTACCACCCCTCTCTACTAACCCTCTACCCTACTACCCCTCTACTACCCCACTACCCTACTACCCCTCTACTACCCCACTACCCTACTACTACCCCACTGCCCTACTACCCTGCTACCACTCTACTACCCCACTACTCTACTACCCCTATACTACAGCACTACCCCTCTACTACCCCACTACTTACTACCCCTTTACTACCCCACTACCACCCTTCCACTACCCCATTGCCCTACAACCCATCTACTACCCCACTACTCCTGTACTACTGCACTACCCCTCTACTACCCCACTACCCTACTGCCCCTCTACTACCCCACTACCCTACTAACCCTCTACTACCCCACTACCCCTCTATTACCCCACTACCCTCTACTTCCCCTCTACTACCCCACTACCCCCTACTACCCCACTACCCTCCTACCCCTCTACTACCCATTAACCCTTCTATGACCCCTCTACTACCCTACTACCCCACTACTACCCCTCTACTACCCCAATAATACCCCTCTACTACCCCACTACTACCCTACTACCCCACTACTACCCCTTTACCCCTCTAGTACCCCACTACCCCTCTACTACCCCACTAAACTACTACCCTACTACCCCTCTACTACCCCACTACCCTACTACCCCTCTACTACCCCTCTACTACCCCTTTACTACCTCACTACCCCTCTGCTACCCCTCTACCCTACTACCCCTCTACTACCCCACTACTACCCCGCTACTACCCCTCTACTACCACCCTACTACCCCACTATTTCCCACTACCCCTCTAAAACCTCACTACCCCTCTATTACCCCACTACCCTCTACTTCCCCTCTACTACCCTACTACCCCTCTACTACCCCACTACCCTACTACTTCTCCACTACCCCACTTCCCCTCTACTACCCCACTACTCCTCTACTATCCCACTGACCTACTACCCTACAACCCGTCTACTACCCCACTACCCTACTACCCCTCTACTACCCCACTACCCTACTACCCCTCTACTACCCCACTTCCACCCCTCTACTACCTCACTACCCCTCTACTACCCTTCTACTACCCCACTACCCCTCTACTACCCCACTACACTACTACCCTACTACCCCTCTACTACTCCACTACCTCTACTACCCTACTACCCCACTACCCTACTATCTCTCTACTACCCCACTACCCCTCTACAACCCCACTACTACCCGTCTACTACCCCACTACTACCCTACTACCCCTCTACTACTCCACTACCCCACTACCACCCCACTGCCCTCTACTTCCCCTCTACTACCCCACTACTACCCCACTACCATCCCACTACCCTACTACCCCTCTACCATACTACCCCTCCACTACCCCACTACCCTACTACCCCTCCACTACCCCACTACCCCTCTGCTACCCCACTACCCTACTACCCACTACCCCTCTACTACTCCTCTACCCTACTACCCCACTACCCGTCTACTACCCCACTACTACCCTCCTACCCCTCTACTACCAATTAACCCTTCTATTACCCCACTACCCTACTACCCCTCTACTACCCTACTACCCCACTACTACCCCTCTACTACCCCCAATACTACCCCTCTACTACTCCACTGCTACCCTACTACCCCACTACTACCCCTCTACCCTCTAGTCCCCCACTACCCCTTGTCTACCCCACTAAACTACTACCCTTCTACCCCTCTACTACCTCACTACCCTACTACTGCACTACCCCCTACTACCCCAGTACCCTACTACCCCTCTACTACCCCTCTACTACCCCTTTACTACCTCACTACCCCTCTTCTACCCCTCTACCCACCAACTACCCTACTACCCCACTACCCCTCTACCCTACTACCCCTCTTCTACCCCACTTCTACCCCACTACTACCACTCTAATACCACCCTACTACCCCACTACTACCCACTACCCCTCTACTATCCCACTACCCCTCTATTACTCCACTACCCTCTACTTCCCCTCTACTACTCCACTACCCCTCTACTACCCCACTACCACCCCACTACCCTAATACCCCTCTACTACCCCACTACCCTACTACCCCTCCACTACCCCACTACCCCTCTACTACCCCACTACCCCTCTACTATCCCACTGCCCTACTACCCTACAACCCGTCTACTACCCCACTACACTACTACCCCTCTACTACCCCACTACCCTACTACCCCTCTACTACCCCACTACCACCCCTCTACTACCTCACTACCCCTCTACTACCCTTCTACTACCCCACTACCCCTCTACTACCCCACTACACTACTACCCTACTACCCCTCTACTACCCCACTACCCCCTACCACCCTACTACCCCACTACCCTACAACCTCTCTACTACCCCACTACCCCTCTACAACCCCACTACTACCCATCTACTACCCCACTACCACCCTACTACCCCTCTACTACCCCACTACCGCACTACCACCCCACTGCCCTCTACTTCCCCTCTACTACCCCACTACTACCCCACTACCACCCCACTACCCTACTACCATACTACCACTCCACTACCCCACTACCCTACTACCCCTCCACTACCCCACTTCCCCTCTAATACCCCACTACCCTACTACCCACTACCCCACTACTACCCTACTACCCCTCTACTACCCCTCTACTACCCCACTACTACCCCTCTACCACCCCTCTACTACCCCACTATCCTACTACCCCTCTACTACCCCACTACCCCTCTACAACCCCTCTACCCCACTACCCCTCTACTACCCCACTAATCCACTATCCCTATACTACCCCCCAATACTACCCCTCTACTACCCCACTACTACCCCTCTACTACCCGAATACTACCCTCTACTACCTCATTACTACCCTACTACCCCACTACTACCACTCTACCCCTTTAGTACCCCACTACCCCTCTACTACCCCACTAAACTACTACCCTACTACCCCTTTACTACCTCACTACCCATCTGCTACCCCACTACCCTACTACCCCTCTACCCACCAACTACCCTACTACCCCACTACCCCTCTACCCTACTACCCCTTTACTACCCCACTACCCCGCTACTACCCCTCTACTACCACCCTACTACCCACTACCCCTCTACTACCCCACTACCCCTCTATTACCCCACTACCCTCTACTTCCCCTCTACTACCCCACTACCCCTCTACTACCCCACTCCCACCCCACTACCCTACAACCCCTCTACCCTACTACCCCTCTACTACCCCACTACCCTACTACCCTTCCACTACCCCTCTACTACCCCACTACCCCTCTACTATCCCACTGCCCTACTACCCTACAACCTGTCTACTACCCCACTACCCTACTACCCCACTACCCTACTACCCCTCTACTACCCCCCTATCACCCCTCTACTACCTCACTACCCTTCTACTACCCCACTACCCCTCTACTACCCCACTACACTACTACCCTACTACCACTCTACTACCCCACTACCCCCTACTACCCTACTACCCCACTACCCTACTACCTCTCTACTACCCCACTACCCCTCTACAACCCCACTACTACCCGTCTACTACCCCACTACTACCCTACTATCCCTCTACTACCCCACTACCCCACTGCCACCCCACTGCCCTCTACTTTCCCTCTACTACCCCACTACTACCACCCCACTACCCTACTACCCCTCTACCATACTACCCCTCCACTTCTCCACTACCCTACTACCCCTCCACTACCCCACTACCCCTCTACTACCCCACTACCCTACTACCCACTACCCCTCTACTACTCCTCTACCCTACTACCCCACTACCCGTCTACTACCCCACTACTACCCTACTACCCCTCTACTACCCAACTACTACCCCTCTACCACCCCTCTACTACTCCACTACCCTACTACCCCTCTACTACCCCACTACCCCTCTGCAACCCCTCTACCCCACTACCCCTCTACTACCCCACTAATCCACTACCCCTCTACTACCCCACTACTACCCCTCTACTACCCCACTACCACACTTGTACTACCCCACTACCCCCTACTACCCCACTACTACCCCTCAACTACCCCACTACCCCTTTACTACCTCTCTACTACCCCACAAACCCACTACCCCCTACTACCACACTACCCTACTACCCCACTACCCTAATACCCCCTACTACTACCCCACTACTACCCCACTACCCCTCTACTACCCCTCTACTACCCCACTACCCCTCTACCACCCCTCTCTACTAACCCTCTACCCTACTACCCCTCTACTACCCCACTACCCAACTACCCTATTACCCCTCTACTACCCCACTACCCCTCTGCTACCCCTCTACCCTACTACCCTGCTACCCCTCTACTACCCCTCTACTACCCACTACCCTACTACCCCACTACTATCCCACTACAACCCTACTACCCCACCACCCCTCTACTACCCCTCTACCCCTCTACTACCCCACTGCCCCTCTACTACCCACTACCCTACTACCCCACTACCCCTCTTCTACCCCACTACCCCTCTACTACCCCTCTACCACTCTACTACCCCACTACTACCCCTCTACTACCCCACTACCCCTCCAATAACCCACTACCCCACTACTACCCCTCTACTACCCCTTTACTACCCCTCTACTACCCCACTACCCCTCTAGTGGAGGAGTGTGGCTCAATGGTTAGAGCGGCAGACCCTGAAGCAGAGTTCTGGCCAGGGATCAGGGTTCGATTCCCGCCTCGGCGGGGCTCGGGCTCAATTTCCTGGGACCTGTCTATTCTCGCCTCGGTGCCTATTCTAATCACAGGCCCCACGCTGCAACTCTGGGCAATAACTTGCTTAGCCTCCACACCGGCCCCAACAGCGCTAAGGATGCCTGGGGGTGCCCAGGAGTGGACACTTCACAGGGAAAGCCAGGAGGGGTTCCACAGCGGTATGAGTATCAGCGCCAGGAAACCGCAAAGGCGACACCGCAAGGTGGCCGTCTGGTGACAGTGCGCTCTATAAGTACCTTGACATTTACATTTACATTTACTACTATCCCACTAACCCACTACCCTTCTACTACCCCACTACCACACCTCTACTACCCCACTATCCCTCTACTACCCACACTACTACCCCACTACCCCTTTACTACCCCTCTACTACCCCCACTAACCCACTATCCCTCTACTACCCCACTACCCCTTTACCCCCTACTACCACAATACCCTACTACCCCTACTACTACCCCACTACCCTCTACTACCCCACTGCCCCTCTACTACCCCACTACCCCACTACCCTACTACCCCACTACCCCCTACTACCCCACTACCCCCCTACCCCCCCCACTACCCCCCACCCCCCTACTACCCCACTACGATACTACCCCACTACCCTACTACCCCCTACTACTACCCCACTACCCCACTACTACCCCTCTACTACCCCTCTGCTACCCAACTAACCCCACTACACTACTACCCCACTGCCCTACTACCCAACTACCACTCTACTACCCTACTACCCTTCTACTACCCTCTAGTACCCCACTACACTACTACCCCACTGCCCCTCTACTACCCCATTACCCCTCTACTACCCCACTACCCCTCTACTTCCCCACTACCCCTCTACCCCCGTACCACCCTACTACCCCTCTACCACCCCTCTCTACAAACCCTCTACCCTACTACCCCTCTACTACCCCACTACCCAACTACCCTATTACCACTCTACTACCCCACTACCCCTCTACTACCCCTCTACCCTACTACCCCACTACCCCTCTACTACCCCTCTACTACCCCACTACCCCACTACCTGTCTACTACCCCACTACTACCCTATTACCCCACTACCCCTCTACTACCCCTCTACCCCTCTACTACCCCACTGCCCCTCTCCTACCCCACTACCCTACTACCCCACTACCCTACTACCCCTCTTCTACCCCTCTACTACCCCTCTACTACCCCACAACCCTCTACTACCCCGCTACCCCACTACTCCTCTACTACCCCACTACTGCCCCTCTTCTACCCCACTACTACCCTTCTACTACCTCACTACCCCACTACAACCCCTCTACTACCCCTTTACTACCCCTCTACTTCCCCACTACTACCCCACTACCCTACTACCCCACTACCCTAATTCCTCCCTACTACTACCCCACTACTACTCCACTACCCCTCTACTACCCTACTACCCTACTACCCCTCTACTACCCCAATCCACTACTGCCCCACTGCCCTACTACCCCTCTACTACCCCACTACCCTACTACCCCTCTACAAGCCCACTGCCCTACTACCCATCTACTCCCCCACTACCCCACTACCCCCTACTACCCTACTACCCCTCTACCACCCCTCTCTACTAACCCTCTACCCTACTACCCCTCTACTACCCTACTACCCCTCTACTACCCCCTACCCCTTTACTACCCCACTACCCTACTACCCTACTTCCCCACTGCCCTACTACCCCTCTACTACCCCACTACCACCCCTCTACTACCCCTGTACTACACCACTACCCCTCAACTACCCCACTACACTACTACCCTACTACCCCGCTACTACCACATTACCCCACTAGCCTACTACCCCACTACCCCCTACTACCCCACTACCCTACTACCCCTCTACTACCCCACCACCCCTCTACTACCCCACTAACCCTCTACTACCCCACTACCCTACTACCCCTCTACGCTACTACCCCTCTACTACCCCACTACCCCTCCACTACCCCTCTACTACCCCTCTACCTTACTACCCCACTACCCCTCTATTACCTCAATACCCTACTACCCCACTACCCGTCTACTACCCCACTACTATCCTACTACCCCACTACCCCTCTACTACCCCTCTACTACACCACTATTACCCCTCTACCCCTCTACTAACCCACTGCCTCTCTACTCCCCCACAACCCTACTACCCCACTACCCTACTACCCCTCTACTACCCCATTCCCCCTCTACTACCCCACTACCCTACTACCCCTCTACTACCCCACTACTACCCCTCTACTACCCCACTACTACCCTACTACCCCACTACTACCCCACTACCCCTCTACTACCCCACTACCCCACTACCCCTCTATTACCCCACTACCCCACTACCCCTCTACTACCCTACTACCCTTCTACTACCCTCTAGTACCCCACTACACTACTACCCCACTGCCCCTCTACTACCCCACTACCCCATTACCCCTCTGCTACCCCACTACCCCTCTACTTCCCCACTACCCCTCTACCCCCTACTACCCTACTACCCCTCTACCACCCCTCTCTACTAACCCTCTACCCTACTACCCCTCTACTACCCCACTACCCAACTACCCTATTACCACTCTACTACCCCACTACCCCTCTACTACCCCTCTACCCTACTACCCCACTACCCCTCTACTACCCCTCTACTACCCCACTACCCCACTACCAGTCTACTACCCCACTACTACCCTACTACCCCACTACCCCTCTACTACCCCTCTACCCCTCTACTACCCCACTGCCCCTCTACTACCCACTACCCTACTACCCCACTACCCCTCTTCTACCCCACTACCCCTCTACTACCCCTCTACCACTCTACTACCCCACTACTACCCCTCTACTACCCCACTACCCCTCCAATAACCCACTACCCCACTACTACCCCTCTACTACCCCTTTACTACCCCTCTACTACCCCACTACCCCTCTAGTGGAGGAGTGTGGCTCAATGGTTAGAGCGGCAGACCCTGAAGCAGAGTTCTGGCCAGGGATCAGGGTTCGATTCCCGCCTCGGCGGGGCTCGGGCTCAATTTCCTCGGACCTGTCTATTCTCGCCTCGGTGCCTATTCTAATCACGGGCCCCACGCTGCAACTCTGGGCAATAACTTGCTTAGCCTCCACACCGGCCCCAACAGCGCTAAGGATGCCTGGCTTCACCCTGGGGGTGCCCAGGAGTGGACACTTCACAGGGAAAGCCAGGAGGGGTTCCACAGCGGTATGAGTATCAGCGCCAGGAAACCGCAAAGGCGACACCGCAAGGTGGCCGTCTGGTGACAGTGCGCTCTATAAGTACCTTGACATTTACATTTACATTTACTACTATCCCACTAACCCACTACCCCTCTACTACCCCACTACCACACCTCTACTACCCCACTACCCCTCTACTACCCACACTACTACCCCACTACCCCTTTACTACCCCTCTACTACCCCCACTAACCCACTATCTCTCTACTACCCCACTACCCCTTTACCCCCTACTACCACAATACCCTACTACCCCTACTACTACCCCACTACCCTCTACTACCCCACTGCCCCTCTACTACCCCACTACCCTACTACCCCACTACCCCCTACTACCCCACTACCCCCCTACCCCCCCCACTACCCCCCTACCCCCCTACTACCTCACTACGATACTACCCCACTACCCTACTACCCCCTACTACTACCCCACTACCCCTCTACTACCCCTCTGCTACCCAACTAACCCCACTACACTACTACCCCACTGCCCTACTACCCAACTACCACTCTACTACCCTACTACCCTTCTACTACCCTCTAGTACCCCACTACACTACTACCCCACTGCCCCTCTACTACCCCATTACCCCTCTACTACCCCACTACCCCTCTACTTCCCCACTACCCCTCTACCCCCGTACCACCCTACTACCCCTCTACCACCCCTCTCTACAAACCCTCTACCCTACTACCCCTCTACTACCCCACTACCCAACTACCCTATTACCACTCTACTACCCCACTACCCCTCTACACTACTACCCCACTACCCCTCTACTACCCCTCTACTACCCCACTACCCCACTACCTGTCTACTACCCCACTACTACCCTATTACCCCACTACCCCTCTACTACCCCTCTACCCCTCTACTACCCCACTGCCCCTCTCCTACCCCACTACCCTACTACCACACTACCCTACTACCCCTCTTCTACCCCTCTACTACCCCTCTACTACCCCACAACCCTCTACTACCCCGCTACCCCACTACTCCTCTACTACCCCACTACTGCCCCTCTTCTACCCCACTACTACCCTTCTACTACCTCACTACCCCACTACAACCCCTCTACTACCCCTTTACTACCCCTCTACTTCCCCACTACTACCCCACTACCCTACTACCCCACTACCCTAATTCCTCCCTACTACTAGCCCACTACTACTCCACTACCCCTCTACTACCCTACTACCCTACTACCCCTCTACTACCCCAATCCACTACTGCCCCACTGCCCTACTACCCCTCTACTACCCCACTACCCTACTACCCCTCTACAAGCCCACTGCCCTACTACCCATCTACTCCCCCACTACCCCACTACCCCCTACTACCCTACTACCCCTCTATCACCCCTCTCTACTAACCCTCTACCCTACTACCCCTCTACTACCCCACTACCCCTCTACTACCCCACTACCCTACTACCCTACTTCCCCACTGCCCTACTACCTTGCTACCCCTCTACTACCCCACTACCCTACTACCCCTCTACTACCGCACTACCCCTCTACTACCCCCCTACCCTACTTCCCCGCTACTACCCCTATACTACCCCACTGCCCTACTACCCCTCTACTACCCCACTACCACCCCTCTACTACCCCTGTACTACACCACTACCCCTCAACTACCCCACTACACTACTACCCTACTACCCCGCTACTACCACATTACCCCACTAGCCTACTACCCCACTACCCCCTACTACCCCACTACCCCACTACCCCTCTACTACCCTACTACTACCCCTCTACTACCCCACTACTACCACACTACCCCTCTACTACCCCACCACCCCTCTACTACCCCACTAACCCTCTACTACCCCACTACCCCTCCACTACCCCTCTACTACCCCTCTACCTTACTACCCCACTACCCCTCTATTACCTCAATACCCTACTACCCCACTACCCGTCTACTACCCCACTACTATCCTACTACCCCACTACCCCTCTACTACCCCTCTACTACACCACTACTACCCCTCTACCCCTCTACTAACCCACTGCCTCTCTACTCCCCCACAACCCTACTACCCCACTACCCTACTACCCCTCTACTACCCCATTACCCCTCTACTACCCCACTACCCTACTACCCCTCTACTACCCCACTACTACCCCTCTACTACCCTACTACCCCACTACTACCCCACTACCCCTCTACTACCCCACTACCCCACTACCCCTCTATTACCCCACTACCCCACTACCCCTCTACTTCCCTACTACCCTTCTACTACCCTCTAGTACCCCACTACACTACTACCCCACTGCCCCTCTACTACCCCATTACCCCTCTACTACCCCACTACCCCTCTACTTCCCCACTACCCCTCTACCCCCCTACTACCCTACTACCCCTCTACCACCCCTCTCTACTAACTCTCTACCCTACTACCCCTCTACTACCCCACTACCCAACTACCCTATTACCACTCTACTACCCCACTACCCCTCTACCCTACTACCCCACTACCCCTCTACTACCCCTCTACTACCCCACTACCCCACTACCTGTCTACTACCCCACTACTACCCTACTACCCCACTACCGCTCTACTACCCCTCTACCCCTCTACTACCCCACTGGCCCTCTCCTACCCCACTACCCTACTACCCCACTACCCTACTACCCCTCATCTACCCCTCTACTACCCCTCTACTACCCCACAACCCTCTACTACCCCGCTACCCCACTACTCCTCTACTACCCCACTACTGCCCCTCTTCTACCCTTCTATTACCCCACTACCCCACTACAACCCCTCTACTACCCCTTTACTACCCCTCTACTTCCCCACTACCACCCCACTACCCTACTACCCCACTACCCTAATTCCTCCCTACTACTACCCCACTACTACTCCACTACCCCTCTACTACCTTACTACCCTACTACCCCTCTACTACCCCAATCCACTACTGCCCCACTGCCCTACTACCCCTCTACTACCCCACTACCCTACTACCCCTCTACAACCCCACTACCCTCCTACCCATCTACTCCCCCACTACCCCACTACCCCCTACTACCCTACTACTCCTCTACCACCCCTCTCTACTAACCCTCTACCCTACTACCCCTCTACTACCCCACTACCCCTCTACTACCCCACTACCCTACTACCCTACTTCCCCACTGCCCTACTACCTTGCTACCCCTCTACTACCCCACTACCCTACTACACCTCTACTACCGCACTACCCCTCTACTACCCCCCTACCCTACTTCCCCGCTACTACCCCACTACTACCCCTATACTACCCCACTGCCCTACTACCCTACAACCCATCTACTACCCCACTACCCTTCTACCCCTCTACTACTGCACTACCCCTCTACTACCCCTCTACTACCCCACTACCCCTCTACTACCCCACTACCCCTCTACTACCCCAATACCCTACTACCCCTCTACTACCCCACTACCACCCCTCTACTACCCCTGTACTACACCACTACCCCTCAACTACCCCACTACACTACTACCCTACTACCCCGCTACTACCACATTACCCCACTAGGCTACTACCCAACTACCCCCATACTACCCCACTACCCTACTACCCCTCTACTACCCCACTACTACCCCTCTACTACCCCACTACTACCCCACTACCCCTCTATTACCCCACCACCCCTCTACTACCCCACTAACCCTCTACTACCCCACGACCCTACTACCCCTCTACACTACTACCCCTCTACTACCCCACTACCCCTCCACTACCCCACTACCCCTCTACTACCCCTCTACCTTACTACCCCACTACCCCTCTATTACCTCAATACCCTACTACCACACTACCCGTCTACTACCCCACTACTATCCTACTACCCCACTACCCTCTACTACCCCTCTACTACACCACTACTACCCCTCTACCCCTCTACTAACCCACTGCCTCTCTACTCCCCCACAACCCTACTACCCCACTACCCTACTACCCCTCTACTACCCCATTACCCCTCTACTACCCCACTACCCTACTACCCCTCTACTACCCCACTACTACCCCTCTACTACCCCACTACTACCCTGCTACCCCACTACTACCCCACAACCCCTCTACTACCCACTACCCCACTACCCCACTACCCCTCTATTACCCCACTACCCCACTACCCCTCTACTACCCCACTACCCCTCTACTACCCCACAACCCATCTACCCTACTACCCCTCTAGTACCCCACTACCCTATTACCCCTCCTCTACCCCTCTACTACCACCCTGCCTGTCTACTACGCCACTACCCTACTACTCCACTACCCTACTACCCCTCTACTACCCCACTACCCCTCTACTACCACACTACCCCACTACTACCCCCCTACTACCCCACTAATACCCCTCAACTACCCCACTACCCCTCTACTACCCCACTACTTACCCCTCTACTACCCCACTACCCCTTTAATACCCCTCTACTACCCCACTACCCTATTCCCACACAACCCCCTACTAACCCACTACCCCACTACCCTACTACCCCACTACCCCCCTACCCTACTACCCCACTACCCTACTACCCTCAACTACTACCCCACTACCCTATCCTTCTACTACCCTACTACCCCTCTACTACCCCTCTACTACATGTCTACTACCCCACTACTCCTCTACTCCTCTACTACCCCTCTACTACCCTACTTCCCCTCTAGTACCCCAATACCCCTCTACTACCCTAATACCCCACTACCCCTCTACTACCCCACTACCCCTCTACTACCCCACTACCTCACTACCCTACTACCCCTCTACTACCCCACTACCCCTCTACTACCTCTCTACCCCTCTACTACGCTACTTCCCCACTACCCCTCTACTACCCCACTACCCCACTACTACCCCTCTACTACCCCTCTACTACCCCACTACCCCTCTACTACCCCACTGCTACCCCTCTACTACCCTACTACTATCCCACTACCCCACTACTACCCCTCTACTACCCCTTTACTACCCCTCTACTACCTCACTACCCCTCTACTACCCCACTACCCTACTACCCCACTACCCCACTACCCTACTACCCCACTACCCCCTACTACTACCACTACCCCTCTACTACCCTACTACCCCTCTACTACCCCACTACACTACTACCCCACTGCCCTACTACCCTTCTTCTACCCCACTACCCTACTACCCCTCTACTACCCCACTACCCTACTACCTCTCTACTTCCCCACTACCCCACTATCCCCTCGTACCCTACCACCCCTCTACCACCCCTCTCTACTAACCCTCTGCCCTACTACCCCTCTACTACCCCACTATCGTTCTACTACCCTACTACCGCTCTACTACCCCACTGCCCTACTACCCTGTTATCCCTCTACCCCACTACCCTACTACCCCTCTATTACCGCACTACCCCTCTACTACCCCACTACCCTACTTCCCCTCTACAGCCCCACTACCACCCCTCTACTACCCCACTGCCCTACTACCCTACAACCCATCTACTACCCCACTACCCTACTACCCCTCTACTACTGAACTACCCCTTTACTACCCCATTACCCTACTACCCTTCTACCCCTCTACTACCCTACTACCCCTCTACTACCCCACTACCCCTCTACTACCCCACTACACTACTACCCTGCTACCCCTCTACTACCCCACTACCCTTCTCCTACCCCACTACCCTACTACCCCACTCCCCCCTACTACCCCACTACCCTACTACCACTCTACTACCCCATTACCCCTCTAATACCCCACTACCCTCCTACCCCCCTACTACCCCTCTACTACCCCACTACCCTACGACCCCTCTACTACCCTACTACCCCTCTACTACCCCACTGCCCTACTACCCTGCTATCCCTCTACTACCCCACTACCCTACTACCCCTCTACTACCGCACTACCCCTCTACTACTCCACTACCCTACTTCCCCTCTACTACCCCACTACTTCCCCTCTACTACCCCACTGCCCTACTACCCTAGAACCCATCTACTATCCCACTACCCCTCTACTACCCCACTACTACCCCACTACCCTACTACCCCTCTACTACCCCACTACCCCTCTACTACCCCACTACCCTACTACCCCTCCACTACCCCACCACCACCCCTCTACTACCCCTCTACTACCCCACTACCCATCTACTACCCCACTACACTACTTTCCTACTACCCCTCTACTACCCCACTACCCCCTACAATCCCACAACCCACTACCCCTCTACTACCCCATTACGCCTCTACTACCCCACTACCCTACTACCCCTCTACTACCTCACTACTACCCTACTACTCCACTACCCCACTACTACCCCTCTATTACCGCACTACCCCTCTATTACCCCTCTACTTCCCCTCTTCTACCCCACTACCCCTCTACACTACCCCTCTACTACCCCACTACCCTACTACCCCCTAACCTACTACCCCTCCACTACCCCACTACCCCTCTACTACCCCTCTACCCTACTACCCCTCTATTACCCCAATACCCTACTACCCCACTACCCGTCTACTACCCTACTACCCTACTACCCCTCTACCCTACTACCCCTCCCCTACCCCACTACCCCTCTATTACCCCTCTACCCTACTATCCCTCTATTACCCCAATACCCTACTACCCCACTACCCGTCTACTACCCTACTACCCCGCTACCCCTCTACTACCCCTCAACTACCCCACTACTACCCCTCTATCTCTCTACTATCCCATTGCCCCTCTACTGCCCCAATACCCTACTACCCCTCTACTACCCCATTACCCCTCTACTACCCCACTACCCTACTACCCCTCTACCACCCCTCTACTACCCCACTACCATCCTACTACCCTACTACCCCACTATCCCACTACTACCCCACTACCCCTCTACTACCCCACTACCCCTCTATTACCCCACTACCCCTCTAGTACCCCACTACCCCACTACTACCCCACTACCCTACTACCCCTCTACTACCCCACTACCCTACTACCCCTCCACTACCCCACTACCCCTCTACTACCCCTCTACCCTACTACCCAACTACCCCTCTATTACCCTACTACCCTACTACCCCACTACCTGTATTCTACCCCACTACTACCCTACTACCCCACTACCCCACTACTACTCCTCTACCCCTCTACTACCCCACTGATCCTCTACTACCCCACTACCCTACTACCCCACTACCCTACTACCCCTCTACTACCCCACTACCCCTCTACTACCCCTCTACCCCACTACCCCTCTACTACCACACTACCCCTCTACTACCCCACTTCCCCTCTACTACCCCACTACTTACCCCTCTACTACCCCACTACCCCTTTACTACCCCTCTACTACCCCACTACCCCTCTACCCTACTACCACACTACCCCCTACTACCCCACTATCCTACTACCTCACAACCCCCCCTACTACCCCACTACCCTACTACCCCACTACCCTACTACCCCCTACTACTACCCCACTACCCTACTACCCCTCTACTACCCCACTACCCTACTACCCCTCTACCCTTCTACTACCCCACTACCCTATCCTTCTACTACCCTACTACCCCTCTACTACACGTATACTATCCCACTACCCCTCTACTCCTCTACTACCCCTCTACTACCCTACTTCCCCTCTACTACCCCAATACCCCTCTACTACCCTAATACCCTACTACCCATCTACTACCCCACTACCCCTCTACTACCCCACTACCCCTCTACTACGCCAATACCCCACTACTACCCCAATACCCCTCTACCCCCCTACCCCTGCCTCTAACCCCCTACCTCCCTCTACTACCCCTCTACTCTCTACCTCTCTCTACCTCTCTACGCGCACACATATGCACATATATTCAGCTCCAGAACTCCACTCGTGGAATGAAGGGGACCGCACACTAGCAAGGTACTCAGATTTATCTGTTTATTATTCAGAAATAAACGCCAGGACGCGTTTCGGCATTCGCGCCTTTTTCAACTGTGTTTACAGAATGCAGTTCATTAGGTGCAAGTATATCCGGTTCACTGATTGCATTTCCGGTTCATTCGTAATCAACATAAACAAAAGACTTACATAAATAAAGCATTTTTATAAATAAATAAAAAAGCGCTGATCTCGCGCAATTGCATAAATATGCCGACATTGTAATACATTTCAAAATTAACATTGACATTCGCAATGATGAGTTTGAGGCAACGAAATGATACCAAACATTCAATGAAGATCAAACTCTTAATGTTGTGCCAATCAAGTTAATAGGCATCAAGCCTTCATTAAGCCCTATATGGGCAAATATAATCCATTCAGTAATAATTACACTCTTGATGCTACATTTATGTAAAAAAAAAAAACAAGAGAATGATGATCCACAAGTCTGCCTGTACCATAACTTAATCAAGCCCTGTATGGGCAATCTCAGATACACAAACTTAATGGTTAATACATTCAAAAAGGAAAGAGAATAAGCACATAAGTCTTCAATCATAGATCATGATTCAATAAACTTGTAAGCAAAACTAAGTAACTGTAATCTACCCTAAGTGACATGCCAGTTCTTCTTCAGTGTTTAGGCCATTGGGAACAATTATAAAATGAGATTCCAGTCTTCTTAGTTTAAGTTCACGATTACCTATCCGATCATTCACTGGAACATGGTCCAGACAAAAGAATGTTAATACATTTCTATCACTATTATGGTGCTTAGCAAAATGTCTGGCCGCAGGATAGGTAGGATCTTGATTATCAATGGCTCGAGCATGTTCCAAAATACGTCTTTTTGTAGGGTGAATCATGCTGCCAATATATTGCTTATTGCAAGGACATGTTAGACAATATACGCAAAAGGGAGTTTTACATGTTAGAAATGTATTGATAATCCTTGGTTTTTCCAAACCTGGAACACTGTATGTGAACACCTTTTTGTCTATATATATGCATTTATGTATGTGTATATACATATATACATATATAAACATATATATACATCTGCATATCTATTTAAATACAAATATAAATGCCTGCATACATATACATATATGCATATATATGCATGTTATGTACATGAAAGTTTGAAAAACACTAATAAAAGCAAAGCTAAAAAGCAACCTAATTACAAACAGAATTGCTTTAACTTAAACGTGGGCGAGACCTATTGCATTTTCAATGCTTGTTACTTTAGATGCCCCTATTTCCAAAAGCATTGGCTGCAGCAAACATAAAAGCATGCAGTCTCCAATACTTTGCAAAATATCCACACAGGGTGTCCATATAAGTGCAAAAGTGGTCTGAATTGTAAATGCGGGCCACTTGTTTTTATGTATCTGGTTTTACTAACGGGGGCACTTTTATTTCGGTGTCTGGGCCTATTGTTTGTCCAAGTCCAACTTTGGGTTGAGCCAGAAACTGCTTCTCAAAGGTGTAATTCAGACCCTTACTATTCTATGCGTGCATCAGACAGTGCATTTGGCAACACCCTCTTATCTGCTCCCTTAACCCCTTCAGTGCCCATGACGAGCTGGACTCGTCATGGGCCGCGGTGGCGCTGTGCCCATGACGAGTCCAGCTCGTCATAGACCCCGCCCGCTAATACAACGGCCGGCACAGGGCGGGGAAAGGGGCGGGCACTGAAGGGGTTAAAATAGTAGGCTGTCGGTGTTAGGGTTTTTGATGGTTGACCAGCCTGCCAGTGGTAGGTCGAAGTAGAAAAGGCAAAGATCCTACCTACGTGTGGTTGTAGAATGTGTGTGGGGTGTGCCAAGTAGCCGTCATACCTATCTTTCAGACAGAATATGCTTGGCGATTACCACCTTTACCGCATTAGCTCTGGTGGAATATGCACTGATATTTGATGGAAGCTACTACATACACTTAGGGGTATTGTAATGGAGGATACAGGAAGCAACCCATATCGAAATTGTATTCTTGGATGGGGTCATTCTTGCATATGGGTCAACATAAGTAAGGAAAAGCTCGGCAGCAGAACACAAATCACAGGGTCTCTTCAGATACTAAGTGCACCCCAAGCAGTAATAGTGTGTTCCATATCCTCTAAAGTGTTCAGAAAAGAACACTAGGGGAAATCAAATTCAGATGAAATTCAGCAAACACCTTAGGCACCGTCCTCAGTACACCCTTGTACCGATGGAAAATAGAGCATTGTTTTAAGGTGTATATAGCTCAACGTTTGCACAGGTATTGGGAAGAAAGCTATTTTAAACAAGCTTTGGCAAATCCAATAGGTCTCACCTATGCCAGAGATATTGACTTCGGCAATGTTTTTGAGCCGTTATGTACACAAGTGTGGCTGCTGTTCAACATGGCTAAACGTTAGTGGAGTGGGGTGGGGTAGATTAGAATGAGGTAGAATGGAGGGGGGGTGGGAAGAGTGCAGTAGAATCGAGAAAGTGGATTGGGGATATTGGAGAGGGGTGGAGTGGGGTAGATTGGAGTGGGGGAGTTAGGTACAGTATCGTGGTATATTAAAGTGGGGCAGATTGGGCTGGAGTGGGACAGATTACGGTGGAGTGGGGTAGATTGGAGTGTAATAGATTGGGGTAGATTAGAGTGGGATAAATTGGGGACATTGTGTACCTACAAACACTTGAAACCACAGCGCTACCTACACGGACCTTACAATGAATGGAGAAAGGCACAGTTTACAAAGCTAAGGGTGGGAGTAATCCCTATCTCAACTCATGTTCCACTTGAAAAAAGTGGAGAGGAATAGGCAATGTGCCGGCTCTGCAAACAGCAAAAGGTGGACATAACACATGTACTGTGCCTAGAGGATTGAAAGGCTCTGTTACAAAGGGGGTCTAGTCAAATGTATTCATTGTTTCTCAAGAAAGGTAGAGGCCCTGGATCCCCCAGGTGAAGGGATGAGAGGTGACTAGGTTACCAATGGACCTGGGACTGGGCCCCTTAACCCACTTTTGTCTGAACGCACTCTTCTGAGGGCACCCTTGTTCCCTGAGACTACTAAACAGGGCCAAGTGGATATGAAGTACCGGGTTTTTAAAACCCAGCGGTGCAGGGGAACACACCCTAGGACTTCGAGTTCTTCCTGTTTCAGACCCACAGAAACACAGAGTCTTCTAGGTGAAGTCAAAGATCGTATTTATTGGCTGCAGTCCAATTACAGGTATCCGAGAAGTACAACACCATGTATGTTCTCAGGAGACTGCTTAAACTTACAGAAACGGCCTTCTCCTTCTATACAAAATATCATGCTTCAGGCACACATTCCTCGTTTTACGATATGGTCATTCATATGTATTCATTACAAACGAAAAGGCAGAGTCATGATGACCATCCCACATTCCAGTTCAGCCAGCCCACAATTATTTACCCAGCGAGGCTCAGATCCCACATCAGATATCAACAGACCCCAATAAACGCGGGCACCTCCTGTTTGTAAAACAAGCCATAAAGCAGGAAGAGTCAGGTGTGAAAGAGATTAGCCGGAGGCTTGTGTGGGATGAAAAGGCTTTATGGTGTGTCAAACCCTGATGCTAATCACAGGTGGCCGTAGGACGGGGAGCTCGTGGGACCGGACTGACCTGGGGCGGTGGAGCCAAATCGCATAGGTCACAGAGAAGTCAATAGAAGGCACATGTGTTCTAAAGGCCGGTGTTTGTCCTTGATGTGTAGCCTATCTGAGGGCAACCATAAGATGGCCACCGCTCCAAGATGAAACCCACGAAGTCAATGTGAAATATCGTATACAAAGTGCGTTTATCGATGAAATGTTATGCAAAGCACTTGTACATACCGCATTGGCCATTCGCGGTTCGCTAATACCGGAATAGACAGGGGTAGGCCCCTGCCTCCTACGCGGTCCCAAATTTTAAAGTACCACAGACCCTCCTTTTGCCCATACATAGGCAATAACTATACTCATATCAATCCGAGTCCAGGACTGTATATTGATGGACTTTCACAGTAGCCCTGTGGAGCGCGTTTAAAGCGGAAACTTCGACCTCCTAAACTGAAGCCAAAAATGTCCCTGCTCTCTTCTGCAATTGGGATGCTAAAGAAGGCATTCTTTAAATCGAACCATGCAGCGGAGGCTGGAATCATAGTTAACAAGGCAGTTATATCAGGGACAACTGGAAACTGTGGCACAACAATCTTATTTACCTCTCTAAGATCAATCACAAATCTGTAAACAGGTGGCTGAGAAGGGTCCGTACGTTTTAAAACAGGTAAAACAGGACTATTGCAAACGCTGCCTCTTGTCTCTTCAATGACACCCTTTTTAATCAAATCACTGATAATTGCTAACAACGCTTTCTGACCTTCATTGGAGATCTTGTACTGGGGAATGCATGGCAATCTGACATTGGCTTTTAAAGTGACCACATATGGTGGTATTTTCAAGAGACCCACGTCATTGGGACCAGTAGCCCAAAGGACATCCGGAAGGGATGACAATTCAGGTGGCAATGTATTCTTTGACAAGTACATCGGGGAAATCACTTCCTTACCCAATGTAAGTTGTACTCCTGAGGGAGAACAATATAGTGTTGCATGCAATCTTTTTAACAAATCCAACCCTAACAGATTTTCACCACAACCTATCGTTAGGATGAGGGGTGCTTTTAGCTCACAAGGTCCAACAGAAAGTGGCATAGGACTAGAAATCGGGTTCCTAACTGGGGCGCCAGAAAAACCTACTGAAACATTCATTTCGCCAGACAAAGGCGCGCCAGGGAGTTTTGAATGCATAATTGAACTCTTTGCAGCACCAGTGTCCAGCAGAAAGGGCTCTGACACACCCGCTGTAGTCACGTTAACATACGGGCCACTCTGATCCACTGGTACTGAAACAACTCCCTCTCTCTGTCTATGGCTGTCCTAGTAATCATTACCTTCTACATTGTTGTCTTCTGCATAATAGTCATTATTATAGTACTGAGCTGTATTACCATTTGCATTGGCTTGCTGATCAAAGCTATTTATTGTATTTTGAGGCGGAAGAGGACGTGCGTTCTGGGGAACATTTCCACGCTCTCTACCTCTAGGAGCTTGCTGACCACCTCTACCTCTTGCGCCATACGCATTATTAGTACGCTGCAACAATTTGGGACAACTATACTTAAAATGACCTTCCTCTTTGCAATATGAACATTGATTGGGACCTATAGGGATACGTGGTTGATAATACCCATTCATTTGCTGGTTATTCTGAAACTGTTGGGGTTGCTGATAGATACCTTGGGTTTGCCTATAATTATTCTGTCCTCCACGTGGCGGATAAGCCTGCTGTAAAAGGACCTTCGTTTTCAATTCTTTTGTTTTCTTGTCTGTTCTATCCTTTTCGTCTTTATCCCTATTTTCGTAATACTGTGCAGTAGCCAGTATTTGCGCTGAAGAGGAAACAGCCCAAGAACTCTCTGAATCTTTCAACTTCTTACACAACTCGGGAAGCAAATTCTGCACAAATTTATCAACAAATAACCGTTGGCCACCTTCAGTACTCATGTCTTGACCACTGTGGTCGATAAACGTTTCTTCAAACCTTGTAAAGAAATCGGACACTGTCTCATCTTTCTTCTGCTTGCATGCAGATAGTTTATCCCAATTCACGCATATCGCGGGCATTATGGTTTTCATGTAGGTAATAATTCTACCAGGAAGTTCTGCTACTAGAGGGTCAGGCTTGGCACCACCATCTTGTCTAGTGTCTGCAGCAACGATATTAGCCCATGTGCCCCCTAGTTCTGCTGCATGATCTGTATTACGAATGGATCCCCATAAAGGCTGTGGAACCACATTCCCGAACAACATATCTATGTCAGCCAGATTCATGACACACGATTCTGCAGTTTGTGATAACTCCTTATAATATCCTATAGGGTTTTTACGGGGGTCAGGCAATGTCTGTTTAAGCGCTATTACTTCAGGGGACATGCACCCAAACACGCTGGAAATGAGCTGGAGCAGCAGCAATACCTCGAGCGGCATCAGCCGCAACGGCTTCCTTCCATACCGGAGGGACTTCTCTCATAGGGTATTGTCGCACTTTTCCCTTTTTCCCCACAGGGAATTCCTGTTCGAACAGTGATTGCTGACAATCATCATTCCTGAAGGACAGTAAAATCGCAACTGCTTTATCTACATCGGGACCCACAATTGTACCTGTTCCAAAATCAAATCGCACTCGACACAACTCCTGCGGGATTGTGTTGGAACCATGATCTTCTAATTCCTCACAGAGGATTTCACACATTTTCTCAAACACATACCTTTGTTTCGGGGCATCCCATTGGTGAAAAACATTAACGACTGACTCCACATCATAGAGTGAAGAAAGGACAATCCACCTACGTGCCATATGGTCTAATACCTCTTTTTCTTCAGAATCAAGCAGCTGACTACGCAACTGCTTACGTTGCAAACCAGGGGTCATACTAGATGACCCAAAGAGAGGCAACATTAAACTAGTAACCACATTAGCTATTCGTTGTCGTGCAGAAGGAGAAGTTGAGGCGAAAACGGGGGGAAAGACAGAGGGAAGAAAAGAGGGTGCAGATACAGGTACCTGGGTAGTGTAAGGAAGAGCGCCAGGGGAGGCAGCTGATGTACTAGGCAAAGTCGCAGGAAGCGCAGGGGCAACAGGTAACAAAACTGGCGGCCCTTGAGAGGGCTGCACTGTAGGGATAGGAGCCAGCTGAGGGAGAGCTGGCGGCTGTGGGAAGGCTTGCGGCACATTAACTAGAGGCTGCACATTTACGAGCTGTGGAGGCGCTGTGGCATTTTGCGCATACGGGGGTGGCGAACTTAGCAAATGAGACATTAGGGAATCTTTCTCTTTCTCTTCCGTTTCATCTTGTGGAAGGGGTGACAAAACTGGGTAACATTTATCGATCCCTAGTTTGCGCTGTCTATGTAATTGCTCATTCATTTGTTCCTCCTCATTATCTTTAAATCGCACAGCTGCTTGCATCATTGACATACCTTTTTCTCTCTTATTCCTTTTTGCTAGCTTAATTTCCTTCTGTTTGGCTTCCTTTCGCCATAGGCGGAAAGAATCAAACTTCGCCGGCCGGGCTTTCTTTCTAAATAATTTAACTTCCAAATTATCTAAGATATCTGTATCGAAACTACCATTTTGGGGCCATTTTAAAACACCATCCTTTCTGGTGTATCGGATCCATACTTCATTATATGCAATGGGGCCCACGCCATGTTTTACATAAAGCTCATAAGTTGGAGTTCCAATTGGAGGAACCGGACACGAATCCTCCAATCGGGAGTCCTTTCTACAACCCAAACAAAACCAATTACCAAATATACTAGAACCAGGCATCTTTGCTCACTAGTCTAGTTTCAAACTTCAAAGGATTATCGAATACGATAGTCTCGTGAATACACGAGTCCTCTGGCTTTGACACTTGCAAGTTCCAAATCAAAGCGATCCCGAAGGATACCAAATTCCCGAAGGATACCAAACAAACTGGGAGACGCTCCACACTTATACTTAACTGAGGTAGCGATGATCCTTGGCGTCACCAGAAGACTCTCTCGATTGTTTCACTCTACCAAATCGTCAAGGGTCCAAAACAGGGCGATTAATCAGGGCAGCAGTCCTTCGTAGCCGTCGGGACGCGGAGAACCTCGCAGAAAAGACTTTCGGACCACGTCGGACATGCAGGGGTCGATGAAGTGGCGGCCTTCCTCCAGAATTTCCACACGAAGCTCCTCACGAACCTCTGGCTTGGACCGGTACCGCTGAAATCGCCCCGAGTTGGGCGCCAACTGAAGTACTGGGTTTTTAAAACCCAGCGGTGCAGGGGAACACACCCTAGGACTTCGAGTTCTTCCTGTTTCAGACCCTCAGAAACACAGAGTCTTCTAGGTGAAGTCAAAGATCGTATTTATTGGCTGCAGACCAATTACAGGTATCCGAGAAGTACAACACCATGTATGTTCTCAGGAGACTGCTTAAACTTATAGAAACGGCCTTCTCCTTATATACAAAATATCATGCTTCAGGCACACATTCCTCGTTTTACGATATGGTCATTCATATGTATTCATTACAAACGAAAAGGCAGAGTCATGATGACCATCCCACATTCCAGTTCAGCCAGCCCACAATTATTTACCCAGCGAGGCTCAGATCCCACATCAGATATCAACAGACCCCAATAAACGCGGGCACCTCCTGTTTGTAAAACAAGCCATAAAGCAGGAAGAGTCAGGTGTGAAAGAGATTAGCCGGAGGCTTGTGTGGGATGAAAAGGCTTTATGGTGTGTCAAACCCTGATGCTAATCACAGGTGGCCGTAGGACGGGGAGCTCGTGGGACCGGACTGACCTGGGGCGGTGGAGCCCAATCGCATAGGTCACAGAGAAGTCAATAGAAGGCACATGTGTTCTAAAGGCCGGTGTTTGTCCTTGATGTGTAGCCTATGTGAGGGCAACCATAAGATGGCCACTGCTCCAAGATGGAACCCACGAAGTCAATGTGAAATATCGTATACAAAGTGCGTTTATCGATTAAATGTTATGCAAAGCACTTGTACATACCGCATTGGCCATTCGCAGTTCGCTAATACCGGAATAGACAGGGGTAGGGCCCTGCCTCCTACGCGGTCCCAAATTTTAAAGTACCACAGATACCATCTGGTTAGGGAGCGCAGGCATCTAGACAGAACACAAATTCCTATCACAGTGACAAAGTTCACGACTCAAACCATCTTTAGACATTGTTTTTAAAGTTTTACAGCACAAGGCCATCTTAACCCCTTCTTAGCCGAATCTACTCCACTTTTATCACTCAACTAGGCGTACCTCTGTGCAATGGTGCTAACTGTCCGGTTACTCTTTCTCCTTTCATGCATGTATTTTATAAAGAAGCACAATCGTTTTTGAAATATGCAATTTTGGATTCAAGAGCATTTCTTCATGTTGTAAGGATTTTATTCTTCATTTGTTTTATGCATGTATTTTACAAATAGGCACCCTTTTATGAAATATGTAGTTTGGGATACTCAGGTTGCAAGGGTTTTTTATTAATCATGCAATAAAGTTTTACACTGAGTGGGGTAAACTGGAGTGGAGTTGCTAGGAGTAGGGTAACTCAGGGTAGATTGGAGTAGACTGGACTGGGATATAGTGGGGTAGATTGGAGTGTAATGCAGTAGATTGGAGAAGAGTGGAGTGGGGTGGATTGGGGTAGATTAGAGTGGAGTGGAGTACAATGGAGTGGAGTCGGATAGATTGGAGTGGAGTGGGGTAGACTGGAGAGGGGTAGATTGGGTGGGTTATAGTAGGGTGGAATGGAGAGAATGTATATTGGGATAGTTTGGAGTGTGGTAGAATGGGGTAGAGCAGAGTGGATGGGGAGTAGGCTAGATTGGAGTGGTGTGGGGTAGAATGGGATGGGATATGGTAGATTGGAGTGGGGCAGAGTGGGGTAGATTGGGGTACAGTGGAGTATGATGAAGTGGAGTGGAGTAGATTGGGGTAGATTGCAACAGGGGAGTGGGAAGATTGAATTGGAGTAGATTGACGTGAAGTGGAGTAGAGTGGAGTGGGGTAGATTGAAGTGGGTGAGTTAGTGGTGGAGAGGGATATATTGGGGTAGATTGGAGTAGGGTAGATTGTGGAAGAGTGGCGTACAATGGATTGAGGTAGATAGGAGTGGAGTGGGGTAGACTGGAGTGAAGTGGCGTAGATAGAGGTGGATTGGAGTGGAATGGGGTAGATTAAAGTTTAGTGGGGTAGATTGGAGTGGGTGAGATTGTGGTTGAGTGGCTTATTTTGGGGTAGATCAGAGTGGGTGGGTAGATTGTGGAAGAGTGGAGTGCAACGGAGTGGGGTAGACTGGAGTGGGGAGGGGTAAAGTGGAGTGAGATCGATTAGATATATTGTGGTACGGCAGATTTTTTTTTGATAACCAATTTTATTGATTTCAAAGAAAGCATACAACACAAACGAAGTACACACAGTATATTCAATAAGCGGTGCACCTGAGAACGTAGTACTCCACAACACTGCATATCAATATGTAGTGATTGAAGGGGTTGAGCCTAGCACCCACCGCATCCCACAATGGCCAAACAGAGTGTTAGTCGTCTATTGCCCCCACCCATTTACCCCCACACCTTGCAGTATTTCTTGGGACAACCCCAGACCTCATGTACAGAGCGCTCCTGCGCAGCGCACCAGTCCACTCCCCTGCGCCATCGTGACAGGTCAGGTGCCGCCGGATTCAGCCAGCATCGTGGAATGTCTCTCTTTGCCACCACTAGAGTCGTGTTTAGGAAGAGCTTATCGGCGCGAAAGCCATCCAGTCCCTCGGTAATGCCTAGGAGTATGTTGGTGGGTTTAAAAGGTACCTCCCATCCCAGGACCTCATTGAGCTCCCCTAGCACCGATTCCCAAAAATGTGTGATGGGTGAGCATGACCATACCATGTGGAAGAAGTCCACTGGAGGATGCGAGCAACACGGACATGATGCCTCTAAACGAAGACCTGCTTAGTGGAGGCGCAGTGGTGTGAGATAGGCAGCATGCAAGTAGTAGAGCTGTACCAATCGGAGCCGTGCTGAGACGGTGATTAACTTAGGGGCCATTAGGGCGTCGCGCAAGTCAGAGTCATCAAAGGATTCAACCCAGCCCTCCCATCGGACTCTGAGCTGAGCAAGTGCGCTGGGGGTATGGTTGGTGAGAGAGCGGTAGATACAGGCGATCCCCCCTTTCCCCAGTCAAAGCCTGGGCCTCCGGCGGGCTGTAGTCAGGCAGAGCCGTGCTCTCCAGGACATGTGATTGGATGGCATGTCGCAGCTGTAGATAGCGATAGAACTGCGAGGGATGTAAAGAAAAGGTATGTTGTAGGTCCTGAAAGGTGCGGATGTGTCCCCCCTTCCAAACATCCCCCAACTGTGAGATCCCAATTAAGTCCCATGCTCTGAAGCCAGATAATCCCGCCACTTCTCGGATCTGGGTGCCCTGCCAGAGCGGAGTACTTTGGGTCAATTTACCGGACCAATGAGTGTGGTGTAGGGAGGCCCGCCAGGCCAGGAGGACCCCGGCGTGATCTCTGGCAGCGCTCCGGGGATGTGGTTACCGTATAGCATCCAATGATATACTGGGCAGGCCCACAGTATGAATCTCCAGCCGGAAGGCCAGGTCCGACCATCCCCCATTGAACCAGTTGTGCACTACAAGAAGCCGGGTCACCAGATAATAAATATATAGGTTTATCATCCCCAGACCGCCATCATAAGGTGGGATTCAACACTGTGCGAGGGCCAGGCGGGGCCGTCGACCCCCCCAGAGAAATTTGACAGCTAGGCTGTCCATTTCTCTGAACCATGCACGGGAGAAGAAAAGGGGCGTATTCTGGAGTGTATAGAGGAACCTGGGCAATATCATCATCTTAAATAAAGCTATTTTACCCATAGGGTTCAGGGGCAACGATTGCCACCGGAGAAGATCGGCCGGGCCTTCTTCACCACTGGGGTGACATTTAGCGCCCAGGTTAGGTCAGGGAGGAGGGCCACCCAAATCCCGAGATACTTGAAGGACTGCCAGCCAATTTTGTCCTCGCCGAGTCCAGGCCATCTTCACCCCTGGATGAGTTCATCAGAGTGCACTAGGCATGCCAGGGATTCCATTGCGAGAGCGAAGAGGAGGGGCGACAGGGGGCGCCGAAGCCTGGTGCCCCTGTGGATAGGGAAAGGCGGGGACATGGCCCCATTAACCAGCACTCGGGCACTCGGGAGGCAGTATAGCAGCTTCACAAGCTGGCGGAAGCACTCTCCGAAGCCCATTTCTGCCAAGACCGCCTCCAAATAACGCCAGTCCACCGAATAAAATGCTTTTTCAAAGTCTATAAGGAGGAGGGAGAGGTACGGGTTCAGGCACTGGCAATTCGCTAGGGCGAGGTGAAGGTGCCGGAGGCAGTGACAGGTACCCTGCGCAGGCATAAAGCCGCACTGGTCAGGGTGAACCAACTTGGCCAAATATGGCCGCACGCGGTTGGCCAGGACAGTAGCAAAGATCTTGAGCTCCGTATTAATAAGAGAGATGGGCCGGCATTTGGCACAGTGCCTCGAGGGCGGCTGAGACTTAGGCATCACCACGATGGTAGCCATGTCAGTCTCAGAGCGAAATGAGCTCTTATCAACCGCCTCATCATACAGCTCCAGCAAGTGGGGCACCCGCGTGTCATGGTAGCTCACATAGAACTCCAGGGGAAAACCGTCCAGACCCAGCGTTTTACCAGATGCCATGTGGGAGATCGCTTCGTTGATCTCCTTGAGAGCAATCGGGAGGTCCAGCACCTCGGCCTCAGTCTCACTGAGGCGTGAAAGGGAAATTCGCTCGTGGTGGAGCAAGTCGAGGAGCGACCACCGTGAAGGTTGCGGGCCTAGAGGGCTGTATAGTAGGTGGCGAAGCACTGAGCTATCGCCGCTGCAGATCGTTGGGTCCCACCGCTTGAGTCCTGCACCTCTGGAATAATACTATTGGCCAGCAGATAGGTGGCCAGTTGATAGAGAAGCTTGCCGTTCTTGTCTCCCCACCCATATACGCGGGCCACTGAGGACTTCCAAAGCAGTTTCGCAGCCTCCATGGAAGTCAGCCTGATCTCATCCCGCAAAAATGTCAGTCTCCTCTCCAGGGCTTCAGTTCTCTCCTCGGGTGGGCGTCCCTCGATGACAGTAGCCTGAGCCTCCAGGAGGGTAATCCGGGATTCCTGTTCAGTGGGGTGGAGTTTGAGCTGACTGTTGGCGAACCCATAAATGGTGGCTCCCACAAGGTAGCGGGGGAGGAAACGGATCCCTGGTTGGCGGCGAAGAATTGCCGAAGCTCCCCGCACACCGATTCACAGAAGCCTTTGTCCGGAGAGACCAGGCATTCAGCCGCCATATCGGTCTCAAGATGCTTGGCAGATTCCCAACCTGCAGAGCCACTGGGGAATGGTCAGAAATACCCCAAGGGAGTATGGTTATCTCCTTGATCGTGAGTCAGTCGAGAGCCGGGAGAAAGACGTAATCGATCCGGGCATGAGTGTGGTGGGATGCCGATGTGTGAGTGTATTGACGGGTTGTGGGGTGCCAGAGTCTCCAGGCGTCGCAGAGCCCCAGCGCAGCCTCCCAGTCAGATTAATGCTTGGCCTGGGAGGCGCTAGAAGTCGAGGGGATTCCTGCAACATCGTGGGCAGGGTCCATAACCGCATTGAAGTCGCCCCCCATAATAGTCATCCCCGGAGGAAGGGCAGCAAGCAACTTGGCGAGGTGCTTGAGTGTAGACCCCATCAGAGACGGTGGAGAGTAAATCGACAACAGGTTGAGCGCATGGTCCCCCACCGCCCCTTCCAGGACAACGAAGGAGCACATAGGATCAGTCACAACCCTGTGTAGGACAAAGGGAAGGGAGCGGCGCACAAGAATGGCTACCCCTCTCGAGCCCCGCGTGAAGCGGTGCCAAACCCCCCCATAACCATATCTCGCCAGGAAGGGGCATTTATTGCCTACAAGATGAGTTTCTTGAAGGAGCAGTATGTCTACTGCGTGACGTTGAGCATATCGCAGAACAGCAGTACGCTTGACCCTGTCCAGGAGCCCGTTGACATTCCAGGACATCACGTGAAGGCGACTGGATGTCATTGCGCGCGGCAGTCATGGGGGCACAGGTGGGATGGCGGGTCCGCTCTTAACGCCCAGAGAATCGCCGAGAAGTTGATGGCGTGGGTGGTTGTTACGGTGGCGGTCAGACGAGTGGATACGGTGACGAGCATGTGGCTGTAAAAAGCCGAGGATGTGGGCCCTACGGGGTGTGCAGCAGGAGTGTGATTGAGTTAGAATGCGTGTGCAGATGAACAGGAACAAACAAGAACTGGGACAATGGTCCCCCTCCCCACCCAACCCCCTTTTCCCACCCTATACTTCAGCAACAGAAGCACATGTCGACCCTAACTGAGAAACCTGAAAGGAAAAACCAAACTAAAACGCTTGGGACTAGAAGACATGGAGGACCCCTCTTCTTAGCAGGATGTTCTATGGAAGTCACCATTTTAAAGCAAATGAACAGTCAGTCAATTGTAACGCAAATAGCCGCAAAACCTGTCAGTGCCGGGGAGTGTGACAGAGTCAGAGTGTCCCAGCGGGGAGGACCGGGCTTTGGGAAAGGTCTGTATCAGCGTGCACTGACAGGGATTATCGAGGTAAAGCACTCCCGGGATCCAAACGGTGGGAAGAGCAGGATCGCCGCTGCGTCACGAGGCCATCTGAGAGAGCCCCAGCAGCCGAATGGTGAGCGGGACTGGTTGGTGAAGCTGACCGGGTCCGTCGTGGACCCCGTCTCCTCCGTGAATGGGTCCACTGACAATGCAAGCCGGGGCAATTTCCGCTTTTCCGCCAAAAGTTGTTATGGACCGGGAGCCGGAGGGGTCGCTCCTCCGTTGCCCAGGTCCAGGCCTCTTCAGGAGTGTCAAACAAAAGGGATTTGTCCTGGAACGCGAGCCGGGAAGAGTAGTCGGTATGGGATGTGTAGGGACTGTAGCTTCTGCTTCACCTCACCGAATGAGTGCCACTGGCTCTGGACCTTGCGGGTATAGTCTGGGAAGATCATAATTCCTTGGCCCTGGTACGTGAGATGTTGTTTTCATGCTTCCGCCAAGATAGAGTCCTGGTCTTTGTAATTAAGGACCCGCATGATGAACGGCCTGTGGGGCGCGCCTGGCGGCGGTCTGGGGGCAAGCGAGCGGTGGGCCCTCTCGATAGCAAACCATGGGGAGAGGGAGCCCTCGGGCAGCCATGAGCGCAGCCAGCGCTCGATGAAGTCAGATGGCCGGCCTTGTTCCTCCCCCTCCGGGAATCCTACCAAGCGGAGGTTATTGCGCTGGGACCTGTTTTCGGCATCTTCAGCTCTTCTATGGAGCTCCCGGGTATGAGTCTGGAGATGTGCAACATGCTCTTTGAGCTGGTGGACGTTGTCCTCCACCATGGACACACAGGACGTCGCCTCCTTGATCCGGTCCACGGCGTTGCGGAGATCTTGACGGATGAGGTTCATGTCTACGCGGACCTCCTCAATCTTACCATCCACAGAGGTTTGGGAAGCGCGGATGGCCTGAAGGATGGTTGATAAGTCCGCTTGGGAGGGGGAGTCTCCCCCCACAGACCCCTCCTGTCACTCCATTGTCCGTAACCGTGAAGCGGTCAATCTTGGTCTGCGTGGCTGGAGTCTTCGGCCCCCGGGCCCCTCCCATGTCCACCACTCCACCAGGTTAGGGGCCCGCGTCTGCCCCCCGCGCACAGGTAGAAGCGGAGAAGGGCCAAGGCCTCTGGCGTAGGCTGCGGCAGGAGGGGAAGGAGAGAAGAATTGGTGGAGGAAAGGAGGGCGCTTGCGCCCGGTACTCTGCCGTCCAACTGACAGCCGATCTCCCTCCCGGGAGCAGTTTTCCGGCCGTCGATGTCGTGGCGGGTGGTCCGTCCCCACGCAGAGGGGAGGCAAGAAGGAGGAAGAGGGCCCCCGGTCTGTCAGCCGAGACACCCCGGCACTCCGGCGTCGGGTCTGGTTGAGAACACTCAGGGCACCCCCTGGAGGCACTCCACACCTCCCTGGGGGGAAGAACGGCGTCTCCTGCGGCCGCCGCTGTCCCGGTTGCAACTACACCACCGCCTCAGAGGCCCAAACCAGAGAAGGGGGGAGTCCACACCAGGCGCAAGCTCGCGACCTCGGCAGCTCGGGCGGTCCGCCAGAATCAGGACTCAGCCAGGAATGTAAAAGTCCATGGCGGTCGCCCCCCTACAAGGCCCCGGCCGGCCGTGAGGCCGAGGCGGTGTCGCCAAGGGGGAGGGACCGAAGGGGCGCAAGCACTACCGCCACTGTCCAGACACAGGCAGGGGAACCACCCCAGTCCCAAAAGAAGGCGGAGTTCGTGTGCACCCACTGGTGGGGTGTGGGGCAACACCCCGCATCACCCCCCTCTACCGCCCGTCAGACAGCCGATACCCACACCAGGCCGCTCACCTGCGGAGGTCGTTGCTGCTGACGCTGCCGAGTCGGGTGGTATGGCCCCAGCATGCAGCCCAAGGGGGATCAGGAAGGACCAGGTATGAGTGGTTCACGCTGGCTGGGCATCCCCTGCCCTCGCTGTCCGATCGACGGCCGATCACCACTCCAGCTCAGGGGGCAGAAGAGACCACCGTCTCAGGAGGACCCGTGATCGTCTTCCACTCAGGGCGGGAAGGCCAGCACACAACGGCACACAACGGCTTCTCAGACCTGCAGGGCTCCCAGGTTGGTCTCCACCTCCTCCCGACACCTTGTAACGTCACCCCCGCCATCCGATCGACGGCCGATTCACACTTTGGTGCTCAAGCACCGCAGGCCAGATCCGATGCCACAGGCCATGTTGCCGGCACCGCTCGCACCCCCAGGTTCACGGATATAGGCCGTCGGATCTCGACAGCGCTGCTGCCCCTCAGGGTGCGGGGCGGTCACCGCTGCAGGATGTGCCACAGAATGCGCCGGTAAGCCTCCTCCAGTCGCAGCGGGAGAGGCCGGTAAACAGTGCCAGATCAGTCTTGCACCGACCGCAGGTCTCCAGATCCCGGGGGGGGGAGCCAGAGCCCCGGTCCGAGGTGGCCGCCATTTTGTAAGGGTCGCGAGGTAGGATCACTTCACAGGCTGCATATGGCCGCAATACCGCACCCCCATCACAGCCAGGCACAGAGTCGGACTCCAGGACAAAACGGCAGCAGAATCCGATTGCAGGTAAAGGGAGATGGTGGCAGATGAAGAGCGGATGACGGAGGGGTCCGGAGCACTCCTAAAGTGCGACCACCATCTTGACGCTCTTGGTCACGCCCCCTCCCCCTCCCCGGGACAGCAGATTACAGTGAAGTGGGGTAGATTGGAGTGAGATAGATAGGAATGGATAGTTTGGAATGGGGTAAATATGAGTGGAGTGGGGTAGATTGTAGTGTAGTTGGATAAAGTGATGTGTGGTAGATTAGGATGGGGTGGGGTAGAATGCAGTGGAGTGGGGTCGATTGGGGTAGAGTGGAGTGGAGTTGATATGGGTAGATTGGGATGGGGTAGATTTGAGTAGGGTAGAGTTGAGGGGAGTGGGTGGGGTAGATTGGAGTGGTGTGGATTGGGGGACTGGGTTAAATTGGATCAGAGTGGGGTAGATTTGAGGGGAGTGGGGTAGATTGGAATGAAGAGTAGTGGACTAGATTTGGGTAGAGTGGATTGGAGTGTAGTAGCGTGGAGTGGGGTAGATTGGGTGGATTGCAGTGTATTGGAGTGGAGTGGGATAGATTGTAGTAGATTGGAGTGGGGTACATTAGAGTTGAAAGTAGTTGGATAAATTGCAGTGGAGTTTGCAGTGGAGTGGGCTAAATTGGAATGGAGTGGGGTAAATTGGACTGGGGTGTATTGTAGTGGTGCTGAGTGGAGTAGGGTAGATTGGAGTGGAATCAGGTAGATTGGCGTGAGTGGGCTGGATTGGGGTATATTGGAGTGGAGGGGGTAGACTGGGGTAGATTGGATCAGAGGGAAGTAGATTTTAGTGGAGTGGATAGATGGGCTGGGGTAGGATAGATTGGAATGGAGTGGGGCTGACTGAGTTAGATTGAGTGGAATGGCGGTGATTGTAGTGGAGTGGAGTAGAGTAGATTGCAGTGGAGAGGGATAGAGTGGGGTAGATTGGGTAGAGTGGAGTAGATTAGAGTGGAGTGGTGTAGTTTGGATCATAGTGGAGTGGATTGGTGTAGATTGGAGTGGAATAGGGTAGATTGAAGTAGGGTCGATTGGGGTGGAATGGGTAAATTGGGGTGGGGTAGACTGGAGTGGGGTAGATTGGAGTGGAACAGGATAGAGTGGAGTAGATTGGAGAAGACTGTAGCGAAGTGGAGTAGCTTGGAGTGGGGTAGATTGGGGTACATTGGAGTTGAGTGGGTTAGATTGGAGTAGAGTTGGGTAGACTGGAGTGGAGTAAGTCATGTGGAGGGGAGGGGCATGCCGTAAAGTGGAATGGAGTGGCGTAGAATGGAGTGACGTGGCATAGAGTTGAGTGGCGTAGTGTGGATTATGCATGTTGTGGCAGCACACTGCCATTACAGACAACATATTTTCAATTCAAATGAGTATTACATTTGCCCCAAAATACGGTTTTACTGCACATAAATGATAATGTGTGCCAATGTCATCACCTAGTGTATTGATGTGTTTTGATCATATTCAAATATTTGTTTCCACCACACTTCATAATTACAAAAAAAATGTGCTTCATTTGTACTAATTATGATATATTCTGAAACATCAGCACACTTCATTTTTATTTTTGTGCGCTAGAAAAAATACATTCTATACCCTCTCCTATTACATGGATACTCAGCAGGATTGGCACATACATTCTCTCACTTTGAAGTCATAGAAAGAAAAGTAAACATCAATCTCCCTCTGGAGAGAGAGATTGACATTTGACCACTGTCCTTAAATGTGCAGCAAATGTGACAAGATAAGAACAAGATTTAAAGGCCTGTTTACAGAAAGTGAGTTGTTGGAAAAAGACAGTAAACAAAGTTTGGGCAACAGGGAGGTACAAATTCAAGCTGGACAGCCCAAAGCAAACATAGCCAGGAACTAGAAAGCCAGAAAACGTGAGTTAAAAACCACAAAGCAAATGGTAAGCAAAGGGCGGAATGCATTACTAGGTCAGCCCTATGAATGTCCTCATGATGTCTTTAGCACTGTCTGGTAGGCTTCGACCTAAAAAGCAGCTTCTTGAAACAAGATATCAGTGGTTTGACAGGCTTGTGAATTAGCCAGGAGACAAAAAGGTTTAATTAGCATTTGACTGTTAACTTCCTGATTTTTTATAAAAGTTATTTTTATAGATTTTCAAATAAAGGCAGCATATTCAGGATCAATGTCAAAACATCTTATCCGACATGTTATAATTCACGCTGCCCCTCTTATAACTCTCCACCCCCTCCCCCCTCCACCGGCGCGCCTTGAGGTATATACAGTATAATCAATTACATATTTCCAGGATCAGTACAATAACTTAATTTAGCAGGGACAGTACAGTACTGGGGGCATTGAGATCATACACAATAACTTCCACTATTAGCCTATAGATTGGTGGTCAATCTACTCAAGTGTGGCAGCTGGGGCGAGTGAGCCCTCCTCTGAGTCAGTGTCCGGGATCTGAAGTGCTGCGACTAAGGCCTCCCATGCCCTCGCTGTCTCGAACGCTTTGTCGTTATTCAGGCGTGAAGCTTGTTGCAATCTAAGTATGCCCTCACTACGCGCCCATTTAAGCAATTCTGCCCGTCATCTCCCCACCCTAGGCCCCTGTCGTGATCTCCAATGCATAGTAAGCTCCCGTTTAGCCAATACAAGCCCCAGGTAAAGGAATTTTCTAGTCACTTTCGTCCTGGCAGTATGTGGGAACCAATGCAGTAGGCAAGTACCCGGCTCTAGTTCTAATGTCCTATCAGTAACATTATTCAAGAGGTCCAACACCTCCTCCCAATAGGTTTCCAAGTCCGTGCACCCCCACATCATATGCAGGAAGTCCGCTCCCTCTAGTGCACATCGCGGGCATTGTGCCGCAGCCGCTTCAAAATACTGATTAAGCTTCGCAGGTCTTAGATACGCTCTATGCAGGACATAAAACTGTATCAATTGAAACCGAGCATTTCTCGTACACTTCCATGCCCTCCTAATCAGTTGAGCCCATGTCTTCTCAGGGATTTCCCTGCCAAGATCCGCTTCCCATTCCCCCTGCAGTGCTCGCAATGGGTCTAAATTCTCTGTCAGCATTCGCTGGTACAGGCACGTTATAGCCTTAAATGTCCCCGTGGCCATTACTACATATTGGCATGCCATTGAGGTTCGTGGTTCTGACAAACCTGTCTTCCAATAGCGTTGGACTGCAGCAATAAGCGCTGAATGCAACAAGTATTGACTGTCAACTTCCTGATATCAGAAAACTGCTGGAATAAGCCAGGCGAGTGCTGGTTGATAACTTCAGAGGATGAGGAGAAAGACTCACCTGGTGTTGTCTGCAGTGACAATTAACAACAAAATAGGCATTAAAGAGACCTATCTGCATACCTGATTCCGCAAGGTACCAGAAAGGTATTTTTCTTCAGGATCCCAGTACTCTTATGTTTTTTTCTTCCCCTTCATAACTGGTTAAAAAATCCTGAAACCCAGGCTGGTTTTGAAAAAGATGTTTGTTATGTTGAGTGAGCTTATGTAGCGCACTGTTGCCCTAACAATGGCATCTTGGTGTTAATCTTTTTCCAAAAGATCCTGTTATTCAAAAAAAATAAATCCAAACAGGGACTCAACACGAGCATACCCCAGGGGCATAACTCAAGCCTCTGCAGTACCTGGGGGCCCTGACACTTAGGGGCCCTTGAGCCATTGATGGGGGTCCCCATTCAGACCAAGGCCGATAAATAGATGTGATATATGGGAGAGTAAGGGTCACCACTTTGCATTCTGCGTGGGGGCCCCAATATTTTTCATTATGCCACTGGCATACCCTACTTGCGTGCAGGCCCATGCATCACCAACTGTCTCAGCCCAGCTCCACATTTTTCTTGGTTGTACAGTTGTGGCTTGGTATGAGACTTATAGGGCATGACACAGTGTGTCTTGTGAAGGAGGATAGAGAAATAGCTAAAAGGATTGGAATCATCATGAAAGTAATTTTTGCTTTCTCAGGTGACCACTCGTCCTCTTTTCAAATGTTTGGGAAAGAAGGAAACTGGGATGAGAAAATGGTTACCTCGTCCCGAAAGACAGCATTTGCCAGACCAGGTTTCAAGCAAGTGGGTTGCAAAGAACGTCCTTTCCAAAGGCTGCAATTGTGCCGAAAGATGCATTTAGTGAGTAATGGCTAGATAAGCACACAGGTAGCCCAAGTCACTTTGAAGCTCCACACCTACTCTGCACCAGGACAGCCTCGCAGGTGATAGTGCACTTTACAAATACACATAACATAACAGGCTGGATAAACTTCTGGAATGGATGAGAAGTGTTAGCAGAGTTTACTTCCTCTTGTGGCACTGGCCATTGGAACGGCTGGCAATAGTGTCATTCGCCAGTTTGTTGCCAGGCGTGAGACCACCACACAGGATCAAAGAATGATCAGCCTTCAGATGTACCTGGACACAGTTCAGTTAGTCTGGCTCTCTGCCGCCCAACGAGAGTACTTGAATTCCCCCATCTCTTTGGAAGAAATAACCCAGGTAATCTCTGGACTGCCAGCCGATAAAGCCCCTGGCCTCGATGGGCTTACTACAGCATTCTATAAAGAAAACTCCCAGATCCTGTCCCCCCAGGCTTCTTGAGATGTACAAAGATGCACTAGAAACAGGCTCCCTCCCTCTATCTCTAAGAGAGGCTGTCATAACCACGCTTCTAAAACCAAATAAGCCAGCAGACCTCTGCGACTCCTATCGCCCTCTATACCTTATCAACACTGACAATAAAATCTTCGCAAAGGTGTTGGCAAATCGGTTGCTACTATTACTGCCAGTGATGGTGCAACCTGACTAATCTAGTTTAATTCCGAGGAGGACGACGTCCCATAACCTCAGGCCCCTTTTCGCGGTGATGCACCACCTACACCCACAGGTCTCAGCAGCAGCCGCCATACTGGACTTCACGAAGGCGTTTGAGTCACTGAAATGCTCGTTCCTTTACCCGTTACTTCAGAGGCTTGGCCTCTGCACCACATTTATTGCACAGTTCCGAATCTTTTACACTCTCCCTGTCGCTTAAGTGCAGCTTAACGGTCAAATCTCCAAACCCTTCCCAGTCACACGCAGCACACAACAGGGTTGCCCACTATCACCCCTGCTGTTTGCCATCGATATGTAGCCTCTTTCCGCTCGCCTTTGCCAGTATCACACAGCAAGGTGTCGGCTTCTCATCCCGCGGCCCTATTATATCAATGTATGCAGACAATGTCACCATCTATATGACTGACCCCGAGTCCACTCTAACACCGCTAATATGGTAGGTGACGCGATTCAGCGGCTATTCAGGCATACAGGTAAACTAGGCCAAATCAATCTTCTTTCCCTTAACGGAGAGCACCGTATCCTTCCCTAAGGAATATCCACTGAGGTGGGCCACTGGCCCGACTAAATACCTGGGAATTTGAATCCGCAGAAATCCCAAGGAACTACAGTGAGATAACTATGGATGAGACATGGACTGGCTTGAGGAACGAATTCCAGTTTGGACCAGATTGCCCCTATCCATGGCAGGCCCCATCGTCCTAGATACGGTGGTGGTACTGCCTAAATTGCTTTATCTATTTGTCAATATCCCAATCCCTCTCACCACTTGCTTCTTTAGACGCCTGTGGTCCAATTTGAGCTCTCTGATTTGGTCCAGTTGGCAGCCTCATGTCACTTACAAACTGCTCACTCTGACACAATCGCAAGGAGGTTTGGGGACCCGGATATGCAGCTATATGGATTGTGTGCCCAAGCCCAGTATCTCTACTATTAGATCTACCCCACTACCTTTTAACTGCAAGTGTCAATTGAACTCGACAAAGTTTCTCCTTGGCCACTCTCCATGGCATTATTTCTCTCCTACAAACTACTGAGGGCTGAGATTGATACCACACAATGCATTCATAGGGCATGGACCGGATTCCGTAAATGTGCCAATACCCTATCATTATATGCCCCATCTGTCCCCACAGCTAACCACCCGCAACTACCACCACTGCAAGATAAAGGCGCGGTGAGATCAATCAATAAATCAGGGATTTGTGAACCGCGCTACTCACCAATGAGGGTCTCAAGGCGTTGGGGGGGAGGTTGTGCAGCTCCGATATAGCCAAAGAGCCAGGTCTTGAGACTCTTCCTGAAGGTGTGCAGAGTGGAGGAACGTCTGATGTTGAGCAGGAGTTCGTTCCAGGTCTTTGCTGCGATGCAGGAGTAGGCTCTTCCACCCGTTCTGGCTCTGCGTATGTGCTGAGCTTTGACGAGGTCAGCCGAGTGGAGATTTCTCTTGGGTGCGTGGAAAGAGACTCTTTCATTGAGGTATTGGGGTCCGGTGTTGTGGAGGGATTTGTAGGCCTGAGTGAGTAGGTTGCTCTCTTCTCGACGGGGAGCCAGTGAAGGTGTCGAAGGCGCAGGGTGATGTGTTCATGTCTTGGAATGCCAATGACGAGCCTGGTGGCGGCGTTCTGGAGTTTCTGAAGCAGGCATTTTTTGATTCAGGCGTAGAGGGCATTTCCATAGTCCAGTCTGCTAGTTATGAGTGCAGGGGTGACAGTCTTTCTGGATTTGGTGAGAATCCACTTGAAGGTATTGCGAAGGATGCAGAGGGTGTTGTAGCACGAGGAGGAGACAGCGTTGATCTGTTGGGTCATGGTGAGGGAGGAGTCAAATATGATGCAGAGACTGCGGGTGTGGTCCGTGGGAGTAGGGGGACTGCCAAGAGCAGAGGGCCACCAGGTGTTGTCCCATGCTGAGGGGGTGGGTACGAGGACAAGGACTTCTGTCTTCGCTGAGTTGAGCTTCAGACAGCTGCTGCTCATCCAGGATGCCGTGTCTTTCATTCTTTCCTGGAAGCTGAGTCTGGTGATGTCGGGTTGCCTTGTGAGGAGAGGATGAGCTAGGTGTCATCGGTGTAGGGTACTATGCTGAGCCCATGTTGTATGACGATGGCGGCGAGGGCGGCCATGTAGATGTTGAAGAGTGTGGGGCTGAGCGACGATCCTTTGGATACTCCTCAGCTGATCTCTGTGGGTTTGGAGAGGAAAGGCGGGAGTCCGATTCTTTGGGTTCGGCCGGTGAGGAAAGAGTGGATCCAGTCAAGGGCAGTTATCTGTAAGCCGGTGTTGTGGAGTCTGGTGGTAAGAGTGCGGTGGGAGACTGTAAAAGGCTGCCGAGAGGTCAAGTAAGATGAGGGCCACCATGTGGCCATGGTCGAGGAGAGTGTGGATGTCATCTGTGGCGGCGAGGAGGGCAGTCTCGGTGCTGTGGTTGCTGTGGAATCCGGATTGGGAAGAGTCGAGGATGAAGTTGGCTTTGAGGAAGTTCATGAGCTGGCTGTTGACGATCTTCTCTGCGCGCGAAGGGGAGGAGAGAGATGGGTCTGTAATTTTTTAGGTCTGTAGGGTCTGCGGAGGGCTTCTTGAGGAGGGGATTGACTTCCGCGCGTTTCCAGTCGTCGGGGAATGTGCCTGAATCAAAGGTGGCGTTGATGGTGCTTCATAGCTTGGGAGCTATGGTGGCGGCGGCTCTGTGGAAGTTGTGCAGTGGGCAAGGGTACGTGGTGGCTATTGAGTGAACACTTTTCTTGGTTGTGGTGGTGTCTCCGGTGGTGACTGGGGTCCAGGTCGAGAAGGTAGGCTGGCTGGCGTTGCTGGTGGTGGGCGTGGTTTCGGCATCAGGTGTCTGTTCGTTGAAGTTGTCGTAGAGGGACTTGATCTTGAGATGAAAGTAGGATCCAAATTTGTTGCAGAGGTTCGGAGAAGGTGTGACGCCCAAAGCTTCGCGTGGGGGTTTGGTGAATCGCTAAATGATGCTGAAGAGTTCTTTTGAGTTGCTGGAGTTGGAGAGGATTTTGTCCTGTATGAAGGTCTTTTAGGTGGATCTGATGCGTTGGTGGTACTCTGTCATGGCGTTCTTGTAGGTTGTCTGAGCTTCCGGGCTTTTGGTGTTTCTCAATACTTTTGGATTCTTTGAGGTCGGTGGTGAACCAGGTGGCTTTAATGGTTGTGGTGAACGCAGTTTGGGGTTTGGGAGGTCTGTAGGTGAGGGTTCCGCATAGGGTTGTTCTGGGGGCTGGTCTCTATCAGGAAATGGAGGTGCTCCATGGGGGACGAGTAGTTGTTTGTGCTGAAAGTGTTGGATAGGAGGGAGTTCTTGTGCGCGATGGTAAGTCCTCCTCCTGGGTGGTTTGGGCGGTCCTTCTTCTGGATCTTGTATCCGTCGGGTATGGCGGTGGCGATGTCGGGCGGAGGTGGAGTTGGTCCAGGTTTCCGTGAGGAAGGTGACGTCTGGAGAAAGGGTGTCGAGGAGTTCCCAGATCTCTACTGCGTTTCTATGCAGGTAGCGCACATTGAGGAGGATTCACTCAGGGGTTTGGGTGCGCTGATGTCCGGAAGGTGGGCAGTGGCTGTGGGGGTGCGGAGGTTGGAGAAGGTTCGGCGGCAGTCTCTGTATGAAAACTGGCCATGGGTGGTGTCCGGTGTTGAATGCAAAAACAACAGTTGATGGACAGAATGCAGAACAATGTCATACATTCACACCAGTACAGAGATCTGGGCCTAAATCCATCGTTTTTTTGCTCACCATGCCACTCCAGTTTGAACCCAGCCATATGCAAATCAGTCTTGACCCTGTGCCTCATGGGAATAGACCAGCCCGAACTGCCAAGCCAGGTCCTCCCTGGACTGGAACCAAGCATCCTAGGACTGGTTTCGGGGTTTCAACCCTCTTCAGCCAGGATAGCTTGACTCCAGTGGCATGGAGAGCACTGGACTCATGTATGAGCAAACCTACCGCGAAACCGGTCCTAGGATGCTTGATTCCGGTCCAGGGAAGACATGGCTTGGCAGTTCAGGCTGGACTGTTCCCATGAGGCACAGGGTCAAGACTGATTTGCATATGGCCATGTCTAAACTGAGGTGACGTGGTGAGCAAAATAACGATGGATTAAACCCAGATCTGTGATTGGGGGTGAATGTTTTGCCAATGTGCAACATTCTGTCCATCATCTTGTGTGTTTTGGTGTCCGGTGTTGACAGCTGGAAGTTGTTGTTTCTTCCGGGGTTGAGTGCATGGAGGGCGGCTGCGTCGTAGCGGTGGGGAGTCGGAAAACCAGAGTCCCTGGTGCTGGTCGCGGTCAGATCACAGACAGGTACAGACGTGCTTGCCTTTGGAGCTCCAGCAGTGGGGCCGTGCAACAGCCGCCATTAAGTAGGGGGCGGGGTGGGAGCACAGGGGGAGGCGTGAGCGGGAACTGACGGGGGAGGGGCTGCGGAGGCAGCAGCGGAGGGAAAAACAGCACCAATGGAAAAAGATTAAAAGAGATAAACACAACAGGCCACAATAAAGAGGAATAGAATTAAAGACACAACTGGCACAATAATAAGGAGAGACAGACCGAAAATGACACACTGGGCACAAAACAGAGAAAACGGACAGGAAAAGACACAACAGGCACAATCAGGAGAGACAGACAGAACAAGACACAACAGAAACAGAAGACAGAGATGTCTGGCCGAGAGGACCAGTAGAAGAGCAAGGCTCTCCCACTGGACCACCAAGGATGAGGCGCAGGCAGGAGCCTGCGGGTGGAGGAGGGCCTCAAACACCTACCTGAGGGCAGAGGGTGCTGGAAGGCAGTGGCGCAATGACAGAGCTGCGCGAGGGGAGAGCAGAGTTCCCTGACCAGGTCGTCAGAGGTCATGCACAAGTGCATTAGGTATTTAGCCTTTTGCAGATTTATAACCGGATGATCACTTCCACCCCCCCACCGCCCCCTCATGGCCACGGCCAAGCTTACCCGTGGGTTACTTGACACCCTATTGTACTTCCAGCTGCGGGCCACTTGTCGGGCTATCCGCTCTACTTTTTCTGCGCCTCCCCAAACACTCACAGATCTAGAATATGTCTACACTGTCACCTCGCAACGTAAACTGATCACGCACCTATACACTCATGCAACAGACTGCTCCGGGCTCACCGAGGGGGGCACGGGCAGCCTGGGACTCCGATCTTGACACTCCCTTAACTAACGTTCAGTGGGCCTTTTGCTATGGTCAGGTGTAATTACTTTCCCTTAAACTATCGACTTCACCTGATACACTTTCAATGTATACATCGTTCCTACCGCACACCCAAACAACTCTCACGCATTGGTCTGATTCCCCTTTGCCAACCCTGCCGGGCACCTCACGCTGACTTCATCCACCTCGCCTGGTATTGCCCCAGAGTTTTCACTGTTTGGACTGAAGTTTTCCAAACATTGGAAGACGTTACGAGCACACATATATCTCCTTCTCCGATCATCGGGATACTCGGCTATGTCTGAGATGTGCCGCATGACTTGCATCATGGGTTGTTTAGTTCTGTAAACGCATGGACGTAGTTTGAAGGAATTAAGTGTGTTTATTGGATGAATAGAAATGGGTGGGGTTACGAGGTAGGTGTTTAAAACAGCATAACATTGGGAGACATTTACAACGTTGTGAAACACGAACAGAAGCAGTCATCGAAATTTTGAAGGTACGGGTTTGTGTGAAAAGGATGTGTAGATGTAACACCTGGTTTACACATTTGCGGGGGAACCGTTGAATGAGCTTAACGAGCTGGACTTCTGTTTAATACGGGAGTCGCAAGAGCTAGGGTGGGCATTTACCGAATCATGGGCATATCATGAATTCTGTGAGTATTACGTTAATTATGGGATGAACTTTTGTTATAAATGATGGATTTTTCATCTTTTTGATGCATGTAAAGACACAAATTAGAGGTGTTTAATGACAGAAGTTAATCGATTTGTTTTAATTTGTAGATAACCACTGACGAAGGGCCAGACCAGGCCCGAAATGCATTGGGTAATGAAAAGTATTTGTTAAGGAGGACCTATGTATCATTCCATGCTGCAGATCAAGGCCTGTATTGGCATGTCTACAAGCACTAAGGATTTAATGCAAAACATAGTGTCTAACTTTTGTTCGGATAAAAAGGAGTGGCGTTTTAAAAAAAGTGGATTAATAATGCAAATAAACTTTTGGACTAAATTGGATCAATTTGTGGCATTTTTTACATGCCCTTTGGAATGCTGTGCGTCCGAAGTGGGGTGGAGTCTTGCCCCACACCTCTACTTGTTTTCCGCAGATTAGTTGCCATCATGCTCCTAATGGCCAAATACAGGGTGGCGATCTACTGGGGCAGATCACAAGCTTCAAAGGTCCAGATTTGGTTCGCCGACCTTGTGTATTGTCAAGAGCAACTATCAGCATTCTGGGACTGGATGCCACCAAACCCTAGGCCCCGTGACATCTGGGAACTCTTCACGTCGTTCCTCCTTAGCAGAGGCACCCACCACCACGGGGCATTACGAGACTGCCGAAGAGATAGCAAGGGACCTAGATTGTGTTGTTCCCCGGTCCCAATCCCTGTAGGGACTTGGCTGCCAGTCATCAACACTACCCACTTACACTGTATTTAATATGAATGTCAATTTTTGTGGAGTGGAGCATGCGCCATTGCTATGATCGCTGTAACCCTTTTTTTTCGCCAGAGGCATTTCGCACCTGCAATATACATATGTTTACTATGCAGGGCTCCTGCAGATTAGAATATTGTTGATTTTCTTGCTTGTTGACAACTGATGATGAACGTTTACAAAAAAAAACAATGATCAGCCTTCAGAAAGGTAGTTATGTTTCCAGATAAAACCTAACACCACATTCAAGTTACATATGGTGTCTATGGATGAGGACCTATGAGGTATTGGTCTAAAGACCAGAATAATTATTTTGTGGTTTTATGTAATTCTATCAAAATATTAGGATTACAAGTTAGGCTGTTCTCTGCACCACTTTCATGGAAAATTAAGATATGGATTTCGTGAAGAGGGAATTTGCACCTAATGAAACCTTCTTGGAGAGCTGATGGAATCTAAGGAGGCTCTTTTCTACACTGAAAGGTCAAAGTCGCAAGAGGCCAATGGTTCAAATGGTTTGTGCATTAAATAAACCAAGACTGAAAAATGCATAGAGAGTAGACCAGCAAAATCCCTCCTAAAGGCTTCATTGGTTAGAGGTTAAATGTATCCATGCCTCTTGAGAAGAAAAATAGTAAAAGAAAGATAATTTTTCAAAACAGACCTGTGGACACAATGGTGGCAAAAATGAAGCCATATAATCTTATACTGATACCTCGTGGAGTTCCAATAATGGTGGAAAAATTCAGCTTCTAGGATAGGGATGCATTCAGTAAACATTTCCTTTCTTGTTTTTCCACGATTTAACTTCTTTTCTTTGGACTGAGGAAGGCACCGGGACTGTGAGCAAAGTTTACCATCTTTATGAAAGGTCCACAGCTTGGGATTTCAAACTCTACATTCAAGGTTTGGAAGAAGCTGATTGCTCAATGATACATATCTAGATGTAGAAAAGTTGTTTCGACAGTCTTAATGGGGCAAGCCTAGAAGTTAGTCCCATGACTGCAGGTTGAGAAGGAGGAATCAAGCCATGAGCAAGCATTACTTGCTATATGAAACAGTTCCATTGCCTATGGCTGATGTTGATAATCATCTGACCTGGTGTTTCTATCAACTACAGCAATTGAAGGAATAAAGCCTGCTCCAATGGCTGGTGAGGTTGGAATATTTCAAGTTGTGACGTTTCGAGCCATATTTTGATCTCATTGGTTGGATACCAAATGATTCAAATAACACATACATCAACACTTAGGGCCATATATATCATACATTTTACCGGTTGCAAACGGCCCGATTCGCAGAATCGGACCATTTGCAACCTGTAAAATCCAATTTTGTTATATATGAATTCCCATTTTTAATTCAGTAACATGTTACCAAATCGCAATTTGGAATTGCGAATACATACCGATTAGATAGTAGGAAGGGGCATATTTAGGGCGTCCCTTCCTAATACCGAATCACAGGGGTATGTAAGAATATTTAGTTGCAGGGATTCTGCTCATGCACAGAACTATGCGCAGGAAACCAGGACCTCAGTGAATTGTGGTGTACCAAAAACTCACCTCAGAACCCAGAACCCCTATCCGACCAGCATCAGTGTCCCATTCGTTATCCGTATTTATCTCGGCGGTCCCAATGTATAGACAACCCAGAACAAGCGACTTAGTGTATTCTCAGGAATGGTGGGAATCAGAAATACCTATTTGTTATTATTCTCATATCAGTCCACAACAAGAGTAAACAGAGACACGGTAAAGTTTAAAGAGTTTATTTTATAAACCTCGTGTCCTAAGATGCAGTACTTTGGCTAACATAAGCAAATGATTAAAATAAAAACCATCAGCATAGTTACAATACCATAGAGAATGAAAGGAGAAATCATAATATAATGACAGTGGAATACAGCCACCTTCCTTTCGCTAGTAAACTAATATTATTAGACTAATAGAAGGTCTCTATGCTTGAATGGGGGACCCCATACCGTAAAGATCAGCTTAGTGGAATCACATCACAGGATCAGCTGTACTCTGCTCCTGGGAAAGCTCTTCATACGAATGTGTGAATCAAGCATGCAGCCTGCAATATTAAAAGCGCTCGACTCTCAGGTATTTGCAGCTGTGTGCGTGTTATGGCTAAATAGTGGGCCGATCAACCTGAACCCAAAAACATGCACCGTCTAGCGACCCAGACTGTTTCTTTATACAATGTTCAGACCAAGGTCGCAGCTCATGGCTAGGGATGTGAACAACAGACAGTTCTCATGTGAAGAAAAGGCGAGCAAGCATTTCTCAAATAATAACATGTAACTGCAGTGTCGTGTGCAAAAGCAGCAAAAGTGGCCAGATGGCTTTCTAACATCTAACGCGGTTATGCTAACTTAGCAATGTACGTATATAAATTGCAGCCCTCACTACAGTTTTGCGACTGAAATGCAGTCGCAAAACATTCACATTTTACCACCTACTTCAAGCAGGTAGTAACCCATTCGCAAATAGGAAGGAGTCCCCAAGGGACCCTTTACCCTTTGAGAACGGTAGCAAAAACGTTTTTCAAGGATAAGCAGTCGTCCCAAGGACCACTGCCTGGTCGTAAAAATGAAAAGAAAACTTTTCATAGTACTTTTTTTAAACGCAACCAGTTTTCTTTTTTGGAAAACGGGCTGCATTTAAGAAAAAAATTATTGCTTTATTTAAAAGCAGTCACGGACATGGTGGTCTGCTGACCAGAGCAAGCCACCATCACCGTGATTTTTTGCAAATTGTGACCTACCTCATTAATATTCATGAGTTATGTCGATTTGCAACCCACTAGGAATCACTAAATGAAATTCATGGAGTTTCATATATTAGGAATAGCGATGACCTAATTTCGATTCTCAGAGAATTGCAATTAGCTAATAACTATTTCCAATAATCATACATATGGCCCTAACTCACATCACTTTTGCCTCGCTCACTCAAGGGTTTAAGGAGGGTCTGGAACAATCTCCTCGCAGATGACGGGTGCGGGTTGAGGAGTTCCCTGTGCTTGCACATGGCAAGAAGAGGAACCAGTGTTCATAGTGTTGTTATAGGTGCAGGACACTACAGGCATGGAGGTCTGAATGCTAGGCAAAAAAAAATAGCCAAGGAAGTGGATGTGTAGGAAGCATGCATGAAAACTCGGAAAAGCCTGGGTCATCTGGTGAATAGCTAGCAGATAAAGCATAGGGATTGCTGCCGGTAGCTGAAGGTACCTTCCTTGATCCAGACGAAAATAACTGATAAGGTTCAGCATCCTAACCAAACGTTAACATAAGGGGTCATGGATGGCGGACTGCTGAGTAGCTGAAATCCAATCTATGGGTTGAGATGAGGTGATGGTGGCATCAGGATCTATAGAGAACTAGTTTCTGCATAATTCCTTCTCTTTTTTTGTCCTTCGACCTGGGTTTTTTATGAATGGGAAGCTCCTACCACTGTCACTAATGCCCGGTTACTCACCAGTAATCTTCATTAGTCCAAGTCCTGGTCTTCCCGTTCCATTCTTGAGCCCGTCCCTCCCTCCCTGTTTCTGTTGATGATGATTGATTTGTGGGGTTTTTTCTTGAGTTTCTTTCATATTCTCAGGATGTGTGGATGACGCACTTCCTCCATTATGCTGGCTGGGCCATGTAGGTGGCACCATATTGGGGGAAGTATTCAACTTTGTTAGGTAATAGGTTTCTGTAGAGCAGAGATGCTGCTCATTGTTAAGGAATGGGACGGGAAGACGGACGAGGAGGTAATTAGTATGATTTTCACATACCGGGGAGTAGTTTTGTGTTACTCCATAGAACAGTAACAGACTCAGGACACAAGTAGAGGAATTCTGGTGGGAGTTAAATTGTAATGCTGGCGGAAGGGATTTGCCTCAGTGCCTGCTTATCTTCCAGTGGATTAGTTATGGGGAATCTGATCAACCCCTGAGTGCTCCAAATGCACTTTGCGGTGCTTCAAGGGTGCATCAGTACGCAGTACTGCAATAGCCTTTTCTAGTTTGGGCAGGCCTTTTGGTGCAAGCCCCAACTCTTCCTGACCAGTGCTTTAAAACAATGAACTACATATAAATATGTGCACCTGAAGGGTTTACCTCCTGATCTGGCCATCAGAACAGTATCAAGAGGTAATGCTGAAACTGGGATAACTGGTCACCAATCCCTCTTACCAAAATATAATGGGTGGGCATCAGGCCAGAGAGTCGATTGTATCCTGTGGTATTGGTCCTATCTTCACCATTGACAGAAGTTTCTTCATCTGCCATCTTGGCAGGATACTAGTGCAGAACTGACAGGATGAAAAGTCCTTAAACAGCGCATGCAGCCTTGACTTGTAAGGAAAAGCTGCTTAGTAAGAACCAGTGCATTGTATGCATTGCTTTAGGCAGATCTTAAGCAGTATGCATGAAAGAGAGTCACATTTTTTCAGCCAGTTAAAGCCAACAATGCTGAACCCCCCAAAAAGGTTCCTTCCAAGGATCACAGGCGGCAAAAGTTAAATGAATGCCAAAAAAAGATTGAGTGTTAATAGAAGGTAGAAGAGAGAAAACCTGAGCTGGAGAATCATCTCCATTTTGGTTCCACACCCTTTTACTCACCGGTATCAGCATTATCAGTCTACTGACCAACCAACCTCTCTCTTCCACAAACGTGAATTGGAAGCTGGAGTAGAGGTTTGTGAGACCAAACGCAGAAAAAGACTGGGTTCCAATGGTACAACTATTATTGTGAGAATCATTACCAAGTCTGCAGGTGCCAAAACACTAGACATCACCACTGCTGGTACCAAGAGGGAAGAAACCAGGCTCGCTACCAGTGATGCAAGGATCCACGGTAAATCGACCTGATGTTCTCAAACGCAAGCCTTCAGCTTCACAGCTTCACACTCAAAGCTTCCAAAAAGCATCAAACGAAAACAGTGAAACCTATTGGTTTTTCCAAACCATTTTTCTCAATGGTTGCTGTGATGGGTGTTGGTGCATATTGTGGCAAGGTGCAGCCTGATAACAGTGTGCAGCTGTTTGACCTTCACAAAAAAAGTTTTAAAAATGCGAAAATGCAGGTGGGGGCGGGAAGGGGGAAAGTGGGACGCACACGGGGAAGAAATCAGCAAGTACAATCAATCCAGTATCAGTGCGCAGCTGCTGGGCCCAGATGAAAAGTTTTTTAAAAAATGGAGTGGAGAAGAGAGTGAAGAAAATGATGCACTCTAGTGAAGTGCTGAATACACACAAAAAATATCACTCACACACCAGCAGTGGAAGGATACAATCCATCCCACAAAAACACTGAGACCTAAATTCTTTTTGGGCAGGACAAACACAAGAACAGAGAGGAAAGTCATCAAATCAAAAGTTCGAAACTGAGATAAACAAGGTAAAAGTCACGAGCAAGAGTCAAACCACAACAGTTTCTTACAATGAGAATATCACCAAATAGGATACATACACTTCTTCACACAGGCACAATATAAGCTAAAGAACAGTCGCGGAGGGGGACTCCCCATTTCCCCTCCCTCGTAACCCCTGACCTTCCTTAAGACTCTCTGCATTGGATCCAATTGCCCCATGTCTTCTCATACTTTCGGGAACAACCACGATTCTGAAAGACCTCACGCTCTGCTAGCTGACACCAGTCTAGGTAATTCTTCCAGTCCTGTATAGCCGGTGGTTCACTCACCCCCATGTTTTCACAATATTTCGTTTGACCACCCCTGCCACCAACGTCAACCAAGATTTACTATTCTTAACTCCACATCTATGTACTTTGATAATATAGTACCTTGACGATATGTGTATCATCAAGGTAGATAGATATGGAATTCAGTATAGTAAATCTATGCTTACTTATATAAAATTACCTACACTATATTTTGTCCTCAATATTTTTGTCACACTATTTTGGCCCCACAATATTCTGTAGTTGATACTCTAGAGGAATACAGTGAGAGAGACCTCTGTGTAGGAGGGTTCTTGGATAGCGTGCTTCCTTGTCGCAACAATGCTAAGGAGCAAACCCCGTTCTCAAGTGCCTTACTTACCTCCACAATCCTGTTAGAAATTTAAAATCTCATGTGAAATCAGAGCTCCATTGCTATGTATGAATGCCAGGCACTTCTTCGCAGAGCTCATTCCCATATCTGCCAGAGAGCACAGATGTGTACCGGATGGTCGGCCACTGGCAGGAAATGCTATTGCTCTCAGGTATTCCAGCTCAAGGTGGGAGTAGGTCAGTCAGTCTAGTTTCCTTGTCATTCTCCTACATGGATTTATAATGGGATAAACATGACTACAAGTCCCAGAATGCAGAAACAAAACCATGTACTGGTTTAGGCAATCACATGTGGATCTGGGAAGCTTGTGATTTCTTATAGACGCAGAATGTATGTGTTGCTGTTGCTGCAAACGACTTGTGACACAGCATTTAAACTGCGAGCATTTTGGCATGCCTGCTTATAGGTCCTCACATGTGCAGTTTTGGCCGTGCAAAACTCAATTATTTTGGTAAGCCATTTCCAGTATCTCCCACCACATAACAGGGCACCGCGCCACCGCCAGTTTGGGCTTGACGAGATCCACAACATTGGAGTAGCTGTTGCTAGAGACTTCTTCGTGAAGTAACATCTTTGTTTATGGCAATGACACAATTTAGTGAAAACGTTAGCATACAAATTGCTCCAAGATTCAGACCATTTCTGACCTGCCGATGATATAATTCCCATTTATTTTTGTTGAGGTATGCTTCTTTACTTTAAACAAGGGCCATATAGCCAAGCACCTCAACCCAAGTATGTGGGGCATTTTTCTCTCTATGCGATGTACATAAATACCCCACTCAGTAAACACCGTTTTATAGAACAGGAAATCATTAATTTATCCAGTCCTTCAATCTCAGGTCAAAAAGCTATTTGTTTGTCTGTTTTAACAGTAACCTTTGTTTATTTAATGCTTCATATTATGGTTCTGTAAACACTGTAAATTGCTACAATGTCATTTATGGCACTCAATTGCTACAATGTAATTTATGGCACTCAATATACTTACCACAAAAGGGTAAACAGTTGAACTGGCCTTCTGTCTCTTAAGATTAAGACAAGGCTGCTGTGACGCAGCTAGGGTTACACATGTGACTGCTTGTGTGCGGGCTGCACATATGAGACTACCGTTGTGCACAGCCTGGTAACTGCGCAGCCTGGCGCAGAAGGGAATTTGCAAGGATAGGTGCCAACCTAGGGTAGGCTTATAAGATTAGTGGGGATTCATAGATAGGTCAGTAAGGTTCACTGGACAATCTGTAGTGACTTAAATATATTATACATAGGCTTTCCTATTTTCAGTTTCTATTTTTGGTAAATTCTGGTGGGGTTTTTTCAGTTTTTTCAATACCTTAAAAAACAGTGGTTATCAGTGGTTACACATTTTTGCGCCATTAAAAACAACAGAAACAGTGTTTTTCCGGTGTTTATGGAATTTTAATTTAATTTTTATTATTGCATGCTTTCTGCACAGATAGTGCATGTGTATAGGTAGTGTGTGCACAGGGTATATATGAGGATAAAATACATTTTTACTGCACCAGAATGGACTACTAAGTCAATAGCATTCTTCATTAACTCTGAAGATTGTAAAGATGCTTTCAGCATACACTCTAGCAAGTGACAAGGATATCTTACAGGGAAGCACTTCAGCTCAGGTATCGATTTTGACAGGCCATCATACAACTTTTTCATATACGTAGCTGAATTACTGCAAATACAAACAATATCACTCCAATCTTAATTGAACTTGGTAGGAACTTTTTTCAGCAGCATTCCAAGTGACACTGTTCCATGTTTACCAAACGCCTGGTGTCATGTTTTCACCACTATCTCAGATGCTTGGTGACAACATTCATTTCACACATACCTGTCACTACATCTTGCATGGAATGTTTGAAAACTGGGCTGTTTGGCAATTCACTTACAATCAATACTGACTCACTAGATAGGGGGACAGATGTATCAAAGGACTTCACCCATTCTCTGTCTGTGGGTAAATGTGATGCTACATATTAGGAAAGATTCTAATTAATCCAGCCATTTCACCGATCAGTGAAGTCAAATGTAGCCAAAATTTCAAATATGATTTTGATATTTCTCAGTTCTCTACAGTTTATAAAATAACTAAATAAGACCTACAAATGCATCTAAACACTGCATCTTTAGACCAAAGACCACAAACCTAAAAAAAAGCAGCAGGAAGAAGAGACAATATTTCAGTGACATCCCTAAACAACAAAACTCAAGCAGAATAATGTTAGCACAGTCTCTCTTGTTACTACCTTGTATAACAAAGTTACATTGTATTGGCCCCTTAAGGACGAAATAAAAATGACTCTTTCACTCATCTTTTCCTTTCTTTGAATGGCACTTAGTTTGTGGTTGCAAAGGTGTTTTTTCAGTGTTTATATGATTACACCAGTGATGGCTATTTTCCTTTCGGTGGGGTTTTATCAGTTATTATAGGTTTAAACCTAAAACCAAATAGCCTAATTATACATATAGGTGAACCTGTCTTAAAGTGCAGTTTGACTCCACTTAGGCCTACACACTCCATTGATGTGTCAAACTGGGCTAAAACCTGCACACCATGCTTGATTTTGTAAGTTCAAATAACCCACATATACATCTTGTGGGTCATCATGAACTGTCATATTTCTCTGACTCATCTCATAATCAGGTTACAGACCTTTTTCTATTTGCTGGACCAAGTTAATTACTCTGCTCCCCACTAGAGAGAATAAAGGCCTCCCCACACAAAAATAGCTATTATCTGTGATTGACCCAGTCCCTGGCAGAGAAAGGGGAGCCGGGACAATCTACATCTAATAATTAGGTGTCACACAGCACGTGGGCTGGCTTATCAAAGGCCCACTAAACCAGAGGTCTTCAAACTTTTTGATGCTGAGACACCCTTGTCAAGGTATAAGGACCCCCCTCCTGACAAAACTTTCTATAACCTGGTACCCCTCATCATCGACAACTATCGACAACCATAAACGCGCCCAATTCCCACAGCAAATAATTTCTACTGTGGGGAAATAATATTAAACAGTGTTTAGCAAACCAAAGGTCAGTGAGCATGGGGGAGTGGTCAACGGTGTAGCTAAAAACAAACAGCTTCATTTATGAGGAATTGGCAGGCAGCACCGCAAGTCTTCTTGCTGCGCTGTCCTATGTCAATGTGAATGGGCAGGAATGCATTGTATTAATGAAATATGGTGCCTTCCGGTTCGTTACCCTTATGTTGGTGCACAAATTGCTGCCTAGCAACAACATAGGCAGGATTGTTTTTGTGCAGGAAGGGGCACCTTCCTTTACCAAAACAATCCTGCAAGGCGTTTTTCTCCTTCTATGTGAGCTGCAGAATGCAGCACACATGGAAAGAGGAAAAAACAAGGAGAAATGAAAGCATTTCTCCTCGTTACACCTCCACTGGGGTGGCATATGTTCTTGGCGCTTTCCCAACTGTACATGATTTTGTAAATATTGGGCAGCATCAAAATCCATTGGTGTTGCGTGGGAACCCCCATGCAATGCCCATGGAACACCTCCTTGACACAGAGTAAGGCAACGCAGTGACTTGCGCTGCTTAGTCTTGGTCCAAATCTATGAGGCCATGCAAAGCCATGCAGGGTGACTGTGACCACCTCATAGGTATGGTTGAGACGCTTGCACCACCGGAGCATCAAAAAAAGTGATGCTGTGGCAGCGCCAGCCTCTCATAAAGAAGCCCCAAAATATTCTGTATGTTATTTAGGTCTTTCACCATCAGGTACCTACATATCAAATAATGCACAGCGTAAATGAAAAATAAATTTTATAGAGTTGTTACTCAGTGGGAAATGAACTGTAGTACAGTATGAAACCCCTAAGCGCTCTGATATCCATCGAGATCATGTTCGCGCTATATAAAACTTCATGAATAAAATAAATGAATAAATGTACTACAGAGGTCTGTGTGTAACCAGAGAGCAACATAATTTAATCTTGGTTGGTGCAGTGGAGAATAGTGACTTGTGTATTTTTAGTGCTACGAGTACACAGACTGTGACAGAAAGCACTGTGAATATGGAAGTCATTATTTTACAACTGCATTGCAAACAGTGTAAGATAGACTGATACAAAACATGGAAATAGTTTTATCATCAAAAGGTTCTTCCAAAATGAAGATTTTAGTAATACCATAGTGTATGTAATGCAATTTTATTTTATATAACTGCCCCTTCACCATCTCCTTAGGGGTACTAAGGGCTGGGTAAATACAGTTATGATTAAAAGCAAGCTCTTCACCGCCCAGTTGTTAACTCTTTGAACTATCACTCAAAAAACCCAAATCTTTGTCATCACAAATGAGCTTGGAGTGATTCTATCAATTAAAGCCAGAACCTGTTTCCTCCCAAGCACCCTTTACACTTGCAGATTAACTAATAGCGCACATTTGCATTTCATTCAGGCGAGCAGGCACCCTGGCACGAAAGCTTTTCACAGCCCAAGAGACTCAAGTTTCACTTCAGCTGAAGCATTTTAACAATCGAGTCAGCCGTGTCAGGACAGCTGTCTTTTTCCCCAAACGAAAGCAAAGGTTTTCAATTTCAGGCACAAGTGAGGTTGGGGAATGCGTGACTCCCTTCCCAATACTCGACGACCCAGTGGGGCTCGCGCCCCACAGATTGAAGACCTCTGCACTAAACATAGGAGGAAGTCCAGACTGACTGACTGAGTGTCTTATAAAGCACACAAATGCCAAGGCGTCTTGGCGCTGGGTGAGAGGATGCTGGGGCCCAAGCTGATTAGTCTGCGAGTTTAGGAAAAAGCCATGTCTTTATTTGTTTCCTGAAGAGAATCCTGTTAGTCTGTAGTCTAATCTGTGCGGGAAGGGAGTTCCATAGTTTGGCCGCACGGTAAGAGAAGCCCTTTTCCCCCCATCTGGCTCTCTTTGTCTTAGGGACCAGGATTAGTCCTGTGTTAGCTGGCCTGAGGCAGCGTTGAGGCGAGTACCGAGAGAATAGCTGCTGCACATCCACAGCTCCCCCTCCAAACAAGGCATTCTGTACAAGACAGAGGGCCTTGAAATCCACTCGCTGCCGAACTGGGAGCCAGTGGAGCAATTTAATACTGGCAGAGGTAGGGTGATGTTTTAGATGGTCAAGTAGCACCTGGGCAGCCGCATTCTATACAGACTGAAGTTTAGCAATATGGCTTTTATCTGCTCCCAGATACAGGGCAATGCCATAGTCGATTCTAGAGAGAACCAACGCTCCAATTACTGTTTTCCTAAGAGTTAAAGGAATGAACAGGAGGATTTTATGCAGGTTTTTTAGCGTGAAAAAACAGGCAGAGGACACCTGGTTAGTTTGTAGAGCAAACTTTAAATTGCTGTCAAAAATAAAGCCAAGGTTCCTGGCCTTGGTTACGGAAACAGGACAGTTCCCAGCCTCAGTGGGCCACCATACTTGGATCCATATCAAAGGCTTCTACCTGAACTCAATCACCTCCGTCTTTTCCTTATTGAGCTTTAAGAAATTTGAGTTCATCCATGCCATGACATTGTTTAGACAGTTCCTAAACCTGACCGCAGTTGTGTCCACACTTTGAGTTACCGACACCACTATCTGGGTATTGTCTGGGTACGATACAAGCATCAGACCATGATCTTTAATTAGTCTGGCCAGAGGAGTAACGTATATATTAACCAAAGTTGGAGACAGCGCAGATCCCTGCAGGACACCACAAGGAAGGCAGAAGTTTGCTGACTTGAGACCGTCTCAATATATCATTTGTTCTCTCGAGGCCAGAAAAGATGTTAGTAGGGTTAGCGCTGTCTCTCTGATACCTGCTGCCCTCAGCCGCCGTGTCAATACCTCATGGTTCACTGTATCGAATGCGGCTGATAGGTCAAGCAGGATGAGGACGGCTCTCCCCTCCCCCATCCATCACTCTGCAAATCTCTTCAGTGGCCATGATGAGGGCTGACTCTGTAGAGTGTCGAGATCTAAAACCATGTTGGGTGGCATCAAGAATGTTATTACCATCTAGATAGTCAGTCAGTTCCGAATTAATAGCTTTTTCTAAAATTTTAGAGGGAATTGGGAGACAAGATATAGGACAGTAATGTTTCGCCTCCGTGGGGTCCACAGTGGCTTTCTTCAGAATAGGCCAGATACAAGCCTTTTTCCATGGGTGAGGATATACCCCGGAGTTGATGACCTCATTTAGGAGGGGAGTGAGGTGAGCACTAAAATCTTCAGGGGCCAGGTGCATGATATATGGAGGGCAGGGATCCAGAGGTGAGCCGAATTTAGTCTGTGATAGCAGGTCTGAGACTTGCTCTGTCGCTGACAAAGGGAATCGTACCAGATTGCAGTGTGTTAAAGTTTCCTCTAACGGAACCCCCTTTTTCATATGGGAGGTCAGACAATGTCTTATGGAGATCATTATAGACAGTCTGAACTTTAGTCTGAAAAAAGGAGGCAATATTATCCACAAAATTTTGGTCTGGTAAAAATTGACTGTCTTGTGGGCACTTTGACAAGGCTGGCACCGTTTTAAAGAGCTCCTTAGAGGAGTTTTTGGACGCCTGGATTTTAGTAGTAAAATATACAGTTTTGGCATTTATTATTGCTGCCTTGTATTCCTCTAGAGCTGTGTTATAATCCTTTTTATGTTCAGACACCTTGAGCCATCACAAGACAGGCTCCCCTTTAAAGTTTTGGTGGGAAGGTACTCGGTATTGATATCAGCTAGGGGTGGAGCTGAGGTCTAAGAAGTCATAAGAGAACCTTTTTACAGAGAAAACTTGATGGTGTCATTCTGGATTGTTCCAGAATATTTTTCATGAGGTTGGACTGTGGTGGAGGGATGATGTGGATCCTGGGGTTGCCCAGGGGTGCCTGACATCTAGAACATTTCAACCTAAACTTATTAACCCCTGCACAAGGGAGAGACAGGAGCAAGACCCTCTATCTGGAAGGCAGTGACAGAGTAACCATAGACAGCTGAAAGGAGATGCCCCCTGAGGCCTTAAAAGATGAACTAAGGGCTTCGCCTGCAGCTGACCCCAAGACTAGATGGGTCTCTCCAGGGCCAGTGGTGCTGGCCCCCTTATGCCTCCTGAGGACCAGTCAGGGGAAGATCTGAAGTTCACTGCTACCCCAAGTGCCCTGCAAGACACCTGGTTGCTCTGGGACTTAGGAATGTGGGTAGTGGGTGCTCTGCTGGCTGGTAGTGGGGTGCAGTACAAGAAGCTTCCACCAGCAGGAGAGGAGCATCAGGGGAGGAGAATACTTTTGCAAGGAGCCAGTAAAATGAGTTCCCTGCAAAGTGCAACCTTAAGAGGCCAGAAGGCCTGTTGAAAATGCCCCAGGTGGCTAGTACTTGCAACCAGGAGCAAAAAGAGATAAAGATGAAAACAATTGGCCCAACAGGGCCCGAGTAATGTTCTTTTGAAGATTTGACCCTTTTCAAAAACACTGATAAATGGAGCATACGGGGCTCCGCAGCTACTTTCAAAAGATCGCTGTTGGGAGGGACAAACCCCAGTGGAACGACGTTAACACTTTTTAAGTTAAGAGTTTATTTGCCCAGGGAGGGGGCATACCCCACGTATTGACTCACTTTTGGCCCAGGGAACACACCCCCAGGATGGTGCTGGCAGAGGGCCAAAGCAAGTCCATCATGCCGGCCTTGACTGTCTAGGTAGTAGTGTTTAGCAAACGTATGCAGCGATGCCCACGTAGCTGCCTGAAAGATATCCAGAACTGGGACCTCTCTAGCAAATGCAGTGGTCGCAGCTTTAGGTCTGGTGGAATGTGCTCTTAAGCCCTCAGGTGTGCTTTTTAGCAATTGTGTAGCGGATTTTAATACAGAGGACAATCTTTTTGGAGATGGTTCTCTTGTGACCTGCCTTGCCTTTCTTTGGAATCATACAACCAACAAGGAGTTGATCTTCCACCTGGAACTCTTTTTTTTTGTTAATGTTTTTATTTAGAGTCATATAACGCACAAATACAAAGAAACTTACAAGCTTCCATTTACAAAATATAGGCACATATTACAGTTCCAACAATCCGTTGTAGTAGTGAACTATACATTTACAACATATAGATCATCTCCCCCGCTATACAGTTGGGTGGGCTCGGAGATAATCGACCAGATACATCCAATAATCTCTGGGTTTGGATCTCGTTGGCAGCTCTTCCTCATATGTCTTTAGGGTGTCTTTACAATAAACCATATCCTTAATCCATAATTTAACCTGTGGGCTAGGCCTGCTACCCCAACATAACGATATTCTGCGTTTGGCCAGAAGGAGTGCAACACTACAGAATTTACGTTTCGTGGATTTAACAGTAGTGACTAGGCCTAGTAAGCATGTACGAATTGAACAGTCAATTGACACTTCCAGCATGACACTCAGGATTTGTATAACCTTGTTCCAGTATGCCCTAATAGAATGGCAGTCCCATGCTAGGTGAATAAATCCGGTAGAGGTATAGGAACTTAATTCTCAGAAGAGAGCAATAGTTAATATAAGGAGGGACATGTGGGTCAATGTATGAAAAGCATTTATTACACATTGATGGAATTCAGGTGCTCACACAATAAGTGACTATAAGCGTGACGTGAGAAGTGAGGGTGAACTTAAAATAAAGACATCGCATTGACAACAATAGTAGAACCACCTTTAAAGATTTTTTACACAGTTTAAGGAGTTCATGTTGTAAGGGGTCGACGACATTTCGAACTCAATTATTCGAGTTCATCTTCAGGACAAAGTGTGAGCAACTAGAATTAGGCGGATTGAAACGGTAAAAATATCCGTGTCTGTAGGCGTCTGCAGAGGGCTTTGCTGCCGAACGGGGCCGGGATAGCCTGCGTGTTAGTGCGCGTTAGTGCTGCCTGGGGGGGGGGGGGGAGGGGGGGGAAGGGGGTTGAGGAATTAGCTTGGTAACGTGGGGCGTAATCAAGGAGTCAGTTTGCCGCTCAGTGGCAACGTGCATGCGCCGGGGAATTAATTATTATTGCCGGTCACATTTCAATAAATGAAAGCCCTCAGAGTCAAAGGGAACGTATCCTGCTCAGGGTATTCTACTTGATGAGGTAAAGTAGAGTCAGTTAGTAAAATAATGAGGGATTTAGCCCAATTAATTTGCAGACCAGAATGGCGCCCAAATTTAATATATTCTCGGAGCAGCGGGGACAAATTAGTAACAGGATTTTTAACATAGAGCACCATATCGTCTGCATATAATTAAATATTTAGTGGCCGTTGTAGAAATTGTAAAGCAGCGCATTTATGACCCTGTCGTATTTTGCATGCCAGTGGTTCTAAGGCTATGGCAAAAAGTAAGGGGGATAGAGGGCAGCCCTGTCTTGTGCCTCTCTCAATTTTGATAGCGTCCGACACATATTTATTAACTTGTATACGCGCTGTGGGCTTTGTGTATAGTATTTGGATCCATTGTACAAAAAATAGGGGGGAATCCCATCTTATATAATATAGTTTGAAAATACGCCCATTCGATGGAGTCGAATGCTGTTGCTGCATCCAACAAGACAGCAATCGCTGGAATGTCCGGGGCCAAATAATGGGATAGCACGAAGAGCGTTCGAATATTATGGGCAGTGGACCGACTGGGAATAAATCCGGATTGATCCGGCAGTACAATATTAGGCATTAACGGTTGCAGTCTTTGTGCAAGCAACTTTGCCAATATTTTAGTATTAGTGTCTATGAGGGATAAAGGCCTATAGGATTCACACTTCTCCGGGTCTTTATTAGGTTTTAATAGAGCAATGATCATGGCCTCTCTTAACGTGGGGGGAGAATTTGATTGCTGTGGGCGTCCCCATACATTTGTACAAGGTGGGGTGCAAGCAGGTCTATGTATGCCTTATAAAATTCGCTTGTAAAGCTGTCCGGTCCCGGCACCTTACCATTGGGCAGAGACTTTACAATTTCTGTGACTTCTTCTACAGTCACCAGTTGCGCTAGATACTCCCTCTGGGCATCTGATAGCCAACGCTATATCTTCCAAAGATATCATGACTTCTGCTGGTGCGGCCGTTTCACGTGACGCATAAAGATCACTGTATGTGTTCATAAATGCTGTGAGTATGCTCTGTGTATCATAGTGGGATACACCATCCTCGTCTGTTATAGAAAGTACTGTTTGTGCCTTATGCCCCGTGCAGATTTTGCTTGCCAGAGTGTGTCCCGGTCTGCCTCCCTCACCATATGTTTGTGCTGTGTGCCGTTTTGAGATATATTTGAGTTCGTCTTCAGTGAACTCTTGATACTCAGACAAAATTGTCCTAATATCACTGAGGACGGACATGTTATTTGTCTGTTCATATTCTCGTTCTAAGGCACTTAATCTACGTTTTCGTTGTGTAAGTTGAGCACGGATATCCCTGAGAATGCCTGCGTTAACACTAATGCAGACCCCACAAATAGTAGCTTTAAATGCCTCCCATAACAAACTAGGATCATCTGTGGAGGTCTGATTGATATTAGAGTATTCAGTAATCGCTTGCGCTATAGCCTCAGAATACAAAGGGTCCAGTAAAGCTTTGGCGTTAAATCTCCACACATATGGTGGTGGCGTGTAATGAGGAAGTTCAATACTTAACATCACTGGTTTATGATCGGATAGGGTTTTAGGCAGATGTCTAATTGGCTTGGTCCAATTCATAATCCCCTCTGCTCCTATCCAATAGTCTATTCGAGACCAACTACTGAGGGCGGTAGAATGATATGTGGCTTCTCTATGGTGCGGGTAACGTGTCCTCCAGATGTCTACCAATTTGGCTTCTGACATAATAGCTTGCATCACAGTTACCGCTTGCCTATGCGGCTCTCTAGAGGAGTCCGATCTATCTAGTTGTTCATTCAACGTTAAGTTAAAATCCCCTCCCCACAGTATTGTCATGTCAGGGAAATCTTCCAATTTGTCCCACAACGATTTATAAAACCCAGGGTCATCCACATTAGGGCCGTATGTATTGATTAGGCTTATGAGATGTCCGCGAAGGAACCCCACGACTATAATATACCGGCCCATGTCGTCAGTCATGGTATGCTCTATGTGAAATTGTGTTCCCTTTTTCACTAATATCATTACGCCCCTAGAGTAGGACGAGTATGAGGATGTTAAAGTCGTCTCCGCCCACCTACGCCCTATTTTGTTGTTAGCAGAGGGGGCTATGTGAGACTCCTGCAGGAGTGCTATATGTATATGCAATCTGTCCAAGTATGCAAAAATTTGGCGTATCTTTTTTGGGTTATTCAACCCCCGGACATTCCAGGACAGCAGATTCAATTGTGAGGGTTGTAAACTATCCATCTGTGGTATTGCAAACTACCCCAGGGGCATGAACCCCCCCCCCCGAGTATGTAGGCCTCGGATGTTCACTACGCCTGTAGTTAGCACAATAACAGAGAATTGAATACAGTAGCTGTGGAACATTGTAGTGCAATGCAATTTAGGTAGCTTGTGAAACAACAAAGGTTTATCACCCACCCACCCCCCTCCCGCTTTGGCATCCCAATCATACCAAAGCCATACCCATACCAACATTAATAGAAGAACAAGAACTGTGTTGGGGAGCACCCTCATGGGGGGCAACCGCCGAGTACACGCATCAACATCCACCTAGGCAGATGTGGTCAGGTATTACGCTATCTAGCTGGGTGCATATGTCAGTGCGAGAATAATGTCAAATATCAGAGGAGCATTAGCTAACCGTCTGCCAACAGCACAGTCTGCACTGGTCTGCCACCTTCCCAGCCCGCACCCTGTATCATGTAGGCACAAATGTATTGCACGTGGTTTTTAGGGATAATGCACAGTCATATAGTCCGAAAAAGCTCTCCCATTGTGTTCAGCACATAGTGGCAATACAACAACACCCGCATATCACTAAGCCCTGTGGCACTGAGCTATAGTCTAACAGTAGTGTCCAGACAGCAGGCAAAGGCATCAGTTCTGCAAGTTATTGGAAAAGTCTATCCATTAACGGATTTTTAAACCCGCCAGGTGTGCCACACATTCAGGGCCGTCCCATACGTGTACATTTTATGACTTACCACCAATAGATGTCAGTCCATACCTGTTACCAGCCCATTCCCGGGTCTATGCAGGTTACGGTTAGCAGGTTATGTTGCACTGCATCTGTCCAACAACCTGGCGCCATCAAATATGTCCCACGTGGCCCATCCTATGTCAAACATCCAGCATAAAGCTCAAAGTGAGTATAGCACAGGCTTAAGGGTCCTTTCAACTTTAGTTCCATCCTGTCTGTACCAGAGCCGTTGATGTACTTGGGCCGGATGAACAGTGCATGCGGTCTAATCAGAGTCTTGATCCGTTTCCCTGCCGCCCTGTCTCTTTCTTCTGGTGAGTGTTTTCTTGATAAATCCTGTGCAGCTTTCGGTGATTGTAGTATGGATACCCGCCCCTCACAGGTCACTCGCATTCTGGCCGGGTATAGCATCGCATACTCAATTCCCAGCTCCCGTAGCTTCTTTTTGGCAGAGTTAAACTCCCTCCGAGCAGTTTGAACAGCCATTGTGAAGTCCGGATAGAAAGCGAGATTATTGCCTTGGTAGTTAATTTGTTTTTTTTCCTGGGTAAGTCTCAGAATGGTGTCACGGTCCCTATAATTTAGAATCTTGGCGATTATGGGCCGTGGCGGGGCACCCGGCGGAGGATTGGCCGCCAGTGACCTGTGAGCGCATTCAATTATCAGCACTGAGGAGAAGTTGTCAGCTCCAAATATTTCACGTAGCATATTTTCCACATAGGTTTCCATTCTTCCCGTGTTTGTACTTTCAGGAATTCCCACTATGCGGATGTTATTGTGTCGCGATCTCACCTCCACGTCTTCGGTCTTGCTTTGAATCACTTACAGAATCTTCTCCATGCCAGTGCACTTGCGCGTCGTGCTGTGGGCTTCATCTTCCACCGCGGATATACGCTCCTCAGCTGCATCAAGCCGTTCGCCTTGCTTGTCCAATTTGCTCGATATGCTGTCCACCCTCTGAGTGAGTGAATCCAGTTTTCCATTAATGGCCCGAAGGCTTTGATGTATGGCCTGAAAGGCTGTCTCCATAACTGTGCAGGTTGTCTACTCTGCATCTATTTCAGTATCTGAGTGCGCGGTCGCCCCCTTCGAAATACGCCTGGTGTCGAATGACAACTTCGACTGTTGTTAGTCTGGTTTACCCATATCAGTAGAGAGAAAGAACTAACAGGGAGCTGAGGGACGCGCTGTATTTTCGGACACTGTGCCGTTGGACAGTCGTAGCAACGGTCGATCCGGTTTGCGTGGCACAGTGCCCCACACCTCGCTCCACCAAACACGGCAATGTCTATGCCCCGCCGTGCAGTCCCAGTTTCTTCAACAGCACAGTATTACGGTGCAAAAATCGTAGCATGAGCAAATACATCCAAAGTCCTAATATTGCTGATGAGTATTGTGCATCCCACGTGTCTGTGCTTCCATTAGCAATGTTCGGAGCATCGGATTCTTATTGCGTCATGCCAATGCAAAGGAGTCCAAGAACACAGGCCAGAGCCGCCTGTAGATAATGGTAGTTGTCACCCAAGCATATCAAAATGATCGCAAACTGTATAAATCACCACTGCTGCCGTCTTGCTTGGGTCGCGTCCACAGTGCAGGCCACATATACTCGTCAAGAGCGTGGGGACCGCCAAGCAATGGCAGATGTCGCACAAAGCGGGAAATTGCTAATCAGATGCGCCAGTGCCTGACCTGCAGATCTTGAAGCCCGCTGGTGTCGCGAAGCGAGGCAGTAGCTGGGCACCCTTCCAAAGATCTGTTCCAGGAGGGCTGTGGATTGGCACGGTTACTGGCTTAGGTATCGGCCACAGACCAGGACAGACCTACTCGGCTGCTCGCACTCATTCCCACAATCGTGCGTTTGAAGTGTACCCAGATCTCGAGGCCGCCATTTTACCTGTTCCGCAGGCGTAACGCAGAGAGCGGTGCTTCAGCGCCGTATCGGAAGAGCCGAGACCCCAGACACGGCAGCAATCATTCAAATCATTGCAGTTTCAGCGTTACGCGTACGTGCCCGCTGCTCCCAGACAGTCAGCCCGTGCCAGGGCAATTCGCACACGTGCCGTAGCTAGCTCCCGTGTCCTGCCGCCATCTTGGGATCGCCGATCGAATCAGCCGCCGCACCACAAATCAGGTCTGTTTCTCGACGTGCATCACTCAGTTTACGGGTTCAGCGTCCTCTGTTCAGTGCACAGCCGCTCCGACACATAATGCAGCGTTTGTTAGTAAGTTGGAGCACCCATAGGAGAAGATAAATGCTGGATTTTGTCCCTGACCGGCAGAGCAGCTTCAGCGTGCAGCCATCTCGCAGCGCGCCCTCTAGCGCCCCCTTCCACCTGAAACTCTTTGGTACGATCAATGTAAAATGCTAGTGCTCTTTTTGGGTCAGATGGTGGAGTCCCTCCTCTTCCTTCATATGATAGGGGGCAAAGAAAGTAGGCAGTGTGATATTTTGGCCGACGTGAAAAGGTTTAATCACCTTTAAGTAAATAGAAGGCAGGGGTCCTAAGGACCAGTTTAAAAAAGGTTGTGTACAGGGGATAAACTGAAAGGGCCTGCAACTCACTAACCCTCCGGGCAGATGTTGACACAAGGGTGATGTTTTTGATGGTCAGCAGTCTGAGAGGGCAGCTGTGCATAGGCTCAAAGCGTGAGCAAAGGTAGGGACTAAACTAGGATCTCCGTGGGGCATAATGAAAGGCTTAGGAGGAAAAGTGTCGCAAATCTTTTATGAAACGAGTCACAACAGGTGTCTTGAATGGGTAAGGATGGTCCGCAACTGAAGGAAGTCAGAAATGGTGGAAAGGTACCCTTTAACTGTGCCCAAAGCGAGGCCTTGCCGGGCAAGGGATAAGACAAACAAAAGAGCTTCGGACAAGGATGCAGGCAGAGACTCAACGGATTTGGTAGCGCACCAAGCCACAAATTTGTCCAATCAGCAATCATAAAATGTTTTCATGGAGGGATGCCTAGATGCTAAAATGACATCACACACTTTGGAACGGAGAACAAACACCTGCAACTATTTCACACATGTAGGTGGAGAGTGTGCAAGTTCGGGTGCAAAACTCTGTCCTCTTGCTTTGACAGCAGATCCTCCCGAAGTGACAGCCTAATCAGAGGACTGATGTTCATGCTCAGGACTTTGGGATAACGGACTCTCCTTGCCCAATCCAGAGCCACTAAGATACCATGCGCCTGGTCATTCCTGATCTTCTTCAGCACTCTGGGCAGGAGTGGTATCAGCGGTTAAAGCGTATAGGACTTCTGAGCTCTATTCGAGATGAAATTCATCTCCAAGTGAGAGCTTTCTTGGAAACTCCAGCACGCGGAAGTGCTGACATTGCACGTTCTGGGAGGTAGCACATAGATCTAACCAAAGTTCTCCACCTGCCATCAACTGGGTGCCCATGGTGGTAGGACGGGAAACTAAAGAGGCTTCTGAGTTATGCTGCCAGGGGAAGGGGACGGATTGGGTCGACCCATGGCTCTGGTTCCCACGAGGCTTGTGGCAGCTGCATCCATGGCTATGAAAGGAACGTGATTCCTGCTGGCCTTGCTGACTAGGTTATAGTCCCTACCGTAGCCATTCAAGAGGTGGAAGGCAGATTGATGCTGTCACAGGACCATAGTATGTCCCAGTGACCTAGCGGTGGCCCTACTATACTTACATTGTTCTGGAGCTGCATCGGTCTTGTCACCAAAAAGGAGAGTCCCATAGAAGGGCATGTCCATGCCTGGACATCACCCGAAAAGCCAGTTGTTTTTTAAAAAATATTTTTATTTGCATTTTTAACCAATACAAAAACAACTGGCATGTCACAAATAGTAATCCACATGTACGGAAAAAAAAACACCCCCCCACCCACAACCCACATTAACATCTCCATGTCCATCAACCTATCAAAATCCGGCTCTGTCATAAATGACACTGTTGACAGTCCTCTTTTTCCCCCACAGGGGCTCCCCCTGGGTCTAGGTCCCATGTCCAGCCACATACCCTCACAGAGTACAGCCGTACCCAATAGGGCCCACAGCGTGTCAATCAGATTCCAGTCCCGCATCCAGGCCATGGTACCTTCTCCATTTTCCCCATACTCTGCGAAATTTCCGGGGCATCCTCTCGCTTTATATGTAACCCTTTCCGCCGCCATATACATATCCATTCCCCTCCTCCATTCTCTTAATTGAGGGGGAGATGACGCCCCACCACGCCCGTGCCACGTCTCTCTTTGCCACCACCAAGGCCAACAATGCGAAGATCAGGTGTGGGCGGCTTAGGTCTATATCATTGATTATCCCCAGTAGTACAAATTTAGGTTCCATAGGAAGTGTGGCCTCTAGCACCTTACTCATCTCTCCCAATACTTGTACCCAGTAAGTGTGGATGGTGGGGCAGTCCCAGATGATATGATAGAAGTCCTCCTGCGGGTGTCCACAACGGAGACAACTGGAGTCACTGGCCCGGCCCATGCGGTGTAGTCGAACCCTATCATAATACACCCTTTGTAGTATCTTGTATTGGATGAGTCGGAGGCGGGATTTAATTGCGACTTCTCTATGGAGCATCAGGGCAGCCTCCCAATCTACTGTGTCCATCGTACCCAGGTTCTGTTCCCAAGTTTCTCTCAGAATCCCCAGTCTATCTGTCATGTTATTGTTCAGGGTCTTATACGTAAATGATACTATCTTGTTGGATATCTGTTCTTGCAGTAGGCGACCCTCTAACGGGGCATATTCTGGCAGGGGAGAGGAGAGCGAACTCTCGGCTCTCCATGCATGTCGCAATTGCGCGTATTTAAAAATTTGGGTGGGGTGCAACCCATACTCTGTTGCCAGGGTCCTAAAGAGTTTAAGATCCCCCTTTGCCACCAGATCCCCCAACATAGAGATTCCGATGTCATCCTACCCTCCAAAGCCCCTGAGTTTGTGGAGCTCCTTCAACCAGGTGCAGTTCCATATCGGCGTCTGCTTTGTCGGCTTATGTGTCCATCCCAATATCTTTGTCGCTCTATCCCATACGTCTGTAGTTATCTGCGTGGCCGGGAGTGGTCGTCTCCTACCTGTGCCCCCAAATAAATAGAACAAACAGGTGCGGCGTGCCACGGTGTCCCTTTCCAACCTGTAAGTGGGGTGATCAGCTGGTGCATGGAGCCATTCATTCACCGGCGCCAAATGCTCTGCCCAGTAGTATGCCTCAATGTCTAGCAAAGAGATCCCTCCATTATATTGGTTTCTCTGTAACGTGCTCAGGGAAATCCTTGGTTGCTTTCCCAACCACAACAGGGAGCGCACTTCCGCATTTATCACCCTAAACGTCTGCTTAAGAAGAGGGAAGTACTCATTTTGTAAGCCATAACAGAAACGGGGCAATGTAATCATTTTAAACATTGCAGCACGGCCAAGTATCGTGAGGGGGAGGGTTTTCCATCGGAGAGCATCATCTGCAAAGTTTGTAACAACTCGCTGAATGTTTCTTTGGTAGGAGAGGTTTTTATCCGTAGTTAAATAGATCACCATGTACGTGAATCCCGTCTGCGTTACCTGGAGAGCCCCAGGGAGAGGGGGTCACGTCTCCTCCGGTCGTGGGCTGTACAGGACCGATTTATGCCAATTTATCGTATAGCCCGAGAAGGAGCCATACCTGCCCAGAAGCCTGAACAGTGCGGGGACCGTAGTAGCCGGCTGAGCAACGTACAACAGGATATCGTCCGCATAGAGCAAGATTTTTTATTCCTCTGTGTCAGTCTGCGATATTTGGAACCCCCGTATCTCTACTGTCTGTCTGACCTCACCGGCCACTTTTTCAATGGTGAGGGTGAATAATATTCGGGATAGAGGGCATCCCTGTCGGGTCCCCCTTCTAATAGGAAAGTCCTCAGATAATATCCCATTTACCTTAACCCGGGCTCTGGGGCCTGCATATAGGAGTCCCACCCATTTCCTGAATTTGGGTCCAATGCCAAACTTGACCAGAGCCGCCTCCAAGAAGGGCCAGTGTACAGCGTCTAACGCTTTTTCAGCGTCTAGCGAGAGGAACATGTGTGGGTCCTCCCGACCCTGTACCGCCATGAGCCAGTTATGGGTCCGCCATAAATTCTGTCTGGTCGCCCTGTCCGGTAAGAATCCTGTCTGGTCTTGATGTACCAGGCCTGAGATTACTTGGCGCAAGCGGAGGGCCAATATCATCGCTAGTAGCTTAGCCTCCATGTTGAGGAGAGAAATTGGACGAAAGGACGCGCAATCCTCGGGGGGCTTTCCTTGTTTATAAATAGGTATGATCGTGGCCAGCCGAAGATCTAGCGGGAGGATATTCTCTTGGGCCGCGTCCCTAAACAGCGCTAGTAAATGCACCATCAGGAGGTCTGCCCCTTTTTCGAAAAGCCAGTTATCATCAGCCAGGCATGATGTTGAAGCGATACCGTGAGAGCAATGGCTCTGCTAAGCGAGTCGGCCATACCCAATCCACATCTGATGGTGAACTTTGTTGCATCTGTCCCATCAGCAACAGCTTGGGGGAGTATGGCCTGGGCTTCCTCTGGGACCATGAGCATCGCTTACGCAACCGCATACCACACAGTGTGGGAATAACGGCCCAATAAGGGTACAGTGTTCAAGGATCCCAGTGCCAGGCTAATGGAAGAGAAAATTGTCTTACTGAATCTAGCCTCTTGGATTCTCTATACAGTGGTGTGGTAGGGAATGCACTGGGGAATGGAATGTCCTGGAGGCTGAGGCCTGGACTACCAGGCTCCCAGGGGTGGGGCGCTGGGAGAGGACGGCTGGGTCCCTGGGAGTGGGGCGGTGGCAGCAGGTGATGCTCCTGTGCAAAGCAGTGCATGTGCAAGGCTTGGCCCAGGCCCTGAGGAGGACATCTGTGAGAGCATCATTAAAGGGGAGTAAGTGTTCTGATGAGCATACCCTGGACTGAAGCACAGTCTTGACCTTGTCTGTGGGCAGCTGACGGTCCAGGACCTCAGCAGCCCTTCGGACCATCATCGCAAAAGAAGCCTCTTTCTCCATAGCCGCTGGGGGTGGAGAGAGGAGGCTAGTGTCTGGTGAAGTGTCCAATCCACTAGCATCAGTCAGGTCCTCGTACCAGGTGTCATCGGCCATGGACTCTGCTAGGGGGTTGGGGTAGCCATAGGTATACTCAGATCCCCTTCATTTGTGTTCCTCAGAGGGCCCTCCATGGAAACAAGGCTCTATCTCCTATTCAGGCCATAAGGGCCTGGTTGGAGCCTGTGCCAGCATCAAGCAACACCAGTGTGGCACTGTATAGGAGTCAGAAATCACAACGGGAATGACACTGTCAATGGGCATCGACAGCACCGCAAAAAACGCACCTGGAACGATCCCCGGAGTAGGTCACAAAGTCATGGGGGGCAATATAGATTCTGAGGGCCCAGCTGGTGCAGAGAGTGGGCCAGCCGGCAGGGCCCCAGTCCGAGACCCTTTCGAACCCATGCGGGCCAAAGGTGCTCCAGAGGGGTTCAACAGCCCAAAATTGAGTCTTGTGCCCTCATAAAATTCTCGTAGTTGGGCGGGGTCTCTCCTGCTCCAGGAAACTCAGGGAAGCACGGAGCCAGTGTCAGACGCCGGTTCCGCAGGAATAACCTTGGAGCAGGGCTTGGATCTGTGGCATTGTTCCCTATAGTCATCCAAAGAATGGGAGTAACTAGTAAAGTTGAAGAGCACTTCGACTTCTTGGACTTCTTCTAGTGAGACTTACATGAAGAAGCCTGGGATCGCGACAAGGACCCATGTCAGTGAGTCCAGGAGCAGTCCCAAGTTCCCCCTTGTGAATGGGACCTGAGCACCGTGGTGTCATGTGACAAACAGCAAAAAGCTTCATGACCCACTCATGGATGGCCTTGGAGTTCCTGGTCATGCACTCCGCGTAGGCTGTGAAGTTGTGGTTCAGCTCCAGGCACCAAAGACACACCAAGTTGGGGGTCTGTCACAGACATCTGTCTGTGACAGGTCCCGCAACACTTGAACACAGTAGGTCTCTTTCGGGGACATCTCTGAAAAAATAGTAAGAGAAAAGAGCACACTAGTCAATTTGGACAAAACATCGAAAAAAGTCAGTCAAAAAATGACTACGGGGAGCTGGTCCGGATCTGTGCTGATGGCACAGAAAAAAAGGAACAGAGGTCAGTCCCTTGGGGTGGCGCCTATATAGGAACAGAGCATGTGACTTCCAGCACAGAAGCTGCTGATGGCACCGTGTGGAGCAGAACGACACCACTGACCTGCGCATAAGGGAATTGCTCTAAAATTTCCAGATCTAGTCTGACGCCTGGATAATATTCTAAGATAAGAATTTGCATCTAGAAGTCTCTAACAGATATAGGTAACAACTCCATCCAGATTATGATTCCTTATCCTTCCTGTGACCTGAAATGTACACCTCTTGCTAAATGGTATGATTTTTTTTCTACAGTGTCAACATCCAGTTCATTCAGAGATAACAAACAGCTTATTTTGTTTTGATACTGGGTCAATGCCAGACTGAATCGAGGCAATAGGTTCATTAACAACCTGTATGGTATGCATGCCGAGTAGCAAGTCAACTTTGTTCTACCACTGCACTTTGTACTGAACACTGGGCTCAACCAACACTAGAACCTACCAGTCTCCATTTGCTTGTTAACGTAGTCAGACAGAAGATTTCCTGTAACAAGCACATGTGAAAGTTTGCATTTGGGACTAATGAAGTACATGACATCATCTTTTCTAACAGTTTCATGGTCATTCTTACTGTCAGGGGACGTGACACCTGCTAGAGGGGAAGTGACCTGTGAAAGGCAGTCACTCATTCTTAGCTTGGGTAGGCTTTGCGCATTATTGAGTTGTGGCCAACAAAAAACCTTTGGGTCTGATGAGGATACAAGGGCAATTTTATTACATTGATTGCGAAATCCAACTGATGGAAAACGACTTTTTAACAGAGAAATTGGAGGCTTTGGGACTGAGTTGTCCTTTTAACACCTCGTCATTGAGGTAAGTTAGACTTGGATCTCGCTGCACTGTAAATGTACTGCCATCACAAATGGGTAATAGGTAAACAGTGATTGGGCAATATTCTCTCTGAAAGGGAGGGCTTTAAATTGGTAATGTATTCCACTTATCACAAACCTTAGTTACTGGTGAGGTGACAGATGTATTGGAATTCAGGCATCCTTGAGTTCAAGTGTCGCCCTAGCGTCTTCTTTTTGTAGAAGCGGAATGACATCCTTAAGGGCGATCATTCTGAAGAGATTGGATGTTATGTAGTGGTTGAGTGACCACAACAAGGGTGACGTGCAAAGTTTCATCCTCTATGGTATTAGGAATTATGAAGAGTAAATACATCCTTCACTCTGCTAATTTGAAAGCACTGTCTCTAGTGCATCTTTGAGGAGCAAAGCCTTGACTTCTTCCAACAAGAGTGTGAGATGTTCTTTGTTGGGCTTGTGAGAGTGTAGCAGGTTATTGGAAGGGTGGGCAGAATATAGGATTTTTTATAGGAAGATATGTGAGGAAATGTGTTTGTTCCTTAAGTCTTGCCATCAGAAGGGCCAGCCTTCACATCAGTAACAGAGCATGTGACTGCAACTCAGTACGAAGAAGACAACCCGGTCACTTTGCATTAAAATGCGGTTCAACATAATGTGAATTAAGCTCAAGAGTAAAGATAGCTCTAGCAGGTCTTCACTGGCCTCTGCTTCTGTCCACGATTGTTAATGCTCAGGCAAGAAGTGAGCTGCTTGGCAGGCATTGTGGGTGGGCAGGATGAGACTACAAAGACCTATCCTTGTAAACAGTGGATTGGATTACGTTGTTCTATTGGTCAATATAACTAAGTACTGACTGTGGTTAACCAGAGTATTTATTTGAACAATAGAGACTATATCTATGATTTAACAAAGTCTATACCTAAAGCACACATCGGAAACGTCTATATGAGCCCAAATTTAAAACCAACGCATCAAAAGCAGGAGTACTTCGACATCAAAGAGATTTCAGTAAATTCTACACTTATCTTTATTTTTCTTGTGTCTGTGAGGGAACATTCCCATCAGCAAAGATAAATATTGCGATTAAGTCTGACTCATAGACAGGCAGCGGCAGCCGGGGTGGTTCTGCTTGTTGCAGATTGTGATTAAACTCTGTTTGATAATGATTGGATTTGTTTCTTTTTAAATGCTGCTCCACAACATAGATCATAAAAAGTCATAGAGCGACAGGTGCTGAGCAGAGAACAAATACAGAGAGAGGTACAAAGAAGTGTATGAGTTACAAAGCTATTGAATAAGTTTTGATACACTGAGTTCAATTTTTTCATCTTCTGCGTTCCCTTCTGCTAGAAACTGCACACTGACAAAAGTTACCCAGGACATAACTTGATGATGATGGTCCCTCGAAATAAAAAAGTGTCCTGGGGTGACAGAAGATTCACCGTTGCCACCGCCAAATTGTGGAACACCCTTCCCCTTCACATTAAAACCTTCCCTACCCTGTTTGCCTTTAGGAAACTAGTAAAGACATGGCTTTTTAACCAATAACCACCTGCTCCAGGTTTGATCTTCTAAACAGTCCGCAGCGCCGAGACACCCAAGGGTATTTGTGCGCTCTACAAATTGCTTAAATAAATAAAGGAAGTGGGCCCATTCAGTTAAGATGCATAGGTTGTCAGACCAGTTCTTGGTCAGCAATTGTCTCTTTTTTTACTCCCCTTTCCCCTCAACTCCAACAATGCACATCACTGTGCAGGGACGTAGCATCCCCTCAAAATATGCGACTGACATAATTCTAACCACACCGAAGGCACCCAATCTTAAAGGGACACTGGGGTGTCCTTAAGGTATTTTTATGTTATTGGTAAATCCCGTTGGAGATAATATCATAAGTGCTCCTTGGAAAATGGTTGCACCCATCCTCTGGTTTGTAGGGACCAGGAAGAGTCCTGATGATGAAGCATGACACCAACAGGGCATGTCAGGGTCACTAAGAACCTAATGAGGGTCTCCTCTTCTAGGTCTTAAGTGTAGTCGGATAGCGTCCAGATACAAAGTGATACGGCATACCTTTGAGTGAGAAGTAGTAACCTGGGGAACTGTATCCTGTATCCCAATAGAAATCCCTCCCCCCTTTCCAGATTGCTATAACTCTGCTGTGTAGGCAAAAATTGTAGTGTCTGAGGAATGTATCATTCCTTCTGTTGTTGCCAGTGTTTTGAGGTCGAAACCATACTGAGTGTTAAGACAGGTCTAGGTCATCTCTGGGTCAAGACTCCTCCGGAGTCAGAGACTGTTTTTGATGCCAAGTACTGTCAGCCAACGAGTAGACTTTGGCAGTTGAGCTTTCTTTCGCGGTGGTTCCTCGAGCAAAGAAGAGTTCTTTACGAGGCCCTCTTTAGTAAGGAGTTGAGATTTCCTTTGAAGAAGATTCCCTGGGTTGTTCCTTTGCAAATGCATGTATATTACCCTTTCTTAGCCTGAAGTGTTGTGGCTGGCGTTCAATATCAAGGCCTGAAATCGAAGGTGTGGTCTTATTCATCAGGGAAGGCTTCAGTGTGGCACTGAAAAACCTTGTTCTACGGAATTTGAGTCTTCTAGAGAGATATGTATCATGCTGGGCTCCTGTTAGGCCTCGAAATTGGCACCCAAAAAGTTGACATGCTTGAATCTAACGACATCTTCTATGACTGCCCCAGCTGTGTACTCGGTGGAGCATTGCAGCTTCATGATGGCATAGTGCAACCACTTTCAGTCCCTTTGATGCCATATAGTCTGGTCACAAAGAAGTGTTGCATTCTGAACATGCACGCTCAACATGGTCCATCTGTAGACAGAGGTTACAGACCACAGAAATGTTGTACTGCCTGTGGGGCAAAATGTAAAAGGTGTGTGTTCCATCATCTACTTGAAATCAAGCCCACTTCTTAGAAACTACTTAGTAATGCTCCAAGCCCAATACTAGATGGTAGGAGTGTGCAAATGGTGTGATCTACAGCAGTACGTGCAGAAAACACTGGGTTTTAAGAGCCATTCATACTTTATCTACTGCTGCCTTCGTGCACCAAGAGACCAATGGGAGCCCCAACAGTATCATGGATAACTAAGAGCAAGAAAGAGGTAGAACTTGCTACCCCTGGGTGCACTTGCGTCATACATGGCTACAATGGACAGCCCACACGATAACACTGTATTCTTAAATTGGCAATTTTCACATCCTGATCAGGCGACAGCATTAACCTTTTCTGTGTTTACATTGGCAGTAGTTCTTGGGAGGAATTCCTCAGATGTGGGGCCTGTTTGTCAAGAACTGCAGGATCAGTCAAATATAAAAAAGCAACAAAATCATTTCCAGAAAGAGGCCAGACTTTTAAGAAGATGTAGAATCTTCTATCAGAGGGGTTACTTTAAGTGATACAAGTGCTGTTGATCGGCGGTTTGAAGTTCATCTATATTTAACTAGCTCCCAGTGCTTGAGAACCTAAGTGGAATGCTTTCAGGCCCAGTGGAGTCAGATCTAAGGTGACATGGAGAACAATATAAAGGTCTTCCAATCTCCAGCCTACTCCTTGACTAGGTAGACTAACGGAGTCACTATGACAGTAGGCTGTCTATTGCTCGCCTAGAGATAGTGGTTACAAAGGTTTCCGTCAAAGGTTGGAAGTGAACACTGGAGTTCGCACAGGATAGTGATACTAATCTTTTCAAAGGAATCCCTTTCATGTATTGAGGGTCTCTAACTGAAATGGATCCACGTCAACACCGAGTACAAAGACAAACAATGGCAGTAATGCGTCAAGAACCTTGGATTTCTCAATTACCATCAGACTCATGGTGCTAAACTAACCCAATAGACTCACCCAGAGCTCTATGAGACTCAAGAGAGTCAGGTGAGGTCAGAATAGAAAGGACTTGATTATTCTTTTGAACTCCTCCTGTTTACACTAATATTTGTGGCAAAGGGTTCTGCGCCACATCACACTGTCCACTCTGCCCTTACAAGACAAATAGCATGAGCATGCAGACAGTATTCAGAACAGCGTGAATGGAATCATGATATACTGCACATGATTTGTACCCATTGCTGTGTGCTTTCAAACCAAGAACAAATTCCCAGTTAGGGCAAGCATCTCTCAAAAATCTTTTTAGGTGAGTGGACCTGCAAGTGTTCAACTCCCTTGTTGTTTACTGCTAAAAAAAAGACATTCTAAAGTTGGGAATGTAGGCAAGAACCCTTCCTGATGGCAAAAAGGTTACATGCCTAGGACAAATGTTCTCTAGCAAACCTAGTCTCTCCAGATTCATAACAAACCTTCCCCTGCTTTCCTCACTGAGACCTATATTTTGCAACTGGATAAAGATGAGTGATAATGAACTAAACGGTTTCTTTAATGACATATATCTGGTAAAATGTCCGTTCTGTTACATAATTTTGATCAAACTTACTTGCTTGAAAGAATTCTTACAACAAACAACCGTATTCTGCTTGGAAAAGTTACTTGCCTTAAGGATATGTCTCCAGCAAGGAGATTATTCTTGGATTCATAACCTTAGGAATAATTGCCAGAGGCCCGGGCAAAACCCAGCACCTAAAAACATAAAGGAGAAATTTTACTCCTGGTTCGAAAGAGAGGGAGTACGTACAAGAGAAAGAGAGAGTGACAGAACAAGAGGAGAGCGAGAGAGAAGCAGAAAGAATGGCACCCAGGAAACCAGTCTTGGCGCAGCCTCTTTTCCCGCACATCCTTTGTCTGCGAAGCCCTGGCTATAAACAGGGCAACTCCTTTTGGGAGTTTGTCCCAATGCCCAGAGGTGGGAGATTCATAGCAAAGCTCTACAAAACCACTGCTTGAATCTGAGTGCATGATACCAAGCTTGCGCTCCTTTCCTATTCCTCCCTTCTACTTTACTCAGTTTGCTCCACCCAGACGAGAAAAGCTATCACTGAAGAGGACACTTGAAAGACCAAGTAATTAATTTCCTTTCCCTTCCTTTTTGTGCTTTATTGTGTCAAGATGTGAGCAAGAAAATGAAATGCTGTTTTACTGGAAAAGTCCAACGAATGGACTCCATCTCTTTTCGAGAGTCATCAAAGTATCACAGGAGAGCCAACATATTGATCAACTGGGATCTTTTGTTGAGGCTCTACAGGGAAGAGAGCGGACCCTTCAGGAATTAAGCCCCACAGCTTGCATGAGGTTACTTGTATCAAAATCTGAGAAGAGGACCTGGTGTCCGCATGCCAACCCATAAAGGAACCAAAATGAGCCACTGCAGGACCAACACCCCTAACTGCGGAGAAGGGACTTCTCCAACAGGAACAAATCAAGACTTCACCCGCTAGATGGGACATCAAACCTGAGTCCTAGGGACAGAAAGGTGAACCCTGCCCACAGAACTGAGATACTTATATCACTCTCAGCCCCACCCTCAGAGGTAGGTACTGTACATGGCTCTTAGAGAAATGTAAGTTGCCCCATAACTGACAAGGTTAGATAACACAAAATTGCTGTACGTAGGAAAAGAGATATTTGAGGAGAAAAAATCTTGGCAAACCATGCTGCAAATGGACGTCCAAAATGAGATAACAAAAACTCCACTTCCCAAAGATATTTCGGCAAATCTCTGCAAAACAGAAATTCGGAGGTGAAAATATTGGAAAATTGCACGTAGACTGCTGCAAGAAAAATCTCTCAGAAACTCTAGTTGTTTATGTACCTGTTTCCACGGAAGCCACTGGCATACCGTGCCAGTTTGGGCTGTAAAGTACCGAGATGCATGTGACCAGTCACCTCTGTCCTTCAGGCTTCTCTTAACTGTTGCAGCTAATTCAACATGAGAGATCGTTCCCTTGGAGCAGCCTAGACATCTGCCATCCCAAGCACTGTTTTCGCCAGACCCTTTCATTTGGCCCAGTTCACCCATCTATATTCGGACCTGGTCCGTTTCTTGATTTTGCACCAATGGTGCATTAATTGGTGTAACTCTCTCAAGCTCAGCATCAAAAAAATGACCTGTTTTCGTTTATTACCGGGGTAAAGGTCAGCCTTTAATTTTATTGATGAAAGTGTAGGTTTAATAGGTTTTTACTACTTTTTTTTTATTTTTTATTTCAAAGTATTTTATTAAATTTATTTTATAAGCAAATACATTAGCATTTCTGTTACAGGGTTAGCCAAAACGTAGTTTGTAGTGCTTAAAGCACTTTGAAATATATGTTTAGCTAATCCCTTCTGACTTGACTTGTTGAAAATTAGGCAAAGGGAGATAGAAAGAAGCAGGAGAGAAAGGGATGAAGAAAGAATACAAGAAAGGTTCTGTGTAGTAAAGAGACTCATGGAACTTAAAGCCGCGTGACAAAGCCGGCACCCCTCTGGCTTGCTTGTGGCAAGATTGGTAGCCAAGTCAGCCCACTCGCCGCCCCGCAGGACCATGTTAGTAGCGCTCCATTTCGCTCGCCCCACTGCCGAGCAAAGGGGGGGGGGGCGACCGGGGAGGTGTCTTCGAGAGGGAATGGTTTCATGGGGGTTCGTAAGAGTCTAGGTATGTGTCAAGTGACTTCCACATCCCCCTGGTTGCTGGCCTCCAGGGTGTGTTCTGTAATGCAATGTTATCCGCCCCTCTGAGGTGCATGACCCAGTTGACCCAGCCTTTGTATGCGGTGTTTTTAATGGACAGCCTGTTCAATGCCTATCTGTTTGAAGCATGTATTGTAGATTCACATGCTGTGCACCCTCTCATGCCAACAGATTTTGGGGACAGAGAATCACGTGTTTTTCCTCAGAAGCCTTAGTTTCGATGTCATGCCTGCCTCCTGTGATCACATATAAAAGCTAGAAAGCAATGGTTACAAGTAACTAATTTTTAATTTGTCAGTTGGGTTCAGATGTGTTATTTATTTTATCGTACTTTACCTTCATCTTTTTGGAGCTGAGACACCAGGGCACTTTAGTTTTTCCGTGCATTCTCCCAGCAAGCATTTCGGTTTCATCCCTATGCCATCAATCTAGCCCCGGATCCGCAGGGTGTAAAGGGGGCTCGCAGCGCGTGTCTCCGCCGGTGACCCGACCACCCTCACGCCGGCGCTCCACCTCCCGTCAGGACTCTCGTTACGGTACAGTCTCTGGACGATGGTCCCCCGACGCAGATCCCTTCTTACCGGCTATCGTTGGTCGCGCAGCGTCAGTGTGGCGATCTCAGCTCGTTTCTGCTCCACCAATGTAAACCTCGGGGGAGCGTGACTACATGCCGGCAACAGTACGACGCGGCAGCTCCCTGCACCGCCTCTGGCTGGAGGGCCCACTCAGCCTCGGACTCTCCTGATTATTACAGCCGCTTTGCCGTTCCAGAACACTACTGCAGCCCTCGGCCCGGGAGGTCTCCGGCCCTTCACTCAGTAACAAACTGCTCCCTCAGCCTGAAGTCGTCACCACGGGGGTCAGTAACAGCTCGCTCGTCTTCGGCGTTCATAAATGGCCTGATAGGCAGCACAGGATGGGGGTTAAGAATATTTTTCCACCCGGCCGGGCAGGAGCCTCACTGGTGCGAGGCCATCTTAGTCGCGCGCCACCCAGCGCCTCCAACAATACAGAGTTTACCCCTGCGCTAACAGTAAATACGTTTGGGCCCTGGCAAGGGGATTGAAGAAGGTTGGTGGATCGTAGGAAAATGGAGCGGTTAGGAAATTTGAGGTTGTAAAAAAGTATTCCGGATGCCAGCGGAGGCACGCGTGTTGTAAATTAAGGCAGAATGTGATTAAGCATTTACTGAAGACATTAATGCTTTCCCTTGCGATTATGTTTTCTTCGTTATGTTGACCGAAGTCAGGACTCCATTTTGTATTGGCATGCTGCCATGTGTTCACCACGAGGAGAGTCCGACCTCTGTGTTAGTTGCTCTTGTAATCTGCCTAGCAACAGTTTATAAATAGCTCCCTCTTGTCCGTCTGGCGCATGCCCAGACTTGACCACATCTGTTATAATTAGCCTTGCTTGACCATGTCCTTTCACGGGCTCAAGGAGTGTGTTGGCTCCGCCCATGTATTGATTCAGTATCGAGAATGACCATAAATGGTAATGTTCTTCGGCCTCATGTTGTATCCACCCACTTATGAGCCCCTCTGTTGTGCATAAAAGGGGACTGTGTACGAATGTTCTGTGTGCTACTCCATGCAATACTGAAGAGTGTTGTGTGGATTGTAGGACCACCCTTAAGGGTTAATAAACGTTGTTTTTGTACTTTGCAGTTTCCGTGCCAACTTCCTTATAGATTCCGTTACAGGAGAGCGAACCCTTGTGTCTTGCGGGCCTAGCTGGGGCCTGTATTCATCAATTGGCGCCCGTCACGTGGGGCTCATCGGCGACTCGGATGCTCGAAGGACTGGTCGCGACGAAGGTGAGGAGTTTGGCCGGGGACGTGATCACTGCCAGCGGCGTCTTAGCCCTGGCATCCCGAGGTTTTTCTTCCTTCCCTTCCGAGCTGACCGTCTGGGTGGCGCCGGTCATCGACTGAGACCTCTTCTGTCGGTCCTGCCGTGAGAGCCGTTTGGGCGATTGTGGAGCTTGGCAGTTGGAACCTGGACTCTTGATTGGTAAGAACCGTTGTACGGTACTTGCTCCGAGTTTTTGAAGCCTGGGTTGGCTATTTGAGTTTGATTGATGATGACTAGTCATATTTTGAATTTGTCTTTGTGAAAATATATGCGTTGCAACACATATAGGCAGGTAATGTGGAGAGATTTCTCCGGAGCTGTGTAAACTTTGAACGGCGCAACGATTAAGTGCCATTTTCTTTATAATATTGCACATTTTGCATTATTCCTAGCATGCCTGCTTTTAGCGCACTCCGTAAGTGGTGCTGCTGTTTTGGAAACCGGTTGAACCTCGAGGAATCTGCTCCAGCTCCCCCAGAGGGGACTCCTAATAGGGATATGTACGTGAAGCATGGTCTTTCCTCCATAATGTACAGCACGTTATGGAGGAAATACACGAGGAAGGATCCTGAGTTGCGATGGCCTTTGTATGGATCGTTTGATATACGTAAGATTGAGTATGTGGAACAGTGTATGTGTAAGCGACGTGCTCGTCAGGATATGTTTGAGTGTGTGCGATTATGGGTGAAGGAAGTGCGTGAGCGAGAGAAACGTGAGAAAGCGCTGTTTGATAAAGAGCAACGGAAGAATGATCATGTGCGAGCGCAGGAAGCGAAGCGTCGGGAGGACAAAGAGCACACGGACAGACAAGAGAAAGAGCGTAGGCTCCAAGTTTCGGGTCAATATGTTGTTCGCCAGCCACTTTATCCTGTCCTTAATAATCCTGATGATGATTTTTATTTACTAGATCGTTCTCCGCCCCCTTATGTTGGCGCATCTGCTCCGCGGCCGCAAGATTCTGGCCCGGCTCCGGGTAAGGTCGACACACGGTCCATGTTATCGGCCGAGCATATGGCTGAGCTTCGGAAACTTTCCCTCCGTGCACTTAAGAGCAAGATGTCTAAGGAGGAGTTGTTCCATACTTGGGGGTCGTGGCAAGATAGAGAGAGGGTGTATTTTCTGTCTCATTTCGCAGATGAAGTAATTGCTGCTTTCCGAAAATATTCTAGTGTCCTTGAGCCTGACGAAGTGTCTTCGGATGCCGGAGCATTACGTAATGGTGTTTTTTCTCCCCCTAAGGCTCCTGAGGCGGCTCGGCGGTTGTTCGCTTTGCGGGACGAGGTGCTGGCCCTTAGAGAGAAAGCACGCCAACAAACGGAGGAGGAGAAGCAGTCGGATTCGTCTGCAGCAGGGGGCCACCCATCCGCCTCCCAGTCAGATAAGGATGACATAGTGCATGCTAAACCAATGCGAGAGGCGGCGCCTTTGTATGTTCCTCCTAAGGGAGCAGGGACTAGCTCGGATATTAACTCCGCCGATGCAAGGGGATATTTTGTATATAATTGGGTTTACACTCCATGGCATAGGGCCGATGTTATGGCATTAAAGAATGCGCTGCCTGACCCCCGCAAGAATCCAGCGGCCTTCTATGAAGAAGTCGAGGGGGCCTTGAATTCTTGCATTATGACCTTAGCGGATATAGACCTGTTCTTTGGCCTTATCCTACCGCCGGATACGTGGCGCTCTGTCCGAAAGGTAGATGATGCGGTTGCCTTCAAGGCCCGGTGGTCTGACCTTGAGGATGAGGATAGGGAACGGAAGCCCGCACAGAAACCACCCCAGAATATTTTAGATCTCCCTGCGGCGATTGTGGCTAAGTTGAAGACGATTATCCCCCCTAAAAAGATTGACTGGAATATGTTAGCTGCATGTAAACAGAAAGTTGACGAGTCCGTTGCAGATTTCTTCACGCGCTTTGAAGAAACGTTTCATGACTTTAGTGGCCAGTCGCTTACTGACGACACAGGCCGCCATCTTTTCGCGGACAAATATGTGGCTAATCTGCTGCCGGCAGTTGCGGCCCGGTTGAAAGCGAGTGAGAGTTCTTGGTCCTCCGCGACACCGACGGCCCTTCTGACTATCGCTCAGTATTATGAGCGTCAGGAGCACGAGGCGAAGGGCCAGGAAGAGAAGAAATCGAAAGACCTCAAGACTAAGGTGATGTTAGCACAAGTATATGGCCCGCCCCGACGGGGTAATAATAGAGGACGGGGCGGATCTTATGGTCCCCCTCCGGGCCGATCTGATTTGAATAGGAACCAGTGTGCATATTGCAAGCAATTGGGCCATTGGGCCAGGGATTGCCCAGTGTTGCGTGCTCCACGTCAGGGGCATACTCCGGGTGGCCCGAGAGGTAGAGGGGGTTCCTCGAACTTTAGAGGGAATTCTAATGACAATGCCCGTTTCGATACTGCTGGGCAGCACCGAGATAGCTCAAATGTTTTCGATCGCCAGCACCAGTATCATGTATCGGACATCGATCGATCGGGATATCACGATTCGCAGCATGCATAGGAATGCGTTGGATGGGGGTCTGAATCAGTTGAGGTGCCGGTCGATCAGACGGGTCCTTATGTATCGGCTGAAGTTTTAGGTTCTACTGATCAGTTCCTAGTAGATACAGGAGCGACACGTAGTGCATTGTCTAGGTACTTGGTTCCGGGGGCTCCCCCATCCGGCTCAGTGGTTACATCGGTAGGGTTTGACGGTACACTCTCCCGAAGCCCTCTTTCACAGCCCCTTACATTTAAGGTTGATTCTTTTTCTGCGCCCTGTCCGTTTCTGCTTGCTCCGTATACACCGGATAACATTATGGGCCTTGATATGTTAAAGTATTTTAGGGCTACAATCCGCTGCTCCCCTGAGGGTGTGAGGGTGATATTAAATGACAACTACCCCCGGTCTGGGCGGATGTGTACGATATCAGAGGATGCGTTGTTGGCTACCCTCCCCCGAGCTTTAGGGGCGACTTCGGACACAGATGTGGGACAAATGGTGATTCCTCCGGTCCACATTAGCGTCCAGGAGGGGGCGGTGTTACCACGCCTCCCGCAGTATCGTATTTCCCAGGAGGGCGAGGAAGCTCTCATACAGATTGTGCAAGATTTGATCGCAGTAGGGGTAGTGGAAGAAGTTCCCTATAATATCTGTAACAGTCCGATTCTCCCAATTTTGAAAAAGGACACGGATGCAAAGGTCTATCGGTTCATAATTGATTTGAGGGAGGTAAACAAGATCGTGATACCTCAGTACCCGGTGGTTTCCGATATCACGACGTTGCTTACCTTGGTCCCGCCTACGGCGACCATGTTTTCAGTGATTGATTTGAAGAATGCCTTCTTTTCCATTCCCATTCACCCTGATAGCCGATTTCTTTTTGGGTTCACATTAAACAATAGATCTTATCGTTTTTGTAGAATTCCCCAAGGCTATACAGAAAGCCCTAGTATTTACAGTCAGGCTTTGAAACGACAGTTGGATTCCTTTGTTTTACTCGAGGGGGTCGCCCTCATTCAATATGTCGATGACATCCTGTTGGCAGCTGACACCCTGGAGTTGTGCGAGAAAAGCACGCTAGCCCTACTTTCCTTTTTAGCCTCCCACAACCATAAGGTCTCCAGGAAGAAATTGCAATTCTGTAGACCAAAGGTGACTTATTTAGGTCACCTTTTGTCTAAGGAGGGGCGTGCACTCACACCAGATCGTATCCAAGTAATTTTGGACACACCGAGACCATCCACGCAGAAGGATGTGCGTGCATTTTTGGGTCTTGTTTCTTTTTGTAGACAGTGGATATTGGGGTTTTCACACATAGCCAAGCCATTACTAGCTCTTTTGACAAAAGACACGCCTATCCCAATCCCTTGGTCAGATGAGTGTGATGCTGCTTTTCAGCAACTGCGACAGGCCCTTTGTTCAGCACCAGTGTTAGGGACCCCTGATTATGCAAAACCCTTTTCGTTGTATGTGCATGAGAAAGATGGATGTGCATTGTCAGTTTTAGTGCAGATGCACGGCGATAAGCAGCGCCCTTGTGCATATTTTTCGGCTGTGCTTGATCCTGTCGCCCGAGCATTACCAGGGTGTTTTCGCTCGGTAGCGGCGACAGCTGTGTCAATACGCCAAAGTGAAGGAATTGTGTTGTCCCATAAATTGCTGGTGTTAGTTCCCCATGCTGTGGATGCCCTGCTTAATCAAACAAAGACGCAGCATTTGACCAGTGCCCGTTTAACGGGATATGAGCTGACGCTTTTGGCTCCTCATATTACGTTGAAAAGGTGCGTGACATTAAACCCGGCCACATTGTTGCCATACCCCGAGACCCAGCCTGAGGCGCAGAAAGCGCATGATTGTATTCTTGTGACTGAGGAACAAACAAAGGGTCGTATTGATCTCCAGGATACGCCCTTTTCAGATGTAGATGGAGAGTTGTGGGTAGACGGATCATGCCTGAAGCTACCAGATGGTACGACTTCAGCAGCGTATGCAATTACCACATTGCACACGATAGTGGAGACAGCACGCATACCACAGAAATCAGCTCAAGCAGCGGAACTGATAGCATTAACACGAGCATGTGAGCTCAGTACAGGATTATGTGTGAATGTTTATACAGATAGCCGCTATGCCTTCGGAGTAGCGCATGACTTCGGCCTACTCTGGAAGGAGAGAGGGTTTTTAACGTCACATGGAGTACAGATAATGCATGGAGAGTTAGTTCATAATCTTTTAACTGCATTGACATACCCAAAGAAAATTGCTATCGTTAAGTGTAGCGCCCATAGGAAAGTGGTTGATAAAGTTGGAGAAGGGAATGCGTTAGCGGATCGAGTAGCACGGGAGACTGCGATGCAGCCCGGCGCTACTGCCATGTATGTAGTAAAGTCACAGGTGGAGAGATGGCGTGATGCGAAGGAGGAAGTGCGAGAAATGCAAAGGACCGCTTCTGACAAAGAGCGGGAACAATGGGCTAGCGAAGGAGAACTGGATGACGAGGGTTGTTGGAGAAATAAACAGATGGATAGATGGAAGTTACCCACGGCTTTCGTACAACCTATGGTTCAGATGGCACATGGGCTAGCACATGTTGGAGCTTCCGCAATTGTGAAATTGCTTACCCAAGTCTGGGAGCATCCAGAGATTGCTAGCACGGCAAAGAGGGTGGTGCAGACCTGTATGATCTGTCTGAAGTATAATCCAGGGAAAGGCACTCGAACTCCAGCAGGAGGATTTGCGACACCCACTGCACCCTTTGAGGTTCTGCAGATGGATTACATCCAGCTTGAGCGCTGTAACAATTTGAAGTATGTTCTAGTAGTGGTTTGCGCTTTCAGCAAATGGGTTGAGGCGTACCCTACTAAAGACAATACTGCAATGACCACGGCGAAGCTACTGCTAAAAGAGTTTTTCCCTCGATACGGCGTCTGTAGACTTCTGTGGAGTGATAATGGCCCTCACTTTGTAGCGGATGTTATAAAGTATGTCTTGAAGGGCCTAGGCATCACTCAGAAGTTTCATGCCGTGTTCCACCCTCAGTCTGCCGGACTAGTCGAGAAGTATAATGGTACACTGAAGCTTAAGATCGCCAAAATCCAAGCTTCAACGTCTTTGACTTGGCCAGACGCCCTGCCACTGGCGTTATTGTCAATTAGGTCAGTGCCACACTCTCGAACCGGCCTTACGCCATACGAAATAGTATTCGGACGCCCAATGAACATTTGGGGTCCACCAAGGCCTAAGGCTGTGTATGATGTACCTTGTGTAATGATGAGCGATTATCTGGCACAGTTAACGGATAACTTGGTTTCTATTCATCAACAGGTCCGAGAGGCGCTCCCTGATCGGTCTACCGGCGAAGGACATGGTCTCCGGCCTGGAGATCATGTTATGGTGAAGGTCTTCGACAGAACGAACAGTTTGGAGCCGAGATGGGTAGGACCTGAACAAGTCCTCCTTGCAACGAGGACGGCTGTGCGAGTCTCGAACCGAAAGAATTGGATCCATTCCTTGCACTGTCGAAAGGTACCGCCCGGATTGGTGGAGTCTGCCGTGCTGACCGATCAACGAGAAATCCTAGCAGCACAGACAGGCCGTGCTGCTGAGCCACGAGACACTGAGGAGCTCTTTCCGGACCACACGACTTCTGGAGGAAGGCGATATCATCTTCGACCAAGGAAGTAAGGTTTCCAGTGCCGGGACATACTGTCAGAACGGCCCTTGGGTTAGTGAAACGGAGAGCCGATGAGGCAAGGGGGGGGGATCAGCCCTGCATTAGTGTAGCGACACCCGTCTTGGCCCGCTGGTGAAGAAATCAACCGCTGCCCAAGGGGAAGAGTTCTGACAGACTTTTTAGTTTCAGGAAGATACCAGGGTATTGTTTCTTTTGACATGGAGAAGAAGAAAATCCTTTGTGCGTTGGGGTTCATGCTAACAGTAGCTGTTGTTGGGATAACCACATGGTTTGTGGAGGAGGTAACTCCTGCTCGGAAAACACTTGTGTTGACAACTCCGGTGCCCGAGGAGCACTACTTTTATACATTACCGTATCAAGAGTTGAAGCATCGACAGTCCTATTTGAATAACACTTTCATTCAGATGCTGCATCATACCCACGTTGCTACGAATGCTACGAACTGTTGGATATGTGGGATGATGCCAGCCCATCAGAAGAAAGGAGGAACGCCATTCATACCACTTCCTTTCTCTCATAATGGCTCTTGTAGAGCATGGTACACTTTGCTTTTTGCCACTCGGAAACCGACAGTGGGACGATTGCTTTTTAGACTTAATAAAGAATGCCATCAGGACAAGAATGGGTATCCACAAGCGAATGGGACAATTTGGGAATGGGAAGAGTACCGACCGGACAATGAATCCATTCCCTATATCTTCACGAACACCAGAGACACTGTGGGGAAGGACAAATTCGTAATCCAAGTAGCACAAGCTCAAGCGGACTTGTGTGTCCAGAGTGTGGGTTTTATCCCTGTTGGTGTCAGTGATTGCATAACCGTATTGAACATTGACGGGTTGAATAACAGTACCTTCCTAGCGTCCCATAATACCTACTTTGTGTGTGGAAATAAAGGTTATTACCGTTTGCCGGCTGGGTGGTCTGGGGTATGCTATGTATCATTCCTATTACCTCCTGTATTCCTAGCACCCGCGTCATATCATAAGGATTTGAAACTTTTGAATAATGTGACTGTAAATAGATACAAACGTACTCTATCAATTGATGATGTGGATCAGACCGATACCAGCTTGCAACAGTATATTGATTTTAACTTAGGACTGTTTTTCTTTGTTGGAGCCGCTTTGAATAGTAGGAAGATCCGAAGATTAACAAGAGTGGTAGAAGCTGTGACCAATCAGACTGCCGCTGCTCTTGGGAATCTTACGGAAGAGTTACAAATAACTAGGATTGTTGCGTTGCAGAATCGTATGGTATTAGATGTAATGCTAGCTGATCGAGGAGGAGCCTGTAAAATTATTGGAAGTAGCTGCTGTGTGTTCATTCCTGATCATACGCCATCCGTTTATAATGCCATTAACAAGCTGCATAAAATAGCAGCTGAAATCCACACAGAAAACGGCACTTGGTCCTTTTCTGGATGGTTTTGGGCGTTGGTTACTGCCTGGGGATGGAAGGTTTTAACTGGTCTCTGTATTATTATAGCAATTCTGTTCCTTTTCTGTATGTGTATTCAATGTGGACCATTGTGCTGTTCTGTATGCATTTCATTCTGCATTCCAGATAAGAAAGCTGTTGCCGATGTTGCTCACCAAAAGGGTCTAGCTAAAGAGGTTAAAGGAATGATGATAATTGACATATATGATGATTATTCTTGGAAGCCGGATGTCTTCAGTAAATGCTGAAAGGGTCGTCTGTTGTAAATTAAGGCAGAATGTGATTAAGCATTTACTGAAGACATTCATGCTTTCCCTTGCGATTATGTTTTCTTCGTTATGTTGACCGAAGTCCGGACTCCATTTTGTATTGGCATGCTGCCATGTGTTCACCACGAGGAGAGTCCGACCTCTGTGTTAGTTGCTCTTGTAATCTGCCTAGCAACAGTTTATAAATAGCTCCCTCTTGTCCGTCTGGCGCATGCCCAGACTTGACCACATCTGTTATAATTAGCCTTGCTTGACCATGTCCTTTCACGGGCTCAAGGAGTGTGTTGACTCCGCCCATGTATTGATTCAGTATCGAGAATGACCATAAATGGTAATGTTCTTCGGCCTCATGTTGTATCCACCCACTTATGAGCCCCTCTGTTGTGCATAAAAGGGGACTGTGTACGAATGTTCTGTGTGCTACTCCATGCAATACTGAAGAGTGTTGTGTGGATTGTAGGACCACCCTTAAGGGTTAATAAACGTTGTTTTTGTACTTTGCAGTTTCCGTGCCAACTTCCTTATAGATTCCGTTACAGGAGAGCGAACCCTTGTGTCTTGCGGGCCTAGCTGGGGCCTGTATTCATCACGCGCTGCGAGCCCCCTTTACACCCTGCGGATCCAGGGCGATTGTTTCATAAATTACCCAGCTCCTCATGGAGATGCCGCTGTGCGCGCCAATGTTGACACTGCGACCGCCATGTTAACTGTCGGACACAGCATATACTGATGAGGACGAGCAGACGCAAGTGTCAGTTCCTACATTTGTGACTCCTCTACTCTGTGTGTCAGCAGCCAGATGAGGCTCGTTGTGTGTGCTGCCCTGGGAAGAACTTAAGGCATGGTATGCATGAGTGGTCAGCAACACTGGGGAATCTACGTGCTTTACACTAGCAGGCGGCCATTTTAGGACACAAAGTGTGGAGCAGGAGACTGCGCTGGGGGAATTGGGCAGAGACTGGCAGGAGTCCTAGAGCGAACCCTGGAAGCCAGAGGAAGATAGTGTGGCTGTTAGGAAAATACTGTAGATTCTGGACACAGGGTGGATTCCATTGCAGCATAACAGGTGACCTGAGTGGCACGGTGCCCTACCACAGCAGCGAGCGGTTTCATACTGCAACGGCCAACACCGAGAGGTGTGGCTGGCACTATAACAATATAATACTCAGCTGCGTCTGACGATCCGGGTAGGCCGGGACCTGACAACGCCCGTGGCTAGACGGCTTGCTTTTCCACCAGGGTGTGCCTAACCCCGGATGTCGTGAACTGCATCTACCAATTGCGCACCCTGTCTGGGCAAGTTGGTCTACTGCGGATCCCAGGTAGATGGTGCTGGAGGTACTAGGTTTGAGATACCTGTCAGACATTGACTCGGGACCATAACTTTCTGCCTTTCACTTTCTGGGCAATACCGGACAGTCACCATGGGGCGCACCGGTACCAAACAAACAAAAATACCATTTGAACTGCGCAAAGCACCTCGGTCTCACTCAATGGAGCAGACAGCCACGGATACTGCAGACAACCAGGAAGAAGACTGGAAAGCACTGTTACTGGATATGAAATGGAGCCTATCATCTATCGATGCAAAAATGGACACAATGAATGCAAGGATAGATTCGGTGGTAAATAAACTTGACCAGCATGATCAGCGGATTAAAGAAGCCGAAATCAGGGTATCTGAGCTGGAGGATAGAACCACAGCAGATAGAGAGCATATTCTCCAAATGGACAGACTGCTCAAGATAATTGCGGATAAGAATGAGGACTTGGAAGCCCGTTCGAGACGGAACAACGTCCGTACTTTAGGCCTGGCCGAATCGACCAACATGGGCCACATGGAAGATTTTATTGAAAAACTAATTATTGAGCTGTTTGGAAGAGACTCCTTCTCGGCACATATGACAGTGGAAAGAGCACATAGATCGTTAGCTGCACGCCCGCCCCAGGAGCACAGCCGTGTCCTGTGATAGTGCGCTTCCTGAACTACAGCGACAGAGACGCTGTCCTGCGTCTTGCCAGAGAGAAGAAACAGGTTCACTACGAAAACCCACTTTGGCGTTCTTCCCCGACTTTACACAGACAGTGCAAGAGGCACGGTGCAAATTTGTAGTAGTAAAGAAAAAACTGCAGGCACAAGAGATCCCATACGCCATGATGTACCCAGCGAAACTGAAGATAACGCACAGTGGAAAGCAGCATTTATTCCAAAATCCCCAGCAAGCGGAGGACTATGTAAAAAAAAATCATCAAGCAGCGTCTAAGGAGGTGGAAGCCCGTAGCTGCTCTAGATCCCAATCACTAATGTCAGACCCAGACTGAAGCGGACAGCTTCTCCTGATGCACACATGGCTACCGCGGAAGGTCTACCCTCTGTGAACTGTTTTGAACTGGTGAAGTATTGAATTTGATAATGCACTGTAATTTGGTCCGCCCGGACACTCGCCTCCATCCCGCTATAGCTGCCCGCCTACTGAAGTGGAGTGGCATGTGGGTGAAATAGAGGAGGAGAGTGGGCAAGTCGTGAGCCTCTAGTGATTTTCACACGAGGGCGAACCCCCAAGTTTCCTCTACCGAGGAGTGGTAATTGACTGACTTTTGTTTCTTATTGGTAGGGAGGGTATATATGCCCGGCAAGTTGGGGATGCCGGAGTGGGCGGGGGGTGGGTGCCCTAAGTTGGGAGCAATATTTTTTACTCAGCTTACTAATGGAAACAGCATATGCTTAAGTTTTAAACGCAAACATCGAAGGAATGGCAGACACCACAAACGATATTCATAAGCTAAATGTGATATCCTGGAATGTACGGGGCCTGAATAATCCTAGGAAAAAGAGGCAGATATTAGGGTACTTAGACAGGCTCCACATTAAGGTTGCTCTATTACAAGAAACACACTTGAACCCAGCGGCTGCACCCCAGTTCGCTGCGAAATGGGCATTGCATCGCTGTTTCGTATCATACTCCGGGTACTCTAGAGGTGTGGCCATTCTCATCAGACGAGGGGTAAATTTTGTGCTGGAAGGGTCGGAAACTGATACTAACGGGAGGTTCTGTTTGATCTGGGGGCGGTTGAACTCACAAGATGTGACATTCGCCAATTACTATGGACCTAATACTGACGAACCACATGCTTTGCTACTACTATGGAGTAAAATCCAAACGATGGGTACTACTTATGTCATCTGGGGAGGCGATTTCAACACGGTGGTGAACCCACAGATGGATAGATCCCAAGTTTCCCCTGTGCATTACACTAATAAGCAAAAAACACTTACCGATATAATTGACACTAACTATCTACTAGATAAGTGGAGATATAAAGATCCTACGGAGCGGGAAGGCACGCACCACTCTGCGGTCCACTCGACATGGGTTAGACTAGACTACCTGATTGTATCAGTAGTGATGGCACTTTGGCTGGAAAAAGTGACTCACCTTGCCCGAACGTACTCAGACCACTCTTCTGTGGTAATGGTTATGCAGGCCCCGGTGAATCAGACCCCCTATATTAACTGGCATCTTAACCCTCTGCACCTTCAAGACGCTGTCTTCAGAGCAGAAATAGAACAAGAAATGTAAGATTTCTTCACGTGAAATGTGGCGTCGGTATCGAGTCTCACAACTGTTTGGGAGGCATTCAAGGTCACAGCCAGGGGCTGGTGTATATCCAAAGGTGGGAGCATACTCAAAGACCTACGCAGAGATCTACACAAACTAGAAGGGGAAATTAAAGACCTTGAAAGAGATCTTGCTGCAGGTACTGACGAGAACGTAATCAGGGCCAAAATGCGGGATAAAATAACAGAATATGGGGATATTGCTGATAGAGAAAGCAAGTTTCAAGGGAAGCCTCATATGTCAAGGGTTTATGGTGAAGGAGACCGCCCAGGAAAGGCTTTAGCAAATGCGATACGCCCTCCCAAGTTCTCTAAATATATAGCAGAGATACAGGACATGCATGGCACAATACATAGGAACCTCTCAGAGCAATTGAACACTTCGTAGATTATTATAGTACACTCTATACCTTCCAAAGTGGAACCCCCCTAGATTTGTCACAATACTTTAAGGACACAGCCTTGGCCTGGTTGGGGGTCACTCAGCAAAAAAATTTGAATCTGGAATTGGAGTTGGATGAGAATACTGAGGCAATAATGCACATGAAATCAGGACGAACGCCGGGGTCGGATGGTTTGCCAATAGAATTCTATAAATCTTATGCGCCTAAATTAGCCCCCATTCTGAAAGAGGTCTTCTATGCGGTGCTGGAGTAGGGATGCTTGACAAAAACCATGTGCGAGGCCCAGATAGCTTCTTTACTAAAACCTGGCAAATCCCCACTATATTGTGAATCGTACCGCCCCCTCTCATTGCTGAATTGTGACACTAAAATCCTTGCCAAAGTTCTGGCTACCCGGCTCAGCCTCCTGATGGAGCGGCTGGTGCTGCCGGATCAGGCGGTATTTATCCCAAATAGAGCCACGTCCCACAATCTCAGGACCCTCTTAGCAGTTATGCAGGATATAGATCCCAACTGTTCGGCGGTAGCAGGATTCCTAGACGCCACTAAGGCATTCGATTCAGTGGAGTGGGATTATCTGATAGGAACTCTGAGATATATGGGAATGCCCTTTAACTGGGTGCAATTGCTGTATAAGCAACCAATAGCCACAGTACTGTTGAATGAAACCAGATCTACCTCCTTTACTATTTCCAGAGGCATGAGGCAAGGCTGCCCGCTGTCTCCAATTTTATTTGCCTTAGCCATTGAACCCTTAGCCGCAAAACTAAGGCAACACCACAATGGAAGGGCACTGATATACCTGGCTAGACAACTACTTATTTCCCTATACGCGTACGAGATGACGTTGTATATCAAAAAACCTCAGGAAAACCTCAACCCAGTGCTGCGTGAGATAACTAAATTCTGGGCTATCTCCGGCATACAAATAAATTGGACCAAGTCCGCAATATTCCCCCTGACAGTTAAGACCGCCCCACACCAGCTGGACTCTCCCTTGGTATGGGAGAGTGACGAAGTAAAATATTTAGGTATACGTATCAGTAGGGATAAAGACACACTAATAAGTGCCAACTACGGTGCGGCCATTGACAAGATGACAGATAGTATAACCAAATGGATACGGCTACCACTCTTGATGGCAGGGAGGATATCCCTTATTAATATGGTATTACTACCAACATTTCTATATCTATTTATTAACATACCGTATCATCCCGGGAGGTTTTTCTTCAACACACTTAAGACGCAACTTATACGACTCATTTGGGGGGGGGGGGAGCAGGCTCGGCTCAATCTTGCTACATTGATGTTACCGTATCGCCACGGAGGGTATGCTGTCCCCGATTTTGAATATTATTACTATTGTGCCCAGGCACACTTTGCAATATACTGGTTTCATCCACTCCCTTTCATGCCACATCTGGTGGTAGAGGATGGCTACATGGCCCGACGCCCCCAGAGGGATATCTATTTACGGCTGTGAAGGAGCGGGAACGCGACCTGTCTACTGTAGATTGGACCATTGCTGCATGGCGACGGATTGCTCACAGACTAGAGGCTTATGATGTACTCCCCTAGGATGACTTTGCGGCGTAATCCTCTGTTGCAGATCATGTACGAAGGGATATGTCGTAGACTGCTTGACAATCTTCACTATGGCAGATGGGGAGATCTTTATATCGGGGGACAGTCCCGCACTAGGAAACTGTTTTTTGGTGAATACACGCCCACTACCATGGATGTATTTATGTACATACGGCTTAGACAAAGCGTTAAGGCCGCAACCCCAGCATTTCCTGCAGAACCAGACACATTTGCATCTCTACACGCATTATTGCAAGCAGACCCCCCTAAGCGTGTCACGTCCCTATTGTATAAACATGCACAACACGCACCTCCCCCTCCGAACCCACGTGCCACGAGGGATTGGGATAGCGATTTAGAGATCCCTCTGACGGATGAGCAATGGGAAAATTAGTTGCCTGCAGACAGCGGCGGTCACCGGTAACAGTAGGTTGCATCTAATTTACTTTAAATTTTTACATAGATTGTACCACACCCCGGTCAAGCTGCGTAAGTTCCTCCTATGGGAGGATGACAGATGTGAAAAGTGCAGGAGGGAAGGGGCGGGTTTCATGCATTTGGCATGGCACTGTCCACAGGTGGCGAACTATTGGGTGCAAGTTTTCGAAGGCATGTCAACCATGATTGGTGTACAAATACCACCAACCCCGCTTGTGGCCCTCCTATGTCTGATCCAAGATATAAACACAGTTCACAAGAAGTACTTAACAATGGGTATGTTACTTGCGAAGCGCCAAGTGGCATGTAGGTGGGGAAGAGGCCGGGCTCCTAAGTTCAAGGATTGGATACATGCATTGTCCACTTGGCAAGACCACCTGCACTACTATGCTGACCTCTTACCTGTAAAGTCTCGCCCGAAAGATATCTGGGGGCCACTGACTGCTTACCTTCTTGCACAGGGATCTGACATGGAGGAGGACCGGGGGGAGATAGCGGGGAAGGAGGAGAGGAGTAGAGGAATGCAGATCGGCTGGTGGCCATGCCGGATGAAATCAATGCAATATTGCCTTGCAGTATAGGAGGGCCGAATGGATGAGGCTATTGGGCTGGAAATACCTATGGCTCATTTTACTAGGCAATATCCTCTTAATTCTGGGAATGTAAAAGTGATCTTTACATACTATGCTCTTTTAGAGCCCCGATCTACGGAGGCATGTATTGTTGGTCTCTGCAATATAATGATGTGCAGTTTCATATGGGGCTGGGTGGGTTCTTTGTTCAAAGGTTGAATTGAGGGGGGGAATGTCAGTAAATTGCAAAAGATTTGCATGGTAAGAAGTATGATATATGAAAGTGATATATGCATTTGACTGATGTCAACTTGTTCGCTGATGTAATGTGCAAATTCTCAATAAAGGTTTTTGAAACTTAAAAAAATCCCCAAAAACTCTGTATTGTTATGTATGGGTGTGTATGTATGCTGACGGGTATGATGTCAAACAGTACGATTCGACCAGGTTGTCCCATATGCTTAACAAACTATTAAAATTAAAATTGTGTGCTGATAAGTCATCTGTAGTCCATCTTCAGTGCCTATGACTATGGATTTAAAAGTTGAACAACTGACCACATCACATGATGCATATGATTAAGACCCAGGAGGGTCGAAACGCGTTATGCAACTAACCTCCTGCCTATTAAAGAAAGATGTTATGCTACTTACGGACTGGCGGGGGTTTCTTCTTCTGGAATATATATATATATATATATATATATATATATATATATATATATATATATATATATATATATATATATATATATATATATATATATATATATATATATATATATATATATATATATATAACAAAAGCAGACAAGGGGGGTAATGTGTCCTTTGGTCTAAGAGTGACTATTTACAGGAGGCTTCTCGGCATTTGAATGACGAACTGTGTTATAGAAAGGCCACTTTTAATGGCATTAGAAAGTTGAAAGAGTCCATTCATGCTGAACTTGGGCAATGGAAGAGGGATGGACTATTGAACAAGAATGAACACAGTTTTCTAAAAATTGAGTTTCCAACCACCGCAGTTCTTTATTTCATCCCCAAAGTGCATAAACAACAAGTGCCTATTCCAGGGAGGCCTATCATCTCAGCTCAACGAAGTCTGTGTGAGAACATATCTAAGTATGTTGACTTTTTCTTACGTGAATTTGTGGAGGAACGTCCGTCTTACATCAAGGACACTGGGCATTTTTTCTCAAATATATCAAAAACATTGTGGCAAGATGGTTACCGGTTTATTGTTATGGATATTTGCTCTCTCTACACTAGCATACGTCAATGTGACGGTTTGCAAGCAGACAAATTCTATTTAGAAAAGAGAGATATTATTTTCCATCAACACAATAGTATGTTATTACATATGATTGAATTATGCTTGTGTAATAACTATTTTTTGTTCAACCAAGATGTGTTTCAGCAATTGCAAGGTGTAGCTATGGGGGCATGTTTCTCCCCCAGTTACGCGTGTTTACACGTGGGCTGGTGGGAGGAACATGTCCTCAGATGCATTCATGGCGAAATGTATTGGAGACATGTGGTACGATGGTGGAGATTCATCGACGACATCTGCATAATTTGGAATGGGTCAATTGAATCAGCTAATGAATTCGTGAAGCTGGTCAATATAAACAACTTGAATCTTGAATTTACTGCCCATATTAGTGCTGAACATGTTGAATTTCTTGATGTTGAATTATATATCCATGACAATAACATACAGACTAAAGTACATCGCAAGAGTACAGCTGGTAATTCAGTACTCCATGCGCAGAGCTCCCATCCATATCATTTACTCAAAAGCATACCGTATGGTGAGTTTCTGCGTATTAAGCGTATTTGTAGTACAGAAATTGATTGTAACAGTTGTCAGGAAGAATCATTTCAGAGATTTCTAGCTCGCGGTTATACCAGGAAGGATTTGGAAGCAGCATTAGCTAAAGCCAACACCACTAACCGCGATGATTATCTTTTTTTTTTTTTTTTTTTTTTGAAACCGTTTATTACAAAACTCAAAAAATATACAAAGATGGGCCTACAACCTTCCGGCTGGCCGCTAGTAAACAAAAGGAGCATATGATACACATTGTAGAGCGCGCGTTGCGGCTAAGGAAGATGCACAGGAGTTAGCAGCGTTGATAGCCACACCATCCGGACCCCACTGTACGGTTTCATTTTAAACTGAAATAACAACCAGAAAAAACAAAAACCACAAGGCAATCTACAATCAGAAATAGCAGCATCGCGATGATTATCTTGAGTCGATAATCAGGACTACTAACAACAAATCCACCTCTAAAATTTAGATTGAGTGCAGTGAACCTAGTTCTATTCGGTTCATTACTACCTTTAGTAATCAGGACAAGGAGTTAAGAAAATTGATCTATAAAAACTGGCCCATAGTGAGAACTGATCTTACTATGTCCCAATTAGTGCCTGACTTACCCCAAATTACTTTCAGGAGAGCACCCTCTATGAGGGATGCCCTGGTCAGGACTAGTCCTGAGGTTACCATCACGAGCACATGGCTATCTAACCGTAAGGGCTTTTTCAAGTGCAGTTCGTGCCGAGCGTGCAAGTTTGGCACTAACACTTACAAATTCATGAGCGCATTTGATCAAATCCCCACTGCTCTTAAAGGTTTTTTCACGTGCAAAACTGATCATGCAGTTTATGTTCTTGAATGCTCGTGTAATTTAAAGTTTGTTGGTAGCACCAAATTACAGGTATCAGTCAGAATTTTGCAACATTTAAGAGCTATTGTCAACTCTGATTCAAGCTACCCTGTTGCACATCATTTTAAATTAGTTCACCAGAACAACTTGAACGATTTAAAGTACTTTGTGATCGATGCAGTACCCAAATTAACTAGAGGGGGAAACAGGGAAAAGCGCCTTAGGCCATTGGAAACCCAATATATTCTTTTATTAGACACTAGGATGCCTAATGGCCTTAACACAGGAGAAGACATGCATACTTTCCTTTGAATATCATTCTAAGGTACAGTTTTCTCTGTGTGCTTTGATGACAATCTCTTATTGCACCTTACACAGCAGTTTTCTTGATGATCTGATTTTATTAGTCTAATGCATACAAGTGACTCATGTTTGTTTTTAAACTATTTGTACCCTTTGGGGTATATTTAGATTTTTTTCCTTGGTCCTGTGGTTATGTTGGGTTTGTATGAACAACTTAGGAAGTGCTGCTATAAGGTTTTTATCTTGCAACCCCAGTTGAAGTGAGGATTTTATTCAGTTTGCTAATTATTCCGTCTGGTTATATCCCCTTCCCTGTTTCCTAATTGCTTTTGCTGCTGTACTACTTTGCTATTTGCACATGTTTTGCCTATTTGCACAGATGCACTTGCATTTTATCTCCAGTATAGTTGTTTTTAGCAGACATCATCCGCATTATGGCCATATGAATATTTAAGGATTATTCCTTTATATCGGTCTGATTTATACATTAATCTTTTTTTGCATTTGCAAAACATCGACCCTTGCCATATATGCCTAATAATATTTGCACTGATGCACTTGCACTTTATCTTTGATATAGCTGAATTATTATAAATGGGGCTAATACCATCAACTATGCTTTGCGATATTGATCGTATATGCTATGCAATGTTTACACTAATGCACTTGCACTTTATATATCTGAATTGGTTCTATTATTATGCGTGCAAATGTGTATTTATGTGTGTATTTTCATGTGTATATTTATGTCATTTTGTAGTTATCAGCTATATTTACGAAAGAGCAAAAAACAAATTAAGAAAGGGATTGATGTCAGACTGTTAACATCGAATTTGCCGCATTTAAATTATGGGGCTTCAAAGGTTTATTTTGATGAGGATGTTCCGCTGTGATTTTTTTATATTGAATTTATTATTCTGTTTTTTGTAAATTCTTTGGTTATCCCTCCGTCATGTTGTAAAATATTTCCAATTTGATTGGACATATTTTTTGGTACTTTTTATGGGCAATTGTAAAGGAAATGCGTGCATAACAACTTACATCATGGTGTATTTAGCTGTGTAACCACTATGGTACAATTGGTTTTGACTTTGTCATTCATTATTTTTTTGGAAATATGCACAGTATTAGTATTTCTTTCATGATCACCCTTTTTGTAGTTTGAAGTTTGTTGTTTTGTATGCCGCTATTCCATTGGCTCTTACGTGAGGGAGGGGCTTACATTACACTATATCTTTATTGTTTGGTTCTTCAGGTGTCATGTGATCAAGGCCGTGGCAACACGGCTGAAACGCGTCATGCCGATCGACTCGAAAGAATAAACCTGCTTTAAACATATCTCTCAGCGTGTGGTGGTCTGTACCTGTTCCAGTTATCTGCTGGAGTTTGGGAACTCTTCGCCTTATATATATATATATATATATATATATATATTCAGAATCCAGATTGCGGTAATGCTGGCGTGCTGCCAGATCACTGGTGGTGCTTTAAAAGAGGTGCTACCGCTAGCGCCACACATGTGCAGAAAATAATCCCCAACCGAATCTGATCAAGGAAAAAGCACTCGTCATCGTGGGGGTTTTCTCATTTATTGCGTAGGTTACATCAGGCTATGGACAAACAGGGAACGCGTTTTCGGCAGACAAGCTGCCTTTCTCAACCTGAAATTCGCCACATTGGTGCTTCTATTTAAAACAAATGTTCATCAAAACAAAAGATGCACTTCATTGCGCAGCGATTGGGTGCAAGCTAGCATGTGGGCCGATGGTCACACATTCTTCAAACAAAGCATAATCACAGTTATTTCAGAAAACCGCAACAGTGAAAATCCTTCAACCTGAATTGATTTATGGATTGTTTTCAGTCTGTGCTGTTCCGTGTTTTATGCCCCTCAGTTCATATTGTCTGAAGAAAACTCCCAACATGCCTTATTCTACTTGCAGTGAAACCCGTACTGGATTTCATACACGACTTTCAGCTGCAGCCGAGGGCATCTTTAAAATGACTTTAAAATCCAAAGACACACATTATCACGGTCAAATTATTTCTCTCTAAGCACAGTTGCCCACCTTCATAGTTCATTAACTCCTTCCAAGTGCATGCATCTTCGAGGGCAGTCTGCTTTCTCCTCGGAGACGCTTTGCAAATTAAGAACCATTGTTCACGTTGCTTAGGGAAAGATGTATGGCGGCAACTTCTTAGAGTATAAAATCCATATGTCCAATGTAACCGCCTCGAAAAGCAACAGCATGGACCCACGAGACCACCGCACTGGCCAAGAGTGCGGTGGTCTCGTGGGTCCATGCTGTTGCTTTTCGAGGCGGTTACATTGGACATATGGATTTTATACTCTAAGAAGTTGCCGCCATACATCTTTCCCTAAGCAACGTGAACAATGGTTCTTAATTTGCAAAGCGTCTCCGAGGAGAAAGCAGACTGCCCTCGAAGATGCATGCACTTGGAAGGAGTTAATGAACTATGAAGGTGGGCAACTGTGCTTAGAGAGAAATAATTTGACCGTGATAATGTGTGTCTTTGGATTTTAAAGTCATTTTAAAGATGCCCTCGGCTGCAGCTGAAAGTCATGTATGAAATCCAGTACGGGTTTCACTGCAAGTAGAATAAGGCATGTTGGGAGTTTTCTTCAGACAATATGAACTGAGGGGCATAAAACACGGAACAGCACAGACTGAAAACAATCCATAAATCAATTCTGGTTGAAGGATTTTCACTGTTGCGGTTTTCTGAAATAACTGTGATTATGCTTTGTTTGAAGAATGTGTGACCATCGGCCCACATGCTAGCTTGCACCCAATCGCTGCGCAATGAAGTGCATCTTTTGTTTTGATGAACATTTGTTTTAAATAGAAGCACCAATGTGGCGAATTTCAGGTTGAGAAAGGCAGCTTGTCTGCCGAAAACGCGTTCCCTGTTTGTCCATAGCCTGATGTAACCTACGCAATAAATGAGAAAACCCCCACGATGACGAGTGCTTTTTCCTTGATCAGATTCGGTTGGGGATTATTTTCTGCATATATATATATATATATATATATATATATATATATATATATATATATATATATATATATATATATATATATTCACTTAAAAAAACCATAGGTTTCACACATGTTATAGTTAGCTGGACATTTCACTCGTAAAAAACCAATGAAATTCCCTTTTTATAGTTAGTGCAGGCAACTATAACTCACGCGACCGCAATCCTCTGCTGATGACGTCAGATATTACATCACTGATGACATATGTGTCTTTATGAAAAATAAATATTTGTAATATATGTATAGCTAAAGATTAATGGAAGAAGACATGGGTAAATAAGTGTCTAAATACAGTGATGTAATATCTGACGTCATCAGCAGAGGATTGCGGTCGCGTGAGTTATAGTTGCCTGCACTAACTATAACGGGGGAATTTCATTGGTTTTTTACGAGTGAAATGTCCAGCTAACTATAACATGTGTGAAACCTATGGTTTTTTAAGTGAATTTGCAAGGTTTTTTAAATGCTAATTCGTAACTATAACGTGTGTGAAACCTATGGTTTTTTCAGTGAATATATAAACATATAAATATAATCTGCATATCTATATAAATATAAATTCATGCAAACATATACATATATGCATACATATGCATAGTATGTACATGAAAGTTTGGAAAACTCGAATACAAGCAAAGCTAAAAAGCCACCTAATTACAAACAGAATTGCTTTAACTTAAACGAGGGCGAGACCTATTGCATTTTCAATGCTTGTTTACTTTGATTCCATCAAGAAGGCATTCAGATGTGTCCCACATTTTCCATAAATTCTGAATGGTAGCACTCTAGTTGCTCATTAGATCACTGTAGTAAAGCTACTGCTCACCAGGGAAGTCTGCTGCTGGTATTGAAAGTGCATGTTTCAGTCTGCATGTCAGAATTTTTTAATGAAATAGAAGAGGATTTGATAAGTCACTCAAAATGTGCCCTAATTTTTCTTTTTTCCTCACTAATCATAATTTCTATGGCAAAATGAACCTCCACATTGTGTTCCTTTTAAATTAAAGTACTCACTCTCTACTACTCACTCGCTACTACTTTCTACTACTCACTCTCTACTACTCACTTTCTACTACTCTCTACTACTCTACTACTTTCTACTACTCACTCTCTACTACTCTCTACTACTCTCTACCACTCACTCTCTACTACTCTACTACTCACTCTCTACTACTCTCTACTACTCTCTCTCTACTACTCTCTCTCTCTACTACTCCCTCTCTACTACTCTCTCTACTACTCACTCTCTACTACTCACTCTCTACCACTCTCTACTACTCTCTACTACTCTCTACTACTCACTCTCAACTACTCACTCTACTACTCTATCTACTACTCACTCTACTACTCACTCTACTACTCTCTACCACTCACTCTACTACTCTCTACCTCTCACTCTCTACTACTCTCTCTCTCTACTACTCATTCTCTACTACTCACTCTACTACTCTCTACTACTCTCTCTGCTACTCACTTTCTACTACTCTCTACTACTCACTCTCTACTACTCACTCTCTACTACTCACTCTCTACTACTCTACTACTCTCTACTACTCTCTCTACTACTCACTCGCTACTACTCACCCTCTACTACTCTCTACTACTCTCTCTCTACTACACACTCTCTACTACTTGCTCTCTACTACTCACTCTGCTACTCACTCTACTACTCACTCTCGACTACTCCCTACTACTCCCTACTACTCACCCTACTACTCACTCTATACTACTCTCTACTACTCACTCTCTACTTCTCCACTACTCTCTACTAATCACTCTGTACTACTCTCTACTACTCTCTCTACTACTCTCTACTACTCACTCTCTCTACTACTCTCTCTCTACTACTCACTCTCTACTACTCACTCTCTACTACTCTCTCTCTACTACTCTCTCTCTACTACTCTCTACTACTCACTATCTACTACTCTCTACTACTCACTCTCTACTACTCTCTACTACTCACTCTACTACTCATTCTCTACTACTCATTCTCTACTACTCTCTCTCTGCTACTCAGTCTCCACTACTCACTCTCTACTACTCACTCTCTAATACTCACTGTCTACTACTCCCTCTACTACTCACTCTCTACTACTCTCTACTTCTCATTCGCTACTACTCTCTACTACTCACTCTCTACTACTCACTACTACTCTCTCCTACTCACTCTGCTACTCTCTCTACTACTCTCTACTACTCTCTCTACTACTCCCTCTCTACTCTCTACTCTCTATTACTCATCCTCTACTCTCTACCTCTCTACCTTTCTCTACCTCTCTCTCTACTACTCTCTACCTCTCTACCTCTACCTCTCTACCTCTACCTCTCTACCTCTACCTCTCTACCTCTCTACCTGCACACATATGCACATATATGCATTTATATATATGTATGTGTATATATATGTATATACATACATATATAAACATATATATAATCTGCATATCTATATAAATACAAATATAAATGCATGCATACATATACAGATATGCATGTTATTTACATGAAATTTTGAAAAACACTAATAAAAGCAAAGCTAAAAAGCCACCTAATTACAAACAGAATTGCTTTAACTTAAACGAGGGCGAGACCGATTGCATTTTCAATGCTTGTTTACTTTGGTTCCATCAAGAAGGCATTCAGATGTGACACATTTGCCATAAATTCTGAATGGTAGCACTCTAGTTCCTCATTAGATCACTGTAGTAAAGCTACTGCTCACCAGAGAAGTCTGCTGCTGGTATTCAAAGTGCATGTTTCAGTCTGCATGTCAGAACTTTTTAATGAAATTGAAGAGGATTTGAGAAGTCAAAATGTGCCCTCAGTTTTCTTTCTGCAGCACTAGTCATAATTTCTATGGCAAAATGAACCCCCTCATTTTGTTCCTTTGCAAATTAAATGTTTTAAATGTTACCACTTTATTCCAATCAAGATGGCTGCAGGTGTGCCATACCTTTGTCATAAGTAAGACTGTTAGCGCTCTAGTTGTTCTTTAAAACACTCTGGGATTTCTGTCATTGGGCTATACTTGGGCTACATCTCGGTGATATTTGTGCTACATTTGGGCTCTTTTGTCTCTGGTGGCCATCTTGGGAGACTTGTTATGAAGTTTCCTAATTTCCTCATTTACTGCAGTCTCCTCAGTAGGCATACTGTCAGTTTTTTACTTTGATTCAATGAAGAAGGCATTCAGATGTGTCACACATTTGCCATAAATTCAGAATGTTAGCACTCTAGTTGCTCATTAGATCACTGTAGTAAAGCTACTGCTCACCAGGGAAGTCTGATGCTGGTATTGAAAGTGCATGTTTCAGTCTGCATGTCAGAATTCTTTAATGAAATAGAAGAGGATTTGAGAAGTCACTCAAAATGTGCCCTAATTTTTCTTTCTGCAGCACTAATCATACATTCTATGGCAAAATGAACCCTCTCATTTTGTTCCTTTTTAAATTAAATGTTTTAAATGTTACCACTTTATTCCAATCAAGATGGCTTCAGGTGTGCCATACCTTTGTCATAAGTAAGACTGTTAGCGCTCTAGTTGTTCTTTGGAACACTCTGGGAAGCTGCAATAGAACACAAAGGAATCAACTGACAGTCTCTGCCCTTGTTGGATGTACATGTTTTACTGAGAATGTCAGACTTCATTCTCACATGACTGAGAAAGATAATGTGAATTTACAGAAAATATGCTCTCAGTTTAGCTTATAGATCACCTTTCAAACCTCTGTGGGAAAAGCATGTGAAAATAGTTTTCTCTCAAACATGATTCATGATATCCCAGCAGAAGGCTTTTTCACATGGTAAAATCACCTTAGAACATACTACAATTCCTAAAATGAGTATGGTACCATCAACAAATGATTTATAATGTAACTAAAGTCTTAAAACCTTCTACTAACTGCAATGCTTTTTAATGAGGTGCTATCATGTATATTGGTCCCAAGATGGCTGCCAACACTTCTTGGATGAAGTGCTGACAGCCAATCAGATCTCACAATGAGATGTGTGGTTAGGCTCCGCCCAGATATGTATATGATTTTACTTTTGATTTTCTCAGGAACTACTGAACGGATTTACACCATATATGCAAAAGGCACATGCCTGACCTGAGGACTACCTCTTTGCCAAATTTCAAGTAATTCTGTTCAGCCGTTCTGGCTGTAGCTGTGTCTAAAGGTCCTATGGAAAAATGCATGGGGAAAACGCGTTTTGGGACCCCCCTTTTTTCTCGGCCCCCGCTTGACGAATCACCCCGAGACTTTCAGGGTAGGAGCTGAACGGAGCGCCCCATTAGTTTTGAAAATTTCGCGAGGATTCATCAACCGGCGCCAAAGTTATTCAAAATAGAATTTTGAGATTTCCTATGGAAACTAGGTTGTAACTATAACTATCTACTGGCGTCCTTTCATTTTGACAAAATCTGTGTTAAAAATGAGATGTATTATCAATCATATTTAATCCACGATACAGGATATATTTGTGTTTTCGATTGTTAATCTTTTTCATCAATTTCCCTGCTGAACGTATGTTTGAGGCTCTGATTTAAATTGAGTTCAAATGTGGAATTATACATTATAAGATGGCCGCCGCTTTTCACAAGGTTAAGGGTATGTTCACCGTTTGTTTTTATGTTTTACACTGCATTTAAATAAAGTGCAAAAAAACGCCTGTCACTCAGCGTGATCAAGGCGTAAGCTGAAACGCGTTGTTGTGCAGCCAGAAATAAACCTTTTTTGCTGAAACTACCCTTGTGTCCGTGATATTTCCAGAATCGGAAATAGTGGTGGAGTAAGAGATACAGGGTTTCCGATACCCTGAACGCGGACCGCTCGATTGACAGCCTTCAACCTGATCGGACTCTTGTGTTAATATATATATATATATATATATATATATATATATATATATATATATATATATATATATATATATATATATATATATATATATATATATATATATATATATATATATATATATATATATATTACTGCTGCCTCATTAACAGTAAGAATGTCTGCCTGCCCATGATTTCTCCCGATACATTTCCAACAAGAGTGGCACCAACTGCAGCAACAATAATTTGGAAAAGTCCTCAGACTAGGATTGATCTATTTAAAATTTTCAAGAAAACTGAAACTGACTAAGTATTTTAAAGGAAAGGGATCTACCCAGAATAAAGGTAGAACGACCCAATCGGATATGGACAATCTTGTGGCGGGGGACTTGGAAACACTGGCTGTGTTGGAAGAACTCCAGGAGGAAGGAGACCCGAGGGAACTGATTCCTAACATCGCAGGAACCACTGATAAAGCAGGAATAATGCAAATTAATCCGGGAAGCCCCTTCAAGCCTACATCGAGATTTGTTCCCATGATGCCGGCAGATTCAATTGATGTTTTCTCTGAAACAGTCACACAAGAACTTATCAAACTACGTGGCAGAAATAATGCAAAGAGGGAACGTGGAAATATAACTGCGATCCAAAGAAAGGCTATTAAAAGTCTGCAGGAAGATAAGACGATTGTATGCAAACCATCGGATAAGGGTGGAAATGTGGTGCTGATGACTTTGGAATATTATCAAAATGAAGCCTTCAAACAACTCAATGATGAATCAAGTTATGCCAAGGTAACACGGAAGGATTTTGAAAGCAGTATAGCGTCCTATCGAACACTTCTGAATAAGTGGTACCATAAAGGCATGCTGTCAAAAGAAGAATATGGCTTCCTGGAATGTAAACATCCTAAAGTACCAACCTTTTACCACCTTCCGAAACTGCATAAGGACGCCATCAACCCACCCGGCCGCCCTATAGTTTCCTCCTTGGGCAGTTTGACTGAACATATGTCAACTTTTGTAGATTTCTTCCTGTCTGAATTCGTGACGAACCTCACCTCCTACATCAAGGATACTAAGGACTTCTTGATCAAAGTAGAAAGCATGCCTTGGGATAACGATTATGTAATGATGACTCTTGACATTTCTAGTCTATATACCAGTATTGACCACATGCAAGGACTGGAGGCAATCAAGTACTTTCTGAGTAATCGCTCTATTAATCTGGTAGAACATAACAACATGCTAATAGAGTTCATAACATTTTGCCTGAGCAACAATATTTTTCTGTTCCAGGATTTCCTATTTAGACAGGTACGAGGTACCGCGATGGGGACCTGCTTCGCCCCCAGCTACGCGAATCTCTTCGTGGGCTGGTGGGAGGAGCAGGTCGCCTGGGCGGAGTCCAATTGTAACTGGACCCATAGGGTCGTAAGTTGGACCAGATACATTGACGATTTATTCATTGTATTCAAAGGAACAGAAACACAGGCACTGGAATATGTGAAAGTACTGAATAATAATGACCTTAACCTCAAGTTCACGGGGGAGATAAGCAAGGTTTCCGTGAACTACCTAGACCTCACGGTGTTTGCCGCGGAGGGCAGACTGTGCACTCGCTTGCACAGGAAACCCACCGCGGGAAACTCCGTGTTGCATGCTCGAAGTTGCCATTCGGAGATAACTAAAACTAGCATTCCATATGGCGAACTTCTTCGGATTAAGAGAAACTGCACACGCAACTGCGATTATGTCTCCGCAGCACAAGATTTCTCAGAGGATGCCCAAACTATTAGGGAAATTTTTAGAAAGAACTGGCACATTTTGAAAGCAGATCCCATCATTGGTAGGGAGATACCTAAAGCTCCACTCATTACATTCAGAAGAGCGAGGACTCTACGGGACGATCTAGTCCAGAGTCATTGTAACAAAATGAGCACTACACCACCCTTTGGGAAGATTACAGGCTTTTTTCCATGTACTAAATGCAGAGCATGTAAAAACAGTCGGAAGGTCATTAATTACAGCATACCTGGTCTTGATCACCCCAGAAAGATCAACAAATTGTTGAATTGCAATACCTGCTTTACGGTGTATTGTTTGGTGTGCCCGTGTGGCTTGCGCTACATAGGCAGCACCATACACCCCACTAAGATCCGTATTCTTGAACACTTGAGGGCCATAAATAACAAGGATGTAAATTACCCGGTGGCAAGACACTTTGAAAAATTTCACCAAAGTAATAGGGACTTGCTTAGTTTCTTTTGCATAGATCATGTACCACCTAGTGTTAGAGGGGGTGATAGACAACTTCAATTGAGAAGATTAGAATCAAGACACATAATAGATAATCAGACCAGGATGCCTTTTGGTTTAAATAGTGGAGAAGAAATGTCCGTTCACCTGTAACAGTAAGAATCTGTTTGAAATTTAGGATGCAGCATTGAAGTTTTTGGGCAGCAATATCACCCATCCAGGGTTTAATTGTTTTACATGTATTATTTTGTCCTTATTGTTTAAGAAAGCCCATTCAGGGCTGTAATTTGTAATTTGTAAACAATATGAAACGTCAAGTTTATGGTAGATTTTGCACGTTTAATAATGGCTGCCACTCTGGGACTGACGTAAGTCCTATGTTCATTGCAATGATACATGAAATGTATTTCTGTTTACCGAACGCGCGCACCGATCACAATTGACGAAGGCGGCAGCCGAAACGCGTTTTGTCGTGAAGCTTGTCTTTCAATAAACTAAAGACACTGTTCCCGTGAGTGCTGGTATTTTATTTGGAGTACCACGAGCCTAATCACACACGCGGTGTCCGTCACCGCTATGAGAGCACCCGATCGAGAGTGAAGAGAAAAAGACGGAGTTCAGAGCGTGATATATATATATATATATATATATATATATATATATATTACTGCTGCCTCATTAACAGTAAGAATGTCTGCCTGCCCATGATTTCTCCCGATACATTTCCAACAAGAGTGGCACCAACTGCAGCAACAATAATTTGGAAAAGTCCTCTGTACATCCATCAAGGCCTGGAACTTTTCTGGATTTTGGTTTTTTTTATTGCCTCTTTCACTTCTCTTGCTTCTATCAGGGCAATCAGACTATCTTTCTGTTCCTTCTTTACATTAGGGAAATTCACCAGGTCCAAGAATTGATCCTGCATCGCCAGGGTCCCCAGGTCTTGAGTGTATGATGGCAAGAGATCGTCTGAATAGTTCACCATTCTTTCTATCATCAAATGTACCATGCTTATTGTCATCTTTTAAAGCCAGGATTTTGGCCCTATTTTGTTTTGTGTTTTGTGTTAAGCGCTCTTGCCAAAAGAGTATGAGCTTTATTTCCAAGGTTGTAGTGTCTTCAGCGAACAGCCAGAAATGCCTTTTCTGATTTGATCGCCAACTGTTTATTTAGTTAGCTCTTTATTTTAGTGACTTCGTGAAGGTCATCTCTGGTGCCTGTTTCTTTATGCTTATTTTTTGCCACTTTTATATATGATTCTAGCTGTCCAGGTGTAATTTTCTGTTTCTTTTATCTACTGTGGCTAACGCTATCAACTTCCCTCACATTACAGCTTTTATTGCTTCCCCCACAATTGTTTTTGAGGTATCCCTAGCATCATTTGTCTACTAGTCCTAGCTTTTTCAAGCATTATATCGTATCTTGGCACATATGATTATCCTATCCCCTGAGTGGTCTTGTCTTAGATTGCGGTCCTGATTAGAGACTCTTCCCAATAGTACTTTGCCCTCTGTAAAGCCTTGTAGAACTGTTTGGGTAACTGCGTCTTGTATTTGGTTCGCAGTGTATAGGGTGGCAACGGTTCTTATAAGTGAAACCAGTTTAGTTTTTGTGATGGCATACCAAGCATGCCTGTCTGTCAGAATTTTATGCTAAAAGTCAATAGACAGTGGAGACCCCCATTAACAACGCATCGGCTGTCAACATTCCGGACCAGAGTTAACTTGTAGAGATTCAGGGCAGTTTTGGTTTGTGCTGGTGATTCCCCGAGTTCCATCTTCATCTTCTAATTTCCCTAAATCCTCCACTGTTCTTTTGGTATGGACTGCCAGTTTGCGGTCCCTCAACGTATCTTCTACATGATTTTCCAGGATTTCTATGTGGAGAATTCAGCAGCCCTCGTGTACTATCGTTATATGGTGATCGGCCTCCTCTAGCTGGAAGCCGACCCCACAAGGGTATGTCCATCTGAAGCGCATTGCCCAGGCATTAAGTGATTCCACCACTGGGCATAGATGTTTCCTCCTTTGCACTGTTGCTGAAACAAGATCGTGGAGCAGTATTATTTTTTATCCTTGCCGGCTGAGGAGTACAATTTTTCAAGCATCTCATAGCAATGTTTCTTTTTGTTGATAGGAGGACTGTTTGACAACAATGTCCCTCAGTGCCGTTGCATGTTGCTGACGTTTTGGCCCAATTCTCTGCCCTCTTCCAACGCGCACTGTTTTCCCCTCTTTAAAATGTAATATCTGCATAAAGAAGAAGTGTGCATACTCCATTATGTCCTTTCCTTTAGTTTCTTCCACAACGTTGCTGATTCTTATACTATGCCTTCATGCATGATTTTCCAAGTCTTCCAGCAAGGATCCTATTGTGGAGTCCATATCTGACAACTTGTCTTTGGTTGACTGCTCTGATGTTTCGTTTTGATCCATCATGTCCTCCAAGTCCTGCATTCTCTAGCCTACCTGGTCCACATCCGTTCTTGGGGCATTCATTGATTCAGTTATCATTCATTAGATGGACTCTCTTTCAAGTCCTCCTTCCAAGCTGCTGTGAATTTTTTTAGCGTAGTTTAAAATACCTCCTTTGTCAGAGGGATGTCGCTTTCCTTATTCATCATGTTGTCTGCCCCTTGGCTCGTGGTGTCGAGGCCAACCTGAACCTAATTTACTTTGGAAAAAAGGTCTTCAAACCATTTCTGGCCTTTTGATTTTTTTGAGGGAGGCATTTCTGGCATAAGCACCATCATTCTCTAGCCTTTCGCTAAGCGTTTACGGGTTCCCAAGGGTGTAGGCCTCGATTTGTCAGTTTGCTTCGAGCTGGGCCTCTAGTGTAGTGAATTTATTTCTGCACATTATCCTTAGCAGTGTTAGTCACACTGGGCCCGGGCACCACCACCCATCCTCCTCCTTTCTGTAAGCAGATCCGACATTTGAGAGGGGTCACCCACCATGCTAATGCTCTGACTGGGTCACTCCTACCTACAGCTGTCCTCCCTTCTTTACCAGCCCGTAAGCTGGGGTGATTTGGTCTGATTGCAGGCTCAGGTTCTAGTACCAGGTTGTCCACCGACTGGACAACCCGGATTGTGTACACCGGGGTGGTTAGGGCTAGGAGGTGGTCTGTCTCAGTGTATCCCCAAGCCAAAGAAAGGAGCCTTAGAGGCGGGACCCACCTACCCTCAGACCGGTGGGTGATCCCAAGAATATCTACTGTTTGAAACGTGGGAGGGATGCTGCTCACCCTCACCCCTCCACCACCTAGCTAAGATATCTGTCCAGGCCTGGTGGTCACTGTCCGGGGGTCCAATTGTGCTGTCAGCTTCGTTGTGGCCTGACCCTTCGCTCCTCCTCACCTCCAGCATCTGAGGGTCCAGCTTTTCCATCTCTTTCAAGCAGTTGCCTCGCTCCACAACTCAGAACTACTCTCCCTTAGGTGGAAGCCTCTAGGCTTTTGTTGCATCCTTCGTCATCTCATCCGGATTTCAGAGTTTTCAGGCCTCCTGAGGGTCTCCCTCAATTCAACGACCAGAACATAGTCCATGTTAGTTCCCGAAGACGTATATTTTCTGTGGCCCTACCCCTGAGGTACTTCGGATGATCTGAGGGTTGAGTTCGCCATTCTAGGTGGTTTAGCCACCACCCTTTATTGAACTTTTAAGAAATCAAACAGGTATGTAACATAAATTGGTATTGAAAAAAAGAAAGGTAAGAGCACTGAAGTAAAGAGATAAAAGACCAGGAAGATTAGCATCTTTAGAGATAGGATGCACAGCTGCCAAGTTTTGAGCGAGCCTGCGTGTGAAATTGCCATGTTTTTGGTGGCTTATTTATGTATGACATTTTAATGCCTTATGTGTGATAAAGGAGGTATGGCCATACTTTAAGATAAAGATAAAAAATTATCCGCTTTTGTGCAATTTAATGATCTAAAAATTGCCAAAGAAAGGTTCAGAATGCCAAGTGATCTTGGATAAAAATTCAGAAAAGACCAAAGGGGGCAGCCATATAAGACATAAACCAACTTGGCAGCTGTCTTTGACTTGTCAGTCCCGTATAACTACCCTCTGCAGAGACACACACATGCACACAGACTTTCACATATTGCTAATTGTTCTCCTTGGTGTGTTTTAGAAAATGTATGACCTACAAACATTACCATCAGTAAAACCATGCTTATCTGATACCATTAACAAGCCTAGTGAATTAAACCAAAACTAACGTTCCAACAATGCACAATGTTAAATGAATTCTCAAGGCTGAATCATCTATTCCTCAGTGCACAATTTATTGATTAATAGACTGAAACCCTATATAAATGCTAAAGAAGAGTAGCAATAATGTTCTTGAGCTCAGATTGTTGAAAGGCAGAGAAGGTCCTCAAAGGATTTTAATCTGTGAGGCCCAGATTATGGAAAAGTCTTGACAACCATGGTTCAAACTACTGTGATCCCTTATTGTAAAGCGATGCCATGACATTCAGTCTCAAAGAGAATACAACCAGCTGAAATGTCACTCGAGTGCCAAGAATTACAACTACTATAGAAGAACTACAAACACATACAGGTAGGAACATGTGGTGCAAGTTATGCAATAATCCTGCACCCTATGAAACCAGCATTATCATTCTTTGTTTAGCCTGGTCGCAAAGCCTTACTTCGTGTGACTCACACTCCTTATTTTTTCTGCCAGCAGAACTTTGCATTGTAGGACACGTAATTGTATTTTTACCTCTTAAATACATAGTCACCTCAGTCCCAACATGCAAGTGGTGTTGGCATTAAAAGGCATATTTGCCTTTTAGAGATTCACATATATGAGAAAAATATCAAATTGTTCTTTCAAAACAGGGTGGTGTGTGTAAAGGCAAACACTAGATAATTTTATCTAACAAGATGGCACGATCTGGAAAGGCCTGGGAACCCATGAAAGCTACTGCAGGAGTCTGATATTTCATAGTATTCATATTTGAAATAGAATGATATTCAATCAATCAATCAATCAGGATTTATAATACACAGCTAATCATCCAAAAGGGTATCCAGGCGCTTCCAGGCCCCGGAGGTTTATTCAAATAGCCAGGTCTTGAGGGCCATTCGGGAATTCCGGAAGTGAGGTGATGGTCCAGAGGTGCTTCGGGAGGCTGTTCCAGGTCTTTGCTGTGATGTGGGAGAAGAAGCATCCTCCACTTCTGCTTCAGTAGATGCAGAGAGTATGGGCAAGTGAAAGTTCAGGTGGTGGTTAATGTAGGCGGGTCCTTGGTTGTGTAGAGCCTTGTGTGCGTGGGTCAATAACTTGAATTGTCAGTTCTTCTGTATGGGGAGCCAGTGGAGTTTCCTGAGGTGGGGTGTGATGTGGGTCCGTCGGGGATGGCCGAGGGACACTCTGGAAGCCTATACGGCTATTTCCTCCACAACAGATTTTCTTAGTGTCCCTCCGCAGCGACCCGCTACTCGGGTTCCCAGATGGTTTGACCAGGATTGCTCCAGGGTGGCTAGGAACCTGAAGAAAGCGTTGGGTAAAAGTCCTAGAGACACCACCCTAGTTAAAACTCAGAAGGGAGTACAAAGCTGTATTAGCTGGACAATGGCAGCATTGAAGGAGGAAACATGGAGGAGCTTGGTTGAGGCAAGCACCTTGAAGGGCAGTGCCAAGTTTTGGGGCATAATCAACAGCCCGTTTTTATGTGAGAATGCAGGAAACGCGGTGGAGGCATTCATAACAGAAGAGGAATGGGTGCGTCATTTTGAGGCTTAGTTTCAGACTCCCCCAGATAGGAATAGATCTCTTGGGGTAGTGGCGGGGAAATCTGCCCTGGTTGTCTCGGTGGGTGAGGTTAAGAAGGGTATTGAAGGGCTATCTAATAACAAAGCACCGGGCCCAGACGGTATTCCCCCGGATTTATATAAATCAGACGATAACCTTTGGGCACCTGTTCTTGCAGCTGTTATTAAAGCTGCGGTCAGTATTGGTCCTCCAGGTTCTTGGGCAACTTCCACAATTGTTCCTGTTTTTAAAAAGGGTAACAGAGATAGTACTTAATGTTACCGACCCATATCCCTGTTGGACTCGGTAGTTAAGGTGGTGGGCCGAGTTCTTTTAGACAGGTTGGCTAGTTGGGCTGATAATAACAATATTCTAACAGATATCCAGTACGGTTTTCGTGCTGGTCGGTCAACTGTGGCACAATGTCTTAATCTATTTCTGATTCTTAATAAATAGACTGTTGCCACTCTGGCACTATTTACTTGGCCTTCATGGACTTGTCCTCCGCGTTTGATTGTGTGAATAAAACTAAGCTGTGGCAGACCATGTTGTCCATGGGGGTGGGCGGTGATATTGTCTGTTTTTTGGAGCACCTACAAAGGGACACGAAGGCTGAGGTACGTTACTCGCAGGACCTTAAGGTCTCCCGTTAGTTCCCTATAAAAAAAGGAGTACGTCAAGGATGCATCTTGGCCCCTTTTCTGTTTAACTTGTATATTACCCTGGAGAAGGTTCTATTGGAGACCTGGGTAGATTACCCTCTGGTGGGTCGGAGGGGCCTGCTGGTTTTATTAAATGCGAATAACGCGGTTCTTATGGCCCAGACGGCTAGAGGGTTGCAATCCTTGCTTAACTCCTTTTTATCATTCATGGAAGATTTGGATTTGGCAATAAATGATTCGAAATCCTATGTGATGCAGGTGGGGCCGCGTATACAAAAGTGGTATCAGTTCAGGGTGGGCTCTGCCTTTATACCTCGCACAGATGTTTTTGGGGTCATGATAGACGACAAGTTGAAATGGGGCCCTTTAAACCGGAGTAAGAAGGGCGACTTAGTGCGCGCCAATACGGCTATTTCAACTTTGCCTCAAGATTAAGGTGAAGACCGATCGCAGCAATCTTGCAGATTTACAAGGCGAAATGCATTGCACAAGTCTCCTATGGTAGCGAAATTTGGGCTTATAATACCATAGAGGAATTACAAGTGGTTGAAAACAACTTTTTAGAACGACTTTTATGTGTGCCTCGGGGAACTTCAAGCTTTGTGGCTCACGAAGAGGTGGGCGTGCCCAACCTTTCAGATTTGCTGGCTCTTCGTCCTCTAATACTGTGGTTGAATCTTTGGCTGTATCAGGGTCCAGCCTTAAGTAAGTTAATTATAAAGGAGTTTATGGGCCTTGACCACGCCCGCCATATCCCATGGTTCAACCATATTAAGAAATGACTCGGTCGGCTGGGTAGAGCGGACTTATTCTCCAACCCAGAATCGGTGCACAAGAAAGATCTGGGCCGGGTAAAGGAGACTTTCCTCAGTCAGAGGACCATGGAACGGGAAGAATGTGAGTTGAGGAAACCAAAAGTTCGTAGGTTTGTTGCTTTAAAAAAACTGTACAACTAACTGAGCCATATCTTTTGGGGCCTTTCAGCGTCCACAAGCACTTTCTACTATCAAGATCTTGTCTCAATCTTGTCCATCACCTGCTAGCTCAGCCAAGCAGGTGTAGCAGAGGTCAGAGTTTAGCGTCCTGTGGTTGCGATGGTAAGTCTCCACAGGACATGCTTCACTTTTTAATGTTTTGTGATTTTTATAAGGTTCCCCGGAATAACTTTACTATCCCCATTCTGAAATCACTGGGTTTTAGGCAGGTGAGACCAGCTTTTATTTTTTTACAAATGTTATTTGGCTACACCGTTTTTTATGTTCTTAACCTTTTTAAATCAGCAAAAAGGCTTAGAGCCAGTTGTGATTAATTGACAGGGCTTTGCATTTGTTCCAGTATTTAGGGTCTGGGGTTTTTCTGTGGAGACAGGGTTTCAGTGTTTATTCCTTATTCTTTTAAGGAACTAGTACATGCTTAGTCTCTTATATACTGTGTTTTAATTTATATTCTGTATGAGTGACTATTAAGTGTGAGCTGTTAATTACGTTATATCTTTGTATATTGTATTGTTTTAGAATACTTTTATGGTTTTATGCAAAAACTGAATAAAGTGTATCTTGACTTGACTTGAGATGCAGAGAGTATGGGCAAGTAAACATTCAGGTGGTGGTTAATGTAGGAGGGTCCTTGGTTGTGCAGAGCCTTGTGTGCGTGGGTCAACAACTTGAATTGGCATCTCTTCTGTTTGGGGAGCCAGTGGAGTTTCCTGAGGTGGTGTGGGGTGTGATGTGGGTTTGTCGGGGAAGACCAAGGATGAGTCTGGCCATTCTATATGGTCAGAAGTCTTTGTAGTAGGTGTGTAGCAATTCCTACGTAGGGGGCTTTGCCGTAGTCCAGTCAGCTGGTGATGAGGGCTTGTGTCACTGTGCGTCTCGTGTGTAGGGGTAGCCAATTAAAGATCTTATGTAGCATGTGCAGAATGAGGAAGCAGGCGGAGGAAATTGCATTGATCTGTGATTTCATAGTGATCCTCCTGTCAATGATGATTCAGAGATTTCTGGCCTGGTTGGAGGGAGTCGGTGCCGGTCCCAGGTCTGATGGCCACCAGGAGTCAGTCCACGTATTGCTACTGTTGCCAAAGATCAGTACTTCTGTATTGTCTGTGTTCAGGTGCAGGCAGTTGTTCTTCACCCAGTCGGAGACGTTTGTCATGCATCTGTGGAAGCTGGTTCTGTTGGTGGTGGGGTTGTTGGAGAGTGAGAGGACGAGTTGAGTGTCATCTGAGTAGGAAATTATGTTGAGTCCGTGGGATCTGATGATGTCGGCCTGCGGGGTTATATACGCGTTGAAGAGCGTTGGTCGAGGGTTGAGAACTGGGGGACACCACAGGTGATCTCCTTGGGTTTAGAGGTGAAAGGTGGGAGGTGGATCTTCTGGGTTCTTCCAGTGAGGAAGGACGCGATCCATCTGAGCGTATCCCCTTGGATGCCGATGTGGTGGAGTCTTTCGATCAGTGTGTGGTGAGATACGGGATATTCCATGTCATTCATAGTTAAAGCACCATGATTCTAAATGCTAGATTCTACACGGCCTTGCAGAGTGCAAATTTCACAAATTACAATTGTGGCTTGTGCAGCTATGCAAAAATTGCACAAAGGAAAAAAGGTATATGGGGCAACCTTTAATTTTGATGAAGTCTGTCCAGGCTTAGCACTGCCTGGTTCAAAAGTAGATATACTGTATAATCATTTATTTTCACAGGCTGGCGCACTACAAGTTACAGAACCTCTGAGCAAACGAGGTACATAACAGAAGTTTAAAACCCGGAAAACATAATGCACGCATGTAGTAAAGTAGGATTTGCTTCCATGGTCACCCCCACTTTTTGCTGGTGTCATTATGTTTTACTGGCTAGTCTGACTAGAATCCTGATAATCAGGACCCCAGTCTCTGTGCTTCTTCCTAAATTGGACATGGTGAGTACTTGGGTACACTCCATCTTGACTTCTGGTGTACCCTTATAAGTCCCTAGTATATGGCACTAAGGTACCTACAGCATAGGTATACCAGGGGTGTCCCATGGGCTGAAGCATGTATTATGCCACCCATGAGAGACCACTCAAACTGTGACTACAGGCCTGCCATTGCAGCCTGTGTAAGCTGGTGCTAGCACCACTTACGACAGATATAAGTTTCCTTATATCTGAGGTCACTGCACTTAAAACCTATAAGTCACCACTTAGGCAGGCCTTTCAATCCCGAAGGCAGGGTGTTCGGTTCCAAGTGTGAGGGAGCCCTTGAAGGAGCAGGACGCTCTACAACCGTCGGAGTCCATTCTCCCAGGTTGTAAGTGCACCAGCCCTTAAGATACATAGAGTGGCCATGCATCATTACGTGTTGGCTATCTCTAAACTGGTTGTAACGAACCCTGTCGTGTTTGGTATCAAACACGTTGGAATCATACTCCCACACCGTAAACGGTTTGGGAGGCCCTCAGTGCTCCTGGTACCAGTCTTCTAGACCCGGCCAGAAAACCATGGCTGCCGCCGACCAGAGACATGATTCTGCCCTACTGCTGCTGAGCCAGGCTCGAGCAGGGGAAGGCAGAACAATAGGTTTCCTGTCACAAGGAGGTGTGACCACCTTCCAGACAGGACTTAGTGTATTGGGACAGGGTGGAGGCGCTTGCCAGCCAACCATGGCTGCTGCCAACCAGAGGAACGATTCTGCCCTCCTGCGGCGCTGAGCCAAGCTCAAGCAGGGGAAGACCATACAATAGGTTTCCCATCTCAAGAAGGTGTGACCACCTCCCAGACAGGACTAAGTGTATTGGGACAGGGTGGGGGCACTTGCCAGCACCACTAGACTGCTTTGAAGTGCACCATTGGTGCACTCTTTGCATACTCCAGTTGAAACCAGTTCAGGTTAGCCGTTGGCTCCCGCTCTGGCACGAAACTGGAAAAAGGGCATGGGAGTATCCTCCTCCACTATCCAGCCCCTCCTCTGGGAGGGACCCCTGAATTATCCCAACCCTTTTCTTAGGGTACGTAAGGGTTTACCTGTGGGTAGGTCCCTAGATTTGTCGTGAGACAAGATTCAGATTCGAAACCACTTCAACTTCAACACTCTGGGCACTTTGGACTTCGCTGGACTTCGCTTTGGGAACCGGGACTGCATCTGGGTAGACCCCTGCAGCTCCTGGTCTCGTCTTCCTGCAAGTCTGCTGCAACGTCTGTGCCTGTGCTCCATACAGGTTCTTCACAGGGCCTGTGGACATCCAAGACACCCGAAGGAATCTCCCTTGGAGTGCATCTGCAGGCCCAGCACAGCGGCTGACCGGTCGGCTGATCCTGGGCTCCCACGGACGTCGAAAGGCTCAGCAACACTGGTTGTGGTTCTGCAACCTCCTCTATGACTGCACTCTCTTCTCAATGAGCTTGAGGCCAGTATCCCTAGTCGGAACACCTGGAACAAAACCAGTGTGCACCGCTTCTACTTTCTGTTGCAAAGGCTTATTGACTGTCTTCTCCAGAGATCTTCAGGCTCCAAGAAGCTCCAGCTTCAGGCATCACATACAAAAAAGATCTTCACCTGCACTGCATCTGTTCAACGTGGGCCTTCATCCTTTGGTGAGCCTTTCGAGGTCCTCTTGCGACTTCTGTGCCCCCGGCCCGTGTGTCCTTTCGAGGATCTTCTTTGGCTCCAGTGGGCTCCCCTGCTTGCTCGGGGCCTGCACTGACTTACCTACTTGTGGTGAGTCACTTGGTCTTGCTGGTACCGACACTTCACCTTTTTATATGACTACGTTGGTGGCCATAGCCAAGGCTTGTTGCACAATTCTGAAACCTTTTGATGATCGAAGTCGAGAAAAACTGAATATGTTCGCCTAGTTTAGATACTTTTAAAATATTGATGTCATGAATTTTTAAATCATTATTTGTATTTTGCACGGATTTTTAAAACTGAACTACCACGATAGAATTGAAATTTTAGGCTACAAACCTAACGTAACTTAATCACGCTGTCTGGCCGATCAGAGCTAGACCGCCATTTTGAGGGTTAGCGGTCTAGTGTTCCGCTCCCCAGACTTTAAATTGTACGCTGGAGCGTCCGCGCAGCTTGTGGTGACGTGGCTGAATACCAGTTGCATGGGTGTGGGAAGTTGCAATCTGTAACTGCTACTGCTATTATTGCTGCTATTTGCGTTTTTGCACAATTCTGAAACCTTTTGATGATCGAAGTCGAGAAAAACTGAATATGTTCGCCTAGTTTAGATACTTTTAAAATATTGATGTCATGAATTTTTAAATCATTATTTGTATTTTGCACGGATTTTTAAAACTGAACTACCACGATAGAATTGAAATTTTAGGCTACAAACCTAACGTAACTTAATCACGCTGTCTGGCCGATCAGAGCTAGACCGCCATTTTGAGGGTTAGCGGTCTAGTGTTCCGCTCCCCAGACTTTAAATTGTACGCTGGAGCGTCCGCGCAGCTTGTGGTGACGTGGCTGAATACCAGTTGCATGGGTGTGGGAAGTTGCAATCTGTAACTGCTACTGCTATTATTGCTGCTATTTGCGTTTTTGCACAATTCTGAAACCTTTTGATGATCGAAGTCGAGAAAAACTGAATATGTTCGCCTAGTTTAGATACTTTTAAAATATTGATGTCATGAATTTTTAAATCATTATTTGTATTTTGCACGGATTTTTAAAACTGAACTACCACGATAGAATTGAAATTTTAGGCTACAAACCTAACGTAACTTAATCACGCTGTCTGGCCGATCAGAGCTAGACCGCCATTTTGAGGGTTAGTGGTCTAGTGTTCCGCTCCCCAGACTTTAAATTGTACGCTGGAGCGTCCGCGCAGCGGGCGCGCGCAGCGGGCGCGCCGCTGGCGCGCCGAAGGCAAGCCCGTCTGCGCCCGTCGGCGCCCGGAGCGCGGCCAGCGCCAGGACCCCTGGTCTGTTCCCCATCCGAACATACACAAAAGCCCAATTGGTGAATCAAATGATTGGTAAGTGTGAATTATGTAACATCTGGGATGGGGATAACCGTATGAGCTCCTACCTATGCAAGGGGTGCGGATACCATTTTCACCAACCAGTAGGGGACAAAACGGAATCTCTCCCCTTGTCAGACTCGGACTGTCGGGTACACTTTGGAGGCATAAAAGGTCGAGAGGGACAAAATCACTCCCCCCAGGCTGATGGAGGCAAAGACACCCCGAGATTAGATAAAAGAAGTAAACAATCAACACAAACTTTGTCCTGTATGTTGTTGAATACTCGATCACTTGTGAAACACAAATACCAATTTGAATGTCTGCTTCAAATAGAAAAACCTGACATCGCCTTCCTAACTGAAACTTGGACCGATGCTAGTTCAGATCCAGATTGGAACATAGCCCTCCCCCCGGGATACTCATTGGTATGCCATGATAGGGTAGAAGGTAGGGGCGGTGGCATAGCAATAATATACAGAGACTATCTAAAAATGCGCCACGAAATTATAACTACGCTTCCAGCCGAGACACTATTATTTTCCTTTAAACTTAATGATTCCACTACCTTCAAAGGACTATTGGTATATAGGCCGCCGGGACCAAGGTCGGGCTTTTCACAGGCCATTCTGAACTTCTTAGAGACAAGTTTGGATTCTGAATATCTTTGTATTTTAGGGGATTTTAATTATCACTTAGAACTTGAGACCAACCCTGACACAATTAGCTTGGTGGAGAACCTGGCAGCATATGGACTGTCCCAAATAGTGTTGGAACCCACACATCTGGCCGGCCATACTCTGGATGGGATTTTCACAAACCACCCTGCTATAAAACTCATTAAAACACTGCCATTGCCCTGGACAGACCATAGGGCCGTTATTTTTGAAGTAACGAACAATCAATTTTCGATGCCCCAGTCCCTTCTAGCTCGATCCCTACTAACACGACAATGGAATAGGATAGGAAAGGATACTCTGGAACAAGCCCTAAGTTCAAATCCCTTTACTCTTAGCGATGATAATAATGTAGCAGCCAGTCGTTTTGACGACTGGATTACAACAGCTGTAGATAAATTGGCCCCTGAAGTGAATAAAATTTGTAAAAGAACTATGCCCTCAGCACCTTGGTACACTATAGAAATAAAAACAATAAAAATGAAATGCAGACGGGCAGAACGAGTGTGGCGAACTGATTACAGCCCTGAGCATAAGGCATTATACAATAAATGCCTGGAGGAATATAAACAGGCAATTGTAAAAGCGAAAAAGACCTTCTTTATGGATAAAATAAGAAAGGCCACCCATTCCTCAAAGGAACTGTTTAAAACTGTACATACTCTGGCCACCCCCCAACATGCAGGCAATTTTATTCCAGATCAAGCATTGTGTAACACAATGGCTGGCTTTTTTCAAAATAAAGTGCAAGTAATATATGATGATCTCTCGAATCTAGCTAAAAACAGGCCTGTTTGCAATTCTCTGAACATAAACAGTCGAGCAACAAATAGTAGACTGGATCGTTTTACGCCACTTAGTGTTGATGAGGTTAACAACCTCCTGATATCCACGAAATCTGGTTCTCCTAACGATCCATGTCCTCCAACTGTTTTTCATCTAGTTTCAGAGGTCATTAGCGCACACCTTACTCCTCTTTTAAATCAAGTTCTGGGAAATGGCAAATATCCTAAAGCATGGAAAACCGCCTGTATAAGGCCAATCCTGAAAAAACCTACTGCCGATCCACTTGAACCGAAAAATTACCGGCCAATCTCCCGACTACCTCTACCTGCGAAGATCCTGGAAAAGGCCATTAACAAGGAGCTGGGCTTATACCTAGAAGATAACTCCCTGCTGGACTGTATCCAACACGGTTTCAGGCCTAGTCACTCGACAGAGACAGCATTGGTGTTGGCAACTGAGGAGATTCGGAGGACGGTAGACAGGGGCAATAAAGCTATTCTGGTTTTACTAGATCTGTCGGCGGCGTTCGACACCGTAAACCATACGGTGTTGGCGCAACGGCTTAAAGAGATAGGGATTGAGGGCACTGCACTTAAGCTACTTACCTCTTTTATGGATACCAGACAACAAAACATACACTGGGAGAATGTGCGGTCTGAAATGTTTCAACTCCCCTGTGGGGTTCCACAGGGGTCTGCAATCTCCCCGACTCTCTTCAATATTTATGTCACCCCATTGGCCAAATTGGTCAGAAAACATGGATTCTCACTAATTATGTACGCTGATGACTCTCAGCTTACCATCTCAGTTACAGAGCCCTTTGATGTTGTAGCTACTGGTTTTCATGCATGTCTAGTTGACATTATGCATTGGATGACCTCAAATTTCCTAAAAATTAACACTGACAAAACCGAGGTCCTCGAATTTGGCAAAGGTCCATCGGTATGGAATACTAGCTGGTGGCCAAAGGAGGCGGGACTCTGCCCTACCCCCGCTTTAAAGGTAAAGAACCTGGGGGTTACCTTGGACAATCAGCTAAACCTATCCGCCCATGTTAATAAGCTAACCTCTTCCTGTTTCCTCCTTCTAAAAACGCTAAGGAAAATCTTCCCTTTTATAACAACAGAGTTTCAAAAGACTATTGTAGTTTCACTTTTTCTATCAAAACTAGACTACTGCAATGCCCTTTTTGTGGGAATTGGCAAGGTACAGGAGAGGAAGCTCCAATCATTGCAAAATGCGGCAGCTAGGTTACTTATGAATATACCTAAGGGCCGCCCCACCTCAGAGGCCATTAAAACCTTACACTGGCTCCCGGTTCGACATAGGGCTAACTTTAAAGCCCTATGTCTAGTACACAAGGCTCTCTATGGAGGTATATCTAGAGAAGTAGGGAAACTCTTCACACGATATCTTCCCGTCAGAACACTCAGATCATCTACTGAAGGTCTTGTTTGTATTCCAAAAACGCGGAAGGTCAGATGGGGAGGTCGAACCCTATCTTACTGTGCAGCAAAATTATGGAACCAAATGCCATGTTCTCTGCGATGTCAACCGAACCGTCTAGTTTTCAGGAAGGACCTGAAAACCTGGCTGTTCGGTAAAAACTAATGAACTCACCTGGAGGAACGTCACGTCCCACACCCAGCGCCAAGACGCCACGGCATTCGTGCGCTTTACAAATAACACTTCACTTCACTTGTTGGTGCCCCTGCCGGACACTGACCCCTTGGCTCTTGACATCCGATGTGGGACAGCTTGTGAATGGCTCCTGGTCTTCCACAGCATTGCCTGGTCTGCACAGCTGCAACTTCAAGGGACCCGTCAACTCTCCTGCATCTCCGACATCAGTGGGCATACGTCTTCCGTGCTCCTGGTCAATCCTGAGTGGCATAGACTCTGTCCCCTCTGCTTGCATGTGCATCTCATCTTGACTCCACCTTTGGGTTCCACCAACTTTTTCGCAATCCTAGCCAGCGGCATCTTTACTGAGGTCCTCCATTGTGGTCTACGGCGGTTTCCGACGTCACTGTGAGAAGTTGGCTTGGTATATGCTGACCACTAATTAAAGTGGGCACCTTGTACCAGTCCAAACAACCCTTATTGATGATTAGGTTAAAGACAATGTTTACTGAAAGCTATCCGAGTGGTAGCTATGGAGAGCAGCCTTCAGGCTAAGTCTCGAAAGAATGTAAAGCAGCTTGTTTTACCAGATCCAAACCTCCTAAATGACCAAATGATAGGGAGAACCACACAAGAGATATATAATATATGTAATTATTACTAAACACTCTCTACTAACCTCTTTATGAGATTAGAGCACAAAGCACACAATATTAAATCACTAGAATGACGGTAAATAGTACACAATACACAGCGGGCTGCAGGGGGAGACCGAACCAGATACTAAGAAAGTGGTATAACAACCACGACTTAACTAGACACAGTGCCTAGAGCACGTAGAATCACTTGGACCCCAAGGAACCACCCAAAGTAGTGACACAGGGGACCCACGGAGGATGGGTGCAGTGTATGAACACAAGCGCGAGCTCCGTACAACTCTATGGGAAAGTCGCGGTTGGAATTTTAGAGATTAAGGACCCTTCGGAGAGGACTTTAAGCAAACCCCTTGGAACATAGTAGGTTCTAAGGCCAGCACCCTTGAGAGTACCGAGATACCTGTGCTACCTATCCCAGAGGAGCCAGGTGCATAGGGGTCAAGTGGTGTCGGAAACCTTCGTCGTTTTCAATGGCATGATGCGAAAAAGTGCTGCTGCTGGGAAGATGAAAAGTGTCCGGTGGAATACAATACTGGATCCGAGGTGAGAAGAATCTGAAAGCAGAGGGGACAGAGTCTGGGTCACTTCAGGGCGATCAGGGGCACGATAGACTAATGCCCACCGATGTCGGGTGCTTCAGGTGAGAAGATGCGATGCTTGACTCTGCAGCCACGGGGACCAGGAGACCTGGAAGGTGACCAAAGTCCAGAGGTGAGCTGTCCCACGAAGGATGTCGAGTGCTGGGGGGGGTCAGTGTCCGGATTGAACACCAACAAGCCTTGGCAACTGCAACCCATGCGGGCAGAGGAAATAAGCTTCGGTGAGGACCAGCAAGGTCCTGGGGACTCTCCAAGCAATGGAGAGTCAGGGCACATCTGCAGCACCCAGGAAACCCCAAGGAAAGTCAAAATTACCTTCACAGGGACCCACAGGCCAACGGAACAGGGATCGCGAAGGGACCTCGAGCTGAATCACTAAATACCAGCCCACGGAACACTTGTGGAGTGTAGGCCGGAAATCTTCGGTGGAAATACTGCTCGGGGTCAGGACTACAAGTAGCCCAAAGCACAGCCTCAGAGATTGCCGAAAAGCATATGCTGCTGCAAAAGTACACAGTGCACAGGGGTTCGGGTTGCACGGTCCCCACGAGGGATACTGGTCTCAGAATTTCTGAGAGAGCAGATCGACCACAGAGACTTCAGGAACCCACCTTCTGTGTTGCAGAAATCTTCGGAGTCCTCAGGACCTCGGGAGATGCAAATCGGTCAGATGCGTTTAGGTGCCTGCTGCTGCAGGGGAGTAACTCCTTTACATCAAGGGAGATTCTTCAGTCATCCAGCGTAGTGTAGATTGCCGAAGTACTTGTTTTTTGTAGCAAAGTTTAGTCCAGATAAAATCTAAAGTCCTGTAGTCAGGGGTGCCTACTTTATACCCAAGGAAGGGGTGGGACAAACTTTGGGGACCCACCTATGGGAGGGTCAGGACAGAGGGGTGGCTACTCCCATGTCCTTTGTCCAGTTTCGCACCACAGCAGGAGCAAATGGCTCCTGCAACTAGTTTGAACTGGGCTATGCACAGGGAGACCAAATGTGCCCCCAGTGCAGACTTCAAAAACTCTCAGGGTGCACCCACACAGACCCAATACACTAAACCCTGTCTAGGAGGTGGTCACACCTTCCTGTGACAGGAAACCTATTGTCAAGCCTTCCCCTGCTCGAGCTTGGCTCAGCAGCAGGAGGGCAGACTCGTGTCTGTGGCTGGCAGCATCCATTTTGTGATGCCCAGGTCGAGAAAGCTGGTACCGGGTGTACCGGTGTTTCACATAAGTCCCTCTACAAGGGTGGAATCATACCTACTGGTGGGGAGGTATGATTCCAAGGTGTTTGACACCAAACACAACATGTTTCTAAGCAGCCGTGTTAAAGTTAGCATTTACCGCGAGGTTATAATGCACTTAAATATATATGGTTGGCTGCATCACAAACAACTCCGGAAAATAGGTTCCGAAGGCTGCAGAGGGGCTCTGCTCATGCAGGTGCACCCTCTCACATAAAACCCAGCACCCTGCCTTCAGGATTGATAAGGCCTGCCATAGGGGTGACTGATAGGTTTATATGTGCAGTGATTTAGAATAGATATAGTGAGTCTATATCTAGGTAAGGGGTGCATGCACCACCTTACACAGGCTGCAGTAGCAGTCCTGTGGTGTCATTTTAAATGGTCTCTCAGAGGTGGCATAATACATGCTGCAGCCCCTGGGAGGCCTCTGGGGTACCTATGCCCTGGGTACATAGTATATCATATACTAGGGACTGATAAGGGTACCCCAGAATCCAATCTGGAGTGTACCTTAAGTGTATGCAATCGAATTAGAGGAGAAAGCAGCTAGACTGGGGTCCTGAATAGCAGGATCCCAGTCAGACTAAGTCGAAAACAGTGATACATCAGCAAAAAGTGGGGGTAACTATGAGAAGCAGATCCTACTCTCCTACAGTCACTTTGCCCCTATGCACCCGGCTTCCCTGGTATAGGTATCCTGGTTCCTAGGGTATCCACGGGTGGGGTGACTCACCAACCTTTCATCTTCCACGGGGTTTCTTCAGGGTCCGCTGGGAAGGGTCCTTTTCCTTTAAAACTGCAACTGCGACTTACCTATTGACTTACATTGAGCACGCAGTTGTGTTCCCACTCTGCACACGACCTCCGTGGGGTGCCTAGTTCGGTGGTTCCTTGAGTCCCCGGCTCTTCTAAATCTTCTGGGTCCATTCTCAACTTAGGTCATGGTTCACAATCCAGTATTTTAGCATATGGTTTGGTCTTCCCCTGGGGACCACTGTGTATTTGTGCTATTTACGTGTCTATTTCCAAAGTATTGGTGTGTATTGTGTTTATATCACCAAGTAGGAGATATTGCAATGTGTTAGTGAGTGTTTATAAAAAATACATATTTTTTTAACTACACTGTGTGGGTCTTTTTCACTCAACATATACCATAAGATTAAGTACTGGTAAAACAAGCTGCTTTACACTCCTTCTGTGCTAAGCCTGAAGGCTGCTCTTCAAAGCTACAACTTAGAGATATTTCTAAGGTTGTCTAAGACCACTAAAATCACCATATGGGTTGTCTGGATTAGTGCAGGCTGCTACACTTACATAAGTGAGCACTATGTACTAAGCCAGCCTCCTACAACGCATAATAAAATACTGGTGATTGGACACCTACACTTAAAATAACCCTGTAATTTGTGTCTACCCTCTGTGTTAAGTGCAGTGCCAACACTCCAGAGAATAATTCTGTAGACAAAATAATTTAAGACATGCTACATACTGAGCCAGCCTCCAAAACCCCCATCCACCATGCTCACTGAATAGTGCCTCTACAACGGTGTTCGGCCATGCTAGCCTATGTACATAGAGATGTTAAGAAGGGAGTGTGAGGGAAGCTGGCCATTTCTCCTTCAGCACAGCATGGCGCTGTGTATGTGAGAGATAGCTCCTCTGGGCTACAGATTTCCAAACAGCACAATAATGCTTCACCCATATCAAGCTCGGTCCTGGTCACTGGCCACTTATCAGCTGGATGAATGCTGCCAGTTGTGTTGGAGTGCATAACACATCGGCTGCTCTGCTAAATGCCTCAGTGCTGCTGGTGCCAACCAAAGTCAGTCTCTGGTAGAGCTATGTGGTAGAGCTATGTGCACAAGGTGCCACTTGTCTCCTCTGGCATTAGGCGTGAAAATAAAAATAAAAACAAAGTTGCTACCTCAGTGTTTACTTCAGTCATGTGTCCAATCAGACACTGCGTGGTGCTCACAGTGGGGAGGTGCCTGATGCTGCGGCAAAGAAAACAGCACAGGCAGGATTCCGCCCTCCGGACCCACTTATGGGCAATAGCATGCCTGGATTTGTAAATAGTTTCTGAACATTGTTCAGGAAGGGTCCCGCTGAGAGATCACGTGGTACACCCAGAGATTCAGAGTTTGGGCTCATCTTGATTGAAACCCTGGCCATGTGGCACTATAAAAACAGTTTGGATCATTTTTTTGTAATCAGGTTTTATTGGGTTTTAGATCACTTAATATCACAAACACAGGTACATTTTCTGTTGTCATGCAGTGGTGAGGCATCACCATTTTACTCCATCAAGGATCAGTGTACAACCCTCCCAAAACTTTTTTTGCTTCCCCACTCCACCCCTATCCCCCTATGGGTCATAGCCATTTAATGTACCAGTGTGAAATCATTGCATCATTTCCATGACTATCCTGCTAGATGGTGCAAATCTCTGAGGTAACCTATAATCCCTCTCCGTGGTAAATAGTGTACGGCACTTAAGATCATTGGGTAGCTTCCTGAGGATACCTAAAATGCTAAGGAATTGTAGGTGCACGTGATCCCCTGAGGGAAGGCTCTGGGTATGGGGGTTCTGGGTCTTTTAGCCTATCCACCAATGTCTCTGAGGCCACATCTAGAGAGCCTATTCCCCTTCTTGCTTCTCTCATCAGCACTCCTCCCTCATAATCTACCCATTTATTAAGCTGTCTTCGCCAGGTCCTTACTCAAAGCCTCCGTGGGCCTTCCAGTCCCTAGTGATTTATTTTTTTGCAAATAGGAAATCCAGGTCTTAACATTTGCTGGTGACCTTGGTTTTAGAGGTATGTGTGACCCAGCTCAGGAGACAATTACCAGGAGGGCAGGGGAGTTCCTTCTCACTAACTTCAGCGACCGCCCTTGTTATTTCCTCCCAGTAATTATTTAATGAGGGGCAAGTCCACAACATATGTAGAACCGCAGCCCCTCCTTCTCCGCCCCTGCATCAGTCGTGTGGAAGTATTTATTAATTCGCCCTGGTGTAAGGTATGCACTGTGCAGTATGTAGTAGTTAATCAACTTAAATCAGGCATTTCTAGATACCTTAGGGGACTCTTTCAAGGATGGCCTCCCAGTCTCTTTCGGCTACTGGGATCCCTTGGTCTTCTTCCCAGCGCACCCGCAGAGTCTCCAGTTGCTGGAGCATATCCTGCCTCATTGCTCTATACAGACATGTAAGCGCCCTGAAAGTGCCCAAAGAAAGGGCAATATATTGGCATCTTTTATGAGATCTTGGTTCTGATGTACTCGTCTTTCAGGTTTTACGAAAAGCCGCCGTCACTGCTTTGTGGAGCAAGAAGTGGCTCAACAGTTTGGATCATGAATGATGTTTAAAGATCAAAGACACCTGTGTATTTTGTGATACAGCAGGCTCTTCTCTGGGCAGCACAGCGCACTCTGCCTGCTTGAATGCATTCTTGCAGAGCGTGCCACGTAGGGTTTTCCCAGGGCACCAAAATGCCTACTAATGCATTTTAGTGCAGTTCATTATTGCAGTGTGCCGCACACCAGCACAAAAATGCGTTAGTCTAATCTCTGATACATGGCACTTGGCAGGACTGATTAAGTATTAGGTCTGGAATATTACAATTTGTTTTTCTTTATAAGACTTTTAGTTTTGTATATATTAGGCATCCATCAAATAACGACTTGCAATCACGTCTGACCTGCAAATTGGCGGTTATAGACAAGTAACTTTTTTCCTTTTTTCCTTTCTGAACTGGTCTCATTTGTGTTATTTAATTATATCTGCGTTCAGCTTTTTTTTTAGTTATAGGATTGTTAATGCATTTTTAACAATTTGACCAGGTGCCTAATATTAAATTGCCTCGAGAAGAGGAAAGACACACTGCAGTAAATACATATGAAAAAAAAGGATGGCTGTCATATTTAGAGTGGTGCCTAGCTTGTCACTCCCAACAGCATGATTCGTAGATAATTTTGCTTGATCCTTTTCACTTTATGAAGTCCTGTCCTCTCGCTCTGCAAAAAGCCTGAGCAAGTCGCATGTCCAGATCATACTCCTTCTGAAGTGCTCTCACGATGCCCAGGAAGTTGAATCATCTATTACAGACATTCAATGCTGATGCCATCATGCAATGCCCTCCAGAATATTGGTAGGAAGCGAAGGTGGTACCAGCTTTTTAAGAGGGTGAAGACAGAGAAAGTGGCTCTGGTTATCAGCCCATATCATTGAGGGATTTGCACGCTCAACGTTTTGGAAAGCTGAGACCTAAGTGTGAATGGGCAGAGGAGGAGGAATGGTTAGCCAAGCAATATGATGCTTATCAGCCCTCCAGGAATACTAGGGATGAAAGTGTAAATCTCTTGCTTTTTGCATCAAAGTTGTTTGTTATAGAAAAAATCAAAAGTTGTACTTAGCATTTATTGACCTGAAGGCAGCGTGCTAAGTGGCCGACAGATGTCAATTCTGGAACATTTTGCTAAGGATGGGTGTTGGGTTTAGTCTATTGAACTGTATTATGGCATTGAACCATGATAACATGGCTTGTGTTAGACTTGGCAGGAATGTCTTGAGTAACGAATATTAGAACATTGGAATGTGAGCACTCCATTGAATACAATAGAGTGCTCCGAGCTTTTAAGGGCCGGTAAAAGCCTGCAAAGCAACATTACAATGTTGTTTTACAAAGGCCTCTCGGAGTCCGAGGGGATTTAAACCCCCTCGAACTCCGAGAGGCCTTTGTTTTATTTGTTAGAACATTCTGCCCTCTAGTAGTAGAATGTTCTAATAGCCTTATAGCCCTTCGTAGCTGGGCTATACCGGCTATTAAAGTCCAGCTCCCTTGTTAAAGGCCTGGAGCGGGCCTTTAATAGCTGCTATAGCCCGCTACGGCGGGCTATAAGGCTATATTATGTTGTAGGAGGAAAAGCGAGGGCTGCGTACTGTACCCTTTCTTTTTTTTTAGTTCTGGCTTGACAGTGCAATTGCTACCAGATCTTATGTCATCGACAGAAAAAAGAGCTTTAAGAAGCACTATTGAGAGAGGGGCTTTGGCTCTGCCCACACGCTGATTTCCCCAACGAAAGCATTTGTCTGGGAAGAAGTTGGGTGCTTCTGCTGAAAGAGTCCTTGTATTGCATTCTATGCCTTACTGGAAAGCATTTTCTCAGCAGAACGGGTCTATGATGGTTATGGTTATAAGCCAAAGACTCAATGTATCTGATGCCATAGGCCTGCGCTGTTTATTATGAAATATTACAACAGTGGCAGTGGGGCCTGATGATTTTACTGTGAAAAGCATTTGCTCTAGCCAAATGGTATTTAAGGGTGGTGTAAATGAGTACGGAGGTGACACAAGGACCAGCACAATGATTTCATTCATTAAGGCTTTTATTTCGGATTTACCCAGACTCCTGAATCAAGGGTCCCTGTTGCTCTTGAAGGATCAAAGGAAAGCTCAGTCCTATTTAGTGTTCTTGGGTCCAGGGGGTTCTTCCTCTGGGCAGAGCATAGCATCTCCTCTAGGGTGGCTGACCCAGGGAGAAATAAAAAAGAAACTAGATTACTGTGGGATTTTTTTTATAACTCCCTCTCCTTGGTCATTTGTTCCTGACCCATCTTCTCTCCACCCCTTTATAGTGCCTCACCCTTTTAAATTCCCCTGGATAGATCCTTTATTACTGGTTACCTTCAAGGGAAAATGCCACTCTCCTTTCTCTTCTTTCTGGCTTTATGGATGTTCCCAAGTTCTTTCTCTTAAATTCCCTGCAGTCGCTTTTTGACCAGGCTTTAATTCAGAAAAACAGAAAATGTCCTCAAAAGAGGAGTCTTTATTGAAAGAAATATCGGTTGAGGTAACTGATGAACCTGGTTTCTGGTGGGAGTGGTAGCCTTGAAGAAAAATGAGGCCATGGCTTGTGCCTAACTGCCTGAGACTGCAACCTCAGACATGATGCAGGCCACTGTCGATGTGACTGGGAAACAAAGCTTAGGAGTGGCAAATGCAACTGGGACCACTGAGGAGTCTGTTGCATTGAAATAGCTGTGGGGGAAATGGCCTCTGGCTTTGCTTTATAGATGTGTTGTGCCGGAAACTCGAGCAAATAGCTATCGAGAGCTGGCAGCTTCTGTAGAACTGCTGGGGACTTTGGTCCGCTGCTGTTTTTGCTGGCTGTGTGAGCAGCAGGCTGAGAGATTTCACACAGGGTTAAGTCCTCCAATGTTGGCTTGTTGTGCAAGAAGCAGGGGCTACATGGCATTGGCTAGTGATGTGGAGAACTGGGACTGAGGGCTTTTATACTGGGTCAATAAGCTATATTACATCACAATAAAACCTGTAGGCAGGTATTTTGTTACATGGAACCTCACAGATTACTGTGGTAGGTATGGACTTTGGTGTTGGCTAACCCTATGACATACCTGAGGGTAGAATAATTCCATTGAGATCATCTTTTTTAGGCCCTCTTAAGAAGGGTTGTCAATTGTTTTGCCCACCGTAATTTTGTATATATTTATAATTTTATGAGTATAAGTTTGATGGTTGCATTTTGGAAAATCATATATCTCAATATAGTAGGCTTGAATTGTATGTGGTGATAAGCTAATGGTGAAGGCTTTAGGCCTTATTGGTTCACCAGTAAACTTGAGTTCAGATACTGTAGGTCTGATCTGTTTAGCATGGTAAGTTACAACCAAAAAGTAGGCTTAACTTATTTATTTGCATTTGTTTTAGCATTTCTATAGCGCTTTCATACCTCTTGTCGAGGTCCGAAAGCGTCCTGTGGACCTCTGGTTCTGAGGTGCATTGATGGGAGAAGAGTGTTGGTTAAAGTGTCATCCATTAGTGTTGAGTAATGCTGTCGTGTGTGGTGCCCAGTGTTGCCCAAACTTGATGCAGCTGCATGTGAGTGCTTATCCCTCATGTGGTGGGAAGCAAAGAAGTGACAATATGTTTGCAAGCAGCACACACAAACCAATTAAGATTGTGTCGCCTCAGAGGGAGTGAGTCTTAGTTTTGAGAAAACCCAAGACTTAGAAGCTATTCTGAAATGCAAATTATTTTTGATGACTATGACTCTCGTAAGCAGTTTTATTCAATAATATGCAGGACTATACTTAGAAACAGCTACCTTCTATGCCGGTTCTATGGTATGTAGAAACTATCAAGTGGGGCCATTCCTGATCTGAGGTTTCACCTTGGTTGTAAAGTATGAGTTTCAAAAGGCGAAAGCTGGTTTCCAGCCCACAGATTGCCTGAGGTAAAATGGAAAGTTATTTAAAGGATATTCTTCAGGCAGCGGGAGTACTTTGAAGACAGATTTAATATGGTCAGGTCTGTTTGGGTTGTGGATTTGCTTAGGTATTGCGTTCTGTATTCCTTGCAGTTTAGCAACCGATTTCCTACTGTGCCCAATGTAGAAGTCATTTAAATCTTGCAGTATTAAAATCACTACGGCCAGCTATGCTGCCACCTACGGAAGAGCTCTAGGTAGGTGTAGATGCTCTGTAGACTTCTCATCAAGTAGAGCGAGTCCCTTATTTTGTTCACTGGGGATAGAAGTGAGGGGTTGCAGTCCATATTCACATCAAGAATTCTTACTTCAGTTGAAGGAGTGGCTGCCCCATTATCTGATACAAAGATATTGAGTTATATTTGTGCCACAAACCACACATGTTTCTGTTTTTGTGGAGTTGCATTGGAGATAATTGCCTAGCATTTGTTGTACCACAACTAATAGGCTGTCGCCGAGTCTTGAAGATTTTACCTGTAAGTGTTGTTTAGGCTTTAAGACAATATAAATGTCATCAACTTAGTTGTACCACAGGAGCTTGAAGGAGTTCACCACTTAAAGAAGAGGAGCTTGGTAGATATTGAAGAGCAATGGTGGGACTGTGTAGAGCCGGGGGGGGGTAGCATGATTTGCTTGACTTAGAGAGGAAGTAGGCTTCTTGGTTGGCAGCTTTCTTCATGAAGTGGTTTACGAAGGTATCCCACAGCTCTTGAAAGGATTTCATCTTTGCTGAAGTGCTGGCAGGATTCCAGAATTCATTGACTATTCTGAAGAACCTTTTGGTTGGACATGTAGCTTTTGAGATGTGTTGTGCATAGTGGGACCTCTATCCCTTTTGTTAGAGAGAGTCTGTAGATTTAGCATTGCTTTTGGAGGTGCGTTTTATTGTCTGAGTTGGGTGTTTCCTCAAAACTTTCTTGCAGTTCTACATTTTCCATAGTTTTACAACAGAGCTGAAACAACAGTTCTCCTGTTGGGCCGCAGACTTGTGGATTTTTTAAGAGATCATCATCTTGACAGCCCCTTGAGCTGGAAGAATTTTTAGAGTAGGGGTGCTGGCCAGTAACGTCACCTCAATAAAGGTGTGGGGGATATGTTACAACCTATCTTCAAAGACACAACAAATGCTACCAGAAGAAAAAATATTGGAATGACCCCTTCATTGTTCATTCTCCATCTAAACTCTATAATTTTTATGGGAGTGCTGAAGCAGTTCCTGCACTCCTAGTTGTAGCACCTCTAGATCTATCCCATACTTGCCAACATTTTAAAGCAGGCAAGAGGCGGATTTTACACAAATAGTCAGGAGAATGTATTTTCCCCACTGACTTATAGTGAAACAGAGGCAATCTGCCTGAAACAGGTCTATTGGCATGTATGGTGACAGACAATCAGCATTTCAGTTTTGGCAGTTTAATAACACAGGGCAAACAAAAACAGAGTTCTAAGCTCTTTTTTGTTTTCACTTTGTAAAACTGCCAAAAATAAAATGTTGAAGTCTGTCACATGATCTAATCTCTCTCTCCAAAAATTAAGAACGAAATGTTAACCTTTGATGTCTTAGGTAATTCTTGGATGGGGAGATTGAAGCATGCGACACAGGCATCAACATTTTATTTTTGCCAGTTTCACAAAAGTCCGAATCGGGTTTCTACATGTAGGAATCGGGAGGCGGGAGACTACCTTTAACAAGCATTGGCATAGCCAATAGGTCTCGCCTTTGGGGTTTTGCTAGAGCTATTAGTTTTGCCAATATTTGTTAGCTAAGTTAGCGTGTTCAAACCTCACAGAATATAGCATGCCTCGCAGAGCAGCACATGCTCTCTGACCCAAGATGCCCCAGTTTTTTCATCCCACTTAAAGTCCGTCAGTTTATTTACAAACACAGACAGGCCATGTATCAACTTAAAACTAAACGCACAGTTCTGCCACTTCAGAAAGCTCCAATACTGTAAAATCAGGGAGAGGCGCCTTCATAGCTTATTTGACATGCGGGAAGGTCGCTTTTTGAAAGAAGGATAAAACGAACGTCCAGGGACAGCATAGAACACCAATCTGAAAGTGGTCCCCATTTTCTGCTAAAAGGAAACAAATGCTGCAGTAGATAGAACTATCCATCCAAGATCACACTGCTCAGTAGGAAAGCTGGGATTATGAAAACAGCGGCCCCTCGGTTTAGAAAGCACAGGTTGGCAAATAAACTACACAACCTCTGAGTATACACCAACCCTGTCTGTTGGATGGCAGGAGCAAGGGCAGGTATGCGTGTCCCTTTTGTGCCGGGCAGCCACGGACTGAGCGCAACCCTCCCTCCCCCCGTCCTCCTCCTGGTTCCAGCACGCCGGTTCCCGGAACTAGGCCAGATACCAGCTCAAACTGGTTTCAAATGGATTTGTAAGTTATCCGAGATGGAGTGCCCATGTTGTGTTTGTATAACGTGGGTTCCATACAAGGAAACTGGGTAGGTGTTAAAGGGACACGTAGCACTAGAAACGTAAAAAACCCTGTCTTGTGTTTAGTTTACATAAGGATTAGGGAGATTTAATTAAGAAAGGGGTTTGGACTTCCAGCTTGCACGTTTGCTTTGGCACAAACAGACTCGTCATATATGAAACTGTTACACTGTTGTCGAATCGATGCTTTCGTGTTCTTTCCACTGGAATAAATGTAAGTAAAGCATTCGTCCGATGCTACAATCAAAATATCCTTCAAACACACAACTTGAAATGCACTTGGCTTTGCATGTGTTGTCTGCACAAATGATTGTAGAAACACACACCAGTGCACTGTGCGCGCATGGGAGCGGTTTACAGTATCAAGAACAGCCTGCTCGAGGAAAAGTGTGCGTGTTCAAGGAAAGCGTGTGCACGAGTAGACAGCGGTGTGCATGCCTGCGGGCATGCTTGTAATGGAAAAATAGAACTGGTGTACCAGAGTACCTGCTTGTTTTGAGAAGTGCCGGTACTCTCCAATTAAAACTATTACGTTTTTCTTGAGAAATGCAGGTACTCTCCCTCGCAAAATAAAAAAAGAAGTCTTAAGAGATGGAAACAGGGTGCCAGGAAGGGCAAGGGTGAGACAGGCAGGGGAGAGAGAGTATAGAAACAGAGGAGGAAGACAGGCACAGCACAGACACGGGGGCAACCGACGAAAGAGCACTGAGAGCACAGGAGCAAAACCGGCAGATCACTTCAATAAAAACAAGCACGGCACGAAAGTGAAAGTGACCGCGAGACAGGCAAGAAAGTGAAAGCTACCGCGAGACAGGCAAATGAAAACAAGCGCACGCGGCCACGATAATTAGAAACAGATGGCTCCTGCGTGCCGTTGCTCGCGCCCGCAAGGTGGATGCCGCCACACGTACAAGTGTTAAAAAAGTGCAGACCGATTCCAAAAGGTCATCTCCTAAAGTAGTGCATGCGCATGCGATAGGCTCGACCTAAAAACGGCAGTCTTCCGCCTGAATCAAGAGAACTGGCATGTATGTCCAGGCAAGTGGAGAGGTGTTCTTGGAATTAATTTACATTAAAAAAATTCCACAGAATGTTTGTTTCCCAAGGGGATGTTCGGCAGAAAATTAACAGTGTTATGATTGTAGCCAAATGTGTGAATAGGACTGGTGTTAAATTCACGCCCAGATTTTCTATGCTGGAGAGGGGACAGGAGGTCAATCGTAGTGTTGGTTAGTCGAACTAGATATTGAAGTTCACTAGTATACACAGGTTTTTGTGATCCATTGTGACAGAAGCTAGCAATTTCAGACTGGAATGCACGAAAGCAGTGTTGTTGGGGTGGTTGATAAATAAGGCGGAATGACAGTTGGTCATATACATAATTTCTGGGTTTTTTTAGGTTCTCGCATTAATTAGCATGCATAATAGGTTGTTGATGTTGGTTTTGAGGAAGTTTAAAGATAGTGGTTGGTTGTGTCTTGATGTGGTTTGAACACTTATCAAACAGCAGAAATGTACTTAAGTATTGGCATTATGTATGGGGCACTTCCTACCCATGACTGTAGCTATATAAAATAATACTTTGTTCAATTAAAATTGATGCAGTTCTATGGTGGGAGATGGATGAGCAGACTTTTTTACTTTTGATACCTCGATTTGCTCATGTTGTAATTCTTGCAGTTCAACTTGATGCACACAATGCATATCATGTTGTAGCTCTAGACAGTGAAGCAGCAGAGACAGTTATCTGTTGCGTAGGTGAGCATTATGCTTAGGGAGGCTGCATAATGACTTTTATTTGTTTCGGGACGGAATGGATAGGTGAATGCCCTGGGATTCTTTTTTTGTAGGGATGAGTAGAAGGGTGAATGGGATAGAAGTTAGGTGGGTAAGGATCACAGGAATAAGGAGGATAGGCAGAGAGAAAAGGGTGTGAAGATGAGAGGAAGGTAGAATTCCTTGACAGACTCAGGCATGCATGAATGGAGGTTCATAAGGGAGGGAATATATTTGAGATTCGTACTGGGAGAATGAGTGTAGGAGAGTGTGAGGAGGAGAGGCATACATTAGTTATACATTCCTTACCTTAGAATAACCCCCAGGCGTCAGTAAGTGGCGTCGGTCGACTCTGCGTCTGTCGTCGGCATCGTGGTTGCTGGGATGACGTCTGGGTGTCTACTTAGACGCCGCCCCTGCTGACATCAGTTCTGACATGACTTTCCACACCATAAGTGCAGAGCCAAGCAAGACAGTGACCACTGGTGCACAAAACTAGGGCCCTGGAAGGGAGTCCCTATCCCTAGAAGTCAGTTCGCAGAACGGGGAGGATGGGTGGGGTGGTAAGGAATCTATAACTAATGTATGTCTCTTATAGATACATCATTACCGAAGGTAAGTAACTTGTTCACCTGAAAGAGACCATTAGTTATAGATTCCTTACCTTAGAATAGATACCCCAGCAATGCCAACCCTGGAGGTGGGTCTGGGAAATAAGTTCACACCAGAATGTCCTGGAGAACAGAACGGCCAAAGAAGCTGTCTCTCCGAACTTGGCTATCCAGGCAGTAATTTGCTGTGAACGTGTGCAGGGATGCCCAAGTGGCTGTCTGGCAGATTTCAATCAACAGAACTCCATGTCCCAAAGCTGTCGCACTGGTAGAGTGGGCGCGCAGTCCTACTGGAGGCTCCTTTTTCGCCAAAGAATAGCAGATTTTGATGCATAGGACAATCCATTGAGAGATGGTACGTTTGTGCATGGCCTGACCTTTTTTAGCGCCCACATAACCCACGAAGAGTTGATCGTCCACCCGGAAATCTTTGCTGCGGTCAATGTAGAAGGACAGTGCACGTTTTGGGTCCTGACGGTGGAGTCTCTCCTCCTTTTTGGAAGGCTGCAGAGGTGGGAAGAAGGTGGACAATATGATGGTCTGACCTATGTGAAAAGAGGTAACCACTTTGGGCAGAAAAGAGGGTGCGAAGGACAACTTTGTCCAGATGAACTGCAAGAAAAGAGGCTTAGTGGAAAGAGCCTGCAGGTCACTCACCCTGTGAGCAGATGTGATGGCAAGCAGGAAAGCGGTCTTTAAGGTAAGAAGACGAAGAGGACAAGTATGTAGTGGCTCGAAGGGAGCAAACATAAGGAAAGTAAGAACAAGATTCAAGTCCCATTGGGGCATTACAAAAGGAGAGGGAGAAAAGAGATGAATAATGCCCTTTAGAAATCCATTTGCAATCAGAGACTTGAAACGAGAAGGCTGATCAGGAAGGTAGCCTTTAAGAGTGCCCAGAGCAGAGCCCTGCTGGGCCAAAGATAGAATTAGGAGGAGAACCTCTGAAAGAGGGGCAGAAAGGGTATCCACAGCCTTTGCTGTGCACCATGCCACAAATTTGTTCCATCTACAGACGTAGACCGTTTTAGTGGAGGGACGCCTGGCTGCCAAGATAACATTACAGACTTCGGGAGGAAGGTTGAAATCTGTCAACTGTCACCACTCAATCTCCACGCAAGGAGGTGGAGGCTGGACAGGTTCGGGTGGAGGACCGTCCCCAGCTGCTGCAACAGAAGATCCTCCCGAAGAGGCAGTCTGATAAGAGGATTGATGGCCATGCTCAAGAGCTCAGGGTACCAGACTCTTCGTACCCAGTCCAGAGCCACAAGAATGACTTGGGCCCGGTCGCGCTTGATCTCTTTCAGCACTCTGGGCAGAAGTGGTACAGGCGGAAAGGCGTATAGGAGGCCGCAGTTCCACTTGCGATGAAAAGTGTTGCCGAGCGAGTGCCGCCTTGGAAACTCCAATCCGCACAACTGCTGCATTGCACGTTTTCTTCTGTGGCAAACTGATCTAACCAAGGCTCTCCCCACTGCCGAAAGAGACCTTGCACCACCTCCGAGTGAAGACGCCATTTGTGATCCATCATGCACGGGCAACTGAGTTCGTCGGCCCTGGCGTTCAGAGAATCTGCCAGCTGTTGAACCACCAGGAACATGCCCTGCTGTTCCAGCCATGTCCAAAGGCGAAGACCCTCTTGACATAAGTTCCACGACCCCACCCCGCCCTGTTTGTTGCAGTAGCACATGGTAGTGGTGTTTTCTGTGAACATCTGCACTACTCTACCTTTGACAGAAGGAAGGAATGCCTTCAGTGCAAGACGGATCGCATGGAGCTCCAAAAGGTTGTTGTGGAGACCGGACTCCGCCAGAGACCAGAGATCCCTGCTCTTCGCCTCTCCCATGTGGCTGCCCCATCCCAGGAGTGACGCATCCATCACTACTGTCAACTCTGGCTGGGGAAGGGAGAGGGATCTGGCGCTGACCCAATCTTGGTTTGTGAGCCACCACTGCAATTGACATACAGTCCCCTCCGAGATCTGGACGACATCGGAAAGATTCCCCTGATGCTGCGCCCACTGGAACTTCAGGTCCCACTGCAGGGCCTGCATATGCCACCTTGTATGATCCACCAGCAGGATGCAGGAGGCCAAGAGGCCCAGCAGCCTCAGGGTCATTCTCACCCAAATCCAGGATAGTGGCTGAAACATCGGTATCATAGCCCGAATATCCTGTACTCACTGCTCAGGAGGAGAAGCCCGAAGCCACGCTGTATCCAGAACTGCTCCGATGAAAAGGAGCTTCTTAGAGGGAATCAGGTGTGACTTCGGCACGTTGATAGTGAACCCCAGCGAGTGCAGGAGGTCCGCCATAGTCTGGAGGTGGCAGACGACAGCCTGGGCGAACTCCCCTTCAACAGCCAGTCGCCGAGATAGGGAAAGACTGGAACCCCCAGATCAGCACAGATGAGCTGCGACCATCGCCATCACCTTCGTGAACACTCAAGGAGCACTGGTAAGGCCAAAGGAGAGCACGGTAAACTGAAAATGCTCATGGCCTACCGTAAACCATAGGTAACGCCTGTGTGCTGGCAGGACGGGGATGTGGAAATAGGCGTACACCAAGTCCAATGCTACCATCCAGTCTCCGGGATCGAGGGCAGACAGGACCTGAGCCAATGTGAGCATTTTGAACTTCCACTTCCCGAGGAAGCAATTTAGGGCCCTGAGGTCTAAGATAGGACGCAAGCCTTTGTCCTTCTTGGGGACCAGAAAGGAGTGAGAATAGCAACCATGACCTACTTCTGGCACAGAGACCCTTTTGATAGCTCCCTTGGCCAAGAGAGCTGAAACTACCGGGCGGAGAAGGGCTTAGTGATCCTCCGACAAGCAATGGAGTGTTGGTGGCATGGAGGGAGAAGTAGTCTTGAAGGAGAGGGAGCAGCACCTTCGGACTATCTGCAAAACCCACCTGTCTGACGTGATGTTTTGCCAGTGGGCGAGGTGATGGTGAATCCTGACGCCCACTGGCCTCTTGTGGCCCTGAAAGGTTGGACTAGGAGGGTTAGGAGGCTGCTGCAGGAGGGCCATGGGTGGACTGGCTGGGTCCGACGTCCGCAGCCACACAGAGGCTGGGTAGCTTGTGCGGCCCTGTGGCCAAATTGGGTGGAACGTGGTGGGGCACCCCTTCCGTAGCTACGAAAGGAGCGAAAGGTGGACTATGTGGGGTGAGAGGTGGCCGCGAGGCCCAAGGATCTGGCTGTAGCCCTACAATCATTGAAGCGCTCTAGCGCTGAGTCCACCTTCTCACTGAACTGGCGACAGCCATCAAAGGGAATGTCCAGAAGGGTGGATTGGACATACCCAGAGAAACCAGACTTCCTCAACCAGGCGTAGCGCCTCAAACCCACTGACGTGGAAACTGTACTGCCCAGAAAGTCGGCGGTATCCAGCCCACACAGAATGGTGAAATTAGCTGCATCTCGACCCTCAGCCACTGTGCGGGTGAGAATGGCCCGGGCCTCCTCCAGGCACTGTGGCAGCACTTGCTCAACTGTATCCCACACCGTATGGGTCTAACGTCCCAAGAGGCATGCAGTATTTACTGACCACAGCACCAAGTTGGCGGAAGAAAACTTCTTCCCAAGGTGGTCCAGCTTTTTGGATTCCCTATCTGGGGGAGCATTATGGAATGCGCCCTTAGAAGACAAGGCTTGGACCACTAAGCTCTCGGGGTAGGGTGCTGGGAGGTGAAAAGTGGGTCGCCCGAGGCCGGGCGGTGGCATCGGGCAATCATCCTATCCACAGGAGGCCCTGTGCCTGGTTTGGACCAAGTGCCCAGAAGGACATTGGTGAGGGCCTCATTAAAAGGCAGCAGGGGCTCCAAAGAGGCCACTGCTGGTTGAAGTACCTCTGTCAGGAGGTTAGTCCTGACTGCCACCGTAGGAAGCTCGAGGCCCAAGGCCTCAGTCGCCCTATGCAACACCATTGCATATGAAGCTCCCTCCTCTGTAGCCACAGTAGGGGGGAAAGCATGCCAAGGTCTGGGGAGGTATCCAAATTACTGGCATCACCCAGTTCCTCTCGCCAGTTTGTCTCATCAAGCTGGTCAGCTAAAGGGTCTACAGACCCCTCCCAGTCCTCCTCACCCTCCTCTGGCTGCACTCAGGGCGATAGGGAACGCCAAGGATGCACAGCGGTACGAAATTACCCTCCGGCACTGGTACCGACGTCGGTCTGGCACCATGTCCAAGTCGTGGTGAGGCTGGGGTCGACGTCACTGGAATCGGTGCCGGAGAAAGGACAGTGAGGTCGACCGGCGCCGATCTGGTTCCAGGCCTGGATCCTCGGGAGCCCTCTGCCACTGGAGTCACTGGAATAAAAGGCCCAGGACTCCAGCAAGGCCCACAGGCGCGCCGGCGGACTCGGGCTGCCCGAAAATGCCATGGAGCGCTTCATAAAAAGCTCGTAGCCGGGCAGGGGACACTCTGGCTCCGGGAAAGGGAGGGAAGCACAGAGCCGTCCCAGAAGCGGGCTCCAAAGAAGGAGCCAGAGAGCGACTTACCTGAGGAGTGCGAAGACTTTGATGAGGAGTGGTGGTGGCTCTGCGACCGGGACCTCGAACAACGCAGACGGAACTGCTGTGCCTTCAAGAGCTTTCGGGACCGCTCCTGCAAAGACTTTGATTCATGGCCCGACTGTCGGAGCACGACTTCGGGTCGTGGTCGCGCTCCAGGCACCAGAGGCACACGAGGTGCGGATCCCAGACGGACATCAATTTGTGACAGGAGTCACAAGGCCTGAAGCTAGTCCGATGATGGGACATCCCTTGTGCTACCAAGAGTCTAAAGACTCAAAAAAGAGGTTGACAAAAGTCGAAAAAAGTTTAGTCAAAAAATGACTAAGGGGCAAGCTTCTCACCAGATCTGCGCTGGCTGGCGCGGAAAAAGAAAGAACTGACGTCAGTGTGCAGGGGCGGCATCTAACTAAACACCGTGACGTCATCCCGGCGACCACGATGCCGGACGCGGAGTCGACCAACGCCACCTACCGACGCGCAGGGGTACTGCTACAGAAAAAGTCTCTGGATCCAGTCTGACCCTGGGGTTAATTCTAAGGTAAGGAATCTATAACTAACGGTCTCTTTCAGATGAGCCTATGCTCTGACTGTTGGGACTGTCGACCCATAGAAAAAAGACTAAACACTTATTCGTGGGGATTTGTGGGCTTGGCCCTGGTCCTGGCGAAACGCTGTATAGCAATGACCTGCAAGGCCCCAGCTGCACCACATGTTGATGACTGGCTGAGGGATGTGAAAAAAAGGATGTATGCTGAGCTTGACCAACTCCCAACACTTAATCTGGACACTAGAAGCAGGACTTTATATGTTGCTTGGAACACATATATGCAAAATGTAGAAGCAAAATCGGACAAGCGACCACCTTGAATTGGTAGCAACAGTGTGACACTTGGACTTGATGTTTTTTTTAATTTAGTTTTGTTATATAAGCTGGTACCAACACACAAAGGTCTTCATGAGACATTTGATTAAGGCGAGATTGTCAACTATGGAGCTGTTTTGTTACCTGAGATAGCACAACGCTACTGTATCCGGACGGTTTGGTTATTTTGGTTGTTGGGTCTATGTTTATTGGGATTCACCCTGAGGCACTGTAACCTTGGCCAGCTCTGTAGTGACATAGGGATGCTCCCCAGATATATCTGTAACTAGGCACCAAACCTATTACTGGTACAGAGCTATATAATGGTTGAAAACCGCATGTATTTTTGGTTATGTCTTTCTGTCTAAACAGAATAAAACTTTAAATAAAAAAAGCTTAGGTTTGTGTGGGCCATGGGCTGATGAATTTTTCCCCATTTAAATGTTAATTACTTACATACAAGTACTGTAGAAAAAACCTCCTAAATAACACTGTGTGGAATACCAAGAGAGAGGGTTGTGGACCATGGACTGATATGCACAATGATAGAAGAAGAGAAAAATTCAAATAGGGAAACAAAACAGCGCGGGGGATAAATAGAAAAGGTAAGCATGAGAGAAAATGTTAAGAAAAAAAGTAAGAATGAGAGAAAAGGTGCCCAGAGAAACCCCGAAAGGTCTGGGGAGACTGGATGGTCTATTCTGACAACTCTACTTTACAGGGCTGACGGATCAGATTTAATCAAATGCAAAGATTAAGGGGCATATGTATCAACATCACCATTTGCGATTCTCAAATAGCGATTTTTAAGGAATCGCTATTTGAGAATTGCAAAACGGGATGTATTTAAAAAATTGCAAACTTTTTGCGATTTCTTAAAATTCCATAATTGCGATTAGCAAATTGCGAAATCGCAATTAAGGAATACCTGCCCATTCATTCCTATGGGCCAGGAGACCCATAGGAATGTATGGGAAGTAATTCTCAAATTGCGATTCGCAATTTGCTAATCGCAATTTGAGAATAATTTCAAAGGTGCAAGGGTGTCAAGATGACACCCTGATACACCCCTGAAATTAGCATGTGTGGTCATATGGCGCACATACATGCCCTAAGGGCATGTATGTGCGTCACGTGGCACTTTGTAAAATTACAAAACGTGCATTTTTAAAAGAAATCGCAAATTAACACCAACTAGTAGTTGGTGGTAATTTGCGATTTCTTGAGGATTAATCGCAATCCTTTGGTGAGTGTTACATTTCATTTAAGAAATCGCAATTTGCGATTTCTTAAATGCTTACGCAAACTTAAGAAATCGCTAAATTAGCGATTCCTTAAATTTGCGTTGGGAATTTGCCTAATACATCCCGTTTTGCGAATTTTTAATCGCAAACGCTGTATTTTACGAATCGCAGCGTTTGCGACTAAAAATTCGCTTGATACATATGCCCCCAAGTACTTAAGTGGGTGTAGTTGGGTACTTTCCAGCACTGTTCTTGTTATTTTGCTATACATGTCTTAACCCCAATAAAAAGAGGCATTAAAAAAGAATAAGAGAAAAGACAGGTAACTAGAAAAGGGGAAGAAAGAACAAGAAGTGGAAGGGAGGATGATAGGAAGGAAACAGTGAAAAATATGAAAGGTAGGATAGAACAGTGAAATAATTAATGGATGGAAGGGCAAATGGGCCGGATGGAATCCCGATTGCACTAATTAAAAAGGAGCCAGAAGTGTGGTGTGATTTGTTAGAGCCTATTTTTAAATATTGCTTTCTTATGAATAAAATCCCCCCCTCTTGGAAGGGGAGCATTATAGTCTCCCTGTATAAAAAAGGGCCAAAAATGGTGCCAACTAGTTTTAGACAGATTGCCCTCCTGGATGCCTCAGGAAATTATTTGCAAAAAGCATATTATGCCATCTTCAACAATGGGTTTATGATCAGAATATCCTGCCCCCGGAACAAGCTGGTTTTAGAAAGAACCATGGCACCTTGGATAATATAGCGGTTGTTCAGACAATTGTAGAGAAATATGTTTTCGCCCGAGGAATGCCAATATATACAGCTTTTATTGATTTCTGCACGGCGTTTGACAAAGTGGACCGCCAAACGCTGTGGAGAAGACTTGTCCTCCTTGGCATACCATTTGGGTCTGATTATGGAATTGCATACAGGGACATGGTGCCAGGTTCTGATGGGAGGTTCGCAGGGGCTATCATGTAAAATTAGAACACACAATGGGCTCAAACAGGGTTGCCTATTGGCACCACTTTTATTTTCTCTGTATATCGCTGATCTCCCTGGCACTCTGAACTCGGTAAGGGGGGATGCCCCAAATATTGGTACAATGTCCATTGGCTTTCTATGATACGCAGACGATGTTGCAATATTCGATCTAACGCCTATGCAGAGGCTCACCTCTTGAAAATTAATACAGTAAAAAGCAAGATTTTGGTATTCTGTAAGAAGGGGCTTAGAATAAGGAGATGTTTAAGATGGATGCTTGGTTACAAAAAACTGGAACTGGTTAACTCGTACCTATATCTAGGGAAGGTTTTTTCCAAAACTGGACGAGATTTGGAGCATATTAAACACTGTGTCGGTAAACCTGTCTCCCAGGCAAGTGCACTAAATAGATTCTATAAAACTTGCGGGAGACGCCATTTTGGCCATGTTTTATCTGTTTTTAAGGTCAAAATCCCCCCCCTCATTAATATATGCTGCCGAGGTGCTGGACATGAATTATTGGCTTTCATTCGATAAGGCAGAAGGGAGAATCCTGCATCAAATTTGCAACTTAAACTCTTTGGCAGTCCCACAAGCACTGTGCCTCGAGTTTGGATAAGTCTCGTCCTTTACCCTATCCCTGGCTGCGGCTCTTAGATGGGGTAATTCCCTCCTTTTGGGGGAGAATGGTACACTTGGGGCCGCCCCGAGAATAGAAATTTTTGACATGCAAAAAGAACAATCAACGTTTTTTAGGTCCTTTGTATGTGCAAATGACACATTCGGTCTTAGTATGAATTCCGCTTCTCCTCTGTCCAAACCTGTACTGAAACAACTTCTAAAGAAGTTTAGATCCCCTATTAGTTTGGCGAGGGACGCGGCCTTCAGCCAGTCCAGGTCCAGTAATGAGGCGGTCAGAGGGAGTGCTCTGGGGAATAGACCACAGCCTTACTTAACTTTGAATATCCCTCACGGGATTAGAAGGCTGATACTCCTACTGAGATCTAATTTGCTGCCTCTAAGAGATGTTACTGGTATCTGGGATAAAACACCTAGAGAGAAGAAAATGTGTGAATTGTGCCAGCTGCAAATCCAATATCTTAATCATGTGCTTTTTGTATGCTCAAAGCTGCAAAGTGCCAGGCAAATGTTTTTAAACCCAGTTTTTATTCAATGTAATACCCACTCTGCCCCGGAGGCAGCTCTTTGGTTCTGTCCCCTACGAATGAAATGGTTTGTTTTAAGTTATATCAATTTTTAAAAATATTTCTGCCTATTTATTAGGATTTTTTTTTTTGTCTCATGTATTTATAGCACTATTTGCACATTTCTTATTATGTCGATAAAATAAATTTTGTGGTCTGTTATTTGCCGGTATCATGTATTTTAGCACTATTTGCACACTTTTTAGTATGTTTGATATAAGAATTTCCATAGGGATGTATAAGGAAGAATTTTGTATTGTACGTAAAGTTTGTCTCTTTTTTTTATCTGATGGTGTGTTTTTGTGGACCTCCGTAGGAGTTCCATAACAAAATAAATAAATAAATTGGAAATTGGAAGGGCAAATGGATGAAAAGATGGAAGAATGAAAGAATGTATGAATAGTGAAACGATCCATAGGTGAAAGGATGGATGGAAGAATACATGGATGTATAGATGCATGGATGGAAAATGAATGGATGAAGAAATTATTGTTGGATGAGGGTAGAGGGAAAGGTTAAGGGATGGACAGATGGATGTGGATAGATAGACGGAATGGTGAACGGGTGGATAGATAGATGGTTGGAAGGAGGATGAGAGTAACTCTTATAAGGAGGGTCTGGTTTGCTTGATTTGCGTGATTGGTGTCAATGGAGGTATTTTTTATAGTAGGGGTATTTCAGTTTCCTGGCTACTCCCTTTGCTCGACAACGCGGAGTGCGATTGAAATGCTGATGAGGGAATTATTTTTTAATATTGAGCCCCTCACAGAGTGGGTCCCGCCTATAAAGGCTGGCCGGACTACCATAGACAGCTCCAACCACAGTTGAGAGGCAGAGGGTGAGGTAGGGGATTCTTGCCTTCAACTGTCTAATAGAAAAAAGCGTAGTAATTTAGACCAAAAAGAGTATATAAAAACAAAGCACTGTCTGTGAGGTGATGTTTGAGTTTCTGACAAAAGCTCTTTCTTTCTTTTGGAGGTAGGTGGAGTGGTGATAAGGGGGGAATGCACTTTGTGAAGACTGGAAAGTGATGTGCCCTGACCACAGCCCTTTCTCCCTCTTGCAGGTAGAAGATGATCCTGAACTTAATTAACTTTGAAAATAATTATAACCTAATACTATCAACCTTCCTGAAAAATGGACTTTATTACTGCAAACAGAAACTAAAATACAATACTGACTGATGGGCTTTAGCCCTCCCAAGGAAGACAGATACTACTATGTCTCTGATTAATGAAGTTTGTCCTTACCAAGGAGAAAGAGAATCTTGTGTATCTCAAATTCATAAAACTTAAAAATCGAAACTCCTCTCTAATTACCTTACTCTTGATCGTGCCATCTTTAAATAAATAATCCACAGAAAGGGTTAAGAGATACTTTAGAGAGAAGTGTTTAGTGTCAGGGGTATGTGGAAGGGGGTATAGGTGGGTCGTGTGGTGGTCAAAGGGGCTTCGAGTGTTTAAAGGCAGAGGTAGGAGAGAGAGTAAGGCCAATAAATTGCATTTGGTGGAGGGTGAGATCCGTTCAGCAGAGGTAAGGAGGTCTGGATAGAATGGCAGGAAAAGAAGCAGAAAGTGGTCATAGGTGTGGAATACAGGGTGAAGAGTATGTGTAGGGAATAGCAAGTAGGAATTAGGATTACATTTTGGTATTAATGGATTGTAACCTTCAGAGTTGTGCTGCATCATTTTAGTTAATGATGTTTACCCATTGTATCTTGACACTGATTATGCTCTGGCTGATATGCTGAGGTTAGCCTGACAGCAAATATGTTTTAGAGTTATAGACTTAAATGAGGTGCAGAGGTTGAACAGAGAAACTCAAATGTGTACCCATGCAGTCCGAATGTCTCTGCGAGACCTGTCATGGGTGGTGATAGGGCTACTGAGGAGAGGACCTGAACACTAGAGTAGCACGTCTTTGAGGTCAACCCAAGCAGAGTCATGGATGGGTAGACCCAGACATTACTGTAGTAGTTCTAGGAGGCCGGCGCAGAAGCATAGTTAGGGCAACCTATCAGGGGATCTAAAGAGACAATAGTAGGTCTGGGTGGCGAGCCCAGAAGCAGAGTTAGGGCAAACGAGCAGGGGTCCTAAAACTACGGCTGTAGGTCTGTAAGGCCTATTACTGTGGAGAAGAGTTAGGCACAGAATACATTCTTGTGACTCTAACAGGAGTAGGCAGATAGGACCTTTCTATGTACACCTGCCCAGAAACACCAATTACAGTAAGGTGCCAGGAAGAATGATACATACCTTTCTGATTTGGTAATTCAAGTTTTTGCTGAGATGGCTGGGCACAGGTGAGCAAGGGTTCTGGCCCCTGCTCTTTGTAGGCCCTGCCAGAACCAAACAGGGAAGTTGACAGAGGTAGTTGTCCCCAAACTGACTGCCCTTTATCTAACTACCCTTTGCCTAGATGCCTTGAGAGAATAGGTTAAGTTGGAAGGGAAAGAAGGGGCAGAGGCAATGAGAACTAGATGGCTGAAGTGAACCCTGGACTACAAAGGAAAATAAAAATAAAAAGATTATGAAAACCATATGTTTAAGCCAGCAGGCAATAAAACGTGAATTCTTGTTATACTGTGTTAATGGCTGGAGAAAGGTACTTTCTTACATGAAATCTCATAACTACCATAACTGGCAAGGATTTTGGAATTGGTTACCGCTCTGACAAACCCCGAAGATAAAGATTTGCACTCTGAAAATCCTTGCTATGCCATTTTAAAAGTAGTCATATATTATTTTTCCAGCTCCAGCCATGTATTTATTTGTAATTGTATGTGTAGTACTTAACTGCAGTAAAGTCCCTTTTAGACCTAGCTTAGCAGTTTTAGTTGTCTTCCGAAATAAACAAAATACATACAGATACATATTATGCAGCTTTGAGGCAGTCCTCGTTATCGATTGGTCTGTTCCAATGTAATTTGCATTCTGTTTCCACCCACACCAGCATATAGAATGGGGCAGTGGATCAGTCAACTTAAGCAATTGGCTCCAGTGTCTTCTCGGGACGGTATTTTACTTGATCAAAGGCTCACAGCTACACGAAACTGACTGCCCTTAAGTCCCAGAGCTAGTGGGCTTGTCTTTTAGTTCCCCATGTCTTCCTTTTAAGAAGTATGCTTTAATTTCTTTCCTTCTCCTTTTTTATGTTTTTTGGCATGCCAACTAAATCCTGATACAGTGTGTCCGCGCCATTCACTTGCTGTTCATTTCCTCTGCATTGTACTGCATCCCTTGCTGCCACTGCTTCTAAAATGGGAGGCCATCTTGGAATGGTATTGTCCATAGTGTATCATTGTTTACTGTTCCAAGATGGCCACCACGTTTAGATGCAACACATTGAACGTCTTGGATCGGTACTACAATGATACACTACCAACTTTAGAAAACCTTTCACTGTGTGAGGAGGGAGCGGGGCTTTGCAGAGGCATGGGGCACTTAAACTCACCGCCTCTCCCTTCTCACACCAAAAGAAAAAAACAAAGTTTTTGAGGCTGCCACCGAAGTTCATGCACCATAATAGATATCGGCTGCACAGAGCTCCCACACAATTAGCTGAAACCCTGCTCTTTACAGCAGGTTCTAGTTAATTATGTGCACACCATGTGATATTGGTTACTCACTAAGTGACCAAGTGAAGGAAGGGAATATTGTGTGACACACAGTGGCTCCAGGCAACTTTGAATATCTGGATACACTATGCACAATAACAACCCAAGATGGCACTTCATGACATCTACTGGGCGGCCAACTTGGAATAGTTTATCGCGTATTTTTGTTTTAGCATTCCAAAAGTGCCAACATATTGCTTCTAAAGGTGGCACCCATGCTTGGACTTTAAAACAATGATACACCATAAATAATACCATTCTAAGATGGTAGCTCACTGCTCTGTTTAATTTTTTGCATATTTTTTTATCAGAAGAATATGCTCACCACATTTATGCAAGGTCATTTTTTTTAGTTTTTGTGCTTTTCTTTTTTAATTATCTTGGATACGATTGTTAAGTTTGCACGTGTGTTTTATTGTGGATTGGTAAAAATGTGAATCCAACAGTGAGTCAGTAGGTGAATAAATGAGTGCAAGATGAGTGACAAACTGCATATATGAACAGTTATTGAGCGTTTAAACTCACCAATTACTTAAAAGGCACTTATAGTTATAAGCCACAATTACTGACATTGACAAGGCTTTTTTATGTATAAGTGAACTCATATTTGCATGCCACTAGTTCGGCCCCAGGAAGTTGAAAGGCCTACCATACATCCAACGTCTACGTTTCAAAGTTTCAATATTTGTTCTCCAATACAGCAATCTGATAGTGCTAAAATTACATCATGCAATTATTTTTTTTGAGGGAATATTAGAACAACTGGTTATTTTGAGACACCACAGAAGGTAGAAGGCTGAAATAGAGATGAGTGTTGAAGAAAAAAAGTTAAGGAACAAGACCAGCATGGAATTACGTTCATTAGCAAATATTAAAATGTAATCTTCTTACATTAAGAAGGCTGTACTCGTACGTCTGAAACTGATATTAACAGACGAAAAGTTCAGAACATTTCTTCCAAATCCACCATAATTGGTACACCAAGGAACGCTGATCTGGAGAGACAAAGTATTCAAACCTGTCTGGATATCAGTGAAACAATCATACAATAAACAGTAGTCGAACGGCACATTTCACTGTTTGCACTGCGCAAACTGAAACAATATATCTCCACTGCAAATGCAATTTACTATCCACATACTGGTAACAAAATTACATTCATCCGTTATTTTACATGCAAGAGCAAATACATCATTTACACAATACGATGTTCATGTGGACTATAGGGCTGGCCAAACCACAAGACAGGTAAAATTACAATGGCTTGAACATAAAGCAAATGTATGAACAAAAGGTGACCAATTGCAATTGGCACATAATTTTATGCAGTCAGGCCATTCATCTACTTAAATGAGCTTTGAGGTTTTGAAGAGGATTTACCTTTCCCCAGATGTGGAGACCAAAAACTTCAATTAAGCCAAGAGAAATCGGACAAAAAATATTTGTGCAATAATACAAAAAGGTTTAAATGATTTTGAAGACTTAATGTACTTTTTATAATACACAATTTATTAGTACATTTATTGATACAGTATCAGCAGATAAAACAAGCATGGTTTAAATTAAAACAAACAAACAGAGCACAGAGGACGAACAAGGAACAATGAAATGTGGATAGACGGTTGAGTAGTTTGAAAACAAATACTTCAACAAAGTAACAATGAGCACCTCGGAGCAAGACTAGAAGTATTACACAGTAAAAGGGCTTTAAACTATTGCGTACGTGTGGTTCCTGCTAAGACAGAACAACAGGGAAGTAACCTGTGAGCAATGGTATGTACAGAATTTAATTAGGTACAATATGGACTTTGAAGGTGTTCTAAGAAACATTACCAGTGTTAGGAGTTTTCTTGGTTAATATTCCTGGAGTCCTATTGTATTTATAGAGAGCTTAAAAAGCACCCACTATTACTGGCAGTGTGATGATATAATGTAGGATTTATGGTCACTGATCGTTATGAATTTTGTCCAGGTATTTAAATGAAAAGGCCTATTGAGGGTATTTGTTTGCTTATATTCATGTTATGTCATTTACAGATGTTAATACATAATCGTCCAGTTCAAAGGAAGACATTTTCTAGACTATGAAATGCTTTAACTACTAAATTATGCCAATGTAAGGATTAATTCTCATAATGGGAAGGATTAGATGTTAACAATTGAATCACGGAAAAAATGAAAAACATCGTAAAGAAAAAACACCGGTATTTTAAAATCAGTATATACTGCAATAATAAGCCAACAATGCAAAAAAGAATTGTCAATTTCGATTGTGAAAAGGTACGTTCAAAATTGATCTAACCTTAAGTGACAAATATTATGTAGCAATCCTGAAGAGCCTGGGTTGTTATTAAAATTTTTAAAAAATAACAAAAAGAAACAAAAAAGGTTTACAAATTAAAAAAATCCCTGCCTAACTGTGTATGCAAAAAGTTACATTGTTTTTCATATGTACTGTCAAGAAAGTGTGGAACAAATGTAAGCATTTTATGAAACACCGATGTGTACTGTCCTGTGTGTCCCCATCCCCTGTATGCGAGCTTGTGGCTGGAATACAGAGAGTGAATATTATTAGAACATTGAATGTTGGGAGCTCCATTGTAAAAAGTGGGGTGCTCCGGGCTTCAAATGGCCGGTAGAAGCCCGGAGCTCCAACATTCCAATGTTTCCTCACAGCCATTCTCTGTGTGGCCTTTGTTTTACAAATTAGAACATTCTGCCCCCTAATAGCCTTAGAGTCCTACGTGGCTCGGGTCTTTAACGCTGGAGCGGGCCTTTAATGGCCGGTAGAGCCCTAGAGCCCACTGCGGCGGGCTAAAAGGCTATAACAAAATGCTGAGATGTGCATGCACTGAGTGGAAGCCTGTAGATAGTTACTGGTAGAGCAAGGATGGAGCGCTGACTACAGCTATGTGCCTGTCATTGTTTCTGAGTGGCTAACATGTAAATAAAGAAGAATCCCTCCTCTATGTCACTGACTCCGACTCATCTTTGAAAAAAATTCTCAAGACTTTTCAAAATTACATCATTTTTATAGCAGAATCTATGTAGAGGTGCAGGGAAGAGCGGAGGAGCCTTTTCCGGGAGAGCAGATAATCCATTTTGAGATGCAGGAAGGTCCAAAGACAAGGAATATATAATTTGAGGTTGGTCACCCTCAAATCCGCAGGAAAGTGTCTCAGCATACGTTAGTGGGCTGCAACAGCCCAGTGAGGATGGTGGAGAGACAACTAAAAGACTTGCAATGATTTATTAGGGTTGGACACTGTGCAGGAAGTACTATACATCTGTATCAGAAGAGCCACAAGGAAAAAACTGCAGCTGGAGGGCAAAGGGAAGATGGCTGGTGAAATGATGCGAGAGCAGTAGAATCAGTTCCTGTGATTGAGCTTGATTAGGTTGAAAAGAAGTGTATGGGAGCTGCAGTTTCTGTAGCATAGGGAGGTGTTGAAATTGTAAGATTTTATTTTGGTGCTTTTTGGTGGGAAACCTGTGGTGACTAGCCAAGTGGAATTAAAGTTATTTTGGTCTCTTGGGGAAAAGGCAGATTCTGTGAGCTCCATCTGTGTCTGTCAATTATCAGGAATGGTGAATGTGGGTTTTTATCGATAACTTACAAGTTAGGGCAATTTTGTGGGTTTGACCAGTAGTTACTGGTCAAATGGACTTTCAATGCATTAGGACACTGTGCAACACGGGCAGCCGTCGTTTGGCTAGTTCTGAATGGCCAGCTGAAAGTTTTGATGCAATCAAGGCACCATGTACCCAACAGATGTACAGAGCACAAGAGACTGCACGTGGCTAAGTGCGCAAGAAAAGGAGTGGTCACTCTTAAGGTCTATAGTGTGTATCATGACCTGTCAGAGACTATGAAAGCTTGTATTAGTAGATTGGCACTTGAGAGTGCCAACAGTGAAGCATGTCAGGCTACGGCCTCATCTGCAGCACTTGAGAAATTCCTAGCTCGACATTTCTTTAGTGCATTAAAGAGGGAAGAGCTATCAACCGCGAGGTTGAACTGACGCGGCTAGTAATAGTAAATGAAACAAGCATTGGCAAAGCTTGGGGCGTGGTCTTACCAAGCTGCAAGATGGCCATGCTGTAGGCGAGCTCTGCCGGCCGAGTCATGGATCCGACAGACAAATTGCTTTCAGGGCATCCACTAGCAGCATCCACATACACGGGACCCTCACAGACACCAGTGGTCCTGTTTCTGCGGCGATCGGACAGAGCGGGCCCTAATATTGCGGCGCTCATTTGAATGGAGCTGATGGGGCGGTCGTGGCCTGGTGGTAGTGCGGCCTGTGCCCGTGGCGAAGTTGACTCGTGGGTCAGGAGACCCAGCTCTCTCCTGGCTGGAGCAGGTGAGCTAAGTGCTGTCACTGAGGACCGACCGCCCATTCTAGACACACAGAATAGTAGCACAGGGCACCGCAACCCGGGTAAGAAGCTGGAGGTGGCAATAGGGGGAGGAGTGAAACCGCAGATCTACACGCCCTACCTCCTTGCTGAAAGCGGACAGAAACCTAGGCCGGATCCCGCGTCGGAGACCGGCTGCTGACGCCACGCTGCCTCCAGCATGGCCCGCTTGTCCTGCCGTGCATTGCGACCACACTGTGAAAAAGGTGGAACCACACTTCTCACACCCTAGGCAGGCAGAACCCTGGGCCGGGGATGGTGAGAACTGGTGGGGGAACACAAGTGCCTCAAATAAGCTGCTCAGCTTCTGAATGTAATGGGGCCGGACGTGCAGACCCTATCAGACCAGCCAAGTGCAACCTGCCCTTAACTGGAAGGGTGGCCTGCAAACTACTCTCCAGATACATACAGTGCAGAGTTCTTCCAGTCCCTGGCCTATTTAAGCCAAGTTGTGCCACCACATGTAGTAACCACTGAGGAGTAGCTCTGGTCTGGCTGTGATCTGTCCTATAAAGAGGGTGGCATTGCAGCGCCCACCTACGCCACCAGGACACTACTAAATTTGCTGGAAAGAAGAGACGGGAGTTACGTTTCTGTCATTACCTACTACACTACGAGGGCTTACCAGAGCCGGTTCTTTGACTTCACTTAACATGATGGAGCCAACAAAAATATATTAAAAACCACTACTTAGAGGACAACGCGAAGACCGTCACATCAATTTATTCTTAAAAATAGGTTTTATCACACGGTCCACCATCTCTAAGTATTAGAAAATTTGGTGGAGACTCGTTCTTCTTCAAAATAAGCCGTAAGACACCAGGAACTTCCACTGTGATACAAACCACTTCCGTCAATGGTTATAAGAACAAAAAATTTTGGATAGTTTACTCTTGGTCGATCTTTCCTAAAACAATAGAAACTATTGGTGGAGATCCGCTATTGCTCACACACAACTAGTACAGATATCAGGAGCTTTCCTTGTGATTGAAATTGTCTCTTTGGATCATCACAAGGTTCAAAAATTCTTGGATCCTCTTAACAGAATCATATCGTACGTCTGAGTTTGTCCTTCGAAATATCCTACAATCAATATTTCGTCTGGCAGAAGCATAATTGCATGTCTGACATTTAAAGTGTTCTAAGACTCTTTAATCAAAGCCCTGAGGAAGTCACTATACGTGACGAAACACGTGTCGGCTGTCATCCATTTGGATCAAGATTTAGAGAACACAAGTCTCCTTTCTACGAATCAACAACTAGAACCAAATGTACTAGGGAGTTCTGATTTATGTTCATGATTATGACTTTCCTTTCTGTAAAACTTATGAATTAAATTACTCTTTGTTATATATTTCTGTGAGGACCCAATCTGTTCCGCAGCCAGTTTTTCATTATCATTACTTTGTTCCTTGTCTCTTTGGTTAATAACCAATAAGAATAATACGTGACTTTAGAGTGCCGGGATTTCTTTATGTAAAAAACCTGTTAATTACGGGGGATTGCTTTGCATGATCCGTATATTTCAGCACTTAGGTAGTAGGGTGCTTCCCTATCCCGAGTGGCACCACTTACTCAACTTGTTACCGATCTTATTGTTTTTCTGACAACTATTACTATACACCCAATTTGATTCCAATAATTGTTATGATGTGCACCCTCAGATGCATTACTACCCCATTCTTTTGTTGACTACTAAATTTGTGTAGTGGACAAAGGAGAATGAGATGGTTGGGGTTGAAACTCGCCCCTTGCAGAGTGCCCAGTCGAATTTGGTGAAACACAAACGAGCGAACAAAGAAACAAATCTCCAACATCAGGAAACAAACTGCTGACCCTCAATCTCACCAAGCATGGGCAAACATGAACAACGCCAAACCAAGCTATCATTTGAGAGAAAGCGCAGCGCCAGACAAGCGGACCACGCAAAAGATAATGGGACAGCAGCTACTCGTGCGGAAGACTCAGATGATCACAAGTTGGATCTGAGAGAAATACTAATAGATGTTAAAACAAGCTTGACGAACATAGATTCCAAACCAGACCTGTTCATCTCGCGTCTAGATAAAGTGAAAGGGAGTGGATGATCATGACACTAGACTCGACCAGCTGGAAGCCCAAGTCCCAGACGCTGATGACAATCAGGCATTTGCAAGGGAACAGCTCCTATGAATGGACAAAGTATTGGAACTTATAAAGATTAAGAATGAAGATCTTGAAGCCCGATCGAGATGCAACAACACCAACATTGTGGGGGTGGCGAATAGTACCACGATCACCAAAATGGAGGAATTTGTGGACACCTTACTTAGAGACCTCTTTAGAATAGACCTGCCACTGGTGTTCATCATTGAAAGGGCCCACAGGTCCCTCGGCCTTAGACCACCTCCCGGAGCATCCCCGACCCATTGTGGTGCGCCTGCTGAACTGTAAAGATTGCAACATAATTCTCAGGCTGGTTCGAGGAAAGGGATGGATCCAATATAAAGGAGACAATATATCCTTTTACCCACACTTTACCATGGCGGCGCAGGAGGCCCGGCGGGACTTCCTACCTATCAAACGTCTGTTACAACAGGCAGGTGTGTAGTATGCTCTCTTATACCCGGCCAAACTTAAGATTATGCAAGAGGGCAAGTGTGCTAAACAGAAAATAAAATGCCACGATCCCAGGCAGGCTCACCGCACTCCTCAGCGGAGGCACGATTGAGCGATAGTGATTAGTAATCAAGTACTGTTTATGTTGGATCACAGCGAATAGTAACCTGTAATGTGTAAATTTGTAGTTAACTCAATATCTGCCTTGCTAGCATTACTTTGGTATGGAGTGTTGTTTCGGTAACCAAGCATTTCAATCCCGGTAATTATGTCCCTTTTTTTCATAAATATGTCTATTTCCATTTTTTGCTGCGTTTGGGGCACCGTAACATCATTTTACTCGCCCATCCTGCCTTTATGGTGGGCAGTTAGCTCGGAGTCTCCACGGCCCCAAGAGATTATTCCCAGTTATAAATGTTGAGGGGATGGGAATCACAATCTGATTGGGGGGTTGGTGTGAGTGGGGGCAGGGCTGGAAGTGATTTTATTGTTCTTAGGGATCTGGGTGGGAGGGCTTCAGAAAAGTCTGAAAGTTGTTGGCCAGAATCCATACATGGACACCTCAGCACTCAACACTCTCTTGATTAGACACTGACACAACACACATGCCAGATGTCGTACACTTCGACCTATTAGAATTATGCAAGAGGGATATGTGCCCTCATACTCAGAGGATTTGCCTGGAAAACGAACCAGTGCATTAGTGACACAGATGGCCGATATGTTATATTGGCAGGCACATTATATAACCACCCTATAACATTGGCTACTGTCTGTGGACCAAATGTTGATGACCCCAAGTTCTTCATTAAAGTATGGCACTTAATCACTGACGTCGGTCCGCAGAGAGTACTCTGGAGCGGGGATTTCAATGTTCCCCCTAGACGATATGCTTGATAGGCAAGGTTGTGCTAGGCGACCTCACCCATCCGCAGCCACTGCTCTGCATGCAATTATTGCAGATAATCACCTAGTTAATGTCTGGCAGGAAACACATCAAGAGACTCAGGAGGGCACCTGTTTATCTTTACAACACAAAACATGGTCTAGAATCGACTACTGGTTAACCACTCAAGACGTGCAACAATGGCTCTTGTCGGTCACTCACCTTTCACATACACTCTCAGACCATGCCCCAGTACTCTTAACCCTTCAACTTCCACACACTCTCCCTTGTGCGTTCTCGTGGCGACTGCCTCAGGTAGCCCTCGGATACTCAGTCTTTAGAGCAGAAATACAGCAGCTATCCTAGAAGACTTTGAGCTGAACACTGGGTCAGTCGGCTCCCCCTCCGTACTTTGGGACACGTTTAAGAGTGTTATACATGGCACATGCATCGCTAAACGGCACCGTATTCTTAAATCCATCCGTGGAACGCTTGCGAAACTTGAGACTGACGTTTCTGATCTGAAGTCTAACTTCTTCCACACCAAAGATCCAGACACGTTGGAAGTATCTGAGATAAGATGTCCACATATCAGGAGGAAGACCTAGATAAGAAGACTTTGAGCCTGTAGGTATGGTGAGGGAGACCGGCCAGGCAGGACCCTTGGTCGACTCCTTAAAAACCTCACGCCGTGGCTTATATATCTGCTCTTTTAGATGCGGGGGTCAACACCGATCCACCCCCTCTGACATTTTGCAGACCATGGTCACCTTTTTCGCGCAGCTTTACTCTGCCACCCGCATAATGAGCCCCGCAGACCTTCAGGTATATCTGGAGTCACTTCAACTGTCTGGTATCTGACGCTCATAGAGAATTTCTAAATTGTCCGATCACAGTAGAAGTACAGCAAGCAATTGCAGGCCTTTTCCCTGATAAGGCTCCCAGTCTTGACGGCTTGCTTGCTGCCTTTTATAAAGAGTATTCCTAGCTCTGAAACTCTTGGACATGTACCAAGATTCTATGGAAACGGGCACCCTCCCCAATCCCTGAGAGAAGCTGTCATAATTACACTACTTAACCTGACAAGCCAGCCAGTCAATGTGATTCTTACCGGCCATTATCTCTAATAAACACTGATAATAAAATATTGACCAAAGTACTTGCAAACCGGCTTCAATTGATATTACTTGGTGATGATTAGACCGGATGAATCTGGCTTTATTCCCGGTAGATCAATGACCCACAATCTCAGAAATTTATTTGCAATAATGCATTATCCGCACCTACAAACCCCAGCGTGACGTGATAAAAGATTTCGACTCGCTGGAGTGGGATTATCTTTTCCCTCTAGTGCAGAGGCTCGGCTTAGGCTCCAGCTTTAGTGGACAAATCTGCCTTTTATAAACCTTGCCTACTGCTCGGTACGCCTCCATGGACTAATTTCAGATCCCTTCCCAGTCACACGGGGCACGAGGCAGGGATTCCCACTTTCTCCTATACTATTCGCCATCGCCATAGAGCCCCTGGCCGCGCAGCTTTGCCAGCACCACACCAACAGGGGGCTGAGCTTCACATTTCAAGGTCTCATCATATCCTTATACGCTGATGGTGTTACTATGTATGTAAAAGACCCTGAGACTAACCTAGACCCCCTGATCTGGGAGGTAGTCCAATTTGGCGGCCTCTCCAGCATACAGGTGAACTGTACAAAGTCCATACTTTTCCGCCTGACAGAAGAGACCGCTCCTTTCACTCTGGACTACCTACTACAGTGGGCTGAGGGCCCAGTAAAATACCTAGGTATACTGGTAAGCAGGAACATCGAAGAGATATGGCAGTACAAATTCGGCAAGGCCATGAATTGGATGGAGAAACGTATTCCGGTTTGGTCTAATCTACCCCTGTCCATGGCAGGGGGAAAAGCTATTACAAAAATGGTATTGCTACCTAAATTCCTTTATTTATTAGTGAATATTCTAATCCTGATACCATTTGCTTCTTTAAACATCTTCAATCCAACTTGACCAAGCTGATATGGGCTGGCCAACAACCGCAGGTGAAATACGAACTGCTAACTTTACCAAAATCCCCGGGTGGGCTGGGTGCACCAGATTTTTAATTACACGCATTGTGTGCTCAGGCACACTTGTTACATCATTGGACTCATCCCACACCCTTCTAGCCCCATGTCGCGATCAAGACAGATAGAGCTTCCCCTTGGCCACAAACCACTGCACTGTTTCTTCCATACAAATCGCCTGCCCGACAAATTGACACCACGCAATGTATGCGCTGGGCATGGGAGAGCCTCGGGAGGCACGCAGACACTAAACAGCTTTATGCCCCGTCAGTCCCAGTAGCCAACCACCCCTTATTGCCTCCTCGGCAAGATAAAGGTGCATTTAATGGTGCAAAGCAGTTAGAGATCCACACATTTGCGGACCAGTATCCGAATGATCGATTACTTTTTAGCAGAGTTTTTATATAGCGATAACTTGACCCGAATCCAATCAGGTATCAGAGCGCTTTACATAGCACCAGTTACATTACATGACGACACACATTCATTTTTTTGTTAGGCACAGGGGAGATTAAGTGATTTGCCCAGAATCATAGGAGGTTTAGCGTTCTTACCGAGACACAAACCCAGTTCCCCCAGGTCCGAGGTCGAGTGCCCTAACCGTTAGGCCAACTCCTCTCCCTCTCTCTCTACTTGACCCCCAAGAGGCACCCAACAATGCGACACTGCCAACACTGGACGCTCTTCCCTATTTCCAGCTGCGTGCAATTTGTCGCCCACTTCATGACACCTTTCCAGCCCCTCCCCCCGAGGAGACTGCAAGCCCTGGAATACATATACACAACATCCTCACAGCACAAGATGATAACATCTCTTTACCATCACATGCAACAGACCGCACCAGTGACTGCTCCAAAGGCAAGTGAGGCCTGGAATGCGGATCTAGCGGTCATCCTGTCCGATGCGCAGTGGTCGTTTTGCTGAAGACTTGAGATGCCATCTTCCAATTACTGGCTGCACCATATCCATTTTAAATTCTTATATCAATTACACCGCATGCCTGCACAATTATTTCAGATGGGACTGTCTCCCAATTCCCATTGTCTGCGCTGCCACTCAACGCAATCAGACTTTGTGCACCTTTGGTGGCGCTGCCCTGGAGTCGCAGTTTAATTGGGCGAGATCTTTCACATATTAAAAGACATTATAAGTATGCCAGTCACTCTCTCCCCACTATTGGGTTTATTGGGATATGTTAAGGATGAGCCCCGAGAGTTCCGTAAACTGATAGCGTTACTGCTCCTCCCTGCAAAGTGCCAAGTGGCAATGCACTGGGGAAGGAGACAAGCTCCTAGATCCCAAGATTGGCTCATGGACATCGTGTACTGCCACAAACTATTTTCTGCATATTAGTACCTGATGCCGCAGGGAAGCCGGAGAGCGATGACGTTTCTTTGGCTTCTTGTGATGCTTCGTCTTACCTGACCCCGAGTGCTAAGACTTTGATCCCAACGAACGATGGTGGTGGCTTCACGACCGGTGCCTCGACCTCCCTCGGGACCTGGACCTTGAACAGCGCGGAGCCGACTGCCGGATTTCAAGCAATTTTCGGGACCGCTCTCGCAAAGTCTTTGGCGCCATGGCCCGTCAGTCGGGGCACGATTTGGGGTCCGTCACCGACATCATGAGATGACAGTCCCCGCATTTCTTGAAGTCGAGTATCCCTACGGCACCAGGAGTCAATCGACTCAAAAAAGAGACAAAAAGGCCTAGAAAAAACTCAGTCAAAAAGTTACTGGGTGTACCGCTCTCTCTGGATCTGTGCTTGCTGGGGCGGAAAAAGAAAGAACTGACATCAGCGCGCGAGGGCGGCGTCTAAAAAGCTGCCGCGACATCATCTCGGCGACTACGATGCCAACGATAGACGCTAAGCCGCACGATGCCACCTTCCGATGCACAGGGGTACTGCTGTCGAAAACTTTCCGGATTCAGTCTGACACCAGGGGGTAATTCTAAGGTAAGGAATCTATCACTAACTAATGTTTCTTACAGATATATAGTTACCAGATGTAAGTAACTTGAGCATTAAGGATGTGCCCCGAGAGTTCCGTAAACTGATAGCGTGACTGCTTCTCCCCGTGAAGTGTCAAGTGGCAATGCACTGGGGAAGGACACCAGCTCCTAGATCCCAAGATTGGCTCATGGACATTGTGTACTGCCACAAACAATTTTCTGCATATTAGGACCTGATGCCACAGGAAAGCCGCCCTGTGACATCTGGGAGCTGTTCACCTCTTCCCTCCAACACAAAGACACCTCCTCCGCTGCCATAGCTGAGGACACCCCACTTATATGATGGGATACACCACAGCTCCCATAGTCACAACCCATAACCTCTTCAGAGCACATGGGGTATACCAGATGTCTGCTACAGAAAACACCAATTCAGTGGATATGGAGGATACCGTTTTGATGTATTGTGTATAAAGGTCTGGCGGGATGGCCCAGGTTTAGCTATCTTACAAAATGTAAAGTGTCAATGCTATGATCATATTGGAAGTGCATTAACCCCATGCGCGCTGTGCGAGTTCGCCCGCTGTGCAGGCAAATTAATGAGTGGGCGGGGTTCGGACAGCCGGGGGCCGTCTGACGCATGCAAGGGTTTAATATCCATTGTTCATTGCAATGTTAGCCTATGGAGAATGTCGTGGTTGAATATTTACAGTTTAAAGACATTCTCCATAGGCTAACATTGCGATCCCGATAGTAGCTCTTTGCACTCCACGCGTCTCCTTCCTCTTAACTGTGGGTGGATTCTGAAGGGGCAAGCGATCCTGAATGCCCTAGGCATTGCCTGTAGAATTGTCGTGGTTCTTATACCACTATTTTAGTATATGGTTTGGTCCCCCCCTGGGGCCCATTGATTTCTGTGCTATTTATTGTGTTTATAAATGCTTGTTTGAAGTGTAACTTTGCCACTAGCCACATAGTGACTGTGGGATTCTGTCTAGAATAAATACATATATTTTATATATATACCTGTGTGGACTACTCTTTCATTTGGTCATTCAAGAGGTTATTATGGTAAAACAATAAGCTTAACACTCCTTCAAGACTTAGCCTGAAGACTGCTCTCCACAGCTACCACTAGGATAGCTTTCTTTAAAGGTTGTCTTAAACCTATCATCAATAAGTGTCGAATTGGACTGGTGCAAGGTGTCCCTATAACTAGGAACAGCATATGCCAGGCCAACTTCTCACATTGGTGTGCAGCGGTTGGATTCAAGCTTGCCATTGTTTTACCAGATAACAAATTGAATTTCTAAAGTGAAAGCCACTTGGTACCAAAGGTACATATAAATTCAAGCTAGAATACAATAAGTTCTACTGAACTTAGAGTTGTGTGTAGAGGGTTTAGCACACCTTGACTACAACTCAAGAGAGGGTTCAGTAGGCCACACTTAGTGTAGGTAGATACACCACTATCACTACACTAGACATGTCTTCAGGTTCAGGTGCCCATAAGGCTCTGGAAGGACCCCAAAGGGTCCCAGTAGACAAGTATGATCATCTCTCCTTTGCTGAGCTCAGGGAGATGTGCACCCTTAGAAAACTGAAGACAAACAAAGGTGCCAACACCCAACGTCTCAGGGAAATCCTGCTCATAGCAGACTTTATGGAGACCATAGGGTCTGGTGGGGTAGACAGGTTGGGTGGGCATCCATCAGAAGAGGACACTCCCAGAGTGGACTCTGATGAGGACCAGGAAGAGGATGAAGATCCTGACCTGGAAGAAACAAACCACTCACAACATGGAGGTGATGGCCCAAGAGGCACTCCCTCCATCCCTAAAGGGAGAGTGGTGGATCCAAGAAGGAACAGATCCCCCTCAGTGGGATCCAACCATTCTGGGAGATCCAAAGGGTCCTCTGCCTCTTCTCAGAGAAGAGAATCCTCTCATGAGAGGAAATGCAGACTGATCAAATTTGAGCAGGCTAAGCTTGAGCTTAAAAGAGAACAGTTAGCATTGGACAGGGAAGCCCTGGAGCTTCAGAAAGCTTCAAGAAAGTGGGGTCTAGAGACCCCTGGTGGCAGTAATGAAACCCCTAGAGTTAGAGAGAAAGTCCCTGACAATAGGAACCTCCACAAGATTGTGCCCCCCTATAAGACAGGGGATGATATCCACAAATGGATCTCTGCTCTTGAGAGGGCCTGTAAAGTACAAAGGGTCCCAGTAGAGCAGTGGGCAGCAATCCTGTGGCTCTCCTTTGCAGACAAAGGAAGAGACAAGCTCCTCTCTGTAAGAGAAGAGGATGCTGATGATTACTATATCCTGAGAGATGCTTTAATAGATGGGTTTGGCTTAACCACTGATCAATACAGACTTAAGTTCAGAGACACCCAAAAAGCACAGGATCAGGATTGGGTAGACTTTGTTGATTGTGCAACCAAGGCATTGGAAGGTTGGTTAAATGGCAGTAAAGTTAATGATTATAAAGGATTGTATAATCTCATAATGAGGGAGCAGATTCTTAATAATTGTCATAACCAACTCTTACACCAGCACCTGGTGGACTCTGATCTGACCTCTCCACAATAATTGGGAAAGAAGGCAGACAAATGGGTCAGAACCAGGATCAGGCCCAAGAACCAAGTTGGTGACCAGAAGAAAGATTCTACCAAACCCAAAGAGAAAGGAGGGGATAATAAAACAGAAAAGTCCCCTGAAGAGCCACAAAAACCCAGTGCTGGGGGTGGGTCCCAAAATCCTTCCTCTTCAAAAAAGAAACCATATTGCCATGTGTGTCAGAAGCCTGGCCACTGGAAAACTGACTCCAGTTGTCCAAAGAATGGCAATAAAGAAAATATTCCTCCAAGTACAGCTCCAACACCTCCTGTTGCTACTAGTAGTAATCTCCCAGGTGGTGGGAGTGCACCCAAAAACTTAGTTGGGTTTTCTTGGGGAACGCAGGTGGACCCTGGCCTAACCAGATCCCCTGCACAAGTAACTCTAGTCTGTGATGGTGGCATGGGGTTTGCCAACTTTACCATGAGCCCCAGTATTCTGGGCAGGTACAAACAAGAGCCCATGATCAATGGTCAGAAGGCTGTGGCCTATAAGGACACAGGGGCCAGTGTCACCATGGTGACCAAGAGGCTAGTGCCCCTAGAACAGCTTTTACCTGGGTTTAGCTACCAGGTGACCAACATAGATGGAATCAGGACAGACCATCCCATGGCAGTGGTACATCTCAGCTGGGGAGGGGTCACTGGCCCAAAGAGAGTGGCCGTGTCCCCAAACTTGCCTGTAGATTGTCTACTGGGGAATGATCTGGAAATCTCAGCCTGGGCTGAGGTTGACCACAAGGCCCATTTGAAAATGGTAGGAATCCCTGAGAGGGTGGATGAGACCCTGAGGGCCTCACCTCCACCCCAGGAGAAAATAGAAAGAGTGAAGCCTGAAACTATGGATCACTCTACCCAAACAGAGAGCATAGGGGAAGAGGAACAGACCCCCCCCCCCCCACCAGACTACAGGTAAGGGTCAAGTTTCTCAGGGAACTGATCCTGCCCCTTGTGAAGTAACTGCCCCAGAAGTGGACAGGCCTGGCCTGCCCACCTCTCTGATGGCAGGGGACCCTTCCAAGGTGGTACCCAGTCTGGAGCAGGTATCCTGCCCCTCTCTACCCTGCCTCAGTCAGCCCAGGGCTGCAGAGGTCAGGGAGGTCAGTGGACCCTTAATGGGCCCCTGTCCAGAGGAACCCCCTCATCAGCAGATTAGGGACACCCAGCAGAGTAGTTTCAGCCAGGTGAATATTACTCTACAAACTGAGGGATCCCCCTTACCCCTAGGTATAGGCACCCCTCAAATGGATGATGTTGAGCACAGGGAAACCTGGGGCGTAGTTGCCCCAAACCTTCCAGTGCCCTCTACTATTCCAGCCAAAGGGATCCGACCCCCAGCTGTAGGCAGCCAGAGGTTGACCCTTAGGGCCAGATATGACACAGTCATGGGCAGAAAGGCTTCCATAGTGGCCAGTGATCTGAGGAAGTTGAGACCAACCCAAGTAGGGCCTCACTTCCAGACTCAGACACCCCACCAGCCCACCTCTGACCCAAAAACCAATACAGGTAATTTCCCTAGACTTTGGAGAAACTCTAGAACCCCTTGGGGTAAGATTTCCCAAGTGGACCATGAGACAGGGAGCAAACATGCTAGTGCAGGTTCTTCCTTATATGGCCACTTAGGAAATAAAGGCTTATCTGGACAAGGTTAGCCTTATCTCCTTTCGTTTGGGGGGGGGGGGGGTTATGTAGGAGAGTGGAATCTGACTAATGGTTGCCCCCAACTTTTTTCCTGGTATTTGAGTGGTTTTTGACTAGTCTGGCTGGGATCCTGCTATCCAGGACCCCAGCCTATCTGCTTTCTCCCTAAAACGGATGTGAGTACCCTAGGTACAAACCTAATTGGATGCTGGGCATGCCCTACCAGTCCCTTGTAGATGGTACCCTAGGTACCCAGGGCATGGGTCCCCCAGTAGGCCTACCAGGGCTGCAGCACTTATTGTGCCACCCTGGGACAGCCACACAAACTGACACCACCAGACCACTACTGTAGTCTGGGTAAGGTGGTGCTAGCACCCCTTACAGGGATGTAGGTACCCTATATCCCACACCATTACAACACATATACTCTCATAGGTCACCCCTATGGCAGGCCCTGGTAATCCTACAGGGCTGGGTGCTGAGGTATGTTTGAGGGGGGACCCCTACGTGAGTAGGACCTCTCTGCAACCTTCGTAAAATCGTTACTGGGTTGTTTGTAGTGTAGCCATACTGTAGGAAGGTGGATATCGGACTATGGTTACCCCCAACTTTTTGCCTAGTGTCTAGCTGGTTTTTCGACTTAGTTGGCCTGAGATCCTGCCATTCAGGGTCTCAGGCTGTCTGCTCTCTCTTTAAAATGGACTCCATGTACCCTAGGTACATAACCAATTGGTAAGGATCACCTTATTGGACCCTGTACAGTGTACCCTAGGTACCCAGGGCATAGGTGTACCCTAGGCCTCCCAGGGGCTGCAGCATGTATTATGCCACCCCTGGCCTGGCCTTCCATTTTGACACAACTGGCTGATCACTCAGCTGGGGCAAGGTCGTGTAATCACCCCTTGCTTAGGTGTAGTATTCCTATACCTAACTTACATATAGACACATGTGTACCTATCAGTCACTCCTATGGCAGGCCTTAACAATCCTGGAGGCAGAGTGCTTGGTAACATGTGAGATGGTGCTCTAGCATGAGCTGAGCCTGTCTGCAGCTTTCGGAACCATGTCCTTATAGCTGTTCTATGATATAGCCTACCATATACTCTTAAAGTGCCTTATAATCTTAAACGGTTATGGTAACTATGGTTTGGCTTTATCAAAACATGTCGTGTAAGGTGTCTAACACTTTGGAATAATACCCCCATACCATTTCTGGTGATGAGGATATTATTCCTCCCTTCTAGAGGGAGAGACATGTTAAAATCCTACTTTGCTGTTTAACTCTAACCAAAGCCTCAGCATCACAAAATGGATGCTGCTGCCACAGACACAAGTCTGACCTCCTGCTGCTGGGAGTGATCCCAGCCAGGGAGGCCTGGACAATAGGTTTCCTGCTTGGGGAGGTGCTAGCACCTCCCCAGACAGCCTTTAGTGTATTGGGGCAGGGTGGGCTGAAAGGAATGAGACATGCCTGGGGCACACAAGGTGTTCCTTGCATAGTCCAGTTCAAACCGGCGTTGGGGCACTCCAGCCCCAGCTCTGGCGCGAAACTGGACAAAGGGAAGTGGGTGTAACCACCCCCTCCCAGGTCCCACCCACAAGGCGTGACCTAGCAGGTATCCCAGCCCCCCAGATTAGTATAAGAGTGGGAGTTGGGCCTCAAGACTTTAGATTATCTTGAACCTGCAAAACTGAACAGAAACTCTGGACCTTCGACATTCGACAAAAGAAGAAGACTGAAGAATCTCCCTTGTAGCCAAGGAGTGGCTACCCTGTGCAAACAGGCACCATCAAGAGACTACCCTTTGCTTTGCCCACGTTCTACGAGGAACCGACTGCAGAGCCTGACCAGAGCCTTGACTTCCAGACTTCTCCGACCCTGATCCACCTCTACAGCAGAGCTGAGATCCGTGGAGGCGACGAGCGACGTGGGACCGGCTACCTGGAAAAAGTGGCTAGTAACTTAAAGCGCAGCTTCTGAGGTACCCTCGAAGTTGTGCACCAAGGATTGAGAAGCCCCAACCCCAAGCACCATCTGCACCGAAGATCAGCCCCCCACACTCCACGAGTCCTGCGTGGGGCCCTTCAGCATTTTCCTGCTTGCCGCGTCTGTCCGGTTGCTTGCCCGCTGGCTAGTGGCCTTTGTGACGACGCACCCTGAAATCTTCTGCACTGGTTTGGCTCCTCCAGACTGGCTCCCGCTTCTCTGCAAAGAAGAAGCACCCCAGACCTTCCTGGTCTGCACCAGAAGAACAAGTTACTAACCTTCGGTAACGATGTATCTGTAAGAAACATTAGTTAGTTAGATTCCTCACCTTAGAATATCCCCAGGCGTCAGACTGGATCCGGAAGATTTTTCGTCAGCAATACCCCTTGCGCGTCGCTAGGCGTCGTCTGCGGCTCCGCGTCCGTCGTCGGCGTCGTGCGCCGGGATGACGTCGTCGGAGTACTTAGACGCCGCCCTCGCGCGCTGACGTCAGTTCTTGTACATAGCCTTCCGCGCCAGGAACGCAGAGCCATGCAAAGACCGACACTGGTGCCAAAAATAAAATCTAGGGGCCTGAAAGGACAACCTTAACCCTAGATGTCAGTTCGCAGAACGGGGAGGATGGGTGGGTCGGTGAGGAATCTAACTAACTAATGTTTCTTACAGATACATCGTTACCGAAGGTTAGTAACTTGTTCATCTGAAAGAAACACGTTAGTTAGATTCCTCACCTTAGAATAGATACCCAAGCAATACCATCCCCGGTGGTGGGTCTGCGAACCAAGATCACACCAGAAAGTCCTGGAGGACAGAACGGCCAAAGAAGCCATCCCTCCGGACTTGGCTGTCAAGGCAATAATGCCTGGCAAACGTGTGTAGAGAAGCCCACGTCGCCGCCTGACAGATGTCCTGCAAAGGGACTCCCCGTCCCAAGGCAGTAGTAGCCGCCGTGGCCCGAGTAGAATGGGCGCGCAGCCCAACAGGAGGGTCCTTTTTAGCCAAGGAATAGCAGATTTTTATACACAAAACGACCCACCGAGAGATGGTTCGTTTGTGCACAGCTTTCCCCTTCTTAGCGCCCACGTACCCAACAAAAAGCTGGTCGTCCACCCGGAACTGTTTTGTGCGGTCCAGATAGAAGGAGAGCGCACGTTTTGGGTCCAGACGGTGGAGCCTCTCTTCCTCTTTGGAAGGATGCGGAGGCGGAAAGAAGGTGGGCAAGGTGACAGACTGCCCAAGGTGAAATGGAGTCACCACTTTAGGAAGAAAAGAGGGACGAGGCCGAAGGACAACCTTGTCCGGATGAACAGATAGAAAAGGAGGCTTTGAAGATAAAGCCTGGAGCTCACTCACCCGTCTAGCCGAGGTGATGGCTACCAGAAAAGCAGTCTTTAGAGTTAGAAGACGAAGAGGGCAATTGTGAAGAGGCTCGAAGGGAGCGCACATCAGGAATGTCAAAACCAGATTCAAGTCCCACTGAGGCATTACAAAAGGGACAGGAGGGAACGTGTGTGTAATGCCTTTGAGAAAGCGTGTAACCACAGGGGACTTGAAAAGAGAAGGCTGATCAGGAAGCCGCAAGAAGGCGGAGATGGCAGCAAGATAACCTTTCAGGGTGCCCAGGGCAGAGCCCTGCCGGGCCAGAGAAAGAAGGAAGAGGAGAACCTCAGAAAGAGGGGCGGAAAGGGGATCCACAGCCTTTGCTGTGCACCATGCCACAAATTTGTTCCACCGGCAGGCGTATACCGACTTTGTGGAGGGACGCCTGGCTGCCAGAATGATATCACAGACTTCAGGAGGCAAGTCAAATGGCATCAACTGCCGCCGCTCAATCTCCACGCATGGAGGTGGAGGCTGGACAGGTTCGGGTGGAGGACCGTCCCCTGCTGCTGCGACAGAAGATCCTCCCGAAGGGGCAGACGTATCGGGGGATCGGTCAACAGACTGAGTAGCTCGGGATACCAGTATCTTCGTGCCCAATCCGGAGCCACCAAGATGACTTGGGCCCGGTCGCGCCTGATCTTCTTCAGCACTCTGGGCAGAAGTGGTATAGGCGGAAAGGCGTACAACAGACCGCAACTCCACTCGTGACGAAAAGCGTCGCCGAGCGAGTGCCGCCTTGGAAATTCCAACGCGCAGAACTGCTGACATTGCGCGTTCTCTTCGGTGGCGAATAGATCTAACCAAGGCTCTCCCCACTGCTGAAAGAGGCCTTGCACCACTTCGGAGTTCAGACGCCATTCGTGATCCATCATGCACCGGCGGCTGAGTTCGTCTGCTCTGGCGTTCAGAGAGCCCGCCAGATGTTGAACCACCAGGGTGACGCCCTGGTGTTCCAGCCATGTCCAGAGGCGCAGAGCCTCCTGACAAAGGGTCCACGACCCCACCCCGCCCTGTTTGTTGCAGTACCACATGGCGGTGGTGTTGTCCGTGAACACCTGCACGACACTTCCCCTGACAGAGGGAAGGAAGGCTTTCAGTGCAAGCCGGATCGCTCTCAACTCCAACAGGTTGATGTGGAGACGAGACTCCGCCGGAGACCAGAGGCCTCTGATCTCCGCCTCTCCCATATGGCCACCCCAACCCAGGAGGGACGCATCCGTCACTACGACATGCTCCGGTTGGGGAAGGGAGAGGCTCTTGCCCTTGACCCACTCGCGGTCCGTGAGCCACCACTGCAACTGCTGTGCAGTGCCCTCCGAGATCAAGACATGGTCGGACAGGTTGCCGTGATGCTGGGCCCACTGAAACTTCAGGTCCCACTGCAGAGCCCGCATGCGCCGCCTGGCGTGATGCACTAGTAGGATGCAGGAGGCCATCAGCCCCAGAAGCCGCAACACTAGCCTGACCGAAACCCGGGATAGAGGCCGAAAGATGGGAATCAGGGCCTGTATATCCCGGACCCGCTGTTCCGGTGGATGGACCCGGAACTGCGCCGAATCGAGAACCGCTCCGATGAAGAGGAGCTTCTGAGAGGGACTCAAGTGTGACTTCGGCACGTTGATGGAAAACCCCAGCAAATGCAGGAGATCCGCCGTAGTCTGGAGGTGGGAGACGACTGCCTGGGGCGAGCCCGCCTTCAACAACCAGTCGTCGAGATAGGGGAAGACTGGGACCCCTGATCTGCGCAGATGAGCTGCGACCACCGCCATCACTTTCGTGAACACCCGAGGGGCACTGGTGAGGCCGAAGGGGAGCACGGTAAACTGAAAGTGCTCTTGGCCCACCGTGAACCGCAGGTAACGCCGGTGGGCCGGCAGGACGGGGATGTGGAAATATGCGTCCTGCAAGTCCAACGCTACCATCCAGTCTCCAGGGTCTAGGGCAGCTAAAACCTGAGCCAACGTTAGCATCTTGAACCTTTCCTTTCGGAGGAAGGCATTGACGTTCCGGAGGTCCAAGATAGGGCGCAGGCCCCCCTTGCCCTTCTTGGGAACCAGAAAGTAGTGGGAATAACAACCACGACCTACTTCTGGACTCGGAACGCGCTCGACGGCCCCCTTGGCCAAGAGAGCCGAAACTTCCTCGCGGAGAAGATCCAAATGATCCCCCGAGATACGGTGGTGCTGTGGTGGCATGGCTGGAGGGGTCGTCTCGAAGGGGAGGGAGTAGCCCCTTCGGACGATTTGCAGCACCCACCTGTCCGATGTTATGGACCGCCAGTGGAGCAGGTGATGGCGAACTCTGCCGCCCACTGGCGTGGTATGGGCCTGAAAGCTCGGACTAGGAAGGCTTTGAGGCGGATGCTGCCGGGGTGGATGTGGGCTGACCACGTCGGCCTCCATTTCCGCCACGGCGGAAGCCACGTCCGCGACCGCGCGCAGGTTGGTTCTGCGGCTGGTGGCTCTGCGGACGTGAGGAGGCGCCCCTTCCTTGGCCACGAAAGGGGCGAAAAGCGGAGGTGTGCGCCCGCGGAGCCGAGAGGCCCAAGGACTTGGCCGTAGCCCGGGAGTCCTTAAAGCGGTTCAGCGCACTGTCCGCCTTCTCACCAAACAGGCGAGTGCCATCAAAGGGCATGTCCATGAGGGTGTTCTGGACATCCCCGGAAAATGACGTGGACCGCATCCAGGCGTGGCGGCGGAGCGCCACCGTGGTGGAAATCGCCCGACCTAGCGAGTCCGTGGTGTCAAGCCCACATCTTATGGCGTGCCGTGCTGCATCCCTCCCATCGGCCAGAGCCTGGGAAAGACGTGGCCGGACCTCCTCCGGACACAGGGGCAGCACGTCCTCCACCGTATCCCACAGGGAATGGGAATAACGGTCCAAGAGACAGGCGGTATTTAAGGACCGCAGGCCCAAACTAAGGGACGAGAACAGTTTCTTGCCAAACTGCTCGAGTCTCTTGGAATCCCGGTCCGGCGGAGCGGTCGGGAAGGAGGATTGGGAAGTAGAGGCCTGGATAACCAGACTCTCGGGGGTGGGGTGTTGGGACAGGAAGCTGGGGTCGCCCGGAGCAGGGCGGTGGCGCCTGGCAACGTTCCTATCCACAGGAGGAACTGTGGAGGGCTTGGACCAGGTGCCCTGCAGAACGTCAGTGAGGGCCTCGTTAAACGGCAGCAGAGGCTCAGTGGAGCTTGCTGAGGTTTGAAGCACCTCAGTGAGGATGTTGGTCCTCACAGCCACGGCAGGCAACTCGAGCCCAAGGGCCTCAGCCGCCTTGCGCAGCACCACAGAAAATGCTGCACCCTCCTCCGAAGCCACGGTCGGAGGAGAAGTGAATCCAGCGTCTGGCGAGGTGTCCAGCCCGCTGGCCTCCCCCAGTTCATCTGCCCAGTCCTGAGAAAGCTGTGACTGAACAGCCAGAGGGTCCTCGAACCCCTCCCAGTCGCCCCCTTCTTCCGATTCCTGATAAACAGGAGGAATGATCGGAACCGGACTGTAGAGATGGTAGGTCTCTAGCGGCGTCGGATGCGGCGTCGGCGGACGCCGTGCCGGCGTCGGGTCCGGATGAGGGCTAAACTGGGGCGTCGGCGTCACAGGCGTCGGCGTCGGCGGCGCCGGTGACGGCGTCGGTGGTTCAGGCGTCGGCGCCGGTGGAGGAGTGACAAGGTCAACCGGCGTCGACTGGGGCCCAGGCATGGGCCCCGCGGGGACCTGCGGCGTCGAGACCGGAGTCGTCGACGGCGCCGGGGCCGGAGCCGCCGGCACGCGAGGTCGCCCAGTCGAGCCCGCGGGGCCCGAAGGCGCGCCAGCGGGCGTCGACGGCGGGGCCAGGCTCCTCATGGCCGAGAGGAAGGCGCTGATCTCCGCCGGCGCCGCGTCAGCCCCAGGGACCGGAAGGTATGGGGGCGGACGCGGCACCTGCGGCTCCGCCGGAGCCGCGGGGGTGGAACCACTTGGACCCTCGGCCGAGTCGCGCGACCGGCGAGGGGAGTCCGAAGAGCGATGTCGCCTCTTGGACTTCTTTGAGTGCTTGGACTTACCCGACGACTTGGAGCCCGACGATCGATGGTGGCGTCGGCTAGGGCTCCGCGAGCGATCCTTGGACCTCCTCCTGGACCGGGATCGCGCACGACGCGGAGCCGAGTGGCGAAGCTCGAGAAGCTTGCGGGACCGCTCCCGCCTAGCCTTCGAAGTCAGGGCCTGGCAGTCGTTGCACGACTCCGCGTCGTGGTCGAGGCCTAAGCAATAGAGGCACCGGCGGTGGTGATCGGTCACCGACATCAGTCGATGACAGTCTTCACAAGCCTTGAACCCAGGCATCCTACCGGCACCAGATGTCGACAGACAGGGATCAAAAATGATCAAAAAGAGTTAGTCAAAAAAGACTAAAAGGGGTAGCTCTCCCGGATCTGCGCTTACTGGCGCGGAAAAAAGAAGAACTGACGTCAGCGCGCGAGGGCGGCGTCTAAGTACTCCGACGACGTCATCCCGGCGCACGACGCCGACGACGGACGCGGAGCCGCAGACGACGCCTAGCGACGCGCAAGGGGTATTGCTGACGAAAAATCTTCCGGATCCAGTCTGACGCCTGGGGATATTCTAAGGTGAGGAATCTAACTAACGTGTTTCTTTCAGATGCAAGTCCTTCGTTCTTCGTGGGTTCCGCTTGCCAAGGCTTGGTGAGTCCTAGTCCAACTTCGACGCCGCCGACAGCAAGAGCCTTCGTGGGACAGCTTGCCTCCTGGTCCTGGTCGTCCTCGACGCTTCCTGGTCCTCCTGGCTGCAGCGACAAGCTTCACCTTCACCTGCAATCTTCACGACATCGCCTGGTTCCTTCCTGGTTCCACGTGGTCACTGGCTAGTGACCTTGACTCTGTCCCTTCTGCTTGCAGGTTTCTTCTCTTCTTGATACCAGCCTTGGGATCCACCGGACACTCTTCACTGACTGCCTGTCAGCATCTTTCTTCAGGCATCCATAGGAGTCGACGACGAAAACGACGCATCTTCACCCCTATGCACCCGCAGCCTGTGGGCTAGGTAACTTGGGTACTCCGGTGCTCATCAGGATAGTGACTATCCTAGTGTCTAGTTTTCAAGTCTCAACTTCCTAGCTACTCCGGAAGTGTCCTAAATCTACCGTTTTCTAAACTGTACTATTGCTATTGACTTTTACGCATTACGCGTGAGTGTTTCCACTCTGCACACGAATCCCGTGGGCCTCCCACTTCCTAACTAACGCTAGTGTAGTGTAGCCCCAGCGATTCCCTAGGCCTAGGCCTATTCTATTTCCGTGACAGTGGTTCTTATACCACTTACTTAGTATATGGTTTGCGTGGCCCCTAGGGCCTAACTGTATTACTTACCTGTGTGACTTAATGTATGCTTAAATAAGACTGTGTTGTACTTACCTCTAATCTCATAAAGAGTGCTGAGGGTTTGCTTAGAATAAATACACTTTATTTTATATATATATCTGTTGTGGTGTCCTTTCATTTGGTATTCAAGGGATTATATATGGTATCACAGCTGGCTTCACATGCCATTCAGAGTTTAGCCTAAGACTGCTCTTGTCCATGCTACCACTAGGATAGCTGGTCTATAAGGTTGACTTTACAACCAATCACCATAAGGGTATTTGGACTGATATAAGGTGTACACTAGAACTAGTGACATCATACATCAGGCCAACTTCTCACATTGGTGGCAGCGGTGGGATCTGAGCTTGCTGTTGTAATACCATTGTAATCTTAAGATACTAAATTGAAAGATCACACAGATATTGTCTAGGTACATATAACATAGATTATAATACTTAAGTCCTACTGGACTTTGTAGTTGTAGGTTGAAGGGAGTAACACACCCTGACTACAACTACTAGAGAGGTTTAGTAGAAACAACTAGTGTAGGTAGGTGCACACACCACACCCCCACTAGATCATGCCTCTGGGAGGAGATCAAGTAGATGCTCTCTCAGGAGGGGCAGGTCTGCAGAAGACCCCCTCTAGGTATGATACCTTAACATTCCAGGAGATGAGACATTTGTGTACCTCCAGAGGAATAAAACAGGGTTCCAACCCTACCCTTAGACAGCTAGTGGAGCTTCTGGAGGCCTATGATGCTGAAAGAGCTGCCAGGGATGGTGCCATAGCTGTAGATAAGGGTCTACCCACCACAGATGAGTCAGATGGGACTTCAGAGGAAGAGGTAGACAGCCAGGGCCAAGTAGGAAGACTTAGCCAGGCTAACCTAAGCCTACATGGGAGTGTGCATGGGGTCCCCCCATACAGACCCACAAGTAGGCTTTCACAGAGAAGCAGGAGGGACAGATCCCCTTCAAGGGAATCCATCCACTCCCATGTCTCTAGCATCTCTAATGCTTCCTCTCACAGGGGAATGACTTCACCTGAGAGAAAGGAGCATGAAGCCAGGATGAGGGAAGCTAATCTGAGGATTCAGAGGGAAGAACTTGCCCTTGCCAAGGAGAAGCTTGCTCTGGCTAGAGAGCAAAAATTGTGTGGGTCAGAACCCACTGGTGGCAGCAACATTCCTAGAGATAGGGATAGGTCTTATGACCATAGAAACCTAAGCAAGATAGTCCCCCCATATCAGAATGGGGATGACATCCACAAGTGGATGACTGCTTTGGAGAGGGCCTGCAAAGTACAGCAGGTACCCCAAAGTCAGTGGGCAGCTATCTTGTGGCTCTCCTTTTCTGACAAAGGTAGAGACAAGCTCCTCACAGTCAGTGATGAGGATGCAAACAATTACAAAGTCCTGAAGAGTGCTCTGATAGATGGGTTTGGCTTAACCACTGAGCAATATAGGTTGTTGTTCAGAGACACCCAGAAGACACAGACACAGGACTGGTCTGATTTTGTGGATTGTGCCACTAAGGCTTTGGAAGGTTGGTTAACTGGCAGCAAGGTACAGGACTATACAGGATTGTACAACTTGATTATGAGGGAGCAGATCCTTAGTAATTGTCAGAACCAGCTTCTCCATCAACACCTGGTAGACTCAGATTTGACCTCTCCCCAAGAATTGGGAAAGAGGGCAGATAAATGGATCAGGACCAGGATTAGGCCTAAAAATCAGGGTGGTGACCAAAAGAAAGATACCACCAAGCCTCAAGAGAAGGGTGGGGATAAAACAAAAGAGAAATCTTCCTCAGGGCCCCAAAACTCCACACAGGGTGGTGGGTCCCAAGCTCCCTCCTCTACCACAGTTAAAAAGCCTTACTGCCATGTGTGTAAAACACCTGGGCATTGGAAAACTGACAGCAGTTGCCCACAGGCTAAAAACAAAACTGTTCCTCCAACTACTCCTGTCACACCACCTATTACTGTCAGCAGTAATCCCCCAGGTGGTGGGAGTGCCCCCAAAAATTTGGTTGGGTTTTCTTGGGGAACACAGGGAGACTCTGGCTTAGCCAATTCCCCTACAGCAGCTACTCTTGTCTGTGATGGTGGCATGGGGTTTGCCAACTTCACTGCCTGTCCCAACACTTTGGGTAGGTACAGACAGGAACCCTACATCAATGGTAGAAAAGCTGAGGCCTACAGAGACACTGGAGCTAGCATCACTATGGTGGCCCATAGGCTAGTTCCCTCTGAGCAGCTTTTGCCTGGTTTCTCATACCAGGTAACTAACATTGATGGCAACCAGAACAGTCATCCCATGGCAGAGGTATGTCTCAGCTGGGGAGGTGTCACTGGCCCTAAAAGGGTGGCAGTGTCTCCAACCTTGCCTGTGGACTGCTTACTGGGGAATGACTTAGAAGTCTCAGCTTGGGCTGGAGTTGAACAAGACACCCATTCCAAAATGGTAGGCCTTTCACAAAAGGGTAGTGGGGTTGTGCCAGCCACAGCCCCTGTCCAAGTAGATTTCCTCCCTGAAAAGGTTGGAAGGGCAGTGGTAGCCACAGCCCAGGCAAAGACAGACTTCCCTGTAGAGACTGGCAGAGCTGTGACAGTCACAGCTCAAACCCAAACTGAGTGCCTCCCTGAAAAGGTTGGCAAGGCTGTAATGGTCTCAGCCTATACTCAGACTGACATAGGTGTAGTGAAGCCTGAAACTATGGATCACTCCACACAAACAGAGAGTAGAGGGGAGGAAGAAAAGTCTCCCTCTCCCCAGACATTAGGAAAAGGTCAGCCTCCTCAGGGATCTGACCTCACCCCTTGTGAAGGAACTGCCCCAGAGGTAGCCAGGCCTGGCCTGGCAGAGCCTCTGATGTCAGTGGCCCCTTCCAAGGTGGGACCCAGTCTGGTGCAGGTAGCCTGCCTCTCTCTACCCTGCCTCAGTCAGCCCAGGGCTGCAGAGGTCAGGGAGGCCAGTGGACCCCAAGAGGGCCCCTGTCCACAAGAACCCCCCAATCAAAACAATGAGGATTGCCTGGCTAGTAGCCCTAGCCAGGTGATGGGTAAAAACATTCCTGAGGGATCCCCTTTACAGGTAGTTAGGGACCTCCCCCAGAGGGATTCTGTTGAGCACAGGCAAACCTGGGACCTTAGGGCCCCAAACCTGACCTGTCCCTCCAGTAAGCCCACAAAAGGGACCCAGCCTCCAGCTTTAGGTAGCCAGAGGCTGACCCTGAGAGCACAGTGCAACTCAGTGAAAGAAAGAAAGGCATCCATGGTGGAGGATGATTGGAGGAAGCTGAGGCCTCACTTTGAGGACACTCACTTCAGTACTCCATCTCAACACCAGCCTTTTACTTTGCAAAGACACACCCAAGGTAGAGATTCCCTATGGTGGAGACCCTATGATACCTTTAGGATGAGGGATTGCTTAGTGGACCATGAGACAGGGGGTAACCATGCCAGTGCTGGTTCTTCCTTATATGGCCACTTAGGCAATAGAGGCTTACCTTGTCAAGGCCAGCCTTATCTCCTTTCGTTTGGGGGGGGGGGGGTTGTGTAGGAAGGTGGATATCTGACTATGGTTACCCCCAACTTTTTGCCTAGTGTCTAGCTGGTTTTCGACTTAGTTGGCCTGAGATCCTGCCATTCAGGGTCTCAGGCTGTCTGCTCTCTCTTTAAAATGGACTCCATGTACCCTAGGTACATAACCAATTGGTAAGGATCACCTTATTGGACCCTGTGCAGTGTACCCTAGGTACCCAGGGCATAGGTGTACCTAGGCCTCCCAGGGGCTGCAGCATGTATTATGCCACCCCTGGCCTGGCCTTCCATTTTGACACAACTGGCTGATCACTCAGCTGGGGCAAGGTCGTGTAATCACCCCTTGCTTAGGTGTAGTATTCCTATACCTAACTTACATATAGACACATGTGTACCTATCAGTCACTCCTATGGCAGGCCTTAACAATCCTGGAGGCAGAGTGCTTGGTAACATGTGAGATGGTGCTCTAGCATGAGCTGAGCCTGTCTGCAGCTTTCGGAACCATGTCCTTATAGCTGTTCTATGATATAGCCTACCATATACTCTTAAAGTGCCTTATAATCTTAAACGGTTATGGTAACTATGGTTTGGCTTTATCAAAACATGTCGTGTAAGGTGTCTAACACTTTGGAATAATACCCCCATACCATTTCTGGTGATGAGGATATTATTCCTCCCTTCTAGAGGGAGAGACATGTTAAAATCCTACTTTGCTGTTTAACTCTAACCAAAGCCTCAGCATCACAAAATGGATGCTGCTGCCACAGACACAAGTCTGACCTCCTGCTGCTGGGAGTGATCCCAGCCAGGGAGGCCTGGACAATAGGTTTCCTGCTTGGGGAGGTGCTAGCACCTCCCCAGACAGCCTTTAGTGTATTGGGGCAGGGTGGGCTGAAAGGAATGAGACATGCCTGGGGCACACATGGTGTTCCTTGCATAGTCCAGTTCAAACCGGCGTTGGGGCACTCCAGCCCCAGCTCTGGCGCGAAACTGGACAAAGGGAAGTGGGTGTAGCCACCCCCTCCCAGGTCCCACCCATAAGGTGTGACCTAGCAGGTATCCCAGCCCCCCAGATTAGTATAAGAGTGGGAGTTGGGCCTCAAGACTTTAGATTATCCTGAACCTGCAAAACTGAACAGAAACTCTGGACCTTCGACATTCGACGAAAGAAGAAGACTGAAGAATCTCCCTTGTAGCCAAGGAGTGGCTACCCTGTGCAAACAGGCACCATCAAGAGACTACCCTTTGCTTTGCCCACGTTCTACGAGGAACCGACTGCAGAGCCTGACCAGAGCCTTGACTTCCAGACTTCTCCGACCCTGATCCACCTCTACAGCAGAGCTGAGATCCGTGGAGGCGACGAGCGACGTGGGACCGGCTACCTGGAAAAAGTGGCTAGTAACTTAAAGCGCAGCTTCTGAGGTACCCTCGAAGTTGTGCACCGGGGATTGAGAAGCCCCAACCCCAAGCACCATCTGCACCGAAGATCAGCCCCCCACACTCCACGAGTCCTGCGTGGGGCCCTTCAGCATTTTCCTGCTTGCCGCGTCTGTCCGGTTCCTTGCCCGCTGGCTAGTGGCCTTTGTGACGACGCACCCTGAAATCTTCTGCGCTGGTTTGGCTCCTCCAGACTGGCTCCCGCTTCTCTGCAAAGAAGAAGCACCCCAGACCTTCCTGGTCTGCACCAGAAGCAAGTCCTTCGTTCTTCGTGGGTTCCGCTTGCCAAGGCTTGGTGAGTCCTAGTCCAACTTCGACGCCGCCGACAGCAAGAGCCTTCGTGGGACAGCTCGCCTCCTGGTCCTGGTCGTCCTCGACGCTTCCTGGTCCTCCTGGCTGCAGCGACAAGCTTCACCTTCACCTGCAATCTTCACGACATCGCCTGGTTCCTTCCTGGTTCCACGTGGTCACTGGCTAGTGACCTTGACTCTGTCCCTTCTGCTTGCAGGTTTCTTCTCTTCTTGATCCCAGCCTTGGGATCCACCGGACACTCTTCACTGACTGCCTGTCAGCATCTTTCTTCAGGCATCCATAGGAGTCGACGACGAAAACGACGCATCTTCACCCCTATGCACCCGCAGCCTGTGGGCTAGGTAACTTGGGTACTCCGGTGCTCATCAGGATAGTGACTATCCTAGTGTCTAGTTTTCAAGTCTCAACTTCCTAGCTACTCCGGAAGTGTCCTAAATCTACCGTTTTCTAAACTGTACTATTGCTATTGACTTTTACGCATTACGCGTGAGTGTTTCCACTCTGCACACGAATCCCGTGGGCCTCCCACTTCCTAACTAACGCTAGTGTAGTGTAGCCCCAGCGATTCCCTAGGCCTAGGCCTATTCTATTTTCGTGACAGTGGTTCTTATACCACTTACTTAGTATATGGTTTGCGTGGCCCCTAGGGCCTAACTGTATTACTTACCTGTGTGACTTAATGTATGCTTAAATAAGACTGTGTTGTACTTACCTCTAATCTCATAAAGAGTGCTGAGGGTTTGCTTAGAATAAATACACTTTATTTTATATATATATCTGTTGTGGTGTCCTTTCATTTGGTATTCAAGGGATTATATATGGTATCACAGCTGGCTTCACATGCCATTCAGAGTTTAGCCTAAGACTGCTCTTGTCCATGCTACCACTAGGATAGCTGGTCTATAAGGTTGACTTTACAACCAATCACCATAAGGGTATTTGGACTGATATAAGGTGTACACTAGAACTAGTGACATCATACATCAGGCCAACTTCTCACACATACCATATACTCTTAACCGCATTATAAGTTAATCGCGTCATCGCAATAACTTGAGAATGGCTACACAGAACCATATCGTGTTTGGTGTCAAACATGAAGGAATCATACCCCCAGTCCAGCCATGGGCATGAGGGTACGATTCCCCCTTGCTAGGAGGGCGATATGGGAAAAGCGGTAGAATTTAGACACCAATTTAAAAGTGCACATGTACCACAAAATGGCTACTGTCCGCCACCTACACGACTCTGGCTGGCTGTTGCTGGGGAAAACCCCAGCCTCGCCATCTGGACAATAGGGCTCCTGTGGCAGGGAGGTGCCAGCACCTCCCCAGACAGGATATGTGGATTGGAACAGGGTGGGTGCACCAAATGTCCATTCAGAGTTGCACGTAGGCAGCTGCAGAGCCCCAATTCTGCATACACCGCCTGGAACCGGTTCAGGGGCATCCTGCCCCTCACCCAGGCGGGAAACACACAAAGGGGAGTGGGTGTAGCCACCCTTTCCCGCCTCTACTCTGATTGGTAGGCTCTTGTTGGGACCATCCCCTAATCTTGGGGATATATGTGAATAACCTGGCCCCAGAGCCTGAGATTAATCCAGAACTTTACAGAACTGACCTTCGACGAGCTGCTGCCCAGCTGACTGAAGTAATCTCCCTTGGGATAAAGGAGTTATCCCCCTGCTTGGCAGGCACCTGAAAGACTGCAAGATACCCGGTTGGAACTTCGCTGCTCTCACGAACTTCAACGTCTTCCAGCAACTTTGATGTGGGTCTCCAGAGCATCCCAGAGTCCTGTGAGCGTGCCCAGCAAGTCTGAGCACCGTGGACCACGTGGGTGCCGAGAACCCTGCATACCCCGAGACCCCGGCCACCTCTTGCATAGCACACGACCCCGACCAGTGGGGAAGTTGTGCTTTGGCCCATTTCTGAGCCAACCTTCCAGCAGCATCCGTGCCAAATCTCAGCTCCCTAGCCCGCTCCGGTGGCCCGTGGGAGCCCTTTTACGCACTCCATTTTGCTGCCTTCCGCGGTCCCTTGTCTCTCGACTTGTGGGCCCTGGCAGAGGACAATCTTCACATCCAAGAGTTCCCCTGGTTGCTCCAGGCCTGCTCTGCGCTCTCTCCAAAGGAGAGCACCCTCAGACCACGTGGGTCTGCACCAGCAGCTGCTTTGTTCATCTTGCGTGGGTTGCGGTTGCCAAGGCTTAGTGGATCCAATCGGGACACTAACACCGCAGCGACCCTCATCCGACGTGGGACAGTCGCCCTCCAGAAGCTGGCCTTCCTTGAAGCCTCCCGGAGCCCGTGACCGCAGAGCCAAGCTGCATCTTCCTCACCGGAAGCACCCGACATCGAAGGGCTCCTTGCTGTGAGCCCCCTGGTCACTGTGCCGTGACCCAGACTCTGTCCCCTCTGCTTTCAGGTTCTTCTCTACATTTTCTACATCTTAGATCTTCACGACTTCATCAACACTTTCAGCTAGCAGCAGTTTGGACTCCTTTTCCATTGAAAATCAGCCCGCGACCCGACACCAGAATCGACCTATGCACCCGGCTTCCCTGGGGCAGGTAACAGTGGTACTTCGGTACTCCCGTGGTGGTGGGCTCTCCAAAGCCTTAAGTCTCAAGCCTTAACTTTGTACTACTGCTAGAAGTGTCTTTAAACTGTAAATATTCAACCGCGACATTCTCCATAGGCTAACATTGCGATCCCGATAGCAGCTCTTTGCACTGCACGCGTCTCCCGTGGGTCCCCTTCCTCTTAACTGTGGGTGGATTCTGAAGGGGCAAGCGATCCTGAATGCCCTAGGCATTGCCTGTAGAATTGTCGTGGTTCTTATACCACTATTTTTGTATATGGTTTGGTCCCCCCCTGGGGCCCATTGATTTCTGTGCTATTTATTGTGTTTATAAATGCTTGTTTGAAGTGTAACTTTGCCACTAGCCACATAAAGTGACTGTGGGATTCTGTCTAGAATAAATACATATATTTTATATATATACCTGTGTGGACTACTCTTTCATTTGGTCATTCAAGAGGTTATTATGGTAAAACAATAAGCTTAACACTCCTTCAAGACTTAGCCTGAAGGCTGCTCTCCACAGCTACCACTAGGATAGCTTTCTTTAAAGGTTGTCTTAAACCTATCATCAATAAGAGTCGAATTGGACTGGTGCAAGGTGTCCCTATAACTAGGAACAGCATATGCCAGGCCACCTTCTCACAACAAGGTACTGTAAAATTTGCCAGATGTGGCTATGAGATTTCCCTCCCCGGGAAAGTTCCCAACCGAACTATGAGGGTATTCAAGGACCACAGATTCTTCTGCGGGGGAGCATGGGATGAGGGGAGTTGGGGGTAGTTGGAAGACAAGTTCACTGTTAAATTGTTGTATGGGTTTATCTGCTTTCCATGTATGTATATATATGCGCATGCCACAACTTTCTATACCTGCTATCCACAAAGTAGAGGCATTACTTGAACCACGCACACAATAATGCCCTGTGCATTAGGCCACTGCCCACCCAATCATCCCCTCAACAGATTCCATGCCTGATATCACGCTCCTCTCATGGAATGTGAAAGGCCTCCTGGACCGTATCAAGTGCACAGCGGTCCTCCGATATGACAAGCGGATGGCCCTAGATATCCTGCTGTTTCAAGAAACCCACTTAATTGGCACTCAATGTTCCTTCCTAGGCTATTATGAGTACAACAGAGTTACCACTCTGGCTTTGCCACAGCCTCCCGGGGGTGGCCATCCTTCTTCGTAGGTCCTTCCTCATGACAGTTACCAGAATCCATACAGGTGCCCTGGGTAGATATGCCGGGGTACAGCGTCTTCTGAAGGGGAAGCAGTTCAACCTTCTAAGTGTATACATCCCCCTACAGGTTTCCACAGCAGTGCTTGAGGCTTGTCACAATATACTGGCGGTTTTCTCCCAGGGGAGAACGATCGTAACATGGGATTTCAACTCTATCCTGGATGCTAGCATTGACACAACTTTCTTTAACATACATTTACCTCTGACACCATTGATCACAATTGTATCTTTTCTCAGCAAGCCTGTTTAATGACTGCGAGTTTTAAGTCAATTATTACAATCTCTGATTGTTTGAAACAGAAAGAACACTTCTTCATTTTGCAACACACATGTCCTTTACATAAAACAATGAAAATTATTTACATTTTATACAGTGACTTAATGACATATCACGAAACATGAATAAAGTACTTTGAACAAACGGAGAAATTATTGCACTACAGTAATAAGGTGTCCACTTTTGTAAGTCTTGGGAACTCAAGCTAATTGGCTCCTCAACGTTTAACTTTTTAATGTGGTCCTGAGCAGAGTCAGAGAGATGTATCGTAGTAATTCTAGAGAGCAGTGAGCTGGTTTGTTGTTTTAGCTCTCCAGGAAACACTGGTGTCTAATTTTTTATCCCGAACGTGTCTCGATCTCTGCTAGCCAACGCGTTTCGACCTATGTCGTATTGGACCTATATTATGTTCATAAGGTCTTCTTCAGGGCTGTTATGTAGTTCCAGTGGGACATCTTTTTCCTGTGGAAATAATGATATGCCTATTTTTAGTATGTATACTAAAGTGGGATGTTTTTCCTAAAAACATGATTTGTTGGGGAAACTTACATACACTCGGTTGTAGGTTGCTGTATCGTCTTTGCCTATAACACACAAAAGAGAACGAATCTGTGAAATGGGAGTTTCACTAATGGTTTTGTATTTTACTTGCCTCGTTGTGGCCATACTGCTTAATTGTTACGTACCCTTTTAGTTGATTCTTGGGGTAAAGGAATGGCATGTGTTACTGATCCAATCTGGCTTATTGTGGCTAGTTTCTCTGTAAATACAAAAGGGAGGTGGCTTAGTTGTGTTAAAAAAGTCAAAGCATTGTGGTTAGTTTGTACGCGGGGTAATGCCTTATACGTCTAGTTTGGTGTGATTTAACTACCGCTCTTATCTTGTAAGTTGGCGATGTATAGGGGACGCAACAGCGCTTTCTATATTTAAATTCGGGAGTCTTGGCAGACCTGAGTATTGACACAACTGCAGGGCCAACACCCCACAGGCTTGGCACAACGAAGATGTTCCAAAATTGGATGAGAGCCTTAGGTCTTTGTGACATTTGGACGGCATGGCAACCCGAAACGTAGGATTACACTCACACTTCTGTGGCCCACAAAACCCTTGCCCGTATTGATCTCATTTTGCTATCTAGCACTGAGGCCCCCCCCGGGCGGCGCAAGTTTAGATTAACCGCCAGGGTATTTCTGAACACACTTTGGTCCAGCATAGGATTGGTTCCCAAGGGTCTAACATGAGGCCCATACGGAGGTTTAAAGCCTGGTACTTGACCAACACATTGGATACTGAGATTGAGGCCTACTTTCAGGAGAATCAGAGAGCAGGTTCCTCAGAACCACACTGTGGGAGGCTGGCAAAGCCACAATATGAGTGAGAGCGAAGGCTTCTATACATGCACCAAGAGCGGGCAAAGCAAAGGCATGAATCGGAGCTTGAATCTTGGATCCGGACTTTAGAGCAGCAATATGTCCTTGACATGAATAAAAGCTCCCTTCGCCAGTAGACCCTCGAGGATGCCTGCCAATGTTGGAGAGCTACAGCATAATGGGTCTATGAACATGGGGATAAATCCGGCAAGCTCGTTTACTGGCTGGCCATGGCAGATCAGACGGCCAGGATCGTGTCAGAGATACTTGATGGACATGGGCGAACTGAGGGATCCTATTCTATGGGTCATTCCACTACTGGCCCTATTGGCAGCCTAAATGGAAGTCCTTGAGGCACCTTTGACCCTCGAAGAAGTAGGGGATGCCCTCTTGAAGCTGAATGCTGGGAAAACACCAGGCTCTGATGGGTTCCCGGTTGAATACTACTGCCAGTTCCATAACACCCTGATGCCCCACCTGCTCAACCTATTTGTAGAGGCAGGGGACAGTCAGCATTTCTCCGTGGAGCTAGATCTGGCAACTATAGTATTGATCCACAAGCCTGGATGGCCCGAGGAACAGTGCTCCTCCTATCTGCCGATCTCTTTGACCAATACAGAGCTTAAGCTCTATGTAAAGGTTCTGGCCCGCGACTCCACCCGGTGCTCCCATCGCTGGTCCTACCTGACCAATGTGGTTCGATGCCTTCCCGCAGCACCCAGTACTGCATGTGGCACCTTCATCTGGTGACGTCCTGCAGACACAAACTCCAGATGTCAAGCACACTTCTCCTAGTTAACTTCGAGAAGGTGTTTGATATGGTCGACTGGTCCTATCTAGATGCAGTGTTGGGCAGGATGGGCTTTGACCCCCCCCCCCATCGAGTGACTGGTAGGGCTTCTGTACACTCAGCCGAGGGGGCAGATAAGTGTTAACAGGTGCTCTCGGACACCTTTCCTACTGGCAGGGGGACTAGACAAGATGTACAATTGGGCATCCCAACTCATAGTGACTAATGACTGGCTTAACTGGAAATGGGGGGGACCCCGCCTATGCGACTGTGTTCACACAAATGGAGCTAGGCACCATCGTACATATACACTACGGGGGCCCGATTCGCTACACCCTTTCGACCCCAACTAGAGTGGTCCTCACAACATGGAGATGAACAAGTCGGCTGTTGGGATGGGAGAGGAGGCTTACCAAGCCTAACCCACTCTGAACGGGCACCTGGCTCCGTCATACTGCTCAGTTGAAAAAGTTCGCTAAATGAGAATAGGATTGACATTTCACAACTGGGGGATGTTTGGGGGGGGGGTCTGGCCATTAGATCATTCCAGGAGCTGCAGGATCAATTCTCGCTGGCTAACACACAATTTCACAAATACCTCCAACTGCAGCATCCACTGGCAGTGCATGCCCCAGGGTTTAAAGATGTCCCTGAGTTCAGTTCTTTGGAGGTTAAAATGTTCAAGGGTCTTTGGGGAAAAGGGGAATCTCACAAATATCTAAAACACTGATACACAATGCCACTGACAAGTTCTCTACACTTAAAAGTACATGCGAAACCTGGGTGGGACCCATGGACGAGGCGGTTTGGAGAGATGCCTGAATGGCACTGCGGACCTTCGCTATTTCTGTATGACTCTGACCGATACAGCTTGACTACTTTCACACCGCACCGCACCGCACCGCATACTACACGCAGTACCAGGACACTCCCGAATTCGAGCTGCTTCCGATGTGGGGAATCGAACGTGGATTTCTACCACATGGTTTGGAATTGTCCCCATATCATACCGTACTGGCAGGCGGTGGGGCAGGAGTTATACAAGGTGACTGAAATCCCCTAGAACTGACACACAAGGTGGCTCTCCTGAGCGTACTGGAAGATGTGTCAAACTCAAAGCCGGAACGTACACTAATTGAGCTGGCCATGCTTTTGGCCAAAAGGGACCGAGCACATGTTGGAATACCGGCCTGGAGAAGATTGATGGACCGGTGTGCCAAGATGGAGGAGCTGGTTTTTAGGGCACAGGATTTACCTCGGAAACATCAGAAGACTCGGGGGGCTTGGTGGGAACATTCAGAACTGGCTGTTATGCCAGGTATCAGAACTAGGTGGGGATCCAGGATGTGGGGTGATAGGAGCGGTGTAGGAAAATGCCTCTTTTTGTATAAGCACCCCCCACCACACATTTCGCTCCAAATACTGATTGCTATGACTCCGATACTGCACTGGACGATGCTGCCCAGACCCCAGTGCCTGTGCTCTCTCCTGAAATTGTTATGTTTGACTTGCTAATCCCAAATTGGCAAAATCTTTACCCTCTTATAAGTCCCCAGTATATGGGACCATGGGGGCCCAGGGCATTGGTGGTAAACGGGTCCCCAGGGCTGCAGCACAAGTTTGTGGCACCCTGGGCGAACCATGCAGCCTACTGACAACAGGCCTGTCATTTCAGACTGCAGGAGCAGTGCAAATTGCTCAAAATCAACTGTGTCCTCACCATGTGCGGCACAGTTCCCTCCACTGCTTTTAATGTATGTATGTAAGGCACCCCTACGGAAGGCATCCTCATCCCAGGAGGCAGGGCACATTATAATTAAGGTGTGGACATGTAAGTGGAAGCCTATAAGTCCCTATAGCAGCATTCCCTATTGGAAACCACTATATGAGTTAGCTATCCATAGTATGGGATGGGCTGCCAACAGGGCACCCTCAAGATGTACAGCTCCATTATCCTACCACTAAAATAAGTCATGTTTGGTATCAAACAACGTGCCTTCTCACCACTGGCATGATTTTTGTGGCGTTGGTGAGGTGGCATGCTCCCAGAGAGCACTTTAGAGATTTCCTCCTTGTTGGCCTAGCTTTACTGTGTTCTGGCTGACCAGCACACACATTGTTGTGCCTGCTGCAGCCAAGACAAGATTCTGACCTCCTGCGGGGTAGTGGGATCACTCCCAGGAGTCAGGCAAAGGCTGGGCAGGAAGAAGGTCACACCTCCCTCCTCCCCAGATGGCTAGTAAATTGGCACATCAGAGCTGTGAGCTTCAAAGGCTACACTACCTTCGATATGCATCTAGACTGTCCCCCTGAGGAAGAAACAGCCCTCCTCTCATCACAGGCGTGCCTGCACCCGGGCAAGGTGGGAAATTAGCTATGCAGAAGGTGCACACTCCCAGGATGGCTGGCCACACCTTTATGGTAAGCAGCCTAGTCGTTACCCCAAAATGTTAATTCTGCCATTTTTAGGAGGGTAGAAATAGTGGGTTCTGGATGGAAAACATGGCTTACACCTCTGGATGTGACCACCTCAGGGGCACCCTAGCTGCAGGGACTAGCTGCCAATTGGCTACTAGCTCCCATGCCCCTAACTCCCCATAATCTAGGATTTAAGGGACCCCCCTAACACCAGAACCTCAGATCTGAACAACTTACTTCAAGGAACGCCCAAGAGGAGACCTGTGTCGCTGACAACAGAACTTTGCTCACCAGCACAAAACAAAAGAGGGATACTTTGTCCCTGAAGCAACAGACTTGGAACTGAGTGAACGACCCTCGTGCTTGGCTAAAACTCGACACTCTCAAAAAGAGAGGGACCCTTGTGGAAGACAGAAGCCCCCTCTGTCTCCCCTGAGCTAGTCCTCTTCAAACTGCAGGTAAAAACTCTCACTGGATCTAAAGAACTGCTGGCCATTGGGCCCTCCGATGGACCGCCCAAATCCAGGTGGTCCAGTGCCTTGTGCGAGTTGTAGTCTCACCTGCCCCGAAGTCACAGCTTGGTAGGTTACTCCCCCGGACCCAGTGAAGTTACTGAAGCTTTTTGTTGCCCCCACTGTTGCCAAGGCTGGTTGGTCACTGACCCAGTAACCAACGCCCACACTCGACGCTGCAGCTACAGAGAACATTGTGCAACCATCACCCGACATCAGGCGCTGTGTACCTGTTGAACAAATTACTTACCTTTGGTAACACTTTTTCTGGTGGATACAGTATCTGCCTGTGGATTCCTCACCTTATGAATATCCCCTCAGCGCCAGCATTCCGGAATTTTTTCATAGCTCTCTGCGCCGACGAGGTTGTCTCAGCGTCATGGCTCCGCACGCGGCTCTGCATGACGTCACCGGAGCCATAAGAAGACCATGTCGGCGTGATGACGTCAGTTCCACCCTTTTTTTCTGTGCCACAGAGGTAACACGGGTGGACCGACATAGAGACAACGTATACATAGTATACAGAATTCACACAAATACACTCAGTGTATAAAGAAAGAAGAAAGCTTGCACTTCAAACAAGACAATAGTAAATAAACAGGGGTAACAAAGTCTTGAGTACACATAATACGTCAAAAAACTAAAACCTCTGCTTTTATGGTATAAAAGGGTGGACAACGGGGAGGTGGGTGGGTCTGTGAGGAATCCACAGGCAGATACTGTATCAACCAGAAAAAGCGTTACCGAAGGTAAGTAACTTGTTCTTCTGATGGATACATCTGCCTGTGGATTCCTCACCTTATGAATAGAATCCCACAGCAGTACCTCTCCCGGAGGAGGGTGACCACCCTTCTATACAAAAAAGTCCTGCAAAACAGAGCACGCAAAATGGCCATCCCTCCTCACTTCAGAATCTAAGCAGTAATGCTTCGCGAAAGTGTGAAGGGAGGCCCAAGTTGCGGCCTTACAGATGTCCAAAACAGGAACACCTCTAGACAATGCAGAAGTAGAAGATTTAGACCTGGTGGAATGAGCTCGAATGCCTACAGGAGGCTCCTTACCAGCCCGGGAGTAGCATATATTGATGCACAAGATGATCCATCGTGATAAAGTGCGTTTGTGCACCATCTTGCCCTTCATACGACCAGCATATCCAACAAAGAGCTGGTCATCCTGACGGAAGTCCTTTGTTCTGTCCAAATTGAAGCTAATCGCCCTCTTTGGATCTAAACGATGAAGTCTCTCCTCCTCCTTGGAAGGGTGAGGAGGAGGATAGAAATTAGGAAGGGTAATGGACTGACCTAGGTGGAAGGGAGTAACCACCTTAGGCAGAAAAGCAGCCCTGGTCCTAAGTACCATCCTTTCAGCATGTATGGTCAGAAAAGGCGGCTTTGAACTCAAAGCCTGGAGTTCACTCACCCTCCTGGCCGAGGTGATAGCCACCAGGAAGACCGTTTTAAAAGTTAAAAGCCTTAAAGGACAACTATGCATCGGTTCGAATGACGAACCCAAACACCAGATCCAAGTCCCACTGGGGCATAATGAAAGGAGTAGGAGGAAACATGTTTGTCAGGCCCTTAATAAATCTTAAGACTATAGGAGACTTAAATAAAGAAGGCTGATCAGGTAAACACAAAAATGCCGACAAAGCCGACAAATACCCTTTAACAGTGGCCACAGCAAAACCCTGCTGGGCCAAATGAAGAGAAAAACAAGGAACATCAGATAGATGAGCTTTTAAGGGATCAATAGATTTCACTCCGCACCACTTAACAAATTTAGACCACCTGTATGAATAGTCAGACTTGGTGGAGCGTCGCCTGGCCGATAATATAACGCCCACCACGTCAGGTGGGAGAGAAAAAGAATTCAAGTTGCCCCGTTCAATCTCCAGGCATGAAGGTGCAAGCTCTGGAGGTGGGGATGTAGAACTTGCCCCTCCTTCTGAGAGAGGAGGTCTGCCCTGAGAGGGAGACGAAGCGGAGGGTGTGATGAGAGGTGAAGAAGGTCCATGTACCATACCTTTCTTGGCCAATACGGGGCAATCAATATAACTTGGGCCCGGTCTTGGCGAATCTTCCTCAGAACCCGAGGAATCAAGGGTATGGGAGGAAACGCGTAAAGGAGTTGTGAACCCTAACTCAACTGAAACGCGTCCCCCAATGCTTCCTGCCCCGGAAACTGGAGATTGCAGAATGATGGGCAGTGCGCGTTCTCGTGAGTGGCAAACAGGTCCACCCGAGGAGTCCCCCACGTCCGGAAGATGTGTAGGACTACCTCTGGATGAAGCCTCCACTTGTGGTCGGCGGAGAACAGCTGACTGAGACTGTCTGCACGCACGTTCAGCACCCTGGCCAGATGATTTGCCATCAAGCAGATCCGATGGTCCTGAGCCCAGGACCAGAGTCACAATGCCTCTCTACAGAGACAGTACGACCCTACTCCTCCCTGCTTGTTGACATACCACATCGCAGCAGTGTTGTCCTTCAGGACTTGAACCGACTGACTGCGAAGGGAAGGGAGAAAGGCCTTGAGCGCCAAACGTATCGCCCGCAATTCCAAAAGGTTGATGTGAAACAACCTTTCTTATGGAGACCAAAGACCCTTGATCTCCAGATCCCCCAGATGTGCACCCCACCCTAGGGTAGAGGCATCCGTTATCACTGTGGCACCGATGGAGGAAGATGGAAAGGCTTTCCTTGAGACAGATTGCCCTCCATGCTCCACCAAGACAGATCCGCTGCAGCTCCCTGAGATCCCTGTTGTGCTGATACCACTGCCTGCGGAGACACCACTGGAGCGCCCTCATGTGCCAGCGTGCATGGTTGACCAACAGGATGCAGGAAGCGAACATACCGAGCAGGTGAAGGACCTTCAGAACTGGAACAACCACCCCATTGTAAAACAAGGGAATCCTTTCCTGTATGTCGAGAATCTTTTGAGGTGGAGGAAATGCTCGACACACAGTGGTATCCAGTACTGCCCCTATGAACAGGTTGCGCTGTGAGGGCACCAGGAGAGACTTGGGTACATTTATTGAAAAACCCAATTTGTACTACAGCTGGGTTGTTACCTGCAGATGATGACACACCATCTCTGGAGACTCTGCCTTCAGAAGCCAGTCGTCCAGGTATGGGAAAACCGAAATCCCCAACCTTCTGAGATGGGCTGCCACCACTGCCATCACCTCGGTGAAGACTCGAGGTGCAGTAGTAAGACCAAACGAAAGAACCGCAAACTGGTAATGTTGCGACCCAACCGTGAAACGGAGATACTTCCTGTGCGACTTCAGGATTGAGATGTGGAAATACGCACCCTGCAAGTCGATGGGCACCATCCAGTCCTCTTGATGCAGCGCCTGAAGAAACTGCGCTAGAGTGAGCATCTTGAACCTCTCCTGCTTGAGAAATAGCTTCAAGATTCTGAGGTCCAGGATAGGACGTAGCTTGCCATCCTTCTTGGTAATCAGGAAATACCGGGAGTAGCAACCCTGACCCCTTTCCTGCTCCGGAACCACCTCTATCGCACCTTTTTATAATAGAGCCATAACTTCCTTCTGAAGGAGAAGCAAATGATCCTCCGTGCAAAACCCTTGGCAAGGAGGGTAAGGAGGAGGGAATTCCCTGAAGGGAAGGGCATACCCATTTCCCACAAGATCTAGAACCCAAAGGTCCGAAGTTATTAATTTCCAGTCTTGTAGAAAATGGGTAAGCCGGCCTCCCACAGGACCTACATGATCCAGGATGGCGGATCTAGGGCTGCTTTCCTGCATTACCGGGAAGAGGAGGGTAGGTAGAGGAGGAGGAGGAAGAGGGATGTCGTCCAGCTCCACGAAGGCGACCTCTGCCTTTACCTCTATAGGATTTATACAGAGGGTTTTGCTGCTGTTGTTGTTGTTGCTGAGGCTGACGGGAACGAAAGGAAGACTTCCCAAAACCACGATACCTTCTGTAACCGTACCCTCTTTATTGAGACTGCAAACCCAGAGATTTTGCCGTGGCTTTACTATGTTTAAATCTCTGCAAGGCCAAGTCCGCTTTGTCCCCGAAGAGCTTAGAACCATCAAAAGGAAGGTCCAAAAGTGCAGCTTGCACATCAGGTGAGAATCCTGAAGATCATAACCAAGCATGCCTCCTAGTGGCAACAGACGAACCCATCACCCTTTCCACTGAATCTGCAGTGTCCAGACCCGACTGGATTACTTGTCGAGCAGCAGCCTGGGAGTCCATCAAGACCTCATTCAAATTGTTCCGATCCTCTTCAGACAGCTTAAGGAGAATCTGCTTAGCAGAGTCCATGAGGCCGTGGATATATCTGCCCAAAAGACAAGTTGCATTTGTGGACTTTAATGCCATACTGGACGAAGAAAAAACTTTCTTTGCCAATTGCTCAAGCTTTTTTGAGTCTCTATCAGCCGGTGCTTGAGGGAAAGAGCCAACCGATTGCTTCGACCAAGAAGCTTGAACTACCAGACTCTGAGGTGACGGGGGAGAAGACAGGAAATCAGGGTCCCCTGGAGCCGGCCTATATCTCCTAGAAACAGATCTAGAAACTGCAGGAGCAGAAAGAGGATTACTCCAGACTTCCAATATCGGCTCCGTCAGAGCATCATTGAATGGTAAAAGAGGTTCCACCACAGCAGAAGGAGAATGAAGCACCTCTGTTAAAAGATTAGGCTTATATTCAGCCATAGGAAGCTGTAGGTCCAACAGTTCAGTTGCCTTCTTGATAACAACATGATAAGGAGCTACATCCTTCGAAGGAGAAGCCTTCTTTAAAGCAAAGTCCCCTTCCGAAGAGACATCCAAACCACTTGCTTCACAGAAATCTTCCAATAAGTCCTCAGACTCATAAATTTCTCCTTCCTCTATGTTACCAGCTCGATATTGTTCCTCTCCAATCAGCCTTTGAGCTTCCTTCTCAAACGTAACCTCGGCTGCGGCGGCGCCATCCGCGGCGTCGACGGATTCGGCAACGGCGTTGAAATAGGCTCCGTGACAGGGACCCACGTCAAACGAACCCTGGAAGAGGGGACGCCGGATGAGCCGGAGACTGCTCAAGCGGCGTCGACACCCTTGGCGCTGGACACTGCCATGACGACGCCATTGGCATATAAGGCATAAAGGGGGCCGGAGGATAATGCTGAGGCACGCCCAAATTAAATGCCAAAGGGCCCATGGGACCCGAAAGTGCTCCAGAGGGGCATTTGGCTCTGGTAAAAATACCATACATCACATTCATGAAGTGCGACGGATCCGATCCCGGCGCCGGGAATGAAGGAAACAGCGCTGGTTCGAGTTCCTTACGAGGAGTCTCCGGAGTCGGATCCACTGGAGTAACAGGTGGAGCCACAGGAGCAGCAGGAAACTCTTCCTCTACCGGATTTGAATCCCCATCTGAAGCCGGAGAATCAACCGGTGCCGGAGACTGCACCGGAGAACCCAAAACAGGAGACCGGCCAGGAGAAGCCTGTGGAGACTCAAAAGGTGAAGGAGAAATAACATCCTTGGTACGACGTCGAGGAGCAGGAGAAGGCGACTTCGAAGCTCGAGACCCATGTCTCTTCTTCTTCTTGTGCCCTCTCTTGGATCCATGCGAAGTCGACGACCTCGACTTCGATCTTTTACGACCTCTTTTCTCCTTCCTCACCTTTGACATGTAGAGTTTGGCCTCTCTCTCCTTCAGCACCTTAGGGTTCATTTTTCTACAGGATGAACAACCTTTGACGTCGTGATCACTGGAGAGGCACCAGAGACAATCATCATGCGGGTCAGTAATGGACATGTGACCTCGCATTCCTTGCAGGGCTTCAAACCCGACTTCCTAGGAACAGACATACTCGAAACAATAACAAACAAAGTCTCAAAACAAAGTAGCAGTTGAAAGACAGGAGAGTCCCAGAAAATCCGTTAGCTTGTAGCGCGAAAAAAAGGAACTGATGTCATCATGCTGACGTGGTCTTCTTATGGCTCCGGTGACGTCATGCGGAGCTGCGTGCGGAGCCATGACGCTGAGACGACCTCGTCGGCACAGAGAGCTACGAAAAAATTCCAGAATGCTGGCGCAAAGGGGATATTCATAAGGTATCCACAGGCAGATGTATCCATCAGAAGTGTTTTTACATTTTGTTTCTTGCAGCACCGTATAAGCGGTAAAACCACCCACGGATCCTGTTCAGCACCAAGGGCAGCCAGAACAACTCTACACCCAGACTCCACGGGCTAGGTAAAATTCATCTGACTGTTGTGGCCTGGCCTTGGGGTCCAAATGACCTTCCCCCTATAAAGGTTCGAAGTAACTCGACCTGCAAGTGACCAATTGGCACTAGTGGATTCAGCCATTGACTGCAATGTTATTTTGCCTATGTCTTTTACTGCACTGATTTAATATTGCTTAAAAAATCTATAACACTGGTTATATGTATGATATCCCATTCATTTTGAGGTCTAAATTAAGATAAAGAAACTTTATTTTTATAAATTGGTGTTGGATTTCTCTCGAGTCATGTCAATTACTTATCATCCATGTTGGTACTCTGAAATGCTTAACACATGTTCCTCTAGTAAAGCCTGACTGTTCTTTGCAAGTCTACAAGGACTGAGCTAAGGATTTATTAGGTTGAATACAAGGCCAATCTTTGGGGTATAGTGATAATATTACATATTAAGGCCACCCAGCCATACCACATAATATTTCATTTTGCTAAAGGTGGCTTTGGTTGAGGTACATGGTAAGGGCTGGCTATTGGTTGATACATGGTGTGAAAACTAAATAAAAATGGTTATAACAAAACACTTTGTTGCAAACTGAAGCAGGGGTAATCAGAACACAATTGCACTTTACTCATCTTTGCACTTTAGACTTATTATACCTATATTCTTGCTATTATTTTTTATAAGTGTACTCTGTATTTATGTGTTTTTTTCAATGCATGCGTGCAAAAGCAAAATAAAATTGAAAAATTTGCATTTAGGTTCAGATTTGTATTGTTCATATGGCATTTGCGTAGATCTTCAGATTTGTGTTGTTCACATGGAGACTGCTTGCAGATACAGATTTGTGTTGTACTAGGGAGACTGCATACAGCTTTAGACTTGTGATGTAGGGAGAATATATACTGTTCCAGCTTTGGGTATGTATGGAGAATGCATACAATTGTGAGGTGTTTTGTGACATTTACTTTTGTGATGTACCTCAGAAAATATGAAGTGATTATATAGTATTCAGCAGCATGAGAGTGGTTGTATTGGCAGGTTTTGAGTTGGAGATGGTTATAAATGTTGTGATATGAAATAGAGTTACAATGTCTGCCATTGGCTTGCGCCCTCAATATATACAACTGGGGAAGAAAGGAAACCCCTTGTCAAAGGAGACATTCATTTTCTTTGCCCTGCAGTCGTGTGACTGCTAGTCCGTGGTTATATGCCCTGCATGAATAAATGTTGCCTTGTTATTTTTGCTTGAATTGATTTGTGGAGAGTCTCATGTCTTTTAGGGTAGTGAGATTTATCTTGACCCATTTCAGATTTACTGTGATTGCTATGTGTTGTCTTTGTGTGCCTGCATGGGTGTTGGCAAGTATTAGTTGGGCAAATATGTGACTTTGGCATATTGGGGATTTAGTGATTGTGAATGATTGTCCCAGTACTGTACATGTAAAGGAATGCCTGTTTTGCTGTTTGTTAGAAAGAGAGTTTTGTACCTGTATGTTCTTATTCCCTGTATGCCTGAGATGGTGTTACAAATGCTGAGAGTAAATGATGATGTAACAGAATGTAATTGTATTTATATAGCACTTACTACCTCTGAAGAGGCATTGAAGTGCTTGCAGCGAGCAGCACGCCAGTGCAGAACCCAAGTTTAGAATTAAATAGGTAGTAAATTAGTAAAAAGTGCTTTTCCTTGTCGGATTATTTTAGTTAAATTTGTGCTTTTGAGATGTGTTTTGAATAGGGACAGATTAATTTAAATGGATTAGTAACGGAAGGTGTGAGATGCTATTGGGAGTGGTGGACATGTACACTTGTTAGTTGGATGAGTAGGTAGAAAGAGAGAAGCGTTTGGAAAGCATGTTTGGAAGTCTGTTGTAATCTGCAATGTTTGAGATGAGAGACAGACGGGAGGGAAAGGTAGATGTCAAAGCTTTTTTATTTTCTTTCTAAATATTGTAGTCTGAAAGGTTTGGGATGTGTCACAGACTGGAGGTAAAGGTAGGTGTAGAATTTTTTTTTTAAATGTATGTATATATATATGTACTTACTTACATACAAGCATATACATATTATACATAGTCAAATCTCCATACAAGACATGAACCATATATGTACATCCATATGTTTATACATGTAATAATATTTATATGGCAGGATGATGGTATAAGCACACCAGCGTAGATCAAAATTTCAAACGTTGTAGTAGATATTCTGCGTGCAGCCTGGGTATCGCTGACTGATCCACCAGCATAAAGAAAATGAGGAAGAAGAGCATTGTCCCACTGGGAAACGTCCCCTAGTTGCACTGCTAGACTTCCACTAGTCTAGCAGTGCAACCAAGGGACGTTTCCCGGAGGGACAATGCTATTCTTCCTCATAATGTCTATATGCCGATACATACACATACACACCAACACACATATATATAAATAACCTACTGGCGTTGGCCAGTAGGTAGTTAAAGTTACAGTCTAGTTTCCATAGGAAAAGCATTTTTTGACTTGCCTATAACTTTGGTGGCGTTTGACAGATTTGCATGAAAGTTTCTCAAAAAAGTGTCAACGTAGGTTCTGTGCGTCATGGAAAGTTTTGAGGTGATCCGTGCAGCAGGGACCGAGAAATAGGGGCACGAAACAAGGGTGCGTTTGTAATGTTAATTCCCATAGGAATTCGTTGTAGAACCTACAGTTGGAACTGCTGGACGCAATTACACCAAATTTGGCAGAAAAGTAGATGTTATTACGCAGATTGGGCTTTTTGTTATTTGGTGCAAATCTGTTGAGTAGTTTTTCCGAAATTTAAATTGAAAATTACAGTGATATCTCTGGTCACAAAGCCTTAGCGGAAGAAGACAAGCTTGTGCAGGGAAATGCACCACTCCGATTGGCTGGCAACACTTCAACCACGAAGTGTGAGCAGCCATCTTGGTACTCGGCTTCACCAAGTTCCCCAAAAAATAGTGAAAATAAAGAAAAGGTAGGAATACCCTGACTCCCCAAGCCATGGTGTTGGGGGTCCCCCTGGGATCCTGCCACAGTCTAAAAGCATTTTTTTTTAATGGTGCCGAAAAGTTGTGATAATTGCGAATTCGAGGCAATTTTTTTAAAAAAGCAAGTGCGGACTCCCGCTCTTGCTTTAGACTAACCTCTGGGTGGGCCAGGTCACAGGGGCATATGCTAAATATAGAAGGGGCCACACTGGACCCCCCCCTCCTTGGGTTTATCAAAGCCCCGGGGACCGCCACCTCCCCGGAGCACTTTCAATAATGAATGCGGGCGGGCCCACTAGGCTTAATGAACTGTGGGCAGGCTCGCTGGGTCCCATGCAGCCCCGGGGACCACCACCCCCCCAGGGCTGAAAAAATGTAATGGCAGGGGTCTATTGCGAACCCCCAGCTCCAGGGATCACTACCTCCCCGGGGCTATAAAGAAGATGGGATGGGGATCGTGCGGCCCCCTCCTGGAGCCATAGGTGGCCTTGGGGACCACTACCCCCGAGTGCCTGCTCCTACAATGTCCAGAGGTGCCCACCCCGGAACACTGCTGTTTGTTATGACTTCTCCCGCCAAGCCATAGCAAACTGTGCTCGCTTTCAACAAGCGAGAGCATACAAAATGCTCTCGCTTGTTGAAAGCGAGCACAATTGCTTTGACACAGAGGTAACTACGTATTAGCAGTTCTCTCTGTGTCAAAGCAATGCCGGCTCCTGCAGGAGGTAGCAACGCCAGGGGCCTTAAGACTCCTCCCACGGTCCCCAACAAAGTGACCTGGCCCCGGGGGGTGGGGTCCACGGAGCCAAAAATGGCCTCAAGAGGGGGCCGCTGGGCTGCCCTTCCCCCCTTTTTATAAAGAAAAATATAAAGGCCTGGCCCCGGGGGATGGGGTCCCCGGGACCGGAATTGGCCAGTGGGGGGAGGGGGGCAGCTCCTTTCCTCTTTTAGAAAATAAATAATAATACTTTTTTTAAACGGAAAGCCCCTGGGGATGGGGTCCCCATGGCCGAAAATGGCCCCCTACCGTTGAACTATGAAAAAAAATAAAAATAAAGGCTAGACCCTGTGGGATGGGGGTCCTTGCGGCCAAAATGGGCCCGGGAAGGGGGCCACGCTGCCCCCATCCTGTTTTTTATATTAAAAAAAGGGTCAGGCCTAAGGGGTTGGAGTCCCTAAGGCCCAAAATGGTCCATGGAAGGAGAGCCACACAACCTTTCTTCCTAAAATATAAAAAAGCACCAAAAAAAACCGGCAACTTTCCGGAGGCCGCGCCCCCTTTCGCCACTACTCCACAAAGCCGCCTCCTGGCATGCTTCTGGTTGGGGTATGAAATCCCCTTGGTTGCGGAGAGTCTATAGGGGCCAACAAGACCTCTTATTACCTCGAGTAAGCCCCACACAGTGGGATCGCCGAGAGGAGGTCAGAGGCCACGCCCCCTTTCTTTACCTCTCTGCAAAGGGGATGAGGTCCCCTTGCCTCCTGAGGGCCTGAGGAATAAAGTGAACTTCTTCCCCCAATGAGTAGCGGGCCAGGTGGCACGTTTGCAGAGTGGTGGAGAAAGGGGGCGTGCCTTCTGACGACCTCTCAGCAATCTATCTGTGTGGTTCTTACTGGAGTTAACAGGAGCGCTAGTTGGTGCCTAATGATCCTCTAGAGCCATGGGGACTTCATTCCCCAACTAGTAGTGCGGTAGGAAACGCGTTTGCAGAATGGTGGAGAAAGGGGGCGTAGCCAAAGAAAATCTCTCAGCAAACCCACTGTGTGGGACTTGCTGGAGGTAACAGGAGGGGTAGTTGGCCCCAAGGACCCTCAACAGCCAAGGAGACTTCATCCCCCTACTCGTAGTGCGTCAGGAGGCGCAATTTCAGAGTGGTGGAGAAAGGGGGCGTGGCATCCTATAAGGTCTCAGCAATCCTGCCTTCTGGGACTTACTGGAGATAATAGGAGGGGTAGTTGGTCCCCAAGCATGTCCTTGGAGGCCAACTACCACTCCTGTTATCTTCAATCAGCTAACTATAACTGCTGAATTTCACTGGTTTTGCACTAGTGAAACCTGAGCCTAACTATAACCTCTCTGTAACCTTTGTTTTTTCCAGTACAAAAATTCAGTGCATAAAGAAACCCATCAATTGTTCAAACCAGTCCAGTGTTTCTAAACTGAAGGTTTATCTCATGGCAGCTCAAAGATGGCATGGCCCTATTTGTACTTCCAATCGGGTTCCAAACCATCTAATATGGATGGATTATTGATTGTACAACTTGATTCCCCTGTCCATATGGATGCAAAGTGAATGGAATCCCGACGGTTTTGGCCAACGCGTTTTGAACCTCTGGTCTCTGAGGGTTCTCTTCAGGGCTTTGGGCTGGTGATAGTTCATGTTAATCTTGTGTCTATGCCAGACCGGCCAGTGGGAGAAGTGAGAGAACGTTCTGACAAAGAGGGTGCACTAACACCTAAAACTGGAGAAGCAGGTGAGTTCTCCGAGGCTATGCTAAAACTGTTCAAGGAGTGGAGGGGTCAGAAAGGAAGCATACTCTAGGTTGATGAAGGGCAAGCAGGGAGGAAGCCAGGTGGATTAGAGGATGGAGGTCCAACGAAGGTGTGGGTGGGTAATGTGGATGAATATACGGGGGACAAAAGATGGGGAAGTGGGTACTGGAAGGGGTGGCGGTAACACCGGTACACCGGGGGAGTGGCCCTTGTTATGCGAATCAGAAGGCAACAAGCCTAGCACCACACAACCCAGAGATGGGGAGGGGGCGGCCTTAGGGTTCGTGTGGAAGAGGAAATTCATAGATATTTTCACTTTACTAGAACGTGTACGCAGGGGGGCAGATACATACATGAGAACCGGACAAGGCAAGGAGAGCAAGAATAGAAAGAGAGTTAGACCAGAGGAAAATATCATGAACTGGTTAGATGCATTTGCTTTGTTAGCCGCCAGCATTTTAGAAAAATACCCTGATCAAAGTCCACCGTTAATTAGGTACAAACAGGCTATTCAAGAAAGGTTCAGATGTTTTGGGGGAATGGGTTGGCTGCAATATTATTTAGTTTTCGGCCTACGCATGGAGGGAACACCAGGCATGTCTTGGGATCAGGGAAAGACTGATGAATGGATGGAGCATATGGGGTCTGGGGCAGCATATGGGGTAGGCTTAGCTGGGACAGGACTTAGAATATAGCAATGGCCCTCACCACTATGGGGGTATGCATTGCACGTAAACAGCACACTATCACAGTCTCTGGCGCACATTCAGTCAGGATTTAGTCAGGATTTAAATTTACTTACTTTCCTCATTGCTTCTGGGCTTTTGCCTGCCCCTGGATATCCCGTGCAGTTGCTATCAACGCTGCCGCGGCATACAGCTAACTGTTTTTTGCCGCCATTTCCTGTTCGTTCGCTGTGGCCACGCCCCCTTCTGAGGCCACGCCCACCGCTAACCAGGATTTAAGCGCGGACTACAAGCGCCGTAATCCTTCTAGAAAGACCTCCTGAGGCGGAAGCCGGGAGCGCGACCTGCTAAATATTTTAACTGTGTTGTGTACTATTTGCTGTGTTTTTAAATTTAAATTTACTTACTTTCCTCATTGCTTCTGGGCTTTTGCCTGCCCCTGGATATCCCGTGCAGTTGCTATCAACGCTGCCGCGGCATACAGCTAACTGTTTTTTGCCGCCATTTCCTGTTCGTTCGCTGTGGCCACGCCCCCTTCTGAGGCCACGCCCACCGCGAACCAGGATTTAAGCGCGGACTACAAGCGCCGTAATCCTTCTAGACAGACCTCCTGAGGCGGAAGCTGGGAGCGCGACCTGCTAAATATTTTAACTGTGTTGTGTACTAGTTGCTGTGTTTTTAAATTTAAATTTACTTACTTTCCTCATTGCTTCTGGGCTTTTGCCTGCCCCTGGATATCCCGTGCAGTTGCTATCAACGCTGCCGCGGCATACAGCTAACTGTTTTTTGCCGCCATTTCCTGTTCGTTCGCTGTGGCCACGCCCCCTTCTGAGGCCACGCCCACCGCGAACCAGGATTTAAGCGCGGACTACAAGCGCCGTAATCCTTCTAGACAGACCTCCTGAGGCGGAAGCCGGGAGCGCGACCTGCTAAATATTTTAACTGTGTTGTGTACTAGTTGCTGTGTTTTTAAATTTAAATTTACTTACTTTCCTCATTGCTTCTGGGCTTTTGCCTGCCCCTGGATATCCCGTGCAGTTGCTATCAACGCTGCCGCGGCATACAGCTAACTGTTTTTTGCCGCCATTTCCTGTTCGTTCGCTGTGGCCATGCCCCCTTCTGAGGCCACGGCCACCGCGAACCAGGATTCAAGCGCGGACTACAAGCGCCGTAATCCTTCTAGACAGACCTCCTGAGGCGGAAGCCGGGAGCGCGACCTTCAAGGCTATAGCCTATAAAAATGTGCTTCCCCCGGAAGCGCAGCGGACGGGCGCAGCGGGCGCGCCGAATGCGCGCCAAAGGCGCGCCTAAGGCAAGCCCGTCTGCGCCCGTCCGCGCCAAGGTAGTGCCTCATTACTTGACGGGGACCAATTTGGCTTCCGGCCGGCCCACGGGACCGAAACAGCCCTCATCACCGCTCTGGACGAACTGCAGAGGCGGGCAGATAGGAATCAGGCATCGTTTTTGATATTGCTTGATATGTCTGCCGCCTTTGACACGGTAAATCATAAGATCTTATTGAGGCGGTTGTCGGAGGCTGGAGTGAGGGAATTGGCACTGCAATGGTTTCATTCTTTTTTGCAGGATAGGCAGCAGGCAGTATCCCTGCCACCTTTTCAATCTGCCTTTTCCCCGGTTCTGCATGGAGTCCCCCAGGGCTCTGCTATCAGTTACGGGACACTTCCAAATGGCTTAAGGATAATTCACTCCAGTTTAATGCAGGAAAAACTGAGGTGCTCTGTAGCGGTGGCTCAAGGATCCCTCGTTCATTCCCCATTAATTTTTGGCCCCCGGAATCAGGGTCCAATGTTCAGCCTGTAGACTCGGTCCGCAATCTAGGGGTCATGCTCAATCACAGGCTTAGCATGGAGACCCATGTTCAAAAAACATCGGCCTGCTGCTTTGCCATTCTCCGCTCTCTAAGAAAGGTCCTGCCCCTCTTACCCTCTCAGGCTCGCGCCCTAGTGGCTAGATGTACCATCCTGAGCAGGCTGGACTATTGCAACGCCCTCCTGCTCGGGTCCCCTGAGTTTTTGCTGGACAGGCTCCAAAGGGTGCAAACTGTTGCTGCTAAACTGGCCTTGGGCCTGCCGAGAAGTTCGCACGGACCAGCGGCCTTGGCCAAATTGCACTGGCTTCCTCTCAGACAAAGGATCCAGTTTAAGGCCCTTTGTATTTAGGGCCCTCCATGGTACCGGGCCGGCCTCTTTTAAAACTAAGTTTGGATGGTATGTTCCCACCAGACATCTGCGCTCCTCTGATGCTAAATTGTTAGTCATCCCCAGGTTCAGGAAGGTTAGAGCTGGTGGTAGATCCTTTGAGGTGGCTGCCGCCAAACTTTGGAACACCCTCCCTATCGAGATTAGGCACACCAATGAACTCTTGCCTTTAGAAAAAAGGTTAAAACCTGGCTTTTCCCTGGTTAACCTATTTGCCTGCTGGTTCCTCTCTCGCTCTGTCCTCGGTATCTGTCAGCGCCAGGATGCCTGCAATGGTGACAGTCTGCGCTTTATAAGTACTTAAAATAAATAAATAAAATAAGATTGGCTCAACAACTGCTGGATGGCGTCCAGCAATCACAGGTGGGGCAAGTTCAAACTCAACCTGCCATCTCCTGAACATCCACGCAGCAGATGGGGGGGGGGGGGTTCTCAGCACAAAGGACCTGGGATTAACAAGAGTCATCAGCCCTCTTCAGTGGGCCAGGGTCACATCCCACTTGGATGGGTTTATCTCAGCAGCCTACATTCGGAGGGCAGGTCCAACACCAACAGTTAGGAATGGCGGTGAGACCGGTGGTTTTGGGGAAGCCAGGCCAATAGCTAGGTGATGTTTTCTAAATGTGTTCCCTGCAGGATGGGGGACAGTTACGCCCAGTTGTCAATGGCCAGCTGAGTTTGAGGTCCAGTTGGGGTATGGACCCACAGCCGTTGGCAGGGGTGGGACTGCCAGTAGGCTTGGGGCAGGCAGCACCAATGCCGCATGGAGATCAACATAAAGGGGATTTGGCAGCACTGCCAGCTACCCAAGGCTCAGTTACAAGCCAAGGACAACTAATGGGGGGGTCCCTCTCAGCCACCTCAGGGGCAAGTGAAGTAATTTCGGAAATCAAAGGGGGGCAGACAGGTTCAAGCCGCTGCTTCAGTGGAAACCACGGGACAACACCTGCCGCCTCTTCAATGCAGGCAACAGTACCTGGGGTATGGCATTCAGATTCTAGCATGGATGCTCTCAGCACAGGGGTGGCTACTCGTTTTTTTCTTGCAAATTACAGGCCTACACCGGGCTCCATATTCAATTGACAGCCTTAGCCTTGGTCCTTTACAGAAAGGACCATCACCCGTCCACTTTGACACCCTAACAACACTTTTAAATGGCTATCCGAATGAAGCGGAGAGGGAGTTACTGTTTTGGGATTTTAAAGAGGGGTTCCGAATACTGTATTCCGGCCTATTGTTAGGAAGGTCATCTAGGAACCTCCACTCAGCGGAGGAATTGCCAGGCACAGTGGCAGAAAAAAATTGAAAAGGAGTTACAGTTAGGTAGGATAGCAGGCCCCTTTGGTACACCTCTCATAAGCAATTTTATTATCTGTCCACTAGGAATTGTCCCAAAATAAGAGGTAGTCAAATATCGAATGATCCACCACCTCTCTTATCCCAAAGGCACTTCAATCAACCACTGGCTAATACAAGATATGTGTTCAGTCTCCTATGCTTCATTTGATGAACCTATCAAATTCGTCAGGGAGGCAGGAATGGGTGCCCTCATGGCGAAAGCCGATGTTGAATCTGCTATCATGTTGTTGCCAGTACATCCGGAAAGCTTACACCTGTTGGGGTTCCATTTTAAATGAAAACTATTCTACGACAGGTGCATGCCCATGGGATGTTCAGGATAATGCGCCTACTTTAAGGCATTTAGAACCAGATGTACGAACATGACAATCTGCGACTCGCAAATTGCGCTCGATTGCGAGTCGCAAATTGCCATGTACAACAGTGTCTGAGACACTGTTTGCAATTCCCAATTGGGTCGCAAATTGCATGCCTCATGAATATTCATGAGGCACTTGCAATTTGCAACCCCATTGGGAATTGCTGGCCCTCCCAGGAATGGTGGCCTGCTGGGCTCAGCAGACCTCCATTTCTGGGAGTGCTTTTAAATAAAGCAGTTTTTTTTATTTAACTGTAGCGAGTTTTCCTTAAAGGAAACGGGATGCATTTTTTAAAAAAAATTAAATGTTTTTGTTTCATTTTTTAAGGGCAGGTAGTGGTCCCCTGGATTCGCCCTTACCATTTGCCAGTGCATTGCCACCCTCTTGAAGAGGGCAGTACATTGCGAGTGTTTTGCGACCCCATGTATAAAAAAATTCATACATGGGGTAGAGAGTCACTATTAGGAAGGGACGCCCTTGAAACGCTCCTTGCTAATATCGAGTCGCAATTCCTATTTAGCGAGTCGCAAATAAATTGCGACTCCATAAATAGGAATTGTACATTGGCCCTATTCGTTTTTGCATGCACAAATGGGTCGCTAACCCGTTTGCGCATGCAGTTTAGGTTTGTACATCTGGCCCTTAGTTTGCTCTTGGAGTGAGCAACAGAGCACAGCCTGAGGGTGACACGCTCCATTACATTGATGATTTCTTGTTTGTGGGTAAAGCGAACACTTCTGACTGTGCCCTGGCATTGGAGGCCTTCCAGGTCAGTGCTCAAGTATTAGGGGTGCTTTGGGCGGCAGGGAAGACAGAGAGTCCCACAACAAGGTTGGTATTTTTGGGGATCGAGTTGGACTCCACAGAAGGGGTGTCACGCCTTCCCAGTGAAAAAATTCAGGATTTCGGAGCCACAATTAAGAGGGTGCTTGCAAGGGACAAAGCAACATTGAGAGATATTCAAGAGCTGTTTGGTAAGCTCAAATTTGCATCAAGGGTCATTAAGGTGGGGAGAGTATTTTCAAGAAGTTTGGCATGTGCAATAGCAAGCATTACTGAAAAGCATCATTTTGAACGGTTACGGGCAGGACTGAAAATGGACCTGCGGATGTGGCTGTCTTTTCTAGAAGGTTTCAATGGAGTCAGAATGCGGCTATCACCGTGGTCAACTGATGAGCAGTTGCAACTGTACATAGGTGCTTCTAGGGGGGGGGTGGGATGTTGGGGCAATATTGGGTATGGTTTGGTGTGCCAGAGCATGGCCAGCAGCTTGGAACAAATCTGGCATGACAAGGAATATCACAGAGTTAGAGCCCATTCTGGTGGCCTTAGTGCTTTGGTCAGATTGCTTGGCCAACAGGAAATTGGCCATATGCGGTCCACACCATTAATGTACAAGCGGCAGTATACCCTACTGTATTGGGCTTGTAAAGGCATCTAGTGCGCACATGTCTCTAACGCAATATTGAAATTAGGGCAAAGCATGTACAGGGGATTCAGAATAAGGCAGCTGATGCTCTTTCTCGCCTGCGGTGGGACAGGTTGCGAGCAGAGTGGCCGGAAGCAGAAGAGGAGAGATGCTATTCAAGGAGGAGTTCTGGGAACTAATGCGCTAGAACTGCACCTAGAGAGCATGGCGGAGAAGGATCTTGTGGTTGGAACATGGCAATGGCACCAGCCTTGCATGCAGACTTTTGCAGACATTGCAGCTGGGGTGTTTTGGGGCAGCATAGGATTTTGAGGCATTGGTGGTGCATTTGCGGTGTGGGTCAGAAGTGCAAGGAGATCCAGGTCTTGGGTCTCTGAGCATCTGGCAGCAATAGCTTACAATGCAAAGCTAAACGGTTTGAAGGACCCTACAAAACGATTTGTTCTCAGGTAAGCCTTGAAAGGATGGGCCAATCCGAAATTAAGAAACATGATACCAGGTCACCAATAGATTTTTCAACACTTAAAGTACTGATTGCCCACCTGCAGTTAGTGTGCCACTCACAGTTTGAGACTACACTGTTTAGTACAGCTTTTTCACTTGCCTTTTGGGGGCTTTCTGGGTTAGTGTGCTAGTAGCCAGACTGAAGGGTGACTAAAGCAGCAGGGCTCTCTTGGTTCTGGACATCCGCTTGGGCCCACACAAAGTTGCCTAACAAGTTAGGCAATCTAAGACAGATCAGACGGGCAGAGGACAGAGTAGTACACTGATTAAGATGGGAAGGTTTAGCCCTTATTGGCCAGTTAGGCTTCTAGCACGGTACCTTAAGAAATGGGCAGGGGTTGAATGTGGCACATATCTCCTCACTCACAAATATGGTACACTTTTAACAATATTTCAGTTTTAAAAGGTTTTGGCGGCAGCTGTTGCGATGTCAGGACCGCGGGGTCACCACTTTAACACACATTAATTTTGCATGGGAGCAGCCACAACAGCATTCCAGGAAGAATTGTCTACCAATGCAATTAAAAGAAGAATTTGCAATGCAACAGGTCTCGCATTAACGAGAGTTTGAGCTATTGGCATTGTAAATGACAATGCTAATAGCTTAAACTCTCGCAAAAGCGAGACCTATTGCATTGCAACTGCAATTTTTGAAAAGCGCCCCTATGCCACGCTTTCACGTCAATGTTAGCCACACCCCTTTCTTTAGACGAGCCGCGTCTAAAGAAAGGGGCGTGGCCGCCATTAAAGTAAAAGCGCTGCATGGGGCGCTTTTACAAATAAAAGCATCTTTTTGTCAGGGTGACAAACAAATGCTTTTTTTTTGGTAAAAGTGCCCCATGCCACGTTTTTTTTTTAACAGCGGCTTCGCACCTTTCTTTAGACGCGGCTCGTTTAAAGAAAGGGACGGGCCGACATTAAAGTGAAAGAGCCCTATATGGAGCTTTTACAAAAAAATATTTGCAATGTAATAGGTCTTGCATTTGCGAGAGTTTAAGCTACTGTCATTTATAATGCCAATAGCTCAATTTCTCGTAAATGCAAGACCTATTTTATTGCAAAGAAGTGGCCATAATTATCCTGGGCTGCTTCGAAAGTGAAAGCGCGCATGGCGTACTGAATGTTGCAGGAAAGCACGTTGTGCCTGCAGTACTAGAAACTCATTATAGAAAATAGCGCTTACAGACTAAATAAACATACAGTGTAACAACAGTAGAATAAGGGCCAGTCATCATCGGACATTTGAAATTATGACAATGCGGTACTAAGGAGGGACTAACCAGTCAATTAATTAATCAGAAGCCAGCATTTACTAAGGACAATGACACAAACCAATGAAAAATATGGGCAGAGAGTGGGCGGGACTTCAAGTACATACTCTAATACAGCATGCCTCGCAGAGCAACGTGTGCGCTGTCCAGGCTCGACCTAAAAATAGGGAGAAGGGGATCGGATAGGTTCAGGAAATATATACGCCCTAATAACAGTCGGGCAGTGGGCAACTAGGGAACAAGTTTGGGGAGGGAATTTTTTATGCTGACTTTGCAGCAAGGATGTATATAAAAGGTCATACTTAACAAGTGTAATAAAGTCATTATGTTGGGCTTTCTTCACCATTTTTGTGTTTTCTGTTCTATTTCAGATTGCAAAACTGTGTCGATCATCGGGCATTCTTATGTGTCTTCACTGCGGTAGAAAGATCTGGCAACAATGGGGGGAACCCAGCTTTCCTGTTTCAACGCACAAGGGTGAAATGGTTTGGAAAACAAGCGTTGTTCTGGAGGGAATTGGAAGAGGTCATTCAGGCATGCTAGATTCGGGCAAAAAATCCAAATGTTTTGATCACCCAATTGGTTGGAAATGACCTCACAGGTATGGGTAGGGGAGATGTGTTTTAGATTATGAAGGAAGGACTCACTCACTTGACCAGGACTATGGATGCCACAGAAGAGGTAAGGTCAGAAATCATTCCCATGAGGTCCTCGGCAGGGGCACAATCCCAAGAGGGTATAGAGTTATCAAAAAGGAGACTAAACAGCCTTATGGCCAAATTGCTGTTGGGGGCGGGCCTAGGTGGGTTAAGCATAGCTTTATTAATTTGCAACAACCAGACTACTACGGGCCGGATGGGCTGCACCTGTCAGATAGTGGGATTAATATATGTTTACGAAACATAAAGGTGTCATTGAATGCAAGTGGTTGTTGGTAGATTGGAAGAATTGAGGCACACCTAGGGCAGGGCCTTGCTGCCAGCGGAAGCTCCCAGCAAGGCTTGGTGGTACTTACAATGCGATCCTAAAGAAAAATGCCAGGTGGTTGGAGGGGGACAGGCCACAAACAGGTGACAGTCAGGACCCAGGGGGTACTGGTAGGCTACCACAATGGCCTTATGGGTTGAACCGGAAGGAAATGATTATGGGCAGAGCCTGTAGTCCGAGAGGTAGTGCACAGGTGACCGGGTCACATCGCAAGGAAGGGTGGAGACTTTCACCCAGGATATCAATCCATTAATGGGCTGGAAGCAGACGATTGCCCCGATGGAAATGAATAGTTACACCTGAAGTGAATGGTCACCTAGCGGGCTAGAAGCAGATGCTTGCCCGGAAAGAGAAGGTTGGTCAGAAGTGAAAAGTCACCCAGTTGGGTTGGAAGCAGCTTACCCTTAAGGAAATGTGGTTGCACCGGAAATGAAAGGTCAGCCGGTGGGGCTGGAAGCAGACACTTGCCCGAAAGGAAAGTGAGGGTTACGCAAGAAGGGTGAGGGTCATCTGGCTGGGCTGGAAGCATACGCTTGCTCGGAATAGGAAGGTATGGTTACACCCAAGGTGACAGGTCTACTGGGCCAACTGGCCGGCACTGAATGTAGGGCACAGTGTTTGTGGCTATGGGAAGGCAGGCACAGGCTCATTGGATAACAAAAGAAAGGGTGGTTGAAAATCGCTTGTAAGTTAATAACTACTTTATAAACTGTAGCCTCAATTCTTCTATAAATGTGAAACTGTGTGGTCTGAGTTTGTGGGATCCAAGAGGATGACCAGGTGGGTGTTACCGCCGCTACAGCAGAAGGGATTTCCGTCACGTTTGTGATGGAGTAACCCATCCGCCAAACTCGTAATCAAGCCCTAAGTGGAAACGTTTTGAGCTCGCTGAGTTTAACCCATGTGAACAAGCATTTGAGCTTGTGGAAGTGTGCAGACTGTGGATTCCAAGAACACAACGGCACTGCATGAATTAGCTGGTTTAGTGTAAACACACCAAGCATAAACTGAGACCAAGGAAGTTATGGCATGGAAATGTAGACGCCTAAAGTTGGAAATTCCCAAAGAAAACAGCTGTCCTAAAAAAATAAAAATCCTAGGCATACCCCAGGGACCCCATTAGCAATGGGTGAGCATTGTCTACGAAATATCTCTATGTTAAATCCAATCTTTCCTTTATCTGAAGAAAGTTTGACACAGAACGGATACCGGTCTTCGAAGCAGGGTGCTTAAAAGTCATAAAATTGAGATTTTGCACTGGCTAATGTGAACAAAAATTGCCCCTACTGAAAATGGTACTTTACACCTGCTGGTCATTGCAAATACGACTTTAAATCTCATCGCCGGTGCATTCCATGTACTCTGAGCCAGGGCCTGCTTCAGTGCACAACGTTTTGGATGCTGTGCAAACAGTCTGAAGAAATCTGAGATGCTGCCGCTCCCCTCCCAATGTGACCTAGAGCAATTGTTTGGGAATCGGGACATTGAGCCCGCAACGTCCACATCCTGTCCATATACAGTCTGCCTAGTTACGTAGCTGCCACATGGCCTCACATTCACAACAGCTACGACCCAAAACGGTGCATACGTATCTCCTCAAGCCAAAAAGTCCCCATTCGCTGAGAATGTCACGCACGGCGTATCCGGTTAGCAACGATCACAGCCTGCCTCTGCCCAATGTGCCTGTGCACACAACGTACTCGTACATGCGCACAAAAACGGCTGTATATGTCTAGAATCGGGAACATCCGGGAAACTGCAATGTGCAGCGCGAGAAAAAGTGCACTATTCAATGCACTGCCTTCTTTGGAAACGCCTGCCGGACATGTCACGCCTATAAAAGTACATTGTGGTTTGCCTTACAGTAGGCGGGAGGAAAGGAGGGGTGATAGGAGGGGCGAGAGGCACCTGGTGTTCCACCCCTCTTAGCCCAGACTCCTCCCCCACACCCTCCCCTGGAGGAGCCACGTCAACGACCCGCGGCACTGGACCAGGGAAGAAAGCTCAGCTGGACACAGGGGCGCAGGGTAGCTCGGACTGGGGAGCAAGGGTTCTGGGGCGCCGAACCGAGAGAAAAAAAGTCGCAGAGGGGTCCGAACACCGAGGGCACGAGGGGACTCAAGTGGAGTTTACCCGTCAAAGGATGCATACTGCAGAAATTAGGATTCTGATGAAGTTAAATAGCTGGTCCTAACAACATTCTCGGGGAGTTGTAGCCGAGTTTTAGAAACTCGCGCAGTTTTAGGAAGTTCTGGGCTAGTTGGAACCGGTATTAGGAAGAAGTTCGTAAAAAGCCAGAAGAAGTTCTTGACGTTGTTTTCTGAAGTTATTGAGGGCCAGGAACACAGTTCTGAAGTCCTTAGGAGAGTCAGAAGTTGGATCGGAACTTGTTTGGGAGAATTAGAACTAGGATTGTTTCAGAATAGCATTCTTTGTGGGAGTCACATTCTGAAATACAAAACGTTTGTGAGGTTTCAAAACCAGGAGAGGTAAATTCTTGTGGAGACAGAAGTTAAAAGTTCTTGGAGTTTTTGATTCTGGGTTATCAAATTTGGAGAGTTTCATATCAGGTTTTAGGAAGTCTGAGAAATTTAGAACCAAGATTAGGACATTGCGGTGGTGGAACGTTTTAGGAAACCACTGATCTGGGTTCACATTGTAGGCTGGGAATTTAGTGAGTGACTGAGAGGGACTCCTCTTTCTTTAGGATAACCCAAGCCCCAGATCTGAGCTTACCCATCCAGTGCCCATCATGAACATCTTCCGCATCACGGGAGACGTCTCCCACCTGCTGGCTATGATCATGCTCCTGTGGAAGATGTGGAAATCCCAAACCTGTGCAGGTGAGCGAAGGGCTCTTAAGGGGCGGCAACGCTGACCGGTTGCAGAGAAATGTGAGGTGGCTCAGAGAGAGAAGGAATGGGGAGTGAAAGGGAAGACCATTCAACAGTGGGAGTGGGCCAATCCAGATGAAATGGTGGCAGAGTCTGGAGTGGAGAATTCTGCAGTGGTGGTGACTGCAGTGGAGTGGGATTCTTGGGGAAGGAGAGTTTTTGGGGACCAGGGAGCTGGTTGTTGAGTCTGTGGGTAATGGTGCTTGTATGGATACATGTGGTATACCTGTGTGTGGATGGAGTATCTCCAGTGCTGAGATTTGCTGAAGCTAAAACAAGAATTGATAGATTGTTTTAGGACAAAAGCGAGGCGGCACTACTGCCAGACTAATGTGAAAGCTGAAAATGTCCTTTGGCCCAAAAAGATGAAAGCAGTCCAAATAGACCACCATGAGTAGGGCTCATCCACACACTGGGCATTCATTTCACTGACCTATAACTGCACAGTAATAGTCAAAGTGAAGGTTTTAATTTCAAGATGGAACATAATATCACAGCTATGCATGAGTTCTCAATATGGATGAGAATAATCGAAACAACTGTCCAACACACAAGGTAGTGGTGGATTTTGAGTCGCACAATCACATGGACACTTGAGTCAGAAGAAGAGGCATTTCGATACAGTACACATGTTTAGTGATGAAACAAACATTTCAAAGGTGCCAACTCGAGGTCAGATATCCCACTACCATGGATATCAATCAAACATGTCAACATAGCCGTAGCACAAACAAACAGAGAAACCCCGGCACTCTAATAAAGTAAAGCCAAACACATTTGTTGAAATTAATCTCATACACTGCAAGTACCAGATAATAGAGAGAGATAACTGCTTGGCATAGAAAATGTTATGAGACGTACGAGTATATGCTGTAAACATACATTTAATAATTGTCAGACACAGAGTAATTTATCTAACATGTTACATCCCATGTCATAAAAAGTTGATATACATATTTCCTTTTATGCAGTTTTGGTAGACACAAAAACTTGACACGTAGAGCGATTACCATCGAAACAACTGTCTTTGTATACCATTTTTAAAATATATGAACTGGTGAACAAAGAACAAGATTCTGAGAATCTAGAATTAGGGTTTTTTGGGGGAGCTTTATATAGTGCGAACTTGACCTGAAGGTATCGGAGTGCTTTACATGAGCCCCAGTTGCGTTACATAGGGACAAATTCATTTTCTTTTGTTAGGCACGGGGGATTAAGTGATTTTCCCAGAATCACAGGATGTTGAGCATCGTTGCAGAGACTCAAACCCAGTTCCCCGGATTTGAGGTCAACCGCCCTAGCCGTTAAGATACATTTTTCCGCCCTGATCTAACAAGCACCCTTCCTTTCCATCAGTCAGTGATGACGCTTCTTTGAACACATCCGCATTCTAATACCTCCTCACTTTATTTAAAAAAAATTAAAAGTTAGGTTTGTGCTCCATTAATCCAATACATACATACAAGGCAGGTATTGCACAGGTACCTTAGATCCTAACATTAAGCCTAATCTTGACCCACACATTCACCCTATCCATTACCATAACACCAATCTAAGACTGATCTCTAATTCTATCTCAACCCCAACCCAATCTCTGACCCTTTCCCTAACACAGTACTTTAACTTTGAAAAAAGGGATAACAATGTTATCCAGCTGGAATGAAATAGTATCTTAAGCCCTGGCACACCCATGGTAAACAAGAATATCCACCTGTTACTTCGTCCCTATGTCACAAACTAAACTATCTGTGACACTGTATAGCAGGTCCAGTGTGTAATATGCAGGCATGGTACAGTTTTTTCATTTGACGAATTACAGATACATAGAGTCCTTGAGCCCTGGTTCAATGTCCTTTTTTATGTCTGGTGTTAGCAAGACTGTTAGATTTTACTAAACAATATTTATTATAAACTTATATGAGTTTTACCCCCAATCTTCAATTCAAGGCACTTGTAGAGAGCGCAGCTGCCTCCAAAGAGGCATCCTGTCAGTAGCAGTAAGCTCAGGGAAAAGAAGACAGCCTAAAAAAAGTGTCAAACATATTATCCTTCTAGGCAAGAGTCAAAAGCAGGGGTATGAGACTACGTCTGAAGCAGGATTCAGAGAGGCTGCACCACAGACTGAGAGGCAGTGCATTCCATAGTTTGGAAGCCAGATGAGCGAAATAACTCCCACCTCTTCTTACTGCGTGCATGCAAGGAACTTGGAACAGTTTCAGATTATTAGATCTTTCACTAGTCTGTTCAAATGTCATCGACAATTTGCTTCTACCACCACAGCATACAGCATGGGTGTTGGGACAGGAATGTCTGCTGCATGATGACCTATCATGTTCCCTTGCCCGACTGCCCAATTGTGTGTATCTGGTATCTCTGTTTTTTTTATTTTTGGCCATAGTCATCCAATCTAGTATGTACACACAGACCTAGGCCTGTTCCTTCGTGTGGAGGGGGGCCTGGACCCGTCCTGTGAACTGAAGAGCATCTCAGTGGTGCCCCATTATACAGGAAGTGGACCGCTGTTTATACACTGACTTAGTACAATGTTCAGCGGTGATAGTGTACCATGTTTTGAGAATCCAGAGTAGTGAACAGACATAGTGCACCATGTTTTGTGAATCCAGAGTAGTGAACAGACATAGTGTACCATGTTTTGTGAATCCATAGTTGTGAACAGACCTTTTTATTTGTGTCACTGGAGTGGATGCATACTGGCCCGCTCATGTAAAGTTCCAGTTATATGCACTACCCCAGATACTAGCACTAACATCTCAAGTGTATGTTGTTTGTGTATGTAGCCTTCATGGTACATGCACAGTATGGATTAGTGAACTGGAGTAATGGAGGACTGCGGGATCCATTTTGATGCCCTTGTGCACACAATGAAGGCGATTTTGCTTCCTCCAGACAGTGTAAGAGATCTGCTAACATTCTTAAAGCTGTAGGGAGGAGACCTAGACACTGAAGTTGGGAGAGAGAAGACAAGTCTCCTCTAGAAATCTGATTAGACCTTCTGCTGAGAGAAACTGCTCATTAGTCTTCCTCCACCACTGCCATTTGATAGATGGAATAGATGAAGGGTGGGGCTGCGGTCTCAGTTGTTCAAGGTGAAAGGAGGGTCTTCGGTGAGGCCAGCCTTTTGTCTTTTACCTGAGCACTCTTTAGTGTTGCCTATGACATCCAGGTGTAGAAAGCTCACACCTTTTTCGTGACTCTGTTCTGGATGTTCCAAGCTGGAGACTACTGTACTGTGAAGAGTTTCACTCTGCACAAAGTTGTGTCTTGAGAGCAGTCTAGAAGGGACTCTTAAAAAGAGAACCACCCCAAACCGATTCTGAAAGTGCAGGCGTTGAATCCACCCCCCCCCCCTGTCTGCATTTACTGTAGCACAGAGAAACTTACTGACCCACTTGTTTTTCCAGTTCCTAGTCCTCTATGTCCAAAGAAGGGAGAGCTCCACAGAGTACACAGAGGGCTCATGTGCAACCAGAGTTGGTGTCTGCCTGACAGCCAGCTTCTGAGGTGAGGGCACATCACCTGAGCCTATCCCTTGCTGCAACAGCGGATTACTTATTCTGAAGTACCTAAAAACCAGCCTGCCTGCAGAGAGAGGGGAGGCACCTGCTGACCTTGTAGGAGGTATGACTGATCAGGAGGAACAAGATGCAGTCACCAGTGAGGTGGTTCTACAGGAGTGAGGGTAGGACTAGTGAGATTGATCTTTTTTCTTAGGTCGGGGTGAGCTCCAAAGTTTGTTTAAAAAAAAAAAAAAGTTAAAAGACACAGCCAGTGCTAACTGCATCCTAGCATCTTTGTTTTTTACTTTCAGCCATGCTGTTCTACAACATGGATAAAAAACACTTGACAAAGCGAATAGGTCTTGTTTAAGTAAGTACTACTACACACAAAGTACTCCCCTGATTGTTGACCCGGGAAACCCGGATGTCCGCAATCACTAAATCTGAGTCAAATAATGGTGGAATGTCCCTACGTGAAGCTGGGATAGGGACATTCCACCATTATTTGCCTCAGATTTAGTGATTGCGGACATCCGGGTCAAAATCAGGGGAGTACTTTGTGTGTAGTACTGTTGAAACACGGGAGGGTGCACTCCCCTCGCAAGTTCCTCTCTGCCCTCCGAGAAGTGAGAATAATTTCTCACTCCAGCAGTGTTAATTATCTTGTTTAGGTAAGACCTATTAGCTTTGCCGATGCTTGTTTCAAATCTTGCTTCTACAGAACATGCTAACTCTTCGTGAATCATACTCTGTGTTATGCATTACTTCCTTTGGAAGTCTCAGGTGAATACTGGGGTGCTGGTCAACTTTGAAACTGATAAGGAAAACCAAAGCCCACTTGGTTCTTTTTTTGGTAGAGACACCTTTTTATAAAGCAGATACATATCTTCCCCTGCCTCCCATCTCCATTTACAAGTTGCAGTCCCTTTGCACTGCTTCTGGTGAATGACCATATATCTGCAATATGTGCAGCTGCACAGGGTGACTGACGCAGTTGTTTGGCAGGGTATTCTTCCCTGCTGAGATGGCCACCACTAGCGTTTTTTTGTTAAACTGAAGAGTTTTTTTAAATCCAATTTGCAGTATTGATACAGGGTGACTAATTTACCTAGCACCAGCAACTAGCATCCACCCAAAGATGAATGGTCTCACTATGCACCTTTACTCAAGGCTACGAAGTATGGTGTCCATCTCAGGGAGGCAAAATGGTTGGATCCTGTTGAGACAAAAGGTTTGGGCTCTCTTGAACCTCAGTATAGGATGTATTTCATGGTATCATTAGGCTTAATCTGGTAAACCTCAGAAGATTAGCTACTAGAAACCCAGGGTTTGTCCTTCAAAGATGTACAATCTCTTTAAGTGTAGATCATTCCACGATCATGGACCAAACAAAATAATAAATAATAATGGAATGTTTAGATTTAACTTCTTATTAAGTGATTGTTCATCAGCACATTTAATCAAGCCATACAGATCGAATATAACCCCTTTGACTGCAGCACTTAAATGTTTGTCAGGGATTACATTAGGTGAAACTTGACTATTATCAGTGATAGTTTCCCACTGAGCTAGAAATATGAAAATGGGAGTCTGCTGTTTCCAAAGAAAATTCGAGAAATATTACTAGACGACACCCCAGGCCAAATAGTAGTCTTCCTTTGTTGTACGTTGAAATAAATATATTTCAGGGAGATCCTATTTGATCCAGGTATTAACAATGATCGCTTTTAACATAAGTGTAAGATTGCCATGAGGAAATACATCAGGGTTAACTTAAGTGTCTGGTTACAAATCCCTTAAGGTATGGTCAAATAATGTGATGGAAAGAAAGGGAGTCACGTGTGCCTCGTCTTCCCATTAAAGCCTGTTATAGGACATGTTGTTGAATGCTGTTAACCCAGTCATTAGTGTTTACAGCTAGAATAAAATGTTATCTGCATTTATATAGCGTATTCTCAAGACTTGTCGGATCTCTTAGCGCTTTATGAATCTGGGTACAAATTTAGGATTTGGAGATTTTCTGTCAGAAATTGTGGTGTGGAGATTAGGTAGTATTGTGTTTGTGATGGGGATAGCTTGGAGACATTGCAACATAGAATATGGGAAAGCCAGAGGTATGACTCGATTAGAGAAAAGAAATGGGGAAGGAAAATAAAAGATTTTCTATTATGGCAGAATCAGATAACGCTACAGTACGTGTTTGTGCAACTGGTACAAAATACTTTATGAAGACAAGAATTGTTTTCAATATTCTTTTCAAATGAAAATTAAGTGAATTGAATTTGTGTTTTGGAGGCACACATATTGGTGATATATTTATATTTTGTAAGCATCGTTATACATGATTATCTAAAAATACAACTGATTTTAAATTTGGATGAAAATTGAGAGATGCAGATGGTAAGTCTTAGGGTTACCATGCCAACCGAGAGGCCCTGGATCAGCCTCAGTGCACTTAGGACTTGATGTATGGACAGTTTTTACACAGCAGCATACTTCACTGAGTGCAGTATTTGTAGCCACTGCAAAAGGTGGTGAAGGCATTAAGGGGGGATATGTACAAGGTAGTGGTGGAGCGCGGCGTTAGCCTCCTTGGCTTAACGTAGCGCTCCGCCACTTCTGAAACGCAAGGCTGCACCATATTTACAAGAATGTGGTGCAGACTTGCGTTTCCCCCTGCGATGGCTCTAAGTTTAGCAAGTTAGCGCCAACGCAGGCACTCTTGTAACATAGCGCAGCAGTGTCTGCGTGCAGGGGTGGATTGTTTATGTGTAGGAAGGTGTCCCTTCCTGCACATAAACAATCCTAAAATGCCATTCTGTTACTTTCATGTGTGCTGCTTCATGCAAGTGACAAAATATATATTTTTTTAAATGTTTGTTTATATACAGGAAGGGACACCTTCCTGTACATAAACAAACCATGGCATTTTTTCATTTTTCCATGTGCGCTGCACAACGCAGCACACATGGAAAAAAGCAAAGACGAGGAGAAATAATGCATTTCTCCTCGTTTCGCCAACTTAAGACCAGGATTTACCTGGTCTTAATTTTGGCGCTGCCTCCTATATACAGCACCCTTGTACATAGGGGGCAGCGTCAAAATGAATAGGCGTTGCAGTGGAACGCCCACTGCAATACCACTGCCCACCCCTTTCACGCTAACCATAGCGTGAAAGGAGGCCTTATGTACAAGGCAGCGTAAGTGGCTTAACACTGCCTTGTACATAAGGCGCAGCCCCTATCGCCCCCGCAACGTTGGTAAAAGTGACGTTGTGGTTGTGATAGGGGCTTATACATATGCCCCTTAGAACCTTAAGAGTGGCATAGATTTTTCCACCAAAGTAGATGTACCCAACAGGGGAAAATTCCCTTTGTGGGGGAACTGCCAACAGAAAATCCGCTAACATCCATGTCAGGTGTTGCAATTACTGGTCCTAAACATTAAGCATAAATGTACCTCCAAACTGGAGGTATGCGGTCAGTGCCCACATCTGTAGTCTTCCTTATATTCTGGGGTGTTTATCATCAGTCAAGTAACATTATACCACCAACTCTCTTTCTGTTGTGTTTTTAGGTCTCGCCTGACCCAGCGCATGCGCTGGTCTGGCGAGACCTATTGAGAGGGCTCCAAAAAGTGCTACCAGGCCAGCCTAGAGCTACAGTCCATGTGCACGGGCGCGCGCCGCGCATTACCGCAATTACTTTCACGGCCGCTTTGATGTTTGATCATGATCGCGATTGCGATCACTTTCACGGCCGCTTGGCATAGCCAATAGGACTCGCTTTTGGGACCTTATAAGTGTTTAGTTATGCAACTGTTGCATGGCTAAACACTTATAAGGTCCCAAAGGCGAGACCTATTGGCTATGCCAATGCTTGTTTGTTTTTTTGCTGATCCAACTCTGCCAGATGATGGTGGAGCAGCCACTTTAGTTCGGGCCTTTTTACCACTTCTGGAGGAGTTTATTTGACCTAATATCAAAGCCAGAGGGGTCTCCACCAAGGGGACAATCACCTAACTCTAATTAGGGCAGATATACCACCAGAATTCAAACCATTAATATTTCATGTCAGACACTGTGTTACACCCTTTGTGCACATCAAGACCCTAAACTCCTGGACCAGGTCCTGCACAAGCAGAACTTTATACTAATAAATACATAATATCACACGCCATTCCATGAATAAAGTTAGGCAATTTCCTTACCAGGCCTTCTACAAATAAAACCAAAATGAGCGGCCTGTACTGAGTCTTGTGAAAGTGCCTTCAAGCACTTGAAAGAGGTGTTGGGTGCATCACTGTTCTGAAGGAACCCTGATCCAACAAGTCCAAAAGTTGTACAAATAGTTACCCCTAATCAAGTGTCAGCAGTTTACATGAAGCAGACAGTGAGAGATTGGGTGGGGTGCCACATACTTTCATTCAGATGCCATTTTTTTCAGAGGATGCAGGAGTATACGACTACCAAAAAGGAATACCTTGTTCTTGGCTGTGGGCCCCTTGGAGGCTGTAGGTCTAGTTCTACGGAGCACGGTTCACAGTCTCGTTGGATAACAACCGAGTTGGCTGCTGTCCACGGATAGGGCCAACCCAAAGGGGCTCCATTTGGCATTTAACTGCACTCCACAGATACTGAGGTGTTGCAGATTGTGGATGCTGATGTGTTTTCCAGGGCTGGGTAGGAGGATAAAGTATGGTAGCTGTAGTTGCGATCTTTGGGTTACTTATCCCCTTCTTCTGCGTGTAACCAAAAATTCAACATTCTAAATGTGCATTCAATTCACTATGCTCTAATGCTTATGTCATAGTTATACGGAGTTCATCAGGAGCCACAAAGGATCCGTAATTACATGCTCACACGGCACTACATCTCCCCCTTTGTTAAATACAAAATATATTTTTTTACAAATATTTATAATTAAAGCTCTTTAATAAGTCTTCGTGGTGTGTGTACCACACGTCCCAACCATGTATGCAGAAACTGGGGACTGGCAATGGAAATGTCCATGACTGGTGTTGGTGATGGAGAGGCAGTAGCAGTCAGGGGTTCTTCACTTGTCTTTTCAGACCCACTCTCTGCAATGACATCAGTGCCTGACGAGCAAAGAGCCACACGTCTGAAATGCAAGGAACCTCGTGTAATGGACTTCCCACAATGCTGGGCAGTCCTCATATGTCCTTTGTTGGTCGCAACATAAAATGGTTCAGCATCGAAAGGAGCATCAGACATTTGTTTTCTATGCTGACAACCAAGAACTCTATCTCCTTTCGTAAAGTTGACATCTCGTGCATGTCGACGTTTGACTGTGTAGGCGACCCAAGTCTTTTTCATGCTTGTTTTTTCCTTGGTATTTGCTCTTCTGTTGGTCCATTGAGGTAACTTGGTTGTCATAGCTCTCCTGAATATCGAAGTTGTAGGGCTTTCACCTGTGGTCGAGTGAGGAGTTGATCGGTAAGCTCGAAGAGTGGAATTCAGAACAGCTTTAAGGTTAAGCTTTTCTAGTACAGCATTCTAGACAGATTTCTTAAGAGTACTTATGAAATGTTTGACAAAGCCTTTTGCCTGTGGTCTCAGAGGAGTGCTCTTCTGATGCTTCACATTAAGATGACAAGAAAGTCTTTGAACTCCCTACTGTTAAAAGGTGGGCTGTGGTCAGGCATTAAAAACGCAGAAACACCCCAGGTTGCTAAGATGCTGTCTAATCTCTCAATTACGTGTTCTTCAGTGATAGATGAGAGATCTTCGACCAATGGAAAACAAGAATGTTCATGAATGATCACCATCAGGTGATGTCTGGTGCCAAGAGGACAGAAGAAGTCCACTGCAATTCTTTCTCATGCATGCCTTGGCTACTCTGAAATGCTTAGCTGGTGTTGAGTGGTGTTTGACTTCAGGCAGTTGCATAGATGACAGGCCTTTAATTCCTTTTCAACCCTCTCGTTGATATATGGAAACCAGAATCGGTCTTGGAGAGCTCATTTGGTGGCAACAATTCCACAATGTCCTTCATGGGCCACTTCAATTATCTGTGGTCGCAGACTCTCCGGAATGACAATTCTCAACCCTCATATAATAATACCTACCTGAGTAATGGACAGTTCATCTTTGACATTCTTAAACTTTTGATATTTACTTTCGTTGGTAAGAGGTCAAGGGTGCTGGTACCAAGACTGATGTGTAATAATGTCTTTCAGTTTCAGCATGTCACTATCTTGACTTGTGGCAGTGACATATCAAAATAGCAGCTGGAGTGCTTGATTTCACAATGAAATTTATGTCGGTATCACCATCTTAAAAAGGGTGCCAGGTCATTGTAGAGTCCCTTGTGAAATGTAGTCGGCAGAGTTCTGATCTTTCCCTGGATGATACACAATAGTGTAGTTGTACTCTTACAATCGCAGACCAGAACGTTGAATGTGAGGAAGCATTTTAGATTTTGGATTTCTGAAGATAGTCAATAATGCTTGATGATCAGTCACAAGCATGAAGGGCTTCCCATACAAGAATACATGGAAGTGTTCACAAGCCCAGGTATACCCTTTAGTTTTCGAAGGCGTAAGTTAGGGTACTGGAGACAGTTAATTATATTTCTCCTCAGGTATAATATTTATTGATGCACCAATATTGATTAATGAAAGGTATTGAACAACCATTGACCTTTAATGCGATTTTGGGACAATGTTTGAATGACTTTGGTTCTTTGTCATGTCTGTTTCTCTTGGACTGATGTTTTTCCCCACAGGTTTCAAGTCCAACATGAGCATGCTTGTCTGAGGTGAACATCGACATGGCACTCCCACCTGCTTCACTTTCACTTGATATTGACATGAAAGAACTATTTGACGAAGATTTAGATGTCAATCTACTTCGTTTGCTGTTGATGTGCCTCGGTTGATGTGGTCGCTTGGCCTTATGGGCGTCCGTTCAACGTCGCTTCTGGAACATTCGAGCAGCCATTTTGTCTTCGAGCTGTGACACACCTAGTTTTTCTTTCGCTTCACACACCGTCACAAAATGATTCTCCTTTCCACACCTGCCCGAAGGTGGGACATTAACCTTCGTGTGGAAACGAAAATCCACACCTGAAACGCAACTTCTTTTTCTGTGGAAAATTCACTGTGTCCCTTGGCCTTGAGCTTTTGCTTATTTCTCACATTCATGACGGACTCATTCTGAGCACCCCCGGCCTCCATGTCAGCAGCTTGTCGATCAGCACACTCTTCAGCTCTGGCAGCCATGAGACCTCACTCCAGACTAAGAGTTTCTCAGCATTCGTCTTAACGAATCTGACAGGCATCTGTCAATCACTCTGAGGCGTATAGCTTCCTCACTGTTAAATTTATTGAACTTACAGTGTTTGATGCGCATATCCAGTCTCTCAACGAATTTGTTGATGGTCTTACCAGCTTTCTGTCTTTCTTGACTGAAGATGTATCTTTCATAATCTACATTTATCATTGGATTGAATTTGAGATTCAAGGCTGCTTTGATTTGACTCTATGTAATTTTGTCAGCTCTCTGATTTTTCTTTAGGACTTCTTTCATGCCTTCATCAGCAAGATTCTTAAGGTACTTGATAATTTTTGCGTTATCTGCTTCTTCAGTCTCATCAATGAAATCATCAAATGTCTCTGACCAGACAGTCCATCAGTCGCCAATCTTCAACTTTTTGGCAGTATCAAATGGGGGTGGTGATTTCAAGAAGGTGGCGGCATTGTAACCATTTACTGGATAGGCTAACACTGAGGGTGGAGTTCCTTCTGCTGTCTGCTAAGACATGCCAGACCATCTCTACCGCCTGGTGGAACCTTGACCTCCCCGTTGGTCTCCATGGGAGCCCTTTGCTTTCAGGAGACCTCTGGAGTAGTTCTGAGCTGCCACACAACAAACAACTTTAATGGCGTGCCGTTTCGGGTATGGACAGCTCCGCAAGCACAATCCCGACTGCTTTCTCTGAGGTTGTTTCCCCCAGTGCAGTGGCTCTCATCACTCGAGACTAGTAAGCAGGTGACCGTTACTGAATCACTTTGCCTTTAAGCGTCTTTGTGTTCTCTGACATCTGGTTGCCTCCACCTATACCATTATCTCTCCATACGAATATATGGCTTTGAACTGCGTAGTAGCGCTGTACCTCTTTGTGTGGCCTTCTCAGCAGGTTCTCGGCCACTGATGTGTAGACTTTTCAGTGATGCTTTCATATGCGTCAAATGCTTTTCACAGAACTGGGGCTGCACTTTGACTCCACGTACGCAAAAAAATGCTGAATCCATACTTCGACAGAGGCACATGTGGCACGCACAAGCAGTTTGCTGGATCACAGCAAACTCTCTGGGAGAACACTGTCAATCTTTCAGGTTACTCCCCTATCTCGTTGTCAGTTGTTGCGTCCTTCCCAGCCCAGGTACTCACAGAAGACCACACCACACACGTAGCTTAGTATAACACGTCTTTATTCTTCTGTGTGTAACCGCAAGCTCAACATTATAAACTTGCATTCAATTAACTACTCTCTAATGCTTATGTCACAGTTCTACAGAGTCCATCAGGAGTCACAAAGGTTCTGTCATTACATGCTCACACAACACTACAATAGCGACCTAGGCTCTTCTGACGTTTGGGTGTGCTTGATGTTAGCAGAGAGCACCTGGAAGTAGTGTTCCTGTTTTCCATCCCCCTCCCATCTTAATAGGGGACACAGGTGACAACAAGTCTGTAAACCTGCCTTACTTGAGCTACTGCACACCGGAAGGGCCCTTGTTGCTTGCCCTTCCACCCAGTAATCGTGTCAGTTTCCTAATTTGTGAATAAAGTAGTTTGCGGTAGTAAACCCAAGAAACCTATTAGGAATCAGATTCAGCAAGGTGAGTTTCCTGGATCTCCCGAGAACTAGGAGATGAAGAGCACCGCTGGTACTGTTGGATTTTCTGTTACATGCTTGGCTCAACCCCAAACTGCCCTTCCCTTGCAACCTTTATCAAAGTAACTAAACATCCTGTTGTGTTCGTAACTGTGTAGACTAGATTGTCGTATCAGTGCTTTGCTTTCTGTGATTCAGTTAACCTTTATCAATGCATTTTGAAAGTTTTTAACAGTGCACAAGTCTGGGTGCACGTGGGTAAGAAAACAAGTTACTAACCTGTAACTTTGGTTCTCCAGCATTGCTAACTTTCATAGATTCCCATAGCTTGTATCATTCCCCGTCGTCGGAATGGGAGTCTCGGTAAATAGAAAAATAACATAGCAGTATATACAAAAGAGAAAGAAAGGCCTAGGCCTTATCTCATTTTGTAGCATATCCACCTCCTTTTGTAAAAGAGACCAAACTAAAGCAACAACCAATCAGATTAGCCTCACCCCATAGAACCTTACTGAGAGAGCCTCAGATTTTCGTAGCCGTTCTGTAACAGAGTAACCACATTTGCTGAACGCTGAGCTTTCCCAGGGGAGGAGGGTGGGCGCATGGGAATCTATGAAAGTTACCAATACTGGAGAACCAACGTTACAGGTAAGTAACTTGTTCTCTTACTCCAGTATTGGAACTTTCATAGATTCCCATAGCTTGTATCAGAGTAGTTAGCAGTTAGCAACAATGCACATTTTGTGAAATAAACACTGGCATAACCCTGTATGTATAGTCACATAAACAATAACCAGATATGCAAAACATTAGTCAGAAAACATCATATGATACAAAATGTGCAATAGCAATAACCGGAAGGAGGGTTAGAAGGGAAAGCTCACCGCTCACTGGAAGAGGTTCCTGAGGACTGCTTGTCCCACTGCTGTCTCACTTCACGTGGAAGAGTCCAAGCAGTAATGCTTCGTGAATGTATGGGCACTGCTCCATGTAGCCGCCCTGCAAATGTCCTTGATCGGCACTCCAGCGAAAAGAGCAGCAAACGATGAAACTGATCTTGGGGAGTGCACCCGGACCCGCCCTTCTAGGAGCTTACCAGCCGCTTGATGGCAGTAATGGATCGCACGGCAATCCAACCTGCAACTCCTTGCTTTGAAAGGGGAAGACCTTTGCGAGGTGCACTAAAAGTGACAAAGAGCTGTGTAGATTTTCTGAAATCCTTGGTGCGTTGGAGATAGAATTTTAAACATCTTTGGACATCCAAGGAATGAAGAGACCTTTCCGCTGGGGTCATGGGTTGAGGGAAAAAAGATTTTAGAATGACCGGCTCATTCAAATGAAAATCGGAAGGCACTTTGGGAATGGATTTCGGATTTGTTCTCAGAATAAGTGTCTCCTTCTTAAACTGTAAAAACAGATTCTTTATAGTGAGAGCTTGAACTTCTCCAACCCTCCTGGCAGATGTTAAAGCGAGAAGGAGGGCCACTTTCCATGAAAGGAGTTTAAGATCCGCTCTATGGACAGGCTCAAAAGGAGGTCTCATGAGTTGAGCAAGAACCAAATTGAGTTGCCACATGGGAGGCGGAGGTCTGACCGAAAGGGAAAACTCTAAAGAGTCCTTTTAAAAATTGTTTGACAATTCTTGCCGACCAGAGAGAAGGACCAGAAGCCGTCCGTCTGAATCTAGAGATCGCAGCCAGGTGCACTTTGATAGAAGAATGAGCAAGACCTGACTTGGCCAGAGACAAAATGTAAGGTAAGATTTGATGAGGAGCAGAAGAAAAAGGATGGCTGTTCTCTCGGCAGCACCACACGCAGAAACGTTTCCATTTGGCACGATAAGTTTTATTCGTACTCTGTGCACGGGCCTGAGCTAGTACTTCCTTACATTCCTGAGGGATATCTAAGTTCTGAAATTCTCGGTGTTCAGGAGCACGCAGTCATCTGGAGTGAGCTCGGATCTGGATGCACCACTTGGCCCTGGGACATCGTCAATAGAGAGAGAATTGGCTGCAGATGAATTGGATGATCCTGAGAGAGCAGGAGGAGCTCCGTGAACCAAAACTGGCGGGGCCACGCTGGTGCTACTAGAATCATTGTGCATGGTTCTTGTTGGACCTGTCAGCCTAGGGTGGTCTTCCCCTACCTTTTTGCCCTTATGCCTCCCATTTTAACCATACCTTTTTGTTGGACTTAGGCCTCTGGGCGCCTCACCACTGCTAAACAGTGCTGAGGTGCAGGTGCTCTCCCCTAAAACATTGTGACGCTTGCATATCTGCCACAAGCCCCTGCTATTGCAGTGAGGCTGAACCCTCCATAGGCTAACATTGGGAACCCCCCTTATGGAATAATTTCTGACAGGGACCTAATAAGTCTGTTGTGTTTGGTCTTGTTGAACTCGGGGCGGGGAACCCTTTCCAATGATATATGGGGTTTGGGCACTACTCCTTTAGCTATCCCACTTTTAGAAAGTAGATATTTTCCTGCCTACACTTAGTCTGGGCACTGCAGACTCCCCCCTCCCATCTACACACTGATAGCTGCCTGGGTTGGGAGGTGGGAGTGGTGATTTGCACCTTCTCCCCTTGAAGGGGCTGTGAATGGCTGCCCACTGGAGCCTTAACGGCCCTGTATCTCGTCACTGTGACAGCCAGGTCAGGGAAGGCAAGGAACATCCCAGAACTCCCTGGACTCTTCCAGAAGCCCCTGCCCCCAGATCCTTCCAGAGACTTCTACCACTTTCTAGTTACTAGACTACAGGGTATATAAGGGAGGGTCCTGGCCTCACATTCTTCTTACACTGCTGGACCTGGAAGAATCCCTGCTGGAGTGAGGACTGCTGCGCCAGGAAGGATTGCCATTTGGAAGGAGGCTGACTGCTCTAAGGAACTGCTGCCCCAACCCGCTGAGCTGCCGTACTGCCTGCTGATCCTGCCCTGCTAGGGAAACCTAAAGAAACATCCCCAGAGTGTCTCCACCACGAACTGCTGACTGCTCCCCTACCTGGTGGGGAACTCCTAAGGACTACCACGTTTTCTTCATTGCCTGAATTACCCCTGCAGCACTGGGTACGTGTGGTTAATTCTCTCACCCTTAAAACACCGCCGCTGCCCAGGACCGAACTGTGCCCCGTAGCGCTGTGGAGAAACTGAAGCGCTGGGATCCAGAAAATCATCACCGTCGCCTGGGGCCCCTGGGGCACTGTAAAGCGCTGTGGAAGGAAAGCGCTGTGCCCCTGAGATCACCGTCGATGCCCGGGACCGGAGGAGTGTGCAGTATATGTTAAGTTAACCGCTGCTGGCCCGGGAGTCCGAATGCGCTGTGTGCCCGTGGCCTATCAGCTCTGTGAGGGGATCGCATTGTGGAGGACCTGTCGGCAGAAGGCGCTGTGAGGTGAAGCGCTGTTGGGGCCAAGGTTCACCGCTGCGGACCCGGGTCCACACCATATTCAAATTCCCCTTGTGATCCTCACCGCGAGTCTGCAGCAGGACTGGTTCGGGAATCCCAGGCGCATCATTGGTAGAGCCGCGCTGGGATTGGTGCTGGCATCGGGGTTGCCCCGCAACGAGGGAGCGTCCTGGTGGGAGCCGCGCCGGGATTGGTGCTACAGGGAGCATCATCGGGGAAGCCGCCCAGAGACTGAAGAGGGTATGGGAGTCAGGGGGACGCCCATCGAGACCCCCACGTCGCTCCAGGAAGGAAGGCAGCGTTAGAGGCCTAGAGAGAGACCCCTGGGTCTCCACCTCCCCCGCGAAGCACCGGCGACCTGCGGGACCTTGCCCAACACCACCGCACCTCGCCAGGTAACGCTTAGCGGTGGGCGCTGAGTCGTGCTACTGCCTGAAAGTAAACCGCGGGCCTAACAGGGGCGACCTTAAGGGAAATAGCGGGCCTAACGGGGACCATTTCTTTGTAAGCGCGGGCTGGCTCAGTGGAACTCGCTCTGCCCGGGACTGTGTTTGCCTAGCTCGGGGAGGCATTCTCCCTTAAAAGTGCGGGAACTCTGGGTTTATCGGCATGTTCAGTAGCGCATCACCGGGGGAAGCATTGCACAGTTAAAACACCACCCGACAAGATCGGACGGGGCACGCATTCCCTACACGGCGATCCAGCATTAAACCTACCGCATTTGGGGATCTGTTTGCCTTCAAGGTCTGTCCTCTGAAAGACAGTCTGTGCCAATAGCGGAAACTGGCTCTAACCCACTAGGAGGGACTGAGGAATCCCTGAGCCCACAAGCACATTTTTGTTAGTGTCCCCAAGAGACATTTCAGTAGAAACTTATAATTGTGCATATTGGATTCTTACCATTTTCTTCTTGACCTTGCATAATTTTTAGATAAAGACATTTCTATTTTTATATAAAACTGGTGTAATGTCCTTTTGTGGGGGGTTGTCATGGTGTCACTGTTGGGGGTGTGTTGCACAAATACTTTAACCATTGCCTCTTAAGTTACGCCTTCCTGCTCTGTGCCAAGCTACCATGTCGGAAGCGGTGGTCCCTACGTGGACTAGGCCAACTAGAGACCCCAGTTCTAACAGTTCTGCTTTGATCTTCCTGAGCAATGTTGGAATTGGGGGAATTGGCGGAAAGGCGTAGACAAATGCGCCTGACCAGGCCATCGAAAGCGCATTCCCCAACGACCCTTGATGGCGTTCCCTGCATGCGTTAAAGTGGCATTTCCTGTTCTCTGGAGTGGCGAACAGGTCTATGGACGGAGTACCCCAACGATTGAAAACCTTCTCGAGAGTGGCTTGATCCAACTTCCACTCGTGACAGACCGACTTCAGACGACTCAACGTATTTGCTGTCGTGTTGAGGGTACCCGGAAGATGTTCTGCCGAAAGAGCGATTTAGTGATGAATCGTCCACTCCCAAATCTCTTGGGCCTCTTTGGAGAGCAGCTGAGATCGTGTTCCACCCTGTTTGTTCACATAGTGCAAAGCCGTCGTGTTGTCTGTACAGACTAGGACGGTTGAATTCCGTATTCGTGGAAGGAAAGCCTGTAACGCCAGCCGAATTGCCTTGAGCTCCAGAAGGTTGATGTGGAGAATGCGTTGTTCAGGCGTCCAGTGGCTGCTCACTTGAAGGTCTTGCAAGACCGCTCCCCAGTCTTCTAGAGAGGCATCTGTTGTAAGAATCAAAGGAGCTGGAGCAACTGTGAAAATGAGATCCTTTGAGATATTGTCCTTGATCATCCACCAGCTGACCGCCTCTTTCATAAGAGGAGTGACGATTATCTTGTCGTCGAAAGATCCCTCTGCTTGGCGCCACTGCATGTCTTGTTGCTCTTGGAGCGGACGCATACGAAGTCTGCAATGCGGAATTAATGGAATGCAAGATGAGATGGGTGAATAGGAACATGGAAGTATGCGTCCTCGAGATCCAGAGTGGCCATGTAATCGCCTGGGTTGAGAAGCTTCAAAATGTCCTGTAGGGATACCATCCGAAACGATAATTTTATGAGATAGGTGTTGAGCTCCCTCAGGTCTAAAATTGGACGCCACTTTTCTACAGTCTTGCGAATGAGAAAGAACCGGGAATAGAATCCTTCGCCTCATTGGGACAGAGGCACCGGTTCTATTGCTCCTTTGAGAAGCAGTTGGTGAGCTTCTAGACGTAGAAGGTGTAGATGTTTGGATTCGGTGGCGCGAGGGGCTCTGGATGGTGGAAGGTGTTGAAACTCCAGCGTGTGGCCAAACCGGATGAAATTGAGGACCCACCGATCCGCTGTTTTGATCTCCCAGTTGTGGAGGCATTGTGATATCCTGCCCCCCACTGGTGTTACAGGGGGCGAAGGAACAGTAGACAGAGCCTGAACGCCGCTATTGACGTTTAGAAGAATCTCTTCCCTGACGTCCCTATCGTCCTCTTGAAGGCTGGCGAGAGAAAGACGACGATTTTCCCTGGCGCTGAGAATACTGGGGTCTGTAAGATTGCAATCGCTGTGAATAGGAGGAATAGCACTGTTGTTGATAACCACCTTTGTACGAAGAAAAACCTCTCCCTCTTGCCCCACAGAAAGGTACTTTGCGGTAATGCAAGGTCCCAAGGGACCTTGCCGTATCTGTGTCCTTTTTTAGGTCTCGGCTAGCGAAGGCTGCGCTTGCGCAGTCTCGCTCGCGAGATTTAATGTTTTGGGAGTGGGGCTTTAACCCGCCCCTTTTTTTCCCTCTTCTCCATTGGCTGGCCTCTTAAATGCTGGTCAGCCATTGGAGAAGAGCGTTGTCGCTCCAAACAAGCCCCGTCTTTTTGCGATTCGGGGGCGTGTTTTTTCGATTCTTTCTCTCCTCTGGAATGTAAACATTCCAGCCAATGGCAAGAGGAGAGAAAGAAAAACACGCCCCGAATCCGAAAACGCCGCTGCGTTTCTCCGAGGCATTTCTGCTTGACCTCGGAGAAAGGCGGCAGTGTTCAGATGTTTCCTCTACTGCTGTGGAACAGGAGTGAGAGTTGTTTTACGCCCCTAGCTCTCAGCTGCTTTGTGTGTCTTATCTCTGGTCCTGATCACCCTTCAGTCTCTCATCCCCAAGTGGCGTTTCTCGCACTCACGTCTTTCTGCTGTTGTGATTTTTGTTGTGATTTTTCCTCAGGGCTGCAGCTCCTGAAGACCGATGGGCGTCTGCTACAGACCGCAACTGCCGCGGCTCCCAGTACAAGCTGCGGAAGTCGTCCCACCTCAAGAAGCTGAACCGCTACTCGGAACATCGCAATCTGCTACAGGCCGCCTCAGCGCCCCCCTCCCGCTCCGTGACCGGGCCATCCGCGCCACCTACATGCCCGCAGCACCGCGAAGCCATGGGGAGCGTCTGTAGCCTCATCTCGAGCCACAACTTCAACAGCCGCAACTGCCGCGGCTCCCAGTACAAGCTGCGGAAGTCGTCCCACCTCAAGAAGCTGAACCGCTACTCGGAACATCGCAATCTGCTACAGGCCGCCTCAGCGCCCCCCTCGTGCTCCGTGACCGGGCCATCCGCGCCACCTACATGCCCGCAGCGCCGCGAAGCCACGGGAGCGTCAGGAGCCTCATCTCGAGCCACAACTTCAACAGACGCAACTGCCGCGGCTCCCAGTACAAGCTGCGGAAGTCGTCCCACCTCAAGAAGCTGAACCGCTACTCGGAACATCGCAATCTGCTACAGGCCGCCTCAGCGCCCCCCACGCGCTACGTGACCGGGCCATCCGTGCCACCTACATGCCCGCAGCACCGCGAAGCCATGGGGAGCGTCAGTAGCCTCATCTCGAGTCACAACTTCAACAGACGCAACTGCCGCGGATCCCAGTACAAGCTGCGGAAGTCGTCCCACCTCAAGAAGCTGAACCGCTACTCGGACGGCCTGCTGCGCTTCGGATTCTCGCAGGAGTCGAGCCACGGCAAGTCCAGCTCCAAGATGGGCAAGAGCGAGGACTTCTTCTATATCAAGGTCAGCCAGAAGTCCAGCAGCCCTCAGCGGGCGGAGTATGCCTCGCTGGCGGGCGCCGAGCGCGAGCTGGGCAGCCAGAGCGCCATCAACAACTAGTACGCCAACCCCGGCAAGGTCAAGCAGTTCCCCAACCACCTGGACCTGGTGAGCAGATGCGTCTTTGATTAACTCTATACTGTAATTACAAAAAAGAACGAGAGGGAGCGATCCAGAGACGTTTAGAGGCATGGGCAAAGTAAACCCTTGCCCAGGGCCCACAGAAACGTGAACTTTTTCTCTGTCTCACCATAACTACGTGTTTATCTCAAGCACTCTCCCTTTCTCTTCCTACCTCTAACTCTCACTCTTTTCTCTCTGTGCAGTGTCATTGTAAGGATTTTTTGGGAACCTGGTTAAAAGTAAAACATATTTCAGCTGTTTTTATGCGACCCCATTTCTGAAAGCTTAAGCACAAGTCACTGTTGTTGGCATTGTGTGGCCATGAATTAGCAAATAAAATGTGTGACAAAATTCCAAGTTGTTCTGAACGGAGAGAGCAATTGGGGGGGGGCACCAAAAACCCTTAAGATGACACTGAGTGATTCCAAGTAGGCTGCTTATCCCAATGTTAGCAAAAAAAAAAAAAATAGGAAACCAGGACTGCAAGTGCCCGAATTTTTCCAGGCAGGTATGCAACTGCAAAAAATTCGCAGAAATTTTCAAGAAAATGGTCCACTTGGGGGAAGTTCATGCAGCAGCTCTGCTCCTACCATTTTATTCTCCATTCCAGAATTAAGAACTCCTCGTTATCCCACAAGAATACTGCAGATTATCTGTAATAACCTATGCAGTATTACCACACCTTATCGCAGGGTCCCTTGTAATCAGCTCCCATGACTAGAACTTAAGTATTCTAAGAACTCCATTGCTAGTGGTCTAGTAACTCAGTTTTTTGTCTGAAAACTCCTGTTTTTGACTGAAATGGGATCACAAGTGACCTGGTCTTTCTGGGTGCAAACCCACTTGCTAAAATCATGTTATTCCTGATTCTAGATGTCATCACAACTCATAATAGCCCAGTAACAGCATGGCAATATCACCTTGTATCAATGATACTACATGCAGTATTAGTCTGCCTTGTTAATGGGTCACTTCTAATGCAACACTAAGTATAATACTACAAAGATTCTGCATTTGACACAATGGACCTACTTTTGGTCATTACTTCACACTAAAAGCGACATATATTTTGCATGAGTGCAAAACACATGATCAGGACTTGATGTCCTGCAACTGTGTGCCTGGTGTTGATCCTACTGCCACCTGGAGGTGGGCGAGCCCCTGCGGGCTCGAGCCTGGCTTGATCCACATACCTGGCTCTGGCTCGGCCTGAAGTGCTTCTCTACCCCTCAAGCCAAAAACGAGCCAAGTTGTAAGTGCAAACAGTTCAACCACATGCCATCTGATCTTTTCAGTGCTCATGCTCCGTCAGTGCGGCCGCCACTTCCAGGTGCTTCCCTTCTGAGGGTCCGCCCTTGACTTAACCAGCACCTGGTGGGACTGGAGCTTAGAGAGAACTTGTCTAAACAAAAGGATTTTGACTTGCGAGGGATAAATACCAAAATTATGTGTCAACAATAATATCGCAATTATTATTGGATTTTTACTTCATATTTGTCCACACATATTCTCTTTTATAAATCATATCAACCGCTTCAAGAATATAGAATCACATTTTTAAATCACTGATATTTTAGGGTATAAATTCCATAATTCTGCAATACGTGAACACACTGTCCTCATATAAACTCTTAATATACATAGACTGCCAACATAATTTTTGTTTTATTGGGTCCGTCTTCTGGTCGTCCACTGAGAGAATCAATTCACCATTTGCCTAATGCCCATATATTGGGCTAATGATCTGTATGTCTTTGAATCTTTTCCATTCAGTTAGAGAGAACTTGGGCAGGAAAAGACAGGGGAAAGGAAGAGATGTAAGGCAGAGGAAGATGGAAAGAGTTTAGAAAGAGACTGAGCATAGAGGGATATAAATAACAGCCTGGTGAGGGACAAGGGTGGGAGAAAGAGGGGAATTTGGCATGATTATTAAGAAATGAGAGAGAGAAGAGAAAGCAGGAGAGGCAAGAAATGCCATGAGAAAGTGACGAGACTGTGACAAGCTGGTGTGAAAGGCAGGTTGGTGAGGGGAAAGGTCAGCGTATGCCACACTTTAATTGCCTGCACTACCTACTTTAAGTGTTTTAAAAACAAAAACATAAACAAAAATAATGTCATGAGCAATGCCAATAGCTCTAACTTTAACAATGCCGAAACCATTGCATTGTAAATGCTTGTTAATTCCTGCAGTGCATCGTCCACATGCTTACCAAAAAGCATTTCTCCATCAAACGGTAGGTCTAGGATTTTATTTTGAACCTCCGGGCGAAACCAGGTGGCCCAAAGCCAACCTTGTCTTCTAAGGACTGCTGCATCAGCCAAAGCGCGAAAAGCAGTGGTAGCAATGTCCATTGCGCAATCTATGATCTCTGAAGAAGAACGCTCTCCTTCCTCCAGAATCTTCTTTGCGTCATCCTTAGATTTATCTGGTAGCCGACCAATGTATGGAGATAAATCGCACCACATTTGGCGATCATATCGTCCCTGAATTGCTAAGGCGTTTGCTGCCCTGACAAGAAGGCTGGACATAGAAGAGAATCTTTTTCCCATATTGTCTAGTCGCCTACCCTCCTTATCCGGTGGTGTGGTACGGGGCGCCGACGGATTTTTTTGACTTTCTTTGGGCCGCTTGAGATATGACAGAATCCGGCTTCGGTTGGCCAACCAGACAATCGCGACCATCAGCAGGAGCTTTATATTTCTTCTCCAGCCGAGGAAGAACAGGGATGACGGTAGATGGAGACTGCATCACCTTAATCCCCTCACTCCATACATGTTCCACAATCGGGATAGAATGGACAGACTTTTTGAAGGGTTCTTTAAAATCATAAAGAAAGCATTCCGATTGTACAGAAGGTATGGGAAGGTAAAACCGTTTGGAAGTCCTTTCCATGAGGTTATGGAAACCTCCAATGTCCGCTGGAGGAGAATTCACAGGATCCGGCGATGGTGAAGCGGGATCTGGAATGACGTAGTCGTCCCATTCCCCATCTGGATCTGGGGCTTGTCCTACGCTCTGGTCATCGTCTGACGAATCGTCATGCCCCGTGACGACACTCTGGTGACGTTCTGATGGTTCCTGGTCCGAAGGTTGAGGAAGTTGAGGAACTACCATAGTCTGCGGTGGTGGCACCTGCACTGATTGTTGGTCAGAGGGATGTGATGGAAATCTCCTCTTATAATCCAACAACATGAGCTGAAGATCAGTAATAAGCGAAGACGGCATGGCTATCATTCCCTGCTGCAACTGTTCCTGTGGTCTTGTTTGTGGCAGGTATTGTTGCTGGTCCATAAAATAGTCTTCCGAGTCTGAGTCCTGGTATTTTACTCGTAATTGGGATGGACTATGTGCATCCCCATAAGGACCATCCTCCTCATCTGAAAATTCCTCCTCTTCTAAAAGGAGTGCCGGAGGTAATGGTGTCACCCTCCGAGGAGATGTCATCTCTAGTGTAATCTTTCTTTTTATTGAAATTTCCACTTTTTAAATCGTCGACAAGGTCCTCGTCGGAGGGATCGTCGATGAAAATTGGACCATCGACGACGATGGAATGATCATCGACAGAAACATCGACGAGCTCGTCGTCAGTACCACTGTAGATGACGACGTCGACGTCGTTTTCGTCGTCGACGTCGATGTCATCCTCGTCGACGTCGATGTAGTCGTCATCGTCGTCGACATTGTAACTGGCATCACCTGTAGCGTTGACGATGTTGCTGTCGACGAAGTCATTGTTGACGCCGTTCTCGTCGACGCACCCGTAGACGGAGCTGGAACTAACGTCAGGTGAATCTTTGATGTCGACGTACCTGAAGTTGTCGTCGTCGATGGACAGATTTTCTTCTCCGTTTTCCCCACTGGAGGTACTGAAGCTGGTTTTTTGAACAGCTTTGGTTTCCCAGATGGTGGAGGGGAAATAGAAGGCCCATGGCTCGCCTTTTGAGTTGAAAGTACCTCAGAAACCAGTCCTTCCCTCTCCTTTGCACCTCGGTGAGGAGATTTTAAGGGTCTGCGCCTGTCAGACCTATCAGAGGTCTTTTGCAAGGCCTTAGCAGGGGGGTCAGCTGAAGTTGAAGGAGAAGACCTACCCCTCTTTTGGGATCTCCTCGAAGATGTTGCAGAGGAGGTCTCATCGCGGTCACTGGATACAGCCTCCTTTCGTGACTTTAGCTTTTGTAGCCAGGTTAGTAAACGTCCCTCGCGGTCTCTAAGGGTCTTTGATGAGAAGGTCCGGCAGATTTTACAGTCAGTGGCCTTGTGGTCAGGGTACAAGCAATAAATACAATCTTTATGCTTGTCCTCCACATAAAGCCTTTTCTTTGAACAAGTGGCACAAGCTTTAAATAAAACCTTTTTCTCCTTGTCTGACATCCTGAAGAGAAATAGCAGTGAAAAGATGAAAAAAATAATCCAGAAGTTGAAGAGAAATCTGAGCAGAGCTCAGTGGAGACTCCCTTAGCACAACGTGCGGTAGAAAATATGAGGCTCTGAGGCTCTCTCAGTAAGGTTCTATGGGGTGAAGCTATTCTGATTGGTTGATGCTTTAGTTTGGTCTCTTTTACAAAAAAAGAGGTGGATATGCTACAAAATGAGATGAGGCCTAGGCCTTTCTTTCTCTTTTGTATTTACTGCTATGTTATTTTTCTATTTACCGAGACTCCCATTCCAACGACGGGGAATGATACAAGCTATGGGAATCTATGAAAGTTCCAATACTGGAGTAAACTGTGTTTAGCCACTATTTTCACAGGGTAGACGCCGTCCACCCTGTCGAGAAGTTGGGCCCAACTGAAATATGCTGAACTTATCCCAGTGTAATTTTCAGACACCGGGACACGTTCAGCAGCGCCTGCACGTTGTCTGCTTTCCATTCTTAGCATGCGGTGAGAGGGGTTTGTTATTTTCACCTCTAGCTGGGCCAAAGATAAAGTCTAAAGTTAAGGGGCCATTGTGAGAAGTTGGCCTGGCATATGCTGGTCACTAGTTATAGTGGCCACCTTGCACCAGTCCAATTCGACTCATGTGGTAGATAGGTTTAAGACAACCTTTAAAGAAAGCTATCCTTGTGGTAGCTGTGGAGAGCAGCCTTCAGGCTAAGTCTCTGAGGAATGTAAAGCAGCTTGTTTTACCTTATAATCTCTTGAATTACCAAATGAAAAGACACCACACAGGTATATATATCAAATATATATGTATTTATTTCTAAATATACTCTACTAATCTCTTTATGAGATTAGAGCCAGGTAAACATTCAAAAGATCAACAGTTCTCAATAAATTAAGCACAAATATGGCTGTAGCCCTAGGGGCGTACCAGACCATATACTAAAGAAATGGTGTAACAAACTCGACTTGAGGAATCGCTGGGGCTTCACTTCTGCAGTGTTAGCAGGTAAGTAATCAGCCCACAGGAGACGCATGCAGTGTCCAAACACACACGCGGGTTTCCTATACGTTTCAATGGCAAATGTCGCGGTTTGTAATTTACAGTTTCAGGGCACTTCGCAAAAGTCAACAAGCAAGCAACTTACAGGGTAAGTATTTCGAGAGCCAACACACACTTGGGCACAGGAGTGCACGAGTTACCTCACCCAGGGAAGCCGGGTGCATAGGTGTCCTTTGGTGTCGGGTCGCGATGCTGTTTTCAATGGAGATCACTGAAGACTTGCTGCTTGTGACGACTGGAGAGGTGTCTGCTGGAATCCGAAGATGGATTGGAGTTGCAGAAGACCTAGAAATTGAGGGGACAGAGTTCAAAGTCACTTGCCAGTGACCGGTGGCCAGCAAGATGGATGACCACAGCTGTCGCGTCTCTTCAGGTCGTTGATGGTGTTTTGTCTCTTCGCTCACGAGGTCCAGGAAGGTTCGACGATGACCAACAGCTGGATTCGGAGGGTCCCACGACGTCTGCAGCTGCTGACTGTGTGGGCACCCGGATTGGAGCCAACAAGCCTTGGCAGCCGCAAGTCTCGTGTGGAGTGAAGATTGTCAATGGTGCAGACCAGCAAGGTCTGATGGACTTACCCAGCGAGGGTAAGTGAGGGCAGGCCCAGAGCAACCAGGTGAGCCCTTGAAGTCGATGTGAAAGTATTCAGGTGAGTTACTAGCCAACGGGCAAGCAACCGCGAAGACGCCTTTGCAGGAAAAGTTTAACAACAGCCCACGGTCACTCGGGACGGGGTAGGCCGCTGATTTTTGGTACTAGACCTGCTCGGGACTTGGACAATAATTGGTCCAAAGCACAACTTCGTTGGACGTAGATTAGGGCTTGCACTCGAAATCAGTGCACGGTTCCCTGGTATTGCTGTTCCTCGTCACTCGTGGGGTCCAGATGCCACAGCTTCGCTGGGGACTCAAAATGGCCATCGAGAGGTCAGGAAATCCGCTTCAGGGGACGCAGGGACTCCGGGCTCCGGCGGAAGCGGTAAAGTTTGCAACCATTGTAGAAGAGTTTTGGTGCCTGCCAAGCAGGGGAGTCACTCCTTGACTCCAAGGGAGATTCTTCAGTCTTCCAGAGATAGTGAAACGTCGAAGGGCCAGGATTCTTCTTTGTAGAGCGTCGTCCAGGTGTAATCTGAATTGCATTGGCAATGCTTGGTATCTTATAGTGAAAAGATGGGAGGGACTAGCTCTATGACCGCTCCTCTAGGAGCGTCAGGGTAGTGGGTGGTTACACCCACTTCCCTTTGTCCAGTTTCGCGCCAGAGCAGGGGCAGGTAGCCCCTGAACCGGTTTGAGCTGGCATATGCACAGAGGAGCCTACTGCTCCCCCAGTGCAGGACTTCAAAGCACTCTAAGAGTGCACCCACCCAGCTCCAATACACTAAATCCTGTCTGGGAGGTGGTGACACCTCCCTGTGACAGGAAACCCTTTGTTGAGCTCCCTCCACTGCGAGTTTCGGTCAGCAGCAGGAGGGCAGCCCGGTGTCTGTGCTGGTGGCATCCATTTTGTGATGCCAGGGCTCTAGAAGATTTCTACAGTGTAGTACAGTGGGTACATGTCGTCCCCTCTAGAAGGGTGGGATCCTACTCCCACACCAGTTACTGGTGTGGGGGTAGGATTCCAAGTTGTTTGACACCAAACACGACATGTTTTGATGCAGTCATTCCAAAGTTAGCATTTACCGCGAGGTTATAATGCCCTTAAGAGTATATGGTTTAACCGCATCCACAAACAGCAGCAGAGAATAGACTCTGCCAGCTGCAGAGGGGTCCTGCTCAGGCAGAAGCACCCCCTCACATAGTAAACCAAGCACCCTGCCCTTGGGATTGATAGGGCCTACCATAGGGGTGACTGATAGGTTTATATGTGTGTGTATGGTGAGATATAGGAACCTATACCTCAGTGAGGAGTGCTAACACTACCTCACACAGGCTGCAGTAGCAGGCCTGTGGTGTCAGATTGTGAATGCTTCCCAGGGGTGGCATAATACATGCTGCAGCCCCTGGTAGGCCTGTGAAGTACCAATGCCCTAGGTACCTAAGGTACCATATACTAGGGGCTCATAAGGTACCACAGTATCCAATCACTAGTGCATCTAATATGCACACCAATCATTTAAGGGAGTAAGCAGATAGGCTGGGGTCCTGGATAGCAGGATCCCAGCCAGACTAGTCAAAAACACCAGGACAAAAGTGTGGGCAACCATATAGTCAGATTCCACCTTCCTACATAACCCCCCCCCCCCCCTCCCAAACGAAAGGAGATAAGGCTAACCTTGCCCAGTTAAGCCTTTATTTCCTGAGTGGCCATATAAGGAAGAACCTGCACTAGCATGGTTGCTCCCTGTCTCATGGTCCACTTGGGAAATCCTACCCCAAGGGGTTTTGGAGTTTCTCCAAAGTCTAGGGAAATTACCTGTATTGTTTTCTGGTACAGGAGTAGGCTGGTGGGGTGTCTGAGTCTGGAAGTGAGGCCCTATTTTGGGTGGTCTCAACTTCCTCAGCACACTGGTCACCATGGAAGCCTTTCTATCCATGACTGTGTCATATCTGGCCCTAAGGGTCAACCTCTGGCTGCCTACAGCTGGGGGTTGGGTCCCTCTGGTTGGAGTAGTGGAGGGCATTGAAATGTTTGGGGCAACTATGCCTCAGGTTTCCCTGTGCCCAACAAAGTCCATCTGGGGGGTACCTGTACCTAGGGGTAAGGGGGATCCCTCAGTTTGTAGAGGAATATTCACCTGGCTAGAACTACTCTGCTGGGTGTACCTAATCTGCTGATGAGGGGGTTCCTCTGGACAGGGGCCCATTAAGGGTCCACTGACCTCCCTGACCTCTGCAGCCCTGGGCTGACTGAGGCAGGGTAGAGAGGGGCAGGGTACCTGCTCCAGACTGGGTGCCACCTAGGAAGGATCCCCTGCCATCAGAGTTGTGGCCAGGACAGGCCTGACCACTTCTGGGGCAGTTACTTCACAAGGGGCAGGGGCAGTTCCCTTAGAAAGCTGACCCTTACCTTCAGTCTGGTGGGGGGAGGACTGTTCCTCACCCCCTATGCTCTCTGTTTGTGTGGAGTGATCTATAGTTTCAGGCTTCACTCCCCTTAATTTCTCCTGGGGTGGAGGTGAGGCCCTCAGGGTCTCATCCACTCTCTCAGGGATGCCTAACATTCTTAAATGGGCATTGTGGTCTACCTCAGCCCAGGCTGAGATCTCTAGATCATTCCCCAGTAAACAATCTACAGGCAAGGTTGGGGACACTGCCACTCTCTTGGGGCCAGTGACCCCTCCCCAGCTGAGATTTACTACTGCCATGGGATGGTCTGTCCTAATTCCATCAATATTGGTCACCTGGTAGCTAAACTCAGGTAAAAGCTGTTCTAGGGGCACTAGTCTCCATGTCACCATGGTGACACTAGTCCCTGTAGGCCACAGCCTTCTGACCATTGATCATGGGCTCTTGTCTGTACCTGCCCAAGATATTGGGACTCATGGTAAAGTTGGCAAACCCCATGCCACCATCACAGACTAGAGTTGCTTGTGTAGGGGACCTGGTTAGGCCTGGTTAGGCCAGAGTCCACCTGAGTTCCCCAAGAAAACCCAACTAAGTTTTTGGGTGCACTCCCACCACCTGGGGGATTCCTACTGGTAGTAACAGGGGGTGTTGGAGCTGCAGTGGGAGGAACATTTTCTTTATTGCCATTCTTTGGACAGCTGGAGTCAGTTTTCCAGTGTCCAGGTTGCTTACACACATGGCAATATGGTTTCTTATTGGAAGAGGAAGGATTTTGGGACCCACCCCCAGAACTGGGTTTTTGGGGCCCTTCAGGGGACTTTTCTGTTTTATTATCCCCACCTTTCTCTTTGGGCTTAGTGGAATCTTTCTTCTGGTCACCACCTTGGTTCTTGGGCCTAACCCTGGTTCTGACCCATTTGTCTGCCTTCTTTCCCAATTCTTGGGGAGAGGTCAGATCAGAGTCCACCAGGTACTGGTGTAAGAGTTGGTTTTGACAATTATTAAGGATCTGCTCTCTCATAATCAAATCATACAATCCTTTAAAGTCAGTGACTCTACTGCCAACTATCCAACCCTCCAGAGCCTTGGCAGCAAAATCGACAAAGTCCACCCAATCCTGAGTCTGTGCTTTCTGGGTGTCTCTGAACTTAAACCTGTATTGTTCAGTGGTTAAGCCAAACCCATCTATTAATGCACTCTTCAGGGATTCATAGTCATTAGCATCCTCTTCTCTAACAGCGAGGAGCTTGCCTCTACCTTTATCTGAAAAGGAGAGCCACAAGATTGCTGCCCACTGTTTCTGGAGGACCTGTTGAACTTTACAGGCCCTCTCCATAGCAGTTATCCATTTGTGGATATCATCCCCACTCTGGTAGGGAGGAAGAACCTTGGACAGGTTCCTATGATCTGGCATATAATCTCTGCCTCTAGGGACACTGATGCTTCCACCAGGGGTATATAACCCCTCCTTCTTAGAAGCTCTTTGGAGCTCGAAGGCTTCCCTATCTAAGGCCAATTGCTTGGTTCTGAGGGCAAGCCTAGCTTCCTCATACTGGAGCATTTTGAACCTTCTTTCAGAGGAGGACTCCCTGGGAAAGTTGGAGTTCCTCTGTGGAATAGATTCTCTTCCAGAGTGATATGACCTGTCAGAGTCCCTTGAGAGGGACCTAGGCCTGTCTCCCACTCTGTCAGTTCTCTTAAGGAGAATTCCTCTATTCCCTTCAGACCCTTCTGGGTCTGGCCCTTCAATCACAGACTCCAGGTCATCCTGATTTTCATCATCAGACCCAGAGACTATGTTTGACCCACCCCCTGATGCAGACCCACTTGCTACTAGAGCTTGTCTCAGGTCATCTGCTACCAACAGATCTATCAGGTGTTGTGATGAGGGACTCCTGCCCACCCTCAGTTGTCTTTCAAAGCATAAGGCCTTCAGTTCAGTGTAGGCTATATCTTTGTACTGAGATGGGGTGGACCCACTGGCTCCACCCTGGTGAGACATACTAGTGTTGTGCAGTGTTGTACTACCTACACTAGTTGTGGCCCACTGAACCTAGCTTGAGCTGTAGCAAGGGTGTGCTTATCCCTTCACAAACAGCTCTAAGTTCGGTAGAACTTATTGATACTAGCTTGACTTTATATGTACCTTGAGTACCTTTAGTGGTTTTCAGTTAGTAATTCAAATAGAGATTTTCTGGTAAAACAATGGCAAGCTGGAATCGCACACGCTGCCCACCAATGTGAGAAGTTGGCCTGGCATATGCTGGTCACTAGTTATAGTGGCCACCTTGCACCAGTCCAATTCGACTCTTGTGGTAGATAGGTTTAAGACAACCTTTAAAGAAAGCTATCCTAGTGGTAGCTGTGGAGAGCAGCCTTCAGGCTAAGTCTCTGAGGAATGTAAAGCAGCTTGTTTTACCTTATAATCTCTTGAATTACCAAATGAAAAGACACCACACAGGTATATATATAAAATATATATGTATTTATTTCTAAATATACTCTACTAATCTCTTTATGAGATTAGAGCCAGGTAAACATTCAAAAGATCAACAGTTCTCAATAAATTAAGCACACATATGGCTGTAGCCCTAGGGGCGTACCAGACCATATACTAAAAAAATGGTGTAACAAACTCGACTTGCAAAATGAAGAGGCCTAGGGCCTTGGGAATCGCTGGGGCTTCACTTCTGCAGTGTTAGCAGGTAAGTAATCAGCCCACAGGAGACGCATGCAGTGTCTAAACACACACGCGGGTTTCCTATACGTTTCAATGGCGAATGTCGCGGTTTGTAATTTACTTTCAGGGCACTTCGCAAAAGTCAACAAGCAAGCAACTTACAGGGTAAGTATTTCGAGAGCCAACACACACTTGGGCACCGGAGTGCACGAGTTACCTCACCCAGGGAGATCGGGTGCATAGGTGTCCTTTGGTGTCGGGTCGCGATGCTATTTTCAATGGAGATCACTGAAGACTTGCTTCAGAAACTGGCACCCTTCGCTTCCGGAAATTGTTGAAAACCTATCTGTTTCCTCTTTGATGTGCTCTTGTTCGTGCTGGCCAAGGTATGACTGATCAAGCGCTGGGATGCCCGAGGGTAACTACGCGCTATAGAAAACTGCTTACAATACACAATACAATACAATACTTGCTGCTTGTGACGACTAGAGAGGTGTCCGCTGGAATCCGAAGATGGATTGGAATTGCAGAAGACCTAGAAATTGAGGGGACAGAGTTCAAAGTCACTTGCCAGTGACCGGTGGCCAGCAAGATGGATTACCACAGCTGTCGCGTCTCTTCAGGTCGTTGATGGTGTTTTGTCTCTTCGCTCACGAGGTCCAGGAAGGTTCGATGATGACCAGCAGCTGGATTCGGAGGGTCCCACGACGTCTGCAGCTGTTGACGGTGTCGGCACCCGGATTGGAGCCAACAAGCCTTGGCAGCCGCAAGTCTCGTGTGGAGTGAAGATTGTCAATGGTGCAGACCAGCAAGGTCTGATGGACTTACCCAGCGAGGGTAAGTGAGGGCAGGCCCAGAGCAACCAGGCGAGCCCCTGAAGTCGATGTGGAAGTCTTCAGGTGAGTTACTAGCCAACGGGCAAGCAACCGCGAAGACGCCTTTGCAGGAAAAGTTTAACAACAGCCCACGGTCACTCGGAACGGGGTAGGCCGCTGATTTTTGGTACTAGACCTGCTCGGGACTTGGACAACAATTGGTCCAAAGCACAACTTCATTGGACGTAGATTAGGGCTTGCACTTGAAATCAGTGCACGGTTCCCTGGTATTGCTGTTCCTCGTCACTCGTGGGGTCCAGATGCCACAGCTTCGCTGGGGACTCAAAATGGCCGTCGAGAGGTCAGGAAATCCGCTTCAGGGGACGCAGGGACTTCGGGCTCTGGCGGGAGCGGTAAAGTTTGCAACCGTTGTAGAAGAGTTTTGGTGCCTGCCAAGCAGGGGAGTCACTCCTTGACTCCAAGGGAGATTCTTCAGTCTTCCAGAGATAGTGGAACATCGAAGGGCCAGGATTCTTCTTTGTAGAGCGTCGTCCAGGTGTAATCTGAATTGCATTGGCAATGCTTGGTATCTTATAGTGAAAAGATGGGAGGGACTAGCTCTATGACCACTCCTCTAGGAGGGTCAGGGTAGTGGGTGGTTACACCCACTTCCCTTTGTCCAGTTTCGACACAAGAGCAGGGGCAGGTAGCCCCTGAACCGGTTTGAGCTGGCATATGCACAGAGGAGCCTACTGCTCCCCCAGTGCAGGACTTCAAAGCACTCTAAGAGTGCACCCACCCAGCTCCAATACACTAAATCCTGTCTGGGAGGTGGTGACACCTCCCTGTGACAGGAAACCCTTTGTTGAGCTCCCTCCACTGCGAGTTTCGGTCAGCAGCAGGAGGGCAGCCCGGTGTCTGTGTTGGTGGCATCCATTTTGTGATGCCAGGGCTCTAGAAGATTTCTACTGTGTAGTACAGTGGGTACATGTCGTCCCCTCTAGAAGGGTGGGATCCTACTCCCACACCAGTTACTGGTGTGGGGGTAGGATTCCAAGTTGTTTGACACCAAACACAACATGTTTTGATGCAGTCATTCCAAAGTTAGCATTTACCGCGAGGTTATAATGCCCTTAAGAGTATATGGTTTAACCGCATCCACAAACAGCAGCAGAGAATAGACTCTGTCTGCTGCAGAGGGGTCCTGCTCAGGCAGAAGCACCCCCTCACATAGTAAACCAAGCACCCTGCCCTTGGGATTGATAGGGCCTACCATAGGGGTGACTGATAGGTTTATATGTGTGTGTATGGTGAGATATAGGAACCTATACCTCAGTGAGGAGTGCTAACACTACCTTACACAGGCTACAGTAGCAGGCCTGTGGTGTCAGATTGTGAATGCTTCCCAGGGGTGGCATAATACATGCTGCAGCCCCTGGTAGGCCTGTGAAGTACCAATGCCCTAGGTACCTAAGGTACCATATACTAGCGGCTCATAAGGTACCACAGTATCCAATCACTAGTGCATCTAATATGCACACCAAACATTTAAGGGAGTAAGCAGATAGGCTGGGGTCCTGGATAGCAGGATCCGAGCCAGACTAGTCAAAAACCATTCAAACACCAGGAAAAAAGTGGGGGCAACCATATAGTCAGATTCCACCTTCCTACAGCCATCAAGACTCCTTTTGTTCCTGTATCCTGACTGGGCGCGGTCTGGTGCCTGACAGTGAGATTTCATATGCAACGAAGTTGAAAGAAAGGCACACAGCTTGTTATCACTGCACAGGTACTTGAGAGGGGCATGGTTTTGACTGTGTTCAGTCCCTGTATATAAGACATATTCATGCACTGTAAGAATGTCATGTGTGTTGATCTGTCCCAGTATTTACACAAAAAAACATTTCAATACCACTATTTTATTTCTTTTATAGCAATACTCATCCCAACACAGGTGTTAGAGGGTTTTCCATAACATGTAAACATTATACATTGACAATAAATCATGTGTGTAAATCAATTTACAAGATGTGTTATATAAGACAGCGAGGGTTACAAGGTGAAGAAGTCACATGTCCTTCATAGTTCACTGTGCTATAATAGAAGGATTTCAATTAATGACCTGCAAGTAACAAAACGCTCTCTGTTAAAAGCAGTAACCCGCTTACCTATCTACATAAAATGAAAATCTGCCATCTGCATGTTACATGATATGTTTAGCCGGTGACACATTAACCCTCTACGCTACTTTGATTCAAAACTAGGACTAGACAAAGCACAGATCTCTCCAGCAAATGCATTAACAGCCCAAGTTATCTTACCATTATCATTATTCTCTGGGCACACAAAGATCTCTACAGCAGATGCCTTAACCCCGTAGGATATTTTAAAATGCAAACTTTGCAACCTATTAAGCAGAATGGATCTACTGCCATGTTTCTCTTTGTTGTCAATTACTTTGTGGCATAGTTTTGAAAAATGTATCAGTTGATACCCAGGTTTGCGTCGGGATTGCACCACTTTTTTGGCACAACCCGACACAAAATCTTATTGGTAAATCTTGTAATACACTTAAATGTACTCATGATAGACCTGCTAAATATATGTGTGAGGTCTTAATATCTGATGTCACTTCTTGTGCGGTCACTTCCTGTGATGCCATGTGCAATGCCACACGCTGTGACGTCATGCACCATGAAGTTGTATACTGTCTAACTTGGTTAGTCCCAACAACAGTGCTTAATTTGAGCCGGTGGTTTCTGGTGCTCGGCACTAAATTGTCAACACCGGTGCTTGTAACAGTCTACCACAAGGTGGCACTGTCTGGCTATTTTAGAGATAACAACAGTTAATCATTCAATATGCATTTAAAATTACAATTACCTGCCACCCAAGCCATTCTTATAGCTTTAGGGGCCTGAAATAGTCCGAATTGTCACACTTCCAGGAGTGTGATGTTAGTAGTTGTGTTGTTACAATCATTGGCAGCATGGCATGGGCAATATGTGGTGAAAGCTGCAGTGGCCTTCTGAAGAGAGCCATGGCACTTATTATTTTATTTACTTTTTTTATTTTACAAATGAAGCACTGACCCCCAGTTCTTTTTTTAGTACTTGTGCCCTGGTTTTAAAGATATGCATCAAATGTTTATTGGCAAGTAGCACTGAGTATTGCCGAGTACGAGTAGCGTCCGCTTTCAATCTATGCACGTGATGGAAGGAGGGTGTGGTTGTTTGAAGCCCCTGCTGTTTCAGTCCCTGCGCTTTAAAGCAGCTCGAGGGGGAACTGATTTGGGAATCTTTCCTAGTCGTAGCCTGGCGAGAGCTGGTGAATTTGGCGTCTTTCATCCACCCAACAATGTCGTGCCAGTCTCCCCTGTTATTGTTCGCCAGATGACAGCCACTCACCCCTCCTTTCTCCCCTCAGGGATCTCCGGCAAGAGTCAGCTCCTCTTCGCCCTGGTCTTCTCTACTCGATACCTGGATCTGTTCAGCACATTCATCTCCGTGTACAACACCAGCATGAAGGTATGTACCGCCTATGGCTGAAGTGGGCACAGCGCTGCACTTGAGAAACTGGCACAGAACTGCACCAACAAAACCGAGGCCCGGTACTGACCCTACAAAAACAGGGCAAGCCCTGCACTCGCAAAGCCATCTTAGAGCACTGCACCCGCGAAACTGGCGAATCCCTGTCACTGACAAGACAAGGGGTCAAGGATAAAGCATTTGGTAAAATGAATGGCCTCTATCGCAATGGTCTTGAAGCATGTCTGTAAGTTGCCCATGGTTTGCATAATACTGCCATCTAGTGGTTGAATCTGCAATAACCTCTAAAAGCATGAAAAAATAGTGTGCACCGAATTCCTTCACTTTTTACAAATCCCCACATCACTCTACCATAGTAATTTACTCTTAACACACAACAGTCACTCGCATTAAAGCACTCCTAAATATTGCAGCACTGGAAACAACAAATAGCTGTCAATACACCTCTGCGTGGCACCAACAGCCATGAAAGTGATGAGAATTCAAACTGAGCTCTTCCATAACACTTCAACCCTGGCATGTTAGCTGCAGCAGTCCTGGTTCTTAGAACCGACACTTGACGCTTTAGCATTGCCCCTCAAACCTCAGATGCCGGTAGCACAAATCCTGCTTTCCTAGCGTTTCACCTCAGGTACAGCTCTGGTGATGCACCCGAATCCTGATCAGCGGCACTCACTGCCTGCAGTGAGGGACTGCACGAAGCTCTGCTGACGTACTACAGTCCTGACACTGCAGCCACACAAACTGCTACATATGCACCTCCGTCCTGACCTGCAAAACAAACCTCCTTATGTTGAAGTACTGAAACTCCCGTGAGGCTCCTGCCAAGCACCCTAACGTTGACGTGCAGCACCCACTGCTACATCTATACTTAGTCAAACACAGCTCTCTACCAGTACACCTCTACCTTGACCACCAGTACCTGCGACATATCGCCTTTAGCATACAGGTGCATCTCAGTCTGCTGCAGCCCCTGTTACTCTCGTACTGAGACCCAAGCACAATTCTTAAAATATACCCTATTCCAGCACTGAGGCGCACCATGCGCCACTCTGCCAGGCCATCTGAGCTCAGACCTGCTGCCCCACACATAGAGTCTAAGTGAGTGTTTTCTGCTTCTCCCCACAGATCGTCTTCCTTCTGTGCAGCTATTTCACCATATACATGATCTACAGAAGGCTTCGGAAGACCTACGACAGCGAGAACGACACCTTCCGCATGGAGTTCCTGCTAGTTCCAGTTATTGGCCTCTCATTCCTGGAGAACTACGAGTTCGCCCCCTTGGAGGTACAGGCTCAGCAGTCTAAAAGGCACCATGTCATAGTGTCTCTAAAGTTGGTAGATCTGTGAATGATGTTTATAATATGGAGCGTAACCTCACCCCATGGTCAATGCTTTCTCCTCTCCTCAGATCTTTTGGACCTTTTCTATATACCTCGAGTCTGTGGCCATCCTCCCTCAGCTGTTCATGATCAGCAAGACGGGTGAGGCAGAGACCATCACTACCCACTACCTCTTCTTCCTGGGCCTCTACCGTGCGCTCTACCTCGCCAACTGGATCTGGCGCTACCATACTGAGGGCTTCTACGACCAGATCGCGGTGGTGTCTGGGGTAGTGCAGACCATCTTCTACTGCGACTTTTTCTATCTCTATGTCACTAAAGGTAGGAGAACAGGGACGGGAGTATGGGGAAATGAGGTGGGGAACAGAGAATGGGTCGGGGGGGGGGGGGGAGGGGTGGACCAGAAGAGAGGGAAGCGATGAAAGTTGACAGAGAGGGAGGACAGGCCGTAGCAAGGAAGTGGAGTACACAAAGCATCTTCAGAGGTAGGAAAAGAGAAATTAAAGTACTTGCATATAACCAGAGTTCTCCCAAACAACCCTTACTGATTTCATAAGGATTAGTTATTTACCTGTAATCCTAGATCTCATCCAGGGGTATACTCATCAAAGTCATAATCTAGGAATAATCCCCGCCCACATGCGGGATCCCGGAGCATATAGAAAATACATATATATACATAATATGCATATGTGAAAACATATACATGCAGCCTAGAATGTTTCAAACATGGCAATGCTGAAATTACATAGGTTTGCATTGTAGTACCCCCTAACCCATAAGGAAACAAGCATTGGCATAGCCAATAGGTCTCGCCTTTGGGTCCTTATAAGTGTTTAGCCATGCAACAGTTGCATAACTAAATACTTATAAGGTCCTAAAAGCGAGACCTATTGGCTATTGCGAGCGGCCGTGAAAGTGAAAGTAATCGCGGTAAAAGCGGCGCGCGCGCCCGCGCACATGCACTGTAGCTCTAGGCTGGCCTGGTAGCACTTTTTGGAGCCCTCTCAATAAGTCTCGCCAGACCAGCGCATGCGCTGGGTCAGGCGAGACCTAAAAAGGAAGCACTAAGCCAATTGTCACACAACAATGCTTTATTGCCATAAAGCAAACCTGTAATTGCAGGCATTTGCCTGTAGGCAGTAGAGTATCAAGAAAACAAAGAAAACTGACACCTTGCCTTTAAGGTATTGGAGTAGGGGGACCGTACCTTTAAGACCTGCAGGACACCCCTTGCTCCCATGATGCACCACAGGTGACAGTTAGGTCAGTTCTTTTTGACGGTGCACTCGCACCTGAGTAGATCTGCAATCAATAAACAATAACTTGAGGAGAAATGCTCGTCCGGGGAGGTGGGTGGGTCGCTTATGACTTTGATGAGTATACCCCTGGATGAGAACTAGGATTACAGGTAAGTAACTAATCCTTCTCATCCTAATAGTCATAATCTATGAATAGAGTAGCAAGCCCATACCCAAAGTCTCGCGGACGAGCAATATAGCATCTAGAACATGCATTAACATCACATTAGCATAGCAGTTATGCAAACAAATTCCTCAAAGAGGCTTGCCCCACCTGTGCGTCTGCCTGTGCGTCTGAATCTAGGCAATAATGGGGTGTAAAGGTATGTATGGAGCGCCATGTAGCCGCTTTGCAAATTTCAGACATGGGAACGTTGCAAAGGAGAGCTACAGTAGACGCTTTCCCTCTAGTAGAGTGTGCTCTTGCTCTAACCTGTAGAACCTTGTGAGACAGTTGATAAGACAAGGCTATACATGAAACAATCCATCTAGAAATAGACCTCTTGGAGGCAGCCAGCCCGGTATTTGTTGGACCGTAATTGACAAAGAGCCTGCCAGACTTTCTAAGCGAAAGGGTTTTAGCAAGATAAAATGTCAATACCCTCCGGAGGTCTAGAGAATGTAAAGCTCTCTCCGGGGGAGTGGTTGGCTGAGGAAAAAAAGTGGGCAGCGTGATAACCTGATTAATGTGGAAATCCGAGACCACCTTGGGCAGGAAGCTCGGATGAGTACGTAGGATGTATGACGTTACAACGCATGCTGTTACAACGCATGCTGTTACAACGAAAGTTTTACAACGCGAGTGCATTGACAACGCAGGACATTACAACGCAAGTCTTTACATCGACTTGCACTAGATGGCGTGCTAACATTAAAAAAGTGTAATTTACTATTCCAACTCCAGTCCACGTAACAGTAGGGAAGGTGTTGGGATAGTAAACTACACTATTTTTAATGTTAGCACGCCATCTAGTGCAAGTCGATGTAAATACTTGCGTTGTAATGTCCTGCGTTGTCAATGCACTCGCGTTGTAACAGTTTCGTTGTAATGGTAGTGCATTGTAAAAGTTGCGTTGTAAAGGTTGTTCCCCCGAGTACGTAGCACCACTCTATTGGTATGGAACACAGTGTAAGGTTCCTTGCAGCAGAGGGCCTGAATTTCACTTACCTTGCGGGCAGAAGTGATGGCTACTAAGAAGGCAGCCTTCCAGGTCAGATGCTGCAAGGATGCCTTATGAATAGGTTCGAAAGGAGCTCCCATCAACTTAGAGAGAACAATGTTGAGTTCCCAGGGAGGGGAAGGAGACCTCACTGGTGGAAATACTCTCTTAAGCCCTTCTACGAAATCTTTGACTACCGGCATCTGGAAGAATGAGGCCTGGGGATGAGATTTTCTATAAGCTGTGATAGCAGCTAAGTGGACTCTGATAGATGTATACTTCAAACCAGACTTTGCTAAGTGTAATAAATAGGGGAGAATAACCTGTTCTTGACCCTGGATTGGGTCAAGGGCGTTATCTCTACACCAAATGTAGAACCTCTTCCACTTGAAGGCATAAGACTTCCTAGTGGAGGGCCTTTTTGCATCTCGAAGAATGTTCATACAGTCCGCCGGAAGATCTAAATGTCCGTACTGGATGAGTTCAGGAGCCATGCCGTCAAGCGAAGAGAGGGGAGGTTGGGATGGAACACTCTCCCCTGGTTCTTGGTCAGTAAGTTCGGCAGGCAAGGCAATCTCCAGTGTGGCACCTCTGACAGCTGGAGTAGATCCGGGTACCACCACTGGCGGGGCCACTCCGGAGCTCTAAGGATCATCCGCTTTCTGGTCCTGCAGAATTTCTGTATCACCGCTGGGATGAGAGGGAGAGAAGGAAAAGCGTACAGCAATGTCCGTGACCAACTGATCAAAAGTGCTTTCCCCTGAGATCCCTGTTGGGGGAACCTGGAGGCGAAGACGGGGCATTTTTTGTTTGCCGCATCTGCGAAAAGGTCGATGTCCGGTACTCCCCACTGCCGGAAGATCTCTTGGGCGACGTCTTCGTTGAGCACCCAGTCATGCGCTTCGACGAAGTCTCTGCTGAGGCCGTCTGCCTGCACATTCGGGGTCCTTGGCAGGTGAACAGCGATGATCGAAAGGCCTCTCGCCAGTAGCCATCGCCAAATGGACTGAGCTTCTAGAGATCTGGTGCCTCCTTGCTTGTTCAGATAGAACATAGTTGTTGTGTTGTCTGTCTGAATCTGAACGTGGCTGGTTTGGAGAGACGGATACAGGGATTTGCGAGCCAGATGGACTGCTCGTAGCTCCAAGAAGTTTATGTGATGACTCTTTTCGGTATTGGACCAGAGACCTTGTACCTGAAGCTGGTCCATATGAGCACCCCAGCCCTGCATGGAGGCCTCTGTGACCACTGTCTGTGTCGGAGGCGTCTGATGGAAGGGAACACCGTGAAGCAGATGGGAGCGTTTCATCCACCATCTGATGGAGTCTTTGGCGGCTTGGTGAAGAGAGATCAGATCTTCCCAGCGACCGGAACTCTGCGACCACTGATCCTCTAGCTCTTGTTGTAGAGGACGCATGTGAAGACGTGCATTGGGTACAATGTAAATGCACAAAGCCATCGACCCCAGAAGTGACAAAACTTGCCTGGCTGTGGGGAATGCATTGTCGAGAGTGTGTGGCATTTCTGAAGCATGGATAATAACCTCTCCTCCGAAGGACACACGCTTGCCTTTGCGGAGTCCAGAGAGGCGCCCAGGTAGTGAATCCGCTGAGTGGGATTGAGGACCGACTTTTTGTAGTTGACTTGCAATGCCAGCGACTGTAGCAGATTGAGGCAGAACGAGAGATGGCTCTGGAGTCGAACAGGAGTGGAACTCTTCAGGAGCCAGTCGTCTAGATAGGGATAGACGAATATCTTCTGTTTGCGGAGGAAGGCTGCTACCACCGCCATACACTTGGAGAATGTCCGTGGGGCGGATTTGAGGCCAAACGGCAGAACTCTGTACTGGTAGTGCTGACGAGAGATCTGAAACCTGAGGAATTTTCGATGTTTCACTGAGACAGGAATATGGAAATAGGCATCCTGTAGGTCGATGGCACACATCCAGTCTCCCTGGTGAAGATGCGGGAAGATTTGATGCAGGGCTAGCATTCTGAACTTTTCCTTCTTGACAAATCCGTTGAGCAGACGCAGGTCGAGAATGGGTCTGTACTCTTTGACTACTCCTCGTTTTTGAACTCGAAAATACCGGGAGTATACTCCTTGACTTCTTCGCAGGGGAGGTACTTCCTCTATGGCGTTCTTGGAGAGGAGAGTAGCTACTTTGTCCAGTAAAAGCCGATTTTGAATTTGAGGAAGGTGCTGCCTCCGTGGGGATACTTGTGGAGGGGGAGACTTGAACCTCAGCAAGTAGCCATGCTGTACAATATTCAGCACCCATCTGTCTCTTGTGATAGCTTCCCACTCTTCCAGGTGAAAACTGATACTTCCTCCTACCGGAGTGGCGAACGGGCGCGGAGGAAGTAAGATCTCACTGCTAGGAGGGCTGCTTGGTGGAGGACTGTTGTTGCTTTGCATTCCATCTCCCTCTGCCACGACCCCTTTGTTGGAACTGGGGCCTCTGCTGGTTCTGAGAGGACCATTGGGGTGTTTGAACGCGCTGATGAAAAGCGCGCTTGTCGCCCTGATGAAAGCGCTTCCGATATTCCTTGCGCATTTCCAGCCCAACAGCTTTAACGGTGTCCATCTCTGCTTTCATCTTGTTCATTTGGTCATCAGCGTGAGCCCCAAACAAGGATGACCCGTTAAAAGGCAAATTAAGAATTTTCTTTTGAGCATCGGGCTTGAGGCCCGTTAGCCGCAGCCAGGCTGAGCGCCGAGAGCAAACGCCATGAGAGTAGCCATGTGCGGCGAGGTCCGAAGCATCCGCAGCCGCACTTATGATCTGATTGGCTACAAGCCCACCTTCAAGGAGAATTTCATTGAAATCCTGTCTGTCTTCCCTTTGCAGTTTTTCAGCAAATCTGGAGAGGGAATCCCAAAGTGAGCGATCATAACGTCCTAGAAGGGCTGAAGCACTAGCCACCTTCATGTATGAAGCAGAAGTGTTGCACATCTTCCTGCCATACGAATCCATTTGCTTACTGTCTTTCTCCAGGGGGACAGAAGAGGACACAGATGCAGAATGGGACTTCATGGCAGCCGCCACAATAACTGAGTCCGCTGGCGGGTCCGCTCTTAGAAATAAGGGATCCTCGGCAGGAGCCTTATATTTCTTAGCGATTCTTGAAGGCACAGAGCCCACCGTGGCAGGAGTGAGAAATGTGGCCACAGCTGGCTCCAACAGTCCTGGCACCAATGGCAGCAAAGGTCTGGGTGCTGAACGGTGATGTAACGTATCAAAGATAATTGATGTGGGAGCCAGAGGGGTGTGCAGCGTGATGTTCAATTTCTGCGCACCTCTACTCAGGACGTCAGAGAAAGTAGCGATGTCATCAATAGGAGACACTCGTGATGGAGGTGTAGAGGAAAAGGTCGGAGAATAGTCCCGGACCGAGGACCTTGTGGAGGAAGACCAGGTGGGTGATCTAGTGCGTCGCCTCTTGTGGGGACGGTCACTGTGATGAGCCATGGACCGTGATCTGTGTTTAGAAGGAGATCTTGGCCTTCTGTGAGAGGAAGGACGATCCCTGGATCGTGACCGGCGTGGAGAAGGTGACTTTGGTCTACCAGGAGGAGACTTGCTTCTACGCGGAGAAATCCTGGAGGGAGAGTACGTGCGAGACTAGTCCGAGCCCGGACTTCTGCAGTCACCTGTACCCACATTCTCCAACCAGCGAGGTGAAAGTCCAAACTTCTCTGGTGCCTTAGGTGATTTCTCCGGAGAGATCTGCACGATAGGTAGACCTGGAGATGATGAGCGATCTCCTGAAGATCTAGATCTGGCTCTAATCCTCTCCGTGGCCACTGCAGTTCTATCCTTCGACGTCGAACGTCTCGACGTCGATGATGTTTGTGTCACCATCGGTGCCGATTGCTGGGAATGCCGCTCCGCCCTCGACGGTGGTCTCGACGCCGATCGCCTACGGCGTTGCGGAGACCTCGATGTCTACCTTCGTCGTCGAGCTGGTGACTTCGACACCGACCTTCGTCGTTTAGCTGGTGACTTCGACCTTCGCCGTCGAGCTGGTGACTTCGACGTCGACCTTCGCCGGCGGTCCGGTGTGTTAGACATCGATCTTCCATGACGTCGAGTTGGGGTTGATCTTATCGACGTTGAATGCCTTGACGTCGATCGACCCACTCGCGGCGAGATATACGTCGTCGCAGCTCTCGACGCTGACCCCCTCGAGGGAGGCGGAGAGTGTCTCGACGTCGACGGAAGCCTCGACGGAGACTGTCCGGATCTCATCGGACTAACAGCCTTCGAGCCCGAAGGGCTGTGCCTCGACGCCGACTTACTTGTATGCGGCGGAGAATCTCGACGTGGAGATGAATCTCTTGACGCAGAAGTCGTCCTGGGTTTTTTAGACAGTACCTTCGATGTCGACGGCGAATCTCCTGGAACCTTGGTCTTCCTGGGGTCAGGAGAGGTGGTATTTCGCCGTTCTGAGGTCGTCTAGCTGAAGAGGGTGGTTTTAAAGATGAATGGTCGCCTTCACGACGGCTTCTTTCCTTCTCCAGCTGGGCATGCAGCTTAATGCGCTCTCTATCGCGCAGAGTGCGCCTTAAATAATTTCTGGAGTGGGGGCACCGGTCAGGATTGTGTGAAGTTGGCAGACACACAATACACACAGAGTGTGGATCCGCCAGTGCCATCTTATTGCCACAGGAAGGGCATTTCCTGAATAAAGCAGGCATTCTGACTGGAAAAAATGTGAAATTATTCAGGAAACCAGCAGAATAAGCTTTCAGGAGCCAGAAAATGTCGAATTTTCTGAAAAAATCTGAAGTGAAAAACTTTCAGTCAAAAAACTGAAGAGCTCAAGCTCCTGGATCCTCATAGAAGGAGCCGGAAAAAAGAACTGACCTAACTGTCACCTGTGGTGCATCATGGGAGCAAGGGGTCTCCTGCAGTTCTTAAAGGCACGGTCCCCCTACTCTAATGCCTTAAAGGCAAGGTGTCAGTTTTCTTTGTTTTCTTGATACTCTACTGCAGCCTACATGCAAATGCCTGCAATTACAAGTTTGCTTTATGCCAATAAAGCATTGTTGTGTGACAATTGGCTTAGTGCTTTCTTTTTTCCTTATGGGTTAGGGGGTACTACAATGCAAACCTATGTAATTTCAGCATTGCCATGTTTGAAACATTTTAGGCTGCATGTATATGTTTTCACATATGCATATATATGTATATATATGTATTTTTTATATGCTCCGGGATCCCGCACGTGGGCGGGGTTTATTCATATTTTATGACTATTGATGAGTATCCCCTGGATGAGAATCTGCAATTATTCTCCACTGGTGTCAGAACTTACTCCACCAGGGTTAAGATGGTTTGAGGGTACTCTGTCAGAGAACTTGCTGGGTAAACCCACACTCATTGTGCTGTCAAGTCTTCCACTCATCGCAACACAAAATTTGGCAAAAACAGTTATTCATAATGTATTTATGTAGGCCTAATCTTCCCAGAGCTGCCAGCTCCTTCGCCCATTTTGAGTTGCTATCAACACATTGAGAATGGGTGAAATGCAGAACCTTCATAGTGATTTAGTTACTCTCAGTCCTTGGTCATTATAAGCGCCCTCCCATCAACACCTTGGCCATTCGCCAATAAATACACACCAGTTAGAATATTTTCTGAGGAAACTGGCGGGAGAGTGAATCTGTGCAGCGTTAGCGGGCTTGTCCACTTAAATGCACAAAAATGTGCGAATGCTGAGCACAAGAAGCTCTTGTACAACAATGGATGTCTTTTCCTTTGCACTACTACTTGTCGGTTTCCCACAAGTTGATACCTTTATGGTAACAGGCTCACATAAAGGTAACTTTATCATTTGTCACTATCTATATATTTTATAAATTCACATGACCCTAACTCCCTTCCCTCAGAGGTGATAATAACTGGATGGACTTGCTAAAAATCTCAATGTGGTTTGTGTGTGGAATTAGCTGTCGCACTGAGCCAGAAAAATAAGGTGAAAATAAGCTCTAATTACCAAAGAAAATATCCCCAATGTAGGACTTGTATTTTGCCGGGGGTGATGATCAATAAGCTTGTGTGACTATGAAGGATCCCAGTTTAAAGAAACTGTGCTATTGGCATGTAACTTTCCCAACTTCGCCGTGGATCCTCAGATTCACAAGCATAAAAACACGAATAAGCCCACTAATTAACAAAAACGTATTGGTGAGAATGTTATCTACTACCCGAGGCTCGCCGAGAACATTTAAATATACGCAATAATGTTGCAAAATATATGAATGAGGTTCCACGTAGCTGCCAAAAAGACGGACTTTACTGGAATGGTGCGTTTGCTGCTTTCTTAGTAGAATGGGACAGCGGTGATCTAGTAACGCACATTTCAATTTTGGCAAGAACGCCTGATAGAAGAAAAATCCACATGGAAATGGCCCACTTCCACACTCCTTTTCCTATGATGCCTGCACCATAAAACACAAAGGGTTGCCTTAAACATCTGATGTCGACCACCCAGTATAAAGCGGTAGGGGTCCTAAATATTAACAGCATGCAAACTGTTAATATTGTTAAACCATAAAACATAGTTTTAAAACGAAGCTGTAGGGTTACGTAGTTCATTTATAATAAATAAAGAACAGCCTTATCTTTGTGATGGATTCTGTATCAAAGTGTTAACTTAACCAACTAGACACGTTCAGGCATTTTTAATTAGACAGGTCATCTCATGCCATCTAATTGGAGGAAACGTCATTCCAACCCTTCTACTGCTGGAATCCGATAGGATAAAATTAGGAACAATTTTCTTCCTGGTTACTTTAGTAGCCTTAGCCCTAGATCTTCCTCACTCACTACAGGCTGTCCCCATCATCAGAGACCAAACCTCACTACGAAAGATGCAGCTTGGGTCTCCTAGGCTCTGTGTTAATAAAACCCCTCAACTTGACCTCCATTGGTGAAGAGGAAGGGGAAGTGAATAGAGATGAAGCAAAAGTGGGTACAGTAGAAGGCTTGGTGAAACCCACCCTTTCCAAATTAGTTTGAACATTTGATATCCTATCTCTCAAACGCTTAGAAGAGATCTCTCCCTGATATTGGCCATTTCATTAACAAAGAACTCCTGGACCATCTGACTGAACACTGTCCCTTTTGAAGAACTACTTTGGTCACTGATAGATCTATAAGTGGTGACTTAATGGAAGATTTTGAACAGCTCTTTGTGCAGGTTTCTGCCTGAGCCGCATGGGAGCTTTAGTATGGTGTTATCTTGATTTTTGTTCTACGAATTGAGTCAACTACTATCTTGTGTGAGTCAAGCTTAGCTCAATGGAGAACCATTTTTGGGATAGTCTAGTTTTTTCATGGGCTATTGATTCTCTGAGTGAAGCAAGATGGTAATATGTATCCTGCTGGGAAGCATTATGAAAACACCAACCATGATAGAAGGAAAAGGTGACTTTTAGCAGCTCTAGCGCTTGGGCTTAGTTTGTATCCTTGGATTTCTTCTCCAGATGTTTTTATGATTTCTTACAGCGTTAAGAGGGTCATCCTTGAATTCAAATGAGCAGGATCTAAGGGCATGGCAAGATCAAGCAAAGACTTGCAACAAAATAGTTTGAGGAGGGGGGTGTTAACAAGCCAAGATCCAATCCAGTGCATGGCTTGTTTTGTGAATGCACGGTCTCACAATTGTTTGAAACCCAATGCTTTAAGATGATCTAAAAAATATATCACATCTGAATCCTCACTTTCTCCACCCACATGTTAAAATTATCAGCCAGGATGATAGGATTATGTGAAGGTCTGTCATGGACTGGATGCTATGAATGTCTCTCAAGTTTCCTTCTTGATTGCCCAAGAAAAGGGCTACTCGCCCCACTTTCCAAGGTATCACCATACACTTAAAATTACACATGAAAGGTTTCAAGAGTCTCCATAAGAGGGTTCTAATTAGGAGTTAAAAAACAAAAAGGGCAGAAAAGCCTACTTGGAAATCGTCTTGTTCTTGATAGAAAATGATTATTAAACTGAATTAGACCACGAAAGCAGGAAACCCTCTATGGCATCACAGCACCGAAAAGAGCAAAGCAAGGACTTCAGAAGAAAGCCAAAGGGAAACTGACTGCAAAGGAGCAAAAATATGGGACAAAAATAGTACCAAGTGGGCTATGAACGTGATCAAAAAACACAAGTATCTAATATGTTTGAGGCATACATCACTCATCAGTGCCTCCTTAAATAGGCCTCCAACCGGAAATGACTTGACAGGAAAAGACTTAACTCAAATGTAAATTGCGAACTTTCTCCACACTTCCAGAATTATACAGCCCCAAGGATACTTCCCCAACTTTGGACCAATCTGGAGGGAGAATGGTGACGCAGGAACAGCCCTGCTACTGGCTTTTCAGTATCTTTCTGTTCCTGGGCTAGTGCAGGGTCTTCCTCAATGCAGAGTCAAAACCATTACCTTTCTTTCCCCAACTGCCAGGCCTGACCATTCAGGAGGCTTGCACCATTTTTAATTACCTGGGGATTCTCCTGTCCTAGAGGGTGGAGAGCATAATGCTCACGTGTTCACTTTTTGTCCGGGTTATGCTGCTCTACCTGAGGCCACTCTAAGCTGGCTCAGGGGAAAAGAAGAATGGCTCCGGACAGGAAAACATGTCCAAAAGAAATGTAGATCCCAAACTCAAAATATGGAGATGTAGGTGCACTCTGGCAGGGGTACTGCAGCTACATCAAAGGAGCTGTTGGGGCTATCTCCCACCCCAACCTACAATAGAAACATTTTCAGGGAGGGAGCTAAGAGCTGCCTATGTGCATGCTCCTTTGTCCAGAATGGTGCTGGCAGCCTCACCCAAAGGGAGCCACCACCCATCATTCACTAGTCTAGAAACACACATGTACATTCACTCACCCTGGTAATCCTCATGCACCGTTCAGACATCATGGAGGTAAAAGACCCCAGTTTTAAGAAGTGGCATAGATTTTACTTGGGGGAGCCGGTAGACCACTCCCCCATACAGCTACCAGTAAAAAGGAGGTAAAAGGCCTGTATTTCCAAACTGCCTCCAATGTCAGTCTCTTAAATCCTGAGTGGAGGGACTAGTAGGCCACCTCACAGTAATATGTACACTTTATCTCACGTCTCATAACAGTAGACAGGAGTACCTCCAGTAAGCTCACACAAATGTTAAGCACACTAGTGAGAAATGCGCAGGGCTAGACAGAAAAACATGCAAGGAGAGGGCAGCATATCTTCACAATGCCATGCAATGACTTTCATTCCAACAGTAGGAGTTTTTGCAAGGTTAAGATTTTGATATTAAATGGTTTGGAATCTGTTTCTGAAGTCTCTGTTTTCACATACTATCCTATCATAAACTTCTCCGGTCTTTTGTTTAGATCTCAGAAATGTACACAAGGACCAAAAATTTAGCAAATAAGATCCCATTACAGGAACTACTCATTTGTTAGAACATTTCTGGAATTAAGGGCCTTGGAAATATTCTGCTTGAGGGACAACCTTTTTAAGAGCCAGTCTTCGCAAACACAAAGAAACTGTTGCTGAACAGGTAGCAAACATGACTTTAAAAACAAGCGTTGAAAATGCAATTGGTCTCGCCTTTGATTAAGTTAAAGCCATTTGCTTTGCTAATGGTATTGTATAGCAAAGCAAATGGCTTTAAATTAATCAAAGGCGAGATCTATTGCATTTGTAATGCTTTTTTTTTTTTGCGAGTTGTTCCGACTGCATGCATGGTACCTGCCAAACCCAGCCGTATTCCTCGGAGAGTTGGTGAAACGGCTGCCGTCATTCCTTCTCATGAGGATGAAAATGGATTGCTGGTGACTACAGTGCATTGACGGGAGTATGGTAGTAAGAAGGGGAAAATAATCTGTCAAATTATGTGCCCTATTACGAAAGATTTTTACCCCAGAGATGTTTTTTTTTTTCAAGAATGCCATTACAGATTTTGAGCATGCAGAGATTCAATCATGGTTCTAATCATGGTTGTAACGCCACAGTCAACCCTTCAGCTGGACTGACATGGAGATTAAGACACATAGCACCATTAAACGGAGCCTTGCTGGTGGTCATGTACGACAACTTGTATTTTTCTGCTTCTGTCATTGCATACAGATATATAATACTGATAAAGCAAGTAACATTACACCTACTGCAAGCCAGGGCTATTGGCTTTGCCAATGGTTGTTGTTTATGTAAGATAAATCAGCAACAACTACGGCTTCCTTATATATAACATTGAAAATGCTTCCGTTCTGAAATGATGAGACACAAAGAACTACAACGAGTCTCCTTGAAGTTACCTCTAAAGCAGTGACGAGTGGCACTGCTACAGAGGTAAGATTTTTTTTTCACCCCGAGGGCAAATATGGAAAGCCCGATAGAGACCCGGTTTGGCAACTGCTTTATAGAACTGCCAGTGCAGAGCACCGGCAGGACCCGGCCCACTTAAAGCCCTGGCTCTCACCTGTAGGAGGATGGAACCCAGCAGGGACCACAGCTCCTGACGCACTTGTGATCCAGAAGCACACACAACACTGGCAGTAAAAGCATGTCCCTGCATCTGTGAGGGACTAGGACAACTAAAGGCGACACCGAGTCAGTTTTGGTGCAGGTCACTTCACACAGAGGCCCAGAGATCTTCGCACGCTACTACAAACAAGATTAGCCAGGACGGAAGGCAACCCCAGAAGGCCAACCAACAAGATGAAAACAAATATAAAACCATGATGGAGTAGCGTTTATTGAAGTTTTATATAGCGCGAACTCCACACAAAGAGATTGGATCACTGTGCATGAGCACCGGTTAAATTGCACAAGATCACATTCACGTTTTGAGGCACGGGGAGAAGTTATGTGCCCACAATCACAGGATTTTGAGCACGCCGAGATTCAATAATGGTTCTCAAATTCCAAATTCTGCAGTTCTGGTTGTAACGCCACAGTCAACCCTGCAGCTGGACAGACATGGAGATTAAGACACACAGCGCAATTAAAAAAGCGCAGTCGAATAGATGCCCAGCTCCCCGCACCACATGTCCTTTGACACAGTAGGAATTATCGTTCTCTGGCCACGAGGTACATTTGCACTTTTGCACTCACAGTTGCTGACTGCAGGCAAGCATGCTGCCATTTTAGCTCCAGCAGAGGTCTTCCTCAGAGACAGTGTACCTGTTGGTGTTCAGCTTGCCGCTCTCACAGTTCGAGAGAAAGAGATAGTCGGGAAGGAAGAGGGAGCCGGACTCGCTGGTGTTTTCCTCTGTGGTCGGAGTGCCTGTTGCCGATCTGTCGGTCGAGTAGGACGGGTCAGTTGTTCTCGACGTGTGAATGGAGACCACTGGTGACGGCTGGAGGGAGGAGGTGGGGTAGCAACAAAGTAGCGTAATAATATAAAACAACGTAGTGTACAAGCATACAATGCCATTCCACACGGAAACGCATGCAATGGTTTAAAAAAAAAGTGCAGCAAGTTAATATTAAGCCTTCTGTGTCACTCCGCCAGTAAGATATCCAATCCCGCTGGGCGTGGCCTAACAAGGACAGGATGGCAACCAGGATGGGCTACAAACTGTCCGAGACAATCATCAAAGTCGGATTGGAATAATAAGTGACGAGAAACGACGCATACAAATCTAATTTGGAGGCGGAGCGGAGACACTGCTTTGGAATCCGTATTGATTCCTAGATGCCCTTGCATGGCGAGAGCGGGGCATGCGCGCTGCTAACGCCAGGCGAGACCTAAAAAGAATTTGACTGACTGGCAGCTCCCAGAGGTTGTTGCACAAACGATGACACGGTCTGCAACATTCACTTTTGTGATGTAATATCGATAGATCTGTTATGTTTATTTTTTATTAGCACAGTCCATATATATGTATACATAGCATGCCGCCTACAAACCCAAGGGGCCTGCCGCTGTCCAAATGTGTGGCACAGCATCTGCCAACAACCTTGGAGCCGGCTGCGTAGATCAGACTGTTAAATACCAAAAAGACTAGAAAAAATGAACATTTACCACCCCCACTCCCCTAACATTCCTTCAAGCTTTAAAGGCAAAACAATTAGTGTGACGAACATCAATCAGGCAAAAAGGCTTATATCTAGTATAGAGATGACCTACGCTGGCTGTGTTTTAGGATGGGACACCTCTTGGATCAGGCGAAGAAGTCTAAGATAAGACAGGCATGTCAGCTCCCAAAATTCAGTAGAAAGGATGTGAATGAGGGCGGCCCAGAGTTCTGAGTAAGAGGAGCGATTCGGTGTTGCTGCCAGGGAGAGCGTCTCCATCCCCAGAAGGAACCATAGTATATGCAGCCAGGAAACATGATCTGGGGTCTTGTCTGTACCCCAGAGGGAGAGTATCACCTGCTGAGCTGCATTCAGAGCAATTGCCATCTGCCTTCCCCCTATTGGAACGCCCTGTATGTCAAGGGGTTCGGGAGTCACAAGATGGTTTAGGTTGGGAATCTTAAAATGTAGTGTTAAAAGCCTGATCAATATCGCCTAAGACCTGTTCCCAGTATCTAGTGAGTTCGGGACAGTGCCATAAAAGGTGAAGCAGGGTCCCAGCACTTTCACAATCACTCCAACAATTTCCAGAGTATCCTGTATTCAATCAACTGAGTCTCATCAGAGTGAGATACCAATTTTAGGCAATTTTGTAAGCGGGTTCAGTGCTGGCAATAGCGTGGGCCATGTGATGTACCGGTAAAAAATGTCCTCCCATTTGGTGGCAGAAAGGGGTTTACGTATCTTAGCCTCCCATTGCAGCTGGCCCTGTGATTTGATTGGGGGTAAAACTCAGATGTTAAGCATCTATCGTCCACCTTAAGAAGGAGCCACTTCTCAAAAGAGGTCATCTGTCTACTCGCGTTATGTTGTATCTTGACACCCAATGGCGCACTTGTAGATAGGAGACGTAGTAGGCGTCTGTCAAGGAATAATCTGCTTTAAGCAGGCTAAAGTAGATAAGGCCATTTACATCAAAAAGACAACCCACCTATATGCAACCCCCGTCTATCCATCGGCAGAATCGGCTCAAACACATACCAGGAATTAAATTGGGGTTAGCAAAAAGAGGAGACATCGGCGAGGGGAAAGTGTTCAGGCCTGCTTTAATCGAAACCAAATCCCAGACCCAAAGAACTGCGTTCGTAACCAGTGGAGAATAAAGGCTCCAAGTTCTGTGTTTACGGGCAAGCCAAACCTCCTTCCAAATCTGTGTGCCAACAACTGCTTGGTCCATGAAAGCCCAATGATTTTTGGACATTTGCTGATTCCACTCCTCTATAAACCTTAGCTGGGCAGCCTGGTAATATCGAAGCAGCTGTGGTACGACAGTGCCCCCTCCTGCTTTGAACTGTATATAAGGTGTTTATGGAGGCAAGGTTTCTACCCCAATATATATTTGTTAATATCCAATTGTAGAGAGCAGATAGTATAAGGTGGAGGGTCAGAGGTAGAGTCTGAAAGATATACAGAAGGCGGGGGAGAATGGTAATCTTAGCTGCAATACACCCTATCCAAGAAAGTAGGAGGCGGTTCCAAGATCCCAGGTTCTTACGGGTTCGTGTAAAAGGAGACGCCTAGTTGAGGGCTAGCGGCTGAGGTATGGTGTGGGCTAAGGAAATGCCTATATAGGGGATAGCATCAGTGGCCCATTTAAAGGAAAACTGGGAGCCTAAGACCGCCTCAGTCAAAGGAGAGTTTTAGAATTTGAGACTTCTGAATATTAGCCCTAAACCTGGACATCATGCCAAATGTCTGAAGCTCAGTAACGAATGCCGGAAGAAAGACCAATGGTTCCGTAATGGACAGAATGATATCCTTAGCATAGAGGCTTAACAGGTGGTAGTCAGCCCCAAAAGGTATCCCTTTAACAGCTGGGTCAATACGAAGTCATTGCGCCAACAAATCCATATAGAGTGCAAATAGAAGCGGTGAGAGAGGGCTTCCCTGGCAGGGGCCCCGAGGATGGGGAATGGCCGAGACTGGGATCCATTCACCCTCACTGATATCCAAGGAGCGCTGTATACGCTCTGGATCCATCTCCCAAATCTTTCACCAATGCCAAAAATACAAAGTGCGTCAAAAACGTGAGTCCAGTGTACCTGGTTGAATGCCTCTTCTGCATCAATTGAGAGAAGAAGAATTCTCTGTGCGGCTGGTGCATTTTGTCTCAAAGATAAAGCAAACGTTTTGTGTGGTCACTGCACTGGCGAGAAGGAATGAAACCAGATTGATCGGAGGTCAATGAGACCCAGCATTAAAGGATTATGGCGGTGCGCCAAGATGCTAGCAAACAGTTTTGCATCAACGTTTAAAAGGGAGATGGGTGTATACGACCCGCAAAGGGCTTCACAATGACTGCAATGACAGCTTCCAACATGGAATCTGCCCGTGAACCTCTCTCAGAGAAAGAGTTAAAACAGTTGTGTGAGTAAGGGAGGCAAGTCTTGGTAGAAGGTCTTATAGAACGGGGCACTAAATTCATCAGAATCGGGGGATTTTAGTGGCTTTAATCGTGTTATGGCCAATACCACTTCCTCGATTCTAATAGGTTGGTCAAGAATATGAGACTCCTCAGTCGGCAGGGCAGTAAGACCAGCACAACGTAGATACTCCGAGGGATCGCTAAAAGGGCTAACTGTAGACGAATAAAGAGAATCATAAAAGGCCTGGAAAGCCACGGCGGAGCCTTCATTGAATTTGGGCCAGTGCGAATGTTTTTTAATCGCCCAGTATGTACTTTACTGCGAACTACGTGAGCCAACATGCGGCCACACGTTTGCTACCAAGGTAAAATTTATGTTTGAGGCGTAGCATAGTGAATTCTGCTCTTTCCAGGTCTAATCGTGTGATGTAATATCTTTAAAACTGTAGTGTAATATGTGCACCATTCCCCTAAGGGAGTGTCTTGTGAGGTTGGGCAGAAGCATTTAAGAAAACCGATTCAATCAAAATTCAGATAAATCAATTGTGGGTTCCAAGAGGTGGATGTGATTGTCTTATGGGGGGGCTGAGCGTCATTTTTTTTGCCCACAACCTTGAAGTGTGGGTCTTCATCTTTGAACTGGGCTGGGATGTTTTTTGGTCACATAAGAAAGGAATATTGCACATCCCATTTTATAATTCATCCTTTCCAAATAGGTCATTCAGATTTAATCAAGAAATCCAAGACTATGCAGATTGAGTATCAAAATATTTCCAAATCTGTTGACGCACCATTTCGGTGGTTCCTCGGTTCATGCCACATTCATCAGTACCTTTATAGAGCCATACGACTAATTTAATGTGTAATGGAAAAGAGATATGTGAAATCCTACGGAAACTAATTTTCGTAGATTGTAACCCCAGGAATCAGATGTTGGAAAAGGGAAGAGTGTCAACTAGATATACAACAGGCAACCCTGGTTGGGAGTTAGGCTCCCAATGCGGGGATGGGTGGGGACAACCACACAAATGATAATGGTGGGAGGTGGTGAGGGAAGACAGCAAATGGGAAGGTTGAGAAGACATGAATGGTGGGTGAACCAGTAGAGAGACAAGTTTAGATGACAGAGAGGTCTGTGACACCTTGTTTGATATAACTTATGACAGGAGGGTAAGGAAGGGTGGTCAGAAGCTCTCAAAAAGTAGCTCAGCTTGTGGTGGGAGGAAAGGAGCATTTTCAATTTGTGGATTAAGTGGAAGAGGGGTCTTGTAAATTATAGTTTAGAAATGGTAGTCTGAAGTTCACAAAAGTCAGCAGGCTTGTTGTGAGATAGATGAGGAAGGAAAGACTGGTGAATGGGAGGTGGCCTCAGACTTAGGAAAGATAGAAGTGAGGCATGAGGAATGGAAAGCTGACATTTTACTCTTGTTCTTTTTGTGTCTCCAGTTCTGAAAGGAAAGAAACTCAGCCTCCCAATGCCAGTATAAGAATAATCACAAGAAACCGACGACTGCCATGTGGCCTGCACACCTGTGTCTTGGAACTTGGCCATGAGCCACAGATACAAGGACACACTCTCAGTTCTGCACAAGTGACCTTTTAACCAGGGGCGCCACAAATGACAAAACATCGCTATTTGTGGTCCATTTTTGTAGCTCGCTTTCCATGTGGGTGGGTTGCAGGGAGAATGAATGTTTTAATGAATATATTTATGTTTTTTACTCTGTCCAAGTGGGGTGCGGAACTTTGTCCAAGTGGGGTGCGGAACCCACTGAGAGGTGTGTGTTAGTGCTACAAGCTAGTCAGACGTGTAAATATAGTACATTTGTGACAAAGGGGAATTATAAGATGTCCATTTGCGGCACCTGTCTTTTTAACTGTTTTCAGGTTTTATGTAACACTTTGAAAAATTCCAATAAAATTAAAATAGATGATAGTTTCTAATGACTCCAACAGCGTGTTACTAGTGGCCTGGAACTCAGAGCTCCCCCTACTACTACTACCCTTAATACAAGAACTAGACCTAGTGGCCAGGAGCTGTGTCTCTAGTGCTTAATATATGTGGGTGGTTGAAGGTGGTGGGTGTCAGCTTTGATGTTTAGGTCGAAGCCTAAGAATGCATTCCACACATTGCTAACCATTGGATTTGTGGTTTATAACTCACATTTGCTTGCTTTCTGTTTGCTGGCTATATTTGTTTTAGGCTGTCTAGCTTGAATTTTTCCCTGCCATGGAGCATAGCCTAATTGTTCTTTTTTTCCACAAGTGCTCACTTTCTGTAAACAGACCTTTAAATCATGTTTTTATCTTGTCACGTTTGCTGTGCATTCAAAGGCAGAGGTCAAATGTCAGGCTCTGTCTTCCGAGGTAACTTGGTGTTTACTTTTCTTTCTCTGACTTAAAAGCAAGGCGATTAATGTTACAATCTTGCTGTGGAAGGAAAGACTTTTTGTCTAGCACACAACAAAATATAAATATCTAAAAATGAACTGTGCATATATTTCAGAATACATCAGAATTACTAAAACACAAATGAAGCATATTATTTTGTAATTCTGAAGTGTGGTGGAAACAAATATTTTACTACAATCAAAACAAATCAGTACACTAGGTGATGACATTTCCACACATTATCGTTTGTCTCTGTATACTTTTATCAGTAAAACTGTATGTCTGTGCAATTGTACTGGTCATTTCAATTGAAAATGTGTTGTCTGTAACTGCAGTGAGCTACCACACCATGCATACTCCACACTACGCAATGCTACTCCACAACACTACTCCAAACAATGACACCCCTCCACTCTTCACCACTCTATGCCACGCCACTCCATGACGGTAAACAGCCCTCGCAAAGAAGCTGTCACCCCGCATGCAATTACAACGCGGTTGTAACAACGCATACCACCCCGCAAGTTGTAACAACTCCTTGCGGAGGGGGGGAGAAGGTGTTGGATTTAAAATCCAACACCTTCCCTACTGTCCGCACAAACTGGAGTTGGAATAGTAAACTATACTATTCCAACATCCAGCGCTGTTACGACTTGCGGGATAATGGTACGTATTGTTACAATGCGGTTGTTGTAACAACCACGTTGTAAATGCATGCGGAGTGAAGGTATGCGTAAAAAGGAGGCATATTACTCCATGACACTTCACTCTACAACACTACACACCACTCACCTCTACGCCAGTCTATGCCACGACATGCCACTCCCCAACACACCACTCCACAACATGCCATGTCATTCTATAGCATGCCACTCTACAACACACCCCTCTGCTGTACGGCACTACACTCTACTCCACTCTATGCCACTCTACTCTGTACCACTCGACAGCACTCCACTCTGTGACACTGTACGCAACTTCCTCTATGCCACTTTACTATACTCTACGACACTCTATGCCACTCCACTCTACGACACTCCATTTTACAACACCCTGCTTCACTCTTCAACAATCTACTCCACTCTACGCAACTCCCTTTACTCCACTCTACGACCTCCTCTCTATGGCCGCAACACTCTACTCCACAGTACACAACCCACTCTAGGTCACCCCATGCCACTTTACTCCACTCTACGCCATTCTATGCCAGTCCACTCTTATGAAACACCACGCCACTCCGCTCTACGTCACTGCATTCTATGCCCTTCCACTGTACTCTCTCCATGACGCTCTACACCACTCCACTCTGACACTCCTCTACTCCATGACACTCCACAACAATTTACAACACTCTACTCCACTCAACTCACTCTACGCCACTTTACTCCATTCTATGACACTTTATTCCACTCTACGACACTCCACTCTAATCCACTCTTGTACACTTTACTCCACTCTTTGCCACTCCAGTCCACTCCACAACACTCTACTCCACTCTATGACATTCCACGCAACTCCTACTCCGCTCCATGCCACTTTACTCCACTCTGTTTTGTAACACACTACTTCACTCCACTGCAGCTCCACTTTATGCCACTCCAAAACTCTGTGCCACCGCACTCTACGACTCTCTACTCCACAACACTCTACTCTACTCTATGCCACTCCTTTCTACGACAATCTACTTCACTCTACGCAACTCCCTCTATGCCACTCTGCTTTACTCTGACAATCTACTCCACTCTACGCCACAACACTCTACTTCAGTGTGTGAAACTCCCTCTACGCCACTCCACTTTATTCAACTCAGCGTCACTCCACTCTACACCACTCCAGTTTACGACACTCTACGCCCTTCCACTCTAATCCCTCCATGTCACTCTACTACACTCCATGCCATTCCACTCTTCTCTTATCCACTCTACTCCACGGCACTCCACTCTATGACAATCTACTTCATTCTACACCATTCCCCTCAATGACTGTTTACGCTGCTCCATTTTACTCCTTCCACACACTCCACTCTATGACAATCTACTTCACTCTATGTCACAACACTCCACTCCCTCTACGCCACTTTACTCCACTCTACTCCACTGCTTCCACTCTACTGTACTCCATGGCACTAACTTTTAGCCATGCTGAACAGCAGCCACAATGGTGTACAACATGGTTAAAACACGTTGGCAAAGCCAATAGCTGTTGCATAGGGGAGTCCTATTGGCTTTGTCAATACTTGTTGTTGGCTGGGAGCTACTTTGCTGTAGAGCAAGAGGAAGAAAAAAGAAAGGAAGGGAAAAGAGAAAGATGACCTAACCGTGACAATGAAAGAAAACAAATTGCAAGAGTGAGAAAACGAGACAGGGTGTCTGGGGCGGATGAAGATAGAGGCATGAGGAGGAATTGAGAATTGGCAATCAGGGTATTCAGAAATCTTGGCATTCAGCATTGCTCGTGGTGGCCTCCTACGAAAAACCTTTGATCCGTGCATGCATTCATTTATGTTTTTATTTACAAATTAAACACTGTTGGTTCCTCCAACTTTAGTACCATGATTTGTCCTTACGGACCTGAAGCTTTGCACCACTACCTTTAATGCGAGGTCTGGACTACCTTTTCCAAATGTCCTTATTTTCAGGGCTGACAACCCAATCAGGTTTCATCTTGGTACAATGACCGAGCATAAGAGGAAGCCAATCAGAAAGGATGCTCGCCTAAAGTTTGTGGCAGTGGGTCCACTACTCAATAGAGCACCACCCCATCTCTGCATAATTCACTCCTAAACATAGAAGTTTAAATGAAATGTGCCTAAAAAATGGAAACTGTGATTCTAAAAGCAATGGAGGCAGGGTCACATACGTAGCTTAAAAGAAAATATTCTACAACTATTTTGTTGGCCTTTCATATTCAGGTAAATATGTACAAGATATAACACACACAGACTCCTTGAATTAAAAATAGATGCAAGTTAAAGTAATTGGTGGGAAATGCACTTGTTTAAATTATGAACGCTCAGTTTGTTAATGGGAATCACTGTAGATGACTCTGTATGGACGCAGACAGTAAAGAACTGAATCCTGGTTTATGCAGTGGAGAACCGTGACATGTTTCAAAGCTTGTAACTAAAAGTACTGTGAATATGTAAAACATTTTAAATTGTATTAAACTCAGTAGAAGATCATCTCCTGCAAAATATGCAAAGAGATTTAGCATTTAAGATAAAACAAGTGCTTTAGAAGTATACATTTTTGTAATGTGCATTCACACTATATCCAGTACAAACTGAACGCACCCTGGAATTCAGCTGATAACGCCCCTATTTTCATTAATTAGAGCCATATACTGCCCCCATGTAACCTTTAGGCTTGCTGATTAACCACTTGTTTTTCAGGTTGCAGGCACCCTAGAAAGAAGGCGTGTTTATTTTTTCTATGTTTGCCTCTCCCTTCCCTTCACAAAACGAGATATCCGCCCCTTCCCCTTTATACTGAAGCACCTGAAGGTCAGCAATATCCGTTCTGGAACAGTTGTTTTTAAACAAGAAGAAGAAAAACTATTTTTGTAAAATTAAAAAACATTGGAAACGTCATCCCCAATGCATCCTGCCCACTTCAACCACTGGAAAGCAGTAAGTGAAAAGAATGAAACGAGGGACCAGTTGGGAAACGTCCACTGCCTACAAAATTAGACTATAGACTAAGCTATATTTTAGTTCCTGAAGTGTAGCCTTAGTTTCCCCAAACTCGCACCTATATGCCCCCCCTTTCTGGTCCCTGACAAATCTCACTAATATAACACAGGCCAACACAGCTCTTCATAATGTGAAATTGTATTTGTATAGCGCTTATTACCCCCATTGAAGTGCTTTTCGGTGAGTAGCACGCAGCTCCGAAACTCAAAAAGGATTAGTGGTGAATTAATATAGGGACATATGATTTAATTTGACTGTTGGACATGTGAGTCTGATAGTTGGATTGAAAAGGATAATCGTGGTATAGAAAAAGTAAGGGTTTAGAAAGTGTTGATTGGGAGATCATAGTAGTAAGTAGGTGGTTTGAGATGAGTAAAGGAGAGATTGATAAGGGAAGAGTCTCTAGAAATGGATTAAACAGGTCATGCTAGTAAAATGAGGCTAAGGAGGGATACACGAGGGAAGAATTTAGAAAGGGTTGTTTGGGAGATCTTAGTAGTAAACTGAGGTTGGTGTGATACAAGGAGGGATAGAGGAGGGAAGATTCTAGAAATGATTACTTTTGAGATCATAGTAGTAGAATGAGGTTTAGGATGAGTCAGAGTGGAGGTACAGGGTATACTGAGAGAGGTATAGGTGAAACAAGGGGTAGTGCATTAGAGAGACGCAAATGTGTTTTTCAGCAGTAGGATTAAAGTAATAAATATATAGATAAATAAGTACATGGAAGATATTTCATGTATAAGGAAGTTAATGTATCAATATTTAAGTTGTATTAAATAAACTCAGGCTTTCAATTGTTACTGTACGTTAAATTTATTTATTTGTGTTTTTTTTCTTTTTAATAATTCAATAGTGAAGCAATTGTAGATAAATAGTTATGATAAACTTTACATATTGCGATTGATAAACCGAGAACCATAAGTATCTAATAAAAAAACTCACATGAAAACTATGTAGTGACATATATACATGTTAAGCATAGAATAATATAACCATAAGTAATATGTACATTTGTTAAGCAGACCTAAAGATCATTTATAGATCTTTAAACGTAATTATTACACATATTTATACAAAGAAATACACATATCTAGACACATACATATAATCAAATTAAATGCTTATATACACAGGGATATGCTGTACATTTGTGTTTGAGTATGCTGGTTATGTAGGGAAGAGCCAACTCTTGAGTATTCTTCCAAAGATAAGATAGTTATCTGTGGATCTTATGTTTGGGGGTAATGAACTCCATAGTTTCGCTGCCTGAACAGGGAAGGATGTGCCACCTATGTTTTTTTTCTTGTATGGTGGGATTTTGAGGCGAGGTGCTAATCTGAAGTGAAAGTTTCTTTGTTGAATGTATTTGGTGATTTTATTCCTGATGAAAGCGGCCCATTCCATGTATTGCTTTGTGGGTGATACAGAGCAACTTGAAAGTGGATCTTCTGGCAACCAGTAACCAATGTAAGGCTCTAAAGGCAGGGGAGATGTGGGCTTGTGTCTTCACATGTAGGAGTAGTCTGGCAGCAGGGTTATGAATCTCTTGTAGTCTTTTCATAGTTCATAAACATGATCCATGGTAGAGGCTATTGACATAATCAAGTTTAGACAATACAAGAGAGATAGTAGCCTGGACCTTGTGAGGAAATCCCAGGTACGGAAATATGCATCACAGAGTTTTCATAGTGATGAAGCTTGATCTTGCTAATTTGCACTTGGGCATTCATTGATAGCTTGGAGTCCTTGGTAATTCCAAGGTTTCTTACTTCCTTAGATACTTTTGGTGGTGTTCCCAGATTGTCAGGCCAGGCGGCGAGTGGGTCATAATTTTTCCAATCGCCAGATGTGAAATTTTCTGTTTTGGAAGCATTCCTTTTGAGATGACTCCATGTCATCCACCGATCAACGGCTCTGAGGCAACTGACATTTTTTGAGTTTCCAATGTCTTTGGGGCTTTCCAGTTTAAGGAGTTTTAGTGTGTCATCTGCATAGTTATAGCATGTGAGGTGAAATTCATTCATCATTGCTGGTAAGGAGTTCATGTTGATGTTGAAAAGCATAGGGGAGATGATAGAGCCTTGAGGGACCCCTGCTTTTGTTAAGTACGGTTTGGATGAGAAAGGGGAAGAATGGATGACATTTGTTCTGTTTTGAAGGTAGAATGTGATCCAGTCGAGAGCAGTCCCTTTTATGCTGGCTTTGTAGAGTCTTTGTTTTAGAGTGTCATGGTCAACTGTGGCAAAGGCAGCTGAGAGGTCCAAGAGAAGCAGCGGTCTACGGTGTTCTTGTGGTCATTCCAGATGGTGATGAGGGCAGATTCTGTGCTTATTCCAGTATGGAGTTATCTTCAATGAATTGTGACATCTGGGCGAATAAACGCTGCTCTTTCTATGAGTTTGCTCAGGAAAGGTCCATTTGTAATTGGTCTGTAGTTGTCCTGGTCAAGCGGGTCCAAGTTAGTTTTCTTTAATAATGGGCGTATGTATGCCTTTTTTTGGTCTTCTGGGAAAAATTCCGCAGTTAAGGAATTATTGATGATTCTTCTTACTGGTGTGGCAGCAGAGGTAGTTAGAAGAATGTTCTTGAAGGTTTATGGTGTACAAGGGTCAGAAGGGCTGCCGGCAGGCCTGCTTGCTTTGACCAGATCCACAAATTCACTTTGTGATATTTGAAGGACTGGAGAGGCTGGGTTAGCCTACTCTTGAAGGGAAAGAGGTTGGTGCGGGTGGTTTTCCTTTGTTTTAAATAGGAGTCCTCAATGTGTCTGCTTTGGTTGTGTAAAGATTTGCCAGTTTATGAAGGGTAATAAAAAGTTACTTGGCTCTAATTGCAATTCCTGCCATAAACATGCTTCTGTATTCACCCAGTGACTTAAAATGTAATCTGACCATGGATGATGTGTTCTGGTGAACTTTGGGAATGAGGATAAACGCATCATGAGCTATACTGTTTCCCACCCGGCAGATGCCTTAGAAGATTTCCGAGCCCAACACCAAGATGGCAGAACTATGCAAAGCATGTGAATCTTAAATCCGTTCACTCTGTAAAACTGCATCTATTTTGCTAAAATGTCAAGGCAGAGTGAAAAAACAATGTTCTTTTGAGGGACCACTGTACTATGCAGGAACACAATGCCACAGATGAGAAACTCTCCAAGAAAATATAAAAAAACTAAATAGGGGATGTATGGAGAGCAGAAGGAACGCTCATCTGAGAACAGTTGCAAGGAGGATATAATTTGGCCGACAAGATATTTTAATACTTCCAACTGAGAAATTCTCTCACCAAACATGTATCAATTAAAACAGTAGCGGTTTCAGCCTGCTGAAAGACAGGATATTGCTTGAACTCCTCCCTCAGAAGGCACTATCCCTCAAATATACTTATGAACAACGAAGGGGACCCATTGATGACTTTAAAGGCCCATTGCAAAAAAGATGTGGGATGCTTACAGTCGGGGGAATGGGAGATGGTGATTAGTTCCCCAAGTCGCAATAAAAGCAGGATTCTGACTAATTCAGCTAAAACTCTTACATAGGCTTACTTAATCAGGATGCTTTTGCATAGAATTGGGAGTGCCCCTACAACCTCCATATTAGAGGGTGTGGTCAACCTGGTAGTTATCTTCACACTATCTGAAACTCTCCCACCCTGATGCCCTGTTGGAGGTGGCAGTGGAAGGGTGTCTCAGTGACATTGTAGCTACTAAGGTGCCGTTTAGCCCAACACTATACATTCTAGACCTCTGGGGAGAACAACGTTGAATAGACATATACAGATCATCTTCCAGCTGGGCCTTATGGTGGCGGGCGGCGAGATGAAATATTGTACGAAAATGGGGTGCATCCAAAGTCCCTGAAATGCGCCAGCGAGATATGAATTTGGACTGGTGTGTTTTGATGGAAGAAATTGTATACGAGGGGAGGCCTAAAGAAGTGGGACAAGAATGGACGCCCTGGAAACCGTCCAGAGGCCTGGAGACAGGGAAGTATGTTACTGCACAACAGCTTTCAATGTGTTGCTCTTGCAGGGAGCTGCGTAGCAACGAGGAGGGGGGAAAGGGTCCAATATGTATACTGTTGTGGCTTACTGGAATGTGGAGCATTGTACACCAAAATATACACTAAAATGTTCTGTACTTGTTTTCTTCATCAATATAAAAAAAACACCAAGAACTTTAATAGACGAGCTGCAGGGCTTCATTGTCTGGGCGAGGCCTCAACTCAACAGACTGCCTCAAAGCTGGAAATGCCAAAGCAAGAAAATTGAAATGTCTCTGGTCACTATATGTCCTGGCCAGAAATAGATAAGCCCTAAAGTCTAAGTGAGAGTCTCCTTACTGGTAGCACCTTCTCACTGCCTAGCTCTCCATTACTGGGAGTACACACAATTTTCAACATGCATGTACTATAGTCACATGCTGTGCTCTACTGTCATTTAGTGTTTGATTTGGAATAGCCCAACCTGTTTTTCTTTAGAAGATTTCAGTTTTCCTTTCAAGCGTGCCTCAAATGAATCGTGATCCTGTTCCCTGAAACTCCCAATGCACAAAGACTCCAGCTTATTTTTTCTTCATTCTCTGTGAGGTTTAGAGTTGTTTAAGAGTGTTAAATGTCACCTGCAGCAAGACTCAACTGTAGTACCTACATTAGTATTTACTTATATCGCCACAAAAGGTTAATCACTAAACAAAGCAAGACGCTGGATGCAGCTGTACATAATGTAGCCTCAGGGCTGCCAATAATTGGTGCACTGATAATCGACAAGCCCTTTTAAACATTTCTGATACATACCAATTACAAAAGATGGAGGAATCGCACATCTTGTCCTGGAGGAGAAGACTAAAAATAAATTGTTGAGAAATAAAGCCAACTGTTACACCAACACTATATAGGCCTTTGGTCCAGCCACAGGGCTAAGTATTCTGTGGTCAGGATCTGCAGGAAGGTATGCTTGCTGTTGATGCTGGAGCTGCCCATGGTCATTGGTACAGTGTGCAGTGCCGAATGTTGAAAATAGTACAAGTCCTTCCTCTGCTTCGTTTACGAGATTTTGAGCCTCTTCATCAGCAAGGACCCGAGCGGTAGTACTACAGAAATGCCTTTACAATTTTTCAAAGACTACTAGCTGAATGCCATTGAGCTACTCCCATGCCACCATAATTTTTAATGTAAGAGTGGCACATTGCTCCTCACTATTCTGAAGCTTGGATGTTCTTTCCATGCAAGTGATCCTCTGAAGTCCCCAACAGATTGGCGAAAAGATGGGTATGAAATTGTGAAATGTTTGAAGCAAATAGGGAAATGGATAGCAGTCAAATGGCTACAGTTTAATGGGACACAGCCTTTACCACGCATTATTTTTACCACATATCCATTGCAACGCATATGCCTTCACCACATATGTCTTACCACGTTTATTTACCGCGAATATGCCTTTACCACGCATGCCTTTACAATAAAAATGTAAGTATTTCACAGGTAAGTGTATAGTGTTTAGGGTGGGTATGGGTTTTGGAGTGGGAAGGTAATTTTTAGGGTTTAGAGTGGGCAAGGGTTTTTGGGGGTAAGGTATTTTTAGGGCTTAGGGTGGGTGTGGGTTTTTGGGTGGCAATGGTATTTTTAGGGTTTAGGGTGGGTGTGGGTTTTTGGGTGGCAAGGTTATTTTTAGGGTTTAGGGTGGTGTGGGTTTTTGGGTGGCATGTGTATTTTTAGGGTTTAGGGAGGGTGCGGGTTTTTGGGTGGCAAGAGTATTTTTAGCGTTTATGGTGTGTATGGGTTCTTGGGTTGCAAGGGTATTTTTAGGATGGGTATAGGGGTTGTGTGTTAATAAGGTAACATACATATAGGGTTTATACTTACCTGTAAAAACTTTTATCACACATTTACAGGATAGTATAAAACCTACATATACATATATTGTTTAAACTTACCTGTAAAATACTTCCATCGCATGGTAAAGGCATGCGTGGTAAAAAGTCTGTGGTAATGACGCATGCGTTGTAATGGACATGTTCTTTCTTCTTCCTTTAAAAGATGTGGAGGCAGATAGATTTTTCTTTTTTTTATAGGAAGCCAGCCTTAGCTTGCAGCATCAACTTGCCTTGGAAGATGGGAAGAGGCAGGTAAAGGGGGCAAACAGAAAGGGTTTGAAGCTTGCTAACAAGAGGAGCGAAGTAATGGCGAACCAGAAAACCCTCTTTAGGATTAGCAGCCTTACTTGACAACTGTACAGGAGCTCAAATGGAATCCCAATAAGAAATGTCAGAACCAGGTTAAGATCCTTTTGTGGCATTATGAATGGTACCTGCAGATGCATGTTTGCCAACTCCTTCAGAAATGTTAGAACCACCAAACGTTTGAACAGGGAGGGTTGAACTGGTAAACATAGGAACACCAACAAGGTTGAGAGATACCCCTTAACCGTAGCTATCGTACAGCCTCATTGAGCCAAGCACTGTGCAAACTATAGTACATTGGATAGAGATGCTTTGAGAGGATCATCCCCTAAATCACCACATTAGGAATCAAACTTGTTCCCCCTCCGATTTGGTAGAGGGTTGAGAAGCTGAAAGTATAACATCTCTAACCTCAGGTGGAAGCCGAAAGGCATTCAAATTGTCCCGCTCAATCTCCAATCATGAAGGTGTAGACTTAAACCACTGAGGTGCAGGATCTGCTCTCCTGACTGGGATAACAGATCCACTCTGAGCAGTAGACAAAGAGGGTCTTCTAGAATGATATGCCATATGTCGGTGTACCACATCCTTCTTCACCAGTCCTAGGCAATAAGAATTACTTGGGCCCGGTCGTGGCAAATCTTCCTCAGAACTCAAGGAATCAAAGGTATGGGAGGAAATGTGCAGTGAAGCAGAAACATCAACTGAAACGTGTCCACCAAGGCTCACCAAGGATACTGGAGGGCATAGAATTTTGGGCAATCAATGTTGTTCCAAGTGAAGATAGATCCACTTGAGGTATACCCCAAATGGCAAAGAGATCCTGCACCACCTCCAGGTGATTGACAAGATATTGATTCGGGCTGTCAGCTCTGGATTCTGCTAAGTGATTTGCCACCAGCTATAGAGCGAGTTGATGCGCCCTCGTTCAGAGACTAGGGGCTTGTTGACAGGAAACTTGAGACTCCATTCCTTCCTGTTTGATTAGGTACCATATCATGGTTGTGTTGGCAGGCAAAATCTGAACCAACTGACCTCAAAGGGAAGGGAAGAAAGACTTGAGCACAAACCGTATAGCACTAAATCCAGCAGATTGATGTTCCATTTCTGCTTTTCTGGAGAACAAAGGACTCTGATCTCCTTGTCTTGTGGACGCGCCCGTCACTACCATGGTCACTGTTGAAGGATGAAAGAAGTGTATTCCTTGAATCAGGTTGGCCTCTTCTCCCCACAAGCTCAACTCTGCTGCAGCGTCCCTGGAGATCATAACTGATTTGACTAAGTCACCCTGATGTTGGACCCACTGCCTGCGAAGGAATCACTAAAGACTCCTCATATCAGCGTGCATGAGTGACCAGTAGGATATACAAAGCCAACAGAACGAGCAGCCATAGGATCTTCAGGACTGGTACAAGTGCTCCTGCCTGAAACATTGGAACCATGTCTTCAAGTAGGACAGAGGGTTCGAAGCTTGATGGCATCCAGTACTGCCCCAATGAACAGGAGGCATTAGGAGGGCTCTAGGTGAAATTTAGAATGACTGTTCGAAAATCCACAGTCAAACAGAGGTGAATCTGTCAAAAGGAGATGATGGGACACCAACAAGGGCAAATTGGCCTTAATGAGCCAGTTATCCAGGTACAGGAATCCAGCAACCTCTGTCCATCCTTTAGATGGAACAGAAGGTTGGCCGCAACTAAAGCTGTCATACGCCAAAGGGCATTAATTTATTGGCTAAAGAGCCATATTTAGGGACCTTGTAGGCAAGACTTCCTGTAGAGAAGGATTTCTTTCCCACAGCGTCCAGTTGTTTTTACTGCCTATCAATAGGATATGTAGGGAAGGCACCCAAGTTAAGTCTGGTGGTGGAACAACTTTGATCCACTAAACTCTCCAGGGATGGATTAATAGAAAGTAAGGCTGGATCTCTAGGGGCAGGTCTGTATTCGCGAGCAATAGTTCTATGGAATGCCAGAGTAGATGGTCTCTATCAGTGCTTTGTCAAAAGGGAGCAGTGGTTCACTGGGAGAGGGATTTATCTGTAAAAACATCTGTAAAGATGTTACAGTGATGCACCAAAGTAGGCAATGGAAGCTCAAGAAACACTGCAGCCAGTGCTTAGTCTGTAAAAGAATGAGTGCCGGTCCCCAAAGCTGTGCTCAGAAGGCGGTGCAATTAAATGTAGGCACAGCGACTATCAAGGCTACGTAGTCTTAAATACATCTCATGCCTCGTCAATTGACTACCAAACACTCCCTGCCACTTTATCTAACTCTTGCAGGTTCCCGATTTCTCCCTTTTTGACGTTTTTTCCGTCTTTCTCTTCCTCTGTCGTTCCCCTTGGGGTGTCATTCCCCTCTCATGCTCTTTGTAAATGTCCGATCAGGAAAAATAAGTGCCGGTCCCAAAAATGAGTGCCAGTGGGCGCCACCAGCTCAAATTAAGCACGGTCTGCAGCATTCTTTAACACAGAATGAAAAGAAGAAATTTCAGGTGGCTTCAGGAAGAAAAAGGGGGTTTAACTAGGCCAGAAAGATCCTACTTTCCTACAAGCACAAGCCCTGAAGAGGCTCTTCTTTTCCTTATCTGACATAGCGAAGTCTGGAAAAAAGGAATTCAAGATTGAAGTTGAAGGTACTAGGAGTCCAAAATCTTCTATAAAGAAGAAAAAAACTGTTGATAAAGACTTTGAAGCAACTGTAGACTGAAGAAACTGAGCAGATCTCTGTGGAAACTCCCTAGAATGACGTGCGGTAGAAAATCTGAAGGGCTTAGCTTCTCACAGGAGTGTGCTAGAGGGAAGGGCAACATGATTGGTTGAAGTCTATATTTAGTCTCTTTTTTTAACAATGACTATGATATGTTACAAAACTAAGGAGCCTAGAGCCTTTCTAGTTTACGTTTAACATTTGCATTGCTATTATAATGTACCGGGGACTCCCATCTCAGCGACGGGGAATGATTCAAGCATATGAATCTATGAAAGTTCCAATACTGGAGAATTAGAATGTTCTTGGGCTGAAGCATCAACAGTGCTGCTTGTGGTGCAGAGGTTGGCGCTGTGGCGGCTCTTGGTGGCAGTCTATATGGGGAAGGTAATAGTAGCAACATCGACCTGGGCATCTAGTTAAATAGGGTCCCAAATTGAGGTGGCACAAGAAGGAACCCATGACACACTAAAGGCAATGATAACATAAGCCTGAAAGGTATGCTGAACTGTCCCATGGGGTCCATTGGCACACCAGAGAGGATGGACGCCCTCGCAAAAATATACAGCATGGCTCATCCGAAGCCAGACCGATCCTCTTACAGCACTGGGTACTCCAGGTAGACGGGTACCAAAGCTGGCTGTGGTGGGGCTGGAGGTGGAGTAAGAGGTGGAAGAGATGGAATCATGGACATCTCCACTAACTCTGGTTCTGGGGTAATTGGAGCAAGAGGTGTCTTACCTGTATTCTTGGAATGACGAGGGGTAGAAGAAGAACCACTTCTTATTGTGATGTTATTTCTTTTTCCTCAACAAAACTGAGTGAGGGAGATAACAGTGAAAGGTACTTTGGCCTTGCTTGTGTCCTTTTTTGTTGATGGTTCTTATTACCTCCTTCAGAGCGAGCCGTAAAGAGTTTGGCTTGAAGGACTCTCCTTGCTGGCTTTAGGGAGCATTTGTCAAAAGTTTTCGCATTGCAATGTGTTATGCCTCCAGCTGAGGCACGAGACATCTTGGAGGTCCGTGATGGATGTGTGTCCATCACATTATCTACAATGTTTGAATCCCGAGTGTTTTGAGTGGTGACATTGTCCCTGTTGTACCAAAAACGGTGAATATGTTTTGTCAGAGAAAAAATGTGATAACATGGAGAGCGTAGCTCCAGGCCACGTTGAAAGATAAGGAAAAAAATTAGCTAACATTAGGGCACCGGTCCTGTTACTAAGATAAGGAAATAATACTTAGCTAACGTCAGGGCACCGGTCCTTTTACTATAAGGCTCCATTGACATCATCAAAGCTCGTGCGTGTGGCTGTCACATTCTATTGTCCTTTGCCTTTCAAAAGTGAAAGCACGCAAATGGCCAAAGGCGGGTGCATGTCCCGCCCTTTCTCTAAACGTTCACTTCCATGGCCTCTGGGTCTTTGGAGCGAGCATCATTGCGCCGGGTGCCAGCTGCATTCCTGGATCATGTTATTCAATAACCCAGCGCAGTCGCTTTCACTTTCGCAACCACGCTTGTTTAGCCTGCCTAACAGGCAGCGCACAACTCGTGTAAATATGAAGGGAATGTGCTTTAAAGGACAAAACATCTGGTTCCAGTGGCCCTCCCAATGCTTAATTTGTAACCTTACAACTGCTGGGGCTTTTATTAGGCAGCAGCTTCAGACAACATACTTCTTTTTTTACCCTGCCTAACAGGCAGCACACAACTTGTGTTAATGGGAAGTGAATGTGCTTTCAAGGGCAAACCTTCTAACTGTACGAGCTCGGAAACCAGGTTCCATTCTTAAATGTCGGTCAATAGGGTGTGATTTTAGACAAAGCATTTAATTTCCCTACATGCAGTAAAAATACAGGTGTCCTGGACTGCAGATAAAGCATTTCTGTTGAAGTTCCCAAATGCAAGACCTATTGGCTATGCCAATGCTTTTTTTTAATTTAAACTTTATTTAACGTTTTTATCACATTACAGCCATTACACAGCACAGCATAGATAATGAAAGATGTAAAAAAAAAAAAACACCAAGAGAGGAGGGACAAAGCACAACACAGGCAGATAATAGAGTACCGCATGAGGGCTACACTCCTTACAAGTTCTGCAGAGGACAACATCTCAACCAGCACCATGGATGCCCTTAGTCCCAGCAACATGCGATTGTTTGTGTAAAACCAAAGTCCGGCAACATGTGGGCAGCACAGCTGACCATCGTACCCCTGGAGGGCAGCACTGACCAACCTCTTGTTGTGTAGTTGTACCTGAAGCGACCAGTAGAGAGGGGAAGGAGCCCCCAACAAGGGACAAGCCTGCCCTGGGGGGGGCAGACACCAAACCCCTGCCGTATGGAGCAATGTGTGTATCGACAAAATCCCTAAAGCATGCAAGTCTCCCCGTTATTCCCCAGTGGCCAGCTCCAAGGGGGAGGGGTTCGACCCCCCCACGGTGTGCGTAAGGAGGTAGTTCTGGAGGGGACTCCAAATATCCTTCGGCCTGGAGGTCAGCGGGAGGGTCTCGGCATATGTGGCCAGCTGTCCCTGGCAATAGGTCAGGTCGTCAATCCAATCTTTGTATGTGGGAGCCCTCCCCCTACCCCACCTACAAGCCACCCTGCGCCTGGCCAAGAGCAAGACCGTGCCAATGAATTTACGATGCGCCTGAGGGAATTGTGCAGTATAACCTAATAGCGCCAGTATGGGGTCTCTCTCCACCGGTTTCATTTACAATCTTGCCAAGAGCCTGGAAGACCTGCACCCAAAAATCCTGTATTCTCGGGCATTCCCATGCCAAGTGTAAAAAACCTGCTCTCAGACAGTGACATCTCTCGCACCTATCATTATCCGTCAGCACGAATCGAAACTTTTTAACAGGCGTGTAATAGAGGCGCTGCAAGAACTTGAAATGTATGACACGCAATCTGGCACTAGCAGAGACCCGTGAGGTTTGAAAGCAGCAATATTCCCATTGCTCATCAGTCACTTCTCTACCCAGCTCCGCACTCCATTGAGTCCAGGCTGTGCAGTGGGGCCCCGAATACTGCGTGCGTGTCTGCCATCAGCAGACCCCAGCATCTGGTGCAACGGGGCACAGATTGTAGGCTCTTGCGGAAATTCTGGAAGGACAGCATGAATTCCCTGCCGTAACCGGATATATAGGAATGTATCAAGAGGCGAGAGAGAGGTCTCTCCGAATATTTGAGCGCGCGAGCGAAAGCGACCATCGCAAAACAGATCGCCCCATGTGGCAATCTGTGCCCGTGCACACAGTTGATGAAAGACCCGTTCCTGCAACAACAGCATACCGGGATGATAGGAGAGCGGGAGCTTCGGGGAGTACAGGAGTGGGGAGCCACAGAGCCCAACTATACTATGCCACGCGTCCACTGTGCATGTAACAGTGGTGGGAGGGGTGTCCCGAGTACGCCTTGGGGCCTGTATCATTCCGTCCAATGGGACAGGGTCTGCCAACCAGTGCTCCACAGCCACCTGCGGCATGTACGGAGGGGGGCGAATCCAGTAGTAGCCGTAATGGGCTTGCGCACTAAGGTAATACATTTCAAAGTCTGGAAGATCGAATCCTCCCCGGGCATAGGGCTGCGTGAGTATGGACCATTTGAGCCAGGGTTGTTTTTCACCCCAAAGCAGCCTAATGAGTTCCGACCGGAGAGTCTTAAAGAAATATCGCCCTGGGTGGTAAGGTATATTCAAAAATAGATACAGAAATTGTGGGGGCACCACCATCTTTATTAAGGACGCACGGCCGGCAAACGACAGAGGCAGAGAGATCCATCGGGTGACAGCGCCAGAGAGACGTTGTATAGCGGTGCCATAATTAAGCCGAATCACTGCCTCCCGATCCCTGGAGAGCTGTATCCCGAGGTATCGGAGATCAGTGTCACACCAATCAAGTGGGTAATCTAAATCAAATTTGGTGACTGCGGCCGTCAACGGGAAGACCTGCGACTTCCCCCAATTAATATGCACCCCGGATAATCTACCAAATATTATGAATTCGCGGAGCAGTGGATTGATATTCTGTTGAGGGTCCCTCACATACAATGTAATGTCATCTGCGTATAGGGATAGTTGTATTTGGCGCTGGAAGCACCGGAACGCTTTATCGCTATGGTGCTGCCTCAACCTGGAGGCCAATGGCTCTATTGCTATTTCAAAAAGCAAGGGGGAAAGCGGGCACCCCTAACGAGTACCACGAGTTATGGGGAAGGCCTCTGAGAGATGCCCATTAATTAACACTTTCGCTGTGGGTTTATGATATAGCAGCCGAATCCAAGATATAAAGAGGGGAGGGAAACCCATCCGACCCAGTATCCCGAACAGGTAATCCCATTCCACTGAATTGAATGCTTTCGTAGCATCCAGGAACACCGCAGCCAATGGTAACTCCGGAGCAACATTTTGCAGCAAGGAGAAGAAGGTGCGGAGATTATGAGAGGTGCCACGCCCTGGCACAAACCCCGACTGATCCAGGAGGATAAGTTTGTCTAGCAGCAACGATACTCTGTTGGCAATGACCTTTGCCAATATTTTCGTGTCGCAGTTGATGAGGGACAACGGCCTGTACGAGTCGCAGGAATCACTGGGTTTGCCCGGCTTCAGGAGCGGTGTAATAAGCGCTTCCTGCATCGACCGGGGAAGCTCCCCAACCGCTAGAGATTCTTCATAGACTTCTTTGAGGACCGGAGCCATTATTTCAATGTAGGTTTTATAAAATTCAATGGGGATGCCGTCTAATCCTGGCGCTTTGCCCGATTGCATTTTCATGATTGCCTCTCGTATTTCATCTAATTCAAACGGCAAACAAAGAAACCCACGATGCGTATCAGATAGCCAGCCCAAGGCCACATCTCCCAGGGAATCCTCAAGGTCCAGTGTGCCACTTCGCTGTGTGGTATAAAGACTTGTGTAATGTGTGGTGAATGCATCTAGAATGTCTGCAGTGTCCCTGTGCCGTCTTGCATCTGGGCCCTGAATTTCCAAGATATAATTAGAGAAGCGGGGTTGCCTGATCACCTCAGCTAGAGCCCGCCCCGGTCTCTCGCCCTCGCAATACCTGCGAGCCTCCCAGTAGCGCCCCCGGAACTTCGACTCCCGCAATGCAGTTTCCTCATACTCCGACAGTAGTGCCCGGAAGTCTGCTTGCACCTGTCCCGTTTCCCCCATCTCCATCCGGTGCTCCATTGCCTTAAGATTTTTCTCCAGGGACTTTAACGACTCTTGTATATCCCGGAGCACTCCGAAGCTTTTGTAAATATAAAACCCCCGTATCGTAACCTTAAAGGCTTCCCAGATCATCTCCACACTATCCACCGATCCCCTGTTTCTCTGAAAAAAGTCTTGTATCTCTTCCCCCAACTCATGATGAAAAACTGTGTCAAGCAGCGCTATGGGTTGCAATCACCAACTGGGCCTTGGTTTGTCAAATACAGGTGGAAGGAGTGTCAGCGTCACCGGACAGTGATCCGAGAGCGTTCTGGCAGGATGTGTGACTGTGTGTAGAGTCGGCCCTAACCCCCTTGTAATGAGGAAATAATCCATTCTAGCCCAGGTGCCCGCATACGTCGTAAAATGTGTTCCTCTTTGGCCCGGGGATGAAAGTGGCGCCAGGCGTCTAACATTCTCCCCTCCGCAAGGATATCTTGTAGTACCTCCTGGGTACGATTATAGTGGTGGGAAGCAGGATTGGACTTGTCCAGTGCAGGGTTGAGTACAGCGTTGAAGACTCCGCCCCATATGATATGAGTCGACCCAATATCCACTATCTTACCCCAAAGTGTGGTGAAAAAGTCAGGCGTGTCCGTGTTAGGGCCATAGCAGCAGACAAGAGTAACAGAGTCTGAGCCCAGCCGGCCCCATGCAATGACGTAGCGCCCCTGTGGGTCTGTTACGGACCCTACCAATGCAAAGGGCGTCTGCTTCTTTATTAAAATCGCCGTGCCACGGGCATAGGAGGAGTATGAGAAGAAAAGCCTATAGGCTGCCCACTTAGCCGCAAACGTATTGGAGAGTGCAGGGTTAAAATGTGTCTCCTGCAGCATAGCTATACTAATCTGGTGGCGGTCCAAGTAGGCCAATACCTGACGTTTCTTTCTAGGATCCCCTAGACCTCGGACATTCCAGGACATAATTCTGAGTTGAGATGTATTTGTTCTAGTGCTCATGTCCCCTATGTCCAGGACATAATTCTGAGTTGAGATGTATTTGTTCTAGTGCTCATGTCCCCTATGTGTGGTGGACCAATGAAGTGTTAGTGCACCCTGCGGAGCAATGGAGCAGCACAGTGAAAGTCCTCTCTTGAAGTGCTGTCAGTGTTGTTCCCGTGCATATAATGTCAAGTATGGTTCTGTCCTCCAAAGTGCGCTGCTGTGCTGTGTGTTCCCTAACATGCAAAAAAACCCTACAAAATCCCTCCCCCTCCCACTGAAGCAACCCCAACTTGCCAGAATCGCATTTCCCTCCCCCATCCCCACCCCCGAACAACAAAACTGTAACTGCATCCCTTAGCATGCGAAATGAAACAAAGGGGGATTGCCCGCTGTGGGGAAACCCTAGGTTGCGATCTGGGAACACCCCGCCCCCAGAGTCCATGGGTGAGGAGAGAGTGAACCCTGACAGGGGCCAGGGGTCCCCGTGCAACCGTGAACACCAAGCCCACAGGACTCACTGGCGCAACACAAAATACAGTACCAGAGAAGCCATATCTCGTCTCTGCAAAGAACACAAGTGTCCGTCCACCCTTATCCTTCACAGCTCCTCAGTGCCCCGCATTTGGAGCATAGTCAGGGCTTGTGTTCATCAGTCTGGTGAGGCCGGACGCTGCGAAGTGGACGGCGAGCCAGAGACGCCGCCAGTGCGTTTAAGATGCTTTAGAAATTCTTCCGCCTGCTGTGGGTTAGTAAAAAAACATTGCTTGCCCTGGTAGGTGATCCCGAGGCGTGCCGGGTAGAGTAAGGCGTAGTCTATTTGAGCCTGTCGCAATTTAGTTTCTACAGCAGAAAATTTGCGCCTGTCCTCTTGAACTGTGGCCGTGAAGTCTGGGTAGATAGAAAAATTCACTCCCTCATAATTGAGTTGTTTGCTTCTCGCTTCTCGGAGCGCCGCGTCGCGGTCTCTGTAGTTGAGAAGCCTAGCTATTATGGGGCGAGGCATGCTCCCTGGAGGTGGACGAGGCCCCAAGGAGCGGTGTGCACGCCCTACAATGAATTGAGGGGAGAAGGATTCCGCTCCGATGGCTGATATTAATAACTTCTCTACATACTCTTCCATTTTACCGGTGTTGGTGGTCTCCGGTATGCCAAGAACGCGAATATTGTTGCGCCTAATCCTGGCTTCCAAATCCTCGTTCATGGCCGATATAATTTTCAATAGTTTGTCCATCTGTGCTACCTGCGTGGTGACCTGCGTGGAGGTATCCTCAGCGTCCGAGATACGGCACTCCGCCTCTCTGAGGCGGTCTTCATGATTGTCCAGTTTATGCACAATGGCATCCATACGCGTGGCCATGCCATCCATTTTGTCGGCCATATTCGCAAAGCCCTGTCGGACCTCCTGGAGGATAGATGTCAGCTCCCCTGACCGATCAGTGGGGCCATCATGAAGGGCCTGATCTCCGGAAGCAGCGCGCTTATCTTGGGGGGCACGATTAAGCTTTTTTGCCTCTAACGTGAGGCGAGGCTGCCTGGTGTCCGGCTTCCCCATCTCGAGCACAGGTGAGAGAGCTGTGCAGGCCGCCTCAAACTCAGACCACAAGGAAGCAGAGACGACGGGAGCGCCCACCCACCTCTCCGCAACCGGCACCGAGGGACCACAACCGGGCACTCCAAAGGGTCCACACTCCAACACACCCCCACCGGAGGCAACCAGTAAAGCATTCCACAGTCAACCTCCCAGCAAGGGAGGTCAGGGGATGACGTCTAGAATATGAAAGGTGAGCGCTATATCCACAATTCCCAATTAAAGCAGTGGCGGCAGGTATGGCTGATCAGTGAGGCAGTTAGTGCAGAGTCTAGCATGGAGTTCATCGTGAGCCAACGAAGTCTAATAGCACACTTGTAGGCACCCTGGAAGTTCGCCAGGCCAATAAATCAATGGGGGCATAGGGGAGGCCCAAACCAAAAATTGTTCTCTCTTTTTTTGTTGTTGTTGTTATTGTTCCTTTATCTGAAGTCTGATGACGACCCCCAGCCTTTTTTAGTGTCCAGGGCAGGGGAGGGGCGCGCACCGCCGCCGCAACCGCCACTCCGGTTAATGGGCCGTGCTTAGGTAAGAATAAGCACGCAGGAATAAAACAATGACGAGCGTCTCCTACCACTTAAGATGGTCTTCTCGGCAATAGGCAGTCTCGGCAGGAGCTCCGGCCCCCCTCCGGGAGCACACACACAGCAGGTTTGCGCCTCCCCGGGCCCGTAGCTACGAGTCTTTCCGCCCACCTGGGAGGCCCAGACACCACGCGTGCAGCCGCGGCATCGCATGAGGCCGCCCGCCGGGACTCCGGCCTCCGTCAGGCAGCAGGGATCAGCGGCGCTGAACAGCCAGTCTTCCCTCGGCTGTAAGCGATCTCTAGCCGGCCGAGACTTGGACCGGCAGCACCTCCAGCCACGGCCCCACAGCACCAGCAGATACAGCAGGCTCAGTTGCCTGTGGGCAGGATAGTTGTCAGATTCAGGTGCCGGGCGGCAGGAGCCTCACGTTAGTGTGGCCATCTTGCACGGCGCCACCTAGCTATGCCAATGCTGGTTTTTCCTTTGCTTCTCTTCTCTACTCCTGTGGGAGAGCGGTTGGTAATTTTTTTCCCGTCGGACCACGACCTGGATGTGCAGTCTGTTTCTGGGATCCACCCTTTTTAGGTCGAGCCTAATCAGCGCGCAAGCTCTGCTTAGGAGTGACCTCTTGGAATCGGTATGTACTTTTTGGAAAACTCGTGCATGTACTGCACTGTTTTCAATGAGCGCTCGTGCATGTATGGCATACACCTTGCGGGAGCGAGCAGCGGTGCCATCTGTTTCCAATTATCGCGCCCGGTAATTGGAAACAGATGGCGGTCGCGTTTTTTTTCTTATCCTCTTTCACTTCGTGCTTTTCGCGTCCGCGCAGCCGCACTTGTGTAATCCTCCATCGGTCCACTGGAGGGCAGCATTGCATCGCCAGACACTCTGCTCTTGCGTAATCAAATCAGATTTAAATAAAAAAGATAATAAAGCCTGGTACAGCAAGCGACTAAAATACCTAGTGGGGGCGAAAAGGCATGTTTTTACCCAAAGGCATTACAGTCAGGGGCGTCAGACCCTGAGAAGCCGTATTGTCCTCACTACAATAAGTCGAAAGACGTTCCAAAGGAGATTGCGTTATTGTGAATGCAGCTTGGCAAAGGATATGTCACTTCTGCAATAGTCTCCGTGTAGCCGTGAAGCTTTGAGTAGTGATATGTGGACACCTGCATCCCATGCCAGTCTGGTCTTCGGTCACAACCTTAGAGTGTGTTCCAAAGTCATGGAGCTCGATTCACAAATCCATATTTTGCCTTAAGCGTACATTTACAGCCTGGAATGGCTCTATTTACACTTGTCGAATCAAGAATTCCCAAAAGCATACCTGGCAGGTGTAAATGGTTTCACTACTAACTGTGCATAATTAGTACTAAGCCCCACGCAAGGACACAACTTTCCAGACATTCTACAGGGGTATGTTTGTGAATTTGAAAACACTGTACTTTTACGCTTGTACATGGAACTACGTTTGCGGGTGTAAATACATAATATTTTCTTTTGAATCGGTTCCCAAGGTTCCCCTAATATTTGGTCACTTGTTTTTGAATCTCTAGGAGCCACATGTTTCTATTTGTTGTGAGCATATACAACTTCCCTATGACTAAAAGCTATTTGCCACCTACTTTAGTGTGACTGACCAAACCAGGAAAATAAATTTCAACTTTAATGCAATGAACAATCCGATGTTGAAAGCGGGTCATTTCAGCGGGAGCAATGGGTGTCTCTGTTAGAACCAGGATTGTAATATGTTACTAGCCCCTTCTACAGTAGTTGTGGTCAGCAGTGAAGCATCAAGGTGTGTTTGCCAGTTGTTGACTTCCACCCTTTTAGGGTAAGGTGGAGTGAGTGAAGTAAATTCTGACACCAGTGCTGCCATCTTGGTGTTGGTGCTGTCTGCTGATGCTGTTTCCTTTACTTGAGCGGGGCTGTCGCTCCCTTAGCTCAGTATGCATGGCTGGGGTGATTTCTGTGAACGGCCAAAGAAACCTTTGGAATAAAGCTGTGATGACCCAATGAAAGTATGTGGAGGGAGGATGTGAGGGGTTGAGAGCAGGTGGTGCCTCCTGCATCTGTCCCCACGTGGGTTTTGCTTGACTCACTGGAGCTTTGCAGCCATTGCTCTGTCTTTCCACTTCTGTTTTAAGGCCTAAGATTTACAGGTCAATGAAGGCGTCTGCTTAGAGTTTTCCAAACCAAAAACAGGCAAGTGGAAAGCTGGTGAGTGTTATTGGGGTTCAAAGGAGACCCAAGGTTTGGGGATAAGCATGCAAATTTGTATCCTGTCTATGTTCGTGTGATGTCAGCATGCCACCTTTGTGCAAGTTGGTGATTATAAGTGCCATATTGGACTATTTGGACCATTTTACAAAGAAACCCATCAATATTTCCAAGCTCTGAACTTTAATAATATACTAACCATCTCAATCAGCCAGAAATGTAGCATGATTAATAAATAGCCCATACCAAATCAAACGTTATCCTCTGTCATTTGCACTCTGTCCCCTAACTCTTGTACGAGAGTCAGCAGGATGAGAGATGGAAGCCAGCAGGAGGTAGAGACATGTAGACGAGGCTCTTAAAAGCCATTAACCAGAGTAAGTCACAATATAAAGCTAAATCATTGTCCTCAACAGGCAGCCTATAAGGAATTAGAAGCAGAAAGTTCATACATTCAGAAGTGCTTAGATAGAGAACCGCCTTTGCTCAAGAACACCCCTTCACTGATGCTACAGCCTGAACCTTCTTGCCTCTGGATGTAAAGATTTTTATTTTATTAATTTTTTTATTTTATTTGTGCTTTTCAAGTACAATACTAAACAATGCATAATTCCAAATGCATGGCATCAGTACAGTTGACAAATCACTTAATATCACAGTAGTGAGATGACATCATCACAACAACCTGATCTCATATAAACCCAGAATTACAGACATGGCAGAACAGGTGATGGTTTGTGGGTGAGGGTGAACAGGGTAGCATGGTAATTACAGTCAGGACATTAGACATCTGTACGTGACAGCAGATACGATGTGAGCGGTCTCCAAATGTCTCGGGGCTTGGAAGCGGATGGTAACTCTTCAGCCTAGCAGGTGAGCTAGATAGAGATCCTGCGTTTAGCTATTAGCAATGCGATAGACATAGGTTTTCTGTTAGAAGACTTTACCTTTGCCCCCACGCCCAGCAGACACAGCTTTGGATGACAGACAAGCGGCTCAGCAATCATCAGACCAAGTATGCGTACAACTTCGCCCCAATAGTCAAGTATTTTAGGACACTCCCAAGCCAGATGATAGAACCCCGCCCCAGGTGTACCACAACGCCTGCAGGTATCGGATTGTCGGAGCCCAAATTTAAACAGCTGCGCCGGTGTACAGTACAACTGATGCAAGTATTTAAAATGCACCAGTCGTAGGTTGCCATTAGACGTCAGTTGTCCCGTCAAGCGGCAGCTATCTAACCAGTCGTCCTCCGTGAGTGGTTCAGGGAGCACAGTATTCCAGTTATCCAGGGCAGCCGGTGCCACGGACACCATGTCATGCTGGGAAGCACTGTAAAGCCTCGCAACCAGCTAGGTTCTGGATGTAGCCGTGTATAGGAGTTGCAGCGCTTCGAGAGTCGGCGGTTCAGAAGGGAAATGCGGATTAAGTGCGCGCATGGCAGAGCGCAACCTAGTATACACAAATATCTGCATGGCAGAGACCGCACCCGGGTGGCCAGCTCTACTGAGGTTATGAACCGGCCTCCAGGGAACACGTCCGCCATAATGGAGAGCCCCATCCCCGCAAGTGTCCTTAGCGCACCCGATTCTTGGGTTACCAAGAGGTCGGAATGGTGGAGTAGGGGCATGTTTGGCGCATATAGCGGTAGTTTGTGCGCCCGTTGACCTAGCTCTCGCCAAGCGTGAGACTTAATTTGAATCTTATCGAATTCCCCCCTCTCAAACACCGTGTGTGAATTTACGATCATGGCCTTAAGGGGTATAGGATGCACAGCACCCGCCTCTACCGCCATGTGTGGGAAGTATGCCGGGTCGTGCTGCCAGTAAGAGGCATAATGCGCTTGTGCACAGAGGTAATAAAGATGGAAATCTGGGGCTGCGAACCCGCCCTGTTCATACGGGTAGGTGAGTGTTTCCCACTTAAGCCGGGACTTCTTCTCACCCCAAGCTAATGTGGTCAGGAGGGAGCGAAGAGCATCAAAGAAATGTCTGGTCAGACGTACCGGGATATTTAAAAAGTGTGGGAGCACTACCATCTTCATTAAGGCTAATCGGTCAACAAAGTACAGGGGCAATTTGATTCAACGATGCACCTGCTCCTCCAATCGCGTGATGGCAGTGCCAAAGTTATCTTGAATGACTGTCTGCTGGTCCCTATGTAGCCAGATCCCTAAGTACTTGACCGCATCTGAGCACCACGTTAAGGGGTATTCCAAGTCAAAGGGGCGAGTACTAAGAGCTAATATGGTGGACTTGGACCAGTTGATGCCGAGGCCTGAGAAGCGTTTAAACCGAATGTATTCACGGATGAGTGGCGCCAGGAACTGCGCTGGTTCGCGAACATACAGCACCATGTCATCGGCATACATGGAAACTGCAAGTGGGCGCTGATAGAATCTCAGGGCCGATGCAGCATGCCGCTGCCATAGTATACACGCCAAGGGCTCCAACACAGGCGCAAACAGCAGTGGCGATAGCGGGCAGCCCTGCCGAGTGCTACGGTGGATGGAGAACTTGTCCGAGAGGTGTCCATTAATTCTAACTCTAGCTTCTGGCCTAGTGTACAACAGTCGTATCCAATTCGTAAACACAAACGGGATGCCCATGCGGTGGAGGACTGCAATCATGTAGGACCAAGATATCGAATCGAACGCTTTTGCAGCGTCGAGCAACACTGCTACCGCTGGGAGTGTGGGCTTTAGCACATGCATTACCTCAAAAATGGTGCGCCAGTTATGGGACGTGGAACGAGTGGGAATAAATCCCGATTGATCTGGGAGTACCATTATCGGAAGGAGTTGGAGCCTTGTAGCCAAAACCTTCGCCTGAATTTTAACGTCAGTGTTTATGATAGACAACGGGCGATACGAGTCGCATTTTTCAGGCGGCTTGTCAGGTTTCAAAAGGGCAACCACTAGCGCCTCTCGCAGGGTCGGCGGCAGACATTGGGCCTCATATGCCTCCTCATAGAGTTGGAGTAGACACGGCGCTAATTGTTCAACATACGCTTTATAAAATTCAGCTGGCAGCCCGTCAGTGCCCGCAGCTTTCCCACTAGGCAGAGCAGAGATAGCGTCCTGTATCTCCCCCAGCGTGAGTCTATGCATAAACTCTTGTTGCCTCCGTGACAGCCACACCAAGGCGATATCATCCAGATACTGTTCTAACTTAGCCGTGCTAGCTGGGGGGCGGTGGGCATACATCTTATTGTAGTAATCAGCGAACGCCTGCAAAATATTATCGGTGTTGTAATGTGCATCCTCATCTACCCTAATTGCCTGAACAACCTGTGCCCTAGGGTGTGGGTCTAGGATGCGGGCCGCAAGTGTCCTCCCCGGCCGGACACCTTCCCCATAGTACCGCGCCTTACTCCGTCGGGAGAGATGCCTAACCTCTTGGTCAGCTGTTTCGTTATAAGATAGGATTTTCTCTTTTATCTGCGCTAGTATGGTTGGGCTAGGCCGAACGCTATATTGATGTTCCAGGTCACCTAGCTCCCGTTCCAGAGTCGCCATGGTGCCACGGAGAGATTTCAAGACCCCAGCCTGGAGGCCTATACATTTCCCCCGAATGGTCACCTTAAAGGCTTCCCACAATGTTTCCATAGTTTGAACCGACCCTGTATTAAATGAGAAGTAATCCGCTATAGCCTTACGGACATCCTCCGAAAAAACACTGGATCAAGTAGGGAAGAGGATTGCAAGCGCCACTGGAAGGGGGGCGGGACATGAGAGGGCAGTGTCAGGTCCATAGCCACAGGGGAATGATCAGATAAAATTCTAGGCAGGTGCCTGATCCGTGTAACCCAATTACAAACATCTGGCGTTCCCAGCCAGTAATCAATACGGGACCAGGACTGCCGTGCATACGAGTCACATGTCCCCTCCATGACTTGCGGGTGTCGCTGTCTCCAGATATCTGCGAGTCCCAGTGATCTCATTCCCTCATGCACTACACAGGCGGCCTTTCGGGGGGGGGGGGAATCTACTGTCGTTCTACGGTCCATCTCGGGGTCAAGGACCACATTAAAGTCACCCCCACAAATGATGGTGTCAGGGGAAATAGTATAGAGTTTACTCCACTGAGTATCAAAAAACCCTGGATCGTCCGTGTTTGGGCCGTAGACATTAACAATAGTTACATGTGTATTATATAGCTTACCCTGCACTATTATATACCTGCCCTCAGTGTCTGCATCAACATGAATGAGCGTAAAGGGAACATTTTTTTTCACCAAGATCATAACCCCCCGAGCATACGATGAATAAGATGCCGCTAACTTCACCCCGGCCCCTCTCGTGGCAACACGCAAGACTGACTGCTGCATAAGATGCGTCTCCTGTAGTAGGGCGACCTGTACATGATGTCTGTCCAGATAGGTTAACACTTGCCGCACCTTCTTGGCGTTATTAAGCCCCCTGACATACCAACTCACCCAGGTAAGATTAGATCGATTTATATCTACCATGACCACACAATCTGAGACATAAAATTGCATCAGAGCGGAGTCTACATGTGATATACAACGCAGCACTCAAACATAGAACCTGCACAGGGCTAGTATATTGTACCAGAGATCCCCAACCACCCCACCCACCCACAGCGGCCAGTGAACAGTGCCGCGCAGAGTTCCCTACATAGCCAGAACAGAAACATAACATTTGAAGTGTCACAATGCATAGCATAGTAGGGGCAAAGAAGCCCAATACCCCAAGAAAGGCGCCATACTGGCACCAACATAAAACCCAAACTTTGCGGGGAATTCCCATATCGTGGGTCGCTAGAGGCCTCCGGTCCCCCGCACATGCGGGATGGGTCGAGTTAGAAGAGAATTGGCAGACCAACTCATGGCCATATGGAAAATGTGAAGTGATAGCTGGAGCTGCCCAGTGTTGACAGTGGGTATGAAATATAGTTCTAAACAGGTGTCCATGCCAGCATAATTTCAAGGCACCTACAAATAACGGCACATATGGAGCCGAGATATCAAGCAGTACAGTTCAAGTGTTAAGCCTAAGGCATCCAGCAAAAGAGCAAACTACACATAGAGGGTACCAAAGAAACGAGGCAGGTTACCATTAACAACCAAAGTTATAATAGGTTCATGTGCTCAGTCCTCGGAGTCAGAATGCCCACACATCCCGCGTTGAGTCTCCTGCCGCTCCAGCCGTCGAGTATATTGCAATGCCTCCTTTGGCGTCACAAAGATACGCGCCTTCCCATCATGTTGTATTCGCAGACGGGCTGGATAAAGCATAGCATAGGGAATTTGAAGAGACTTCAATTTCTTCTTCACAGTTTGGAACTCTCGTCGAGATTGTTGAACTGTGATAGTGAAGTCTGGGAATAGCTCTATTTTCATCCCTTGGTAGTCGAGCCTCCCTCTCTCTCTGGCTAGACGGAGAGCCGTATCCCTATCCCTATAGTTAAGGAGTCTGGCAATGATTGGTCGCGGTGGGGCTCCAGGAATGGGCTTTGGAGCCAGGGATCTATGGGCCCGCTCAACAATAAACACTTTGGAAAAGTGTTCGGCTCCCAGCAGCGTCGTGAGCAGCATTTCAACATACGTCTCCATGGGACCAGTGTTAGTAGTTTCGGCCACCCCAATGATACGGAGGTTATTTCTTCGGGAACGAGTCTCTATATCCTCATTTTTGGCCTTAATGACATCTAAGATTTTCTCCATAGTAGCACACGAGGCTCCCACCACCTCCACCCGATCCTCCGTCGCTGAGATGCGAGCCTCAGCCTCCGCAATTTGTGTGCCATGTTTGTCCAACTTCGAGGCCATACTGTCCATACGGAGATTGAGCCCATCAATCTTGGCATCTATAGTTTGGAGACTTTGTTGCATACTGAGCATCATGCGTTCCAGCCTGGCAGTCGGACCCTGCTTCGGGTCAAAGGCAGCAGGATTAGAGGTTTTCGTATGCGATTTAGCCTCAAACTGAAGGTTACTTTGCTGTTTGTCTGTGCGCCCCATAGTAATACTGGAATAGGCGTAGTGGAGGGCCATAGCGTTATAGAAGGTGTGCAGTTAGCGTCTGCAACCAGACTAGTCAAGATGCCCAGCAGAGGTCTCGCGCCCAAAAGGATCAAGTCCACCCCTGGGACGCAGAAAAGATAGAACAAGTGGACGGTGGTGCCCACAACGCAGGTATAAGCCCAAGACGTGAGGCGATATCTGGTTCAGTGAAAAGAGCGCCTGGCGTAGACCTGAGGATACAGGCAGTGAAGGCTGCCAACAACCAGAGGCGCCGGGGAAGCAAGTGGCACGCTGGCCGGGGGGGGAGGGGGAAGCAAGGCGTCCCGCAACGACGATGTGTCCACCTCGTGTAGGTCCAACCCGGGCTGCGCTGCGCCCCGCCTCCACAGAGGTCACGACAGGCCCAGGCACCTACCTAGGCCCCACTGCTCCTCAGCGCTCCACAGACGATACACTTCACAAGTGTCCCAGCAAACGGGGCCCTCCGATGGCAGGAGCGGATTCCCCTGCCGAAGCAGCTGCAGCCGGCCGCGCAGATCCCAGGATGCACCACAGTCCTATCAGGGCCGACCAGGGTCCCAACGATAATACTCGGCCACGGAGAGCAGCGCAGCTCACCCAGCATCGGCAGACCGAAGAGGGAGTCCCAGCAGCTGGCGCCTGGCCCCACAGCAGCGCAGCGGGAAGCTCACCGTTTCGCTGGGTCCCGACTCAGGAGCAACGCCCAGAACAGCCGACGGGTGCGCCAACACAGAGCCCAGGCTTCCACCACCAATGGGCACCGCACCTCTCAGCAGCGATTATGGCCGGGCAGCAGGCGTTCAAGTGCAGGATCCAGCTCCACGCATCCAGCGAAGGTAGGTCACCGCGCCGGGGGGCAGGACGTCGAGCCCGGGGCCGCCATTAGACGCAAAGTGCAGCACAGCAGACAGAGCTTGCCCGGGGGGGCCGCCAGCAGTCGATAGCGGTCCAGCACCCACAGGCAGCAGTCGGGGAGGCAAAACGATAGTATAGGGCACCCACTCAGCCAGCCAGAAGAGGAGCAGTCCACAGCACAAGGCAGTTAGCAGTCCGCCAGCATAAAAGCCGCCATTTTACCCGCAGCGCAGGACAGCAGCCCAAAGTCGGGACAGAGATAGCAGATTTTCTAAATTCCCGTAGCAAGGCACTCCTCAGCAGCACAACAGCAGGCAGTCATCGTTTTTGGCCATGGATGGCGCCAGTATGAGCGGATTGTTGACGGATGAATAGCTCGACCAGCAGAGCTACACTAAAGCGCAGCCATCTTGCTCCGGGCTCGCTAGCGCCCCTTCGCCTCTGGATGTAAAGATTCAACCATGCTAATCACCTTTAGAAAACCCACTGCCTCTTATCTCTAACACTTGAAGTTACTTACCTTCGGTAACAATATATCTGTAAGAAACATTAGTTAGTTAGAATATCCCCAGGCTTCAGGCTGGATCCGGAAAGATTTTCATCAGCCGTAGGTAAGTAACTTGTTCATCTGAAAGAAACATGTTAGTTAGATTCCTTACCTTAGAATAGATATCCCAGCAATACCAACCCCGGTGGTGGGTCTGCGAACTAAGAGCACACCAGGAAGTCCTAGAGAACGGAACGGCCAAAGAAGCCGTCTCTCCGGACTTAGCTGTCCAGGCAGTAATGCTTAGCAAACGTGTGCAGCGAGGCCCACGTAGCTGCCTGACAAATGTCCTGCAGAGGGACTCCCAGACCCAGGGCAGTAGTAGCCGCTGTGGCCCAAGTGGAATGGGCCCTCAGCCCCACAGGAGGTTCCTTCTTAGCCAAGGAATAACAGGCCTTAATGCACAAAACGACCCACCGAGAGATGGTTCGCTTGTGCACCGCCCGCCCCTTCTTAGCGCCCACGTAGCCAACAAAGAGTTGGTTGTCCACCCGGAACGGTTTAGTGCGGTCCAGATAGAAGGACAGCGCTCGTTTTGGGTCCAGACGGAGGAGCCTCTCTTCCTCTTTCGAGGGATGCGGAGGCGGAAAGAAGGTGGGAAATGTAACAGACTGGCCGATGTGAAAGGCAGTTACCACCTTAGGGAGAAAGGAAGGACGAGTCCTGAGAACAACCTTGTCCGGATGGACAGAGAGGAAAGGAGGCTTAGAAGATAGAGCCTGGAGCTCACTCACCCGTCTAGCAGAGGTGATGGCAACCAGGAAAGCAGTCTTAAGAGTCAGAAGACGAAGAGGACAATTATGAAGTGGCTCAAAAGGAGCGCACATCAGATAGGTTAACATCAGGTTCAAATCCAACTGAGGCTTTACGAAAGGGACAGGAGGAAACATATGAGTAATGCCTTTAAAGAATCGAGCAACAACAGGGGACTTAAAAAGAGAAGGCTGATCAGGAAGCCGTAAGAAAGCAGAAACAGCTGAAAGATATCCCTTGAGGGTGCCCAGAGCAGAGCCCTGCTGGGCCAGGGAAAGAAGAAAGAGGACAACCTCAGAAAGAGGGGCAGAAAGGGGATCCACAGCCTTTGCTGTGCACCATGCCACAAATGTGTTCCACCTGCAGGCGTATACCGTTTTAGTGGAGGGACGCCTGGCTGCCAGAATTACATCACAGACTTCAGGAGGCAAGTCAAATGGCATCAACTGTCGCCGCTCAATCTCCACGCATGGAGGTGGAGGACCGTCCCCTGCTGCTGGGACAGAAGGTCCTCCTGAAGAGGCAGTCGAATCGGGGGATCAATTGATAGACTGAGTAGCTCGGGATACCAGTATCTTCGTGCCCAATCCAGTGCCACAAGGATGACTTGGGCCCGGTCGCGCCTGATCTTCTTCAGCACTCTGGGCAGAAGTGGTATAGGTAGAAAGGCGTACAACAGACTGAAACTCCACTCGCGACGAAAAGCGTCTCCGAGCGAGTGCCGCCTTGGAAATTCCAACGAGCAGAACTGATGACATTGCGCGTTCTCTTCGGTGGCGAATGGATCTAACCAAGGCTCTCCCCACTGCCGAAAGAGGCCTTGCGCCACGTCCAAGTTCAGACGCCATTCGTGATCCATCATGCACCGGCGGCTGAGTTCGTCCGCCCTGGCGTTCAGAGAGCCCGCCAGGTGTTGAACCACCAGGGTGATGCCCTGATGTTCCAGCCATGTCCAGAGGCGCAGAGCCTCCTGACAAAGGGTCCACGACCCCACCCCGCCCTGTTTGTTGCAATACCACATGGCGGTGGTGTTGTCCGTGAACACCTGCACTACACTTTCCCGAACAGAGGGAAGGAATGCTTTCAGTGCAAGCCAGATCACCCGCAGCTCCAATAGGTTGATATGGAGCCGGGACTCCGCCAGAGACCAGAGGCCTCTGATCTCCGCCTCTCCCATGTGGCCCCCCATCCCAGGAGGGACGCATCCGTCACCACTACGTGCTCCGGTTGGGGTAGGGAGAGGGATCTGCCACTGACCCAATCGCGGTCCGTGAGCCACCACTGCAACTGTCTTGCAGTGCCCTCTGAGATCAGGACATGGTCGGACAGGTTGCCCTGATGCTGGGCCCACTGGAACTTCAAGTCCCACTGCAGAGCCCGCATCCGCCATATGGCGTGATGTACCAGCAGGATGCAGGAGGCCATCAGACCCAGCAGCCGCAGCACCAACCTGACCGAAACTCTGGATAAAGGCTGAAAGATCGGAATCAGAGCCTGAATAGCCCAAACCCGCTGTTCCGGAGGATAGACCTGGAACAGCGCCGAGTCCAGAACCGCTCCGATGAAAAGGGGCTTCTGGGAGGGACTCAGATGCGACTTCGGCACATTGATGGAGAACCCCAGCAAATGCAGGAGGTCGGCCGTAGTCTGGAGGTGGGAGACGACTGCCTGGAGCGAGCCCGCCTTCAACAGCCAGTCATCGAGATAGGGGAAGACTGGAATCCCCGATATGCGCAGATGAGCTGCGACCACCGCCATCACTTTCGTGAACACCCGAGAGACACTGGTGAGGCCGAAGGGGAGCACGGTAAACTGAAAGTGCTCGTGGCCTACCATGAACCACAGGTAACGCCGGTGGGCCGGCAGGACGGGGATGTGGAAATATGTGTCCTGCAAGTCCAACACTACCATCCAGTCTCCAGGGTCAAGGGCAGCCTGAACCTGAGCTAAGGTGAGCATCTTGAACTTCTCCTTCCGGAGGAAGGCGTTGACGCTCCTGAGGTCCAAGATAGGGCGTAGGCCCCCTTTGCCCTTCTTGGGAACCAGAAAGTAGTGGGAATAACAACCCCGACCTACTTCTGGGCCAGGAACGCGCTCGATGGCCCCTTTGGCCAAGAGGGCCGTAACTTCCTCCTGCAGAAGTTGCAAGTGATCCCCCAACATGCGGTGTCACTGTGGTGGCATGGCTGGAGGGGTCGCTTCGAAGGGGAGGGAGTAGCCCCTTCGGACGATCTGCAGCACCCACCTGTCCAGTGGAGCAGGTGATGGCAAACTCTGCCTCCCACTGGCGTGAAATGGGCCTGAAAGCTCGTACTAGGAAGGTTTTGAGGCAGATGCTGCTGGGGCAGATGTGGTTAAAGAAAGGGTCAACCCAAAATCACTGGGACCTGGGTATAGAGCAGTATAAGCAAAATTGGTCCCAGCACAAAACAACACAAATCATATACAACAAGCATCAATGAACAGTTAGACAAACAACTGAAGAAAGTTCACGTGTTATTTTAATCACACTGAACCAACGCAAAACACGTACCTAATTCAGTCTTTTAAATATACATCCTTTCAATACATAATGAATGTGCCCCAAGAAAGGAAAAGAGGGGGGGGGGGGAATGTGATTGACTGTAGGATTCAGGGGAGAAGTGAAAACAATGGTATATACACTTCAACACAATTAAATTGATAAGCATCATATTAATCAATGCCACATGTTACACAAAGGACCCATCATGGGATACAATGTAAACACAATTGAAAACGCCATGTAATAAAAATCACAGTGCAGCATGTACTAGTGATGATACTGGCAGTAGTGTTGTGTCGACGTTTCGACCCCTTGATCGGTGTAGGTGTACAGTTGAACCTTACAAAATGGGGTCTTTCTCAGGACTAGGGTGCATGTAGAAGGGGAAGGAGGTTGTAGGGCACCTACAAAAACCAAATAAAGCGATTGTCAGGTTGATAGATTTATCTAGGGGGCAAGAATCAAATCAACAGTTCAAAGGATTACCATATCAGCCGGATGGCAGGGTTCCATGGCGCATGAAATCGTCACAGAAACAGGGATGTCGAATCTCCCAATGGTATAGGAAGAGAGAGGGATTGTCACCTAAGTAGATTAAGGTGATCGTTAATATCGGAGTCTCACATAGTTGAGTACGCAACAAAAAAATCACGTCTAAGATAAAGCATCGCTGCAGTATAGTCCAAAGGTCGTCCAAGACTGGCCTTAGCGAAGCCGTGGCAAATAGTCCACGTATAGGAGTAAGGAAACGGGGCTGAGCCTCAACTGGATTCCCACCAAGGAATGAATCTGCACATGGGAAAGGAGGAAAACATAAAATCAAAGCCGCGGACCCTGCAGCCAATTAAAAAGTCGTAGGGGGGTCAATAAACCAACAAGCACAGTGAAATCCTGTGATATGTCCTCCCCTGTTGTAAAGCTTCAAAATCAATGAAGGTCCATTAAAGGTAAGATTGATGCTAGAGTCATAGTAAGTATAACCCAAAACCAACGGTCGGAACCGTGATGGAGGAGAAATAGCTACCTCCATAAAAGGTCAGTGTCCTAAGCTAACATCGTGACAGGGCCACCCAGGCTGGAACAGGACGGACTGATGCTCATTCTATCGGGTAAACCCAGTGGTCAAGGTATGGGAAAATGTAAGCGACTCACCCTCGTAACCGAACCTCACTGAATGAGAGCGGAAGGCAGCGAGCGGTCTGCCCGTTCCCAAGCCTAATGCGGGAGACGCGTAACGGACACATGATCCCCGTTACCGTGCTGCCGCTAGATGCCGGTTGTTCAGGGTATTGGAAACAAGACTACCACTAATGAAATAGTGTTCTCTATTGTGTTGTTAGTCTCTAATACATAAGTCCAATAGAAAATCAAAACATTACTTGAAATGGCAAAAACAAATTAAATTAAATTAAAACACTCAAATGACAATGGACTTGACAAAGTAAATAAACGAAACTTCAACGGTACATACAATTCGTGCCTTTGGTCATAGATCGGCTTAAAAAGCAGCATGAATTGATAACATTCAAGTTAAGGAATACATCATATCGTAATATGGCAGTCATATAATGGAGGTCCAATGGAGATTCGGTAGACATGGCTTTAGACACATATGTTGGAAAAAGCACAGATGCGTTGGCCCAAATTTGTACAGGAACGTACAAAACATGTACGTTGGAAAAAAGCACAAATGCGTTGGCCCATACTTATACAGGAACGTACAAATATCAGCTATACCGAAACACACAATAAATACATAGGCACCGAGAGGAGGGATTTAGTCCCAATTTAACCAGATTGGGGAGGCATAAAAGGGAACCCTGCAACCCTCAGAGTGGGAGCCCGGACATTTAGGGAATCATTCAGACAACCCTCAGGAAAAGATTATGGACATTAACTACGTAAAACTGCTAATTGAGCATTGGTGCCATCTAGTTCGTTTAGCCCATTGGCTACTGTATCCAAGCGCATCATCCATTTAGATCCTCTCAGGTTCAGTATGGCAGGTAGATTACCCCCTCTAGGGCCCAACACCACTTTCTCAAGTACCAACCATTGTAGATCTTCAGGATTGTGATTTTTAAGACCGCAGTGCTCAACCAATGGAGCCCCTGCTACGGCACACCGAATGCTACTGTGGTGTTGCAGAATTCTAGATTTCACTTTCTGCTGTGTTTGGCCAATATAGAGTAATCCGCAGGGGCAGACTATGACATAAATTACATTAGCCGAATTGCAATTAGTCAATGAATTTAGCGTAATTGAATGTTCTTTATGGACAAACAATTTTGTTGTATTGGTGGTTTCACAGGCCTTGCAATGTCCACACTTGAAGTGACCAGTTACTGGTGGAAGATTCCAAAGTTCGTGAATTGTAGGTTTAGACACTGTATCCAAAAAGGAATGTACTACATGATCCTTAATGTTCATGGCTTTTTTGAAAGAGTGCATTGGTGGAATTGGTTGGTCAATGTCATCTGCCACTAGCCCCCAATGTTTATTTATAACTTTTTTGATAGCATTGCTTCTTGTAGAAAATGTGACACAAATCATTCTTTGTACTGCCATGTCTTGTTTCTCCTTAGGTGTTAGTAGGGTCTGTCCCCCTACTCCGCCTCGGCGGAATCCACGTCCACGACCGCGTTGAGGCTGGTTCTGCGACCTGTGGCTAGACGGACGTGTGGGGGCGCCCCTTCCTTGGCCACGAAAGGGGCGAAAAATGGAAGTTTGCGGGCGCGGGGCTGAGAGGCCCAAGGACTTGGCCGTAGCCCTGGAGTCCTTAAAGCGCTCCAGCGCACTATCCGCTTTGTCGCCAAAAAGGTGACGGCCATCGAAGGGCATGTCCATGAGGGTGTTCTGGACATCCCCGGAGAAATTAGTGGACCTCAGCCAGGCGTGGCAACGAATCGCCACTGTGGTCGCAATTGCCCTACTTAGCGAGTCCGTTGTGTCAAGCCCACATTGTATAGAGTACCGTGCTGCATCCCGCCCCTCAGCAAGAGCCTGGGCGAACCGTGTCTGGGCCTCCTCCGGACACTGGGGTAGCACGTCCGCCACCATATCCCACAAGGAGTGGGTGTAACGGTACAAAAGGCACGCGGTGTTGATAGACCGCAACCCCAAACTAAGGGAGGAAAACAGTTTCTTCCCAAACTGTTCCAACCTTTTGGATTCCCGATCCGGAGGAGCGGACGGGAAGGCGGTCTGGGAGGTAGAGGCCTGGATAACCAGGCTCTCAGGGGTGGGGTGCACCGACAGAAAGCTGGGCTCGCCCGGTGCGGGGCGGTGGCGCCGGGCCACGTTCCAGTCCACAGGAGGGACTGTGAAGGGCTTGGACCAGGTGCCCATCAGAACGTCAGTCAGTGCTTCATTAAACTGCAGCAGAGGCTCTGAGGAGCTTACTGGCGGTTGAAGCACTTCAGTGAGGAGGTTAGTCCTCACGGCCACTGCAGGGAGCTCCAGATGAAGGGCTTGGGCAGCCCTGCGCATTACCACAGAATAGGTAGCACCCTCCTCCGTAGCCACGGAGGGAGGAGAGATGAAGCCAGTGTCAGGGGAGGAGTCGAGACCACTGGCATCCCCCAACTCTTCTGCCCAGTCCTGACTTAACTGGCACTGCTGTACCAGAGGGTCCTCAGATCCCACCCAGTCGTCTCCGTCATCCGACTCCTGATAGACAGGCTGAAAGGTCGGAGCCGGGCGGTAGATGAATTGCTCATCTTTCGGCGCCGCTCCGACGCCGGACCCAGACTGAACCTCTGGACGACGTTGTCCGAAGACGGCGCCGGGGACGGCACCATAGGGGTCGACGCCAGCAGAGGGGTCGTAAGGTCGACCAGCGTCGACCGGGATCCAGGCCTGGATCCCACGGGGGACTGCAGCGTCGGGACCGAAGTCGACGACGGTGCCAGGGCCGGAGCCGCCGGCTCGATGGCCTCCCAGTCGGACCTGCGGGGCCCGAAGGCACGCCGGCAGGCCTCGACAGCGGTGCGAGGCTCCTCATGGCCACGAGGAAGTCTCGGATCTCGCTCGGAGTCGCATTAGGCCCAGGGACCGGAGGGTATGGGGCCGGATGCGACTCCTGCGGCTCCGACGGAGCCACATGGGTGGTGCCACCCGCACCCTCAGCTGAGTCGCGTGACCGGCGAGGGGAGTCAGAAGAGCGATGTCGTCTCTTAGACTTCTTACTGTGCCTCGACTTACCGGAATGCGAGGACTTCGACCCCGACGAGCGGTGATGGCTGCGGCTCCGCGACCGGTCCCTCTACCTCCTCCTTGAGCGGCGCGGAGCCGACTGCCGGATCTCGAGCAGCTTGCGGGACCGCTCCCACCTAGCCTTCGAGGTCAAGGCCCGGCAGTCGAGGCACGACTCGGCATCATGGTCGGCCCCAAGGCAGTAGAGACACCGGCGGTGGTGATCCGTGACCGACATCAGGCGGTGACAGGCGTCGCACAGCTTGAACCCGGGCATCCCTACGGGCACCAGGAGTCGAGGTCGACTCGAAAGAGGAACCAAAAAAGTTCAAAAATGTTATTCAAAAAGTGACTATAGGGTATGCTCTTCCCGGACCTGCGCTTACTGGCACGGAAAAAAGAAGAACTGACGTCAGCGCGCGAGGGTGGCGTCTAAGTACTCCGACAACGTCATCCCAGCGATCACGATGCTGATGACGGACGCGGAGCCGCAGACGACGCCTAGCGACGCGCAAGGGTATTGCTGACGAAAATCTTTCCGGATCCAGCCTGACGCCTGGGGATATGCTAAGGTAAGGAATCTAACTAACGTGTTTCTTTCAGATATATGCTGTTTCAAATCCTTACTCTAAATATTTGTTTTACTGTTCATTTGTGTTGTTTGAAATGAGTTCTATGTAAAGAGCGCTAACACTCTCTTTGCTGCAAGAGTGCTCCATACAACTGTTAAAAAAGCACATGACTACAGTTATCAGATCCTTCAGTGGTCAAAATCTGAGAATGCTGGCCAAGAAAGGTAAAAAGAGGCCCTTCCATCTTGAAATGTCATCTGTCACTTCATCTTCGATAGCAGGTCATTGACAGTGTGGAAAATAAAAGGCAGATAAAAGCCTTCTCCTCCCAAAAATTCAAAGACAGTTGAAACTATCAAAAGTGCAATTTTAGAAACACTTTTGGAGTGCCACTGGAGAAATCAGACCTTTTCCTGGCAAGTTTTGAAATTCGTTTTATTGATTTTCAAAGAAAACCTAAATCTGTTGGAGTAATAGCAACAAAGTGGCAGATCATCCTTATCAGTAAACTTGAAATAGTTGTTGTCTTTTTCATTCACAGCCCGTCGGCGGGCCTTGGACATTAGACATCATAGATAATAATGATATTCTCTCAATGTCTGGGTTATCTAAGTCTACGGAGTATGTCAACCCGCAGTGTTCTCCAAGGAAGTCCCCCTAACTCCCCAATCTCATCTCTCTCCAGGTATCCCATATTTTATAGAACTTCCGAAGGCTTCTTTCACATATCAACCTTTCCTCCTCCATGCACGGACCCATCCATTATGTTGTAATGTATACGGAGGATCACCAGTAAAGCAAGGAATTGTAATTAGGTACTTTACTTAAAAAATCATGAGCCCAACCTAAGCTGTTCATCTGGTCTTGGTGGGCCATGTTAGACTTTCCCATTCTCTGGCTATGTCTCTCTTTGCTACCACCAGTGAGCAGAGGGCCCGTTTGAATGTTGGTAAGTCAGTGTCTGGTATTCCAAAACTAGATTTTTCAATTTGTGTATCCGAGGCATCTCAATTCCTAGGAATACATCTGCTCATTCCGTATTTCTTTTGAGAATCTCTGCACCTTTCTATCAGTGATACCTAGCTATATGGTATATTGCATCTGAGTTCGATATGTATTCAGTGTTATGTTTAATGTGTTCTGTTGGTGGTGTTTGCTGCCTAAAAGAACAGTTCAGCCAGCCTCAACTTAAAAATAACAGTAAGAATCCTAACATCTTCATGGCTTGTACACACAGGTGCAGGTGCTGTAATTGTGCAGTTGTATTCCATTTATGCCACTGTTTCCCAAAATGTGAGTCGCGGCCCACTGGTGAGTTGCAAGCTGGCTTTTGTTGGTTAGCAAAAGTCCAAGCAAAAAATAAAGATGTATTAAAATTTGGTATTTCTCTTATCACATATGCTGCATTTCAAAGACATATGCCAGATGTCAGGCTATGTCTTCTCCCTGAGTATGCTTGCGTATCTATCTATACCTGTCCCTCTCTCACTGTCCATGTCTTGCTCTCTCTGTTTGTATACACAACTGTTTATGTTGCTCATTTGTGTTTGCTTGTTCGTACGTTTTTCCCTTTCCTTTTATTTCTGTGTGCACTTTTCAGGGCATGCTAAATGTACAACGTTGAGAGCATAAACTCCTCTCCGGATACGCATGAAAATCGCTCTTTTTTTTATATAGTTATTTTATTGCGATAGTTTGGAATGGAACCCTGTTTTCTGCAAGTGAGGTTTATTTAAAGGTGCAAGAGGAAATAAATGTTGCTAAGTGTTCTTGTGTACGCCTATGCTAAGGTAAAGTTGGCGCCACGCAGAGGCATGGCCCGCAGCCTCTGTTTGGGAATCACTCTTAATAATACATATGTTGAAGCTTCCACCCACGATAATGTAAAGCATAACTAAAAACGTATAAGGTCTCAAAGGCGAAACCTATTGGCTATGCCACTGCTTATTTTTGTGGTCTCCGTGATTCTTGGTTTCTTTACTTGAAGTCGATGAAACGTCCCCTCTTCCTTTTACATTACGCCCCTACCCTGTTCCCTCGTGCCTCCCTGCTGTAACTTTTCACCATCCGCCACTTCTGCACTGTTTGTTTATGCAGCGCAATGCAAGCAATGAAATGTCCATCGTCAGAAAGGATGCAGCAGGAAGGCCGCATACCTCTTGGTGTTATGCAAAATGACTGAGACCGACACGCAGCGAGGGATTTGAAGCACTGGAGACGGGGCCACACAGAGAATCGTAGAAGGACTGCACAGTGGGTGTTTGCATCTCCAGAAATCAGATTTAAAGGGTCTGAAAGGAAACCAGGACCCAGCTGTAGAAATAAGAGCCTCGCCCTTGAGTCCAGATCTCACGAAGACAAGAGGCCTCCCTTAGAAGAATCCAGACCACATGCTAAGGAGTGAATTGTTCAACTCTCCATTGCAGTGCAAGAGAGAAGTCTAGAGGAACATACAATAGTCATTTAATAAAAACAGTAGCCATCTCTGTGCATCACACTCTCAAGACGCCCGAGTTTTCATGTTTTCTCGGTCCCAGATCAGAATACTTGTGACAATGGTCATCCAATCACAAACATTGTTGTTGGTCTCAAAATCAAGGCTTTGGTTGAAGACGCCGACTTCTACTTCATGTTGCTGAGCCAAATCCTCGTGCTGCTTGCCACTTGCCACACCGCACTGTACCGACCACAGCCTAGTGTTGTGAGACTCCACCTTGGTAACATTGTAGGTGCCAGAGATCACACCTTAAAAAAATTCCAGAATCCGCCTAAATTAAAAAAAAATCGACTAGCAACGTTCACTGGCTCACAGTGACGAAAAGAATGCAGTTGAGAATTTTCTGCACCATCTAAAAAAAACATGCTTGGGCTCGGCCCAAAATACTGACAAGGCTTTATTCCAAACAGCATACCAAACAGAAACCTGAGCTGCAGCAAAGCAGACCTGATGCCACAGACAAGAATAAGCTGCACACATCTAAAGCAGGTTAATCTATGAGTACTGTGCAGAACTGAGGAATACTTTATACCCAGACCTTAGGCATCTACCAAAGCTGTCAGGTTTCAAGAAAAATCTAAAGATAAAAACTCTTAAAAGAGGCGTTACCAACCCATCTCGAAACATTCCCTATTAGGCCTTTTTCTAACAGGAGAGAGCCCCTATGGTCTAGTTTGATCTTGCCAGAGATGAATAATCATCATGAGATCTCTAGTCCAGAATGGATACGGACCTCCCTTCACTGGGAATCCTTCATCAGTTATCCTAATAACTGCCTTCAATACGTTCATCAACGCCACAAAATGGCGACCTATCACAAGGCAGAACTTTACAACAAAAATATTAATAAATGTTTGAATATAAAACCAGTTCTTTCTGAAAACCTTTAATAAACAATGCAAAGCAAGCTCAACAATTAAGTAGTAAATGTCGTACAGAGAACACTTTTTCTTTGAAAAATTGAACGAAGGGCAGTTTGGGTGAAGCATGTCACTTTTTGACAGTATGAAGGCATTTCCTGCTGGCAGTCGAGGTCCCTTTCTACCACTTTGCACGTTTATCTTCTGTAAACATGTCATCCCCTTTGGTTTAACAAGTTAAGCCACTTCCTTTCAGCCTGCAGATCACTTCCTTGTCAGGCCCCTTGTGTTCAGCATTTGAGATGATTTATATTCACTGTCTCTCCCTGCTATCGTGCAAGGTTATAACCTATCACCAGCTGCTCCTCCTCCTTTCTCCTCTTTCTGGGCTTTCTGTCCTTCCTCGTCACAGAGTGAGTGCAACAACTGAATTTCCACCGCATGGTCGTCACCTTCGTGGCTGGAAGGAGAGATAAAAGAGACACCAGTGACTTGTCTTCGATGTAGTAAGCTAAGCAGGGCTTTAAGTGGGCCGGGTCCTGTCGGGGCACAGCACTGACAGTTCTAAAAAAAAAATATATATATGTGCTGAGACGGGTCTCTATCGGGCTCTCCATTTTTGACCTCGCCTTCAGGGTGAAAAAAATAGTCTTAACTCTGCAGCAGTGTCACCCTTCAATGCCTTTGATGTAACTTCAAAGAGACTGGTTATTGTCTTTCACAGTCTCATCATTTCAGCACTGAAGCATTTTCAATACTATATACAACGAAGCCATAATTGTAGCTAATTTCTTTTGCAACTAACCATTGGCAAAGCCAATAGTTCTGGCTTGTATGTGTAATGTTACTTGTATTATATATCTGGATGTACGAGTTACTTACCTTCGGTAACGATGTATCTGGTAGAGACGATTCTAGCCGCAGATTCCTTCACGTAGAATTATCCCCAGGCGTGAGACTGGATCCGGAAATCTTTTTGTCACAGCATCCCTGCGCGCCGGGGGGCAGGGCGACATCACGCGACTCCGCCGAGGCGTCATCCGCGTACGTGACGTCAGCGAGGTCACATAAGACCCACCCCGGCGCGCCTATGTCAGTTTTCTTCGGAGAAACTGTGGAAGCATGGGAACAGTGTGCGAAGACCAGAAAAATTGGAAAGAAACGGTGACTAACAACACCACCAGAGTAGTGCCAACACCGCAGAACCCAAGGGCAGGGAAAGAAGAAGAACAAGCAGAAACCTGTGCAGTCACCCTACCAGCACATAGACAACCTCCCACCCCTGTGCCCCGGAGGCAAAGAACATGCGTAAAAGTCATGGCACATGTAGGAAACCCCCCCCCCCCCCCATCCTGAGCAAGGAATGGGACCAGTCCCAAGACAGACAGGGACAACAAACCTCCAAGTCACCCAAAACTAGAGGGCAACCACCCACAAGGGCAAGACAAGGCCTGATGACCCTCAATCAGAGGATAGCAATGGAAGGAAGGGAGGGGAGGGAGGACAGTGATAGAAAGCAATCCCCCCCCCCAAACCTGGAGTAGCCAGAGCAGCAGGGCACCGGAGCACTGTAACCTCATCCTCCAAAGGACCAAAGGAGGAATGAACCGCCCCCAGACGGAGCCACACGTCAAGAACAAGGAAGGCACTCACAGGAGACACAGCCCCCCACCGGGAGGCGAGTACCGAAGACCAACCCATGGGTCCTCGCAGAATAGGGGAGGAAGGGCGGGCCGTGAAGGAATCTGCGGCTAGAATCGTCTCTACCAGATACATCGTTACCAAAGGTAAGTAAATCGTACATCTGATAGAGACTACTAGCCGCAGATTCCTTCACGTAGAATAGATACCCTAGCCATACCCCCTGGGAAGGAGGGTCTGCGAAAGGACCCCACCAGCCAATGCAGAACAGAGGGTCCCACAGGGGACCAGATCTGTGGACCAGGTAGAACCTCGCCCCTGCCAGGCCAAGGGAACCCCCACAAGCAGAACCCCATCGACCCCAAGGGGATGTAGGAGGGAAAGAAGGCTGAAGAGGCTCATACACTCAGAGCAGAGGAACCAAGGGCAAGGACGGAGAGGCCGAAGCACCCCACTCCCCCACAAGGCAACATAGCTTCCGCCCAATGCCAAGACAGGAAAAGCGGAAGAAGATGAAGCCTAGAGGGCCATAGGAAACAAGGGAAAAGAAGGCGAACCCACTCCAGATAGAGAGCAGCCTGCCAGCCAGAACAGCGCCGGCAGTCAAAGCCGCCAGAAGCAAGAAGAACAGCCCGAGGCCGCAGGAAGGCCGAGTAGGCGACGCCTGGCAAGGGAGAACACAGGATCATTCCAGACCTCAGGACAGGAGCAGGGAGAGGAGGAGATGCCCGGGCACACCACTACGAGTGGCCACGCACAGGACCTCAGGAAGCAAAAGCAACCTACCTAAACGCCATGGAGAACAGGCACCCGAAGGCGACCAGAACCCTCTAGCAGAGCGCAAGCTATATGACAGCTACCACTACCCCACATAGGGTACGGTAAGTCCCAAGATATGGGAACCCTCTTTGGAAGAACTTCCGCAGCAGAGGAAAAAACAAAAGAGCCACGGGGAAAAAAACACCCCTGCTGAAAGCGTGATAAGCAGCCCAAGCAAAGCAGAAGGCCTAATCTCAGGGCCGAGTCCACGCAACAACTCCTGCAGAATCCACACACAATCAACACAAGGGCCGTCCAGCAGCCAACAAGGCCAAAGTCCCAAGAAAGGACGTAAACGGCCAGAAAACACACTCCACAGCCAGAACAACCGGGCTAAGAAGGCCCAGAATCAACCCAACTCAGAAGTCACTGAGGAGGGGACGGAGGAGGAGGAGGATAAGGTGGAGGAGGAGGAGGAGGAGGAGGAGGACGGAGCCCCGCCAAGAGCCTTTGGATGGCGGAGTCGGCCGGGGCATGGAACAACAGGCTGCCATCAAACAGGTTGATGAGTCACTCCTGAATATTCTCAGGGAATACTCCGTCCCGAAGCCAAGCATGGTGACAGAGAGCGACTGAGGAAGCCATGGCCCGGCCCAGCACCCCTGAGATGTCCAGAGCGGAGCGGAGAATAAACGCCGCAAGCTCCCGGCCATCCAATGCATTATGCCGTAAGTCCTGGACACTGCAGATCCCAGAGACTCAGCCGAGTCCCACCAACAGGAGGATGCCCTAGCCAGCACACACAAGGTGTTAAGGCCCGCAGGGCCGCGCTGGTCGAGGTGAACATGTTGCGCCCCCAAGAGTCCAGCCAGGGGGCCTCTCGGGACGGCAGAGTCAACAGTGGCGGCAGGGAGGGAAAAGCAATTCGCAAAAGGGGGCTGGCGGCTGAGGGGTGAAGGGAAAGACACGCCGGGTCACGCGGCACCGGGAGGTGCCGGTGCAGAAGATGCTGAGGCACCGGGTCCCCTGAGGCAGCCCCCGTCAAGGAAGAAAGGAGCGAACCTTCAAAGGGAAGTAAGACTTCCCTCCCACCAGAGCCCTGCTGGAGGACCTCCAATAGATGGTCCGCTGGAACGTGAGCCACCGGTTCACTCATGCGCAGGATGCCCACAGCCGTGGACACCGCGTGAGCGAAGGCCGCACCCGCCTCCGTAGGGCCCCGCGGTGGAGAAAGCAGCTCCTCCGTGGGCGACGGCTGCAAATTAAGGCGGCCGTCCCCGAGGCCAAGCGGGACGGGCAAGGGTCAGACCTGGAAGTCAGAAGCAGCCGAAGAATGAGGGACCTGCCGCACTTCCGACGAACACCTCTGCCTCAGGAAGGGCAGGGAGCCGCCCTTCGATGCCGGTAAGAAAGACACCACACGGCGACCAGTCTCCGGGGAGGACGACACCTACATACAGCCTGCCCCCGGAGAAGAAGGAGCGTCCGAAGACGAATCCGCGGTCCGCTTCGTGAGGCAGGACGTCGGCATCATCCGGCGTCACCGGACAAGGTACCTCCAAGTCACCCCGCACTGGAGACCGAAGTAAAGCTGGAGCCGCACCAGCTCCGGGGCGGTGCTGGAATGACGCCAACCCGACCCCCACCGAGGCAGCCCCCTGAGTGGGGGAACGAGACGGGCCTGGGGAGTGGCACGGAGCCCTCCGCGGCCCAGAATGAGGCGAAGATCGCTCGGCAACCCATGTGGCGGCGCCAGGGACGATTCAGCCTCCGATTCGCCCTCCAACGAGACAGCCGCCTGTGGGGAGGGACGAGAGGGGCCTGGAGAGGGACGAGGGGTCCTCCCTCGACCCGGAGCGGGACGAGGAGGGTCTACCGACCCCTGTGGCTCCGCACGGTCCAGCTGCTGCCGGCTCCATAGCGGCGTCACCTCGGCCTTAGACAGGACCACATTGTCAAAGGACCGAGAGGGGCTCGGGGATGCGCCCTGAGCCCTGGCGACCTTCTGCGACACCACAGGGAACCCCGCAGGAGTTTGCATCGAGGCAGAGACGCCGTGGCCTGAAGGAGGTGCCCCAGAGGAGCCGCACCCCAACAGCACCACATCCTCCAAAACTGGATCCAAACCAGTCGGAGCTGGGGACGGAGCCACCGGCGGAGGCCGCGGAGGGCCCTGTGCAGGGCGAGGGATCCGCCGATGCCACAGAAGGGAAAGGAGGAGGAGGAGACGCCAGCGAGGCCTGCAAAGCCGCCGTGTATGTCTCCATTTGGACTCTCAACGCCCCAACACCGGGACACGGTGGATAGGACGATGTAGGAGAGTAGGGTCTGCTTTCTATGTTCACCCCCACTTTTTGCTTTTGCTTCACTGGTTTTCGACTTAGATGTGGCTGTGGGCCTGCCAATCAGACCCACAGCCCAGCTGTTCTCTCTCTAAATTTATACTATGTACTTTAGGTGCATAACCCAATTGGTAAGGATCACCTTATTGGCCCCTGTATAGTGTACCTTAGGTACCCAGGGCATAGGTGTACCCTAGGCCTGCCAGGGGCTGCAGCATGTATTGTGCCACCCCTGGCCTGGCCTTCCATTATGACACAAGGATAAGTTACTTACCTGTAATCCTAGTTCTCTTCCAGGGGTATCAAAGTCATAAGCACTGAATATTCCCGCCCATGTGCGGGGACCCCGGAAATAATAAAATTATATATGTAAAAAACATACATATATACAGCTCCTTATATGTATAAACATATATCATTTTTTCCAAGCAAATGCAGCCCCTATAAAAAAAAGGCTAGGTAATGTATAAATACACATCCAATAATACATATAGGTATAATAAAACACCTAAATCTCTTTTTTTTTTTTTTTTAATGAGGTAAACACTCATGAGAAAGCAAAAAAGAGAAAACTGTGGGAAACACAGATCTACAACACATTGCTAGCCTGCAGGCTGCATTGCAATACAATACCATAGAGACTGAAAAGCCCTGTATAGGTAAAAACTGGCACCGTGCCTTTAAGGCAGCCCTGGCTTCCATATCCCATCATGCCTCAGGGGTGACAGTTAGGTCAGTTGTTCTTTGCGGGACCGTAGTCCTAAACACAAAGATATATCCTTTCCATAATGAATAATACACTTCTTCTCATTTGCCTGGGGAGGCGGGTGGGTTGCTTATGACTTTGATGAGGATACCCCTGGAAGAGAACTAGGATTACAGGTAAGTAACTTATCCTTCTCTTCCAGGGGATCCTCATCAATAGTCAAAAGCACTGAATAGAGTAGCAAGCCCACCTTCCACCTGCAGGCAAATGAAAAAATGGTACCACACATGGAGTAAGAAAAATCATGAAAATGATTATGTATGGAACAGATTCCTCAAGGAGGCTTGTCCTACTTGAGTGTCTGCTCTGGTGTCCGAATCCAGACAATAATGTCTGGTAAAGGTGTGGACAAATCTCCAAGTGGCTGCCTTGCAGATCTCGGAGAGTGGGACATGATTGAGAAAAGCAGCGGTAGCCGCTTTTCCTCTTGTAGAATGCGCTTTAGGGCGCGCCACCAACGGTTTCTGAGCCAGTTGGTAGGCCAATGTAATACTTGAAACAATCCACCTAGCAATGGAACGTTTGGATGCAGCAAAGCCCATACGGACAACACCATAGTTCACAAACAATTGATCAGATTTCCTGACATTATTAGTCCTGTCTAGATAGAATTTTAGGACCCTTTTGACATCTAAAGAATGCAACGCCCTCTCTGCCGGAGAGGAGGGGTTGGGAAAAAAGGTTGGTAAGGAGATGGCTTGATTTACATGAAAGTCCGATACCACCTTAGGTAGGAATGAAGGATGAGTCCTCATCACTACCCTATTCAGATGAAACGTAGTGTAGGGTTCTTTAGAACAGAGGACCTGTATCTCACTGACCCTCCGTGCTGAAGTGATGGCTATTAAAAAGGCTGTCTTCCATGTGAGGTGCTGTAGGGTAGCCTTATGTATAGGCTCAAAAGGAGAACTCATGAGCCTTGACAGAACCAAGTTTAGCTCCCAGGAAGGAGAGGGAGGTCTAACAGGGGGATAGACTTTCTTGAGACCTTGCAAGAAATCCTTCACTACCTGCAACTTAAAGAATGACTGCTGCGAAGGCGAACGCCTCTATGCTGTAATGGCTGCTAGGTGAACTTTTATGGATGAAAATTTCAACCCTGCCCTCGCTAAATGTAGAAGATAGGGCACAATTACATCCTCCTGGCATTTTGTTGGATCATAATGATGCTGAGCACACCATATGTAAAATCTTTTCCACTTACAGAAGTAGGAGTGTCTTGTCGAAGGCCTCCTGGCTTCCTTCAGTATGGACATACACTCTTGAGGGAGGTTCAGATGGCCATACTGGAGGACTTCAGGAGCCATGCTGTTAAGCTCAGCGAGGGAAGGCTGGGATGGTAAATCTTCCCCTGCATCTTGGATAACAAGTCCGGCCTGCACGGCAGTCGTTTGTGGGGGCGGATCGACATGTGCAGGAGATCCGTGTACCACCACTGCCTCGGCCAGTCCGGTGCTATGAGGATCATCTTGGCAGATGAATTCTGCAGCTTGGTCACCACCTTGGGGATTAGTGGGAGAGGCGGAAACGCGTACACAAATATCATTGACCAATTGATCAAAAGGGCATTCCCTAGGGATCCTGGCCGATGGTATCTTGAGGCGAAGCCTCGGCATTTTGTGTTGTGCTCGTCCGCGAAGAGGTCCACTTGCGGACGCCCCCATTCCCCGAAGATGTCTTCTAACACCTCGTCGTTTAGTACCCAGTCCTCTGGTTCTTGAAAATGACGACTGAGTAAGTCCGCTTGCACATTGAGTTCTCCTGGTAGGTGCACCGCTTTCAACGAGATGTTCCTTGCTAGGATCCAGTGCCACAGGGACTGAGCTTCCAGCGAGAGCGTCCTGGATCGAGTACCCCCCTGCTTGTTCAGGTAGTACATTGTGGTGGTATTGTCCGTCTGTACTAGAATGGTACTCGTAGTGATCGCAGGCAGGAACGCTTTGAGGGCTAGGTGGACTGCCCTGAGCTCCAGCATGTTGATGTGGTACAACTGCTCGCTGCTGGACCATCGTCCCTGAGTTTGTAGAGACCCGAAATGCGCACCCCAGCCTTGAAGGGATGCGTCGGTGATTAAGGTCTGAGTTGGGGGTTCTTGATGGAAGGGGATCCCCACTTGTAGATTCAGTGGCTTCAGCCACCACTTGACTGACTGCCTGGCCGCTGAGGAAAGGCAAACTTTTTCTTCCCACAGGGAGTTCCTTTGATCCCATTTGTCCTCGAGATCTTGCTGGAGAGGACGCATCCTTAACCTGGCATTGGGCACTAGGAAAATGCAGGATGCCATGGCCCCTAGCAGAGATGAGATTTGTCTTGCCGACGACAGATTGTTGGATAGAATCTGTCTGCCTTTGAGGATAATGGATGACTGTCTTTCCTCCGAAGGAAACACTTTTCCTACTACGGAGTCTATAGTTGCACCCAGGTAGTGGATCCTCTGTGTTGGTGAAAAATTGGACTTTTTGGCATTCACTCTGAGACCCAACTTGCGACATAAGTTCAGGCAAAGCGACAGCTGCGATCGAACACTCTGAGGCGATGGACCCTTTATTAGCCAGTCGTCTAGGTAGGGATAGACGAAGACTCCTGCGCGCCTCAGAGCAGCCGCTACTACTGCCACGCATTTTGTGAATACTCGAGGAGCTGACTTCAGGCCAAATGGAAGAACCTTGAACTGATAGTGAGAGTTCCCTACCACAAACCTGAGAAATTTTCGATGATTCCGTAGGATGGGAATATGGAAATATGCGTCCTGAAGGTCCAGCGAACACATCCAATCGCCCAACCGGAGAAGAGGATATGTAGGAAGGTGGATATCTGACTATGGTTACCCCCAACTTTTTGCCTAGTGTCTAGCTGGTTTTTCGACTTAGTTGGCCTGAGATCCTGCCATTCAGGGTCTCAGGCTGTCTGCTCTCTCCTTAAAATGGACTCCATGTACCCTAGGTACATACACCATTGGTAAGGATCACCTTATTGGACCCTGTACAGTGTACCCTAGGTACCCAGGGCATAGGTGTACCCTAGGCCTCCCAGGGGCTGCAGCATGTATTATGCCACCCCTGGTCTGGCCTTCCAATCAGACACAACTGGCTGATCACTCAGCTGGGGCAAGGTCGTGTAATCACCCCTTGCTTAGATATAGTATATCTATATCTACCTTATATATAGACACAGGTGTACCTATCAGCCACTCCTATGGCAGGCCTTAACAATCCTGGAGGCAGAGTGCTTGGTAACATGTGAGATGGTGCTCTAGCATGAGCTGAGCCTGTCTGCAGCTTTCGGAACCATGTCCTTATAGCTGTTCTATGATATAGCCTACCATATACTCTTAAAGTGCCTTATAATCTTAAACGGTTATGGTAACTATGGTTTGGCTTTATCAAAACATGTCGTGTAAGGTGTCTAACACTTTGGAATAATACCCCCATACCATTTCTGGTGATGAGGATATTATTCCTCCCTTCTAGAGGGAGAGACATGTTAAAATCCTACTTTGCTGTTTAACTCTAACCAAAGCCTCAGCATCACAAAATGGATGCTGCTGCCACAGACACGAGTCTGACCTCCTGCTGCTGGGAGTGATCCCGGCAAGGGAGGCTTGGACAATAGGTTTCCTGCTTGGGGAGGTGCTAGCACCTCCCCAGACAGACTTTAGTGTATTGGGGCAGGGAGGGTTGAAAGGAATGAGACATGCCTGGGGCACACAAGGTGTCCCATGCATAGTCCAGTTCAAACCGGTGCTGGGGCACTCCAGCCCCAGTCCTGGCGCGAAACTGGACAAAGGGAAGGGGGTGTAACCACCCCCCTCCCAGGTCCCACCCATAAGGCGTGACCTAGCAGGTAACCCAGCCCCCCAGATTTGGATAAGAGTGGTAGCTGGGCCCCAGGAGATTAGATTATCCTGAACCTGCAACTTGAACAGAAACTCTGGACCTTCGACATTCGACGAAAGAAGAAGACTGAAGAATCTCCCTTGTGGCCAAGGAGTGGCTACCCTGTGCAAACAGGCACCATCAAGAGACTACCCTTTGCTTTGCTAAAGTTCTACGAGGGACCGACTGCAGAGCCCGACCAGAGCCTTGACTTCCAGACTTCTCCGACCCTGATCCACATCCACAGCCGAGCTGAGATTCGTGGAGGCGACGAGAGACGTGGGACCGGCTACCTGGGAAAAGTGGCGAGTATCTTCCAGCGCAGCTTCTGAGGCACCCTCGAAGTTGTGCACCGGGGATTGAGAAGCCCCACCCCCAAGCACCATCTGCACCGAAGATCAGCCCCCCACACTCCACGAGTCCTGCGTGGGGCCCTTCTGCATTTTCCTGCTTGCCGCGTCTGTCCGGTTGCTTGCCCGTTGGCTAGTGGCCTTTGTGACGACGCATCCAGAAATCTTCACTGCTGGTTTGGCTCCTCCAGACTGGCTCCCGCTTCCTTGAAAAAGAGAAGCACCCCAGACCTTCCTGGTCTGCACCAGAAGCAAGTCCTCCATTCTTCGTGGGTTCCGCTTGCCAAGGCTTGGTGAGTCCTAGTCCAACTTCGACGCCGCCGACAGCAAGAGCCTTCGTGGGACAACTCGCCTCCTGGTCCTGGTCGTCCTCGACGTTCCCTGGTCCTCGTGGCTGCAGCGACAAGCTTCACCTTCACCTGCAATCTTCACGACATCGCCTGGTTCCTTCCTGGTTCCACGTGGTCACTGGCTAGTGACCTTGACTCTGTCCCTTCTGCTTGCAGGTCTCCTCTCTTCTTGATCCCAGCCTTGGGATCCACCGGACACTCTTCACTGACTGCCTGTCAGCAACTTTCCTTCAGGCATCCATAGAAGTCCAAGACGGAACCCGACGCAAGTTCACACCTATGCACCCGCAGCCCGTGGGCTAGGTAAATTGGGTACTTCGGTGCTCACAAGGGTATTGACTATCCTAGGGTCTAGTTTCCGAGTCTCGACTTTCTAGCTATACCAGAAGTGTCCTAAAACTGCTTATTTCTAACTGCTAGTGATTCTATTGACTTTTACGCATTACGCTTGAGTGTTTCCACTCTGCACCTGAATCCCGTGGGCCTCCCACTTCCTAACTGTTGCTAGTGTAGTGTAGTCCCAGCGATTCCCTAGGCCTAGGCCTATCCTATTTCCGTGACAGTGGTCCTTATACCACTTACTTAGTATATGGTTTGCGTGGCCCCTAGGGCCTAACTGTATTACTTACCTGTGTGACTTAATGTATGCATAAATAAGACTGCGTTGTACTTACCTCTAATCTCATGAAGAGTGCTGAGGGTTTGACTAGAATAAATACACTTCATTTTATATATATATCTGTTGTGGTGTCATTTCATTTGGTATTCAAGGGATTATATATGGTATCACAGCTGGCTTCACATGCCATTCAGAGTTTAGCCTAAGACTGCTCTTGTCCATGCTACCACTAGGATAGCTGGTCTATAAGGTTGACTTTACAACCAATCACCATAAGGGTTGTTTGGACTGATATAAGGTGTACACTAGAACTAGTGACATCATACATCAGGCCAACTTCTCACATTGGTGGCAGCGATGGGATCTTAGCTTGCTGTTGTAATACCATTGTAATCTTGAGATACTAAATTGAAAGATCACACAGATATTGGTTAGGTACATATAACATAGATTATAATACCTAAGTCCTACTGGACTTAGTGGTTGTAGGTTGAAGGGAGTAACACACCCTGACTACAACTACTAGAGAGGTTTAGTAGATACAACTAGTGTAGGTAGGTGCACACACCACACCCTCACTAGAATCATGTCCCTGAATGGAGATCACACTGATACTCCCTCAGGAGAGGAGAATCCTGGACAGATTCCCTCTAGATATGATGCATTCACTTTCCAGGAGATGAGACAACTGTGTACCTCCAGGAGATTAAAACAGGGTTCCAACCCTACCCTTAGACAGCTAGTGGAGCTTCTGGAGGCCTATGATGCTGAAAGAGCTGCCAAGTATGGTGCCATAGCTGTAGATAAGGGTCTACCCACCACAGATGAGTCAGATGGGACTTCAGATGAAGAGGTAGACAGCCAGGGCCAAGTAGGAAGACTTAGCCAGGCTAACCTAAGCTTACATGGGAGTTTGCATGGGGTCCCCCCATACAGACCCCCAAGTGGGCTTACCCAGAGAAGCAGGAGAGACAGATCCCCTTCAAGGGAATCCATCCACTCCCATGTCTCTAGCATCTCTAATGCTTCCTCTCACAGGGGGATGACTTCCCCTGAGAGAAAGGAGCATGAAGCCAGAATGAGGGAAGCTAATCTGAGGATTCAGAGGGAAGAACTTGCCCTTGCCAAAGAGAAGCTTGCTCTGGCCAGAGAGCAAAACTTGTGTGGGTCAGAACCCACTGGTGGCAGCAACATTCCTAGAGATAGGGATAGGTCTTATGAACATAGAAACCTAAGCAAGATAGTCCCCCATATCCTGCCATTCAGGGTCTCAGGCTGTCTGCTCTCTCCTTAAAATGGACTCCATGTACCCTAGGTACATACACCATTGGTAAGGATCACCTTATTGGCCCCTGTACAGTGTACCCTAGGTACCCAGGGCATAGGTGTACCCTAGGCCTCCCAGAGGCTGCAGCATGTATTATGCCACCCCTGGTCTGGCCTTCCAATCAGACACAACTGGCTGATCACTCAGCTGGGGCAAGGTCGTGTAATCACCCCTTGCTTAGATATAGTATATCTAGATATACCTTATATATAGACACAGGTGTACCTATCAGCCACTCCTATGGCAGGCCTTAACAATCCTGGAGGCAGAGTGCTTGGTAACATGTGAGATGGTGCTCTAGCATGAGCTGAGCCTGTCCGCAGCTTTCGGAACCATGTCCTTATAGCTGTTCTATGATATAGCCTACCATATACTCTTAAAGTGCCTTATAATCTTAAACGGTTATGGTAACTATGGTTTGGCTTTATCAAAACATGTTGTGTAAGGTGTCTAACACTTTGGAATAATACCCCCATACCATTTCTGGTGATGAGGATATTATTCCTCCCTTCTAGAGGGAGAGACATGTTAAAATCCTACTTTGCTGTTTAACTCTAACCAAAGCCTCAGCATCACAAAATGGATGCTGCTGCCACAGACACGAGTCTGACCTCCTGCTGCTGGGAGTGATCCCGGCAAGGGAGGCTTGGACAATAGGTTTCCTGCTTGGGGAGGTGCTAGCACCTCCCCAGACAGACTTTAGTGTATTGGGGCAGGGAGGGCTGAAAGGAATGAGACATGCCTGGGGCACACAAGGTGTCCCATGCATAGTCCAGTTCAAACCGGTGCTGGGGCACTCCAGCCCCAGTCCTGGCGCGAAACTGGACAAAGGGAAGGGGGTGTAACCACCCCCCTCCCAGGTCCCACCCATAAGGCGTGACCTAGCAGGTAACCCAGCCCCCCAGATTTGGATAAGAGTGGTAGCTGGGCCCCAGGAGATTAGATTATCCTGAACCTGCAACTTGAACAGAAACTCTGGACCTTCGACATTCGACGAAAGAAGAAGACTGAAGAATCTCCCTTGTGGCCAAGGAGTGGCTACCCTGTGCAAACAGGCACCATCAAGAGACTACCCTTTGCTTTGCTAAAGTTCTACGAGGGACCGACTGCAGAGCCCGACCAGAGCCTTGACTTCCAGGCTTCTCCGACCCTGATCCACATCCACAGCCGAGCTGAGATCCGTGGAGGCGACGAGAGACGTGGGACCGGCTACCTAGGAAAAGTGGCGAGTATCTTCCAGCGCAGCTTCTGAGGCACCCTCGAAGTTGTGCACCGGGGATTGAGAAGCCCCACCCCCAAGCACCATCTGCACCGAAGATCAGCCCCCCACACTCCACGAGTCCTGCGTGGGGCCCTTCTGCATTTTCCTGCTTGCCGCGTCTGTCCGGTTGCTTGCCCGTTGGCTAGTGGCCTTTGTGACGACGCATCCAGAAATCTTCACTGCTGGTTTGGCTCCTCCAGACTGGCTCCTGCTTCCTTGAAAAAGAGAAGCACCCCAGACCTTCCTGGTCTGCACCAGAAGCAAGTCCTCCATTCTTCGTGGGTTCCGCTTGCCAAGGCTTGGTGAGTCCTAGTCCAACTTCGACGCCGCCGACAGCAAGAGCCTTCGTGGGACAACTCGCCTCCTGGTCCTGGTCGTCCTCGACGTTCCCTGGTCCTCGTGGCTGCAGCGACAAGCTTCACCTTCACCTGCAATCTTCACGACATCGCCTGGTTCCTTCCTGGTTCCACGTGGTCACTGGCTAGTGACCTTGACTCTGTCCCTTCTGCATGCAGGTCTCCTCTCTTCTTGATCCCAGCCTTGGGATCCACCGGACACTCTTCACTGACTGCCTGTCAGCAACTTTCCTTCAGGCATCCATAGAAGTCCACGACGGAACCCGACGCAAGTTCACACCTATGCACCCGCAGCCCGTGGGCTAGGTAACTTGGGTACTTCGGTGCTCACAAGGGTATTGACTATCCTAGGGTCTAGTTTCCGAGTCTCGACTTTCTAGCTATACCAGAAGTGTCCTAAAACTGCTTATTTCTAACTGCTAGTGATTCTATTGACTTTTACGCATTACGCGTGAGTGTTTCCACTCTGCACCTGAATCCCGTGGGCCTCCCACTTCCTAACTGTTGCTAGTGTAGTGTAGCCCCAGCGATTCCCTAGGTCTAGGCCTATCCTATTTCCGTGACAGTGGTCCTTATACCACTTACTTAGTATATGGTTTGCGTGGCCCCTAGGGCCTAACTGTATTACTTACCTGTGTGACTTAATGTATGCATAAATAAGACTGTGTTGTACTTACCTCTAATCTCATAAAGAGTGCTGAGGGTTTGACTAGAATAAATACACTTTATTTTATATATATATCTGTTGTGGTGTCATTTCATTTGGTATTCAAGGGATTATATATGGTATCACAGCTGGCTTCACATGCCATTCAGAGTTTAGCCTAAGACTGCTCTTGTCCATGCTACCACTAGGATAGCTGGTCTATAAGGTTGACTTTACAACCAATCACCATAAGGGTTGTTTGGACTGATATAAGGTGTACACTAGAACTAGTGACATCATACATCAGGCCAACTTCTCACAGGATATATTTGGTGGAGCGCCAGCATGCAAAAATTTTCCTTTCTTATGTGTTTGTTCAGTATCCGTAAGTCCAAAATGGGTCTGAACTCTACCTTCACACTCCTTTTTTGAATCAGAAAGTATCTGGAGTAAACTCCCTTTCCTCTTTGGTTTTTGGGTACTTTTTCTATTGCAGATTTGAGCAGAAGAGTCGCCACCTCTTCTCTGAGCTGCTTTAGATGCTGGGATGAATGAACAGGAGGAATCGATGGAGGGTGGCTTCGGAAACGAAGCGAGTACCCATGACGCAGTATATTCAGAACCCACTTGTCCTTTGTGATGGATTGCCACTCTGGAAGATGATGCGCAACACTTCCTCCCACCGGAGCGGTGGACAGCATCGGAGGAAGCGGTTCCTCATTGCTTCCCTGGAGCCTTGTTTCCAGCGTTTGACTGCCTGTTGTTACCACGTCCCCTGGATGGTCTGCGGGACTGGTATTGCTGTTTCTTTTGACCTTGCTGGTCCTGGTTCTTCTGCCACTGAGGGGTTTGAACCCTCTCTGCTGGTAGTTACGCCTATCGTTTGCCCTGCGGCGTCGAAACTCTTTCCTCTTTTCAAGCCCGACGGCTTTCATGGTCTCCAGCTCTGCCTTCATACGGGCCATTTCTTCGCCTGCATGAGACCCAAAAAGTGAACTACCCGAGAAAGGCACATTTAGTATTCTCGCCTGCGCTTCCGGCTTCAAGGCCGTCAATCTGAGCCAAGATGATCTTCTGGCTGTGATTCCATGGGCATAAGAATGCGCTGCTAGGGTTGCCCCATCCGCCGCTGCACTTATCACCTGGTTAGAAACCAGACTTCCCTCGTGCAAAATTTCTTCAAAATCCCGTCTGTCCTCTGATGGAACTTTTTCAATGAACCTCTGGAGAGAGTCCCATAATGATCTATCATAGCGCCCCAGAAGCGCTGAGGCGCTGGCCACCTTTAAGCTAGAAGATGCCGAGCCGCAAACTCTCCTCCCCCAAGAGTCTTGCGTCTTACTGTCCTTATCTGGGGGCACCGTTGAAGACCCAGCTACTGCATGCGTCGTTCTGGCAGCAGCGGTGATGACAGAATCCGGTGGAGGATCTGATCTTAGACACAGAGGATCTTCCGGAGCCGGACGGTACTTTTTTAGAATCCGCGCCGGCGCAGATTTGGTGGTCGCTGGCGTGAGAAAAATATCCATTACTGGTTGTAGCAAACCAGGGACTAATGGCAACAGTGGGCGTGACACTGCTCGTTCATGAAGAGTTTCAAAGATTATGGAGGAGGTGATCTCCTGAACCGGCATTGGGATATTTAATTTTGTAGCTCCTCTACACAACACTTCCTGAAAAGTAGAGATATCATCCACCGGAGATACCCTAGAGGGTGGTGTATCCGAGAGTGTCGGCGAATAATCCCTTCTGGATGATCTAGATGACGGGGAGGAGGAAGGGGTCCTACAGCACCTTCTCTCCGATCTGGTCGACTCTCTCCTGTGAGAGGAGGATCTGGATCGCCTCCTTGGTGTTCGAGAGCGACGTCGAAATTCTCTTCCCCGAGAACGTGATCTGACCGGTCTCGCTGGGAAGTCCATGTCTCTTAACCTTGTTAGTGAGGCCTTAACTGCGTAAGACATAGCCGAGTCCTGAGGCATCTCTCTCGCGGGACTTTGAGGTACAGCATTTCCCTCTTCCAGTGGACTATTTTCTCTTGCAGGCACTGGAGATTGATGCACAATTTCCGGTGACTCGGATCTTGAACTCGAGCCCTCTGATCCTGAAGGCGAGATAGATATAGGACGTGGTGAATCATGTTCAGAAGTTGTATACACCAGTCTATGAGGGGATTTACGCCTTGAGACTGGCCGGATCGTAAGGCGAACATGCGACACCTCCTGAGAACCCTCTGCAGAGGGCTGCCTCGACGGTGATAGGCCTATCACCGGAGACTTGGAACTTGACTCCTCGAGGATCGGTGGAGATTTTTCTTGCCTCGACGTCGAGAACCTCGTCGTCGACGGAGGGCTTGGTCTGAACGGAGGTCTAGACCCCGACGGGGAATCTCGCCTCGACGTTATGGACTTCTCCAAAGCCTTGGAGACCTGTGAGGACGGAGGCACCTGCCTCGACGTCGACTCCGACGGAGGTTCCTGCCTCGACGTCGGTCTTGACGGAGGCGCCTGCCTCGACGTAGAATGCTCCGACGACTAATGCCTTGACGTCGCAAGTCTCTTCATCGACGATCGATCTTTTCTCGACGGCGATCTTGGTCTTGACGGCGATCTTGGTCTCGACGTCGACGTAGACTTCGGAGTCGAACGCCTACGAACCTCTTGCGACGTCGACTGATCTCTTGCAGTTCTCGACGTCGAACGATGTCCTTCCTTCGACGTCGAACGATGTCTCTGTCTTGACGTCGAGCGATCCTCTCTTGACGTCGAACTGTGACGCCGATCCCTCGACGCCGATCGAAGTCGCCGACGACGAACGCATCCGCTTCGTCACTGTATCTAAAGTCGACGACGATTTTCTTTTTGCAGCATGACTACCCCTGGACTCCTCACCTCTCAGCGACGATCCCGCCGCTGGAGTCTTCGACGCCGAGCCCGACGCCGATGGGGAGCAAACAGGGACCAGCTGCCTCGACGTCGACCGTTCTGATAAGCCGTAGAGTCTAATCCTCTCTCTCTCTCCTTTAAAGTCCTTTTGGAAAGGTCTTTACAATGATGACATGTAGCTGGAGAGTGAGAATCCGGCAGGCAGACAATACACACCTCATGTGTGTCTGAAGAGGCCTTCTTTTTTCCACAAGATGGACATGGAATAAATAAAGAAGGCATATTTCTGACAAAAATTGCAGAAAATCAGTCAGAAAAATACAGGATACTAACTTCCTCCCAGATATTAATAAGAGGAAGTCCAAAAAATTACTATAATGCAAATAATTCTTGACTAAAAAGTCAAAAAAGAAGAGAGCTGAATTCCAGGGTCCTGACTGAAGGAGCCGGAAAGAACAACTGACCTAACTGTCACCCCTGAGGCATGATGGGATATGGAAGCCAGGGCTGCCTTAAAGGCACGGTGCCAGTTTTTACCTATACAGGGCTTTTCAGTCTCTATGGTATTGTATTGCAATGCAGCCTGCAGGCTAGCAATGTGTTGTAGATCTGTGTTTCCCACAGTTTTCTCTTTTTTGCTTTCTCATGAGTGTTTACCTCATTAAAAAAAAAAAAAAAGAGATTTAGGTGTTTTATTATACCTATATGTATTATTGGATGTGTATTTATACATTGCCTAGCCTTTTTTTATAGGGGCTGCATTTGCTTGAAAAAAATGATATATGTTTATACATATAGAGAGCTGTATATATGTATGTTTTTTACATATATAATTTTATTATTTCCGGGGTCCCCGCACATGGGCGGGAATATTCAGTGCTTATGACTATTGATGAGGATCCCCTGGAAGAGAACTGGCTGATCACTCAGCTGGGGCAAGGTCGTGTAATCACCCCTTGCTTAGGTGTAGTATTCCTATACCTACCTTATATATAGACACATGTGTACCTATCAGCCACTCCTATGGCAGGCCTTAACAATCCTGGAGGCAGAGTGCTTGGTAACATGTGAGATGGTGCTCTAGCATGAGCTGAGCCTGTCTGCAGCTTTCGGAACCATGCCCTTATAGCTGTTCTATGATATAGCCTACCATATACTCCTAAAGTACCTTATAATCTTAAACGGTTATGGTAACTATGGTTTGGCCTTATCAAAACATGTCGTGTAAGGTGTCTAACACTTTGGAATAATACCCCCATACCATTTCTGGCAATGAGGATATTATTCCTCCCTTCTAGAGGGAGAAGACATGTTGAAACCTACTTACCCGGTTAAAGTTAACCAGAGCCCCAGCATCACAAAATGGATGCTGCTGCCACAGACACAAGTCTGACCTCCTGCTGCTGGGAGTCCTTCCAGCAAGGCAGGCTTGGACAATAAATTTCCTGCCTTGGGAGGTGCGAGCACCACCCCAGACAGGACTTAGTGTATTGGGGGCAGGGAGGGATGAAAGAAACTAGACACTGCCTGGGGCACACAAGGTGTCCCATGCATAGTCCAGTTCAAACCGGCGCTGGGGCACTCCAGCCCCAGCTCTGGCGCGAAACTGGACAAAGGAAAGGGGGTGTAACCACTCCCCTTCCTGGTCCCACCCATAGGAGGGACATTGCAGGTAGCCCAGCCCACTAGCCCAGTATATCAGTAGGTAGCTGAGCCCTGCTAAATTAGATTATCCTGAATCTGCAACTTGAACAGAAACTCTGGACCTTCGACATTCGACCTCAGGAAGAAGACTGAAGAAATCTCCCTTGTGGCCAAGGAGTGACAACCCTGGGCAACCAGGCACCATAAAGCGACCGCTGCTTGCTTTGCAACTGATCCTACGAGGGACGACTGCAGAGACTGACCAGCGCCGAGACTTCCAGACACCTCTGAACCAGATCCACCTCTACAGCAAAGCTGAGACCCGTGGAGGCGATGAGGGACGTGGGACCGGCGACTTGGGAAAAGTGGCTAGTAACTGACTAGCGCGACTTCTGAGGCTTTCTCGAGGCTGTGCTTGGGGAATTGAGAAGCCCCCATCCCGAGCACCATCTGCAAAGAAGATCAGCTCCCCACACTTCACGTGTTCTGCGTGGGGCCCTTCTGCACCTGAGTTGCTCGACGTGTTGTCCGGTTGCTGGCCCGTTGGCTAGTGACCTCTGCGACGACGAACCTTTGATTTCATCTTGCTGGTCCGGCTCCTCCAGACTGGCACCCGCTCCTCTGTGAAAGAGAAGCACCCCAGACCTTCCTGGTCTGCACCAGAAGCAAGTCCTCCATTCTGCGTGGGTTCCGCTTGCCAAGGCTTGTTGGGTCCCAACTCGACATCGACGCCGCCGACAGCAAGAGCCTTCGTGGGACAGCTCGCCTCCTGGTCCTGGTCGTCCTCGACGTCTCCTGGTACCCGTGGCTGCTGCGACAAGCTTCACCTGTTCACCTGCATCTGCACGACATCGCCTGGTTCCTTCCTGGCTCCTGGCTGGTGACCTAGACTCTGTCCCTTCTGCTTGCAGGTATCCTTCCTTCTTGATTCCATCCTTGGGATCCACCGGACACTCTTCACTGACTGCCCGTCAGCAACTTTCCTTCAAGCATCCATAGGAGTCAACGACGAAACCCGACGCAAGTTCACACCTATGCACCCGCAGCCCATGGGCTAGGTAACTTGAGTACTCTGGTGCTCACAAGGGTATTGACTATCCTAGGGTCTAGTTTCCAAGTCTCGAACTCCTAGCTATTCCAGAAGTGTCCTAAAACTGTTAATTTCTAATAACTACTATTCCTATCGACTTTTACGCATTACGCGTGAGTGTTTCCACTCTGCACCTGAATCCCGTGGCCCTCCCACTTCCTAACCTTTGGTAGTATAGTGTAGCCCCAGCGATTCCCTAGGCCTAGGCCTATCCTGTGTTCGTGACAGTGGTTCTTATACCACTTACTTAGTATATGGTTTGCATGGCCCCTAGGGTCTAACTGTATTACTTACCTGTGTGACTTAATGTATGCTTAAATAAGACTGTGTTGTACTTTCCTCGAATCTCATAAAGAGTGCTGAGGGTTTGCCTAGAATAAATACATTCTATTTTTATATATATCTGTTGTGGTGTCCTTTCATTTGGTATTCAAGGGATTACAAATGGTATAACAGCTGGCTTCACATGCCATACAGAGTTTAGCCTAAGACTGCTCTTGTCCATGCTACCACTAGGATAGCTGGTCTATAAGGTTGACTTTACAACCAATCACCATAAGGGTTGTTTGGACTGATACAGGGTGTACACTAGAATTAGTGACATCATATATCAGGCCAACTTCTCACAGACGACAAGCGGGGCCGCATCACCCGCGGAGAGTCCACGCACCCGGTAGGCCAGAAACCAGCCCCCGGAAGCAAACTGCGACACTTACCCACCGGGGAGCGACGCTCACGTGACATCGGAGAAGGGCAAAGACGACGACCCCGGCCGTATCTGAAGCCGTCAGCCGAAGCAGACCGAGGGGAGGACATCGACCTGGAGAGACGCGCCGACAGAAGTTTCATCCGGCGCTCCCGCCGCGACTTCGGCTTCAACTGTTGGCACGCCGCACAATCTGTGGTGCCGTGATCCTCTCCCAAACACCACATACAAATGAGGTGAGGGTCCGTCGCCGACAGAAGACGCCCACAAAACGTGCAAGTTTTAAAGCCCGAAGGCATTCGCACACTGTTCCGTTCCAAAAGGAAATGGAAGATAAAGGGGCCCTAAACAGGCCCGTAGCAAGGATCGGATCCGCGTTGCACGCGGAAAAGGAATAAACTGACGTAGGCGCGCCGAGGCGGGTTTTATGTGACCTCGCTGACGTCACGTACGCAGACGACGCCTCGGCGGAGTCGCATGATGTTTCCCCGCCCCCCAGCGCGCAGGGATGCTGTGGCAAAAAGGTTTCCGGATCCAGTCTCACGTCTGGGGATAATTCTACGTGAACGAATCTGCGGCTAGTAGTCTCTATCAGATGCAATGATAGAAACAGCAAAATACCTGATGGGCGCCACACTATACTAAGCACAGATTGTTTGCGTAGGTGTTTTTAAGCTACACAATTACATCGCCACGCCCCTTTGGGCTTTGGGAGACCCCCAAGTTTTTTCACCCCACTTAAAGCCCTACAGCTAAGATCAGGGGCATTCTGAAGAATCAACTCACGTGGCAGGTGTCTCCAGGATCATTGGAAGCCCGTCGAAGCGTGGCTCGTTCAGGATGTGGCGGAAGCCATCCAGGCCAATGTGACCCCGCCCAATGTTCTGGTGCCGATCCAGGTGACAGCCCAGGGCACCTGAGGGAAGAGAGGCAGGCCGGGAGTCAGGACACAAGTTCAGAGAAGCAACCCCCTCCGCAGTCCTCCACCACTCAAGTCCCTCAACCGCAATTAAAGCAGCCTGTCAGTTGCAAAAAAAAGGGGCGAGTGTCTAAACTGCAGACTGTGAAAACACCAGTCTCGAGTATTGGACTTTGTTTTCCGTCTTCATCCAAACATCTGAGTCTGCACACAAATTACTGCTAATACACCTAAGCCTCAGTTTCATTAACTGTCAAAATGTGGAGGCTTGCATGTGGGCGGAACACGAGTACTCAACTCTATGGAAGATTCGCCATGCTCGCTGTCTGGGGATCCAGCCTTCAAAAGTGATCTTAGGTCCCTAGAGCCAATTCACAGAAATGTAGATACATGTTACTGCTCCCCTGTGAGCAGATCAGTAGAGAGAGTTTTATAAATGTTATGACATTACCTTAATGGTATCAAGGAAATTAAGAATCCTTGCTCTCCAAGAATGAATTAAAATTGGTGATACTCAGTAAAAACTATTTTCTAAAAGTTCCTCCATATTGTTCTCAATTTATAGCATCAGATTGCGGCAGTAAACCCACCCAGTTGATCACAAAAGTGTTGCACACCAGATTTTGTTTAATACACTGTCCTAGTCTGTATAGTAAATGTGTGTTGTGGGGTAAAAAATTCCCACTCGCTGAGTTCATTGAATAGCAGTTAGCAATATCATCACCCAGCCCTACTCCCAATATTTATATTCGATCTATGTAGCAATGTTTCTCTTTTCACATTTTCACTGTCAGTGTGTTGAGGAGCTGGTGTTAACATACAATCTAGTGCCGTCCCTGTCGAGAGTAGGTAAACCATTCTTGTCCAAGCATGCAGTGAAGAAGCCATTTTGATATATCCTGAAAGCATGCTCTGTCAAAACTACCCGACCTTATACACTGCACCCTAAGATCGCATCTTCATCAGAGGTCTCAGGTGTTGATTATTTTAGAAGCCTAAAACTTTATAATGTGCAATTTCTTTTGTGTGTGCTCTGAAAATGTCGAGGCAGCATTCACATCTTATACTGACATGCTTAGAATATTCCTCACACCTGGAGAGGCCTAAAATAGGATTCAGATGATCAACCCATTCCAAAGATGAAAATGTTACTTACTGTAACTGTAGTTCTCAGTATTGGAATCTTTCATAGATTCAAATGCTTGAATCATACCCCCTCGTTAGATGGGAGTCCCTGATACCATATAATAGTAATACAATGTTAAAGATAGAGCATGAAGGCCCTATGCCTTTCAATGTTGCAACCTTTCATAACTTATGTACAAAAGAGACCAAACTTATACTTCAGCCAATCAGGCTGCTTTGCCCTCTAGAACATTCCTAATAGAAGCTCCAGTCCCTCAGAGAACCACTTAAAGGAGGGAAAGGTGAGCTTCTCAGGGGAGGTGGGTGGGTAGCATGTGAATCTATGAAAGATTCCAATACTGGAGAACTACAGTTACAGGTAAGTAACTTATTTTCCTACTCCAGTATTGGAACTTTCATAGATTAACATGCTTGAACCAGAGTATAAAGCAGTAGTGAGGCACATTGAACTGTGAGTGGTTAAGAATACCATTCTATAAAGATATTCCTTTTACATAGAATAAACAAAGCGATTACCATGAACGTCTCTTATAATATTTCGCTGAAAATATGACATTTCAGTATACTGGAAAGACAGAAAAGACATTATATTATAGGCATTGTGCGGAATAACTTGACCTGTAATCTGTGGTTCTCCAGTATTGGTGTCTTTCATAGATTCACATGCCTGAATCATTCCCCGTCGTCGGAGTGGGAGTCCCACGGTACATAAAAAAAAGCAATAATTATGCATATAATAACCAAAAAACCTTGGTAACATAAAACCAGGAAGTAAAGTAGCCCTAAGCTACAAGAAAAAACTTCCACACTTATGACTATCATAGTCATTATGTATACTCCAAACTGCAGCCAATCAGGCGACAGCACCCACCAGAATGTTCTCCCCAGAGGCTCAGGCTCTCAGATTTTCTCGCACAGGAGTGAACCAAAGTATGATAGCCTTAACCAGCCTCTGAGGGGAGGTGGGCAGGTTGCATGTGAATCTATGAAAGATACCAATACTGGAGAACCACAGATTACAGGTAAGTAACTATTGTTCTTCTCCAGTATTAGGGTGTCTTTCATAGATTCACATGCCTGAATCAGAGTAGATAGCAGTACAGAACATAATGCTCGTAAGACTCCCTTTGTACCATAGTATATATACATATCTATATATATATATATATATATATATATATATATGTAAAAACGGTATATAAATACATATCATCATCATCATCATCATGATCTTTATTTCGGTCAGTTTAGACCATAAAAGAATGCAACAATTATACAATTATACATTACACAATAAGAAGGTTGCAATTGAAAGAGTAAAAAACAATCAGAAAACAATTTGGTTAAAATCATCGAAAATATTCAAGAACCCATATTAGTCTTAATACAGCGATTGCGGATACGCCACATTGCTGTTAGGAATTTTGCGACTGCAAATACAATATGGGCAGATAAATCTGTCTTTAAAATTCTATAAGCTGGAAGATAGTGCCTGAAACCAAGATTTTTGAGGAGAGGGACAAGCCAATAGTTTCTAGCTCTTTGGTAGACTGGACAAAAAAATATAATGTGCAGGTCATTCTCTCGCGGATGTGCACATGCTGGGCAATGCGCCGGAAGCTGGGGTTTGGTCCAGCGAGCGGTGTATTCCCTGAGGGGAAGAGTGCCGTATCGCCACTGCATGTATAACTTCCTAGTATTTTGAGGGCCTACATCGTCAAAGACGGGCTCTAGGTGATATGAATCTTTAAATCCAAGGAAGTAGTTGGATAAGGACCCCTCAGGTGAGCTCTCAATTGAGACACGTAGCTTGTGCTCATAATAAATCTTTGCAATAGATTTGCGATAGATCTTGCAACATGCGTTTCCTGGATTAACCCACAATTCTGGTCTTCCTAACATTTCAAATGTTTGCTTAATGTAGTTTAACCATGGGATCTTGCAACATGCGTTTCATGGATTAACCCACAATTCTGGTCTTCCTAACATTTCAAATGTTTGCTTAATGTAGTTTAACCATGGGATTTGTACCGCTTTAGATAGGCGCAAGATCTCTGCGAGCTCAGCTCTATAATTAGCTAATTCCGGCGTACTCCAAATTTTGATACATATATCATGCAATGAAGAACCAGAATTGTCATAATCCTACATAAATACATTTGTGTTCAACATATGCAGAACAATTTCATGACATAGAAACAGTATGTAATAAGCATCTAAAAAAGAGCATAGTGGAGGAGGGAGAACAGAGGCTCACCTTATTTAAAATGATTGCGGAGAACAGCTTGTCCCACCGACGCATCTGCATCGCTTGAGGCCTCCAAACAGTAGTGCTTGGTAAAAGTGTGTCTGTTGGACCAAGTTGCCGCTCTGCAGATTTGATGAAGAGGCACACCGGCAAAGAGAGCGGTAGTTGAAGAAGTTGGTCTCATAGAATGCGCCCTAGGTGTTGTCTGCAACGGTCTTCCCGCCTGTTGATGGCATAGATAAATTGCAGCAGAAATCCAACAAGCTATGGTCGGTTTGGAAACAGAATATCCTTGACGTAGTCTACCATAGGCCACAAACAGTTGGTCCGATTTACGGATTATTGCAGTCCGTTGTAAATAGAACTTGAGACATCTTCTGATGTCAAGGGAATGCAAGGCCCTTTCCGCAGGTGTCAGCAGATTTGGGAAGAAGGTCTTAAAAATTATTGGTTCATTAAGGTGGAAGTCCGCAGGTACTTTTGGCATGAAGCTGGGATTGGTGCGTAGCACTACTGATTTTGAGGTGAATTGAAGAAAAGGTGGCTTAATAGTGAAAGCTTGAATGTCACTGACTCTCCTTGCTGATGTTAGAGCCAATAGCAAAGAAACTTTCCATGAAAGGAACTTTAAGTCCGCTTTAGGAATAGGTTCAAAGGGGTGCCGCATAAGTTGTGTAAGCACTACATTAAGATGCCAGGATGGAGGTGGACGCCGAATAGGGGGAAACATCCAAAACAATCCCTTGAAGAATTGCTGAATGACTATTTGAATAAAGAGAATTAAAACCATCCTGCCGAAACCTTGAAATCGCCGCCAAGAACACTTTCAAAGTAGAATGGGATAGGCCCGATTTTGCCAAGTGAAGAAATAACGGTAACATTTGTTCTGGTTTGGCATGAATCGGATGTATATTGACAGATTGACACCACATGCAAAATCTCTTCCATTTTAGCTTGTACGTTTTAATAGAAGCAGGCGCTCGAGCATTAGCTAAAACGTCCTGACAGTCCGCAGGAATATTTAGGTGTGCGAATTCAAGGTGCTGAGGAGCCATGCTGCTAATCTCAAAGATGCTGAGTCCGGGTGACAGATCCGTCCGTTCTGCATGGACAGAAGGTTCGGTATTGGTTGAAACTGTATGGGATCGCACTCCGAGAGAAGGAGAAGTTTGGTTAACCAGTATTGGCGAGGCCATCTGGGAGCAATGAGTATCACGCGGCAAGGTTGTTTCTTGATCTTGCGGAGATCCCTGGGAACCAACGGAATCGGAGGAAAGGCGTAGGCATATATCTGCGACCAATTCATCGAAAACGCATTCCCGCATGAGTCGTTGTGGAGAACCCAACTTGCAAAGGATGGGCATTTGCGGTTCTGGCTGGTCGCAAACAGGTCTAGATCGGGGTGGCCCCACTCTCGAAAGACTCGGTTTAAAGTTGGTTGATGTAGCTCCCACTCGTGATTGTATATTGTTGACCTGCTGAGGGAATCCGCTAGAACATTGGAGACTCCTGGAACATGAATAGCTGAAAGGCTGATCTTGTGACGAATCGCCCAGTCCCAGATCTCTTGAGCATGTTGAGATAGTAGGGCTGACTTCGTCCCTCCCTGCTTGTTCAAGTAATGCATACTTGTAGTATTGTCTGTTCGAATTAGTACTGAGGCTCCCCAAATTACGGTTCGAAATGACTTCAGGGCCAAGAAAATGGCTCGCAACTCCAGAAGATTGATATGCCACTTCTTTTGTTGGAAGCTCCACCTGCCGTTGACCATCATCCCTTGAAGGTGCGCCCCCATCCCTCGAGGGAAGCATCTGTGGTTATAGTGAAATTCGGCAGTTCGACCAGGAATGCACATCCTTCCCTTACGTTCTTTATTTGAGTCCACCAAAGGAAGGCTTCTTGCATCCGAGGAGTGATGCAAACGATATAATCGAAAGACCCCGAAATCTGCAACCATTGAAGGTTGAGTTCTTCTTGCAATGGTCTAATTCTGAAACGGCAAAGGGATGCAGGATGAAATCATCCCTAGGAAAGACTTGTACAGACGGACTGAAACGCACTCTTTTGATAGCAATAAACGAGCTAGTTTGCAGATCTTGAGTTGTCTTTCTTTTGAGACGAAGGCCTGAGTTAGCTGGGTGTCCAATGTGGCTCCCAAGAAAGGTCTTTCTCTGTGATGGAATCAGATGAGATTTTTCAAAGTTTATGGAGAGACCCAGAGATTGGAACAGTGACAGACATCTCTGAACATGTGCGTTTGTGGTTTGAAAAGAATTCGCCTCGATAAGGTAGTCGTCCAAGTATGGGAACATTTGAATTCCTTCCAGACGAAGGTGTGCAGCCACCGGTGCTAGGACCCTCGTAAACACACCGGGTGCTGACCGTAGACCAAACGGAAGGACTCTGAATTGAAGTCTCTGCCAGCAACTCTTTTTTTTTTATTGATTTTTTGCATTTACAGAAGAACAACCAAGTTCAAGACATTCATATACAAATCAGAGCTTTGGCAGTATACCGACATTCCGTACAAATAAAAAACAACCCATATGCCAGCACACAGCATTACAAGAATTCGGCACTAGAGAGATACACAGACATGGCACCACATCCAAGGGCATCCTACAGGAGGATGAACAATACAGTGGCTCGCCAAGCCCCAGAGAGGACAAATTATAATTACCTATCTACCCCACCTTTCCTCACCCATTTGATACTGTTAGCAGATAGGCAGTGAGTGGACCCCAAATATCACGAGGCCTGGACGTAGTTGGCAATTCCTCAGCATAACACGCTAGTTGGTCCCGACAATATGTCAGGTCCTGCAACCAGAGCTTGGTAGATGGCGCGGCCCTACTCCCCCAACCCATGGACACTCTGCGTTTAGCAAGTAATAAGGATATAGCTACAAATTTCCTATGAGTGGGCATGATGCTCGATACAGCACCCAAGAGACAAAGCTGCGGAGCACAAACTATGGTGAGCCCCACCATCTTCTGCAGAATTTGCGTGATGGACCTCCAGTACTCCTGTACCTTTGGGCAGTCCCTTGCTAAATGATAGAAACTGGCACCTGAGGCGCCACAGCGCTTGCACTGGTCAGAATCCCACAATCCATACTTATACAGCTGAGCTGGAGTATAATACAGTTGGTGTAAATATTTGAAGTGAACCAGTCGCAGGTTCCCATTCGCTGTCAACTGGCCCGTCAGACGACAGCAGGTAGCCCATTCTTGTTCAGAGAGTGGTTCAGGGAGAGCATCATTCCATTTAGATAACGCGAACATTTCCATTGCGGCCACCTCCCCTTGGGACGCATTATATAGTCTTGTGACTAACTTGGCTCTAGATGTAGTAACGTATATAAGTTGCAGTGCTTCTAATGTCTGTGGTTCTGCAGGGAATTGTGGATATAGCATACGCACAGCCGAGCGCAGCCTAGCCTAAACAAACAACTGCATGGGTTTGGCGCTCCCCCCTATGGGTACATTGTCTGACGTTACAAACTGCCCCCCAGGAAACGCATCCGCCATGGTGTTAAGACCCATGTCACAAAGAATTCTTAACGCACCAGCTTCTTGTGTGACAGAGAGCGCGGAGTGGTGCAATAAGGGCATGCCGGGGGCATATAACGGCACTTTCCCTTCCCGCTTTCCCAGCTCACGCCAGGCCCTAGCTGTAGTTTGGACAGTATCAAATTCCCCTTTCTCACAGACTCTATATTTGTTAACTATCATAGCTTTACGTGGCAAGGGGTGTACCGCATCAGCCTCCACCACTACGTGCGGTATATAAGCCGGGTTATGCTGCCAATAATATGCATAATGGGCCTGCGCACAGAGATAGTATAAATGAAAGTCTGGCGCTGCAAACCCTCCTCGCTCATACGGAAGTGTAAGTGTTTCCCATCTAAGACGAGGCTTTTTACCTCCCCACGCCAGCGTGATCAAGAGAGAGCGAAGCTGACCAAAAAAATGCTGTGTTAGCTGCACGGGTATGTTTAAAAATAGATATAAAAAGCGTGGTAGTACTATCATCTTCATGAGTGCTATGCGATCTGCAAAGGATAGCGGTAGTTTAATCCACCTACTAATTTGCCCCTCAAGTCGCGTGACGGCCGTACCATAGTTAGATTGTACAACCGTTTGGGGATCCCCATGAAGCCAGATGAACAAGTTACTTACCTTCGGTAACGATGTATCTGTAAGAAACATTAGTTAGTTAGATTCCTCACCTTAGAATATCCCCAGGCGTCAGGCTGGATCCGGAAAGATTTTTGTAGCAATACCCCTTGCGCGTCGCTAGGCGTCATCTGCGGCTCCACGTCCGTCATTGGCGTCGTGCGCCGGAATGATGTCGTCGGAGTACTTAGACGCCGCCCTCGCGCGCTGACGTCAGTTCTTGTACATAGCTTTCCGCACCAGGAACGCAGAGCCATGCAAGAGACCGACACTGGTGCCAAAAAGTCTAGGGCCCTGAACAGGATGACCTTAACCCTAGATGTCGGTTCGCAGAGCGGGGAGGATGGGTGGGTCGGTGAGGAATCTAACTAACTAATGTTTCTTACAGATACATCGTTATCGAAGGTAAGTAACTTGTTCATCTGAAAGAAACACGTTAGTTAGATTCCTCACCTTAGAATAGATACCCCAGCAATACCAACCCCGGTGGAGGGTCTGCGAACCAAGAATACACCAGAAAGTCCTGGAGAACAGAACGGCCAAAGAAGCCATCTCTCCGGACTTGGCTGTCCAGGCAATAGTGCTTGGCGAACGTGTGCAGTGAGGCCCACGTCGCCGCCTGACAGATGTCCTGCAAGGGAACTCCCCGTCCCAGGCAGTAGTCGCCGCTGTGGCCCGGGTGGAATGGGCTCTCAGCCCAACAGGAGGGTCCTTTGTCGCCAAGGAGTAACAAACCTTTATACACAAGATGACCCACCGTGAGATGGTCCGCTTGTGTACAGCCCTCCCCTTCTTAGCACCTACGTATCCAACAAAAAGTTGGTCGTCCACCCGGAACTGTCTGGTGCGGTCCAAATAAAAGGACAGCGCACGTTTGGGGTCCAGACGGTGGAGTCTCTCTTCCTCTTTCGAAGGATGCGGAGGCGGAAAGAAGGTGGGCAAAGTGACGATTGCCCGATGTGAAAGGGGGTCACCACTTTCGGAAGAAAAGAAGGACGAGTCCGGAGGACAACCTTGTCCGGATGAACAGAAAGAAAGGGAGGTTTAGATGACAGAGCCTGGAGCTCACTCACCCGTCTAGCTGAGGTGATAGCTACCAGGAAAGCAGTCTTAAGAGTCAGAAGACGAAGGGGACAATTGTGAAGAGGCTCAAAGGGAGCGCACATCAAAGGTCAAGACAAGATTCAAATCCCACTGAGGCATTACGAAAGAGACAGGAGGAAACATGTGAGTAATGCCTTTAAGAAAACGCGAAACAACAGGGGACTTGAAAAGAGAAGGCTGATCAGGAAGCCGTAAGAAAGCAGAGATTGCAGAAAGATAACCTTTCAAGGTGCCCAGAGCAGAGCCCTGCTGGGCCAAAGAAAGAAGAAATTGTAGAACCTCAGAAAGAGGGGCAGAAAGGGGATCCACAGCCTTTGCTGTGCACCATGCCACAAATTTGTTCCACCTGCAGGCGTATACCAATTTTGTGGAGGGACGCCTGGCTGCCAGAATCACATCACAGACTTCAGGAGGCAAGTCAAATGGCATCAACTGTCGCCGCTCAATCTACACGCATGGAGGTGGAGACTGGACAGGTTCGGGTGGAGGACCGTCCCCTGCTGCTGCGACATAAGGTCCTCCTGAAGAGGCAGTCGTACCGGAGGATCGATTGACATACTGAGTAGCTCGGGATACCAGTATCTTTGTGCCCAATCCGGAGCCACTAAGATGACTTGGGCCCGGTCGCGCCTGATCTTCTTCAGCACTCTGGGCAGAAGTGGTATAGGCGGAAAGGCATACAACAGACCGCAACTCCACTCGCGACGAAAAGCGTCTCCGAGCGTGTGCCGCCTTGGAAATTCCAACGCGCAGAACTGCTGACATTGCGCGCTCTCTTCGGTGGCAAATAGATCTAACCAAGGCTCTCCCCACTGCAGAAAGAGACCTTGCACCACGTCCGAGTTCAGACGCCATTCGTGATCCATCATGCACCGGCGGCTGAGTTCGTCTGCTCTGCTGTTCAGAGAGCCTGCCAGATGTTGAACCACCAGGATGATGCCCTGGTGTTCCAGCCATGTCCAGAGGCGCAGAGCCTCCTGACAAAGGGTCCACGACCCCACCCCGCCCTGTTTGTTGCAATACCACATGGCGGTGGTGTTGTCCGTGAACACCTGCACGACACTTCCCCGGACAGAGGGAAGGAAGGCTTTCAGTGCAAGCCGGATCGCTCTCAGCTCCAACAAGTTGATATGGAGTTGAGACTCCGCCGGAGACCAGAGGCCTCTGATCTCCGCCTCTCCCATAAGGCCCCCCCATCCCAGGAAGGACGCGTCCGTCACTACTACATGCTCCGGTTGGGGAAGGGTGAGGCATCTGCCCCTGACCCAATCGCGGTCCATGAGCCACCACTGCAACTGTTTCGCAGTGCCCTCTGAGATCAAGACATGGTCGGACAGTTTGCCTCGATGCTGGGCCCACTGAAACTTCAGGTCCCACTGCAGAGCCCGCATTCGCCACCTGACGTAATGCACCAACAGGATGCAGGAGGCCATCAGCCCCAGAAGCCGCAGCAGCAACCTGACCGAAACCCAGGATAGAGGCCGAAAGATGGGAATCAGAGCCTGAATATCCCGGACCCGCTGATTCGGAGGATAGGCCCGGAACTGCGCCGAATCGAGAACCGCTCCGATGAAGAGGAGCTGCTGGGAGGGTCTCAGGTGTGACTTCGGCACGTTGATGGAGAACCCCAGCAAATGCAGGAGGTCGGCCGTAGTCTGGAGGTGGGAGACAACTTGCTGGGGCGAGTCCGCCTTCAACAGCCAGTCGTCGAGATAGGGGAAGACTGGAACCCCCGATCTGCGTAGATGAGCTGCGACCACCGCCATCACTTTCGTGAACACCCGAGGGACACTGGTGAGGTCGAAGGGGAGCACGGTGAACTGAAAGTGCTCCTGTCCCACCGTGAACCGCAGGTAACGCCAGTGGGCCGGCAGGACGGGGATGTGAAAATAGGCGTCCTGCAAGTCCAACGCTACCATCAAGTCTCCAGGGTCGAGGGCAGCCAGAACCTGAGCTAAAGTTAGCATCTTGAACCGTTCCTTCCGGAGGAAGGCGTTGACGCTCCGGAGGTCCAAGATAGGGTGTAGGCCCCCTTTGCCCTTCTTGGGAACCAGAAAGTAGTGGGAATAGCAACCACGGCCTACTTCTGGACCAGGAGCGCGCTCGACTGCCTCTTTGGCCAAGAGGGCCGTAACTTCCTCCCGCAGAAGATTCAAGTGATCCTCCGATATGCGGTGGCATGGCTGGAGGGGTCGTCTCGAAGGGGAGGGAGTAGCCCCTTCGAACGATTTGCATCACCCACCTGTCCGATGTGATGGATCGCCAGTGGAGCAGGTGATGGCGAACTCTGCCGCCCACTGGTGTGGAATGGGCCTGAAAGCTCGGACTAGGAGGGCTTTGAGGCAGATGCTGCCGGGGTGGATGTGGACTGACCGGCAAGTTGTCCTCCAGTACCGCCACGGCGGAATCCACGTCCGCGACCGCGTGCAGGTTGGTTCTGCAGCTGGTGGCTAGGCAGACGTGAGGAGGCGCCCCTTCCCTGGCCACGAAAGGGGCGAAAGGCGGAAGTATGCGGCCACGGGGCCGAGAGACCGAAGGACTTGGCCGTGGCCCGGGAGTCCTTAAAACGAGCCAGCGCACTATCCGCCTTGTCACCAAAAAGGCGAGTGCCATCAAAGGGCATATCCATGAGGGTACTCTGGACATCCCCTGAGAAAGACGTGGACCGCAGCCAGGCGTGGCGACGGAGCGCCACCGTGGTGGAAATCGCCCTACCCAGCGAGTCCGTGGTGTCTAGTCCACACCGTATGGCATGTCGTGCTGCATCTCGCCCGTCAGCAAGCGCCTGGGAGAGACATGTCTGGGCCTCCTCCGGACACAGGGGCAGCACGTCCTCCACCGTATCCCACAGAGAGTGGGAGAAACAGTCCAAGAGGCAAGCGGTGTTCAAAGACCGCAGGCCCAAACTCAGGGAAGAGAACAGCTTCTTTCTGAACTGTTCCAGCCTCTTGGATTCCCGATCCGGAGGAGCGGACCGGAAGGAGGATTGGGAAGTGGAGGCCTGGATAACTAGACTCTCGGGGGTGGGGTGTTGGGACAGGAAACTGGGGTCGCCCGGAGCAGGGCGGTGGCGCCGGGCCACGTTCCGATCCACAGGAGGAACTGTGGAGGGCTTGGACCAAGTCCCCTGCAGAATGTCTATGAGGGCCTCATTGAACTGCAGCAGAGGCTCTGAGGAGCTTGCTGACGGTTGAAGCACCTCTGCGAGGATGTTAGTCCTCACGGCCACAGCAGGCAACTCGAGCCCCAGGGCTTCGGCCGCCTTGCGCAGCAGCACTGAGAAAGCTGCACCTTCCTCCGTGGCCACAGTCGGAGGAGAGATGAAACCAGCGTCCGGGGAGGTGTCCAGACCACTGGCATCCCCCAGTTCGTCTGCCCAGTCCTGTGAAAGTTGGCCCTGTCTGGCCATAGGGTCCTCAGACCCCTCCCAGTCGCCCCCGTCATCCGATTCCTGATAAACAGGAGGAGCCGGGCGGTAGATGAAATGCTCATCCATCGGCGTCGGGTGCGGCATCGAGCGGCGCCGCGCCGGCGCCGGGCCCGTACAGGGGCTAAACCGGGGAACGGCGTCGTCCGGAGACGGCGCCAGAGGCAGAACCGGTGTCGGCGCCGGCGGAGGAGGCGTCGTGAGGTCGACCGGCAGAGATCCAGGCCTGGATCCCTCGGGGACATGCGGCGTCGGGACCAAAGTCGTCGACGGGGCCGGAGCCGCCGGCACGCGAGGTCGCCCAGTCGAGCCCGCGGGGCCCCGAAGGCGCGCCGGCAGGCATCGACGGCGGAGCCAGGCCCCTCATGGCCGAGAGGAAGGCACTGACCTCTGCCGGAGTCGCGTCAGTCCCAGGGACCGGCGGGTATGGAGACGGACGCGGCTCTTGCGGCTCCGACAGAGCCGCGGGGGTGGGACCACCCTGACCCTCGGCCGAGTCGCGCGACCGGCGAGGGGAGTCAGAAGAGCGTTGTCGCCTCTTGGACTTCTTTGATCGCTTCGACTTACCCGAAGACTTCGAGTCCGATGAGCGATGATGGTGGCTGCGGCTCCGCGACCGGTCCTTGGACCTCCTCCTGGACCAGGACCGTGAACGGCGCGGAGCCGAGTGCCGAAGCTCGAGAAGCTTACGGGACTGCTCCCGCCTAGCTTTCGAGGTCAAGGCCTGACAATCGAGGCACGACTCCGCGTCGTGGTCGACCCCCAGGCAGTAAAGGCACCGGCAATGGTGGTCAGTCACCGACATCAGTCGATGACAGGAGTCACAGGCTTTAAACCCAGGCATCCTACCGGCACCAGAGTCGAGTCGACAGAAGACCAAAAAGAGTCAAAAAGGTTTGAGTCAAAAAGTGACTAAGGGGTAAGCTCTTCCCGGATTGGCGCTGTCTGGCGCGGAAAAAAGAAGAACTGACGTCAGCGCGCGAGGGCGGTGTCTAAGTACTCCGACGACATCATTCCGGCGCACGGCGCCAACGACGGACCCGGAGCCGCAGATGACGCCTAGCGACGCGCAAGGGGTATTGCTACAAAAATCTTTCCGGATCCAGCCTGACGCCTGGGGATATTCTAAGGTGAGGAATCTAACTAACGTGTTTCTTTCAGATACGTAATGCAGCGCACTGAAAGGCCCTTTGGAAAGCTGGACTGGTATCCTTTTTGTTGCTTATTGCTAGATGTGAGTATTAAAATTGTGTTAATGAGGTGCAACCAATGCCTAGACGGTGTTACCAAGTTTAAAAATGACAAAATAATGAAGTAATATTATTACAAAATGTGCTGCATAATGCAGCATAATTGACTTTTCCTTGCCACATAATTTACTGAACCCCTCTGCATAATTTGGCCCTCTCCTACCGCACAATTCCAGTGGCCCAGATTACAGTATCTAGTGTTGCTCCCAAAAAGGTTATATTCCTTGATGGTTGTGGGCTTGTCATTTTCTAATTCAGAGTGAGACTTAGCTCGTTGAAAAGGGCTATGCAAGCTTTTGTTGATTTTTGTGCTGCTTGACCGGAATGCGCCTTGATGAGCCAGTCGTCTAAGTATGGGAGCACCTGGTGTTTTTGTTTTCCTTAGGAAGGCTGCTACCAGAGCAAGACAGTTTTAAAATATCCTAGGGGCTGACTTCAGACCAAAACGAAGAACCCTGAACTGGTAGTGGCTGTTGACTACAGTGAACTTTCGGATTCTCTTGTGGAAAGGATGGATGGGGATGTGAAAATATGCATCTTGTAGGTCGAGAGTTGACATATAATCTTCACGGTTTAGACGTAGAATATCTTGTAACATTACCATGCAGAATGATTCTTTTTGAGATGTGTGTTTAGATCTCGGAGGTCGAGTAGAGGCCGTCATTCCTTCCACGTTTTGCGAATCAGGAAGAAACAGCCATAGAATTCCTTCCCTTGTTGCAATAGAGGGACCCTCTCTATCTCTCCTTACCGAAGCATGGTCTTAACCTCCAACTTGAGCATTTGTAGATGTTTCAGACTGAAGGTGGGCTGTGGGTTTAATGGTGGGTTCTGAATGAATTCTAGGGTGTGGCCGAATTGATCAAGGTCTAGGAACCATTGGTCTGATGTTATCTCTTGCCAACGTTGTATTAACTGGGATATTCTTCCTCCCAGTCTGAATGGTGAGGAGATCAGAGTAGTTTTTGAACTAGGCAGTGGTATTTTTAATAGAAAATAGGCGCTTGTAGTGAGTACACCCGGTATTAGTGAAGTTCTAAATCAGTGACGGTGCTCAAGGGTAGGGGAGAACCACTAGCCTCCCTAAAGGATTGTGGCCAGAGCCACAAAAAATCATGAACAAAGGTACCCAAGCACACGCAGAAATAAAGTTTACATAGATTATTACGTCAAGTAAAACATGTAACACAATAAGTGAATCTCCGTTTCTTTCTTATAACTTTCTTCAATTTAATGTTCTTGTTCCCATAGTAATTTCACAGTCTTCACAGTGGTTTCCAAGCCAACACGTGTTTCGTCGCCTCTAGTATTATTGTACATGCGACTTGTTCACGGCTAGGTACAAATTGATATGGTAATTGACATTAGTCTAACTGTTAAGAAGTTGCTTACAGTGTCAACAAATGTATGCAGACGCAGAGACGTAGGATTTATTCCCTGTTGGTGAACTAGCGGCGATTTGTTTCCAGCAGTTCGACCTTCCAGATCACCTGGATTTATTTCCAGGCAATGCTTTTTCATGAATTTTAAGACACAACCCCCAAGAATTGCGGTCTATGGTGTCCACCACTCTCTATGACCGTTTGTTACCGCCGAGGAGTTTTGAATCCCTCTCTCTCTGACGGCCTTCGGACGTCTTAGAGGCCTGTCCTCCGACAGACATGGTGCCCACCCTCCCTTTGTGTTTATCCCAGTCCTGATGAAGACCCCACTTCGTAAGGTTGCATCCAACACCTACAACACTCAAGGGGTCGAAACGTCGACTCAACATCTTTGGCCAATATCGTCAACAGTACATGATGCACTGTGATTGTTTCTATATGGCATTACTCAGAATTGTCGATATTGTGATTATGATTTAATCTGTGTTCTAAATACGGCAGAGACTCAAGTATGCCGTCCAATTTGAGTGTAATTTAGTAATTTTACCACTGTGTTCACTTCCTTCCAAATTCCGCACTAATTCACTCACCCCCCCACCCTTCTCTTTGGGCACGTGCTTTACTTCTTCAAATTGTTGCTTAAATTTGCTGATTCCATTTGAAACATCTTAACATGTTCGGTGTGATTAAATGGCATTCGAACTTTTTTGAGTTGTTCGTCTAATTGTGTCCCTTTAATGTTTTGCTTTGAATGAACTGTATGCTGGGACCACTTTTCTCTATACTGTTCCCTACCCAGGTCCCAGTGACTTCATATGGGTTGACCCTTTATGTTTACTATCCTGTGTTTGTGACAGTGGTTCTTATACCACTTACTTAGTATATGGTTTGCGTGGCCCCGAGGGCCTAACTGTATTACTTGCCTGTGTGACTTAATGTATGCTTAAATAAGACTGTGTTGTACTTACCTCGAATCTCATAAAGAGTGCTGAGGGTATTTTGACTAGAATAAATACATTCTATTTTTATATATCTGTAGTGGTGTCCTTTCATTTGGTATTCAAGGGATTACAAATGGTATAACAGCTGGCTTCACATGCCATACAGAGTTTAGCCTAAGACTGCTCTTGTCCATGCTACCACTAGGATAGCTGGTCTATAAGGTTGACTTTACAACCAATCACCATAAGCGTTGTTTGGACTGATACAAGGTGTACACTAGAATTAGTGACATCATATATCAGGCCAACTTCTCACACTGTGGCCTTTGGAAGGCCCATGGGTGGTCTTTTTTAGGCTTTCCCAGGCTGCTCAGAGGAGGTTCGGGAATGGGGTGATCTCTCCCTCTTATGTGATCTTCTAGAGGACGAAGAGGAGTCCTCAGTATAAGAGTACAAAACTGTCTCTTTTCTAGTTTTGAGCTTTTGAAGCCAGATAACCAGCCTTCCTTCTCTATCCTTCAAAGTACTGGTTGAAAAGGTAAGAAATACCTTACAGTCCTTGGCAGTCTTGGTGCGGATCTTCAGTGTGAAGTCTCTTTTTACTGCAGGTCTGGCAGGCTCTGAAGAGTCTTTTCTTCTAGTCTTACATGCTGTTTAAATGAAATTAGATTTCTATGGAAGAAAACACTGTAGGTAGAAGGTAAATATTTCCACAGCATCAGAGTATTGGAAATATTCTCTTGAAAGTATCCAAGGAGGAGAAACTGAGCAGAGCTCAGTGCAGACTTCCTTGCACGACGTGCGGTAGCAAATCTGAGGGCCTGAAGCTTCTCTCAGGAGTGTTCTAGAGGACAAAGCAGCCTGTTTGGCGGAAGTATAAGTTTGGTCTCTTTTTTAAATAGACTACAATAGGTTGCAAAATTGAAGGGCCTAGGGCCTTCATGCTCTATCCTTAACACTGTATTACTATCATATGGTACCAGGGACTCCCATCTCAACGACAGGGAATGACTCAAGAATGTGAACCTATGAAAGTTCAAATACTGTAGTAAACAGTGTGCACAGAGTACATTTCACAAAGCAATTTTTGAAAAAACAGTACTCCCATCACAGGCTATTTTTTTGTGATGAAATAGCAAGGGGCCCGACGATTAGCCATCTGATGTTGAGGACACTCTAAAGTTATCACTTTCACTGAAAGCATAGTCAACTCTCTCTGGGAACATGTGAGTGCAGAATTGGTGGTACAAAACCAGCTGGTTGTGTGGCAGTCCACAATGAAAAGCAGGCTGCAGATGACAAATCCCAACACCAACATGCACTCACCTTTGGAATCATTGAGGTGTAGAGCCTTCAAGTAATACAGCCCCACTACTTGGCTGAACTCCTGCAGCATCTTATCTAGACCATCTTTCTGTGAAAGGTCATGACCTGGAGATAATAAAGTAACCATGAAAACAAGACTTTCTTCCAACAGCATAGTAAGGCATACAAACTTTTGAGCTCCATTATATGGCCCCCATACCATCCTCCTGCAGACGGTTCATTCCATTCATCAGTAAAGGTAGCAACACAGCAATATTAGCTCACCTGCTGCAAAGGCGTGGCATGTGTCAAGGCACACACCCACTCGGGATTTATCCGCCACTCGATCAATGATCCCACGCAGCTCCTCAAACCGGCCTCCCACAGTTGTCCCTTGGCAGCTCATGTTCTCCAAGACTTTATTCACAGAAAAGAGGTGGGGTTTAGAGGAGAAGAAAAGAGAAAGTAAGAAAGCAATCAAAGTTTAGGATAAACAGAGAAATAACCTATAATCTGTGCCAAAAAGCTCAGTTTTGTCATTGCTAAGCTGAGCTTTAGTGACTGGCAGAGTGCTAGATAGTCTATGAGGTGGGTGGAATAGGTCATATGATTGTTACAGAGAGAGTCCATCACCTGTAAGTCAGAGTGGCATCCGAGGTTTGGCACAGGGATACAAAACGTATTTCAGGGATGGCACAGGGATGCGTAGCCTGTTGCCCCAAGGGCTGGTATGGCTCACAGGATTGCAAATGGAAATAGACCCTGTTACCTTTAAAGCTTACATTGGTTACAGGTATTGGCACCGGGATACAGCGCTCATTACCGCTTGGTCTTCATGGTCTCAGTAGACTGTAAAAGGGAAATAAATACACAGGTTGCCACTTTTACACCTGGGGAAAAGATCTCTCTAGGCCCGGTCAACTGCAGTAGAGAGGACAGTTTAGACGTAGTCTCGGCTGACTTCAAGGTGTTTTGATCACTTCGAGATCAGTTACCTGTGGTCACTCCCTCCACCTCCTTGTGAGCATAGTTGAGACCCTCTGCAATGCGGTCCAAGCACTCGTCCACTGACATGGCACCCACTCTGGAGCCTGGGTGTAGATTGTAGAGTGTCAAGCCCAGCTGCTGACAGCGTTGCATCTCCTCCACCAGCATGGCTCGGCTCTTCTCACACACATCTACAAGTGGGAAGATGGTAAGAAACATATGAACCTTGTACACTGCCAAATATCACAAAACTATATACAATAAGGAGTACTGCAAAGGGTTACTTCCTGGATGTCACAACAACAGAAAGAATAAGAAATAATTGAAGACTAACGACAGGTAGCATTACAACCATCTTCTTGAATCCTGCAAAGAGTTGTGGGTTAGAAAAGCTGAATGCCTAAGAAAGATGGGCTGAATGATCTCCTCGTTCTTCTGAAAATATGAGATATCGTCAGCAATATAGCTTTTGTATATATTTGCAAGGCTTAAAGCGGAGCTTTTGAATGATTACCATGTTTTGTGTTTACAGGGTACATAAGCATTTTGAAATCTCAGAAGGATGTTTCTGCTACTGGAATGAATGAAAACCGCCGACGGAATCTATGCTCTAGAGTGTGTGGATGACAGGAAAGTCTTGACTGCTTAGAATGAATATCTTTCTTTGGAAACTATGGGCCAGATGTATCAAGCTAAATTGCGATCGCAAACGCTGAAATTCGCAGAATTTCAGTGCTTGCGATCGCAATTTAGCTGTGTGCAATGTAGGAAACTAAAACCTACTCGCAAAATAAAGAATCGCAAAATTTGCAATTCCCTATTTTGCGCATGCATTTAGAGAATCGCAATTTGCGATTCCCTAAATGCTATTCTAGGAGCCATTGCAAATTGTGATATTGCTGTAAGGGATCGCAAATTACCAGCAACTTCAAGTTGGTGGTAGTTTGCAATTTCCTCGAAAAAAGCACTTTTTTGCTTTTTTCAAAGTGCTATGTGGCACACATACATGCCCTTAGGGCATGTATATGCGCCACATGTGCACACATGCACATTTTCGGGGTGCAACAGGGTGTCCTTTTGGAACCCTTGCACTCTTGAAATTGCATGCGCAATTTGCGAGTGCCTATTGGGTACTCGCAAATTGCGCATGCAATTCTCATTCATTCCTATTGGCCTCTTGGCCCAGAGGAATGAATGGGAAGGGATTCCTTAATTGCAAATCGCAATTTGCAATGCGCAATGAAGCGATATTTAGGAATTGCAAAAATTATTGCGATTACTACCTACATAGCATTTTGCGAGTCCTTAATAGCGATTCTCTAAAAATCGCTATTAATGACTCACAAACTGCTACAATGGTACATCTGCCCGAGTGTTCGGCACTAAGCTTATTGCAACGTTCTGAACTAATAGTTATGTTGCTCAGTTTCGTATCCAGAATAGAAAGGAGGAGGAGACCTGTCTAATGACCTAGCTAATTTTGCTTTTGGGTGATCAGCACGTTTATTCAGGATGAAATGTGCACATACAAACCTTCAAGTAGCAGAAGATGTTTTTATGCTGAAAAGTTTTAACCGCAGTGTTCCTGCAAATGTTAGGTGCGAGCTCTAATGATGCAGTAGACACAAATCAGTACTGTTCTTTATGCAGACTGTCAAGAAAAATCACTGATCGGCATTCCATTATGGCTTGCCAGATACAACCTTCAAACAAATTGATGTACACATAGAGGCACAAGTAGATATTATACAGGTCCTTGATGTTGGGGAGTACCTCCTTATCTGCTCCAAGTTGTATACCTGGCCTTGGAGACCCCAAGTTCATGAGATAGGGGCTGTGTGGTAGAATGAACTTCGGCTGCAGATTGTGCTCTACGCAAGCCAGACGGAAGCGCTCCGCTGCTGATGCGTCAAGTGGCTTACATGACCAGGAACGCTGGGGGCGCAAGAAGAGTCCCAGTGCCCTAGCCCCGATCTGAACTGCGTGTCCGACAGCTTTCCATAGTCCACCTGAAACGGAGAGAGAAACAACAGGTCCAAGATGGGTTCAGCTAAGCACTGCTCTTACAGTGAAATCCACCAGCAATAGCTGGAAGGGTTGCTAAAATAACTAAATCCAAGTTAAAAGAGAACCAAGCATTATTCATTAAACCAACACCTGCTGGAGGTGCTTGAAGTGTGGAGTGCTGCCTCAGAGGTCTGCAAAACGTAGACACATGTCCACCAACCAGCGGTAATAGGTCCTGGTCCTTTTTGAACCTTTCTCTGGGTTCGTGGACCATGAAATTGGTCTGGGAATCCCTTTTTCTGTTGAAGGTCCAACAAGTGATCAAGAGCTTGGTAGGGTTTGTGAAGTACTGGCCCAGGTCCGCCAGCCCTTCAGTAGGGTCTGCAACCCTAAACATTTCCAAAAAGAAAAAGAGGTGCTGAAGGCCAGGTGCAGTAGGGGTTAACTACATTAGGAAGGTTGGATGAAGGGCCTGGTTGTAAGTTAGTCTTGCACCCAACATCTGCTGCACATGGCCTAGGGCTGTGAGCCTACTTACAACTTCACATATGATATCAGTATTAACATCTTAAATGACATCACTGATGGCATCTCAAATGACATAATGAACAAGTTACTTACCTTCGGTAATAATATATCTGTAAGAGAATAGATTAGTTATAGATTCCTTATCTTTAGCATTACCCCCAGGCATCAGACTGGACCGGGAGAATTCTTTTGTCAGCAGTACCCCTGCGCGTCGAAAGGTGGCTTCGGACGGCTCCGCGTTCGTCGTTGGTGTCGTGGTCGCCGGGATGATATCACGGTAGCTGCTTTGACGCCAACCTTGCGTGCTGACGTCAGTTCTTTTACACGACATTCCACGCCAGAAGCGCAGAGCCATGCAAACACTGACCACTGGTGCACAAAACTAGGGTCCTGAAAATTCTCTAACCCTAGAAGTCAGTTCGCAGAACGGGGAGGATGGGTGGGGCGGTAAGGAATCTATAACTAATCTATGTCTCTTACAGATATATCGTTACCGAAGGTAAGTAACTTGTTCATCTGAAAGAGACAATTAGTTATAGATTCTTTACCTTAAGAATAGATACCCCAGCAATACCAACCCCGGAAGTGGGTCTGCGAACCAAGTCCACACCAGAAAATCCTAAAGAACAGAACGGCCACAGAAGCCTTCTCTCCGGTCTTGGCTGTCCAGGCAGTAGTGTTTTGTGAACGTGTGCAGAGAAGCCCACGTAGCTGCCTGACAGATGTCATTGAGGGGGTCTCCCCTTCCCAAAGCAGTGGTAGCTGCCGTCGCCCTGGTGGAGTGGGCACCCAGTCCCACTGGGGGATCCTTCTTTGCCAAAGAGTAGCAAGCTTTAATGCACAAAAAGACCCACCTAGAGGTGGTCCGTTTGTGCACGGCCTGACCTTTTTTGGCACCCACGTAGCCAACAAAGAGATGGTCATCCACCCGGAATTGCTTGATGGGATCCACATGAAATGAAAGCGCCCGTTATGGATCCAAACGGTGAAGCCTCTGTGAGAAGTTGGCCTGATGTATGATGTCACTAGTTCTAATGTACACCTTATATCAGTCCAAACAACCCTTATGGTGATTGGTTGTAAAGTCAACCTTATAGACCAGCTATCCTAGTGGTAGCATGGACAAGAGCAGTCTTAGGCTAAACTCTGAATGGCATGTGAAGCCAGCTGTTATACCATTTGTAACCCCTTGAATACCAAATGAAAGGACACCACAACAGATATATATATAAAATAAAGTGTATTTATTCTAGTCAAACCCTCAGCACTCTTTATGAGATTCGAGGTAAGTACAACACAGTCTTATTCAAGCATACATTAAGTCACACAGGTAAGTAATACAGTTAGGCCCTAGGGGCCACGCAAACCATATACTAGAGAAGTGGTATAAGGACCACTGTCACGGAAATAGGATAGGCCTAGGCCTAGGGAATCGCTGGGGCTACACTACACTACCAAAGGTTAGGAAGTGGGCGGCCCACGGGATTCAGGTGCAGAGTGGAAACACTCACGCGTAATGCGTATAATCGATAGAAATAGTACAGTTTAGAATTAATAGGATTTAGGACACTTCTGGAGTAGCTAGGAAGTCGAGACTGGAAAACTAGACACTAGGATAGTCAATACCCTGATGAGCACCCTAGTACCCAAGTTACCCAGCCCACGGGCTGCGGGTGCAAAGGTGTGAAGTTGCGTCGGGTTTCGTTGTCGACTCCTATGGATGCCTGAAGGAAAGATGCTGACAGGCAGTCAGTGAAGAGTGTCCGGTGGATCCCAAGCCTGGGATCAAGAAGGAAGGATACCTGCAAGCAGAAGGGACAGAGTCTGGGTCACTAGCCAGTGACCACGTGGAACCAGGAAGGAACCAGGCGATGTCGATAGTTTGCAGGTGAAGAGGTGAAGCTTGTCGCAGCAGCCACGGGTACCAGGAGACGTCGAGGACGACCAGGACCAGGAGGCGAGCTGTCCCACGAAGGCTTTTGCTGTCGGCGGCGTCGAAGTCGAACTAGGACTCACCAAGCCTTGGCAAGCGGAACCCACGCAGAATGGAGGACTTGCTTCCGGTGCAGACCAGGAAGGTCTGGGGTGCTTCTCTTTTTCAGAAGAGCAGGAGCAAGTCTGGAGGAGCCAAACCAGCAGTCGAAAGTTACAGGTGTGTCGTCGCAAAGGTTACTAGCCAACGGGCCAGTGACCGGACAGACGCGGCAAGCAGGAAAATGCAGAAGGGCCCCACGCAGGACTCGTGGAGTGTGGGGGGCTGATCTTCGGTGCAGATGATGCTTGGGGTTGGGGCTTCTCAATCCCCGGTGCACAACTTTGAGGGTGCCTCAGAAGCTGCGCTGGAAGATACTCGCCACTTTTCCCAGGTAGCCGGTCCCACGTCTCTCGTCGCCTCCACGGATCTCAGCTCGGCTGTGGATGTGGATCAGGGTCGGAGAAGTCTGGAAGTCAAGGCACTGGTCGGGCTCTGCAGTCAGTCCCTCGTAGAACTTCAGCAAAGCAAAGGGTAAGTCTCTTGATGGTGCCTGTTTGCACAGGGTAGCCACTCCTTGGCCACAAGGGAGATTCTTCAGTCTTCTTCTTTCGTCGAATGTCGAAGGTCCAGAGTTTCTGTTCAAGTTGCAGGTTCAGGATAATCTAATCTCCTGGGGCTCAGTTACCACACTTATACTAATCTGGGGGGCTGGGTTGCCTGCTAGGTCACGCCTTATGGGTGGGACCTAGGAGGGGGGTGGTTACACCCCCTTCCCTTTGTCCAGTTTCGCGCCAGGACTGGGGCTGGAGTGCCCCAGCTCCGGTTTGAACTGGACTATGCATGGGACACCTTGTGTGCCCCAGGCAGTGTCTCGTTTCTTTCATCCCTCCCTGCCCCAATACACTAAGGCCTGTCTGGGGTGGTGCTCGCACCTCCCAAGGCAGGAAACCTATTGTCCAAGCCTCCCGTGCCGGGATCACTCCCAGCAGCAGGAGGTCAAACTTGTGTTGTGGCAGCAGCATCCATTTTGTGATGCTGGGGCTCTGGTTAACTTTAACCGGGTAAGTAGGTTTCAACATGTCTTCTCCCTCTAGAAGGGAGGGATAATATCCTCATCCCCAAAAATGGGATGGGGGTATTATTCCAAAGTGTTAGACACCTTACACGACATGTTTTGATAAAGCCAAACCATAGTTACCATAACCGTTTAAGATTACAAGGCACTTTAAGAGTATATGGTAGGCTATATCATAGAACAGCTATAAGGACATGGTTCCGAAAGCTGCAGACAGGCTCAGCTCATGCTAGAGCACCATCTCACATGTTACCAAGCACTCTGCCTCCAGGATTGTTAAGGCCTGCCATAGGAGTGGCTGATAGGTACACATGTGTCTATATGTAAGATAGGTATAGGAATACTACACCTAAGCAAGGAGTGATTACACAACCTTGCCCCAGCTGAGTGATCAGCCAGTTGTGTCATAATGGAAGGCCAGGCCAGGGGTGGCACAATACATGCTGCAGCCCCTGGTAGGCCTAGGGTAAACCTATGCCCTGAGTACCTAAGGTACACTGTACAGGGGCCAATAAGGTGATCCTATCCATTTGGGTTATGCACCTAAAGTACATAGTATCAATTTAGAGAGAGAACAGCAGGGCTGTGGGTCTGGTTAGCAGGCCCACAGCCACATCTAAGTCGAAAACCAGTAAAGCAAAAGCAAAATGTGGGGGTGAACATAGAAAGCAGACCCTACTCTCCTACACAACCCCCCCCAAACTTAGGGACATTAAACTAACCTTGACCAGTTGAGTCTTCATGTTCTAAGTGGAAATATCTGGAGAGTCCATCTGCATTGGCATGGTCACTCCAGGGTCTATGTTCCACTGTGAAGTCCATCCCCTGTAGGGAAATGGACCACCTAAGAAGTTTGGGATTTTCACCCTTCATCTGATTTTGCCACAAGAGGGGCTTATGGTCTGTCTGAATCTTGAAGTGAGTGCCAAACAAGTATGGCCTCAGCTTCTTCAGGGCCCAAATCACAGCAAAGGCCTCCCTCTCAATAGCTGACCAACGTTTCTCTCTAGGGGTAAGCCTTCTACTTATAAAAGCAATGGGCTGGTCTTGACCATCTACATTCAGTTGTGAAAGAACAGCTCCCACACCTAACTCAGAAGCATCTGTCTGGACAATGAACTCTTTGGAGTAGTCTGGACTTTTCAGAATAGGTGCACTGCACATGGCCTGCTTCAGGTCATCAAATGCTTTTTGACAGCTTACTGTCCACTGAACTTTCTTTGGCATTTTCTTGGAGGTCAAGTCATTAAGTGGTGTCACAATGGACCCATAGTTCTTAACAAACCTTCTGTAGTACCCAGTCAGGCCCAAGAAAGCTCTGACCTGAGTCTGGGTAGTTGGAGGAGTCCAGTCCTTTACGGTCTGGATCTTGCTCTCCAGTGGTTGAACCTGACCCCCACCAACTAGGTGGCCCAGGTACACAACCTTGCTCTGCCCTATCTGGCACTTAGTGGCCTTGATAGTAAGGCCTGCCTTTTGCAGGGCCTCTAAAACATTCCTCAGGTGGACCAGGTGATCCTCCCAGGTGGAGCTAAAGACAGCAATATCATCAAGATAAGCTGCACAGTAGTCATCCAACCCAGTAAGGACTTGATTCACCAACCTTTGGAAAGTGGCAGGTGCATTCTTCAAACCAAAGGGCATTACCACAAATTGATAATGTCCTCCTGGGGTCGAGAAAGCAGTTTTGGCCTTTGCATTCTCAGCTAGTCTGATTTGCTAGTAGCCTGCTGTCAGGTCAAATGTGCTCAAAAACTTAGCAGCTGCCAGTCTGTCAATGAGCTCATCTGCCCTAGGTATTGGGTGGGCATCTGTCCTAGTGACAGCATTGAGACCTCTGTAGTCCACGCAAAACCTCATCTCTCTCTTACCATCTTGGGTGTGAGGTTTTGGCACAAGAACTACAGGACTAGCCCAAGGGCTCTCTGAAGGTTCAATGACTCCCAGCTCCAACATCTTTTGTACCTCAACTTTTATGCAGTCCTTGACATGGTCAGGTTGCCTGTAGATTTTACTCTTCACAGGCAGACTGTCACCAGTGTCCACCTCATGGGTGCACCAGTTTGTCTGACTTGGGGTCAGAGAGAACATATGTCGGTAGGATTGCAGAACTTGTCTGCAGTCCTGTTGCTGATGGACAGTGAGGCTGTCAGAAAAGACCACACCATCAACTGAGCCATCATCAGGGTTCTGAGTCAACAGGTCTGGGAGAGGGTCATTCTCTTCCTCCTGCCCCTCATCTGTAGCCATGAGTAAGCCCATGTCTGCCCTGTCAACATATGCCTTCAATCTGTTGACATGAAGCACCCTGTAGGGGCTTCTGGGAGTCCCAAGGTCCACCAAGTAGGTGACTTCTCCCTTTTTCTCAACAATAGTGTGGGGTCCAGACCATTTGTCTTGGAGTGCTGCTGGGGCCACTGGCTCCAACACCCACACTTTCTGCCCTGGCTGGTAAACAGTCAGCACAGCCTTTTGGTCATGCCAAGCTTTTTGGAGTTCTTGGCTTGCCTCAAGGTTTTTAGAAGCCTTCTTCATATACTCTGCCATCCTGGAGCGGAGACCAAGTACATAATCCACTATATCAAGTTTGGGTTGTCTGAGAGGTCTCTCCCATCCTTCCCTTACTAAACAGAGGGGTCCTCTTACAGGATGCCCAAACAAAAGCTCAAAAGGGCTGTAGCCAACCCCCTTTTGTGGGACCTCTCTGTATGCAAACAGAAGGCAGGGTAAAAGGATGTCCCATCTTCGCCTAAGCTTGTCTGGTAACCCTTTTATCAGTCTCTTTAGGGTCTTGTTAAATCTCTCAACAAGCCCATTGCACTGTGGGTGATAGGGTGTGGTGAACTTGTAGTTCACACCACACTCCTTCCACATTGCAGTCAAATATCCAGACATGAAGTTGGCACCTCTGTCAGAAATGACCTCCTTTGGAAAGCCCACTCTGGAGAATACTCCAAGTAGGGCCCTTGCCACAACAGGAGCTGTTGTGGTCCTTAGGGGGATAGCTTCTGGATACCTGGTGGCATGGTCCACTATCACCAGTATACATCTGTGCCCAGACGCTGTTTGTGGGTCCATTGGTCCTACAATATCTATGCCCACTCTTTCAAAGGGAACCCCCACCACAGGTAGTGGTATGAGGGGGGCCTTTGTGGTGCCACCTGATTTGCCACTGGCTTGGCAGGTGACACAGGAGCGACAAAACTCCTTGGTATCTTCTGACATATGGGGCCAGTGAAAGTGAGGGACAAGCCTGTCCCAAGTCTTGTTCTGGCCTAAGTGTCCTGCAAGGGGAATATCATGGGCCAAGGTAAGAAGGAAGCCTCTGAACTTCAGTGGTATGACCAGCCTCCTGGATGCACCAGGCTTGAGGTCTCTAGCCTCTGAATACAGCAGCCCTTCATCCCAATACACTCTGTTGGTACCTTGAGCATTCCCTGCAGCCTCAGCAGCAGCCTGCTGTCTGAGGGGTTCAAGAGAGGGGCAGTCTAATTGTGCCTGCCTCAGATCTGCCCTTGAAGGTCCCCCTGTCCCAAGAAACTCAACCTGATCAGGTTCAAGTTTTTCTAGGACAGTTCCTTCAGGGCTTTCAGAATCATCCTCCTGGGAGGGCTGATCCACCACCTGAGGCAGGGGGGAAGGCACAGCCTTAACCCTACTGCTCTTTCTCTTGGGTTGTGACTGGTCCATGGATCCAGGATCCAGCACTTGTTCAGTGTTGCACTTTTTGGCCTGTGACCTGGTCACAGCAAGGACATGTGCATCTATCCCCGGCATTTCTGCATGGGTCCTATACTCCACTTCAGACCAAACTTAAGTTTCAAGATCATTGCCCAGTAAACACTCTACAGGAAGGTCTGAACTAACAACAACTTTCTTGAGGACAGTTACCCCTCCCCAGGAGAAGTTAACAATTGCCACACTATGGGAAGTAGTGGCATTGCTAGCGTTGGTCACTAGGTAGTTCTCACCTAGTATGATCTGTCCAGGGTCCACAAAGGCAGGTGTCACTATTGTGACACTAGCCCCAGTGTCCCTGTAGGCCTGAGCCATCCTTTGGTTGATAAAAGGAGTCTGTCTGTATTTGCCCAGGTTACTGGGGCCTATAGTAGAGGACAATGCTATGTCCCCATCACAGATCAGAACAGCCTGAGTAGGTATCCTGACTAGGCCAGAATCCTCCTCAGTTCCCAGGGTTAACCCTACTACACCATTTTGCTGGGAACCACCACTTACAGCTGAACTAGGGGGTACAGTTACCTTAGGGGCAATGGTGGCTGGGGGCTTATCCTTTTTGGTGCACTCACTAAACCAATGTGAGTTGGACTTACAATAGTTGCACCATGGTTTCTTTTGGCCATCTTTCTTTTTATCCTTTTTGGGACCACCCTCCCCCTGAGCCTTTTGGGGGCCTGGTGAAGACTTCTGGTCTTTTTGTTTCTGCTCATTACCCTTCTGGTCTGCCTTTTTCTGATCACCGCCCTGGTTCTGGTTTTTCTGCTTAACTCTAGTCCTGACCCATCTATCTGCCTTCTTTCCCAACTCTTGGGGAGAAGTCAGATCAGAATCAATCAGGTGTTGATGCAGTAGCTGGTTTTGACAGTTGTTAAGAATTTGCTCTCTCATGATCAAATTATACAATCCTGTATAGTCCTTAACCTTACTTCCCAATAGCCAGCCTTCCAAAGCCTTAGTGGCACAATCTACAAACTCAGTCCAGTCCTGAGTCTGTGTCTTCTGGGTATCCCTGAACAACAACCTGTATTGTTCAGTGGTTAGGCCAAACCCATCAATCAGAGCACTCTTCAGGACAGTGTAATTGTCAGCATCCTCATCACTAACTGTGAGGAGCTTGTCTCTACCTTTCTCAGAGAAGGAGAGCCACAAGATAGCTGCCCACTGACTTTGGGGTACCTGCTGTACTTTGCAAGCCCTCTCCAAAGCAGTTATCCATTTGTGGATGTCATCCCCACACTTGTAGGGAGGGACAATCTTGCTCAGGTTTCTATTATCATAGGTCCTGTCTCTATCCTTAGGGATATTGCTGCCACCAGTGGGTTCTAACCCACTTAACTTCTGTTCTCTAGCCAGAGCAAGCCTCTCCTTGGCAAGGGCAAGTTCTTCCCTCTCAATCCTCAGATTAGCTTCCCTCATTCTGGCTTCATGCTCTTTTCTCTGTGGGGAAGTCATTCCCCTGTGAGAAGAGGCATTGGAGCTGTCAGAGACATGGGAGTGGATGGATTCCCTTGAAGGGGATCTGTCTCTCCTGCTTCTCTGTTTAAGTCCACTTGGGGGTCTGAATGGGGGGACCCCATTCAGACTCCCATGCGAGTTTAAGTTAGCCTGGCTAAGTCTTCTTACTTCGACCTGGCTATCTACCTCCTCATCTGAAGTCCCATCTGTGGGGGGTAGACCCTCACCTGTACCTAGGGTACTAGCCTGGGAGGCCCTATGAGCATCATACTCCTCTAGGATCTCTACTAGCTGAATGAGGGTAGGGTTTGCACCCTGTTTTAACTTCCTGGAGGTACACAATTGTCTCATCTCCTGGAAAGTTAGGGTATCATATCTAGAGGGGATCTTTCTAGGATCTACCCCTCCTGAGAGAGTATCAGCCTGATCTCCTCCCAGAGACATGATCTAGTGAGGGTGTGGTGTGTGCACCTACCTACACTAGTTGTATCTACTAAACCTCTCTAGTAGTTGTAGTCAGGGTGTGCTAGGCCCTTCAACCTACAACAACTAAGTCCAGTAGGAGTTAAGTATTATAATCTATGTTATATGTACCCAAACAATATCTGTGTGATCTTTCAATTTAGTATCTCAAGATTACAATGGTATTACAACCGCAAGCTCAGATCCCAACCGCTGCTCACCAATGTGAGAAGTTGGCCTGATATATGATGTCACTAGTTCTAGTGTACACCTTGTATCAGTCCAAACAACCCTTATGGTGATTGGTTGTAAAGTCAACCTTATAGTCCTAGTGGTAGCATGGACAAGAGCAGTCTTAGGCTAAACTCTGAATGGCATGTGAAGCCAGCTGTTATACCATTTGTAACCCCTTGAATACCAAATGAAAGGACACCACAACAGATATATATATAAAATAAAGTGTATTTATTCTAGTCAAACCCTCAGCACTCTTTATGAGATTCGAGGTAAGTACAACACAGTCTTATTCAAGCATACATTAAGTCACACAGGTAAGTAATACAGTTAGGCCCTAGGGGCCACGCAAACCATATACTAGAGAAGTGGTATAAGGACCACTGTCACGGAAATAGGATAGGCCTAGGCCTAGGCCTAGGGAATCGCTGGGGCTACACTACACTACCAAAGGTTAGGAAGTGGGCGGCCCACGGGATTCAGGTGCAGAGTGGAAACACTCACGCGTAATGCGTATAATCGATAGAAATAGTACAGTTTAGAATTAATAGGATTTAGGACACTTCTGGAGTAGCTAGGAAGTCGAGACTGGAAAACTAGACACTAGGATAGTCAATACCCTGATGAGCACCGGAGTACCCAAGTTACCTAGCCCACGGGCTGCGAGTGCATAGGTGTGAAGTTGCGTCGGGTTTCGTCGTCGACTCCTATCGATGCCTGAAGGAAAGATGCTGACAGGCAGTCAGTGAAGAGTGTCCGGTGGATCCCAAGCCTGGGATCAAGAAGGAAGGATACCTGCAAGCAGAAGGGACAGAGTCTGGGTCACTAGCCAGTGACCACGTGGAACCAGGAAGGAACCAGGCGATGTCGAGAGTTTGCAGGTGAAGAGGTGAAGCTTGTCGCAGCAGCCACGGGTACCAGGAGCCGTCGAGGACGACCAGGACCAGGAAGGCTTTTGCTGTCGACGGCGTCGAAGTCGAACTAGGACTCACCAAGCCTTGGCAAGCGGAACCCACGCAGAATGGAGGACTTGCTTCCGGTGCAGACCAGGAAGGTCTGGGGTGCTTCTCTTTTTCAGAAGAGTAGGAGCCAGTCTGGAGGAGCCAAACCAGCATTCGAAAGTTACAGGTGTGTCGTCGCAAAGGTTACTAGCCAACGGGCCAGTGACCGGACAGACGCGGCAAGCAGGAAAATGCAGAAGGGCCCCACGCAGGACTCGTGGAGTGTGGGGGGCTGATCTTCGGTGCAGATGATGCTTGGGGTTGGGGCTTCTCAATCCCCGGTGCACAACTTCGAGGGTGCCTCAGAAGCTGCGCTGGAAGATACTCGCCACTTTTCCCAGGTAGCCGGTCCCACGTCTCTCGTCGCCTCCATGGATCTCAGCTCGGCTGTGGATGTGGATCAGGGTCGGAGAAGTCTGGAAGTCAAGGCTCTGGTCGGGCTCTGCAGTCGGTCCCCCGTAGAACTTCAGCAAAGCAGAGGGTAAGTCTCTTGATGGTGCCTGTTTGCACAGGGTAGCCACTCCTTGGCCACAAGGGAGATTCTTCAGTCTTCTTCTTTCGTCGAATGTCGAAGGTCCAGAGTTTCTGTTCAAGTTGCAGGTTCAGGATAATCAAATCTCCTGGGGCCCAGCTACCACACTTATACTAATCTGGGGGGCTGGGTTGCCTGCTAGGTCACGCCTTATGGTTGGGACCTGGGAGGGGGGTGGTTACACCCCCTTCCCTTTGTCCAGTTTCGCGCCAGGACTGGGGCTGGAGTGCCCCAGCTCCGGTTTGAACTGGACTATGCATGGGACACCTTGTGTGCCCCAGGCAGTGTCTCGTTTCTTTCATCCCTCCCTGCCCCAATACACTAAGGCCTGTCTGGGGTGGTGCTCGCACCTCCCAAGGCAGGAAACCTATTGTCCAAGCCTCCCGTGCCGGGATCACTCCCAGCAGCAGGAGGTCAGACTTGTGTCGTGGCAGCAGCATCTATTTTTTGATACTGGGGCTCTGGTTAACTTTAACCGGGTAAGTAGGTTTCAACATGTCTTCTCCCTCTAGAAGGGAGGGATAATATCCTCATCCCCAGAAATGGGATGGGGGTATTATTCCAAAGTGTTAGACACCTTACACGACATGTTTTGATAAAGCCAAACCATAGTTACCATAACCGTTTAAGATTAGAAGGCACTTTAAGAGTATATGGTAGGCTATATCATAGAACAGCTATAAGGACATGGTTCCGAAAGCTGCAGAGAGGCTCAGCTCATGCTAGAGCACCATCTCACATGTTACCAAGCACTCTGCCTCCAGGATTGTTAAGGCCTGCCATAGGAGTGGCTGATAGGTACACATGTGTCTATATGTAAGATAGGTATAGGAATACTACACCTAAGCAAGGAGTGATTACACGACCTTGCCCCAGCTGAGTGATCAGCCAGTTGTGTCATAATGGAAGGCCAGGCCAGGGGTGGCACAATACATGCTGCAGCCCCTGGTAGGCCTAGGGTACACCTATGCCCTGAGTACCTAAGGTACACTGTACAGGGGCCAATAAGGTGATCCTATCCAATTGGGTTATGCACCTAAAGTACATAGTATCAATTTAGAGAGAGAACAGCAGGGCTGTGGGTCTGGTTAGCAGGCCCACAGCCACATCTAAGTCGAAAACCAGTAAAGCAAAAGCAAAAAGTGGGGGTGAACATAGAAAGCAGACCCTACTCTCCTACAGCCTCTCTTCCTCCTTAGAAGGAGGCGGAAAGAAGGTGATGGTTTGACTAATGTGGAAAGAAGTAACCACTTTGGGAAGAAAAGAGGGTCGAGTTCAAAGGACAACCTTGTCCGGATGAATCGCCAGAAAAGGAGGCTTTGAAGAGAGCATGGAGCTCACTCACCCTGCGAGCAGAGGTGATGGCAACCAGAAAGGCAGTCTTTAAAGTGAGAGTCTGAGAGGACAGTTATGTAGCGGCTCAAAGGGAGCGCACATAAGATAAGTAAGAACCAAGTTCAAGACCCACTGAGGCATTACGAAGGGAACAGGAGGAAAAAGATGAGTAATGCCCTTAAGAAAGAGATTTACAACAGGGGACTTGAAAAGAGAAGGCTGATTAGGAAGCCTAAGAAAGGCTGAAATGGCTGAGAGATAGCCCTTAAGAGTGCCCAGAGCAGAGTCCTGCTGGGCCAAAGAAAGGAGGAAGAAAAGAACCTCAGTAAGAGGGGCAGAAAGGGGATTCACAGCATTTGTTGCACACCATGCCACAAATTTGTTCCATCTGCAGGCGTATACCATCATAGTGGAGGACACCTGGCTGCCAAGATAACATCACAGACTTCAGGAGGAAGGTCGAAGGCTGTCAACTGTCACAGCTCAATCTCCACGCAAGGAGGTGGAGGCTGGACAGGTTCGGGTGGAGGACCATCCCCTGATGCTGCGACAGAAGATCCTCCCGAAGAGGCAGTCTGATCGGAGGACCGATGGCCATGTGTAACAACTTGGAATACCAGACTCTTCATGCCCAATCCGGAGCCACAAGAATGACTTGGGCCCGGTCGTGCTTGACCTTCTTCAGCACTCTGGGCAGAAGTGGTATAGGCGGAAAGGGGTATAGAAGACCGCAACTCCACTCACGACGAAAAGCGTTGCCTAGCGAGTGCCGCCTTGGAAATTACAACACACAGAATTGCTGACATTGCGCGTTCGCTTCGGTCGCGAACAGATTTAACCAAGGCTCTCCCCACTGCTGAAAGAGACCTTGCACCACCTTCGAGTAAAGACGCCATTCGTGATCCTTCATGCAGCTGAGTTCGCCCACCCTGGCGTTCAGTGAACCTTCCAGGTGTTGAACAACCAGGGATATGCCCTGATGTTCCAGCCATGTCCAGAGACGGAGAGCCTCTTGACATAGGGTGCAGGACCCCAACCCACCCTGTTTGTTGCAGTATCACATGGCGGCGGTGCTGTTCATAAACTCCTGCACTACAGTTCCCCGGACAGAGTGAAGGAATCTTTTTAGCACAAGACGGATTGCCCGGAGCTCCAGAAGGTTGATGTGGAGCCCGGACTCCGCCGGAGACCAGAGGCCTCTGATATCTGCCTCTCCCATGTGGGCACCCCACCTCAGAAGTGATGCATCCATCACCACTTTGAACTCTGGTTGGGGAAGGGAGAGGGATCTGCCGTTGACCCAATCATTAGCCACCACTGCAATTCTCGTGAACTGCCCTCCGAGATCTGAACTCAATCGGACAGATTCCCCTGATGTTGTGCCCACTGGAACTTCAGGTCCCACTGCAGAGCCCGCATATGCCACCTGGCATGATCTACCAGCAGGAGGCCATGAGGCCAGCAGCCTCAGGGTCATTCTGACCAAAATCCAGGATAGAGGCTGAAAGATCGGAATCATAGCCCAAATATCCCAGACTCGCTGCTCGTAGGATAAGCCTGAAACTGCTTCGTGTCCAGAACCGCTTCAATGAAAAGGACCTTCTGAGAGGGAGTCAGGTGTGACTTCGGCATGTTGATAGTGAACCCCAGCGAATGCAGGAGGTCCACCGCAGTCTGAAGGTGGGAGACGACTGCCTGGGGGAGCCCGCCTTCAACAGCCAGTCGTCGAGATAGGGCAGACTGGAACCCCTGATATGCGCAGATGAGCTGTGACCACCACCATCACTTTCGTGAACACACGAGGGGCGCTGGTAAAGCCAAAGGGGAGCACTGTAAACTGAAAGTGCTCGTGGCCTACCGTGAACAACAGGTAACGTCGGAGGGCCGGAAGGACAGGAATGTGAAGGTAAACGTCCTGCAAGCCCAACGCTACCATCCAGTCTCCAGGGTAAACAGGACCTGAGCTAGCGTCAACATTTTGAACTTCTCCTTCCGGAGTAAGTGGTTGAGTTCCCGAGATCCAAGACAAGACGCAGGCCTTTGTCCTTCTTGGGCACCAGAAAGTAGTGGGAATAGCAACCACAACCTACTTCTGGTGCAGGAACTTGCTCGATGGCTATCTTGGCCAAGAAAGCTGTAACTTACTCTTGGAGAAGGGCCAGATGATCCTCCGACATGCGATCGTACTGAGGTGGCATGGGTGGGGAGTAGTCTTGAAGGGGAGGGAGTGGCCCCTTCGGACTCTCTGCAAAACCCACCTGTCCACCGTAATGGTGCACCAGTGGGGGAGGTGATGGCGAATCCTGCCGCCCACTGGCGATCAGTGGCCCTGAAGGGTGGGACTAGGAGGGTTTGGAGGCTGCTGCAGAGGGAGCACTGGTGGACTGGCCCGCTCGCCTGGCCCCCAGACCCATGACGGTGGGTCCCACATCCCTGGCCATGGAGAGGCTGAGCAGGTTGCGCTGGCCGGTGGCCCTGGGTGGAATGCAGCGGGGCACCCATTCCGTAGCCACAAAAGCAGACTGCGCAGGATGGGTGGTGGAGAGGCCCATGGACTTGGCCGTAGCCCAGCGTCCTTGAAGCGCTCTAGCGCGTTGTCTGATTTGTCGCCGAACAGGCGACGGCCATCAAAGGGCATGTCCATCAGGGTAGCCTGGACATCCTTGGAAAAACCAGTCGACCACAGCCAGGCATAGCGTCCAATGGCTACCGACGTGGATATCCTCCTGCCTAGCTAGACGGTTGTGTCTAGTTCACATCATATGGTAAACTTTGGCTGCGTCTCTCCCCTCGGCGACTGCACGGGAGAGCAGGGCCCGGGCCTCCTGTACCCCACATGGAGTGGGTGTAACGGCCCAACAGACATTCGGTGTTTACCGACCGCAGTCCCAAGCTGAAGGAAGAAAACATCTTCTTACAAAGATGGTCCAGCTTTTTGGATTCCCTATCAGGTGGAGCGTTAGGGAATGCGTCTTTGAACGTTGAGGCTTGGACCACCAAGCTCTCAGGGTTGGGCTGTTGGGAGAGGAAAGTGGTGTCGCCCGGAGCCGGGAGGGGGCATCAGGCAAACATACTATTTACAGGAGCCCCTGTGTTGGGCCTGGACCAGGTGTTCAAAAGGATGTCAGTTAGGGCTTCATTGAACAGCAGCAGGGGCTCCGAAGAGCTCGCTGCTGGTTAAAGCACCTCCGTCAGGAGGTTAGCCCTGACTGCCACCGTAGGTAGCTTGAGGTTGAGAGCCTCGGCCACCCTATGCAACACCACTGCATAAGAAGCTCCCTCCTTCGTAGCCACTGTAGGAGGAAACAACATACCAAGGTCTGGGGAGGGATCCAGACCACTGGCTTCCCCCAACTCCTCTCTCCAGTCCGGTTCATCCAACTGGTCAGTTAAAGGGTCGCCCGACCTCTCCCAGTCCTCCTCACCCTCCTCTGGTTGCCAATCTGGCCTGAGAGGAACACCAGGGTAGAACAGGGGTACAAAAGTACTCATCGGCGCAGGATCCGGCATTGGTCTGGCTCCATGTCCAAGTCAGGGTGGAGGCCGGGGTCGACGCCAGTTGGGGACACAACCGACGTCGGCTGCGGATGTGGTGCCGGTGGAATCGGGGCCAAGGGAGGTGTTACCAGGTCAACCGGCGCCGATCCGGATCCAGGACTGGACCCAAGGCGACCCTGCGGTGCCGAGGCTGAAGCAGCCGGCGTCGAATACCCAGGAACCCCAGCCGAGACTGCGGGGCCCGAAGGCGCGCCAGCGGAGTCGGGCTGCCCAAAGATGGCATGCATCGATTCGTAAAAGCTTTGAAGCTGGGCAGGTGTCGCTCCGGGTCCCGGAAAAGGAAGGAAACTCTGAGCCGACCCATCGGGCTCCGCACGCGGAATCGCGGGACGGGCACCATCCGCATCCCTCGTCGCGTCGGCCGACGGATGGGGAGAAGTCCAAGAGCAACGATGCTTCTCAGACTTCTTCTTCTTCTTCAACTTACCTGAGGAGTGCGAAGACTTCGAGGAGGAGTGGTGGTGACTCCGCGACCTGTCCCTTGACCTCCCGCGCGACCGGGACCTTGAACGGAGCGGACTGACAGGCCTCGAGAAGCTTTCGGGACTGCTCCCACAAAGACTTCGGATTCATGGTCCGGCAGTCGGAGCACAACTTGGGGTCGTGGTCACGCTCCAGGCACCACAGGCACACGCAATGAAGATCCGTCACCGACTTCAGCTTTCGGCAGGACCCGCAAGCCTTGAAACCGGGCATCCCTAAATGCACCAGGAGTCGAAGACTCAAAAACTGTGTTGACAAAAGTCGCAAAAAGATCAGTCAAAAAGTGACTGGAGGTACCGCTCTCTCCGGATCTGCACTGACTGTCGCGGAAAAATAAAGAACTGACGTCAGGGCACGAGGGTGGGGTCTAAGTAGCTACCATGACGTCATCCCGGTGACCACGGCGCTAATGACAAACGCGGAGCCGACCAACGCCACCTTTCGATGCGCAGGGTTACTGCTGACGAAAAAATTCTGCAGATCCAGTCTGACGCCTGGGGGTAATTCTAAAGGAAAAGAATCTATAACTAATTGTCTCTTTCAGATTGATGAATGCACTGATAAGATCACTAGAGGATAGAGAGATGTGCTCCACTATTGATTTACTTGAGGTTTCTGAAAGGTTTCACTATGCTATAGTTTGTATCTATGTTTTTACAGACCTGATATGTTCTGCCTTTCTCCAGGAGCGGCCCATGCAGGTAAGAGCTGTGGGGCGGGTGGGGGGGGGGGGGGGGGGGGGGGGGGACTCAACAGACGACGAGAGAAAATTCATAATTTATTTAATTTTCCCTCGTCGTCTGTCGAGTTTCCTCTCCCACCCTACCCCACTGCTCTAACCTGCACGGGACGCTCCTGCCTTTCTCTTATTTACTTGAAAACTGTGCTACCTGCATATTTTTTTATTGCTTGGTAATTCAATGACATTGATAACAAATTTTGTTTGAAAATTATGTTTTTTTGCTACAGTCCTTTTTTTCTCATCTCCTGAGGAACGGTATTCTCTTGCACATTTTCACTTTATTTGCATGCCTTGCAGTTGCTGTATTTGTAAAACACTGCTCTTTCATGTAGCCAGTTACATACAGTTTTCTCCAGGGAGGTAACCCCTTTCCAGTTTATCACTGAGAGATGGAGATTTGCGGTATTTGATACTGTGTCTACCACTTATTATTTCTCGAACGTGGTCATGTTTGGTTAATGCCCTACTCATCTCGTTGGAAATATTACTAAATGTTGTGATGTAGCAGATGGTTTCTACTTCAGTTTTCTCCTTGCTTGTTTCATGCTATAATTGATCTCTTTATTCTTTGACACATATCCCGCAGATTTTGAAAGTATGTCATTTGAACACCTCTGGGATTCAATCTCGTAATCATGTTGCCTTCATCTTCCTGTATCTCTCCTGTGCTATGGTTTCCCTGTGCTGGCAGGAATTCTCAGTATAGAATGCTAGTTTTTAGTTTAGAAGGTGGCAGCTGGACGCATTTAATAGAGAACTTAATTAATTGTAGAGGCTGTGAGAAGGGTCATCAAACATTATACAATTAAAATGGATGTGTGGGTGTTACCTTTCCATTTTTAAAAAAGTAATTAATAAAGAAAATGTCAATTATAATTTTTTTTAAAAAATACATATATTTATGCCATGGCAGTGAAAATAAATTAGGCCTATAACACGTTATTTAGAGCAACTATGTAGGATGCTGGCTTTGTATGTACTATATTAAAGTAAGGTATAGTGAGCACAGAGTCCAGTGGATCCCCAGAGGTTTTACAGAGGCTAAAGTAGATAATACCTTACTCTCTTTTGTGGTAGCGTGGTTGAGCAGTTAGTCTTATCAGAGGGCTGTATTAAACATTTGCTGTACACACAGTCAAGAAATGAGGCACACACTCCATAACTAACTCCAAGCCCAATGTTTGTACAAAAATAAGACTTTGTTACTTTCATTTTAGAACCAAGGAGAACTCAGTTGCAGCAGTTTAACTATGCCCACATGACATATCTGACCCCACACAGAATCAGAATGATACACGGGGGGAAATGCAAGTGTGCCCAAGGTGCGCCCAAGCAGATGCGGCCTTTGTCCACATGGCTTGGAGTTGCGCAGTGCTGATCCCCTTCTGGGCCGAGGTGGTCCGACGAACGGGAATGACACTAGGGAGAGATTTAGCAACACCGGGGAGGCATGCCTCTTGGGTCTTTTCCCCCGCCTACCGAAACGGAAGGTAGGAAACAAATTTGTCGATCTGGTCCTTGCTCTTGTGAAGAGACGAACTGTGATGGCATGGAAGACTTGCCAGGTAGGTCACTCCCCCACCACACAGCTCCGCCTGTGTTGTCCTGCCCGCTGCTGCTGCTGGTAAGTTCGCCCCTCTGCTTGTTGTCTCTGTGCCCTTGCCGGCTGTCCCCCTCGCTGCCCCCCGCTTTCTGTGCCAGTCTTCCTCTGCTTGATGCCCTTGTTGCCTTCTGTTCCCCTCGTGTGCCCCCGATTCTGTGACCATTTTGCCTTCTGTTCCCCACGTGTGCCCCCGATTCTGTGACCATTTTGCCTTCTGTTCCCCTCGTGTGCCCCCGATTCTGTGACCATTTTGCCTTCTGTTCCCCTCGTGCGCTCCCGATTCTGTGACCATTTTGCCTTCTGTTCCCCTCATGTGCCCCTGATTCTGTGACCATTTTGCCTTCTGTTCCCCTCGTGTGCCCCCGATTCTGCGCCCGTTTTGTCTTCTGTGCCCCTGATACTGTGCTCGGTTGCCCCCGGTTACCTCGCCGCTCCCGGTTCCCGCCGCTGCGTCCCCTGCGGCCCCTCCCCCTCACTGACCATTCGCTGCCCCTGTCTCCCGCCTCCCAGCTGCTCCTCCCTCCCACCTCCTCATATATGGCGGCCGCTGCGCTGTGAGGAGAGCGACCCTTGACCTTGCCGGGTAGGTCGCTCCCCCACCACCCAGCTCCGCCTGTGTTGTCCTGCCCGCTGCTGCTGCTGGTAAGTTCGCCCCTCTGTTTGTTGTCTCTGTGCCGTTGCCAGCTGTCCCCCTCGCTGCCCCCGGCTTTCTGTGCCCGTCGTCCTCTGCTTGCTGCTCTTTTTGCCTTCTGTTCCCCTCTTGTGCCCCCGATTCTGTGACCATTCTGCCTTCTTTTCCCCTCGTGCGTCCCCGCCCCCCTCACTGACCATTCGCTGCCACTGCCTCCCCCCTCCCAGCTGCTCCTGCCTCCCACCTCCCCATATATGGGGGCCGCTGCGCAGCCGCCCCGAAGGCGCGCCTAAGGCAAGCCCGTCCGCGCCTGGACCGCGCCCAGCGCCAGAACCCCTGGTCCTCGCACCCCCCACACCCACCACGACAACCGCCGCCGCTACAATGCCAGCACACTCCACGCTCTCAACCACGGACGGACCCACACCTGCTTCAAGGCCGCCCCGAAACGCACTCATGGTCCCTTCACCTGCCGGAACTGCAGCTACACCAGCCTCAGAGCCGCCGAAGCACCCGCCAAGAAGGACCTCAACCACCTGCGATGCATCCTACTGAACACCCGCTCCGCACACAAACACGCCGTCGAGCTCTGGGGCCGACTCGACACATCATCACTGGACGTCGCCTTCCTGACAGAGACCTGGATGAACGACTCCTCCACACCCGACATCGCCATAGCCATCCCAGACTATAAGAAAACCCGCAGAAACCGCACCAACGGAATAGGAGGAAGAATCGCCATCGTCCACAAGAACACCATCAGGGTCTCGACGAACACCGACGACACTCTCTGCACCGCCGAACACATGCACTTCCAGATCCACATGGACCCCAACACCACCCTTAGCGGTACCCTCGTCTACAGACCCCCCGGACCCCGACCCCAGTTCAGTGACTCCATCGCCAACTTCATCAGCACGCACGCCCTGACCTCCACCTACTATATCCTCCTCGGAGACCTGAACTTTCACCTGGAGAGCAACAACAGCAACTCCACCATCCTGATCGCGAACCTCGGACTGAGACAGCTCTACACAACGCCGACCCATTCCGCCGGCCACACGCTAGACCCCGTCTTCTCCTCAAGCTCCCACGTCTCCTTCAGCCACACCAACGAACTCCTCTGGACCGATCACCGCTGCATCCACTTCACCTTACAGAAACCCACCACACACCACCGCACCCAACAGATCCCATGCCTCAGCTGGAATAAAGTCACCGAAGACCAACTACTGGCAAACCTCGCTCTCAGCCCACCCACCGACCCCTCCAACACCGACGACGCTGCCCACAACCTCAGACGATGGATAGACGACTGCGCCAACACCCTCGCCCCGCTGAAAAAACCCACCTACAGAGACACCAGCAAGAGAGCCAGCTGGTTCACCCCAGAACTCCTAGCATCCAAGCGTACCTGCCGGAAACTAGAGAATAAATGGCACAGTGAAAAGACACCGGACAGCCACGCAGCCCACAAAGACGTCATCCGCAACCACCATCACCTCATCAGGTCTGCCAAGAGGATCTCTTTCAAAGACCACCTCGACAACAACGCACACAACAGCAAGGAGCTCTTCAACATAGTGAAGGAGATCTCCAACCCCAGCTCCAACACCAATGACATCCCGCCATCGCAAGCCCTGTGCGACTCCCTCGCCACCTTCTTCCACCGCAAGATTGCCGACATCCACGACAGCTTCAACACCCAGACAGCCCCAACAGACACCGACACACCAGACTCGCCGCACACCATCGACCACGACCCCTTGCCAGCGTGGACCAACGTGAACATCGATGACACCAAGACCATGAGCACAATCCACTCCGGCTCCCCGTCAGACCCTTTCCAGCACCACATATTCAACAAAGCCAGCAGCTCTATCGCACCCCACCTGCGCAACGTTATCAATCTCTCCTTCGAGAACGCGACCTTCCCAGAGAGCTGGAAACACGCCGAGATCCACGCCCTACTCAAAAAACCCAAGGCGGACCCGAGAGACCTCAAGAACTACAGGCCCATCTCCCTGCTTCCGTTCCCAGCCAAGGTCATCGAGAAGATCGTCAACAGACAGCTAACCCGATACCTCGAAGAAAACAGCATCCTGGACCCATACCAGTCAGGGTTCCGCAGCAACCACAGCACCGAGACTACCCTCATTGCCGCCACCGACGACATCAGGACCCTGCTGGACAACGGTGAGACCGCAGCCCTCATCCTGTTGGACCTCTCCGCCGCGTTCGACACTGTCTGCCACCGCACTCTACGCGCACACCTCCATGACACAGGGATCCGAGACAAGGCCCCGGAATGGACCACCTCCTTCCTCTCCGGCAGAACCCAGAGAGTCCGCCTCCCCCCATTCTGATCCGAAGCCTCCGAGATCACCTGCGGCGTACCCCAGGGATCATCCCTCAGCCCGACACTGTTCAACATCTACATGGCCTCGCTCGCACGCATCGCCCGACAGCACAACCTCAACATAATGTTCTACGCCGATGATACTCAACTGATCCTCTCCCTCACCAAGGACCCCCTCACTGCCAAACCCAACCTCCACGAAGGAATGAAGGCCGTCGCCGACTGGATGAAGAGCAGCAGACTAAAGCTGAACACGGACAAGACGAAGGTCCTCATCCTTGGCTCCAACCCTTCAGCCTGGGACGACTCCTGGTGGCCAACGACACTGGGGGCAGCCCCGTCACCCACCGACCACGCATGCAACCTGGGAGTCATGCTCGACTCAATGCTCTCCATGACCAAGCAAGTCAACGCAGTCTCCTCCTCCTGCTTCAACACCCTCCGCATGCTCCGCAGGATCTACAGGTGGATCCCGACAGATACAAGAAGAACAGTCACCCAGGCCCTCGTCAGCAGCAGACTCGACTATGGAAACGCCCTCTACTCGAGAGCCCCTGCCAAGCTCATCAAACGACTGCAACGCATTCAAAACGCCTCTGCACGCCTCATCCTCGAGGTGCCTTGCCACAGCCACATCACCCCCTACCTGAGAAACCTGCACTGGCTCCCCGTCGACAGGAGAATCTCCTTCAAACTCCTCATCGACGCACACAAGGCACTCCACAAGACCGGCCCAGCCTACATCAACAGACGACTCTTCTTCTACGTCCCTAACCGCCAGCTCCACTCCTCCGACCTTTCCCTCGCCACCGTCCCGCGCATCCGAAGAACAACCACCGGCGGAAGATCCTTCTCCCACCTCGCCGCCAAGACCTGGAACACCCTTCCACTCAGCCTACGACAGACCCAAGACCTGCTGACCTTCAGGAGGTTACTCAAGACCTGGCTGTTTGACCAGTAGAGGCACCCCCCCCTTTTTTCCCCCAGCGCCTTGAGACCCTCGCGGGTAAGTAGTGCGCTCTACAAATTCTGTGATTGATTGATTGATTGATTGAGGGCCATGGATAGAAAGCTGGAAGAGAGACCTCACGAATTAGGCAGGCGCAGAGACAAGGGCGCTTCTCAGGGAGGAAGCGAGGGGGACGCGAAATAAGCCTATAGCAGACCAATATAAGGACTTAGCGATAGCCTGGGAGGCCATAGATCTTGAAAACGACAAGATAGAGAATGAGGGGGAAGCACAGCTCCCAGATTGATTGCCCAATCATGCACAGCGAGGGGAATAGTATTTAAATCGGACAAGGGTGTTTAAGTAAGGGAGGAAACACGGCAGCAGAGGGGACATACCTAGCACCCTGGACGACTGCTGTGGGGACAGGAACTGCTGGACCAACATGCCAACCACAGACACCACACACACAGACACACACACACAGACAGACACACACAGACACACACACACAAACACACACACACACACACACACACCCAATGATCAGCAGTAGGAAGCCCACAGGCAGCACTTGGAAAGGTACAAGTTACACGGCACAGAGTTCTTAGTTAAGGTTACATCAGGCACAGAAGGAAATTGGGTACTTGTAAATACAGATGCAAAATGAGCGTGGAATTTATACAGTAAGATGTTGGCCAATAATAGCTACGACAGCCCCAGGGAAGCAGAGTCGATATGTTTAAGAATGTATTCAATATTAGAAGCTGAGTTAAAATGAAGCAGTATGATGAATCCCAGGAACAAATACTAGATCGAAAACTGAAATGTAAGAAGCAAAATGGAGAAATTGAAATTGTGATACTTGTATCCTATATTGTATGTTGAATAACTTTGGAAATGCCAATAAACAAAGTTTAAAAAAAAGGAAAACTCAGTTGCAGCTAAGTATCAGTTTCAAATTAGAACTATTTTCAAGTATTTAATTTTCATCTCATTTAGCATTTTTACAAAGTGCGCAATTGCCGAGGTGTCTTAGCGCTAAGCTTTCCTACTGAAGAGAACAGAAATTGATCTACTAATAATGGACTGAGAAGAGCCAGGTCTTTAACATTTTTCTGAAATACGTTAGGAATGCTTTGCAAACAGCAATAGGAATACTCTACAGTGGTATTAGAAATACTTTGTGGTGTCAATCAACAATTGCAATACTCGTCAATGCAGAAAATAGACACTTAGAGCAATTAGCAAAAACATTTACAATGTAGTCCTATGGAAGGAAAACAGTTATGCACATTAACAGGTAAGTACATGACTTACAATCCCAGACTTCGGGGGTTTGGACCAATACAGAGCAAGGTTCAAGTGGACACCAAATCTGCACCACCAGCGGCACAGGGACAGCCTGGTGTAGAGGTCAAAGGTGGTGCCAGGAGTCCAACGTTGGTCTATAGAGACTGAGGGTGATTGGCAAGACCCCAGGGTTTAAGCAATCACAGGGGTGCAACAAGTCAGCACCAAGCATACACCACCAGCGGAACCGGGGCAGCCGGGTGCAGGGTGCGAAGACAGTGTCGGGCGCCCAATGCAAACAAATAGGGGAACTCGGTTTCACAAAGAGGCTGCAGGCTTGGACAAGGAGGCTGGACGAAGGTGACCAACGACTGGGCAGGTAAGTTAAAATGTCGGTGGACGCCTGGGCACCATCGGCTGGGCTCCCCAGAGTCAGGTGGCTGAGGATGCAGGGGTACCTTCAGACGTCGGAAAATCTTCACCAGAGCCGGCTGCGATGAGGCTTCAGGCATCTTCATGGAATCCAGGAGGGTTCAGCCACCGACGGTTTCGCGGTCAGGATTGCTGGGGAGACTTCACTGGACCGGTGCGCCCTCAGACTCCGGCCGTGGGCGTCAGATACAGAGTGGGCAGGAATCGCGGATCCATAAGGCAAGGGAGTCCTTGGTGTTGGTTTCTTTGTGGACAGGGCCGCTGTTGTAGGAAGGTGGATATCTGACTATGGTTACCCCCAACTTTTTGCCTAGTGTCTAGCTGGTTTTTCGACTTAGTTGGCCTGAGATCCTGCCATTCAGGGTCTCAGGCTGTCTGCTCTCTCTTTAAAATGGACTCCATGTACCCTAGGTACATAACCAATTGGTAAGGATCACCTTATTGGACCCTGTACAGTGTACCCTAGGTACCCAGGGCATAGGTGTACCCTAGGCCTCCCAGGGGCTGCAGCATGTATTATGCCACCCCTGGTCTGGCCTTCCAATCAGACACAACTGGCTGATCACTCAGCTGGGGCAAGGTCGTGTAATCACCCCTTGCTTAGATATAGTATGCCTATATCTACCCTTATATATAGACACATGTGTACCTATCAGTCACTCCTATGGCAGGCCTTAACAATCCTGGAGGCAGAGTGCTTGGTAACATGTGAGATGGTGCTCTAGCATGAGCTGAGCCTGTCTGCAGCTTTCGGAACCTTGTCCTTATAGCTGTTCTATGATATAGCCTACCATATACTCTTAAAGTGCCTTATAATCTTAGACGGTTATGGTAACTATGGTTTGGCTTTATCAAAACATGTCATGTAAGGTGTCTAACACTAGGGAATAATACCCCCATGCCATTTCTGGACATGAGAATATTAATCCCCCCTTCTAGAGGGAAAGACATGTTAAAATCATACTTCAACTGTTAGCCTCTGACCAAAGCCTCAGCATCACAAAATGGATGCTGCTGCCACGACACAAGTCTGACCTCCTGCAGCTGGGAGTGATCCCAGCCAGGGAGGCCTGGACAATAGGTTTCCTGCTTGGGGAGGTGCTAGCACCTCCCCAGACAGCCTTTAGTGTATTGGGGCAGGGTGGGCTGAAAGGAATGAGACATGCCTGGGGCACACAAGGTGTTCCTTGCATAGTCCAGTTCAAACCGGCGCTGGGGCACTCCAGCCCCAGCTCTGGCGCGAAACTGGACAAAGGGAAGTGGGTGTAACCACCCCCTCCCAGGTCCCACCCATAAGGCGTGACCTAGCAGGTATCCCAGCCCCCCAGATTAGTATAAGAGTGGGAGTTGGGCCTCAAGACTTTAGATTATCCTGAACCTGCAAAACTGAACAGAAACTCTGGACCTTCGACATTCGACGAAAGAAGAAGACTGAAGAATCTCCCTTGTAGCCAAGGAGTGGCTACCCTGTGCAAACAGGCACCATCAAGCGACTACCCTTTGCTTTGCGACCGTTCTACGAGGAACCGACTGCAGAGCCCGACCAGAGCCTTGACTTCCAGACTTCTCCGACCCTCATCCACATCTGCAGCAGAGCTGAGATCCGTGGAGGCGACGAGCGACGTGGGACCGGCTACCTGGAAAAAGTGGCTAGTAACTTACAGCGCAGCTTCTGAGGTACCCTCGAAGTTGTGCACCGGGGATTGAGAAGCCCCAACCCCAAGCACCATCTGCACCGAAGATCAGCCCCCCACACTCCACGAGTCCTGCGTGGGGCCCTTCAGCATTTTCCTGCTTGCCGCGTCTGTCCGGTTGCTTGCCCGCTGGCTAGTGGCCTCTGTGACGACGCACCCTGAAATCTTCTGCGCTGGTTTGGCTCCTCCAGACTGGCTCCCGCTTCTCTGCAAAGAAGAAGCACCCCAGACCTTCCTGGTCTGCACCAGAAGCAAGTCCTTCGTTCTTCGTGGGTTCCGCTTGCCAAGGCTTGGTGAGTCCTAGTCCAACTTCGACGCCGCCGACAGCAAGAGCCTTCGTGGGACAGCTCGCCTCCTGGTCCTGGTCGTCCTCGACGCTTCCTGGTCCTCCTGGCTGCAGCGACAAGCTTCACCTTCACCTGCAACTCTTCACGACATCGCCTGGTTCCTTCCTGGTTCCAAGTGGTCACTGGCTAGTGACCTTGACTCTGTCCCTTCTGCTTGCAGGTTTCTTCTCTTCTTGATCCCAGCCTTGGGATCCACCGGACACTCTTCACTGACTGCCTGTCAGCATCTTTCTTCAGGCATCCATAGGAGTCGACGACGAAAACGACGCATCTTCACCCCTATGCACCCGCAGCCTGTGGGCTAGGTAACTTGGGTACTCCGGTGCTCATCAGGATAGTGACTATCCTAGTGTCTAGTTTTCAAGTCTCAACTTCCTAGCTACTCCGGAAGTGTCCTAAATCTACCGTTTTCTAAACTGTACTATTGCTATTGACTTTTACGCATTACGCGTGAGTGTTTCCACTCTGCACACGAATCCCGTGGGCCTCCCACTTCCTAACTAACGCTAGTGTAGTGTAGCCCCAGCGATTCCCTAGGCCTAGGCCTATTCTATTTCCGTGACAGTGGTTCTTATACCACTTACTTAGTATATGGTTTGCGTGGCCCCTAGGGCCTAACTGTATTACTTACCTGTGTGACTTACTGTATGCATTAATAAGACTGTGTTGTACTTACCTCTAATCTCATAAAGAGTGCTGAGGGTTTGCTTAGAATAAATACACTTTATTTTATATATATATCTGTTGTGGTGTCCTTTCATTTGGTATTCAAGGGATTATATATGGTATCACAGCTGGCTTCACATGCCATTCAGAGTTTAGCCTAAGACTGCTCTTGTCCATGCTACCACTAGGATAGCTGGTCTATAAGGTTGACTTTACAACCAATCACCATAAGGGTATTTGGACTGATATAAGGTGTACACTATAACTAGTGACATCATACATCAGGCCAACTTCTCACAGCTGTCTTCTGGAGTTCTTAGTCTTTAGGAAAGGCGGGCAGTCCTTCCCGGGTTGTGGAGGTCACTGGGCCTGCAGGACAAGTCACTTCTTTGAGTAGGTTTGTTCGAGGGCTGCAGACAAGCCTGGAGTCTTCACTGCTGCATGGCTCTTCGGTCCTACTTCTTCTTTAATCCTATTGGCTAACATTGTTCCATCCAACATAAAGGATTTTCTAAGGAAGGGGTCACTTCATCTCGGGACACCTTAGGGGTGGTCCTGGGTGAGAGGGGACACACCTCTCCTGCTTACTAATATTCCCACCAACCTTGCTGCCAAAAGTGGGGCTTCATTCTGTCCATCAACTGTTGTTTTTGCATTTGTCACCCCGAGTGGGAGGGGTATGCCTAGACGTGGGTCCCGTGCTCTCCATGCCACTGGAATCAAGCTATCCTGGCTGAAGAGGGGTGAAACCCCGAAACCGGTCCTAGGATGCTTGTTTCCAGTCCAGGAAGGACCTGGCTTGCCAGTTCGGGCTGGACTGTTCCCATGAGGCACAGGGTCAAGACTGATTTGCATATGGCTGGGTTCAAACTGGAATGGCATGGTGAGCAAAAAAACGATGGATTTAGGCCCAGATCTCTGTAATGGGGTGAATGTATGACATTGTTCTGCATTCTGTCCATCAACTGTTGTTTTTGCATTTGTCACCCCGAGGGAGAGGGTATGCCCAGACGTGGGTCCTCTGCTCTCCATGTCACTGGAATCAAGCTATCCTGGCTGAAGAGGGGTGAAACCCCGAAACCGGTCCTAGGATGCTTGTTTCCAGTCCAGGAAGTACCTGGCTTGGCAGTACGGGCTGGACTGTTCCCATGAGGCACAGGGTCAAGACTGATTTGCATATGGCTGGGTTCAAACTTGAATGGCATGGTGAGCAAAAAAATGATGGATTTAGGCCCAGATCTCTGTACTGGGGTTAATGTATGACATTGTTCTGCATTCTGTCCATCAACTGTTATTTTTGCATTCATCAGGGGGGCGAGCATCTCCAGTAGCGGAAGAGGCTCTCACTAGCATAACAAAGGGCAGGAAGCCTTTGAGGTTCAATGCCCTGAATGCTGTTCCCGCTTTAGGGTAGGTGAGAAACACATCTACCTTAAGCAGGCTTTGTTTTTGACCCAAGACAGCACACAACTCACACCTAAGGAGGTCAGAAACATGTCTCGATGTGACAGGCTGGTGCAAACCAGTCAGGTGCACACCAGAGAGTTGGTAGTTTTTCAGGGGGCATCTCTAAGATGTCCCCTGAGTGCATTTTACAATAAACCCAGCACTGGCATCAGCTTGGGTTTATTATTTGCTGAGAAGTTTGATATCAAACTTCCTAGCATTTAGTAAAGCCATCATGTAGCTGTGGCGTCCGCAATGACAAACTCCCAGCCCTTGTACTCGATATGGCTTCACTGCACTTACAATGACTGGGAATGTACTTAGACACAGTAGGGGCATATTGCTCATGCAGCTATGCCCTCGCCTGTGGTATAGTGCCCCCTGCCTAATGGCTGTGAGGCCTGCTGGAGGGGTGACTTACCTATGCCACAGGCAGTGATTTGTATGCATGGCACACAGGAATGTGTGCTCTGCCAACTCTTCAGTTTTAGCTGCACCTATACACAGTTTGCAATGACATGGTGTATGTGTTTGGTGAGGGGTCTCTGAGGGTGGCACAATACATGCTGCAGCCCTTAGATATTTCCTCTGGTCACAAGCCCCTTGGTACCAGTGGTACCTTTTACAAGGGAGTTGAACAAAAGTTACTTACCTGTAAACTGTGGTTCTCCAGTATTGGTGTCTTTCATAGATTCACATGCTTGAATATTCCCTGTCATCGAAGTGGGAGTCCCACGGTACACAACATAGCAATGTAGTAATAACATAAGCCTATTAGGCATAAAAGAAAGTAAAACCATAGAGTTTTCATGGATAGACAACTTGTCACCTCTATAACATATTACTGTCGTTATGTTTTAGTCCAAATCCAGCCAATCAGGTGTCCGCACCCTCTAGGACCCCCTCCCCAGAGGCTGAGGCTCTCAGATTTTCGTAGCACAAGAATGACATAATAGTCAAATACATAATTAGAGCCTCTGAGGGGAGGTGGGTGGGTCGCATGTGAATCTATGAAAGACACCGATACTGGAGAACCACAGTTTACAGGTAAGTAACTTTTGTTCTTCTCCAGTATTGGGGTGTCTTTCATAGATTCACATGCTTGAATAAGAGTAGTGAGCAGTGATATCAGAATAATACAAGGTACATAAGAATCAAAGCAATAGCATATACAGTGCAAAAGACTATATGCATATAAATATCTATATATATCTATATCTATCTATCTATCTATCTATCTATCTATCTATCTATCTATCTATCTATATATATATTCACAGAAAAAACCATAGGTTTCAGGCACGTTATAGTTAGGAATTAGCATTTAAAAAACCTCAGAAATTCACTGAAAAAACCATAGGTTTCAGGGGTGTTATAGTTAGCTGGACTTTTCACTTGTACAAAACCATTGAAATTCCCCCGTTATAGTTAGTTCAGCTAACTATAACTCGCGCGCCCGCAATGCACTGCTGATGACGTCACATATTACATCACTCATGACATGGTCAGTGACATCACTCATGACATCACTGATGACATCTCAAATGACATCACTGATGACATCACTGATGACATCATCCAGTGAATGTGTGTTTTTCTGAAAATTAAATATGTTTTATATATGTATATCTCAAGGTCGATGGAAGAATAAATGGGTATATAAGTGTCTAAATGGATGATTTGTTTTTGAAAAATTGATTGTGTAACTGACTGATTAAGTGTATTCTAGTGAATACATGGCTTAGTGAGTAATGTTTAAATATGTAAATATCTGTATCAGTCTCTCACTTTGTGTATAAGTGGCTGCATGGGTTGGTGAGTAGCTACATGGGTGTCTATATAGGTTATTAGTTGGTTTTTTGAGTATCAGTCTGAGTGTCTGCATGGTTCGGTGGGGGGTATTACGTAGTGCATAGGTGCATGAATGAGTGACTCACTGTTTGTATGTGTTGAACACAGCATGTGTGCAGGACTGTATGGGTGGATGATTGTGTGTATGGGTGTGTTAGTGAGTGAATGACTGTCTCAATAGTGTCTTTATGAGTAACTACATATGTTTTAAACTAGTATATGTGACTATTGGTGTATATATGTGAGTATATGTGAGAGTGAGAGATTGAAAGAGTTCCTGTATGAATAAGTATGTGTTTCTATAAGTGATTGTTTAAAAGACTAAGTATGTGTAAGTTTCCGTAGAAGTAAGTGTGGTGGTGTGTGTATAACTGTATATGCAAGTAAATGTATGTTTGATTCTTTATTAGCATGAGTGACTATGTGTGTGAGTAACTCTATGGATGAGTGGCATTGTGTAACAGGATGTATAGGTGCATGAGTACATATGATGAGTGAGTACATGTATGAGTGACTGTATAGGACTGTTGGTGAATGAGTGGATGTGTATGTGGATCTTAGAATTACTGAAGAGGTTGTTGTAACTGGTATTGGTATGTCCATTGTTTTGAAAATTTTAGTCTCTATTTTTGAATGTGTGTATCAAAGGTTATATTAGGGTGAGAGGAGGTCTGCCTGCCACTATCACAAGGATGATGTCATCAGTGATGTCATCAGTGTTGTCATTTGAGATGTCATCAGTGATGTCATGAGTGATGTCACTGACCATGTCATGAGTGATGTAATATGTGACGTCATCAGCAGTGCATTGCGGGCGCGCGAGTTATAGTTAGCTGAACTAACTATAACGGGGGAATTTCAATGGTTTTGTACAAGTGAAAAGTCCAGCTAACTATAACACCCCTGAAACCTATGGTTTTTTCAGTGAATTTCTGAGGTTTTTTAAATGCTAATTCCTAACTATAACGTGCCTGAAACCTATGGTTTTTTCTGTGAATTTCAAAGGTTTTTTAAATGCTAATTTCTAACTATGCCTACAGAGATAGGACATGTGAAGAAAGAAGAAAAAATGCACAGAAAGAAACAAAAGAAGTGCAGAAAGTAGCAACAGAAGTCCTCAAATACGAAGATAAGTGCAGGAAGAAGGATAACGTGCAGAAAGAACAAAAAGAAGAGCAGAAAGAAGCCTTGTTGCAAAATCATCCTGTACCCTCAACTTTTTCAGACGGATACTGGTGGTAACTGAGTCTGACTAGCCAGTCCTAGAGCCAGTGCTATGTTAAAAGACACTTAGAATACAGTGAAAACACCTACATACACTAGGGAACATTATGCGTTGGGGTTCCCCTGTGATTAGCATGACCTCCTCTGTAAGCCCCTAGTACATAATAGGGCATGGGGATTAAAACTACCTCTTTAAACAGGCCACAGGGCGTTTTTGCACACGTTAACTCAGGCCCCGTCCCCTCCCTTCACCACTGTGTAAACACGCCCTGTGTCCATTTTTAGTTGGGAGATTAAGTTCATTTGAATCCTGAGGGTCCCTAGGGTCCAACTAGCTCACTAGGTACCTCCAGTAAATGCCACAGAGCTGTGTTGCAGAGAGGTGTAAAAAGTGGCACGGCCTGGACCACCTCCTTGCAATGCAGCTCAGTGGCGCTTACTGGAAGCACTTGGTGGGCTAGTTAGCCCCCAGGGGCCCTCAGTATTGAAGGGAAATTATATCCCCAATTTAAAACGTGCCATAGTGCGTGTTTGCACACGTCACCTCAGGCCCCGTCCCCTCCCTTCACCACTGTGTAAACGCGCCCTGTGGCTGTTCTAAGTTGAGAGATTAAGTCCCCTTGAATCCTAAGGGTCCCTAGGGTCAAACTAGACCACTAGGTACCTCCAGTAAGCGCCACAGAGCTGCGTTGCAGAGAGGTGTAAAAAGGGGCTTGGCCTCAGAACACCTGTCTGCAGCGCAGCTCCCTGGCGCATACTGGAGATGCCTGTTGGGGGCGCGTTTGCAGAGTGCTGCACGGAGGGGGCATGGCCTCCGGCACGATGCCAGTCTTTTATTTATTTTAATTTTTTAAGAAGGGGGGCTGTGTGGTTCCCCTTCTTATTCTAATTTATTGGCCCTGATGACCCCATCCCCCAGGGCCTGTCTCCTAATTATATTTTTTTGACCCCAATCCCTAGGGCCGGCCACTGTTTTTTATTATTTTAAAAAAATATTTATTTATAGACACACCTAGGACATGCTGGACAAACCGTACGTACCTATCACCATGACGATTTGCGGGATATTCATTAAAAGGCGACTATGCATGCAATGAATCCACGTGGAATGTATTTACACTACTAGTGAAGCTCTGACATGTCTGATGCCCTACCGTGCCTAATCCCGGTAGACACCCTTGTCGTTTATTTATACAAACATGGGTAGCTATTGACGGGCACATTTAATACACATGCACACCAAGCCATTCAAAGGGGATTCGACAAAAATTCGACCAAAACTATGCAAGAAACCCCCCTCACGGTTAATAAAACACACATCCACTGCCGGATGTGTAATACTTTTTATTTTACTCTCTGGAAAGGGGACGAACATCACTTGAGAGTCACAGCGCGCTCCTGACAGAGCCCAATGCTGTGTTACACCCACCATTGCCTGCCGAGTGCCACACACCTCTGTGTTGTATTCCACTAGCTAGTGCATATGCTATGACACTCTCTAGCCCATGTGCACTGTAACACCACCCCGTGAATATGTCATGCCACACTTGTCTTTGCACGGGTTATATTGCCCCATCTAACGTGCCTTCCTCGATGCCTATGTTATAACGCACAGTGCTATGCCATACATATTACAATCTGCGATCCATATCTGTGTCACAGTGCATATGCAACGTTACACTCCCCAGCACATATTTTATATTACAACTTTAGAGACTAGTTAGGTTACACAACACTGCCCTGTGCATATTACACTCCAAGGCGCATATCGCATAGCACGCGCTAGTGCCTGTGCTATCTCGCGCTCTCCAATGAATCTGTCATTGCGCACAATGTATTGCATATTATATTTCACGCCCGGTTCATCTTATATCACACTTTTTGGTGCATAGTTTATACCATACACTATATCTAGTTTTCATTTTCAATCGTGCTCTCAGGACTATGTTCTATATAACACTGTGTTCACCTACCCTTTTCACGGGCATTACATTTTGCGATAGGGGGTGGAGGGTCAGGGGGTGTTTCTGCCAAGTGAGCCCGGAGTCACAGTCACAAACGTCCTCTTCTTCCTGAATAAAAGTGAGATTATGCTGCATACTTGTTCATATTTTAAGTAGTTCGCACAGACTCAATGTTTTAAAAACAATAAAGTTCCTAATACCCGCCTTCTCTGAACAGTTAGCTTGCTGCCCCATCCCCCTCCTCCCTATCCTCTGTTGTGTGAATCCATGGAATAGCCTCCTCCCTCCTGCCATGCATGGTCTGATGTGCTGCCACTGCCCTCAATTTAGTATGATGTACCAGTCCACTCCTCCTGCCCTCCATTGCCCAATTCTATGCCCCATCATTGACCTCCTGCTTAAACTCTGTGCTTAGCTTGCTGCCCCTATTCTCCTTCCCCCTGCCCTCCGATGTCTTTGTGCATGCCCCTGCTCCATCCTTTTTGCCCACCATGTCCCATGGACCTGCCACTCCTATCTACTCTGAGTGTTCTGTTGAGCTGCCACTCCCCTCCCACCTGCCTAGCATTGTCAGATGACTGTAACCTGTCCCTGCCACCTCCACCCTGCCTGTCCACATGCCATGCCCCTATCCTCTTCCTCCTGTCCTACATGGTCCATTGTACTGCCACACCCTTCTGCCCTCCCTGGTCTGTTGTGCTGCAACTGCTCCTCCTGCCTGCCCCGTGTGGTCTGTTGTGAGGTCCCTTCCCCTGAACTTTCTTGTCTGTGCACAGGTCCTGACCCTCCCTTCTATCCTCCATCGTCCTTTGTGCATGCCCCTGCACCCTCCTTCTTGCCCATCATAGCCATTGGTCTTCTGTGCTGCCATGGCCCCTCCCACCTTCCCTGTGTGGTCAGTTAGCTGCCCCTGACCCCCTCCCACCTTCCCTCCATGGTCTGTGTGTATGCCATCACAGTCTCACTGTTGCTCTTCATGGTGTGTCTTGCTTCTAGTGCTCATCCTGCCTGACCTCCATGGCTATCTTGCTGCTCCTGCCCTGCCCCCTTGCCCCCAGCCCTCTGTTTACATGTGAAGACCCCTACTCCCTCCCTCCTGGCTTGTCTGTTCCATTGTAATGCCCCTGATCCGTCCCTACTGCCCTTTATGGTCTGTAATGCTGCAGCTTTCTCTCCTGTCTGTCCATTATGGTCAGCTAGCTACCATTGCCTCTTGCCCCTCTGTTCTCTGTTGTCCATGTGCATGGTCCTGTCCCCTCCCTCTTGCTTTCTATGGATTGTTGTGCTGCACTCCCGTCCTGCATGCCCTGTGTGGTGTATTGTGCTGCTGCAAACCCTGATGCCTGCCCTGCAGGGTCAGTTTGGTGCACCTCTCCATGTCCCTCTTGTCCTCTGTTATCCAAGTCCATGTCCCTATCCCATTTCCTTCCATGATCCAATGTACCATACTTGCGAACATTTTGAACTTGGTAAGAGGGAGATTTTGAAAAAAAAACTGGGGTATTGATTTTCCCCTTTGAGTTACATTGAAAAAGAGGATATTGTAGACAGGAGACAGATCAAATAAAGCCCATTTGAGCTTAAAAACATTGGACGTTTCCTGGCTGAATCGGGTCTGTTGGCATGTATGGTTGTACTACCATTGCCTCTTCCTTCTGCCCACAATGGTCTATTACATTGCCACAGCCTTGAAGGAGGGTAGATTTTGTATCACAGGGGGCCCCTGGCCCGTTCTGTCCACACCTGAAGTATGAGACCCTTGTCCTTGCCCTGCCAGCCGCATTTGTAGGCCGTATTAAATTGACCAGCGGGTCCTGTGTTGCTATATAATTATCCTGAGACATCCTTACCACTCAGCCAGCATAAAACCCCTGTGTAGACCCTTCTGTTCAATATGTAGGCCTCTTTGTTAAATTGACCATAGCTCTGCAATTTTAGTGTATAGCAGTCTGAAGGCAGGTCTGCAAGGCCTTCTGCTCCAAACTAGTAGCCCCCACCCTACCCGAGTGCTCCGTGCTCGGTATCAAAGTTCAACATCCCACTGAAGCTGTCGACATACAGTAGGCTGCATCCTGGACTGGTACTTGCTTCCTGGGCAGGTTTCCCGCTTTTAAGGAAGTGGCAACCGCAGAGCGTCAAGTTAGGAGAACTGAGGAGATTTTGTACATGAATATATTGAATTCCCGTACAATACCCATTATTTTCTGCTTGCTCTATGGAACTTACGATAAGCGATTGGCCTGAGAGACTGACCTTTTCACCCAGTCCATTGTCAGCATTAAGTGGGTAAATGACGAAATGTCTGGTAAAATCTGCAGACGAAGCTTTTGGGTAGCATACGTAGGTAGATGTAGCGTGCAAAGGAGCCCACAAAATGATATAAAAAGGGAGCACCCACAGATATCGACGGACTACCTCGCCGTCTGTATGTAGGTTAACAGGCTGTGCAGGTTTTCCCCAAGAGCTGGGAGCTCTTGTCTTCCTTTGCTTAAAATGTCTTGCTCTGCTTTGCTTGAAGTATCTTATTCTATTTTACCTATATGAAATGTCATGTTATGTTTAACCATTGTTCTCTTTACTTTTGCATTTAAAAGATTTTGTATTGTAATTGCAGGAATGCTTGCTCTAAGAGTAAACGTGAGTGTTCCTAGGTAACATTTTCCTTGGTGTAACTTGTTTCTCATGATGCATTTATAGATGTGTTTTCTCTCTCTCTCTGTCAGTACATTAATTGAGATACAGAGAATATCATGACAGCTGTATGATTATCTGGATTCTGTATTTTGTACTTTATGTCTCTATTCTGCGGTTTCTTTGAAGTTGTATCTTCTCATTAAACTGCCATTGTATTCTGCCACCAATTCCATGTCTCATATGTCTGTTTTCTTCATTTTTGGAGCAAGCGTTCCTAGGCACCCCGGCTCAAATTAAGGTGCCCCTTTTGTCCCTGACTCACTCTCCTGCTCAGTTCTGTGGTGGCTCCCGGGGCTCTGGGGACCGCCTCTAGCTTCCTTGACCCGTAATAGATCTTCCCTCCAACAGCCTCTCTTGCAAGTCCTGTATTGTTGGTTTGTTGCCCCTGCCCCCCTTTCCACTGCCCTCCATAGTCTGTTGTGCTTCCACGGCCCTCCCTGCCTGCTCAGTGTGGTTAAATTGTTGCCTTTGCACTCTCCTACCTGCCTTCAATTTTCAGAGTCCGTGCCCCTGGCCTTTGCCTCTCAACAGTATCCCAATGAACAACTAGATTGCTAACATTCTATATTTATTACAAAAGTGTGGAACGCCTGACATCATCTTGATGTAATCAAAACTGTAATACCTAGAGCATTTCCTTTAGAAATTACATATATGAGAGGGTCTTATTGGCATCAAAATTATGGTTAGTGCTCTAAAAGACTAAAATAAGGACATTTTGTCTGAGTTTTCAAATAGCGACAAAGCACTTTTAAATTATTTGTTATCTTTATGTTTTTTTATCCAGTTGACCACTTGATTAAATGTTGCACTTAGGGGAGAGGATGTGGTGTTACTTCCAGAACTGCAGACTTTGCAACTGGGGAACCAGGTTGAAGTTTCTGCTTCAGCTCGACATTCTGTGATTCTGGTCAAATCACTTAGTCTCCCCATGTCTACAACCAAAATGAATTTGTGCTTGTGTGATGTAACCAATGCTCATGTAAAGCACTCCAATACCTGATAAGTCTGCACTATATAACACTGCAAAAACACTAAATAATAAGTGTTTTGCACACTTCTGTCATTGGGCTATATTTGGGCTACATCTGGGTGATTTTGGGCTACATTTGGGCTCTTTTGTCTCCGGTGGCCATCTTGGGAGATTTATTTGTTATGAAGTTTCCTAATTTCCTCATGTACTGCAGTCTCCTCAGTAGGAAATGCTTTCATTTTTTTACGTTGATTCCATCATGAAGGTATTCAGATATGTCACACATTTGCCATAAATTCTGAATGTTAGCACTCTAGTTGCTCATTAGATCACTGTAGTAAAACTACTGTTCACCATGGAAGTCTGCTCCTGGTATTAAAAGTGCATGTTTCAGTCTGCATGTCAGAATTTTTTAATGAAATAGAAGAGGATTTGAGAAGTCACTCAAAATGTGCCCTAATTTTTCTTTCTGCAGCACTAATCATACTTTTTATGGAAAAATGAACCCCCTCATTTTGTTCCTTTTGAAATTAAATGTTTTAAGTGTTACCAGTTTATTCCAATCAAGATGGCTTCAGGTGTGCCATACTTTTGTCATAATGAAGACAGTAAGCGCTCTAGTTGTTTTTAAGAACATTCTGGGACATTCTGTCATTGGGCTATACTTGGGCTACATCTGGGTGATATTTGGGCTACATTTGGGCTCTTTTGTCTCTGGTGGCCATCTTGGGAGACTTATTTGTTATGAACTTTCCTAATTTCCTCATTTACTGCAGTCTCCTCAGTAGGAAATACAGTTTTTTACTTTGATTCCATCAAGAAGGCATTCAGATGTGTCAAACATTTGCCATAAATTCAGAATGTTAGCACTCTTTTTGCTCATTAGATCACTGTAGTAAAGCTACTGCTCACCAGGGAAAACTGCTGCTGGTATTGAAAGTGCATGTTTCAGTCTGCATGTCAGAATTTTTTAATGAAATAGAAGAGGATTTGAGAAGTCACTCAAAATGTGCCCTAATTTTTCTTTCTGCAGCACTAATCATACTTTTTATGGAAAAATGAACCCCCTCATTTTGTTCCTTTTGAAATTAAATGTTTTAAGAGTTACCACTTTATTCCAAGCAAGATGGCTTCAGGTGTGCCATACGTTTATCATAGGTAGGACTGTTAGCGCTCTAGTAGTTCTTTGGAACACTCTGGGAAGCTGCAGTAGAACACAAAGGAATCAACTGACAGTCTCTGCCCTTGTTGGATGTACATGTTTTACTGAGAATGTCAGACTTCATTCTCACATGACTGAGAAAGATAATGTGAATTTACAGAAAATAAGCTCTCAGTTTAGCTTATAGATCACCTTCCAAACCTCTGTGGTAAAAGCATGAGAAAATATTTTTCTCTAAATCATGATATCCCAGCAGAAGGCTTTTTCACATGGTGAAATCACCTTAGAACATACCACAATTCCTAAAATGAGTATGGTACCATCAACAAATGATTTATAATGTAACTAAAGTCTTAAAACCTTCTATTAACTGCAATGCTTTTTAATGAGGTGCTATCATGTATATTGGTCCCAAGATGGCTGCCAACACTTCTTGGATGAAGTGCTGACAGCCAATCAGATCTCAGGATGAGATGTGTGGTTAGGCTCCGCCCACATATATATATGCTTTTAAATGCTATTTTCTCAGGAAATACTGAACAGATTTACACCAGACCTGCAAAAGGCACTTCCTTGACCTTATGGCTACCTCTCTGCCAAATTTCAAGTAATTCTGTTCAGCCGTTCGGGCTGTAGCTGTGTCTAAAGGTCCTATGGAAAAATGCATGGGAAAAACGCGTTTTGGGACCCCCCTTTTATCTCAGCCCCCGCTTGACGAATCCCCCCGAGACTTTCAGGGTAGGAGCGGAGCATAGCGCCCCACCTATTTTGAAAAATTCGCGAGGATTCGTCGACCGGCGCCAAAGTTATTCAAAATAGAATGTTGCGGATTTCCTATGGAAACGTGGTCCTAACTATAACTACCTACTGGCGACCGCCAGTAGGTAATATATATATATATATATATATATATATATATATATATATATATATATATATATATATATATATATATATATATATATATATATATATATATATATATATATATATATATATATATATATATATATATATATATATATATATAAATAAAAGTACCTTGTATACAGGAGGAGGGAACATCAGAGGCTCACCTTATTTAAAAAAATTACGAAGGACTGCTTGTCCCACGGCTGTGTCCATGTTGTCTGCAGCATCCAGACAGTAGTGTCTCGTAAAGGTGGGTCTGCTGGACCATGTTGCCGCTCTACAGATGGATTGAAGATGTACTCCAGCAAATAGCACCGTAGAAGAAGAAACCTTCCTGGTGGAATGCGCTTTAACGTTTGAAGCAAGCCGTTTTCCTGCTTGTTGATGGCAAAAGGCAATAGAAGAAGATATCCAGCGTGCTATAGATTGTTTGGTGACCGGATGACCTTGTCGCATCCGTCCGTAGGCTACAAAGAGTTGGTCACTCTTACGAATAGTAGCTGTTTTCTGAAGATAAAATTTGAGACATCTTTTGACATCCAAAGAATGAAGAGTTTTTTCCGCAGTAGTTTGAGGATTTGGAAAAAATGTTTTTAAAACAACCGGCTCATTAAGGTGGAAATCAGATGGCACCTTAGGGATAAAGGCCGGATTGGTGCGAAGCAGGACAGAGTCTTTAGTAAACTGAAGAAAAGGTGGTTTAAGGGTAAATGCTTGCAAGTCACTGACCCGAAGGGAGGATGTAAGAGCCAGGAGGAGAGAAGTCTTCCAAGTGACATATTTGAGACTGACCTTGTGGATTGGCTCAAATGGCGATTTCATGAGCTGCGCCAATACAATGTTTAGATGCCAAGGTGGAGGAGGCCGACGTATCGGAGGAAACATCCGAAAAAGCCCTTTGAAAAATTGCTGAATTACTCTTGACGAGTAAAGTGAGTTAGAGCCATCTTGTCGGAATCGTGAGATTGCCGCTAGGAAAACTTTAAGGGTAGAGTATGAGAGGCCTGATTTCGCTAGGTGCAAAAAGAAAGGCAAAAGTTGTTCTGGCTTGGAATGTATAGGATGTTTTTTTGCATCATTGCACCATAAACAAAATCTTTTCCATTTGAGTTTATATGTTTTTACTGTTGAAGGTGCTCTTTCTTTTGCCAAGACTTCTCTGCAGTCTAAAGGGATGTCTAAATTAACAAATTCATAGTGCTCAGGTTCCAAGCCGCTAAGTGTAGAGATGCAGGATCGGGATGACAAATTTGACCGTGTTCCATGGTCAAAAGATTTGGAAGAGGACGAAGCATGATCGGTTCGCACTGAGACAGGAGCTGCAGTTCCGTGAACCAGATCTGTCGAGGCCATCGGGGGGGCTATAAGGATAATGTGACAGGGTTCCTTCCTCATTTTCCGTAGAACCTTGGGGACTAGGGGTATTGGCGGAAAAGCGTAAGCATATATTTTGGACCAGTTCATCAAAAAGGCATTCCCGCATGACTTTGGTTGGGGAAGCCAACTTGCATAGAACTGGCATTTTCAGTTCAGATATGTTGCGAAAAGATCCAGATTTGGGAGACCCCATAGCTGAAAGACGTGATGCAGAATGGGTTGGTGTAATTCCCATTCGTGATTGGTCGTGGACGATCTGCTTAGGGAATCTGCAAGATTGTTCGACACTCCCTGAACATGGACTGCTGTGAGAACGATGCGATGTTGAATCGCCCAATCCCAAATTTTTTGAGCCTGAAGGGACAACAAAACGGACCTCGTGCCTCCTTGTTTGTTGATGTAGTGCATGCACGTTGTGTTGTCCGTACGGATCAACACCGTGCTTCCGTGAATGATGGTTCAGAAAGCTTTCAGAGCCAGAAAAATGGCCAGTAATTCTAAAAGGTTGATGTGTTTTGTCTTTTGTTGGACAGACCACTTGCCTTTCACAGTTAAGCCTTGTAAGTGGGCGCCCCAACCCTCGAGAGACGCGTCGGTGGTGAGGGTGAATTGTGGAGAGTCCGCCAGAAAAGGACGCCCCGAGGAGACATTTGTTTCGTGAGTCCACCATAAAAGAGCTCTTTATAGGCGATGAGTGACTCTTACTAGGTCGTTGAAAGTTCCTGAGACCTGAGCCCATTGCTTGTCCAATTCTTCCTGGACGGGTCTCATCTTCAGGCGGCAGTAAGGGACTAGAGGAATGCATGAGGACAACATCCCGAGGAAAGATTTCAACTGTCGGACAGAAACGAACTCTTTTAGATGGATAGAAGTCGCTAGCTCGCGAAGACGTTGACGTCGTTCGTGCGACACAAAAGCTTTCCCTAGACTGGTATCCAGAATGGCTCCCAAGAACAGTCTGTTTTGAGCCAGGAGTAACTGAGATTTTCCTTTAGTGTGAGGCCCAGAGATTGGAAGAGGGATCTGCATAACAGAGTTTGTTTGGACGCTAGTTCGAAAGACTTTGCCTTCAGTAGGCAGTCGTCTAAATATGGGAAGATTTGTACTCCTTGTAGACGAAGGTAAGCTGCCACCGGTGCCAGGACCTTTGTGAACACTCGGGGAGCAGAACGAAGGCCGAAAGGCAGAACTTTGAATTGAAAATCCTTTCCGGCCACCCTGAATCTGAGGAATTTTCTGTGTCTCTGCAATATGGGGAGATGAAAATAAGCGTCTTGGAGATCTAGAGTTGTCATAAATTCTCCCTGGGATAGAAAGGGGAGTACTTCTTGAAGGGACACCATACGAAAAGTTTGTGTCTTTATATACTTGTTTAAAGCACGTAGATCCAAATTGGGACGCCATTCTCCTGACTTTTTCTGTATGAGGAAGAACCTTGAATAGAACCCCCTGCCCTTCTGTAGCTTTGGCACCACTTCGATCGCGCCCTTTCTCAATAAAATTTTTAGCTGATTCAGAAGCTCTTTTAAGTGGGCAGGAGGGGGACCTCTTGGTGGAGTATCGGGAGGAATCTTTACAAATACCAATGCGTGTCCCCGGCGTACAATATCTAGAACCCATTGATCGGTAGTAATTTGTGACCATTTGGAGTAGAAGTGGGAGATTCGACCTCCAAGTTTTGAAAAAAGAGGAGGAATTCGTGACTGTGTGTAGAGTGAGTCATTGTTTCTTGGAGGAATCCTTTCCTCTATAAGAAGATTTTCCTCTGTATTGTCTGTAGGTGGAAGAATGTTGTTGCCTATAAGATTGTTGATTTTGAGAGGAGTAGCGGGTCTGTCCTTGTCTGTATTGATTCGAATTTCCTCGAAAGGAAGAAGAGGAACCACGACCTCTTGCGCCTCGAAAAGGTTGCTTTTTGAATTGCAAAGATCCAAGGGCACGAGCCGTGTCAGTGTCCTTCTTAATTGCTTGAAGGGCATCATCTATATGCTGGCCAAAAAGTGATTCACCGTCGTAAGGCATGTCCAGTATCTTTGTTTGTACCTCCTGACGAAAAGACATGGCCCGCAACCAGCCTTGACGCCGGAGGACCGCTGCACCAGCCAAAAGACGGAAGCCAGATGAGGACACATCAATAGCGCAATCTATAATTTCCGAAGAAATTCTTTCTCCTTCTTGGAGAATCTTTAATGCCTCTGGTCTAGATGTTTCAGGAATAAGGTCAATTAGAGATGAAATGTCCGACCACATTTGGCGATCGTAACGGCCCAGGATCGCTAAAGAATTTGCAGCCCGTACTGTAGCTGCCGCTATAGTGGAAAATATTTTCCCTATACCATCCAGCCGTCGACCTTCTCGATCTGGTGGTGCCGACAACGGAGACGATGGGTTTCTGGATCGACGTTGGGCTGCCTGAGTAATAATGGAATCAGGCTTTGTTTGCGAAGTTAAACAAGCAGGAGAATTTGGAGGGGCTTTGTATTTTTTATCTATCCTACGAAGGATAGCTGGAATGGAGTTAGGAGTTTGCATCAACTTAAGGCCCTCTTGCCAGATAAAATCAATAATTGGAATACAACGGACCTGCTTTTGAGGTTGATCCTTAAAATCATATAAGAAACAATTTTCCTCCCTGGTTGTCATAGGGAGGTGAAATCTCTTAGCTGCTCTTTCCATGAGCAAATGAAAACCACCAATGTCGACTGGTGGAGAATCCAAAGGAGCTGGATCAGTAGGAGATGGCGTTTGTATTTGATATTTGTACCAATCAGAAAGAAAGGAACCATTATCCAGCTCGCCTTCTTCTTTGTCAGCGTCATCATCCTGTTCCTCGACAATATCTTGTATGATTTGAGGAACCACAAGATGTTGATCTCTTGTCCCTGATGGAGGTGTGACTACTGTTTACTTATTTAAAACAGGTTGTTGAGGTGTCTGCGGCGTTGGAGAAGTATGCACAGACCGTGGAAAACGGCAGTTATAATCATCCAGCATATATTGTAGGTTGGAAATAAGACTTAACGGCAATTATGCCATAGGAAGTTGTTGAACTGGATGTGTGTCATAAGTTGAGTAATCATCTTTATCATCTGATTCCTGACATTTTATTAGAAGCTCTGAAGGACTGCGAGCAGCCCGAAATCTATCATCTTCGTATTCCTCATTATCAGATGAAAAAAGCACTTCTGGAGGCTGCGTAGGAGTGGTAATTGGCATCAGGGTATCCAGAGACGAATGTCGGCGCTGAAACAGAGAGCTTGAAGCCCCTAGTGGTATCATTTCTTGAGATGGAGTCGTAGCCGTTGTTGGTGATGGCGAAATTCGCCATTGAGCCACCGTCGACGACGAAGCCACCGTCGACGACGAAGCCACCGTCGACGACGAAGCCACCGTCGACGACGAAGCCACCGTCGACGACAAAGCCACCGTCGACGACAAAGCCACCGTCGACGACAAAGCCACCGTCGACGACAAAGCCACCGTCGACGACAAAGCCACCGTCGACGACGAAGCCACCGTCGACGATGTCTTCTTCTTTCTATGCTTGATTGCCGTCGACGACGAAGTTAAAGGTAGCGTAGATGAAATGGGTCTCACCTTAACTGAAACCAACGTCGACGGTGAAGACGCCGACGATAGGATCATAGCTGGCTTCATAGACAAAGATGTCGACGTCGTCGATGTAGATGTGACGACAGCAGCTCTCGTCGACGGAGGAAGTTTTGAACAGCTCGTCGACGAGAGAGGCAGTTTCTGAGGTAAAAACTGCGCAGATGGAGTCTTAGACGCCTGAGAATCAGATCTCGGGGGCGTAAAGGATTCAGATAGACTCCTGGGGGGGGGAATCACCCCTTTTGAAGTAGAAGGTTGAGTAGTGGTCTTATCTCCATGATGTTTCTTCACCACTTTAGGTCTAGGAGAAACCTTTTAAGAGTCACTTGATCTCTTCAGAGAGGGAGCAGTTTGGATTGAAGACACACTCTCCACATCTGAAAGAGGATTCTCTGAAGTCTTCAACTTCTGTAGCCACAGAAGGAAACGCCCTTCTCTATCCTTTAAAGATTTTGTGAGAAGGTTCTACAAATTTTACAGTCTTTTACCTGATGTTCAGGATATAAGCAATAAATACATTTCTTGTGAGGATCTTCAGAATGAAGCCTCAGTTTACTACAACTTCCACAAGGTCTGAAGAGGGATTTCTTGGATGTAGACATCATAGAGGTAATCTTCTGAGGAGATATGAGAAGAAAAACTGAGCAAGCTCAGGGAGACTCCCTTCACACGACGTGCGGTAGAAAATCTGAGAGCCTCAGCCTCTGGGGAGGGGGTCCTAGAGGGTGCGGACACCTGATTGGCTGGATTTGGATTAAAACATAACAACAGTAATATGTTATAGAGGTGACAAATTGTCTATCCATGTAAACTCTATGGTTTTACTTTCTTTTATGCCTAATAGGCTTATGTTATTACTACATTGCTATGTTATGTACCGTGGGACTCCCACTTCGACGACGGGGAATATTCAAGCATGTGAATCTATGAAAGACACCCCAATACTGGAGAATTAAGGGTACCAGAGGTGTGCCAATTGTGGAGACAAAGGTTCAGTTTTGGAAAAGAACACAGGCACTGGGAACTTGATTAGCAGGGACCCAGTGCATATTCAGTCAAAGTGCATCAGAAATGAGGCAAAAAGTCAGGGGTAACCATGCAATAAGAGGCACTTTCCTACAAACTATACAAATAAATGTGCATTCACATATTTATTACTGCAGTTCAGAGGTCACATTTGAGATTAGTACCACAGTGCAGCAAGAACCAACATGAGAAAAATAAGTTTTACTGCATCACAGTTTCCATTAAACAATTAAGTTAAACAGGGAAACAACTCTCCTAATTGTCACCAGATCTCTTCAATGTGTTTTTTGCGATACTGCACAAATTTAACCACTTGCATCCTGGTTTTAGTTAAACACCTTCTTAAAAAAAAATTTATTCACATGGACAAAATACCAGCGTGGACTTTACCCAGAGGTGTCAGAGCACTTTACAGTAGAACCATGTACGTTACATGAGGAGATTTACAGACTTATACATTACATATACAAACTGGATAGTTGAAAAAGTAAAATAAAATAAGAGGTGGCATTCACAGCAACAAAACAAAACAAAAAAACTATGGGATTAGGCGAGTACAGGCAAAGAAAACATATTTACAGCATTGCAACTTAGAACATCGGGAGAATGCCAAGCAGCTGTGAAGGACATTAAAAGGGACGTATTCATTCTGGAAGTGTCTTTGGAAGAGAAGAGATTTGAGGTCTGTTTTGAAAGTCCGGGTAGAGGTGGTGGTACGGAGAAATGGAGGAAGCGAGTTCCAGATTCTAACTGCATTGCCTGAGGAGGATTGAGCCATCGATCTTTTTCTTTTGAAGGTAGGGGGCTCGAAAAAAAGGAGGGGTTACCAAAACACTTTTTCTCCATGCACTTTCCTTAGGACAAATTAGACAACAATACAGACAATCATTGGCAAAAGTAATAGGTCTCACCTGTGCATGAGCTATTGGATTTGCCTATATGTTTTAGCCATGTTGTACACCAGCTTGGCAGCTGTTCAGCATGCCTAAAAGTTAGTGGTGTAAAGGAGAGTGCCGTGGAGTAGAAGTAGGGTGAGGTGTTATGGAGTGACGTAGAGGGTCGTGGAGTGGTGAAGAGTAGAGTTGAGTTGAGTGGAATGGCATGGAGTGGCATAGAGTGGAGTGGAATGGCGTTGTGGAGTGGAGCAGGGTGTCATAAATGTACAGTGTGGAGTAGTGTGGCGTGTTATGGAGTGAGGTAGAGAGTCATGGAGTGGTGTAGAGCAGAGTGAAGTGGAGTGTCATGGAGTGGTATGGAGTTGGCATAGTGTTGTGGAGGCAGTAGAGTCTCGTAGAGTAGAGTTGAGTGGTGTAGAGTGGTGTAAAGTGGAGTAGAGTAGCAGAGTATTGAAGAGTGGAGTGGCATAATAGGGAGCACTCGGAAAGATACTGTAAATAAGGTTCTGGCAAGGGAAGGGACGGACTCAAGCTGGACAGCCTAAAACAAATAACGTCAGCAAACAGTAAGCAAGAAAATGTGAGTTACAAACCAGAAAGCCAATGGTAAAGAACAGATGGAATTCATTCCCAGAGAAGCCTTCCGAATATCTCCATGATGTCATTAGCAAACCAGACAGCTTTTCTGTATGGCAGGCTTCGACCTAAAAAAATGGCTTAACAGAATTACATCAAATTTGGCAGAAAGCTAGCTATTGATCAAGAAAGTGATTTTTTGTGATTAGGTGCAATTCTGTTCAGCCGTTTTAGAGAAATTAAGGTTAAATATTTATGGGGCGTGGCCGAGCCAAGCAGCGAGATGGCAGCTTGCTGAGGTGGCTCTGCCGGCCGGGTGCATAATCCGTCAGTTATCCGTGTAATTACCTCCCACGACGCGTTCTATCAGTGAGATTTAACTGCCGGACTTGAGGTGACCAGATTGTTACCTGTAGCGAAGCTGTAGGCGGCGGCACTCCGCTCGGTGTAGCCTCGTGGTCCTGAGGCCTGGACTGGAGGGCAGACGTGTCTGGGCGGGTCCGCTGGGTCACTGCCAGAAGCTTGTCGCGGCCGCGACACGCTGCTGTGCACCAGGTCTATCAGGCTGGGAGACCCGCCTGCAATCTGCAAGTGATAGCGCGCCTGGCGGTGTGGGGGTTGTGCGGCGATCGTCAGAGAGGAGTTTAGCTGCGCCCCAGACGGAGACGGACGTCAATGGAAGTGCCCAGAGGCCCTGCACATATCGGTGAGGAGTTGCGGGACTGAATGGGGACGGCAGGGGGAGAGGCGCACGATCCGTGGCTCTCGCAGTGATCGGAGCAAGGAACAGACACGGGCGGTCTGAGGCTTAACAGCGAGTCAACGGTGCGCAGGTACGGGGCCCCGCACTGTGAACAGCAGCGGTAATAGCAATTAGCAGGGAAGACGAGGTGCAGCCCGGCACGTCATAAGCTGAACCTGGGGGGAGGAATCCTGCAACAGACTGCGGCGTGAGAAACTGTCAATCTGGACTGCATGAACTCCTAACAGGGCACCACAAGTCGACCCATACGAGACAATACAGGAATTGTATTGTGGACAATCTGGGAGAACTCACAGCCAAAAGAACCCTTCCACAGCGAGCACCCTCAGGCGTACACGCAGCAGCTTGCCTGACAACCAGACCACGGCCGTACTGACGTATAGTGGCAAACGCATCACCCCAGCAAAGAAATCTGCACGGGGGTCCTCCACCCTGCCCCACATAGCTTGCGTACCAAATACAGGCCTGGAGATTGCATTGCTGACATAACATACCTACTAACCAGTCACAGTGCACTGTGTAACACACAGCGGCGATGCCGCAGCTCAGCGAGGGGGGCGCGTTGGGTCCCTGGTGCACTGTGCATGGGCATTCGGAAGAGAGCCTTGAAGTAGTTCAGACATTCAGATGTAGGATATCCAAATTGCCTCATACCGCTGGCACACCAACCATAGAACCCTATCTTAATACGCAAGCACTTCCTGCGTCCTCACAATTGGCAAGCCCGACAACAAACAAGCCAAGATCTCATTTGAAAAGCGCGCCACACGACTGCAAGAAATGAGATCTACGCCGATCACGGTGGTTCCGGAGACGCAACTCGACCCAGACCAGGAGGTAGACATCAGTACGATGTTGCGAGAGGTCAAGACCAGCCTGTGCGATATAGACTCTAAACTAGACTCCCTAGCACTGCGTATGGACCATGTCTCCCAAAGGGTGGACAAGCATGAATCACGCATTGACGCACTGGAGACTAGAGTAACTGACTCCGATGACCGTCAGGTGGAGATGCATGAATGACTTCTCCGTATGAACAAGGTGCTGGAAGTGATTAAAACACGTAAGGAAGACCTAGAAGCGCGCTCACGAGGGAATAACGTACGAATCACGGGAATTCCAGAATCGACAAACATTGCTAACATGGAACAATACAACTACTGAAAGAATTGTTTGTCCGAAATGTTCCTAGTGGAAAGAGCGCATCGCACGCTGAGACCCAGGCCTCCTCCTGGGACACAGCCGGAACCCATACTGGCGCATCTATTGAACTACAGGGACAGGGATGCTGTGCTCAGGCTTGCCCGTGAACAAGGGGAGATTCAACACAGGGAAACAACATCGCCTTCTATCCGGATTTTACACAGGCGGTCCAAACTGCCCGCCTCCAATTCATTCCCGCCAAAAAGCTACTTCAAAAACCGGGCACTAAATATGCCGTGCTTTATCCGGCAAAATTGAAGGTACAGACGGTGGGTAAACCTATGTTCTGCATGGAGGCCAGCGCTGCCCGAAATTCGCAAAACAGGCAGCAAGGAAACAACAGCTGAAAGACTCTGCGGCAGCGGCATCCCCAGACAGTCAGCTAAGTGACAATGACTAATGCCTTTACCTATTGTGCACTCCCCAAGGCAGCTGGACAGGGCACACTGTGAGCTGCTTAACAGGTTGTCCTTCACGCCAACTGTCTTACATGTCCCTCTGGGTGGTGTAGAATTCTACCCAGCCACCCTGTTGTCATCATGACAGGGCAGTACGCCAGCGACTCCTCGCCCCCTTGGGATGATTCCCGTTAGCCCTACATGCTTGGGCTTCTGGTCACTATGGGATGCAAAGGGTATACACAACCTGATTGGGGAGTTGGTGTGGGAGGAGGGCGGACGGGGGTTGTTGTTTTAATTGTTGTATGTTTGTTGCAGTGCATATCATGTCCTCGACGGTCACACTTGTTAACGTGCCCTTTACGGCATAGTCTTCACTGTTGGCACACACTCTCCCACTTGGAGCCTAGCCTTTCACAAACAAAGGGACGCATAGAGACCATCTGGACACACTTGCCCTGAATTTTAGAATTCTCCGTTGTGGCACTCCCCTTAGAGCCTGACTGGAATGTCTAAGCGGACATGCCTTACTTGGAACATCAGAAGTCTAAATGACCACAGAAAAACACGGCTGGTTCAGTCCTATTTGGCAAGACACATGGTAGACATCTATCTATTGCAAGAGACCCACTTGAGGAACACCGAATGCACCAGACTAAAATCCACCAGATGGTGTGAAGTACACAACTCATGCTACTCCAACTATTCCAGGGGATAGGCTATATTGATCCGCAGGGGAATTCCATGGCAGACGCTCAAAGTAATCAGTGACCCAGAGGGTAGGTATCTATTGCTACTGGGGTCACTATATCACAGAACTGTACTGATTGCAAACACATATGGCCGGAATATCGATGACCCCACCTTCTACCAACACGTATGGCACCAAATGCAATCGCTGGGAGATGCGGCGATCCTGTGAGTCGGGGGACTTTAACACAGTATTATCGTTTGAACAGGACAGGGAAGGCGCATCACGTACACACCACCCACAGGCCGCATCGATTCGGAAGGGGTTAATGGCCGATTATGGCTTAGTTGACTCCTGGCGTGTGATGCATCCTGGAACACGGGAAGGTATGTGTATTACACAACACCACAAAGCCTGGTCACGCTCGCTAATTCTTTTGCGCCAGTCTAGAGTTTCTACATATATCACAGCACTGCACACCCCAGCGGACGAACTAATACACTCCCCGACAGACAATCTAGGAACTATGCGCAATTTCTATGCCCAACTGTACACCTCACAGACGACCCCTTCGGATTCAGTCCTTACAGATTACTTTGACACTATAGAGCTGCTATGGTTCGGTAGACTGCATCGGGAATACCTTGACTTCCCCTTTACGGTGGAAGACATACGGCAGGTGATCGGTGCATTACCGGCAGACAAGGCGCCAGGTGCAGATGGCCTCACGGCCAAATTCTATAAAGAATACTCAGAGCTGCTAGCCCCCTACCTCCTGGCAGTGTACCAGGAGGCACCACAGGACGGCATCCTCCCGGCTACGATGCGCGAGGCCATTATTATTACTCTAGTAAGACCGGATAAGGACCCTCAATATTGCGATTCATATAGACCCCTTTCAATGAAAAATATGGACGCCAAAAGCTTTGCCAAGCTACTGGCAAATCGACTCCAACCATTATTGCCATTAATAGTGCGACCAGACCAAGCAGGATACGTACCGGGTAGGTCTACTTGCCATAATCTGAGAACCCTATTCGGAATATTACACTATCTTGCCCCTCATGTTCCTGCGATAGCGGCCCTCCTTGATGCCACAAAGGCGTTTGACTCCTTAGAATGGGGGTTCTTGTTCCCACTGCTTGGTCACCTGGGTATGAGCCCCCTCTTTATCCAGCAGATCCAACTTTTATTCAATAAGCCGACTGCACAGATCCAGGCAAATGGGCTGATCTCGGAGCCCATAGAAATCACACGCAGAACTAGACAGGGATGTCTGCTATCGCCACGATTATGTGCAATCGCCACGGAGCCATTGGCAGCCCCCCTGCGGCAACACCACGCAAACAGGGGGATCGGCTTCACAACAAGGGCACTCACTGAGTCGATGTATGCGGACGATATAACCGTATATACGATTAATCCTGAAGAAAACTTATCCCCCATGACACAGGAAATTGTGAGATACGGCGGTCTATCGGGGGTACATATAAATTGGAGAAAATCAGTGATTCTACCGCTTACATCAGTCACCCGAGCTTTTGTCCCCGAGTATCCACTGGTCTGGGCAACTGGCCCGGTCCGTTATCTGGGCATCTGGTTCAGCAATAACCTGCAGGAATTGTCGACCGAAAACTACGCAAGGGTGGTGGACTGGTTTGAGGAAAGGGTTAAACGATGGAAGACGCTCCCCCTGTCCCTAGCAGGCAGGATTGCGGTGTCCAAGATGATCATATTACCTAAACTCCTCTACCTCTTCGTAAAATATTCCCTTACCACTCACAATACAGTTTCTTAATAGACTTCGATCACTCATGATTGAGCTGGTGTGGGCGGGGAAACAACCCAGGGTTTCCGGGGAGGTACTTACGCTCCCGCAATCACAGGGAGGCATGGCGGCACCGGACTTTGCACTATATGCGCTGAGCGCCCAGGCGCAGTTCTTGCACTTCTGGACGCGCTCCACCCCTTTACAGCCACATGTTGCTATAGAAATTGACAGAGTTGCACCCCTCCCATTGTCCACAGCATTATTCCCCACATATAAACGTCCCCGCGAGGAAATTGACACCGTACAAGCTCTAAGATGGGCGTGGGAGGGCCTTCGTAAGAGGGCTCAGCTGACCATGCTATATGCCCCATCTATGCCACTCCCTAATAACCCACTCCTCTCCCCGCTCCTGGAAACTGTCACACATCAATGCCTGTCCACGCACAACATACGCAAGGGAGGTGATCTCTTTCCTGCTGACACCTTCCTTACAATGCAACAAATGTGTGATCATGTCCCACCCTCAGCGCTGGACATGTTAACCTATTACAAGATAAGGGACTCGTGCAAGAAACACTTCACTACATTCCCCCCTCCAAAGCCACCTTCCTCCACATGGCATGGCAGTGCAGACCAATAGCAAATTATTGGACAAGGATATTCACTCACAAATACAATAACGGGACTGAATTTCCCACGGGAGCCTGGTATAGCGCTCTTGGGCATAATGGACATGGTGCAGACGAAATTACGCAAACTGCCCGCAATACTTTTCTTATTGGCAAAAAGACAGGTGTCCGTACACTGGGGGGCAGTTGCATCTCCCACGACAAAGGCATGGGCAGCAAGTGTGACATACTGTAAAACACAGATGGCAATATATTGGGAATTGTTACCATCACGATCGCGCCCTAGAGACATATGGGAGCCCTTTGTCAGTTGGATACAGTCGGACGACGCAATGGATCTGTGATAGGACTGGGACTGTGCATCAGGAGTGGGTGGTGGATGCGTACATCAACCAATGTATCTAAGGCTGTGGTGTAATGCTTATTAAGGAAGTGGTATAAGGCCTTTTGTTTTCCTCTTACAGGTGGTACAGATGGACATTCTTGGGGGCTTCATGTGGGGAGGAGATGTTGTCATTAAGTGTGGACAATAAGGCACATGTTGGAAAGCTGTGTACTGCACACTTTGTTGTTGCTGTTGCATATGTTGTAAAAATGCAAATAAACAGAAATAAAAAAAAAAGGTTAAATATTTATAGATATCTAGCACCATGGGACTTCTGCGGGGAAAAACGATAAAAACATGAATTCTGATAAGTTGCGTTTGTGGTGGTTCCACTGGACCACACATGTAATTTGCAGCAACAACATGAATTAAAACAGGTACCCAGGGGTCTATGGATTATTATATTTCCTTCTTTTGACGAGTTAGGTGGAGATCTTTTACTAGACTGGGAAGAATTATTGCATAATTCTTCCTATAGCATGATGATAATTCTGATCACACACGCGGAAAGGAAGAGGGCATGAATCCTCCAGGAAATTGATGTCCTGGAGGAAGAGATTACGGAGTTAAACCTACCTGAGGCAACACAAAAAAACTATAACATTTTGGATGAGGTTCTTAACAGACACCAGATCTATTTGAAAGATAAGAAATCTCGGAAATTAAGAAGAGATGATAACGAATATAAAACTGGCAGGGATTTTTACTTTTGCTCGGAGGTCAGTCAATCCAGAGAAAATAAAGTTGTTGTGAGTGAATTGGTGAGTGGGACATCAAATAGTGAATCTGACGTCTCTAGCATATGCAGTGAAGTGAGTGAAGGGCCCAATAGAAGCTCCAACATTACAAGTAGCTCTCATTTGAATACCTCCTCAGCCTTTTTAAAGGAGGTAGAGCAATATCACAAAGGGACGAAGGTCAATTTCAACAAACGTACCAACATAAAAAAACAAGGACAGGCAAGAATCGATCCGCAGGGCACAAGAAGAGAAGAAGTCACAACCAGATCAAACTCCAGGGCACAGAGAGACTAATAGCACCAGACAGTCAGGCAAATGGGTTTGATGTTGTTGATTGTGGTTCAAATATTGTTGCTCAGTCTGATACTATTTCAATTGTTAACCTTTCCTGTCAAGAGCTAGATCCTGCACAAGTCTTCTATCAAAAGGATTGAGTTTTTGTCCTGCTTCTAGACCTAATTTTAATGAAATGCATATAGATTTATTTAAATTTATAAGCAAATTAATATTAAAGAAGTTTTTTGCTCTCAACCCTAAAAAAAGTGGTTCTTCTGTTGGTGTGGCACAAACACCGTGTGACAAGACAGTGCAGGACATTCGAGATATAAAATTGCTATTATCTTTAGATAGTGATGAGTCCATGACAACTTCAATTTCTCAAATTTTTTCTGAGTTGGGAATTTCAATTAATCTCAGTATTGACAGTGGTCTGAGGCCAAGTTATACCTTTTTGCCTGCCTCACAAAATGAAAGTGCTATTGAAATTTTCCATCAACTTGTCACCAAAGAACTCTTTGACTGGGAAGACAGATCTGCAGGTCAGAGGCAGGTCACCAGAGAACATTTATCAGATACCGGTTCGTACCTTATGCTAGAGCTCCTTGTATCTATGCTCTGCCCAAAATACATAAGCCAGGTCTTTTTCCACCAGGAAGGCCGATCATATATGGAATTAGGTCCCCAACAGAGAGCATCTCTGAATACATTGACATTCTTTTTACAACCATTGATATGCAATCTCCCTTCTTATGTTCGTGACACTAAACATCTACTAAACCACCAACTGACTTCAGTTGGTCGAAAGAATGTTGTTTTGTGACTCTGGATATTTCTTCTCTCTATACTTCTATTCCGAAAGAAGCAAGCATAACGGCCAGCCAACATTTTCTCTCTTCCTGAGATGCCACTATGTGGGAGTACACACAAATGTTAATTGAAATGATCATGTTGGTCTTGGATAATAATGTATTCCTACACAATGACAAGTGGTATCGCCAATGTCAGGGTGTGGCCATGGGGTCTACATTTTCTCCATCAATCGCCAACCTTTGTATGGGCTGGCTAGAAACCTTTTATATATGGAAAGACTGCCCAGGAGATATGATGAACCATGTTTTATAATGGGGGTGCTACATCGACGATGTTTTAATGATTTGGACAGGCAGTCAGGCCTTGTTGAGGGATTTTTGTTAATTTCTTAACAAACACCAGTGTACAATTATCTTTACACATCAACAGAGTCTAACAGAGATTGCTTTTTTGGATCTTAAATATTAAATCAAGAATGATACAATTGTAATTTCTCTGTACGGAAAAGATATTGCCTGTAACTCCATTTTACATGCCCAATCATCACATGCAAGGTCCCAGGTCTTCTCTATTCCATTCGGTGAGATGACTAGAATACGACGTAACTGCAGTGAGGAGAGTGGTTTTCGTTCTGATATTGTAAGGGTTGAGAGAAGATTTCCATTAAGTGTGGTCTTGGCTGCTAAACAGCAGATCTTGAGAACTGATCGTAAGAGACTATTGAAAGACAGGGATAAGGTTACAACTAACAAGAATAGTGTTTCTGGTATCACGCCATACCACACTCAAAGTAATGTTTTTTATAACATCATAGTGGTACAAAAGGGGGTGGTGATGGACGGAGCATCAGAACCAATCAAACACTCACACCCAGTCACCAGATCTGGGTTTGATCCATAACCGTTATTTAGCCCACTCTGCCACCCCAGTTCAGACATGGCTATATGCAAATCAGTCTGACCCTGTGCCTCATGGGAACAGTCCAGCCCGAACTGCCAAGCCATGCCTTTTATGGACCGGAAACAAGCTTCCTAGGACCGGTTTCTGGCATTTCAGCCGTCTTCAGCCAGGCTTGCTTGAATCCAGTGGCAAAGTGAGCAAGGGACTCACGTCTGAGCATACCCTGCCAACTTATGGCGAACAAAGTGGTACAAAAGGGGGTGGTGATGGACGGAGCATCAGAACCAATCAAACACTCACACCCAGTCACCAGATCTGGGTTTGATCCATCACCGTTCTTTAGCCCACTCTGCCACCCCAGTTCAGACATGGCCATATGCAAATCAGTCTGACCCTGTGCCTCATGGGAACAGTCCAGCCCGAACTGCCAAGCCATGCCTTCCCTGGACCGGAAACAAGCTTCCTAGGACCGGTTTCTGGCATTTCAGCCGTCTTCAGCCAGGCTTGCTTGAATCCAGTGGCAAAGTGAGCAAGGGACTCACGTCTGAGCATACCCTGCCAACTTATGGCGAACAAAGTGGTACAAAAGGGGGTGGTGATGGACGGAGCATCAGAACCAATCAAACACTCACACCCAGTCACCAGATCTGGGTTTGATCCATCACCGTTCTTTAGCCCACTCTGCCACCCCAGTTCAGACATGGCTATATGCAAATCAGTCTGACCCTGTGCCTCATGGGAACAGTCCAGCCCGAACTGCCAAGCCATGCCTTCCCTGGACCGGAAACAAGCTTCCTAGGACCGGTTTCTGGCATTTCAGCCGTCTTCAGCCAGGCTTGCTTGAATCCAGTGGCAAAGTGAGCAAGGGACTCACGTCTGAGCATACCCTGCCAACTTATGGCGAACAAAGTGGTACAAAAGGGGTTGGTGATGGACGGAGCATCAGAACCGATCAAACACTCACACCCAGTCACCAGATCTGGGTTTGATCCATCACCGTTCTTTAGCCCACTCTGCCACCCCAGTTCAGACATGGCTATATGCAAATCAGTCTGACCCTGTGCCTCATGGGAACAGTCCAGCCCGAACTGCCAAGCCATGCCTTCCCTGGACCGGAAACAAGCTTCCTAGGACCGGTTTCTGGCATTTCAGCCGTCTTCAGCCAGGCTTGCTTGAATCCAGTGGCAAAGTGAGCAAGGGACTCACGTCTGAGCATACCCTGCCAACTTATGGCGAACAAAGTGGTACAAAAGGGGGTGGTGATGGACGGAGCATCAGAACCGATCAAACACTCACACCCAGTCACCAGATCTGGGTTTGATCCATCACCGTTCTTTAGCCCACTCTGCCACCCCAGTTCAGACATGGCTATATGCAAATCAGTCTGACCCTGTGCCTCATGGGAACAGTCCAGCCTGAACTGCCAAGCCATGCCTTCCCTGGACCGGAAACAAGCTTCCTAGGACCGGTTTCTGGCATTTCAGCCGTCTTCAGCCAGGCTTGCTTGAATCCAGTGGCAAAGTGAGCAAGGGACTCACGTCTGAGCATACCCTGCCAACTTATGGCGAACAAAGTGGTACAAAAGGGGGTGGTGATGGACGGAGCATCAGAACCAATGAAACACTTACACCCAGTCACCAGATCTGGGTTTGATCCATCACCGTTCTTTAGCCCACTCTGCCATCCCAGTTCAGACATGGCTATATGCAAATCAGGCTGACCCTGTGCCTCATGGGAACAGTCCAGCCCGAACTGCCAAGCCATGCCTTCCCTGGACCGGAAACAAGCTTCCTAGGACCGGTTTCTGGCATTTCAGCCGTCTTCAGCCAGGCTTGCTTGAATCCAGTGGCAAAGTGAGCAAGGGACTCACGTCTGAGCATACCCTGCCAACTTATGGCGAACAAAGTGGTACAAAAGGGGGTGGTGATGGACGGAGCATCAGAACCAATCAAACACTCACACCCAGTCACCAGATCTGGGTTTGATCCATCACCGTTCTTTAGCCCACTCTGCCACCCCAGTTCAGACATGGCCATATGCAAATCAGTTCTGTTACAGGGTCGTTAGGGACCACTGTTGCTAATCGTATCCCTCCCTTCTTTTTGTTTCCCTTGCTCGAATGGTGTTGTTCGTGTTTTGGCTTCCCTATAGCCTTGGGACTTGGAAGTGTGGGCTTATCAGGGCTTGTTACAATGAATAGAAAATTGATTACAGAGCACAACCACAAATCTGTCAAATGACCTTGTTGTCAGACTCCGTATACAGGGGATACGCTACCATACGCCCGATTACACAAATGCATATGGAAATTTGGATATAGTGCTAAACAAATCAGCTCGCATCATCTTGCACAGGATCGATAATCGGTAAAAGTGTTCCAAAGTGGAATACTAGAAACACTAGCAGACTGTTTTGGACTACTGCTTTTGTTGTCATTTACCCCGAAGTACTTAGGGAATGGTATAAACCTTTTACCATCCCTATTAGGCTACTATTGAGCCTTGAAAAAGTCATCTACACGACAAAACACGTGTTGGCTGTCTTCAACAACACTTCAGACTTCGTGTCAACACCATCAAGATCGTTTGTTGTATTCATATGGTTGCATACTTTATACCATTGCATGGTGCGATGTTCATTAAAATGAACTGACAACAAGGTCATTTGACAGAATTGTGGTTGTGCTATCTAATCAATTTTGTATCGTAAATTATAGGGTGAGATTTGTTTTTCCTCTATATATGTTAACGCGGGGTAATGGCATAGTGTTTTACATTGAGCACGCCGGTACATAGCAATTGCAATACTGATTTGAAGCACAAAACGGAGGTGCTGGCCTGTGCTATATTGCGGCTGCCATTTGTTCTGTAAATTGCTTGTTACAATGAACGCGACATAGCCACTTTTGCCTTCATTAATAAAAGGTGTGACTACAGTTACCACAGGCGTTTTGATACATTTTTACGCCCCTATTTACTTCTATTTAGATAACTTCGATAGAAATGACTCGAAAATGTTTTAATAAGTATTGGCAACTATCTTTAAAAGGTATTTTTACTCTAATCTCTCTCGCTGGAGTATTATTAAAAGGGATGGAGGGGTTTTTGCAACAAAGATATAATTAGAATGAATTTGGGCTCACGAATAGCAATCTGCTGTAGTTGTTTCCGCGTGTTTTTTAATTTGTTTCATATGCTTGAATATCAGCGGGTGATTGAACGCAGTGCCCGCCTATTGAGTTTGTTGAGACATTTCCCTCTTCTTTTTTTTGTCCAGTGTATTGATTTTTTCCCTCTCTCGAAACATCACTGGACATAACTATTGTGATTTGTAAAATAATTGGATCTCAATCACAGTTCTTGGGTCCTCTGGGCTCTGAGGTAGACGATATTGATTGCTGGTATCTATTGGACACACTGCCAAACTATTTGTATTTACTGAAGACCATTTGAGGTAGACTGTTTTCCTAGTTTTCTCACTTAAGTTTGGGTTTCACTTTACATACGGGTCTGTGGGACTCATGATCACATGTGGTGATAGAGATTTGTATATATATTATTTTGGATTACATTTTTTGTCTTTCACTGGGTTTACACTATCATCTATTCACTTATTCGGTTATATCTTGTGGCATTCTTATTTTTTTTTATCCTTTTTTATTTACTCAATCTGGGATATTTTCTCTTCACTTCTTTCTGTGGTTTCCATTCCCTGTGGGTTTTCTGTTTCAATTTAAAAAAAAAATTGATAAAACGTGCAAAATCATCTTATAAAGTGAGAATTTCTTAGATTGAAGTTCCTGACTTTGAAAAGTTGATTGAAAAGTACCTCTGTGTAAATTAAATGGATTTATCTGTTATATGGACTGTTATTTTAAGGAAATCTACACTTTTTAAATTTACAGCCTTGAAAGAGTCGTCGAATACAATGAAACACCTGTCCGCTGTTTATAGTCAAGATTGAATACTCTAAGAAACATTAAAGTGTTTGGAACATTTAAAATAGCCTAGCATCGTAATACACTGTGGACTGTAGTGTATCTGACTTTCATCTGTTTACTTGGTGTAATGACTCTGGACCTGTTGTATCGTCGGACTATGTATTAACAATTGATGGTGCTCTGGATTCAACTTTTATGAAGAAAAAAATGTTCCAGTCACCATTACAGGACTTGGGAACTCTGTCCCAGAGTCCTGAAAATATATTTTTTAATATATAGTAGGGGGAGAGGTAGGGATATCGTGACCCCTTATTCCTTGTCGAGGGTTCCGGAGTGAGTCCCGCAGGCCCCACCGTGTGCTCCTGCAAGACCAAGGAAAAAAAACAACATCAAAGAAAATTTAATGTGGGGGATTGTGGTGGGGTGGCTGCAGGGCTTGGCCCGTTATAACTTGCATCCCTGTGATGTACTGCTTATGACCTCTCATATTACATCACTGATGATATCTGAAATCTTTGGCGGTGAAAGTTATACTTATGTAAGTTAAGAGTAACTGCCGAATTTCAGTCTTTTTATTTGTTTTTTTAAACAATAGTGCTTTTCAGTGAATTTCAAAGCCTTTTTTTTAAACGTAAGCATAGATGGCACTTTGCTGATCCTTTGCTTAAAGACTTTGCTGTACAAATGGCAAAATACTTTGTCCCTGTCTAGTTCAGCTGGATGGCACTGTGCTAATCCTATGGTTAAAAACTTTGCTAGAAAAGCAGATGTGAGAAGCTGGCTTGTTACACTTACGTAAGTGGGTACCCTGCACCAATCCAGACAACCCTTATGGTGGTTTTAGCTATCTTAGACAACCTTAGAAAGCTCTCTAAGTGGTAGCTGTGGAGAGCAGCCTTCATGCTTAGTCCAGAAGGAGTGCAAAGCAGCTTATTTTACCAGAACATAATCTTATTGATATAGATTAAGTGAAAAAGAATTGCACAGTCTATTTATTAAAATATGTATTTATTATATGACACTCACTAACACATAGCCGGAGATCAACACAATGCGCACAATACTTTTCAATAAAAACAGGTAAGTAGAACAGAATATACAGTGGTCACCAGGGGGGACCAAACCATATACTAAAATAGTGAAATGCGAACCACAACTCGAGTCAAGACTATACCCAGAAGACAAACAAGGAACCACTCAAGGTAAGTAACCAGGAGCCCCACGGAGGCCGTGTGCAGAGTGGGAACATGACCGCAAGATCAATGCAAGTCGATGGGTAAGTCGCGGTTGCAATTTTAAAGAAGAAGCACCCTTCCCAGTGGACCCTGAAGAAACCCTGTGGAAGACAGAAGGTTGGAGAGCCACCCACCCGTGGATACCTTCAGAACCAATACCTGCCCCAGGGGAGCTGGGTAGATAGGTGTGAAATGGCGTCGGAAACCGCAGTCGAACCCAGTGGAGGACTTCAGGAAGATGCCGCTGCTGGAGAAGGAGAAAGTGTCCGGGGGAACTCAAAGGTGGATTCATGTCGAGAAGTACCTGAAATCAGAGGGGACAGAGTCTATGCCACTTGGAAGTGATCAGGAGGCACGGAAGACGAATGCCCACCAATGTCAGGTGCTGCAGGAGAGTTGAAGGTGACCCTGAAGCTGCAGCTGTGCAGACCAGGTGACGCTGTGGAAGACCAGGAGCCATTCACGAGCTGTCCCACGTCGAATGTAGAGTGTTGAGGGGTCGGTGTCCATCGGGAGCACCAGCAAGCCTTAGCAACTGCAAACAACAGGGAAAGCAAAGAAGGTGCAGTGTTGGGACCGGCTAGGTCCAGGTGACTCACCACAAGCAGGGGAGTCAGGGCAGGTCCCGAGCAATCAGGGGAGCCCAAAGAATATGAAGATGACCCTCAAGAGTACCCACAGGCCGGAGGCACTGGAGTCGCGAGAGGACCTCGAGGAGCTCACCAAAGAAGCAGGCCCACAATGCAAGTGTTGCGGTGAGGATGGCGATCTTGGTCACTAGAGATGCTTGAGGTTGGGGCTACTTGAGGCCCGAAGATCTTGGTGGAAAGAAGTCAACACCCCTTTGCAATTGCAAGTCGATGCTGTGCACAAGGGTTCGGTTCCTGTGGCTCTGACGAAGGATACTGGCCTCAAACTTGGTGAGAGGACAGGTCAGGCCTCGAGGGATGTGAAGAACCACCACCTGTGTTGCTGAGATTTTCGGAGTCCGTGGGACCTCAGGCTCAGCATACAGGTCAGCTTAGTTGGGGTGCCTGCAGATGCAGGGAAGTGACTCCTTCACTTCAAGGGAAATTCCTTCAGGTGTCTTGGATGCCCACAGACCTTGGTAGGTTCCTGTATGGTGCACACGCACGAACGTTGCAGCAGACGAGCAGGGCGAGGAGATCAGGAGCAGCAGTAGTCTTCCCGGTTGCAGCCTTGATGCCCAGAGCGAAGTCCAGAGTGCTCAGATGGTTGAAGAAGTGGTGTCTGAAATTAATCTAGTCCCATGTTGAATCTAGGGACCGACCCAAAGGTAAGCCCTTGAATACCCTAAGGAAAGGGTTGCGACGCTTCAGGAGTCCCTCCCAAAGGAGGGGCCGGACACGGGGGAGGATACTCCCCTGTCCCTTGTCCATTTTCACACCAGAGCGGGAGCCAGCAGCTCCCTGAACAGTTTTGGACTGGACTATGCATGGAGGGCACCAAGTGTGCCCTGCACGCAGACTATGTGGCACTGGCAAGTGCTACCACCCTGCCTCAATACATTAAATCCTGTCTGTGAGGTGGTCACACCTCCCTGTGACAGAATACCTATTGTTCTGCCTTCCTCTGCCTGAGCTTGGCTCAGCAGCAAGAGGGCAGAAACGTGTCTCTGGCTGGCAGCAGTCCTGGCTTGATGTCCGGGTCTGGAAGGCAGGTACCAGGAGCACCGAGGGCCTCCCAAAGGAGCTTTACGGTGCATGGAAACATACCTCCCAGGTCGTTTACAGTTTGGGGGTAAGATTCCAACATGTTTGATACCAAACATGATAGGATTCGTTACAGCCAGTTTCGAGATGGTCACCGCGGTACCCCTATATGTCATATGGCTATCTCACTTACAACCCAGGAGAATTGACTCTGTAGGTAGTAGGGGTGCCCTGCTCATGCAGGGGCACTCTCACACTTAGAACCAAGTACCCTGCCTTCACGTTTGAAAGGCCTTCCCTAGGGATGACTTATATGCTTTAAGTGCAGTGACCTTAGATATAGGTAAACCCATATCATTCTTAAGTGGTGTTAGCACAAGCTTTGACAGGCTGCATTGGCAGGCCTGTAGTTACCAATTGAGTGGTCTCCCATGCGTGGCATAATACATGCTTCTTCCCATGGGGAACCCCTGGTGTACCTATACCCTGGGAACCTTAGTACCATATACTAGGGACAGATAAGTGTACAATCTGGGATGTACCCAAGTACTTACCAAACCAATTTAGGGGAGAAAGAACAGAGACTGCGGTCCTTGATAGCAGGATCCCAGTCAGACATCAGCAAAAAGAGGGGTAACCATAAAAGCAGATCCTACTTTCATACAGCAGACATCTGAGGTGAGCAGATTTAGAGAGTCGTGATGTTGTAGGGTGCACTATATATATATATATATTCACTGAATTAACGATAGGTTTCAGACATGTTATAGTTAGGAATTAACATTTTAAAAAACCTTAGAAATTCACTGAAAAAACCATAGGTTTCAGGGGTGTTATAGTTAGCTGGACATTTCACTCGTACAAAACCATTGAAATTCCAACGTTATAGTTAGTTCTACTAACTATAACTCGCGCGCCCGCAATCCACTGCTGATGACGTCACATATTACATCTACTAGATGATGTCATCAGTGATGTCATCAGTGATGTCACTGACCATGTCATGAATGATGTAATATGTGACATCATCAGCAGTGGATTGTGGGCGCGCGAGTTATAGTTAGTAGAACTAACTATAACGGAGGAATTTCAATGGATTTGTACGAGTGAAATGTCCAGCTAACTATAACACCCCTGAAACCTATGTTTTTTTCAGTGAATTTCTAAGGTTTTCTAAATGCTAATTCCTAACTATAACATGTCTGAAATCTATGTTTTTTTCAGTGAATTTCAAAGGTTTTTAAAATGCTAATTCCCAACTATAACATGTCTGAAACTTATGGTTTTTTCAGTGAATTGCAAAGGTTTTTTTTAAATTATATTTTTAAAATGTATTTCTTGTTCTCATTTTTTTTATATTCTTTAACTACATTTTTTGAATCTACTTATTTTTATATATATATTATTTTTTAAATTACACCACATATTTTAAAAAAAACTTTTTAAATAAATATATATTTTTTTATTATTTTATATTCTTTTGAATATACTTATATATTTTTTTTAGTTGTTTTTTTTCTTTTATTTTGGAGTCGCGCACCCAACGCGTTAGAATCGTGCATCCGACGTGTAAAAGTCGTGCACCAAACGCGCTTTGAGTCGTGCACCCTACAGGTTAGTAGTCATGCATCCAACGCGTGCACACCAGGGGGCCACGCTGAGAGCCGCGCTGGATGTGCGACTCCTAATTTAACCGTAAAAAAAAAAATAGCCCCTATCACAAAATGTTATTATCCCCGGAGACCCCATCCCCCTAGACTTATAAAAAACGTTGGGACCGTGGGGGGAGCCCCAACGCCCCCACGGTCCCAGCCGGCTCCCCGCGTCCTTTGGGAGCCGGCATTGCTTTTTCACATGGAGAGCTGCTGACATGCAGTTTCCCGTGTGGAAAAGCAATATGGTTTGGATTTTGAAAGAGAGGGCAGGTTTCCCTGGGCTCAAGAAGGAGGGCCACGCAGCTGTGGAGCTGTCCTGGGTTGAGCGCCTATTGGAGAGAGGTCAATAGGCTGCTGCAGGGGAGCGTGGGCCGCAACATGCCATTTGACTGGCCCGAGCACATTTTGCACCTCTTCAAGAGACCACCCAAAGACAAGGTAACGTCCCGATTCATGGACCTGGGGCTCGTAGTTGCAAAGCGCCTCATTACCAAGAGATGGAAGGCACACGACTCGCCACACACGTGGGCATGGAGCTCCTCATTTCAGGCGTGGGCTAGGGCGGAGGGGACGGCCATTCGCAGGGAGGAGACTCTGGGGCTGCGGAGGGAACCTATGGCGGACCGCTGGGAGCAACTACTTGCTGAGCTCCGGCGTTTAGAAGGGGAGGGGCGCACGGACCAGGAGGGGATGGCTGGAAATGCCTGCGCGAGTGACGGCGTGCGATCAGCTGCCCCGTAGATGGGATAGCATAGTCCCTGATGCTTCTGACCCGTAGACAGGGGCGCCTGCGGCCACATGGAGACGATTGCATTTTTAGGGCTGGGGGGGGGGGGGGCGGTCCTGGGGGGTTGGGGGGGGGGGGAGTCGTGGGTGAGAAAGGGGGGGAACACTCTGTGTACAATTATTCAGGCTGCCACTGTTCTGAGTTTTTCTTTTTGACCAGTTTGCGATTTATTGGTTCTCAATGTCTCAGTTGCTTGGGTGGCTCACACTGGCATGTATGGCTAAGTGGCTGGTGTGTGGTGGCTGCTGCCCCCCTTTAAGAGACAACACTGGAACTGATGAGGCACATGCACCCAGCCCCCGGGCAGGTTGCGATTGGTACATTTCTTGACTGTGGGGATGTCTGGCTGGCTAGGCCAGACACGGATCGGCGACCCGCATATGTTTATATACTTCTATGTGTAATGTATCCTGCCGAACCACGTATGCTTTCTTTGTTATACCTTAAAAAAGCAATAAAAACAGATTTGCAAAAAAAAAAAAAGAAGGGGGGCCACGCAGCCCCCCTCCCTCAATACATAAAGCCCCAGGGGGTGGTGGCTTTGGGGAGACATTGAGCCCCTCCCCCACAAATTATACTGGGAGGGGCTTTTGAACCCCTCCCAATATATTTTGTAGCACCGGGGGGGGGGGGGGGGGGGGAGGGGGTTGCCTTTAAATTTTATAATTTTGTCCCCAGGTTTGGATAATTATAAAAAAAAAGCTCAGTTTTATCTATTACGACCGGATCCGCGTACCCTGCGCGCACTTTCCGTTTAAAATATATATATATATATATATATATATTTGGGGGGCCCTGGGAGTCCTTCTGGGACCCCCTAAGCAGATCTAGAGGGTCAGGGTATTTCTACCCTGCCCCCTTTATACGTTTTGCACACTTATTCCACAGACTTCTTCAGCCTCGCTTCTACCGAGGCACAAAATGGCTGCCAACAGTTCCAGGTTTCGAATGTTGACAACCACTTGACAGCCAATTAGCATTCAGCGCGTGATCGGGAGGGTGCGCGGATCCAGCGTGGCCATAGATATATATGTACTTTTAACTGTAATTTTCTCAGGAACTACTGAACAGATTGACACAATTTAAGCAAAAGGCACGAGTCTAAACTGAGGACTACCTCTTCGCGAAATTTGGTGCAATTCCGTTCGGCAGTTCGGGCTGTAGCTGCGGCTAAAGGTCCTATGGGAAATTGCATGGGGAAATCACGTTTTGGGACCCCCCTTTTTCTCGGCCCCCGCTACACGAATCATCCCAAGACTTTCAGGATAGGAGCGGACCGGAGCTGGCCAAAAGTTTTGAAAATTTTGCGAACAATCGTCGCCAAAGTTATTGGGAATAGAATGTTGCGGATTTCCTATGGAAAATAGGTCCTAACTACCAGTAGGATATATATATATATATAGATATATATATATATAAAAAATGCAAAAAAGAAGCAGAGAACTCTGGGTAGTTCTCAAGTTTAGGTGGAAAGCAGCTCCTGTATGGAGCACTCTCAACACCAGCGACACTCTAGATCTGCTCACCTCAAATGTCTGTTTTTCTATCAAAATCTTTAAGCATAGGATTAGCACAGTGCCATCCACGCCGAGATAGAAAAGGACAAAGTCTTTTGCCATTTGTACAGCAAAGTCTTTAAGCATAGGACTAGCACAGTGCTGTCCTTGCCGAGCTGTAAAATGACAAAAGCCAATTACCACTCCAGGCACAGTATTACAGCTTTGAGTTGGTAAAATACCAATCAAGCCAACCTGAAATGAGTAAAAACAACCCCTGACACAGTGTTTCTTTGCTGTACAAATGGCAAAAGACTTTGTCCATATATATATATATATTTCAGGTTTGCTGACCTACCTGTAGCTGTGTTGCGGCCTCAAGCGTTTGGGCATTTTGGTGAGATAAGTTATGCGGCGGGTCCGAGCCGCAGAGGGATCGCGCAACCCGAAAAGCATCGGAAGGGTCCAACCGAAGGAAATGCCTGTCGTGTTGGCGCTGCAGGAACTTTTAACTCAAAGCAGGCAAAGTCTCATCCGGGGCTCAATGGAGGGCCGGGAACTGTCCTGAAATAGTTGCCAAAACCAGAGCCCATTGGAGGGCGTTTCAATTGGTACTAGATTAACTGCATTTCCCAGCATGCATTTGAAATGATTGCGGACATTGAGACACACCGTAGGCCAATCAAGGCTATTTAAAACATGCAGGGGAGAGGCAGCGTACAAGATTAAACTGGTTTCTGACACACGGCCTCTGAAGAAGGAGACAGACTCTCTGAAATGCATCAGGCCTGGGATGAATAAAAGGATGTGAAGTTACCTGCTGTTTGTTTTAATTCAGGTTTGCTGACCTACCTGTAGCTGTGTTGCGGCCTCAAGCATTTGGGCGTTTTGGTGAGATATATATATATATATATTTTCACTGAAAAAACCATAGGTTTCAGGCATGTTATAGTTAGGAATTAGCATTTAAAAAACCTTAGAAATTCACTGAAGAAACCATAGGTTTCAGGGGCATTATAGTTAGCTGGACTTTTCACTCGTACAAAACCATTGAAATTCCCCCGTTATAGTTAGTTCAGCTAACTATAACTCGCGCGCCCGCAATGCACTGCTGATGACGTCACATATTACATCACTCATGACATGGTCAGTGACATCACTCATGACATCACTGATGACATCACTGATGACATCATCCAGTGAATGTGCGTTTTTCTGAAAATTACATATGTTTTATATATGTATATCTCAAGGTCGATGGAAGAATCAATGGGTATGTAAGTGTCTAAATGGATGATTTGTTTTTGAAAAATTGATTGTATAACTGACTGATTGAGTGTATCTTAGTGAATACATGGCTTAGTGAGTAATGTTTAAATATGTAAATATCTGTATCATTCTTTCACTTTGTGTATAAGTGGCTGCATGGGTTGGTGAGTAGCTACATGAGTGTCTATATAGGTTATTAGTTGGTTTTTGGAGTATCAGTATGAGTGACTGAGTGTCTGTATGGTTCGGTGGGGGGTATTACGTAGTGCATAGGTGCATGAGTGAGTGACCCATGTTGTTATGTGTTGAAGACAGCATGTGTGCAGGACTGTATGGGTAGATGAGTGTGTGCATGGATGTGTTAGTGAGTGAATGACTGTCTCAATAGTGTCTTTATGAGTAACTACATATGTTTTAAACTAGTATATGTGACTATTAGTGTATATAAGTGAGTATATGTGAGAGTGAGAGATTGGAAGAGTTCCTGTATGAATAAGTATGTGTTTCTATAAGTGATTGTTTAAAAGACTAAGTATGTGTAAGTTTCTGTAGAAGTAAGTGTGGTGGTGTGTGTATAACTGTATATGCAAGTAAATGGATGTTTGATTCTTTATTAGCATGAGTGACTGTGTGTGAGTAACTCTATGGATGAGTGGTGTTGTGTAATAGGATGTATAGGTGTATGAGTACATATGATGAGTGAGTACATGTATGAGTGACTGTATAGGACTGTTGGTGAATGAGTGGATGTGTATGTGGATCTTACAATTACTGAATAGGTTGTTGTAACTGGTATTGGTATGTCCATTTTTTTGAAAAATGTAGTTTCGATTTTTGAATGTGTGTATCAAAGGTTATATTAGGGGGAGAGGAGGTCTGCCACTCTATCACAAGGATGATGTCATCAGTGATGTCATCAGTGATGTCACTGACCATGTCATGAGTGATGTAATATGTGACGTCATCAGCAGTGCATTGCGGGCGCGCGAGTTATAGTTAGCTGAACTAACTATAACGGGGGAATTTCAATGGTTTTGTACGAGTGAAAAGTCCAGCTAACTATAACGCCCCTGAAACCTATTATGAATTTCTAAGGTTTTTTAAATGCTAATTCCTAACTATAACGTGCTTGAAACCTATGTTTTTTTCTGTGAATTTAAAAGGTTTTTTAAATGCTAATTTCTAACTATGCCTACAGAGATAGGACATGTGAAGAAAGAAGAAAAAACGCACAGAAAGAAAAAAAAGAAATGCAGAAAGAAGCAACAGAAGTCCTCAAAGACGAGGAAAAGTGCAGGAAGAAGGATAACATGCAGAAAGACTATAACAGAAAGAAGCCTTGTTGCAAAATCATCCTGTACCCTCAACTTTTTCAGACGGCTACTGGTGGTAACTGAGTCTGACTAACCAGTCCTAGAGCCAGTGCTATGTTAAAAGACACTCAGAATACAGTGAAAACACCTACATACACTAGGGAACACTATGCGTTGGGATCCCCCTGTGATTAGCATGACCTCCTCTATAAGCCCCCAGTATATAATAGGGCAGGGGATTAAAACTACCTCTTAAAACGCGCCACAGGGCATGTTTGCACATGTCACCTCTGGCCCCGTACCTTCCCTTCCCCACTGTGTAAACACGCCCTGTGGCCGTTTTAAGTTGGGAGATTATGTTCATTTGAATCCTGAGGGTCCCTAGGGTCCAACTAGCCCACTAGGTACGTCCAGTAAACGCCATTGCAGAGAGGTGTAAAAAGAGCACGGCCTGCACCACCTCTCTGCAACGCAGAGCAGTGGTGCTTACTGGAAGCACCTGGTGGGCTAGTTGGCCCCCAGGGTCCCTCAGGATTGAAAGGGAATTATTTCCCCAACTTAAAACGCGCCACAGGGCGTGTTTGCACACGTCACCTCAGGCTCCGACCCCTTCCTTCACCACTGTGTAAACGCGCCCTGTGGCCGTTCTAAGTTGAGAGATTAAGTCCCATTGAATCCTAAGAGTCCCTAGGGTCAAACTAGCCCACTAGGTACCTCTAGTAAGCGCCACAGAGCTGCGTTGCATAGAGGTGGCCCCCGTCGCAAGGCCTTAATCGGCCTCGGTGACCCCAACCCCCGGGTCATGGCCTTTTTAAAAAAAAAAATTCTTTAGGAGGGGGTTTGCGTTGTCCCCCTCCTCAGGCCACTTATGGCCCCGGGGACCCCATCCCCCGGGGCCGGCCTTTGTTTTTTATTATTTTAAAAAATATATATATTTATAGGAACATCTAGGACATGCTGGACAACCCGTATGTACCTATCACCATGACGATTTGCGTGATATTCATGAAAAGGCAACTATGCATACAATGAATCCACGTGGAATGTATTTACACCGCTAGTGAAGCTCTGACGTGTCTGACGCCCTACCGTGCCTAATCCGGCGCCCCCGCCGGTGGGTACTCTTCAAGTAGACGCCCTTGTTGTTTATTTATACAAACATGGGTAGCTAATGACGGCCACATTTAATACACATGCACACCAAGCCATTCAAAGGGGATTCGACAAAAATTCGACCAAACTATGCAAGAAACCCCTCTCACGGTTAATAAAACACACATCCACCGCCGGATGTGTAATACTTTTTATTTTACTCTCTGGAAAGGAAACAAACCTCACTTGAGAGTCACAGCGTGCTCCTGGCTGAGCCCAATGCTGTGTTACACCCACCAGTGCCCGCCGAGTGCCACACACCTCTGTGTTGTTGTAATAGCCCGGTGGGCAGTAGGGCTGTGACCCCTGACCCCGATGACCCTCCCCCTCGGGGAAGTGGTTGGGTTGTCGGAAGAATGACAGCAAATAAAGGTTTGTTTAAAGAAGTAGCTGCTTCTTTTAATATCTTTTCTTCCAGAACTGGTGTAACGTAAATATGGAAGTCTAAGCAAGTGGAGGAGGTAGAACAACCAGTGGTGTTCTGTAAGGCAAAAAGTCTTCGGTTGTAAGGTCCAACACTTGGTCCCGCTTTCCGCTGCTCTCTTCTCTTGTTGCTTGCAGAAGATTCCGGTCCCCGGGACATGAAAATAACAAAACAAACTGGGTTACTGGTTTGTTCGTGCGCTTGTTTAGATCTTGTGCTACCTTCACCAGGGTTTGTGACTCTACAAGTGTTTAGTGCTTAACTGGGTATAAGGGGGGGGACAGGGTGCTGTTCAGCGCTAGGAGCATAAGTCAGTGGCGGCAACGTTTCACCCCAAACACTCTTTTGTGCCCCACTTACAGCCCCATGCAACCCTGCCCAGCCCACCACCACAACGATCCCCCGAGCGGTCACTTGCCTTGAACCACGACCCCGGAATAGGGCAGCGGCGCTGGGACCTTGGACCTCTTCGGACGTAGGTGTGTTTTCGGGTCTGCCGAGGTGCACCTCTCCCGTCTTCTTCTCTTCCTCGATACCGCTGGGCTCCCCTTTCTCTGGTCTCTCAGCTGGTACTTGATTCTTTTCAAACTCGTGTTCTTCTCCGTTCTCGTCGTTCACCTCCTCCGGTCCCGTCTCTTTCTGTTGGTGGACGACTCCTCCTTCGTTTTCCGCCCCTTTTCCTTGCTGGACTGCCTCTGTCTCCGCCTTCGTTTGACCGCCGCACCAATTCTGTGTCTGTGACGCGGGTGACGTTTGGTGGTGTGTCAGAAGGGCTTGGGCCACTAGACCGCTCCGTCCTTCCGGTGGGAAGCCGCTCTCTGCCGCGCATGCGTTCCGAGGTCCTGACGTGTCGGAACTCTCACATATCTCCCCCCTTAGGAATGGACGTAGGGGCCATTCCGAAGACGGGTGGCGGGAGAGATAGTCCGGACCGACGTTCTGTGTCCCTGGTACATGGATCGTCTGAAACGAAAAAGGTTGTAATGCCAGAAACCAACGAAGGATACGTGCATTCGTGTCTTTGTTACGTGACAGCCAGGTGAGGGGGGCATGATCAGTTAAAATCGTGAATTGTCGCCCCAATAAGTAATATTGTAATGCCTCCACAGCCCATTTGATAGCCAGACATTCTATCTCGATGGTCGAATACCTGGTTTCCCGGGGAAATAGTTTACGGCTTATATACAGGATTGGTCGTAAGTCACCATTAGGGTCCGGCTGGCACAACACTGCCCCAAGGCCGAGTCCAGAAGCGTCTGTTTGGAGGACAAAAGGCAAATCAAAATCGGGACAGCTAAGGACAGGGGCTGTACATATGGCTTCTTTCAGGGCCCGAAAACTATTCTCTTGTTCTTGAGTCCAGTCCTGCATACGGGTCGGGTGATCCTTCGTTAAGAGAGCAGTAAGGGGACTGGCTATTGAAGAGAATGCAGGGATAAACCTTCGGTAATATCCGATAAAACCTAAGAAGGAGCGGATGTCCTTTTTCGTGGTTGGTTGTGGGATGCTTTTGACGGCTTCTACTTTGTTTATTTGGTGTTTTATACATCCTTCTGAAATGGTATACCCCAGATACTGGATCTCATTTGTGCCCAACAGTGATTTCTTAGGGTTAATCGTGAGGCCGGCGGCCTGAATGGCAGTAAACACCTGTCCCAGATGATACAGGTGGTCTTCCCATGTCTGACTGTAAATGACTATATCATCTAAGTAGGCTGCGGCATAAGCCGTGTGTGGTTTTAGGATGGTGTCTATTAGTCTTTGGAATGTGGCAGGCGCCCCATGCAGGCCAAACGGTAGGACCTTGAACTGATACAGTCCAGAGGGGGTGGCAAACGCGGTCTTTTCTCTAGACTGAGGGGACAAGGGTATTTGCCAATAACCTTTAGTTAGGTCTAAAGTGGACATGTACCGGGCTTTCCCGAGTCGCTCTATTAATTCATCGATTCTAGGCATAGGGTAGGTATCGAATTTTGTGAGGGCATTCACTTGGCGAAAGTCGATACAGAAACATAGACTTCCGTCGGGTTTCGGTACAATGACAATCGGGGAACACCAGTTACTCAGGGAGGGTTCAATGATTCCTGCGTTTAACATGTCTACTACCTCCTTTTCCACAGCTTCTCTACGGGCGGCTGGGATGCGATAAGGTTTTTGTTTCACTATTTGTTTTTCTAAGGAGACAATCTCATGTTGTACTATAGTGGTTAAACCAGGTTTGGAGGAAAACAGGCCAGGATAGTTGTTAGTTAGGCTCTCTAATTGGGTTTTTTGAGGAGAGGACAAGATCTCCCCTTTTGGCACTATGTCGGGTGCGTTCTCTGGTCTTGCGTGAAGTGTTATATCTGCCTGTCTGTCCGAGCATACCAGATAGGCCGGTTTGGTGGATGGAGTTTCTTCCCATTTTTTTAGTAGATTGACGTGGTATATTTGTTTATCGCTAGCGCGATGTGGTAGTTTTACACTGTATGTCACGGGAGTTACTTGGTGGTCTATCTCGTAAGGACCTTGCCACTTCATTAAGAGTTTATCCTCAGTAGTCGGAAGCAGCAACAATACCCTATCCCCGGGTTGAAACTCTCGTAACTTGCTTCGCAAGTCGTAGTGTTTCTTTTGGATGTCCTGCGCCCTTTTCATATTGTCGTGCACGATTCCCCAGATGTGGAATAAAGATGTCCTGAGGTCTGTGGCATATTGTAAGAGGGGTTTCCCTTCCTCGTTCTCCTCCTCCCACTGTTCGGCGGCCATGTCAAGGAGGGTCCTGGGTTTCCGTCCAAAAAGAATTTCAAAGGGAGAATACCCAGTGGAGGCCTGTTCATGGGATCGTAAAGCAGCCAAAACTAGAGGTAACTGGCGGTCCCAATCCCTTCCGGTGTCAGAGATGACCTTGCGGAGGAGGTGTTTTATGGTCTTGTTATACCTTTCCACAAGGCCATCGGTTTGGGGGTGGTATACCGATGTACGCAGTTTCTTGATTCCCAGGATGTGACAGATTTGGGACATTAACCGGGACATGAAGGGGGTTCCCTGGTCGGTGAGGATTTCGGACGGAAACCCTACCCGGCAGAACAATGTAATCATGGCTTGGGCCACAGCCTGGGTAGTCATGGTGGTTAATGGGAATGCCTCAGGGTACCGGCTAGCATAGTCTACTATGACCAGAATATATCGGTGTCCCCGGGCTGATGGAGTTAAGGGGCCTACCAGGTCCATGCCCACTCTCTTAAAGGGGACATCAATGATGGGTAATGGATGCAACGGGGCTTTCGCGGGGTTTTCGGGGCAAGTATATTGACAGCGAACACAGGCAGCGCAGTGTCTAGCTACATCCCTGTACACCCCAGGCCAGAAGAAGCGCTCTAGAAGGTATTTCAAGGTCTTTTCTCTACCACAATGACCCCCCCCATCTTGTTATGTGCGAGTAAGAGAACGTGTTCACGGTAGGAGTTTGGGACAATCAATTGGGTCTTGGTCAGGGAACCCTCTATAACCCCTCTATATAACAGTCCGCGTTTTATAAAGAAATGAGGTCCTACCTGTCCTGGCGTGGTGTCTTGTGCTTGTGCCCAAGCATACTTGAGTGCGCTATCTTCTCTTTGAGCTGTTCGAAAACTGCATGGCTGGGATGGGTTGGCGTCTGTGAGGGAGAGAGGAAAAGCGTGACGTGACACCGCGTTCTGTGTGTATTCTCGTTTCCCTGCCCTTTTCTCTCTCTTGCTTTTCTTGTCCCTAGTTTGTGGTGTCTCCATCTCTTCCTCTCTGTACGGGGCTTCCTGCAACCATTCCTGGTTTTGTGATTGGAGGCCCTCCATGTACTGGTTGAATTTAGGGTGATCTGTCCCTATTATAACTGCCTCAGGTAAGGAGGGAATAACACCTACGTTCCTTAAATGTGGATCGTTATCAACATCAAGTAAGACTTTTGCCACTGGATATGTTTTTTTGTGTCCCCATGTACGCATGTCACCATCACTTGTTCGTTTGCTTGTAATTGGGGTTTAAAAATCAAAGAACTGTCTACTACTGTCACATGACACCCTGTGTCGAGTAAGGCTTGCTTCTTTTTCCCGTTAATGAATACGTCCTTTGTATATTGAATAGGGTCTGTGTTGGCCACTAATACTCTACCGCGACTGTAACCCACCTCCATGGGTTCGGGTAAGGGGTTACGGTGGGGAAACTGTCTAGCGATATGTCCCCACTCTGCACAGTTGTAACACTGTGGACCCTGGCCACCTGGCCCTATGGTGTGAGGTTGTCGGGAAATAGAGGAGGATTGCATAGGAGGTCGGCTGTCCGAGCGACTGGGGCACTTCGGGAGTGTAGGTATCTGAGGACGTATTAAACTGGGAGGGTTCTGGTAGCGGGCTGTACTGGCTTTAAAATCAGGGGCCCTATGGAAAGCACAAGCGAGGTCAACAGCCGATGTGGTTGTAAGCATCGGATGTTGCTTGATCCAGGACCGGGTGCTCGGTGGTAATGCATCCAAAAATTGTTCCAGGTAGACTTTTTCTACTACCTCTTCCACTGAGGAAGTGTGTGGTGTTAACCACCTATGTCCCAAGTCCCTTATCCGAATGTACAGTGCTCGGGGGTTGTCTCCTGCAGCCCATCTTTCCCTCCGAAACTTATTGCGATAGTGCTCCTGATCGCATCCCATCCGTTCGAGAATGGCCTTCTTTACTTCCACATAGGGGGTTGTACCGGTGGGATTTGCGGATTGGTATGCGGCCTGTAGTTCTCCGGATAGCAGGGGAGCTATGTATTGGCCCCACCTTTCCTGTGGCCACGCCGCTGTGGTAGCCACTCTCTCAAAGTTCAAAAAGAAGAAATCTGGGTCTTCTACCGTTTGATACTTTTGTAGCACCGTCCCTGGGACATGTGGACGGACCTGGGTGTTGACGATGGCGTCAGTTAATCGTAAGATGGCGGTGTCTTGGACCTGTTGATTTGTGGTGATAAGGGTGGCCTGATCTTTTAAAGCACCCTGCAGGGATTCACGCTCTACTCGAGCGGCTTGGATCTGTTGTTCTAACACCAACTGCAGGTGTCTTTGGCCTTCGGCCAACTGGGATATAACATTCTCCATGGGCACGGGTTGTGTCATGAGGCGACACGGTGTTTGAAAACAATCCTACTTCTGACACCACTTGTAATAGCCCGGTTGACAGTAGGGCTGTGACCCCTGACCGCGATGACCCTCCCCCTCGGGGAAGTGGTTGGGTTGTCGGAAGAATGACAGCAAATAAAGGTTTGTTTAAAGAAGTAGCTGCTTCTTTTAATATCTTTTCTTCCAGAACTGGTGCAATGTAAATATGGAAGTCTAAGCAAGTGGAGGAGGTAGAACAACCAGTGGTGTTCTGTAAGGCAAAAAGTCTTCGGTTGTAAGGTCCAACACTTGGTCCCGCTTTCCGCTGCTCTCTTCTCTTGTTGCTTGCAGAAGATTCCGGTCCCCGGGACATGAAAATAACAAAACAAACTGGGTTACTGGTTTGTTCGTGCGCTTGTTTAGATCTTGTGCTACCTTCACCAGGGTTTGTGACTCTACAAGGGTTTAGTGCTTAACTGGGTATAAGGGGGGGGACAGGGTGCTGTTCAGCGCTAGGAGCATAAGTCAGTGGTGGCAACGTTTCACCCCAAACACTCTTTTGTGCCCCGTTTACAGCCCCATGCAACCCTGCCCAGCCCACCACCACAACGATCCCCGAGCGGTCACTTGCCTTGAGCCACGACCCCGGAATAGGGCCGCAGCGCTGGGACCTTGGACCTCTTCGGACGTAGGTGAGTTTTCGGGTCTGCCGAGGTGCACCTCTCCCGTCTTCTTCTCTTCCTCGATACCGCTGGGCTCCCCTTTCTCTGGTCTCTCAGCTGGTACTTGATTCTTTTCAAACTCGTGTTCTTCTCCGTTCTCGTCGTTCACCTCCTCCGGTCCCGTCTCTTTCTGTTGGTGGACGACTCCTCCTTCGTTTTCCACCCCTTTTCCGTGCTGGACTGCCTCTGTCTCCGCCTTCGTTTGACCGCCGCACCAATCCTGTGTCTGTGACGCGGGTGACGTTTGGTGGTGTGTCAGAAGGGCTTGGGCCACTAGACCGCTCCGTCCTTCCGGTGGGAAGCCGCTCTCTGCCGCTCATGCGTTCCGAGGTCCTGACGTGTCGGAACTCTCACAGTTGTATTCCACCAGGTAGTGCGTATGCTATGACACACTCTAGCCCATGTGCACAGTAACACCACCCCGTGAATATGTCATGCCACACTTGCCTTCGCACGGGTTATATTGCCCCATCTAACGTGCCTTCCTCGATGCCTATGTTATAACGCACAGCGCTATGCCATACATATTACAATCTGGGATCCATATCTTTGTCACAGTGCATATGCAACGTTACACTCCCCAGCACATATTTTATATTACAACTTTAGAGACTAGTTAGGTTACACAACACTGCCCTGTGCATATTACACTCCAAGGCGCATATCGCATAGCACGCGCTAGTGCCTGTGCTATCTCGCACTCTCCAATGAATCTGTTATTGCGCACAATGTATTGCATATTATATTTCACGCCCCGGTTCATCTTATATCACACTTTTTGGTGCATAGCTTATATCATATACTATATCTAGTTTTCATTTTCAATCGTGCTCTCAGGACTATGTTCTATATAACACTGCGTCCACCTACCCTTTTCACGGGAATTACATTTTGCGATGGGGGGTGGAGGGTCAGGGGGTGTTTCTGCCAAGTGAGCCCGGAGTCACAGTCACAAACGTCCTCTTCTTCCTGAATGAAAGTGAGATTATGCTGCATACTTGTTCAAACTTTAAGTAGTTCGCACAGACACACATTTTAAAAACAAAGTTCCTAATACCCACCTTCTCTGAACAGTTAGCTTGCTGCCCCATCCACCTCCTCCCTATCCTCTGTTGTCTAAATCCATGGACTAGCCTCCTCCCTCCTGCCATGCATGGTCTGATGTGCTGCCACTGCCCTCCATTTAGCATGATGTGCCACTGCCCTCCATTGCCCAATTCTATGGCCCATCATTGACCTCCTACTTAGCCTCTGTGCTTAGCTTGCTGCCCCTATTCTCCTTCCCCCTGCCCTCCAATGTCTTTGTGCATGCCCCTGATCCATCCTTTTTGCCCACCATGTTCCATGGACCTGCCACTCCTATCTACTCTGAGTGTTCTGTTGGGCTGCCACTCCCCTCCCACCTGCCTAGCATTGTCAGATGACTGTAACCTGTCCCTGCCACCTCCACCCTGCCTGTCCACATGCCATGCCCCTATCCCCTTCCTCCTGTCCTCCATGGTCCATTTTACTGCTACACCCTTCTGCTCTCCCTGGTCTGTTGTGCTGCAACTGCTCCTCCTGCCTGCCCCGCGCGGTCTGTTGTGAGGCCCCCTTCCCCTGAACTCTCTTGTCTGTTCCCAGGTCCTGACCCTCCCTTCTATCCTCCATGGTCCTTTGTGCATGCCCCTGCACCCTCCTTCGTGCCCATCATAGCCATTGTGCTGCCACTAACCCTCCCGCTTGCCATGCATGGTCTTCTGTGCTGCCATGGCTCCCCCCACCTTCCCTGTGTGGTCAGCTAGCTGCCCCTGACCCCTTCCCACCTTCCCTCCATGGTCTCTGTGTATGCCATCATAGTCTCACTGTTGCTCTCCATGGTGTGTCTTGTTTCTAGTGCCCATCCTGCCTGACCTCCATGGTCATCTTGCTGCTCCTGCCCTGCCCCCTTGCCCCCTGCCCTCTGTTTCCATGTGCAGACCCCTATTCCCTCCCTCCTGGCTTGTCTGTTCCATTGTAATGCCCCTGATCCGTCCCTCCTGCCCTTTATGGTCTGTTATGCTGCAGCTTTCTCTCCTGTCTGTCCATTATGGTCAGCTAGCTACCATTGCCTCTTTCCCCTCTGTTCTCTGTTGTCCATGTGCATGGTCCTGTCCCCTCCCTATTGCTTTCTATGGATTGTTGTGCTGCACTCCCGTCCTGCATGCCCTGTGTGGTGTATTGTGCTGCTGCAAACCCTGATGCCTGCCCTGTAGGGTCAGTTTGGTGCACCTCTCCATGTCCCTCCTGTCCTCTGTTATCCGAGTCCATGTCCCTACCCCAATTCCACCTGCCTACCATGATCCAATGTACCATACTTGCGAACATTTTGAACTTGGTAAGAGGGAGATTTTGAAATAAAACTGGGGTATTGATTTTCCCCTTTGAGTTACATTGAGAAAGAGGAGATTGTAGACAGGAGACAGATCAAATAAAGCCCATTTTAGCTTAAAAACATTGGACGTTTCCTGGCTGAAACGGGTCTGTTGGCATGTATGGTTGTACTACCACTGCCTCTTCCTTCTGCCCACAATGGTCTATTATATTGCCACAGCCTCTCTTGCCAGTCCTGTATTGTTGGTTTGTTGCCCCTGCCCCCCTTTCCACTGCCCTCCATAGTCTGTTGTGCTGCCACTGCCCTTCCTGCCTGCCCAGTGTGGTCAAATCGTTGCCTCTGCACTCTCCTACCTGCCCTCCTACCTGCCCTGCCTTCAATTTTCAGAGTCCGTGCCCCTGGCCTCTGCCTCTCAACAGTATCCCAATGAACAACTAGATTGCTAACATTCTATATTTATTACAAAAGTGTGGAACGCCTGACGTCATATCTTGATGTAATCAAAATTGTAATACCTAGAGCATTTCCTTTAGAAATTACATATATGATAGGGTCATATTTGCAGCAAAATTATGGTTAGTGCTCTAAAAAACTAAAATGAGGACATATTTTCTGAGTTTTTAAATAGCGACAAAGAACTTTTAAATTATTTGTAATCTTTATGTTTTTTTATCCAGTTGACCACTTGATTAAATGTTGCACTTAGGGGAGAGGATGTGGTGTTATTTCCAGAGCTGCAGACTTTGCAACTGGGGAACCAGGTTGGAGTTTCTGCTTCAGCTCAACATTCTGTGATTCTGGTCAAATCACTTAATCTCCCCATGTCTACAACCAAAATGAATTTGATCTTGTGTGATGTAACCAATGCTCATGTAAAGCACTCCAATACCTGAAAAGTCTGCACTATATAAAACTGCAAATACACAAAAAAAATAAGTGTTTTGCACACTTCTGTCACTGGGCTACATGTGGGCTCCATATGGGTGATATTTGTGCTGCATTTGGGCTCTTTTGTCTCTGGTGGCCATCTTGGGAGATTTATTTGTTATGAAGTTCCCTAATTTCCTCATGTAGGAAATGCTTTCAGTTTTTTACTTTGATTCCATCAAGAAGGTATTCAGATATGTCACACATTTGCCATAAATTCTGAATGTTAGCACTCTAATTGCTCATTAGATCACTGTAGTAAAGCTACTGCTCACCACGGAAGTCTGCTGTTAGTATTAAAAGTGCATGTTTCTGTCTGCATATCAGAATTTTTTAATGAAATAGAAGAGGATTTGAGAAGTCACTCAAAATGTGCCCTAATTTTTCTTTCGTCAGCACTAATCATAATTTCTATGGCAACATGAACGCCCTCATTGTGTTCCTTTTTAAATTAAATGTTTTAAGTGTTACCAGTTTATTCCAATCAAGATGGCTTCAGGTGTGCCATACTTTTGCCATAAGTAAGACAGTAAGTGCTCTAGTTGTGCTTAAGAACACTCTGGGACATTCTGTCATTGGGCTATACCTGGGCTACATCTGGATGATATTTGGGCTACATTTGGGCTCTTTTGTCTCTGGTGGCCATCTTGGGAGATTTATTTGTTATCAAGTTTCCTAATTTCCTCATTTACTGCAGTCTCCTCAGTAGGAAATGCTTTCAGTTTTTTACTTTGGTTCCATCAAGAAGGCATTCAGATGTGTCACACATTTGCCATAAATTCTGAATGTTAGCACTCTAGTTGCTCATTAGATCACTGTAGTAAAGCTACTGCTCACCAGGGAAGTCTGCTGCTGGTATTGAAAGTGCATGTTTCAGTCTGCATGTCAGAATTTTTAAATGAAATAGAAGAGGATTTGAGAAGTCACTCAAAATGTGCCCTAATTTTTCCTCCTGCAGCACTAATCATACTTTCTATGGCAAATTGAACCCCCTCATCTTGTTCCTTTTTAAATTAAATGTTTTAAGAGTTACCACTTTATTCCAATCAAGATGGCTTCAGGTGTGCAATACGTTTGTCATAAGTAGGACTGTTAGCGCTCTAGTTGTTCTTTAGAACACTCTGGGAAGCTGCAGTAGAACACAAAGGAATCAACTGACAGTCTCTGCCCTTGTTGGATGTACATGTTTTACTGAGAATGTCAGACTTCATTCTCACATGACTGAGAAAGATAATGTGAATTTACAGAAAATATGCTCTCAGTTTAGCTTATAGATCACCTTCCAAACCTCTGTGGGAAAAGCATGAGAAAATAGTTTCCTCTCAAACATGATTCATGATATCACAGCAGAAGGCTTTTTCACGAGGTAAAATCACCTTAGAACACACCACAATTCCTAAAATGAGTATGGTACCATCAACAAATGATTTATAATGTAACTAAAGTCTTAAAACCTTCCATTAACTGCAATGCTTTTTAATGAGGTGCTATCATGTATATTGGTCCCAAGATGGCTGCCAACACTTCTTGGATGAAGAACTGACAGCCAGTCAGATCTCACGATGAGATGTGTGGTTAGGCTCCGCCCAGATATATCTATCTTTTTAACTCTAATTTTCTCAGGAACTACTGAACGGATTTACACCATTTAAGCATAAGGCACGAGTCTGAACTGAGGACTACCTCTTTGCCAAATTTGGTGTAATTCCGTTTAGCAGTTCGGGCTGTAGCTGCGTCAACAGGTCCAATGGGAAAATGCATGGGGAAAACGCGTTTTGGGACCCCCTTTTTTTCTCGGCCCCCGCTTGACGAATCAGCGTGAAATTTTCAGGATAGGAGCGGACCGGAGCTGGCCAAAAGTTTGGAAAATTTCGTGAAGATTCGTCAATCGGCGCCAACGTTATTCCAAATAGAATGTTGCGGATTTCCTATGGAAAATAGGTCCTAACTATAACTACCTACTGGCGACTGCTAGCAGGTAATTATATATATATATATATATATATATATATATATATATATATTCCAATCGCAAACGCTCACACGTGTGAAGACGCCACACCCAACGTCAAGTTTTAACCCTTTTTATTCAGTTGGCAGCAGCAAATCTGGAACCAGCTTACACAGTTGAAAAATAACGCCAATATCTGCCAAACGCGTTTCAGAAGAGTTCCTTGTTCACTGGCTTGGCGTATTCTGGAGGCAGGAACAAGGTGCAATGTTCGTTTCTTGATTTCAGGTGTTTCTAATCCCGCCCCACTGGGCGTGTACTTGCTATGCACGGTGGTACTCGTAGTTCGTGTTACGGTGATATTCAGGATCAGGTAGGTGTTCAATAACATCCGTTGGGCCACTGTGGTCTGCGGGGTCAGATGGCTGCTTTATTTGCGCCTCGCTGAAACGCGTTTGGCAGATATTGGCGTTATTTTTCAACTGTGTAAGCTGGTTCCAGATTTGCTGCTGCCAACTGAATAAAAAGGGTTTAAACTTGACGTTGGGTGTGGCGTCTTCACACGTGTGAGCGTTTGCGATTGGAATATATGTGGCCCGCTCTGGCCACGAAGATGCCCCCCTGCAGCAGTGCAGGTCCGTGTGCTTCGTTGGAGAGGCACCGTAAGGAACAACGCACCCATTCAGCGAGGCGCAAATAAAGCAGCCATCTGACCCCGCAGACCACAGTGGCCCAACGGATGTTATTGAGTGGAAGGCTGAGCGGAACAGCATTTCGAATCAAGAACACCTACCTGATCCTGAATATCACCGTAACACGAACTACGAGTACCACCGTGCATAGCAAGTACACGCCCAGTGGGGCGGGATTAGAAACACCTGAAATCAAGAAACGAACATTGCACCTTGTTCCTGCCTCCAGAATACGCCAAGCCAGTGAACAAGGAACTCTTCTGAAACGCGTTTGGCAGATATTGGCGTTATTTTTCAACTGTGTAAGCTGGTTCCAGATTTGCTGCTGCCAACTGAATAAAAAGGGTTTAAACTTGACGTTGGGTGTGGCGTCTTCACACGTGTGAGCGTTTGCGATTGGAATATATATATATATGTGACCAAGCTCCCTGCGAGGAGCGAAACGCGTCATGGAGGACACTTGTCCTATGATTGCCATTGACTTATTGATTGGATTAATAAATACCTGCTTCACCCGCCGCTAACTGTTGTGGGACTTTGTGACTTTTTCACGGAGGAGAGAGGTCCGCACCTTCATTTTTCTGCTCAGGAGAAGAGCAGAGAGGGAATATATATATATATATATATATATATATATATATATATATATATATATATATATATATATATATATATATATATATATATATATATATATATATATATATATATATATATATATATATATATATATATATATATATATATATATATATATATATATATATATATATATATATATATATATATATATATATATATATATATATATATATATATATATATATATATATATATATATATATATATATATATATATATATATATATATATATATATATATATATATATATCTCTCTCTCTCTCTCTCTCTCAAGACTCCCTTGTAAAAGAAGTTCGAGCACACACGGGTCATCAAGAAAAATGTTCATTTAATTTGGCATACGGCATGACGTGTTTCGTCATGAAACTGACTTCCTCAGATGCCACCAAACTAGTCAGTACTCTCCAAACCCACATTTAAAGCACCATGCCCCGCTACAATTGGTTGGGACATGATGACAGATTAGCAAGGGGAGTGTCCCGAACTCGGAGCTCCGAGTCCGTGTGGAGCAGAAACATCAGCGTCAGTGCTTCCCCAGTGGGCGGTCTCTGCTCCTTCTCCACGCCCCGCCTAGATCTCCTTGCGGGTGGCGAACAGCTCTCCGGGACCCTCACCCCACCGCTTGCATCCCACATTTGTCTCAAGGATCCCACTTCAGTAAGTAGATTCCCTTTGTACAACAACAGTGCTGGTTTGCGGGATACAGTGGTGGTTCGGCGTTTCCAAAAAGTTTTTAGATTCCCAAAAGTTTTGCCACTGGTCCGCTGAACAGCTTCTGGGGTGGGCGCTCAATGGTGCTCGTGGCCGCACCAAAATACCAAGACCAGACTCCCTTGTAAAAGAAGTTCGAGCACACACGGGTCACCAAGAAACATGTTTATTTAATTTGGCATACGGCATGACGCGTTTCGTCATGAAACTGACTTCCTCAGATGCCGCCAAACTAGTCAGTACTCTCCAAACCCACATTTAAAGCAGCATGCCCCGCTACAATTGGTTGGGACATGATGACAGATTAGCGAGGGGAGTGTCCCGAACTCGGAGCTCAGAGTCCGTGTGGAGCAGATACATCAGCGTCAGTGCTTCCCCAGTGGGCGGTCTCTGCTCCTTCTCCACACCCCGCCTAGATCTCCTTGCGGGTGGCGAACAGCTCTCCGGGACCCTCACCCCACCGCTTGCATCCCACATTTGGCTCAAGGATCCCACTTCAGTAAGTAGATTCCCTTTGTACAACAACAGTGCTGGTTTGCGGGATACAGTGGTATATATATAATGTTACTTAACCAGTAAGCATCTGTTTGTGGCATGTAGTGCTGTAGATTCACATGCTTAGCATAAGTACGCCATCTAGTGTTGGGCTCTAACGTGTGCAAGTTGTTTTTCTTAGAAGAAATTCTTGGTGTCGCGAGTTATAGTGACTCCTACTCTTGTTTGCATTACGCATGGTCATCAACTTCATTGCTAGATTGTTTTCCGTTTGGAGGTAAGGATGGAGTGAAAGGATAGCGTATGCTATAGAGATGACCATGTAGTGAATGTATGATATATGTAAGTAAATGCAAAGAGCATAAGTCACCGGGGGAGGGTGGGTGCATGTGAATCTACAGCACTACATGCCACAAACAGATGCTTACTGGATAAGTAACATTCACTGTTTGATGGCATGTGTGGCTGTAGATACACATGCTTAGCATAGACTGAAAAGCAGTTCTCCCTGTAAGCGGTGATTAACTTGTGCTTGGTGCATCTGTTTGAAATAAAGTATGTAATACTGCTTGACCAACATTTGTTTGTTGTCTTGGCATAAAATCTACACAATGTTTTGTAAATATATGCAGAGTAGTCTATGTAGCTGATTTACATATGTCAGCTATGGGCACATTCTCTATAAATGCTGTAGAAGCCTCTTTTTTGAGTGTAGAATGGGCTCTTGGTGGAATAGGTAGTGTTCTCTTTGCTTCAGCATAACATGTTTGGATACATTTAACTATCCAACGTGCAATACCTGATTTAGAAATTGCTTTACCCTTGTGTAGTTTTGAAAATGATACAAACAATTATTGTATTCTTCGAAAAGATTGTGTTCTGTCCATATAGAATATTAATGCTCTTTGACGCTCTTTCAGCTACTAATTCTGGTTGAGGGAAGGATACAGGTAACTCTATGGATTTTGCCATGTGAAAATGCGATACTGCTTTAGGTAAGAATTTAGGATTAGTTCTTAAAACCACTTTGTCTCTAAGCACTTGAAAGAATGGCTCTTCTAAAGTCAATGCTTGAATTTTTCCTACTCTTATAAGTGAGGTAATTGCAATTAGAATAGCAAGTTTCCATGATATAAAATGCAATTGGCATGTACGTAATGGTTCAAATGGTAGATGCATTAACCTTGTTAGTACAATATTTAAATTCCACATTGGCGTAGAAGGTGCTGAGGGGGAATACTTCTTTTAAGTACTTGTAAAAATGGCTTTAATTACAGGAATTCTAAATAGAGAAGTGTGTTCTCTATTCTACAGATATGCAATTAGTGCTGTAAGATGTATTTTAATAGACGTGAAAGCCAAACTTGCATTTTGTAAGTGAAGGATGTAACCTATAATGTTTTGAGGTGATGCTTGCATAAGATTAGTGTCTTTTGAATGACAGTAAAAAAACAAAACGTTTTCACTTTGCTGCGTTGCATGCTCTTGTTGTGGGTCTTCTTTCCTCTTTTAGGATATCCAGACATTATTTTGGTAAGTTTAGGTATCCAAATTCTAATACTTCAGGAGCCAATTCTCAAGATTGAGAGATCTGGGATTTGTAAGCAGTATTGCTCCTTCGTTCTGCGTGAGAAGATCTTGTCAGTTGGGTAAAATCTGATGTGGTACTACCCTCATCTCCAGTAGTGTTGTGTACCATGATTGTCTGGTTCATGTAAGAGCGATTAGCATCAGTGTGAGGGATGTCTGTTTTAGTTTGTGAATGACAAATGGAAGCGGGGGAGAGGTGGAAAAGCGTAAGCAAATATACCTGACCAATTGATCCATAGTGCATTGCCCTTGGATTATGGATATTGGAATCTGGAAGCGAAGTTTTGGCATTTTGCATTTTGTAATGTTGCAAACAGATCTTTGTCCAGTTTTCCCCGTTGTTGGAATAATGGGTGTACAACTTCTACATTTATTTCCCACTCGCGTACCTGTTGGCGTTTTCTGATGAGAAGATCCGCCAGAGGGTTGTCTATTCCTGGTATTTACTCTGGGAGCATCTCAATGTTGTGCTGCAAAGCAAACTTCCAGATCTTTTGTGCTAACAGAGCCAATTGTGGAGATCGTTTCCCTCCTTGTTTTTGCAGATAATACATGGTTGTCATGTTGTCCATTTTGATCAAAACTACCTTACCTTTTAGGTGAGGAAGAAATGCTTTCATTGCCAGATGAACTGCTAGGAATTCTAGTAGATTGATGTGTAGAATAGACAGTGTGTCCAGTGCTCATGCATAGTTATGTCCTGTTAATGTGCTCCCCAACCTATCATTGGTGCGTTTATTGTAATGGTTGTTTTCAGAATTGGGTCTATAAAAGGCTGTCCCTGTACTAATTTGTTGGAGTTCCACCACTGCAGATATTGGCAAACTTGACAGCTGATCAACACTAGATTGTCCAAATGACCCTCCGCTTGAGACCATTGTTGCGCCAGGCATTGTTGTAGGGGACACATATTTAGTCTGACATGAGGTACTATGGCTATGCATGAGGCCATGGTTCCTAGGAAACACATAACTGTTCTCCCAGATATTTGTTTCTAAGGCTGAAATAGTGGCACCAGATTTTTGAAAGTCGGAATTCTGGCTGTATTTGGGTAAGCTACTCCTGTTTGACAATTTAGGATTGCTCCCAAGTAAGGTTGTATATGTAGTTGTATATGTCGTGGTTGTAGGTGTGATTTTACTGCATTAACTGTGAAACTAGTTTGTGCAGTAAATTGATTGTTCTCCGACTGCTTTGCAGACATGTGTGATTTGTGTTGCTTTCGTAAAGCCAATTGTCTAGCTATGAAAATACATGTATATTTTGTCTCCTTAAATGAGCTGCTACTACTGCCAGGCATTTGTAAATACCCTGGAGGCTGTGGTGACCCTGAACTGCAGCACTTTGAACTGAAAGTGCAGTCCGTTGATGGCAAATCTGAGATATTGCCTGTGTGCTGGATGAATTGGAATGTGGAAATATGCAACCTTTATATCCAGCGCTGTCAAGTAATCTCCTTTTTTGAGAAGTGAGATTATATCTTGAAGAGTGACCATATGAAAATGTTCTGATAGGGTATACCCGTTTAGAAGTCTGAGATCTAATATGGGTCTTTTAAAGAATTAGAAAGTAAAAGGAGTAAACCTTGTTTCCCTTCTGTTGTATTGGCACTGATTATATTGCACCTTTTTTTTAACATAGCTTGACTTTCTTCTTTTAACAAGTTTTGATGCTGTCTAGACATTTTGTGAAAACAAGGTGGTATCTTTGGAGGAGTTGAAGCAGACAATTACCATGTTGGATAACATCCAACACCCATTGATCTGATGTGATGTTTACCCATTGTAGAAAGAACTGTTGTAGTCTCCCCCCGACAGGAGTTAGGTGATCGGGGGGGGAATGGTAGTTGAGTCACTGTTTAGTTGTGAAAGAGGACGTGTTTTTGTTAAAACCTCCTCTACCTCAACCCCTGTTATTATTCTCGCTGTAGGATACTCCATAATATCCTGTTTGGGGACTTGTTGAGTTTGAGTTTTGCTAAATGAGGTGGATGTGTCTGTGGAGGTTGTTTTAGATTCTCCACGATATGTAGAGTGATGAAAAGGGCCCCTTTGAGAATGTTTGTAGTGCTCCCATTGACTTTACAGTCTCATTGTCTTTTGAGATTTTGTTCTTGTAAAGAATCCACTTGTGAGCCAAAAAGGTGATTACCATGAAAAGGAAGACCTATATTTTGTTACACTTCTGGTTCAAAACCAGATACCCTTTAGCCATGCAGGTCTTCTTAGCATAAGGCTGGTATTTATTCCCCTAGCTGCTGTATCAGCTGCATCAAGTGTGCACCTTATGTTTGTATTTGATATAAGTTTACCCTCTGATGTAATATGGTATGCTTGTTTTTTGTATTGTTCTGAGAGATGTTGTAAAATGTCTTCCATCTTGTCCCAGTGTGACTTGTCATACCTTGATAATAGACCTATAGAGTTAGCAATTATCCAGTGATTAGAAGATTGTGCTGCAACCCATTTCCCTGCTGCGTCTATATGTTTTCTCTCTTTTTCTGGTGGTGGAGCATCCCCCGTTGCTTGAGAGTTTACTCTTTTACGTGCTGTAGCAACTACTAGAGAATCAAGTGTAAGCTGATTCCTAATGTAGGTAGGGTCTGTTGGAGAAGGTTTATATTTTTAGTCCACTCATGGAGTAATAATTCTAGATTTTAAGGGCTTTCAGTAGTATGTCTAAGCAAACTCTTTAACATTGGTATATATTGGGTTGATTTTTGTGAGGATGAAAGAGTTTCAAATATAAAGGTCATCATCTATTTCCTCAGTATGCAAAGATACCTTATGAAAATGTGCTGCTCTATTTATAAGGTCATAATATGTAGCGGTATCATCTGGTGGAGAGGGTTTAGAGGGATAAAGGTCTGGATCTGTGTCATCAGTCGGATCTGTGTCAAATGTATGCTAATCATCTTGTGGGGGTAGTGTGTGTTGATCATCATCATCATCGTTACCCCCATCCTCTGTAAAAGAGTGTATTGGCCCTTCTGAGTGTATATCCTCATGGTCTGGAGACTGTTGAGGTGAAGGTGTAAGTTGTATTGGAGGAGGAGTAATTCCAAGTGGACTGGTGGCTTTATCCTCTTGTTTTCTTTTCTTTGCAGGAATAACATGTTCTTGAGGAGGTCTAGTAAGCATTCTTTCTGTCTGGATGAATTACTTGATGTTTTTGTTTACTGCCCAATTGCTGTTGCAATTTTTCAAAAACCTGTTGAACCTCCTCTGAAGAATGATTAACTGTACAATTTCTAAACTCTATTTTGTCTCCTGTAGGCCTGGGTGATGAGTGTTTCGGATCCGAGACTTTAGATGTAGAGCTAGAGTCTGAACGTTGTCTGTATCTACAGCCACACATGCCATCAAACACACACATATATATATCAAACAGTTCCAAAGTTATTAACAACACAAAAAATGCCTTTCCTATGGAACAGCTGACATATATATATATATATATATATATATATATATATATATATATATATATATATATATATATATATGAATGAAAAAACGCCACTGCCAGTGCTTCACTCGAACACAGAGACGAGAAGCGGACCCAAACGATTAGTGCCAATCAAAAGTGCTTTATTGGTTGCCCAGCCTGTCCGCCATAACGCGTTTCGACCCCCACTCGGGTCTTGATCACATGACACATTGCTGACGGTGCGAGTGGTATTTAAAGTGGTAAACAGGAAATGAGTTTCAGGTGTCATTGCAGCCTGTTTGACATAGAAGAAATACTACAACATGTCGACTTATATACACAGTAAAATCAAACATTATATAAATACAATGAATAAATACATACAAAAATATATAAATCTTTAAAACCTGAATATATCTAAAAACAGATTTTCCTATGTTACTGTGTACTTGTTATTGGGATTATTTACAATATTCACAAAAATCCTTATTCGCGACATTTACTTAGGGTGTCAAATACACCTCCCTGAGTTGTTCGTATTGCTATCCTAAAATTCTTAGTCAATATATAGCTGACATTCCCCTCAGTGACTGGCTATCCTTTTCCATTCAGTAAAATGAATGAATAGATTAGTTTAGTACCGCCCAAGTGGGCCGTTGTTATTATAGCCAATAACTCCATTGTTACAACCACAATTTAAATGACCCACTCAAAGAGTTTGTGCAAAATAGTGCAAAAATAGTGCAAAAGGGATAATGTCCTTCTTCTAAAAAAGATGTAAGTTCAAAAACCAGTTAGTTTCCTTATTATTAAAAAACAGTTAAAAGAAGATGTATGGGATCTAAATTCATATATGGTATTACCAACTCCTGGTAATAGGTGTTTCATTTTCATTTCCTCAAATTTCAGATATCCCTATCTATGAACTGTTAATGATTTGAAGTTGTCACTCCCCACAAACATGTCATGAAAATACCCATTAATTAAGTAATTTACTGGTCCTACAGGCAGGTAAAAAAGTCCTCACTAGCGTTTAATCCGGCCGGATTTTTTGTGTTGAGCTCTAAGATGTAACGTGTCTCCAAGAGGCGTAATTTGCCCTCTCGGTTACCCCCACGCTTCATTGGTGGAACCATGTCAATAACATAGTAATGAAGAAACTTGGGGTTACACTCGTGTAATAGCTCAAAATGTCTAGCGACAGGATATGCCTGATCCTTTCCTGTAATTGCTCTGATGTGCTGGAGTATCCTTTTGTGGACCGGTAACCTAGTGCTACCCACATATTTCAGTCCACAAGGACACTCCAGCACATACACAGCATATTCTGTCTTGCATGTGGTTCTTTTCTTTATCTGGGTGGGTTCAGACTTAAAAGGACTGGTGTAATGGGTTTTATTCTGTCCATATTTGCAGGCTTTGCAAGTGGAACACTTTTTAAAACCCTTGATTTGTGCCATCCAGGTAGTCAGAGTACTCAGTTCAGGACAGTTGCTAACCAACTTATTACTCATTGAAACTGATCTCCTAAAGGTTAGAACTGGTTTTTTGGCTACTAATTCGCCAATGACGGGATCCCCCTGTACCAAGTTCCAATTGCGGGAATAGATTTTCCTTAATTCCTGATGTTGTCGACTAAAAGTTAATATGATCCTGGATTGCACATTCGAAGTATCCTCACTAGCATTAACTTGTTTCTGTTTGGGGACCAAAGCATCACATCTAGATATAGCTCTTGTTTTCCTGATTGCGCTATCAATGATTTTGCCTGAATAACCCCTTTCCAAGAAGCGAAGTTTACTGGCATTTTGGGCACGGATGCACGGATATATATATATATATATATATATATATATATATATATATATATATATATATATATATATAAATATATATACACACACTAGATGGCGGACTTATGCTAAGCATGTGTATTTACAGCCACACATGCCATCAAGCACACATACTACCTACTGGCGTTCGCCAGTAGGTGGTTATAGTTAGGACCTAGTTTCCATAGGAAAAGCGTTTTTTGATTTGCCAATATCTTTAGCGCCGTTTGACGAATCTTCGTGAAATTTTCAAAACTAATGGACCGCTTCGGTCAGCTCCTGACTTGAAAGTTTTGGGGTGAAAAAAAGGGGGGTCCCAAAATGCGTTTTCTCCGTGTTAATTTCCATTGGAAACTTTAGAAAAAGCTACAGCCCAAACTGCTGAAAGGAATTACAACAAATTTGGCAAAAAGGTAGGTCTTGGTTCAGAACCTGTTCTTTTAGTTAAATGGTGTAAATCTTTTCAGTAGTTCCTGAGAAATTCCTAAATAAAAAATATCGATATCTGGTGACCACGGTGGATCCGCGAACCCTCCCGAGCACAGACTGACTTCTGATTGACTGCCAACACTCCAAACCAAGAAGTGTTGGCAGCTATCTTGAAAAACGGGGAAAAAATGGTCTAAAAAAAAAAAAGGGGGCAGGGTAGAAACACCCTGACCCCCAGGGCCAAATAAAGATTTGTTTTCTTTTTTCAGCGGGATTCGCGTACGGTAAATCCCGCCAAGAAAAAAAAAAATACAAAGCGCGGTCTCCCGCGCTTTGTTTTAATGAGCCCCCGTGTGGGCAAGGTCCCGGGGGCATTTCTGTATGTTTATGCAGGGGCCCTGTGGGGGCTCCTGGCACACCGGGGACTGCCACCTCGGGGCGATACTTATCCCGGGGACTGCCACCTCCCCTGGGCTTTATTTTAAAGTCCCCCCAAAAAATGTGTGGGGGCTCCTGTCCCCCCCCATGCAGCCCCGGGGACCGCCACCCCCTCTGGGCTTTCATTAACATATGCGGGGGCACGTGGCCCCCGCAGCCCTGGGGACTGCCACCAGCCCGGGGCTATGCCTATTTTAATTATAATATGTAGTGTGGGGGGGGGCTCTATCTCCCCACTCGCCCCGGGAAGCGGGCCTTCATGGCCCTGGGGACCGCCACCCTCCAGCAATGTACCAGGGTGCCCACACACAAACATTGTAGTTTGCTATGGTATTCATAACAAACTCTACTTCGCTTCATGGAAGCGAGAGCAGGGAACCTGCTCTCGCTTCTATGAAGCGAAACAAATTGCTTTTGGATAAGGGGAGCTGCATGTCAGCAGTTCCCCTTGGTCTAAAGCAATGCCGGCTCCCAGGAGGCGGAGAGCCGGCAGGGACCGCTGGGACATTGGGGCTCCCCTGGAGGTCCCCAACGTGAGGGCCGGGCCCGAGGGATGGGGTCCCCAGGGCCAAAAGTGGTCCAGGGAAGGGGGGCCACGCGGCCCCACTCCCAAGAAAAAAAGGGCCAATGTCCGGGGGATGGGGCCTCAAGGCCAATAATGGCCTCAGGAGGAGGGCCACACAGCCCCCCTCCTCAAAAGTAAGTTAAAAAAAGAATTAAATATATGGCCATGCCCCAGGGAGGCATGGAAGGGGGGCCGCGGGGCCCCCTTCCTGTTTTTTGTTTTTCTTTTAAAAAAAAACAAAAATACTCAGGCCCTGGGGGATGGAGTCCCCAGGGTCCAAACATAATTAAGGGAAGGGGGGCCACACAGCCCCCCTGCCAAAAACCAAAGTAAATAAAAGCCGGCATCTTCCGTGACTGACTGTATAAGTGAGTGATCAAACGTGTCTTAGTGAATGCATTGAAGAATGACTAATCTGTGTGAATGTTTGTATCAGTCTGTCAGTTGGTGTGTAAGTGCCAGCATGGGTGCTTAGTAGCTACATGAGTGTGAATATGGGTTAATGATTGGTTGTCTGTGTACCTGTATGGGTGTCTAAGTGTGTGCGTGTGGGTGGGTGGGGTGTATGTCTCCTTGCAAGGATGTGTCAGTAGGTCTTTCAGTGAGTGTATGGGTTCATTAGTGCGTGTGAGGGGCTGTATGGGGTTCATGAGTGCATCTGCGAGAGGCTGTATAGGCGAGTGAGTGTCCGTATGGCTGTGTCAGTGATTGAGTGGATGTCTCAGGGGTATATGTATGAGTAACTACATACGTGAAAGGCAGTATACGTGAGTGATGGAGTATATAAGTGACTATATGTGAGAGTGACTGATTGTGAGAGTGGCTGTATGGACAAGTGTGTGCTTGTGTGAATGATTGTATAAGAGAATAACTATGTGTTAGTATCTTATAAATAAGTGAGGTGGTGTGTGTATAACTGTATAGGTGAGTAAATGGCAATGTGTGAATGAGTAAGTGTGCGAGTAACTATGTGTGAGTGGCAGTGTGTGAGTGTCTGTATGGGTATATAATAGCATATATCAGTGGCTGTATAGATGAGTGAATGAGTAACTGTATGGGTTACTGAGTGGATGTGTGTGTAGACCAATGAATCAGTAAGTGGGTATGTACTAACTAGTATTGGTATGTCTATGGTACTGAGATTGCTAGTATGTATTTTAGAGTGGGTGTATGAAAGGTTATATTAGGGTGTGAGGAGGTGCATCAGAGATTAAGTGGATGATGTCATCAGTGATGTCACTGACCATATCATGAGTGATGTAATATGTGACGTCATCAGCAGTGCATTGCAGGGGAGCGAGTTATAGTTAGCTCGGCTAACTATAACGGACAAATTTCTCTGGTTTCGTACGAGTGAAATGTCCAACTAACTATATCGTCCAGTGGAGAAAAAAAATAAATATATATATATACATATATATATACACACACACACACACACACACACATATATATATGTGTGTGTTTGATGGCATGTGTGGCTGTAGATACACATGCTTAGCATAAGTCCAACATCTAGTATATATATGAATGGCACTGTACTAAATCGCCCTCCCTAGATCTATATAATTCACATGCATAGAAAACACTGAAATGCTAACCCGCATCTTTTTTAACCCAAGCTGGCTATCCAGCAATCTAAGGCATATGCCATCCCCATATCTATTGCTATCTATTGATAATAATATTGTGATGTCTTAGGCATATCAATATTGTGCTGATGCGCTAGTATTATATTTCTTTCACCGACTGCTTATTCAATCAATTATTGTATGAACTGAAAGTATATGCTGTTGAGAAATCAAATACTGTTCTGTCTCACGAATGCGTATTATGCTTATGGATTCTCTTTCTGTTGACAAGGTCACTTGATCATGGTTGCTCAAATGGCGGAATTGCCGTAATTTACCGTGCTGTTCTGCTTGCATGTATTTAGCAATGTACAACATCTATTTAGCATTTGCGTTAGATAAAGAAATACATGAAGCGCAATTTCATGTAAATTCAAAGGTGAACGTGTTTTTAATTTGCGTAACATGTTCGCATTGATTATCGACATTGGGGTGCATTTGCACTGCATTTCAATTTGTTCTGCTTCGCATTTTACGGTAATTGTTATACAGCAATTTATGTAGATTTTCAGGACACTAAATTCAATTGACTACATTTTCATGCTGTAGTAACTCTTTCATGTCTATCATGACGTCATGGCAAGAGTATGCAAAGCATGTGAATCTACAGTTCTACATGCCAAGAACAGACGCTTAAAGGGTAAGTAACATAATCTTTATAGAACATGTCGTAAGTAATGCAATATGCGAGGTCATAAGCAATGTATGGCGGGGACGCAAGGTATAGTTAATTCTGCTTACTATAACTGGTGAATTTCTGTGTTTTTTCTTGGTCAAAAGTTTAATGCAGTCATTGATGTATTCACCGAAAACCTTTGTTTTTTAACGGTGATTTTTTGGGGTGCCCACATTGCCCCCTCCCCGAGCCTTATTAGACCCTGGGGGGCCCATCCGCCGGGGTTTTGTTTATGAAAGGGGAGGGGGACCCTGTTGCGCCTCTCCTTGAGCCTTAAGGCCTGGGGACCCCATCCCACAGGTCTAATTTTTATTTTTAATTTAAGAGTAGCGGGACAGTGTGGCCTCCCCCACCCTCCACAGCCTTATTAGGCCCAAGGGATCCCATTCCTCTATAACCTCTCCTGTAAAACCCTCTAGAGGGGGCGGACTGAGTTTGATTCTTGCAGGAAGAAGTGTTTGCATCTGTGGAGTTAGTTTTTGAGCCTCCCCTATAAAAGAAGTGATGCAAGGAACCTCTATTAGAGCGTGAATGTAGTGCCCGCATGGATTTTGCTACTCGTGTATCTTTTTTCATTTTTTCAAGTGATTCATCCACTTGAGGACCAAATAAATGTTGTTTATCGAATGGGGCATTCAATATGGTTTGTTGTACCTCTGGTTTAAAACCAGAGATTCATAACCATGCATGTCATCTGAGGAGAACACTAGTGTTAACTCCTCTAGTTGCAGTATCAGCAGAATCCAACGCACACCTAACAGAGGAATTAGAAATACGTTTTCCCTCCTGTAATAGGTCTTGCCCTCTTTTCCTGTGTTCTTATGAGAGGTATTGGAGTAACTCCTCCATTTCGTACCAGTGGGCCCTGTCATACCTAGCCAAAAGACCTTGAGTATTGGTTACATGCCAGAGGTTGGCTGATTGTGCAGCCACTATTTTGCCTGTGGCATCTATTAATTTGGACTCTTTGTCCGGATGCGGTGCATCCTCTGTGGTTTGGGGGTTTGCTCTTTTGCAAGCATTGGACACAACTAAGGAATCCAAAGAAAGCTGGCCCTTGCTCCCTAATACAAATGGGGTCAGATGGTGGGGCTTATATCTTTTATCCACCCTAGGTGTTATAATAGGTGCCTTCACTGGATCCTTAATGCTATACCTTTTAACATAGGTAATGCTTGTGTGGTCCTATGGGTGAGTCCTAATGTTTCAAATAAGAAATCTTCTTCCAAAGATTCCTTATGTAAAGCAACTCCACGATATGTTGCTGCTCTAGAAAGTAAATCCTGGTATAAAGTGTTGTCATCAGGAGGGGAAGGTTTAGCAGGATAACGATCCATGTCTGTGTCTGTAGTAGGATCTACATTGCAATCATCCCATGGATCTGGTGGTGGTTATCCATAATTGTCATCCCTATCCCTTGTATCAGGATCTGTATGCGGAGAGTCCTGTGGTGTGATATCTAGAGGGTCTGCTGGTGGTACAATAGGTACTGGTACCTTTTTTTAAGAGGGATTCTATAATCAGTGTCTGTCATTCTCTTGGATGATTGTATGACTGGTTTTACTATAATATGTCCAGTGTCTGGATTTATGTGCAGTTTTTTTCTGTTTTGGATCCAGCTCTTGTTGCATGGTTTCCAAAATTTTCTCTGGAGGCTTTTGAAGAGTATCTTTTTGTTTCGGTGTTGAAATCTTCGGCGCCGAGCTGGATTTGTCTTTTTTGTCTTCGGAGCTGAATCTTTAGGTGTCGAAATATCTCCGCTCGAGGCTGAAGGCTTTACCTGTGCTTTCGGTGCCGAGCCGGAGGGCAGAGTCTTGGTGCCTACCATGGCCAGATTGCAGTGGTTGCCCGGAAGCCTTATGTTTTATGCAAGCAGGTTTTATGGGTAAAGGGGCTTTGGTACTCACTATCGCTTGACCGGCTGGAATGTCTTGGGACTCCAAATTCCAAATTCCAGCTCGGAATCTTTAACTGGTAAGGACTCTTCTTCTTCCACTGCCAACGCTTCCATTTCTTCTTGTTCGATATCTTCTCCGAAGATATCGGGGGTTTCTTAGATATTTTGTCACTGCATTTCCTTTCGTCGAGCCTGACAATCTCTGAGGGTTCTCTTCGAGTGGAATGAGCGACAGGCGTCACAGTCTTATTCCTTGTGTTCTGGAGATAAACACAAGTTACAAACTTTGTGAAGGTCGGAGCGCGGATACTTGGAATGGCATGAGGGCAGAATTGGAACGGAGTCTGTTCCATCAGCGAATTTAATCTATGTTAACGTTTCGAGTGGAAGTAAAGAATTGGCTAAGCACGAAGGCCGCGGTTGGAGTTTTGTCAATCCAACTGTGAGATTTTCCTGATTTTTGACACAAGGAGGTTGGGAAACAGGCCCAAAACTATACTGACGAGGGTGCAGTGGGTTGCGAACCAAAGGGATCCCAAAGAACGGGTTCGACCTGGAGCACAGCAAACCACGTCCAAACCCGATGGCGGAAAGAAAACAACCTAACAATGGAGTCTATGCCCATGCGCACTATCACCGAAAGGAGGTCACCGTACTTCGTGACTGGAAATGGCTTCTTCAAAGAAAAACAACATTCAAACATCCAAGCCCAACGCTAGATGGCAGGAGTATGTAAAGAATGTGTATCTATAGCACACATGCCTCGAACCATTCTTTATGGCATCACTGACGACATCTCGAATTACATAATTGATGACATCGCTGATGGCATCATCCAAGCTTCTTTTGAACACATTGCTCTATAAACGGGTATAGCATAAGAGCTATGAAAGCAAGTGCAAAATAGCTTAGAATAATATGAAACATCATTACTGCTGTCATACATATAATCTCCATAGGTAAAGCAAGCTTGTGTGATGTGCAACATTGACCCTATACCATAAAATTCATGGGTAGCCAAGTTAATGTTGAATATGAACCACAGATGAAAGGTTAACCTATTGTGCACACACTGTTCATTTTGGCCATGGACCCCTTGATCCGGCATTTCCAAGAGCGCCATCTCCACAGGGGTCTCCAGTTCCGGACGGGTCCCTTGCTTGCTTCCCTCTACGCAGATGACACTATACTGTATGTAAGAGAACCGCAGGTCAACCTAGCCCCCCTGATACGGGAGATCCTTCGTTTCGGCGCACACTCCGGACTGGGCATCAACTGGCACAAGTCCGTAATTTTCCCATTAACCAGCAGCACCTCCCCATGGCAGTGCGAGTTCCCGTTGGAGTGGTGCTCTGACTCGGTTCGGTACCTGGGCATACAGATCCATCTAAACACGGACGAACTCATCCGCCTCAACTATGGCCGCGCTTTGGACAGGCTGGAGGCACAGGTGGAGGGATGGTTGAGGCTCCCGCTGTCCATGTCGGCCAGAATTGCAATCATAAAAATGATAGTTCTCCCTAGATTTTTATACCTCTTCAATAATATCCCTGTCACTCTCACCCGGGCCTTTTTCTCCACGCTGCGATCCCAGCTGATCAGGCTGGTATGGGGCGGGAAGCACCCCCGGATCGGTTGGAAGACTCTCACGCTCCCCTATGATAGGGGCGGCCTCGGAGTACCGGATCTGTATTTATATTATCTGGTTGCTCAGTGTGCGCACGCCTATGCCTGGTACCACCCTGACGCGCGTATTCCGTTCCTTCGTCCCGAGGCGGATTTCGTTCTCCCGGGCCGTTTGGCGGCTGTGTTGCCCAAGGGGGTTGCCCGGGACCCAGTAGATATTCAAACAGTGTCCACCACCAGCTGGGCGTGGCATCGCCTTACTCGCTATCTAGCCCAGCCTCTCCTCTACTCCTCTTCTCTTCCACTTCCCAACCCCGGGTTGCTGTCTGGCACGGGGGAGGCACTGGTGCAGCGTACTTTGACTAAGTTTCATCTCACTAAGATCGGAGACCTCTACCCTGGGGGCCACATATTTTCTGTCTCGGAGGAGGAGCGCTTCAGTGAGGCCACGTTCATGGACAAATTTGTCCTGCGCCGGCTTTATTGTGCGGCTCGTTCGGACATTGCGGGATTCCCTCTCGAGCCTGCATCCTTCGAGCCCCTAACTCTCCTCATTGACAAAGACACTGGTGCCCATATGGTTTCTAAGCTTTATAAGGCATGTGCAGCGCTGGTTCCATGTGAGGATGGCCGATTGAGAGCGGCTTGGGAGGCAGACTTGGGTAGGCCGATTACAGATGAACAATGGACCGCTTGTTGCACAGTCACTAACGCGATATCACTCAATAGTCGACATAAGCTCCTCCATTATAAATTTCTTCGCCGCTGCTACATGACCCCTGATAGGCTCCACGCCATTGACCCCGCGCGCCCACACACATGCTGGAAATACGCTGCACCACACGCTGACTTTGCGCACCTGTCCTGGACATGCCCCAGACTGCAATCATACTGGACGCAGATACATGAGATCCTTGGCGTTATGTTGGGGCTCACGCTGGTTCCCACTCCGGAGGTGGCTTTATTGGGCTACACAGTAAATTTCCCTAAGAATGTTCGCAGGCTTGCCTCCCTGGGCCTGCTACTCGCCAAGCGGGAGGTGGCAAAACATTGGGGCGGTAGAACGGCCCCCACGGCCGGGACGTGGCTCACGTCTATGGCTTATTGCAGCACAAATAGCGAGATCTACGCCAGCCTCCTCCCTGCAGTGGCGCGTCCCAAAGATATCTGGGGCCCCTACAAGTCCTATATCGCTACCCTCCCGAGCTCTTCCCCACCGCGATCCAGTTCCGGAATAGTGCCTACGGGAGTGGCGTAGTTCTGGTCTTCCTCCCTGTTGGGTGGCTGTATTCTCTCGGAGTGGGCTGAATTGGGGGATGTGGGCCGAAGATGGGGGTGAACGCTGAGCATGCTTGGTGGGTCGTGACTGCGTCCTTTTCCTTTACTGGTCACAGGCGGATGAGAATGGTGGGCTCTAGATTGGGGTCTTTCTATGGTCCGATGCCTTGATAATGTGCTGCTTTTTGTATACGAGGGGGGAGTGTAATGTTGTATCTCCGTACTTGCTATTAACTGTCTGCACAGCCGATATTTTCATATTGTTATGTTTCTCAAAACTAAATAAAGCTTTAAAAAAAAAAAAAAAAAAAACCTATTGTGCACACAGTGTTCAATCTGTATACAGTTCAGGGAAAACCAAGTTCCTCCAGATACTGTTACATAACTAATGCCCACCTATGGACAGCCTTTACCTGTATAAAACCCCTAACAGTCACTGAGCTTCCATTGAGAAAAGAAGTGGTTATAAGTAGAAAAGTAGGTACTGTTAACACGGTTTATAGAGAGTTTATACTGCAGCACACTATTTGTAAAAGTGGTTAGGAAAGCACTACTTTCAAGTAACAGCGCAAAAACCCCATAGCGTCTTGGTAGTTGTAGTTTTCACACAAAGTCCATATTATTTTTTCAGCAAATGGCGTCTTTGGAAATCGTATCTCTAGACACCAGTGTTTCGGGATTCCTCCCTCATCAGTAGAGAATATTTACGGGTTGCTGGACATGCTGCCAATTGTCTCAGGTATAATCCCACTCATAGCGTGCAGGCGTTCCAAAGCTAATAAGCTTGGGGGCAGCTCACAAGATCCTTTTATCAGTGAAAGTGGGTAGGAACGCACTGCTTACAGGTAACAGCACCATTACCCCACAGCGTCTTGGTAGTTGTAGATCACTTTTCACACAAAAACCATATTATTTTTCAGCTAATGCTGTCTTTCGAAATAGAATCTCTATACACCAGTGTTTTGGGATTCAGTAGAGAATATTTACGGTTTGCTGGACATGCTGCCAATTTTCTCAGGTACAATGTCATTCATAGCGCGCAGGCGTTCCAAAGCTCGTTACCTGGGTGGCGGCTCACGAGATCTTTTTATCAGTGAAAGTGGGTAGGAACCCACTGCTTGCATGTAACAGTGCTATTACCCCATAGCGTCTTGGTAGTTGTAGTTCACTTTTCACACAAAGTCCATATTATTTTTCAGCTAATGCGTGCTTTCGAAATTTTATCTCTAGACACCAGTGTTTCGGGATTCCGCCCTCATCAGTAGAGAATACTTATGGGTTGCCGAACACGCTGCCAATTTTCTCAGGTATAATCCCACTCATAGCGTGCAGACGTTCCAAAGCTCATCAGAAAGACGACCACAAGGTCTGCAAACAGTGTCTTTCATCTGACGATGTCACTGACGTGTGTGCCTAGCGTTCAGGTTGAAGCAAACCCTTTGATAGGGGAGGGAACACCAGTGGGTCAGCACCATGCAGCTGGAAAATATCTTTAGGGGGAAATGAGGAAGCCACCGTCAGCGTTTGCAAGCAGGAAGAGGCTGGACTGTCAGGGGTCATACTCTTGCAAACACCTACCATCCTAGAGGCATGCAGCAAATCTGAAGACAGAGAAGGGGTGGTCCATTAAGGCCCAACCATCAGCTACAGACCACTCCGAGAACTGTGAGTATGTGGTCCATGAAAAGCAGATACCACTACCCTGTGCAGAGGTAGAGTACCACTCCTGCTACCACTAGAGGGTACCAAGGCTGGCCACACCCAGACTTAGGCTCTGGCTCTGAAGACCTCATCGACTTCAAAACCATGGGGGCTCTCAATAGGCCATTTACCACTGAGGCCCCCCATCAGCTCTGAAGCCTCCCGCTGCAGCCACCATGCAATCTGCTCCAAAGCCACAATCAATGCAAAAATCGCTCTCGACACCAAAGCCTCAATCGACACCAAAGGCTGACTCAGCATCAAGATAGCATCGCCCATGAGAGTACAAGGACACTGAACCATATAAGCTTCAATAGCCCCTTCAGAAGAGGACATTGAGGCAGCCATACACGAGGAGCTAGACAGCGGCAACTGATTATTGATCCACTCACAAGGAAAATTACTACCAGGATTCCTCCACCATTAGATCCTGTAGCTCACAAAAGGAAGCTGGTTTTGGAGAAAGAGACCGTTCCTATGCCTTGCACACAACAGCCTCCTCCAAAGTAACACAAAGACAGTGCTACTAGCCCTAGCCCTGAACTATAAAATTGGCCACCGGCCTCTCCTGTGCCATTGCCCCTCTAAATCTCCCACCACCAGAGTCACCTAACTTCACCCCTCCACAGGGCAGCCACTACGGCCCATTTGACCCTAATGCTCAACCAGTAGGGGAATCCAAATGATGATCCATGGGAGGACTAGAAAATAGACCCACCAGAAAATCGCAATCTGGACCACTTCCTGATTAGAGCCTCCCGTCTGACGATGTAAGAGTTCCTTATAAATACACACTCTAAAACAAAACCAAGAGGTCCATCCACTACCTCCCCATATTAAAGGGGATATTAAAATCTGCCCTGGAAAACTTTAAAGATCCCATAAAAGTTAGGGCAGTCAAAAGTTTAAACAGCACCCCCCTGTCCCCCAACGACCCACATACATCAAGGTCATTCAAAAGCAATATTGTAAAAAGGGGGAGGAAATCTGGTCATGAGGCAAGATAATTTCCAACACAAATTATATGTTTTGCATTGGATGGATACCGCTGACAGTCTCTATGGACGTTAACACAACTATATAATATGCTGCCATACCTTGCTCCGTATCTCAGGTTTTAAACCAAAAGTACAACAGCATTCAATCAACCTGCCATTCGATGAAGAACACCTCTTTGGCCCGCAGGTTGATAAGATGCTAGAAAAAAATAAAGAAAGATACAGAGACAGCAAAATCAATGGGCCCTTTACATGGTATTACTTTTCTGAGGGACCTTTCATGGGCTCCAGTCCGGGATGGATCAGTGGGAACACAAGGCTTATCACCATCAAGCCAGCAAAGTATACTGGGGGTCTACAGAGGAAATGACAGATATCCCACAAATCCTCTCTGATCACACTTCATCTGTTGGGGTGGGCGACTGTGCCACTTCCCAAATTAATGGCAATAAATCACCTCAGACAAATGGGCACCAGGCATCACAGTGCGCAGTTACTGCCTCAAGCTGTATACGACCCCCCCAACATTCCCTCACGCACTAACGCGGTCAGTACCAAACATCTCTACCTTCGACAGAAAGAGGTGCATGTGCTTCTACAAAAGGGAGTCAATGAGCCCGTGTCCTCACAACATATACGTATACTCACTCTGCTTCCTCATCCCCAAAAATGATGAATCCCTCCTCAGACTAATCCTCAATCTTAGTTCCCTCAACTCTTACATCCTGTGAGAACACTTCAAAATGGACACACTAAAAGAGGTATTCCCCCCTCCTGAAACAAGGACATTTCATGACGGCGTTCAATATCAAAGACTTTGTAGCAAGTGGGAAAGTCAATGAATTACCTTTTGGAGTAACCGCAGCCCCAAGGGTGTTCAAAAAATGTCTGGCAGACAACAGTCTCCTTGCATCACACACTGTGTTTTACCAAATACATCACAAAATCCTATCTTGTGCCATACCAGTTGCAGCCTTTCCTTGGCTCCTTAAACAATACCCTTACCGCCAAGATGTAGCCCAACCAACAAAGGGCTGCAGCCCTATAACAGAAGCCTCTTTTTTAACCAAACCATCATATTCCAGTGCGCAGTCATGGGTCTTCTGAGGATGATGGCATCTTGCATCGCAATAGTCTTATGTGCAAGGTTGAACATGAGGCCCTTGCAAGAGTGTCTGGCAGTCCAATCGTCACAAGCTTGGAGTCAAAGGGAAGATCTAGTGTTGGTTCAGGCTAAAGCACACTACTCTCTACAAAGACTGTCAGTCACAAGCAGTGCAAGTCAGGTCTTCCGCAGACCCAGTCCCCAATGTGGCATTAACATGGATGCCTCTCCTGGAAGACGTGCTCATTTAGCTCACTACACAATACAGGGGACGGGACCCTCTCAATATTAGGGTTCCCAAATCAGTTTTCTCAAGATCCTGGCTACACAACTTGCTCTTGGAGCCTTTATCCAAATCATTGGGGGGAAAAGTCTTCTCATCAAAACAGACATGATAATGCATTACATACAAAGCAAGTGGGAATGCATTCATTGGTGATCTCTCACCTAGCACAGAACATCTAGCACTGGGTAATTCACCACAAGGGTCACCTAATGGCAGAACATCTCACAGAAGTGACCAACAACTTTGAGGATTACTCAGCAGTATACATCAATAAATCCACATGTAGGAACTCCACCCACAAGTACTTCACACATACTTCCAGCCGTGGGGCACTCAACAAATAGACCTATTTGCAATAGTCAACAATTCAAAATTCCCAAGCTTTGACGCCATATACCCACACACAGTCCATGGGAAATGAACTATGGATGAACTGATCAGAGATATTTGCTTATGCTTTACCATCTCTTCCACTACTTCCATTTGTGATGCAAAAGTTTACACAGATGTCTTGCACCCTCATCCTAGTTGCACCTACCTGAATCAGGCAGCCCTGGTTCTCCACCCTACTGGAATAGTCAATCAGCACCAACTAGAGGCTTCCTCTCAGAGAAGACCTCACATAAATAGACAGATGAGACACCTGGACCCAGCACAATCTTGAGATTTGGCACCTTAGATCACAGGGTTTGGGTACCTGGACCTAGCCTAAGAATGCATGTCCATCCTTGAAGAGGCTCGGTGCCCTACCACTTGCACCTGTTATGCAGCAAAATGGAAAAGATGTGTTCAGTACTGCACTGCCAATACATCTGACCTACCTTCCTCACATACAAGAGGTGGGATTAGCCTACACATCTATCCACCTTCATTTAACTGCACTCACAGCTTATTTGCCAAACAGGCAGCATACGTCTTTGTTCAGAATACCAGTGATCAAGGCTGTCATGGAGAAACCAAAAAGAGTAATACCCCATGAGCCCCTCCTGCCCAAGTCTGGAACCTTAACACAGTTGTTACCTACCTCACAAGGCTACTATTTGAATCCTTGCACTCATGGCCTCTCCAATTCCTTTCAAGGAAAGTAGACTTTCTAGTTGCCAGTGCCTCACTCGAGCACACTTATTAACTATAAGCCCTTACCATCCAAGAGCCATGCATATTTGGGGAGGCTGGTGGGTGGGTGTGAATCTACAGCACTACATGCTACAAACAGATGCTTACAGTGTAAGTAGCATTTTCCAAAGTAGCCTGTGTGGCTATAGATATACATGTTTAGCATAGACTGAATAGCAGTATCTTCCCAGTAGTAGTGGATGTTGCAGATATGTGAAATAATGTTCTTACTACTGCTTGACCAACTGAGGCTTGTTGATGTGCCAATATGCCCACATAGAAATGCCTAAAAATGTATGTGGAGTCCACCATGGTGTCTTACAAAGGCAAGCTAAGAAAAGAAGGCAACTGTAGCTCCTTTTTTGTCAGTGGAATGTGCCCTAGGGGGAGCATAAAGTACCCATTTGGCTTTGAGGTAACAGGTTTGAATACATTCCATTTGGCTATGCCTGCTTTGGGAATGGCCTGCTCCTATGAGATTTAGCAAATAGTTGGTCTGATTTGCGGGTGGTTTGATCCAATCTATGGAATACATAAGGACCTTTTAACATCTAAGTGTGTAGATCCCTTTCAGCTATAGAATCAGGCTGTCAAAAACTACTGGTAGTCTGATAGTTTGGTTGAGATGAAAAGGTGATATTATCGTAGGAAGAAATTTAGGGTTGGTCATAAAAACTACCGTATCCTTGTGGACCCGTATAAAAGGCTCTCATTTAAGCCTCAAAATGGCCTTGATCACACAAAAACAGATTAGTTAACAAAATATATATCGTAACATGTATATAGAGGAAGGACAATAGTATGTTGCAGTACATTAGGACCATCTTGGACGAGGAGATCTTGGAGTAGAATTGCATGGATATAGGAAGCTGTCTCTGTATATACTATACCAAAGTAAGGTATAGTGTGCAGAGTCCAGTGGATTACCAGAGGCTTTAAAGAGGTTAAAGTAGATAATACCTTACTCTCTTTTGTGGTAGTGTGATTGAGCTGTCAGGCTTATAAGAGGGCTGTGCTAAGCATTTTTTGTACACACTCAGGCAAGAAATTATTACACACACTCAAAGACTGCATTCAAAACCAATTGTTTGGTATAAAATATTGCTTTGTTACTTTTATTTTAGAACCAAGAGAAACTCAGTTGCAGGTAAGTACCAGTTTGAAACAGCAATACTTGTCAGGTACAATGGAAAGGTGTTTGCAATAGCAATAAAGAAACTTTACAGTGATACTGCAAACACTTTGTGGTGTAAATCAACAGTAGCAGTGACTTGGAAATGTACAAGACAGTGCAATTTTAAGAAATGCAAAGCAATCCTATCGGAGGAAAACAGTTATGCACATTTACAGGTAAGTACCTGACTTACACATCCAGTCTTCAGGGGTTTAGACCAACCCTGGGCAATGGTCAGTTCAAGGTAGGTACTGCACCACCAACCGCACTGGGGCGGCCGCGTGCAGAGGTCACTGGGCCCAATGTTAGTCAATAGAGACTGGGGGCACCCACAGAGGTGCTGATTGCAGGTAGGTACCCACAGTTTCAGGGCACATGCCCCATGGGTTTAGGCAAGCACAGGGGGGCCACAAGGCAGCACCAAAGCTACACCACCAGCAGCACAGGGGCGGCTGGGTGCAGGGTGCAAACACAGTGCCGGGCACCCAATGCAATCCTATGGAGATTCTTCTTTTTGGAAACAGGCTGCAGGCGTCAAACCGGAGGGTGCAGACAGAAGACCAGCAACAGCACAGGTAAGTTGGGATGTTGGGGGTCGCATGGGCACCGCTGGTCAAGCTCTCCAAAGCCCAGGGGCTGCGGGTGCAGGGGTGCCTTTAAGCATTGGATTTCTTTTTACCGGACAGTGGGAGTTGGGGTGATGCATTCAATTCACACTGAAGGCGTCATCTTAGAGGTTAGGAGAGGTCAGCCAACACTGGATTCAAGGTCAGGATCGCTGGGGGACCTTCACTGGACCAGTGGGCCAACTGGACTCGGGCCGGAGGCTTCGAGTGCAGAGGGGTCATGACTCACGGTTCCAGATGTCAGAGGAGTCCTTGGAGTTGATTTCTTCTGTACAGGTCCGCTGCCCACAGGAGACTGGAGTCTTTTTCGAAGGCAGCAGTCCTCCCAGGGTTTTCAGTGGTCGCTGGATGAAAGACAGGTCACCTTTTTGTCGTAGGCTCTTCGAAGCTAGAGACAGGCCAGTAGGGTTAGGGCCAAGACAGTTGTCGTCTTCAGGCTTCACTGCAGGGTCGACTTCAGGGATGTGTTCTTTCTTCTTAGGTCATCTCAGATCTGAATTCCTTGGTTCAGGGATGCCCCTAAAGTGCTAAACTTAAGGGGCATACCAGGGAGTTACAGATAGTAGCCAATTGGCTACTTACCTTTAGGATTACTACATCATCTATGTGTTTACTCCCTTTGGGGGGGGTGAACACATCCCTAACCCTATTGGCTGAAATCCTTCCATCCAATATGGAGGATTTTCAATGGAGGTGTTCACTTCAGCTCAATAAAACTTAGGGGGTCCTGGCTGGGAGGGGACACACCTCTCCTGACTACTAATTTTCCCGCTGACCTTGCTGCCAAAAGTGGGTCTTGGTCAGGGAGGCGGGCATCTCCACTAGCTGGAGAGGCCCTGGCTAGCATAATTATTGTTATTCTTTCTTTATCGTCATTCTGAGGTTCATAGTCATGTAAGTTCAGATAGAGGCATGTTTTGTATATAAGAACATTCCTTTCGATAGCCTCAGGTCATGGCTGACTCAATAATCGTGAAATTAATCCCGGGGAGGCTGTCCCTCTATCACCATGTTACACCAGCAACATGGTGATAGAGGGACAGCCTCCCCGGGATTGATTTCACGATTATTGAGTCAGCCATGACCTGAGGCTATCGAAAGGAACATGACTATGAACCTCAGAATGACGATAAAGAAAGAATAACAAGGTAGAGGAGAGGAGAACAAGAAGAAATCAAAATACAACATGAAAGACAACAGTTGAGCCCTGAAGAAGTCCTTAAATAGGACGAAACGCGTTGGCTACTAGGAAGAAAGGATACAAGAATAAATGAACATATAAAATACAAAAATCGGATGGACTTGTTTTTTATACTTGAGTGCGGATCAAATTCGGTGTGGGTTGGTTATGCTGAGAAATTGGATATCAAACTTCCTAGCATTCAGTTAAGTCATTATGGAGCTGTGGAGTTCGTAATGACAAACTCCCATGTACTTAATATGGCTTCACTGCACTTACAATGTCCAAGAATGTACTTAGACACGCTAGGGGCATATCGCTCCGGCAGCTATGCCCTCACCTGTGGTATAGTGCACCCTGCCTTAGGGCTATGAGGCCTGCTAGAGGGGTGACTTACCTATGCCACAGGCAGTGGTTTGTAGCATGGCACACAAGGATGTGTTCCATGTCGACTCTTCAGTTTTAGCTGCACCTAAACACAGAGACTGCAATGGCAGTGTGTATGTGTTAGGTGAGGGGTCTCTTATGGTGGCATTATACATGCTGCAACCCTTAGAGACCCTCTCTGGTCACAATGCCCTTGGTACCACTGGTACCATTTACATGGGACTTATATGTGAGCCAGAGGTGTGCCAATTGTGGAAACAATGGTACAGTTTAGGGAAAAGAACACATTTACTGGGGCCTGGCTAGCAGGGACCCAGTAAACACTCAGTCAAAGTTGCATCAGATACCAGGCAAAAAGTGGGGGGTAGGGGTACTGCAACGGAAACCCATTTTCCTACAGTGGAGCTGAGTAGGATAGAGTACAGGAAAGTGTAATAGAGTGGAGTGTTATGTTGTAGAGAGGCATGGAGTGGAATAGAGTGGCTTGGCAGATCATACAATGGAGTAAAGTCTCAGAGTGGAGTGCGGTGGACTGGTATGTTGCAGAGTGTTGGAAACTGGAGTATAGTAGAGTGGAGTCGTGTGTCAGAGTAGAGTGCAGTAAAATGGCGTGGAGCGGTATAGACTGAGTTGAGTAGAGTGTTGTGCAGTGGAGTAGAGTCCCGTACAGAGGCACAGACTAAACTAGAGCGGTGCACACTCAGATAGACAGGAATACACTGTTGTATAGTGGATTGCTAGTGAGTGAAATATTGTATGGAGAGTCGTAGTGGGTCGTGTAGTTGCGTAGACTGTGCGGCGGACAGTGGAGTAGAGTATAGTTTAGTGGCGGGGAGTGGTGTACTCTGGAATAGCGAAGAGTGAAGTGGCATGTCGTAGTGTGGAGTACAGGAGAGTGGCACAGAGAGAAGTAGTGTGTTGTGGAGTGCCGTACAGTGGACTAGTATGTCAAAGTATAGTGGAGTAAAGTGAGGTGGAGTGGTGTAGAGGGAGTTCCGTAGTGTGTTGTACAGTGGCACAGAGTTGAGTAGAGTGTCATACAGTGGCATAGAGGGAAGTAGAATGTTGTACAGTGGAGTGTAGAGGCAAAGAGTGTAGTAAAGAGGCATAAAAAGTAGTAGAGTGTTGTACAGTGGACTTGTATAGAGTAGAGTGGAGCGGCATAGAGTGAAGTGTTATGCAGTGGCATAGAGTGTAGTAAAATGTTATACAGTGGAGTCGAGTGGAGCAGCGTAGCATCGAGTGGAGTAAAGTATCAGAGAGTGGAGCTGCGTGTTGTACGTGATAGTGATGGGGAGTAGAGTGGAGTGGAGTGGCATAGTATACACTGGAGTAAAGTGCCATAGAGTGGGGTTGTGTGTTGTACTGTGGAGCTGTATGGCATGTCAGTGTGAGAAACTGTCACGGAGTGGAGTGGCTTAGAGTGGAGTACAGTGTTGTAGACTGGAGTGAGTTAGAATACAGTAGAGTGTTGGAGAGTGATATATAGTGGAGTGGTATAGAGTATTGTAGAGTCCAGTGGCATACAGTGCCATTTGAGAAGAGTAGAGTAATGTGTTAAAGAGTAGAGTAGAGTAACTTATGGTGGAGTTTCATAAAGGGAGTTGCATAGAGTGGAGTAGAGTGTGACAGAGTGGCATAGAAATGAGTAGTTTTTTTATGACAGAATGGAGTAGAGTTTGGTAGACTGGAGTGGCGTAGAGTGCAGTGTCTAACACTGTGTTAGTGACGTAGAATATCATATCGTAAAGTGTGGTGGTGTAGAGTGTTGTGGCGTAGTGTGGCGTTGAGTGTTGTGACGTACAGTAGAGTGGCATACAGTGCATTAGCACAGAGTTGAATAGCTTCAAATAGAGTAGCGTACAGTGGCGTTGCCTAGATGGGAATGGCATACAGTGGAGTGGGCTTAGGGTGGAATAGCATAGAGTGTAATGGCAAAGAGTGGAGTAGTGTACAGTGAAGTGGCATACAGTGGAATAGCGTAGAGTGTAGTAGCATACAGTGGAAAGCATAGAGTGGAGTGGCATACAGTGGATTGGCGTACAGTGTGGGGGGTACAGTGGAACAGCATAGAAGGGACTGACGTAGAGTGAAGTTGTGTACAGTTTAATAGCGTAGAATTGAGTAGCATAGAGCAAAGTGGCATAGAGTGGAATAGCGTAGAGTGGAGTGGCATACAGTAGAGTGGCCTGCAGTGGAATAGTGTAGAATAGAGTGGTGTGAAGTGGCATACAGTGGAATAGCGCAGCAAGGAATGGCATACAGTAGAGTGGGGTAAAGTGGAATAGTGTGGAGTAGCGTACAGTGGAGTACAGTAGAATAGCGTACATTGGAGTGGCATGTATTGGAGTGGTGTAGAGTGGAGTGGCATACAGTGGAATGAGGTACAGTATAGTGCCATACAGTGAAATTAAGTAGAGTGGAGTAGTGCAAAATGAGTGCAAAATGAGTGACATACAGCTTACAATGGAACAGCGTACCGTGAAGTGGTGCAGAGTGGAGTACCATAGAGTGGAGTGCTGTAGATTTGATCAGGGCAGTGTAGTGACAAATTGAGATTCGCAATCAAGGAATCCCATCCCATTCATTCCTATAGGCCACGAAGCCCATAGGAATGAATAGGATTTGATCCCGCAATTTGCGAGTCACCAAGAGGCACTTGCAAATTACGGGCGCAATTTCAAGGGTGCAAGGGTCCCAAAAGGACACCCTGTTGCACCCCTAAAATGTGCATGTGTAAACATGTGGCGCACATACATGCCCTAAGGGCATGTATGTGTGCCACATGGCACTTTGCAAAAAGCCAAAAAGTGCTTTTTGAAATGAAATCGCAAAATACCACCAACTTGAAGTTGGTGGTATTTTGCGATCCTTAAGGTAAAATCGCAAATTGTGATGCCTACCAGCATAGCATTTAGGGAATCGCAAATTGCAATTCTCTAAATGCTTGCGCAAAATAAGGAATCGCAAACTTCCTACATCTGGCCCCAAGTTTTTTAAAGCTCCGCAGTACTTCCTAGGAAGTGCTGCGGTACTCCATACATTGGTTTTGAACATATAGAAATGTATAAATAACTTTCCTTACCTATTACCACTTTAATTAAGTGTTAATACATAGATTAATTTTTTTTAATGTAATACTTACCTATAGCTAAGGCCCTAATCCAGAACACAGGGAAAGTGGCTTCAAAACATGGATGTCATTAACTTTTTAAAGGCAGTCACTAGCCAATCACATAATGCCTAATCATTGCTATGTACTGCGACTGTTTCGCGAAGTACCACAAAATACAGTGAAATGTTGCAAAAATACACTAACAACAGATATCACTAAGTTTAAAAGCCTTATAACGTAAAAAAATACCCTACTTATCTGTAATAACAAAAACAATCATCTTCAAACCATAATCTAGAATCCTGCCAAATTTCATGGAAATCAGACTGAAAGTTTGTCCAATGCACTAAAATACAAAGTGTATGAAAAAAATGCATTCGCACCCACACGCGTTTTGGGACACCCCTTTTATCTTTGCACCCCCCTGACCAATAACCGCGAAACTTTCCATCCTTCGCCAATGTTGAAAAAGCAATAGGTCTGAAACGTTTTGTGGAGATTCGTCAAACGGGGCAAAAGTATTAGAGAGCAAAAGTCTGAGGAATTACTATACCTGGAAATCCTAGCTATAACTAGTGACTATTGCCATTCTATAATATAAATACATTTAAAATCATGAAAATTAAAATATGAAAAGACAAAAACCTTACAAAAATAAAAATAAGTGAATGGTCTGATTAGGCTGTAATAATGGCAACCTAAATTGAAATCCAGAATTAGGGAGGTCGAAATAACATACAACTGGTCAGGCTAGGAGGGTTGTTGAGATACCACTGTATCTGGGGATGGTAAATCAAATATGGCTCTTAGAGCGACACAGGCTGGCAATTTAACATGATGTAGTATACCTAGGATACCTTGGATAGAGAGATGTGCTCCAATATATTTCTTAAAATTCTTCTTTTCAATAGATGGTTCTGGGTTCTCGTCCTTCGTCTTCTGGTGGTCCACTGTTGGGTCTCCAGCTGTTACAATTATCCCCATAGTCTCTGTGGATGAAGAAAATGAGAACAGTTAACACTGATTTATGTGTCCTCATCCCAAGCCTCATCTTACTACTAAGACCTCCCAAATAACACTTTCTAGACTCTACCCTCTTCTATCCTTCCATTATCCAATCTAATCCAAGTAACAGACTTGCATGTCCACCGTCCAAATTAACACATTTTCCTATACTAATCCAACACTAACCCTTTTTGGGTTCTGGAGTAGCGCGCTACTTGCCGAAAAGCGCTTTGATGACTTGCCAGAGGTAGTAAGCGCCATATAAATACAATTACTCTTAAAATAATTTAAGATTTCTCCTCTTGGCAGAGTGGGAGGTGTATTTTCGCTTTCGAGACTTGCTTGAGGAGACTGATTCTTCAGATCTAATTACTATTCATTGGACCTTTGATATATTAATCTCAGCAGGATTGACCCAGTAGAATGCCTGGGAGTTTAAGTTCCTAACTAGCACTAGTTTTTACTTTATCAAATGCACAATGAGGAAAACACAGCCATTTGCAAACATAGTTCTTCACTGTATGTATTATCTTTGAGATTATAAAATTACAATATCGCAGCTGATAAATGTGCACCCAAATATATTTTTATTGAGAAAGAAGGTTTTGAAAAATTACATCAGAAAGAAAACATTTGTAGAGGAACCATTTCCTTTCTTTAGAGCTAAACAAAATTATATTTTAGACAATAAATTACATCAGGCTGTAAAACCAACTTGTCACTTCAAAAAATGAATGACCAAGCAAGCATTATGCACACAAACATCACCTCAAGACAGAAGAATGTTGACACTACTCCTTAAAGGAATCAAGGCCCACTGTTCCAGAATTTAAAACAGTGTCAGTTTTGCTATCGATTTTGATGGAAAGGCCGAAATACGGTGCCAATCAAAACCAATTTCAAAATATATATTTAGTTTCATGGGGAAGAATGGGAGTGTTTCATGAATTCAAAGAAAATATCCACAATGGTTGTGAGAGCCCCATTCAGAGGGCCACAGGGCAAGCTGGCGCTACTGGGCCCAACCCTGGGTGTTATGTTATGTCAATTTATATAGCAAAATAATCACCGGTGAGGGTATCCAAGTGGCTGGGCAGGTGGTATCCTTGGTGTTTAACCGAAAAGCCAGGTCTTCAGCTTCTTGCAGAACTCAAGAAGTGAATAGGAAGCTCTGATGTGTTGAGGGAGGTTGTTCCATGTTTTGAGTGTGATGTAGAAGAAAGAGCGACCTCCTGCTCTGATTTTGCGGATGCGGGGAGTGTGTGAGAGTGAGGCAGAGCATAGATATCTGTCAGGCTAGTGAAAGTGCAAGCGGCTGTTCATGTATTCCGGTACTGTGTTGTGTAGGGTTTTGTATGTGTGCCCGATTATTTTGAATTAGCTGCACTTGTGAATGGGGAGACAGTGAAGCTTCTTGAGGTGCGGTGTGATGTGGATGCGGTGTGGGAGGTTGAGTGCGAGTCTTGGGGTGGCGTTCTGGGTGGCATGCAGTCTGTGCAGTAGTGGTTTGGAGATTCCGCCATGGATAGTGTTCCAGTAGTCCAACCTGCTGGTGATGAGTGCTTGCATGATGGCCAGTCTGGTGTTCGGTGGCTACCATTTGAAGAACTTTTGCAGTATGTGAAAGCAGGAGATGCTCACTGTGTTGACTTGTGCCCAAATGTTAAGCTTGTCATCTAGATCCCTAGATTTCTTGCGTGGTCTGGGAGTGTGGGTATTGGTCGTAACTCCAACATGGAGGCCTTTTACTCCGGATGTCCTGGGGCCCATCCTTCTATGGATCATTAGCAACTGGGCCAAGTACCCCTCCAGCACTTGACTTGCAGTGGTAGCGTGGATCAAGCAGTCCAAGGCTTTTAAGGGGGAGGTAGACAGAGGGAGGCGAACCCAGACTCAAAACTCAAAATATGCTCTGGAACAGCAATAAATGACTGTCCAGTCAAATACGTGCTTTTCTGCGGTAGGGTGTCCTTGAGTTCCTCACATGTGGTCCTGCAACGTTGTGGCCTGGGGATTCTCGATGCTCCTCCAATACTAAAGTTTCTTGGGATCCTTCTCACAGGTGGGGGGTGGAACGCTCCTGGTGTTGGTCCTCAGTTGTGGCTTGGGCCCCTTCGGGTTACCCCCCAACAGTCTTGACCGGACCATGCTCCTTGCTATGCCCCGGGGCACCCCCTACCTGCATACGAGGTCACCATACGCCTTCTGTATACAGGCTATGGCCCAATCAGCACAGCAGCAATCTTAAGAACAGCGCCAACACCTGGCATACAGGGTCGCCGACTTAGCTCTGCACATGGGCTACAGCCCGATCGACACAGCAGCAATCTTCTTGGCAGCCCACCTGGCATATGGGACTGACAACTTAGCTTCGCACAGATGCCATAGCCTGATTGACACAAGAGCAATCTTCCAGACCGCCCCACCTGGCATATAGTGTCGCAGACTTAAATTCTGCATACAGGCAATAACCCGATCCGATAGGCAGCGCAGATGGCGGTCCTCCCTTGGCATACGAGGGTTGCCAATTTTTCTCTGCACACGAGCAATGACATAATCAGTGCAGCAATGGTCTACAGCCCCCCTTCACTTTTTTCTCTCGTGGCTTGGGCATTTGGGAGGGGACCACTGAATAGTGAGTCGGTTTTTAAAGAGAGTCGGTACCCTTAGAGAATCGCCTCTTTTTGACCGTCAATCCACCTCTCTCTCCCGTGGTGACACCGATGATTAGTTGCCGCCTCACTTGCGCCTGAAAACATGATGGCAACACTCCACCATTTCTCACCCCCCAAACTGGCCTACGCGACGTCCACCCTCATGAGAACAGGGTGAGTGGTTCTTCTCCTCACTTCCGCCCGAGCCTCACTCTCAAAGCAACTCCCTAAACAGGGAATACTAGCCTTCCCAATAGCCCTGATCTGGTCTTACTACTAACTTTTTATACCCGGACTGTGACTACACAAATTTTGCTTTGCTGACATACACCCACTATAATTTCTATAATTAGTGTATATTATTTAGGTGGACATGCTTCTACCTTAATAATTTTTTATTATTGTTTCCTTTTGAATGTTATACTGAGTGCTGATGTTCCATCATCATTATCTTCGTTACTCTATCATTATTATTATCACTATACTGTTTAAATATGACCAATCTGGCGTGCTACCCCTATAATTATGCTATCTCTATAATTACTGTTACGCTTGTTGAACCTTATTTTACTTTTTTAACATTATAATGAGTGCTGATGCTCCATCACCAGTAGCTTCACTACTCTATCATTACTATTTTCACTATACTGCTATGTTTTATTATGACTACTTTGGCGTGTTACCACTATAATTAGGCTATCTCTATAATTATTGTTACTCTTGTTGAATCTTCTTTTTTACTTTCTGAATGTTATACTGAGTGCTGATGTTCCTTCACTACTAGTGTTGCTACTCTATCATTCCTATTTTCATTATGCTGCTATGTTTTTAATGTGACTACTTTGGCGTGCTTCCACTATATCTATGCTATCTCTATAATTATTGCTCCTTTTGTTGAATTTCACTGAAATGCTGATTTTCCATCATTATTATTATCGATACTCTAGCACTATCATTAACATTACTCCGCGGTGCTTTAATGTGTCTAATTTGGTAATGCCCCAGTAGTTAGCTTTGCTGCTGCTCCCTCACGGTAACTGCCGTCATCTGGATGTACCTTAACTAATTTATGTGCTCTCTGGCTGTACTCACACTGTTATATGCTCTCCACCCCCCCTTCTTTACTCCCCTCTCTGCGCTCTTCTCACAACTCCCCCGCTACTTTATTCATCTGCCCCCCTACTATATTTGGTCATACATTTATTCTCTGACATACCCTCCTGGCTTCCCCCCCAAATACCTTCTCCTCTATATCTCTGACATCTGGTCTGCCCTTTGGTTTCCACCCCACCTCTCCACTCCCTCCCGTCGCCCCCTAGCGTTTCTCCCCCCTGACCTCCCACCTCAAACGCCTCCTACCTCTCACCTCTTTATGTCCCACCCCCCTCCCCTCTATTCCTCCCAATTCCCCCTCCGAAGGCCCTTCATCCCCTTCTGACCTCCCCTCTCAAACGCCTCCTACCTCTCACCTCTTTTGTACCACCCCCCTCCCTTCTCTTTTCCTCCCAATCCCCCCCCCCCCGACGGCCGATCATGCCCCCCCATCTCCCGTCCCCACTCCCCCAGATCCCGCCCTCTCAAGGCCTGGTACCAATTCCTGGAACATCGTATACCCATCCAATCTATCCAAACATACCAAGAAAAACTTTAAGCATAAATTACTGACTCGTCACCCCGAAACTCTCACAGTTGACTCCTACCATAACCTCACCTTGCCTATAAAAATGAACCTTATTTTCTACTCCAAACGCCCCTCCAAATGGAAAAGCATCTTCCTGAACTATCTCACAGTCACCAAATCCGGCACTATCCCATATGGTTTCAAACTATCTACCTCCCCATCCCCAGCTTTTAGCGAAGAAATTGACATCTCCATTTTCAAAACCGGCAACATTCTCATTCAAGCACCCGAACACCACCTCAACACTTTCGACCACCTCTACAATTACCTGACAGACCTTCTATCCAAACCTGCCCCTAAACCCGCTCCCTTCCAAACGACTGTCACCCACATTTCCCTCCCACCAGCCCAGAGCCCACACCCCCTAGACACCCTAATTAAGAATCCCACCACCCAAATCGCCACCTTATCTAACAACCAACATCCCAAACCCACCTCGCCACCGATGACCTCTCCACATTTCCCGGATCCCTCCGCCCCTGAACGTCCACCCTCCCCCCTCCCGATGCCCACAACACCTACTATGAACTACACTCACCCCACGCACGCAAAAGTAATTTAGTCCCGGCTCTTTCGCCCACTGCTTCCCACCGCTTGCCCCCACTACACCTATACCTCCACCACCGAATATCACTCCTCCCACTCATCATGACCTTACCTCCCCCCTCCCCTCTCTCCAACATATCTCCTCCCCCGGCCTCACAACCTACCTGCATGAGTGACCCCTCCACCTCCACGTCCTACCTAACTAGCTGCCCTCTACCCCACCACGCTGCATCTCCCCCCTCCACCAATCAGGCTCTCGTCTCCGGCCAACATCGAACCCTCATGCTCCACCCCCTCCTCGCCACCCGAGCTAACACTCAACCTTATCGATCTGACACTTTCTAACATTGAACTGAACCTCTCAACTGTTCAGACGGAACTTATGAGACTCAGAGAAGACTTCAACGTTCTGAACAACAAGGCCCTCCTCAGTCAGAATGCCTGCCCTTGCCTCACTCACCCCTCCCAACATAACCTCTGGAGAACTATTCCCCTCAACAACAGATCTTCTAGGCAGCATCATACTAGGTACAGTCTCTCCCCCTCAGCCACTACGGACCTATGCAACTCTTACCTTCCCAAACCCCTGATCCCCGAATGCACCCCCTATTTCTCCAGCATCCCTGTGATTTTGGAAACGAGCAGAACCCCCTCCTCTCCTATCTCGCCCAGACCCCCAACCCAACTTACTACCATACACTTGTGCACTACCGCCAAAGTCAAGCCTAAGCCCCTATCCTGCATGCTCGTTAACTGCCGCTCTGCTGTCCAACACGCAACTGAAATATCCGAAACCCTCCTTCGTGAAACCATTGACATCGCCTTCCTTACATAAACGTGGCTTAATGACCCACTCAACTGCCATCCTTGACCTATTCACCCCCCCCCCCCGGGCTACTCCATCATTAGAAAAGGCAGAACAGACAGAATGACAGAATTGGAGGTGGCCTAGCTATTGTTTACAAAAATGAACTGCAACTCTCCTGTGTTGAAATCTCCGAACACTTAACCTTTGAATACCTTGGCGCCAAACTCCCTATTCAGGGTCCCCCCCCCCCCCAATTCGCCTACATACCATCTACCACCCCCCGGGTGATCCATTTCCCTTCGCTGATGAACTATCCGACCTTCTTTCTCAATCCTCTCTCTCCAACTAAAAAAACAGCTTCCTTGGAGACTTTAACATCCACTGGAACAATACTGCTGACCCGACAGTCACCCATCTCTTCAATCTTCTAGAAATCAATGGCCTTGTTCAACTTGGTCACTCGCCCACCGACACCAAAGGTGCCACTCTCGATGCCATCATATCCAATAATGACCTGGCCTCCATCTCCAGCATCCTTCCTATTGACTGGTCTGACCATCACCTCATCCTGTTCAAGATTGAATCCGCACCCCTCCCCCCCTATTAAAAATCACCTACCCTTGAAATGGACCAGAAACCTCAACCAAATCCATCCTGGCGAACTGGAGTCTAAACTACAAGCTCAACTTCTTCTCACCCCTCTCTCCCAAGACGCAAATGAGCTCACCAAACTCTTCAACAAGACCGCCATTGAGGTCATAGACCTCCTAGCCCCTCCCAAACTAAAAAAGCAAAGAACCATTCCATCTAAAATTTGGTTTAACTCTGATCTCAATGATGAAAGGCGATCACTTAGACTGACTGAAAGATGTTGGAGACAACACACCTCCGCCGCCCACCTTGTCTGTCTCAAGGTAGCTAGATCATCCTATAAAAAACACATCTTCAGGGAAAAGGCCTCCTTTTTCCGAATACAACTAGATCGTGCAAAAAACAGACCCAGAGAACTATTTAACATTGTTCGCAACCAAACATCCACAGCCCCCCCCAAATTTACTACCTCAACCAATAGATGTGAGGAAATTGCCAACTTCTTCTCGGATAAAATTGCCAAAATCGATCACTCTTTCCATCTAACTGAGATCCCACCCAATTCTCCTCTCGTCACTGACAGTAAACTAAACGATCTTCCCGTATTGACTCTGTCTCCTTACCCTTCCACTCCCGCTCTCGCTACTACCCCTCCAGAACCCAGCCTTCCCCCCAGCAACTAAAAAACTATGCATCTTGGTCTAATTTCCACCCCGTGACTGAGCTCGAAGTCTTGAACATCATAACCAAACTTAAACCGTCCTCACACACCAAAGACCCTATCCCCTCCAGTCTGATCCAGAATCTCAACCACATTGTTGCCCCTTACTGGACTAAAATCATTAACACTTCCTTCTCCACAGGTTGAGTACCGGACTCACTTCAACTTGGTCAAATCACGCCTATCCCTAAAAATCCCACCTCAGACCTTAATGACCTGAACAACCTCCGCCCTATCTCTAACCTACCTCTTCTTTCCAAAGCCCTGGAAAAATGTGCTGTGCTCCAACTAGATAAACACATTAACAACTTCAACCTTATAGACCCCCTGCAATCCGGCTTCAGAAAAGGCTGCAGCACGGAAACCGCCATGCTAAATATAATCGATGACATCCACGCTTCCCTTGACAACGGTGAATCCTGCCTACTCATTCTCCTTGACCTCTCGGCTGCCTTTGATACAGTCAACCACAACTCCCTTTCCAACTCACTGAAGTTCCACTTTGGCCTTAACGGTCAGGTCCTTAAATGGTTCACCTCATTTCTCCAACACAGAACACAACAAGTCAAAATGAACGACTGTCTATCCAACCCCTCTCCGGTTTCCCTAGGCATCCCCTAAGGTTCTATTCTCTCCCCTTCACTCTTTAACCACTTTATGGAACCTCTTACCCTCATCCTGAAACAGGCAGGAGTCAACTACCACCTCCACGCGGACACACAACTGTATGATAATATTAGGTCTCACACTGATGTACTTCATCTTAACCATACCTTAAACAAGATCCAACACTGGCTCCACTCCAACCATCTCAAACTCAACTCCAAGAAAACTGAAATCATCCTCTTCTCTCCTAAAAGCAACGGACTCCCCATCCAAACCTGGATCTCTGACCTCAATGCACTCAACTGTTCGCTCTCTTTGTCCAACTCAGTGAAATCTCTTGGTTTTACAGTTGACAAAAATCTAACCCTCAACGACCACATAAAAAACTCTGCTAAAGGAGCTCGCTTCACTCTCCGTCACCTGAAGAAAATCTAACCCTTCATCCCACCTGAAGACTTCAAATGGGTCGTCCAATCCCTGGTACTCTCAAAAATCGACTATGGGAATGCTATCCTGACAGAAACCCCCAAAGTCCACCTAGCTCCACTCAGATCTGTGCTCCACCTAGCAGCCTGGCTTATCACTGGCTACAAATGTTTTGACCACATCTCCCTAGCCCTTAAGGCTCTAAACTGGCTTCCCGCTGAAGGTGGATCCTCCTACAAGACAGCATGCATCACACATAAAGCCCTACACCAGAATGCCCCCCTATACCTCACAAACTTAAAGCGGGCAGCTCCAGAACGATGAGGAGCACAAACACTTTCCTCCTCAACCCCCCCTTATTCAAAAAGAAAATCACTCAATCTTGCACCTTCTCTGGAAACGCGCCGATCGTCTGGAATGCCCTCCCAAAGGAATTGCGCTGCAAACCATCCTACATTGCCTTAAAAAAAGACCTTAAACTGCACCTCCACGGCAAATACTGGGGTCCTTAATCATACGTCTGTCCTCCTCCGACCCTATTCTCCTCTACTTCACTCCCTCCCCTTCACCTCTCCCCCCCCCATCTATCTCCCCCATCCTACTCCCACCTCCCTTCCCTCCTCTCTCTTAAACCCCGCCCGGCTGACCATGCCCCCCCCAATCTGTCTTTCCCCGCCTATTCTTTTTCAAATTTCTACCTCACCCACAGCTCAGCCCTGAATCTTGCCCCCGCCACTATATATGTAAATGTATCTGCTCTTGCTATGTCTCGGTTTATTACACCTCAATGGAAAGTTTTGTTTTTATTGATTGTTCATACTGTGCTTTTTAGTATTAAATCAATTTTTATTGGCAGAACACACAGCAAGGTGAATTAGGACACAGGCGCCTACAACCCAGCGGGCTGGCGAAAAGCTTGTCCAAGCATTGTAGCAAAGTAGCCACGGAGAACATACTGACTGATGGTTAACACAGCAAGTCGCCTACAACCCAGAGGGCCGGCCCCGTGAGAATGGATATAGCAAGGTGGCAACAAGCGCAAGTCCAGCATAAAAGTTGTGCAAAAGGCCAGTGTGGTGCTTAACATGCCGGCGATGAGAGACGGATGCTTGTAACAGAGTGACGCTGCAAAGTGGTGCCATTTCCATAAAAACCAAACCAAAGAAAATCCGTGAACATCCAAACCCCCCCCCCCCCCCCCGCCATCCTCCAGTGAGCAAGAACAAAGGAAAGGGGAAGGAGCTGGCCTGTCGGCGATGGAGTTAGTGTGGTCTTCTTGCGATTTGGGGATCGAAAGTGTGACGGGACGTCACCGCGGATTATGGGTGGGCGCTGTCGTCAGGGATCAATTGCAAGAGCCGGAGGTAGCTGGGACATGTCAGTTCCCGAAATTCAGTGGAGAGAATTTTGATAAATGGGGCCCAGATCTTGGCATAGGCCGCGGAGGTCCCCAATGTGGCCACAGAGAGGCGTTCCATACCTAAAAGGTACCAGAGCTGATGCAGCCATTGTCTATGATCTTGTGTTTTGTCTGTTTTCCAACCCGCCAGGATTACTCGATGCGCAGCGTTCAGCGCAAGCGCCATCTGTTTCCCTCTAGTAGAGCGCAGGGGGGGGAAGTCAGCGCGTTGGGCAGGCCTAAAATGGTATATGCCAGGAGCCTGGGTATGGTGGTGGTGAAGGCCTTGTTGATGTCATCCAATACCCCTTCCCAATATCTAGTAAGCTTAGGACAGTGCCACAGTAAATGAAGGAGCATACCAGGACTGCCACAGCCTCTCCAGCAGAGGCTGTCACAGGTAGGATGCCACTTGGTAAGACGTGCTGGGGTATAGTACCAGTAGGACGCTATCTTGAAGGCGGTCTCCGCATGTTCCGTAGAGTGAGCCGTATGATGCACGCGATAAAAATATCCTTCCACTCTGTCAGATAGTGTGCGTCCTAACTCAGCCTCCCAACGTCTGTGACCCACGGAGCGAGTTTTAGAAATGCCCGCCATGAGAAAGGAATATATTTCGGAAATGAGCCCCCATTCATCTTTCTTGCGAGTGAGCCATTTCTCAAAGGGTCGCATCGGTCTGTGTGCCAAGGGGCGCGTCGTGGCTCCCGAGATTCAGTGTGTCACCTGGGAGTGAAGGAAGAGATCTGAGCTAAGAAAGCCATAACTCTCCTGTAGTTCTTTGAAGTGGATAAGACCCTGGATATCGAACAGATGCCCTAAGTGCTTGCAGCTGCCCTCTATCCAGCACGCTGCAGCTCCAGCGTCCATGCCAGGTGGGAAGGCAGGATTGGAGAATATCGGGGTCATTGGCGAGGGGAAAGTGGTAAGATTAGCCCGCAGGGCAACCCTGTCCCAAACTAGCATGGTAGGGCGGGTGACTGGAGAGGAGTATAGCCCCCAGGCGCGAGCGGGTCGGGGAAGCCAGGCATCACGCCAAATATGGTGGCCCGCCGCTGTATGGTCCATGAAGACCCAGTGTTTCTCGGTCATGGGGCGGTTCCATTCCACCAAGTACCGAAGAAGGGAGGCTTGGTAGTAGCAGGTAATATTGGGGAAAGCAAGGCCGCCTTCTTTCCTAGAGCGCTGCAGTAAGGTCTTTTGCAGGCGAGGGGAGATCGGTCCCCATACGAAGCGCTCAATTGCGGTCTGTATCTGAGAAAGGACCTGCGGAGGGGGCTCCAGTGCAAGCGTTTGAAACTGATACAATGCTCGCGGGAGTACGTTCATTTTAACAGTCGACAGCCTACCAAACCATGATAAGGGTAGTCGCCGCCAGCGGGTCAGATCTGCCCGGATGCGAGTTAGAAGGGCTGCATAATACACTGCTGCCGTCAGCGCGAGGCTCCGATGTAAAGTCAAGCCAAGATAGGCGATGCCATACAACCCCCAATCGAAAGCAAAGTTTGCCTGTAGGGCATCAATCGTAGGGTGGGCGGTTGTAAGGTTGAGCACCTGGGATTTTTGCATGTTAATTTTGAGGCCAGAGACCTGGCTAAAGGCCTGCATGTCTTCCACAATGGCCGGTAGGAAGGTCAAGGGTTGAGCTACCGAAAAGATAATGTCATCAGCGTAAAGGCTGATGAGATGATGGTCCAGACCAAAGGGAACCCCCTGCGCTCTCGGGTTGTCCCGAAGCCGTTGGGCGAAGGGCTCCATGTAGAGAGCGAAAATCCCCTTTCCACTGCGAAGCTATCGGAAAGCAGACCGTTGACCCGCACCACCGCCGTAGGGAAGCTCTAGATGCTCGCTATCCACTTTCGAAATCGGGGCCCCAGTCCGAATCGCTCAAGGGTAGCGGATAAGTACGGCCAGTGGACTCGATCGAAAGCATTTTCCGCATCGACCGCCAGTAAAAGGGCTTCCTCTTTGGACCTCTATACTTTGTCTATGATGTGACAGATTTGTTTGGTGTTATCCCCAAACTGTCTACCCGGAATGAAACCTGCCTGGTCTGGGTCGATCAGGCCTGGCATGTGAGTGTTCAGGCGGGAAGCCAGGATGCCTGAGAATAATTTAGCGTCGATATTAAGGAGCGAGATCGGGCGGTAAGAACCACAGAGCTCCTGGTCTTTCACCGGTTTGGGGATCTCGGAGATAGATGCCTGCAACATTGATGCCGTAAGGGACCCAGAACCCGCAAAAGAGTTGAACAAGTGGGTGAGCAATGCGGCGAGTTCAGCGCAAAAAGTCTTATAAAAGAGAGCGCTAAAGCCGCCAGGGCCTGGAGCCTTCATGGTCTTCAATTGAGCGACAGCGGATATTACCTCCCCAACACGTACAGGAGCCTCCAGTACCTCTGCCTCAGCTCGAGGGAGGGGGGTAACCGCCGCACCCTGCAAAAACTCAGTGGGGTCGGGCGATAGAGAATGATCAGTGGCATACAGATTTTTATAGAAGGAGCAAAAAGCCTACAGTATACCCCTGTCGTCTGTAAGCTCCGAAACGCTCTCCCCATGAATCGCCTTAACACTTTGAGCAACCTGTTGGCTACGCAAGCAATGTGCCAGCATCCGCCCCCCTGGTTGGAGCCCACAAAGTATTTATGTTTGAGGCGAACAACTGCATGTTCGGCCCGGTCCAGGTCTAGCCTCCGGAACTGAAGGCGTTCCGCCTCCAACTGCCGCCAGGTTCTAGGGGCACCGGTACGTTTGTGAATGGCTTCCAACTCTCTGACTCAAGCCTCCAAGTCCACGCGCCTGGACTGCCTACTTTTGTTGTCGTAGGCTGCCTTTGCGATCACTGCCCCCCTCGCAACCAGTTTAAGCGCCTCCCACACCGAAGAGAGAGGTGAAAGCCCAACATCAATTGCTAAGTAGTCAATCAAGCAGCGCCTCAAGTCATCCACCACGGCCGGGTGTCGGAGTAAGGAGTCTCGCAAGCGCCAGTGAGAGGTGTGCAGGAATCGCGCAGAAGGAAGGCGCATGGACAAGGTGGTATGCGCATGATCAGACAAGGATCGAGCCTCAATGGTGGAGTCGGTAACACAGGCCCAGGTGGCTGGAGTAACCAGAAAGTGGTCCAGGCGTGCGTACGTCTTGTGAGCTGCCGAGTAGTATGAAAAGTCACGGTCATCAGGATGCAGGCAGCGCCAGGCGTCGCGAATCACTGAGTCGCGCAGCCAGTCATTACCCCCCCATCGATAGGGCCACGGCCCCACCCGATCGAGAGCCCGAACGGTCCTTCTCGGCGTCCATGACTATGTTAAGGTCATCCCCCAACACTACGATCGGGTCTGGTGAGTGCAGGACGTCAGCGTATGAGACTAAGAGAAATTTCTCTGGTCGTTCATTTGGGGAGTAAATGGAGGCTACCGTGAAGTGTGAGTGTCCCAAGCTAAGGCTTAGTGCAAGAAGGCGACCCTTGATTTCCGTACTGGGACCCAAGACCCGGCCCGGAAGCGCCTGGAAAGGAGAATGGCTACCCCCCCTCGCTTACTATTCCCAGATGACCAGAATTGCGTGGGAAAGTGGTTATGGCGCATGCGGTGTGTATCACTATGAAGCAGATGGGTTTCTTGAAGGAGGCAAACATCCCCCCCAGAATGCTCAAGGAGGGAGAGGACCGCCTTCTGTTTGATGGGATTATTAAGGCCCCGGGCTTTAAAATTAACTATTTTAAGTGCCATGGGGGAAGGGAAAGTCGACTAACGTGTGTTGAGGCCCTGAGTAAACCAATGTGGGGTCAGATCAACAGGGAGGCAGGTCCCTCTGAACAAGGTTGAGGGCGGGAGATGAAAAAGCTCACTAGAAAGAGAACCCAACCCCAAAAACACCAAAACAATACCATTCCTAAGGAGAAAAAAGTGAACAGACAAAACATGACCAAAGTTCGTTACAGTGATGAAGATCTAGGGGGTCGTGACAACGACCAACCCAAGGAGAGTTCGAGACTTGACCACCTCGGCAGTGAGGCTCTGTCAATATAAGAATCCGGTCCTCGAAGTCCGCCCCTCCGTGTGCCCATTCCCGTGCCAGCAGCTAACAGCATTCCGGGGAGGCAGGGCGGTCAGTAGCCTGCGCTAGAGAGGAAAGTACTGCTTCTTTCTCCATGTCTCGTGTGGCCTGGTCCGGTTTCTGGATGGGTGGCGATCTTCCCACCCGCTGCCAACCAGAGGCGGTACGTGGTCGCTGTGGCTTGGGTCTCTCTGCGCCTTCCGAGGGAGTAGTATGCTCGAGGCCAAGGATTCTAATTGCCTCCTCCAGCTATCTGAGCTGCAACAATATACCTTGATATTTAAAAACCAGGCGAAATGGATGGCCCCATGAATAGGGAATGTTGTTCTCTCGTAGGTATGTGGTCACAGGTTTGAACGCTCGCCTCTTAACGAGGGTAGAAGCCAGGTCTTGAAAGAGAGCCGGTTCGTGGCCACGGAAGTGCATAAGCTGGCCCTCGCGTGCTTTCCGGAGTATGCGCTCTTTTAACTGAAAGTCATGAATGCACACTAATATGTCAGGGGGAGGCGCTTTATTACCACGAGGGAGGCCCACACGATGGACCCGGTCCATTTGAATGTCCGAGATCTCCTCCTCCCCTAGAACATGGCGAAAGAGCGCACTGACATATTCTCTAAGGTCGTCCCCCTCCCCCTTCCATGGGACTGCCCGTATTCTCACATTGTTCTGTCGGGAGCGGTTCTCCAGGTCCTCACCGTGGGCCTGCAGGTCGCAGTTCTGCTCGCTGAGGCGCAGTAGTTCTTGCTGTAGGTGGTGAATCTCTTCGCCCTTGGAGAGATCATGCTCCTCGAGGGTCGCCACCCTATCTCATCCACGTCCCGACGTAGCTCTCGCAAATCCGAGGCCACCTGGGATCGCAGATATTGTATGTCATCCTTTATGGACGTGAAGAGCTCCACCATAAAGGTCTTCGTTGCCGGGGAGTCATCGCCCTCCGGCGAACAGGCCCCTTTGTCTCCCTGGGACGCAGAGTGAGCAGGCTGCTTCAGAAGAAGCTCCTTCAGCGATTTCTCTCTTCATGCTCGAGCGGCAGCCATGGTGCTCACCTTCCTTCCCGAGACCACAGATCCCTGTCGCCGCACGCCATCTCAGCAATAGTGCCATCTGCTCTAGAGCGTTTCTCTGGCAGCTAAGTCCGGTGGGCCCCCTCGCACAGAATCACTCCAGGGTACACCGTCCGCCGAGGCCCAGACCACAAGGGCCTCACACTGGGTCTGGTCGTCGGGCCAGAACTCCAGCGGCTATTCTCCGCTGCTCAAACCGCCACACCTGAGCCCTGGCCACCGGGGGCGGGGTAGACCACCACAGGCCCAGGCACATTCAGTTCTTCAAGGCCCGCTGGCATAAGGCACCTGACGTGCACAATCACCATCGATAGGGCGCTCTGGGCCCGCAGTCCGGGCAAGCACCGTCCGCTGATCCGCGGACCGATCAAGCTCACTCTAGACCAGCTCTCTCTGTCATGTGCCCCTTTTTCTACTCTGTTACACAGAGGCCGTCAGCAGCGAGTGCCCCCAGCCAGGGAACTGCCCTGCGAACTCGCTGTCCGGAGGCCTCCAGGCCCGCACCACTGCCACCACAGCATCAGGGCTCTTCAATTACGAGGGTGCGGCAGTTCAACTGCCCCAACGGGTCGCGCCATGCCTCAAATCCAGGTCGCTGCGGGGCTCGTTGTCCCAGGCCTAGAACAGGCCTAATCGCCGCACACAGGGCACATGTGATTGCAGTTGGAGGGGGTAGAGCCTGCCCTGTGGTCTCCCAGCCGGGCCCTTAGCGATCGTGGGAAGTACTGAGCCCGCGAGGGCAGGCAGACCTCATACAGCAAGGGGGGGCCCGCCGTTGCAACCCCTGGACCTGGTAGCCCCCACAACTCACAGCCCTCGATGCACACGCTCAGTTCCAGCACCACCAGTGAGTGCCCTCCGTCCGCCGACACACGGACCAAACCCGTCCCAACTCGGGCCGCGCTGCACCACACACAGGCCCGCTTACCGCATTCCTGCAGCCCCAGGCAGTCCAGGCCGACCTCCAGAGTCTTAGCTGCTCTAAGGCCTGTCAGCCGCACCTCCGTGCTCTACCATGGGTGAGGCGAGCATGGTCCACGGCCTCGCCTAGCTCGGGCTCCGAAGCACCACCAGTGGAACTCACTCAAACCACCGGACCAAGCCGCCCGCTCCTCACAGGCCAGCAATGGAAGAGCCCCAAAATGTTGCCGGCACGGCCCACCACGCTGTACGGGTTCCGCAAGTGGTGTTGCGAGTCCTCTCCCTAGGCAGCCAACGAAGGGGGGGAACCTCGCCTGCCTGGACCCCCGATCGTCACCGCCAGGCAGCAGTAATAGATCGCGGCTGCCGCTGCGAGTTCTCCGTCGGAGCAGTGCACTCTCACCAGCTCGATAGGCCGCTGCCCCACGCCATCTCCAGGATCCACAGAAAGGAGGTTTCCAACTCGGGAGACGCGGTCCGCTGGAGCATATCAGGGCAGCAGTGCCATACAGACTCCGTGGGCGTGTGGATGGCACGAGAGGTGGGCGATAAAGCAAGGCTTAAGTCTGGCGGCACTGGAGGGACAGGATTTCACGTCCCATCTTGCCGCCATCTTGGCCACGCCCCTCCATAGTGGCTTTTTGAGCAACTCCTGTAATTTAGTTTTTCGCACATGTAAAGCGCTCTGATACCACCGGGTCTAGCCAGCGCTATATAAAACCTTTCAAATAAATGTTGTTTTTTTTTTTAAATACTCACACCTCCCTACAGGGATACGATTGCCAGGATCACTCCACTGGATCTCACACCCAATCGCTCTCCTCTGCCTCACAGGGCACAGTGGTCTTGACAAGCAGGTAAATGCTGGTGCTCCAGGGGGCAGGTGATCCCTGAGCGATGTCCCTTCACCCAGCTGGGAGACTAGCAGGCCCTGGCCCCCAGACCTGGTCACAGGAAGAAGTCTTGCAGAGTTTCTCCTGCCTGTACAGCCTGACTGGCTGCTTGACAGTTTTGGAGGTCCCAACCTCCCCTTCCTATAGTCCATTTCCAGACACTAAATGAGATTTAGAGCCCGAGTTTTTGAAGTTTATGTTGGGTGTCTGCTTCCTTCCGTTTGATGCAGCAACAGTCACAGCTCACTTCCAAGTTATACTAGGGTCTCAGTCCCACCCTTTGTATTTCTCTTATCAGTTCCATTTCCTTCATGAGATGTGCCCAAGCCCCTTACCAGTGACCTCTCTTTTGAATCAAAGAGCAACCTCTGAAGTTTAATAGAGAGCATGGCTCTATCGCCAACCAGTGTGTCCCACCCAGCATAGAGGAATGCAGCAATACACATCTGTCGGGGGATTCCTCTACTTCCTCTCCTCATGTTTCTCCATTCAGTCCTGGATCGCCCAAAATGGAACCCAGAGCATTCTGTGCTGTTGTACCATTCACAGGCACGCATACACCCAGCACTTGCATAGCAAATACTTACACTGCACAGTACTTCATTATCTCTGCACTGTAACATTCATAGGCAACCATACAGCCAGCACATAGATACTACAGATACACTGCGCAGCATTATGTACCAAACCAACATAGACCATGGGTGAGTTAAGCTCACAGCCGCACAACTTTAAATGAGTGAGCCTGTAAGCCTCACTCCAGTGACACAGGTAAAGAGGTTAACTCCTAATGATCAATACACAGTATACCGCCACAACCGTGCTTGTGCTGCTTAATTCCTGGCAAATTCAGTAGCCTTTCACCACAAAGAGGGTAGCACTTTGGGTATCCATCTAGGTCCAAAGAGACTGCAATCCATGAGAGAGCCCATTATCATGTTGCACAGGCATGATCCATGTTCACCCATGGCAACAAAAATCAGCATGAGGGATCTAGACATCAGCACAGTTAGGACAGGGATGCACGTCTATCACCATGTGAGGAACTTTTCGGTCTCAACAGTCACCCTGTAGAAAAAGTAGTTTCAGGCAATTTGTCTGTACTACAGATAGAAAACACATGCTAAGAACGGACTCCCCAAGTACGGACATCCTGAACGGCCAGTCTGCCTGACGAATGCCTTCTCAATGCCTAAGGCCTCTAGGACTCTCATTTTTTTTCCTTCCTACTTTTTCAACAAGGCGAACCAAGCGTCTAATATCACGTGCCAGTCTTTCTCCAATGAAACTTGCTTAGTTCACCTCACCAACCATAGGAGGAGTATTTCATATCTGGCCGCCAAGATCTTTGTGAATTTTTTGACACTGATATTAAGACGGGCTATTGCCTTTTATGAAGAGCAAAGCTGAGGGTCGTTTCCTGCCTTATGGACTTCCAATATCATACCTTCACCCATCGGATGGGTTCACAACCAATTTCTGCAAAACAATTAAGCAGTTCTGTAAATTTTGGTATAGGGTGAGATATACATGTTTTATAAGAAGACCCAGTGAAACCATCCGGGCGCCTTGGTATTTTTTAACGATTTCATCACTTTTCTCATTTTCTCTTCTGCTACAGGGGCATCATTAATTGGCTTTGAAGTAGTAGTGTGGACATTGAGAGACTAGGTACATTAAATAAGAGCCCGGTATATGAGCTATATAAGTCGGGTAATAATTAAATGACTTTTATACATAATGTATGACTATCACTCTGCCACTCTTTATGTAATGTATCCTAACATGATTAATGTTGATTTAATTCTGTATGTCTTTGTTTTGTGTATTTGATAAATTATCTTTTCAGTTGATTTAGGTTGCGAGCAAAGAAATAAAAACACCTTTCAAAGAAAATGTTAGGGCATTGTGAATGATGTCGCATGTCACTATTAACTAAGAAATAATTTATGGTGAGTGAGGGTAGTTTATGCATTGTTGAGTTTATAAGAAACATACAGTGACCCTTCGGAACTGCCTTAACAGCAAAACACACTCGACTCGAAAACACTTCCTTACCCTCAGTTAGAACAAAATATTTATCTATGCGCTTCCCCAATTCAGCCCTGAAAAATGCTTATTGGTGAAGCTTGGGGTACTAACAAAACCCACAGGGCCACTGCTGTTGTAAGCCTAAGTCTAAATTAGTTGTGACTGGAATACGATTCGATATTGATATCAACCCCATGTTGGTAGTCCCGACTACTGGCATCCAGGCATTACTGACTGTTAGATTTGGGGGTCTCTAGTTGGCATAGGTAGGTACCTATGACAAATAGGGACCCTTGCGTCTAGTCAGGGTAAGGAGCCACACTCCCAAAATAACCCCTGCTCACCCTCTTGGTAGCTTGGCACGAGAAGGCAGGCTTATCTCAGAGGCAGTGTGTAAAGCATTTGTGACCACACACAGTAATACAGTGACAACACTACAAATGGACACCACACAGGTTGTATTATAAAAATAAGTATTTTTATATAGACTTAACACAAGACCAGACGACAAAAATCCACAATACTGTACTCAAAAATAGTCTCTTAAATGTTATAAAATAGCTCAGTTCTCTCAAGTTGTGAATGCAACACTTTACTCTCAATGTACCTTAGATGCGTAGCGCAAAGGAAACAAAAGGGTTGCAGGGAAGGTGATGCGTCAGTTCCTTACACGCAGGGGAGTTGATGCTCGTTTCCTAACTGTGTGGGGAGTTGATGCGTCGGTTTCTTACTGCTCTCCGGTGCGATGCGACACGCTGGCACCTCGATGCGATACTCTTCTCTGGTGCGATGCGACAAAATGGCGTCTTGGTTGCGATGCGACAACGTTGGAGTGATGAGACACGCCCGACGGCCGTGCGGCGACTCGATGATTTGGAGCCACGACAGGCCCTGCGACGCGCTTCTCCGGTGATGCGACGATGACCTCTGTGGCAGCGTCCCGCTTCTCTGGCGATGCGTCGCGCTTCGGCGATGCGATGATGACATCGGCGGCTCGCTTCCTCGGTGATGCGATGACAGCGGCTGCGGCGGCGACACGCTTCTCGTTGCTGCGTCACGCTTCCAGCTCCCAGCGACACGCAGTCTCTCAGAAGGCCCAGCACAACAGCAGGCACTTCAGTTCCCAGCAGGGGAATTCAGGGGGGAGCTGGATGGTGAAGTCTTGTATCCCTGAGACTTCAGGCAGGAGGCAAGCTCTAGTTCAACCCCTAGGAGATTCTTCTTCAAGTTGATAGAAAGCACACTCAGTCCTTTTCTCCTTTCTTTGGCAATGAAGCAACCACTGCAGGCCAACCCCCAAACACACAGCACAGGGGTAGTCTCCTCCTTCAGCTTCCTGGTTCTTCTCCTCAGCAAAGGATCGTCTTGATTCCCAGAAGTGATCTAAAGCTCTTGGGTCTGGGTCCCAATATTTATACTCCTTTTCCCTTTGTTCTCTGAAAGCAGAGAGGCCTTTGCCTAGTCCAAACTAGTTCGGGTCAGTCCTGGAGCACTTTGTTGACATGTCTCCTGCTTTCCTTTCACAGTGCAGGGCAGGGACATCAGGCACACCACAGGAGGTGGAGCCAGCATTGTGGAGGGAAGGCACAGCCCTATTCAGGTCCCAGGTGCAGCTCCTCCCTCCCATCTAGATGCAGATCTCTCTATTCACCACTGGGTCACCTCACCCCGTCTCATGGAATTCCCCAGCCCTGTCACTCAAACTCCAGACAAGGAATACACAACTTAGCAGAGGCAGGTTTGGATGGTTAGACAAGAAAATGCCTACTTTCTAAAAGTGGCATTTTCAAACACAGAATGTTAAAACCAACTTCACTAAAAGATGTAGTTTATCATTCTGAGTTCAGGCATACTAAACTCGAATTTCTACCATATTCCCCGAGTCAGTTAGGATTATAAAATGTAATAACCAAACTGCCCATTCTGGCCTATGGAGAACAGGTAGCCTTGCAATAGTGAAAAACGAAAATGGCTGTAATTCACTATTAGGACATGCCACACACATCAGGGCATGTCCTACTTTTTACCTACAATGCACCCTGCCCTTGGGCCTACCATAGGGGTGACTAATATGTATAAAAGGGAAGGTTTTAGGGACTGGCAAGTGGGTGCACTTGCCCAGTCAGCATGGCAGTACCAGACTCCTCACAGACTCTGCAACGGCAGACCTGAGACACACTTTACAAGCTGCTCCGGTGGGTGGCACGATCAGTGCTGCAAGCCCACCAGCAGCATTGGTTAGAAGCCCTGGGCACACGCAGTGCTCTGTACTAGGGTCTGACAAGTAAACCAATCAAGCCAATCATGGAGTCACTAATCCATATATCAATTTACTATAGGGAGCACTTGCACTGTGGCACTGAACAGCAGTGAACAGTGCCCAAAGCATCTATAACCAGCAAAAACACATGAGGCAACAGTGAAAAATGGTGCCAGGTCTAACACGTGTCCCCTCCAGCTGAAATGTGGGGAGAACTACCCTACCTCCTAGGAGTTCTCATCACTAAGGCGGAAAAATCTGGACAGACCATCAGCATTGGCGTGTTCTGTACCAGGGCGGTGTTCCACCGTGAAATCCATCCCCTGTAGGGAAATGGACCACCTCAACAGCTTTGGATTCTCACCCCTCATCTGCATCAACCATCTGAGGGGCCTGTGGTCTGTCTGAACCCGGAAGTGAGTCCCAAACAAGTACGGTCTCAACTTCTTCAGTGGCCAGACCACAGCAAAAGCCTCACGCTTGATTGCACTCCACCTCTGTTCCCGTGGAAGTAACCTCCTACTGATGAAGGCTACAGGTTGATCTAGGCCCTCTTCATTAAGCTGTGATAGAACAGCCCCACACCATGCTCTGAAGCGTCTGTTTGCACAATAAACTCTTTTGAGAAGTTGGGTGCCAGGAGCATGGGCGCCGTGCACATGGCAGTCTTCATGGCATCAAAAGCTCTCTGACAGGTGTCAGTCCAAATCACTCTCTTGGGCTGCTTCCTGGAAGTCAGCTCTGTCAAGGGTGCAACAATGCTGCCATACCCCTTGACAAACCTCCTGTAATACCCGATGAGTCCTAAAAAGGCTCTCACCTCTGTCTGGGTCTTGGGGGGTTCCCAAGCCAGGATGGTTTCAATCTTGGGCTGTAGGGGCGCCACCTGGCCACTCCCAACCTGGTGTCCCAAGTACAACACGGAACCCTGCCCGATCTGGCACTTACTCGCCTTGATCGTGTGGCCTGCTCTCCGCAGCGCCATCAACACTTCCCAGAGGTGGCGCAGATGTTCTTCCCAACTGGGGCTGAACACTGCGATGTCATCCAGGTAGGCGGCACTGAACTCTTCCAGCCCAACCAACACCTGGTTGACCAACCTCTGAAAGGTGGCAGGGGCATTCTTCATCCCAAAGGGCATAACCCGGAATTGGTAGTGCCCATCTGGTGTGGAGAATGCCGACCTCTCTCTTGCCCCATCAGTCAAGGCGATCTGCCAGTACCCAGACGTTAAGTCAAAAGTGCTGAGGTACCGGGTAGCCCCTAACCGATCAATGAGCTCATCAGCTCTGGGGATGGGGTGCGCGTCAGTCCTGGTGACTGAATTGAGCCCTCGGTAGTCCACACAGAACCGCACTTCTGGCGCGACACCCGGTGCGGCAGCCTTTGGGACCAAGACCACTGGGCTGGCCCAAGGACTGTTAGAGGACTCAATCACCCCCAGCGCAAGCATCTTGGAGACCTCCTCCTTGATACAAGCTCTCACCCGGTCAGTGACTCTAAGTTTTGTGCTTGACAGGAGGACTGTCCCCGGTGTCTACATCATGGACGCACCAATCAGTGACACTGGGAATTAGGGAGAACAGGTCAGAAAACTGTCCCAGCAACTGGTGACAGTCATTCTGTTGCTCTGGGGTTAGGGTGGCAGAGAGGTTTACTCCATCCACTGACCCATCTTGCTCTGTTGCAGACAGGAGGTCAGGAAGAGGCTCAGTCTCCTCCTCCATTCCAGCATCTGTTGCTAGGAGCATGCCCACTTTGGACCTTTCTAAGTGGGGCTTCAGGCGGTTGACATGCAGGACCCGCAAGGGGATTCTGGGAGACCGCAAGTCCACCAAGTAGGTAACCGGACTCTTGCGCTCCACCACCTCAAGTGGTCCGGTCCACTTATCCTGGAGCGCACGGGGCTCCACGGGGGCCATGACCCATACTCTCTGACCAGGCTGAAGCTCTACCAGAGTGGCATTCTGGTCGTACCACCGCTTCATCTCCTCTTGGCTGGCTTCCAGATTCGCCTCAGCGAGTTTTCTGAAACGCCTAGTTTGGTTCCTGAAGGCCAGCATGTAGCTATATACATTCTGGGGAGGTTTCCTGGGAGATTGCTCCCAGCCGTCCTTGACCAAACTCAAAGGTCCTCTCACTGGGTGTCCATAGAGAAGCTCAAAGGGACTGAACCCTAGAGATTTGTGTGGCACCTCACAGTACGCAAAGCGAAGGCATGGTAAGAGGACGTCCCATTTACGCCTCATAGGTTCCTCAAGACCATTATCATGCCTTTTAGGGTTCGGTTGAACCTTTCAACCAACCCATTTCCTTGGGGGTGGTAAGGAGTGGTGAACTTGTAGGTTACACCACACTCCTGCCGCATGGACTTCATATACCTAGAAATGAAGTTGGTACCTCGGTCAGACACCACCTCTCTAGAGAATTCTATTCATGAGAAAATTCCCATCAGTGTCCGTTCCACCACGGGGGCCGTCACTGTCCTCAGAGGTATGGCTTCCGGGTACCGGGTGGCATGGTCCACCAAGACCAGGCTGGACCTGTTGCCCATGGCTGTCTTGGGGTCATGTGGCCCCACAATGTCAATACCCACCCGTTCAAAGGGGGTGCTGACAACAGGGAATGGCTGGAGAGGAGCCTTTTGCTTCCTCCCGCTCTTTCCACTTGCCTGGCAAGTCTGACAGGTCCTGCAATGAGTGTCTGAACTCATGCGCATTTGGGGCCAATAAAAATGGGTGACAAGCCTTTCAAAGGTCTTGTCCTGCTCCAAATGTCCTGCTAAAGGCAAATCATGAGCCAGCCCCAGTAGGAAGGCTCTGAAGTGCTGGGGTACCACCAGCACACGGGCTGACCCAGGCTCAGCAACCTTAGGCTCACTATACAGGAGACCATTCTCCCAGTAGATCCAATGTGATCCAGACTGATCACCTGCTGCCTGGTTTGCAGCCTGCTGCCGCAAACCCACAAGAGAAGGGCACTTGTTCTGCTCCTCACAGAACTCCTCCCTGGAGGGACCTCCTTCCTGCTGCCAATGGGTCAGCGCAGGCTGGTCTCCCAGTTCAGCAATTTCTTCCCAGGTAGGCTCCAGGGCATCCCCCTCAGGGTCCGCCTCCTCCTGGGCCGTGGGAATCTCAGGGACCGGTTTCCCGCGCCCCCTACCTCTTCTCTTAAAGGCAAGTACCTGGGCCATTTTCTCAGGCTCCAGGTCCTCTTGAACACCCTTACCGGCTGCCATCGGCCGAGTGGTCACGCAGGCCCACTCAGGCAAACCCAACATCTCCAAATGAGCTCTCCGCTCCACCTTAGCCCAAGGGGAGCTCTCCAGATCGATACCTAAAAGACATTCAACAGGCATGGCTGGCCTGACAGCTACTTGAAGAGTCCCTGAGACACCCCCCCCCACTCAAAGGGAACCTGTGCCACCTTGCAGTGGCTCTCTGTGTTGTCAGCGGCAACAACTGGGTAGAATGCATTTGGGACTACCTGCTGTTCAGACACCACCCGACAACTGACAGCTGTCACACTGGCTCCGGTGTCTCTAAGAGCATCCACCCTCTTGCCATTTATGGTCACCCACTGCCTGTATTTCTTAGTGTTATCAGGCAGCTGGGTCCTGGGGACCACTTCACAGTCTCCTAAAGAGACAAGGGACATCTTTGCGGGACCCCGCCCACCTTGGGCACCCATCTCTTCCCCCAGGGCTACACTAGCCAACTGCCGGGGTGGTGCACCAATGGGTGCTGTCTAACCATTCAAGGGACATCTAGCATCATAAGAACAGCGGCCTACCTGACCACACTTAAAACAGGACTTGGGCCCCTTGTGAACAGGTTTATCTGTCGGGACCACTGCCTTCTTCTCAGGAGGGGGCTGGGAACCTTTCCCTTGGGGATTACTTTGGGGCCCTTTCTGGAACTCCCTCTGTTTACCCTTGTCCCCCCCCACTCTTCTGCTGGGGACCCTACCCACCTTTGGCGAAGTCTCCCACATGACCCTTCTGGACCCGGGTGCGGTCCGCCTCTTCAGCAAGCTTCCTAGGGTTAGTCAGCTTGCTATCAATAAGATGCTGGCGTAGCTCTGGAAAAGAGTTATTAGACAAGTGCTCCCATGCTAACAAATCATGGAGCGCTTCAAACTTATCCACTTTGCTACCCTTCACCCAACCATCCAATGCTCTGCAAAAGAAAGACATATTCCACCCAAGTGGTAGACTCCAGTTTTCTGCAATTTCCAAACCTTTGCCTGTATAACTCTGGGGTCAAACCAAATCTGGACATTAGGGCTCCCTTCATGTGGGTGTAGGACATCTGCTCCTCTGTAGGCAAATCCAACAAAGTGTCCCTCTCATCACTAACAAAGCGGCCCCACAACCCCGCTCCCCAATCCTTCTCAGGGACCCGGTGGGCCAACATTGCAGCTTCATAAGCCCTAAACCATTGACCAATATCCTCATTCTTGTGGAAATCTTTCACTACATCTTTGGGGATGTAAGCTCTTGCTTCTACCTTCACTGGTGGTGTGCTGCCACCAGAGGGAGGAACCTCTAAACTTTTGGCCTTGAGTTCCAATTCCCTCAATCCTCTCTCATGCTCAAAATGCATCCTCTTTTCCTCTAAGGCTAACTTCTTCATCTCTAATTCCATCCCAAGCTCTATTCTCTTGCTCTCTATGTCTTTCTGCCCATTCATTTTGAGCCTAGCCAGCTCCAACGTATGCATCCTCTCCTTTGCTCTGTCCTCCAGCTCTCCTGGGGACAATCCTTTGGAATAAACATTGCTGCCCGCCCCTGAAGGTGCTTTCCCTCCATCTAGGCCCACTGGCCTCTCAAGCTGCTCATTCAAATCTTCTGTGTCCACTGTTGGCTCTTCAGGATGCTCAGGGACATTCCTAGATTCCATCCAGGCCCTCAGCGCCTTTAGGAATTCCTCCCTCCTGGTGAGGCCCTTCACAGAGATTTTAAATTTCTTGCACTAAGCTTTGAGATTAGGCACAGTGTAGGTATCAATTCTATCTTCTTCCAACACAATGTCTACAGACACTATGGATGCTGACTTGCACATGGTAGCAAAAAGACTGGCAGTTCTCAGGAATCAAAAATAGGAAAGAAGTTTGAAGGAAAAATTCTCTTAAAGTATGTGGTTGCGTTATGGTCTGCACTCACTAGTAGTGTACACCAATCACTGTATATGAATCACAAATGCAAGTCCAAATCCTCACCGCTGACCACCAATGTTAGATTTAGGGGTCTCTAGTTGGCATAGGTAGGTAACTGTGACAAATAGGGACCCTTGCGTCTAGGCAGGGTAAGGGGCCACACTCCCAAAATAACCCCTGCTCACCCTCTTGGTGGCTTGGCACGAGAAGGCAGGCTTATCTCAGAGGCAGTGTGTAAAGCATTTGTGACCACACACAGTAATACAGTGACAACACTACAAATGGACACCACACAGGTTGTATTAAAAAAATAAGTATTTTTATATAGACTTAACACAAGACCAGACGACAAAAATCCACAATACTGTACTCAAAAATAGTCTCTTAAATGTTATAAAATAGCTCAGTTCTCTCAAGTTGCAAATGCGACACTTTACTCTCAATGTACCTTAGATGCGTAGCGCAAAGGAAACAAAAGGGTTGCAGGGAAGGTGATGCGTCGGTTCCTTACACGCAGGGGAGTGGATGCGTCGGTTCCTTACTGCTGCGCAGGGGAGCTGATGCTCGCTTCCTTACTGTGTGGGGAGTTGATGCGTCGGTTTCTTACTGCTCTCCGGTGCGATGCGACACGCTGGCATCTCGATGCGATACTCTTCTCCGGTGCAATGCGACAAAATGGCGTCTTGTTTGCGATGCGACAAAATGGCGTCTTGGTTGCGATGCAACAACGTTGGTGTGATGCGACACGCCCGACGGCCGTGCGGCAACTCGATGATCTTTGGAGCCGCGACAGGCCCTGCAACGCGCTTCTCCGGTGATGCGACGATGACCTCTGTGACAGCGTCCCGCTTCTCTGGCGATGCGCCGCGCTTCGGCGATGCGATGACGACAGCGGCGGCTCGCTTCCTCGGCGATGCGATGACAGCGGCTGTGGCGGCGACACGCTACACGTTGTTGCGTCGCGCTTCCAGCTCCCAGCGACACGCAGTCTCTCAGAAGGCCCAGCACAACAGCAGGCACTTCAGTTCCCAGCAAGGGAATTCAGGGGGGAGCTGGTTGGTGAAGTCTTGAATCCCTGAGACTTGAGGCAGGAGGCAAGCTCTAGTTCAAGCCCTTGGAGATTCTTCTTCAAGTTGATAGAAAGCACACTCAGTCCTTTTCTCCTTTCTTTGGCAATGAAGCAACCACTGCAGGCCAACCCCCAAACACACAGCACAGGGGTAGTCTCCTCCTTCAGCTTCCTGGCTCTTCTCCTCAGCAAAGGTGTGTCTAGATTCCCAGAAGTGATCTAAAGTTCTTGGGTCTGTGTCCCAATATTTATACTCCTTTTCCCTTTGTTGTCTGAAGGCAGAGAGGCCTTTGCCTAGTCCAAACCAGTTCTGGTCAGTCCTGGAGCACTTTGTTGAAATGTCTCCTTTCCTTTCACAGTGCAGGGCAGGGACATCAGAAACACCACAGGAGGTGGAGCCAGCATTGTGGAGGGAAGGCACAGCCCTATTCAGGTCCCAGGTGCAGCTCCTGCCTCCCATCTAGATGCAGATCTCTCTATTCACCACTGGGTCACCTCACCCTGTCTCCTGGAATTCCCCAGCCCTGTCACTCAAACTCCAGACAAGGAATACACAACCTAGCAGAGGCAGGTTTGGATGGTTAGACAAGAAAATGCCTACTTTCTAAAAGTGGATAAGTACATGTTAAGAGAATGCACTCCTTCCCTTAAATCATTTATCATATTGTTGAACTTGATGTGTGAAATGCGTGCGAACAGAAGCCATGAAAACACCCCTAATCACAGCTTGTTATGAAAAATAACTCTTGAAAGGCACATTCCTCCTGTACCCGACTGTCGCACTGCTGAAAGGAAAATCATTCCTGGGTAAACCACTTCCTCCAAAGTTGCATATTTTTCCATAGTTTATCCATCATAATCCAAAAGTTTTGTATCATACATCTTCCTGTATACTTCATCAACACGGAACAAGCATGTTTGCACTATAATTCTTTATTAAACAGTTTCAAATGCCTAATGTTGCCAATCCAGGCTTTAACAGAGGCACGTGAGGTCAAACATGTTTAAAGAGTGGGCTTATTTTTTTTATTACTTTTGGATTATGATGGATAAACTATGGAAAAATATGCAACTTTGGAGGAAGTGGTTTACCCAGGAATGATTTTCCTTTCAGCAGTGCGACAGTCGGGTACAGGAGGAATGTGCCTTTCAAGAGTTATTTTTCATAACAAGCTGTGATTAGGGGCGTTTTCATGGCTTCTGTTCGCACGCATTTCACACATCAAGTTCAACAATATGATAAATGATTTAAGGGAAGGAGTGCATTCTCTTAACATGTACTTATCTGCTTTGCAATTGAATCGCCTCAACATCGAGTTTGCACCCCATGGAGTTTCAAGCTTCAACAAAGTAAAGAACTTGCCATCACGGAGACAGAGAAAAAAGGAACACCCGGAGTGGAACGCTTAGAGTCTAAATGAAACGTTTTTTAACAATAACATCAGAGTGGTGTGGCAGTTGAACTTTGGTGCTTTAATGGTTTCTTTTTCAAACGCATATCCAAACATTTCTATTTTTGGTTTTCGAGCAAGACTTTGGGAGGTGTATTTTGTTTTTATGCATATTATGTTATTCACAATGTGATATTATGTTTTTGATAAATGTTGGGTATTTGGAAATGGATACGACCTTTTTACTCTTTTTACTATCTTTTTACTGTGTTTACTCTTGTGATACTAGGGGAGTGCATTGTGGGACATATAGTTTATCGTACAGTAATAGGGCACGGGGTGAGCAGTGAATCGAAATTGCCTAGCAGAGTAACGGTAAGTTTCAATTCTATTAAGGACACGCAGGCGAGGATTATGCTATTCCTTCTTCGCTTTATTAACATACTTTTTCCACAGCAGCCAAAAAAGAATAATAGAAACAACCGCATTTCTATCTTTAAACAAGAAAAAACGATTTGGGAGAGCAACCACGAGCACCAACACAGTCCGCAAACTACAGCTCCCATCAGTCTCAGTCCCATTCCAACGTAGTCCTTTCTCAGTGTTAGCCTCCAGTAGAAGGTCTGCCACATCCGTTGTCCCTCCTCTTTCTTCGCACGAACGCCTCCACGTTACTGGTCTTGTTTGGAACCATCATTCCCTAGAGGCAAAGTACAAGGCGTAAGAACTTGAAACTGCGTAATACATCAACACAGCATTGCGAGACAACAAGCAGACATGATAACCTCATGAAGAGTAACAAAACGTCTTACTTACTGCCATACGGGAGGGTTCGCACCGATTGTGCCAAGGGAGGGATAATCCTCGCCTCCGTGTCCTTAATAGAATTGAAACTTACCGTTACTCTGCTAGGCAAATTTCGATTCTATGGCAGGACCGGAGGCTCCGATTATGCTAGTATAAAGCTTACTTACCACCAAATGGGCTAAATCCACCACCGGTTTAAAATAAAACCGTTTAAAAGTCGAATCCGACGACCAGTCCGCCGCACGCAATAAATCCTCCAAGCGCGCCCCCAGGGCGAAGGCCTTCGACGCCATCGCTCCTCTGGCAGAATGAGCACCAAACTGCTTTGTGTCTATCCCCGCCTCCTGCATGACCCACCGCACCCACCAAGCAATGGTGGGTGAGGAGACTGCCTTGTGCGGTTTTCGTAAAGCAATGAGGAGTTGTCTTTCGCCCGGAGGGCGTAACTCAGAGGTTTTATCCTCATAAGCCTTCAAACAATTCACGACACAAAGTTTGGGCACCTCTAAAAAGGCCGGATACGAAATTGACCTTGAAGCCGACTTCGTTCGACGACCAATGGTAAAAGTCACTCCATCTGGAGAGAACACACACGCCGAAACATCCAACGCACGCACATCCGAGACCCTACGACAAGAGACTAGACATAGTAGCATGGCTAGTTTAGCCGAGATCTCCTTCAAGGAGAGGTACTGGTTCGACTGCCAAGACAAGAACAAGTTCAGCACCACATTGACATCCCACAAGACGGAGTAGCGAGGTTCTGGGGGCAAAGACAACCGAATTCCTCTCAAAAGACGACAAACAAAGGGGTGCTCACCCACCGGCACACCCTCAACAAGACAATGGGCCGCTGAAATAGCCGAGCGCATTGCATTAATGGTACGATATGCCAGGCCGTCAGAAGCCATTTCGGCCAAGAAATTCAGAATGGGAACACTGCCTGCGACCACGGGATCCAAACTCCGTCGAAGACACCAACGAAACCACTTCGTCCAGGCAGACCGATAACGTTTGGAGGTGCTTGCGGCCCAGGCCTGTGACAAGAGGTGCTCAGCCGATCCCGAAAGGCCTGGGAGCGACCAGCGTCGCCGGAAAGCCGCCATGCCATCAGAAGGAGAGAACCCTGAGTGATCAGGTGGTGTTGCTCCCCGTTCGGATTCAGAAGAAGATGAGGAAACAGGGGGAGTGGGATCGGAAAATCCCAAGAAAGTTCCAGAAGAACTGGAAACCACACTTGATACCTCCAAAAAGGTGTCACCACGACCAACTCCGCTTTCTGTCGGCGAACCCGCGCCGCCAATCTCACAATCATGGAGAACGGAGGAAACGCATAACTCTGCTCCTGACTCCAATCTTGCAGGAAAGCATCTGTGGCCTGCGACAGAGGGTCCGGCCTCCAACTGAAAAACCTCGGAAGCTGATGGTCCAGACGGGACGCAAACAGATCCACTGAGAACGGCCCCCAAAGGGTGGCCAACCACTGAAAAACCTGAACGTCCAGTTTCCATTGGCTTGCATCCCGTAGATTGCGGGAATGCCAGTCCGCCACCTGATTGGCCTGCCCCGGCAGGTACTCCGCCGTCACAGATACGTGATGGTCCAGACAGAACCCCCAAAAGTCTTTCGCTAGATTCGCCAGAGCCTGCGACCGAGGGCCCCCCAGGCGGTTGATGTAACGCACCGCAGAAATATTGTCCATCCTCAAGAGGACGCAGGAGCGAACCCTGTCTTTGGTCCAACACTGGATCGCGAACGACCCTGCCAGAAGCTCTAGGCAATTGATATGGAGCTCCTGTTCGTCTAATGACCAAGCGCCGCCAGTAGAGAAGTCGCCGCAGCGAGCGCCCCACCCCGACCTGCTGGCGTCGGACTATCACCATGTCGGGAGCGGCTCCAAAAATGGCTCTGCCATTCCAGGCATCCATGTGGGCGAGCCACCAGGACATTTCGCCCTTGACCTCCTCTGACAGAGACACCTTCTGGTCGTACGACACGCCCCTCCGAAGGTGATGTGCTTTCAGGCGCTGCAGTGCACGATAGTGCAGGGGACCCGGAAAGATTGCCTGGATGGATGAGGAGAGCAGACCCACCACCCGGGCAATCTGACGGAGGGAGGTGTGGGACTTGGAGATCGTCTGTCGCAACAGGTGCCGAATCTTGGACAACTTCCTCTGGGGAAGACTCAAAGACGCGTGAACCGAATCTACCACGAACCCCAGGAAGACTATATTCTGAGTCGGGTGCAAGATCGACTTGTGTGCGTTGACGATGAAGCCCAAGCTTTGCAAGAGCGACACCGCCTGACGCAGATAAGAAAGTAACCGCTGCGGGCATTGTGCCATGAGAAGGATGTCGTCCAGATATACGATCATTCGCACCCCTTGGCTCCGCAGAAACTCCACCACCGGATGGAGCACCTTCGTGAAGCACCAGGGTGCCGAGGACAGCCCGAACGGAAGGACGGTAAACTCGTACACGTGGCGCCTCCACTGAAACTGCAGGAAACGGCGATGAGGAGGATGGATCGGAACAACCAAATACGCGTCTTTTAAATCCAAGCGCGCCATCCAGTCTCCCTGAAGGAGCACATCCCGAAGGAGGTGGATCCCCTCCATCTTGAAATGGCGATAAACCAGCCAGCCATTGAACTCCTTCAGATTGATGACCGGTCTGCGCCCCCCATCCGTCTTTTCTACAAGGAAGATATTGCTCAAGAAGCCCTGGGGATGCAAGGTCGACCGACAGATTGCCCCTTTGCGGAGCAGAGCGGACACCTCCTCGTCTATAAGACTGGCATCTGCCACGGAAAAGCTTATAGGATGTGGAAGGTTTGCCTGGAGGGGTGAATCGTAAAACTCTATGTGGAACCCCCGAATGGTCTGCAGAACCCAAGCATCGCTCGTGAGGGCACCCCAGGCCTCCCAGAAGTGCGCCAGCCGGCCCCCAATTTGAACTTGAGAAGGGGAAATGAGACTTACCACCACCCGCGGATCCTTCGGCGGCGTTCTTGTAACCTCCACGCCCCCGGAATTTCTGCCCTCTGGTCGGGTAGAAATTATTAAAGTTGGCGGAGGTGTTATATTGACCTCGTCCGGAGCCTTGTCCCCTACCAGGGTTCTGCTGCCCGCCACGGCCGGTCGCGCGGCCCCTGCCACGACCGGCCCCGCCGGAAAAACGAGACTGAAAGACCCGCTTAATATTGGACTGGGCCTTGTCCAAACTCGTGAAGGTGGCCACAAACTTGCCCAACTCCTTCACATACGGCTCGCCAAAAAGCCCCCCTGCTGCAACCGCTCCAGCCTCGGACGAAGCCAAGTCGCCTAGCTTGGGGTCCAATTTAATCAGGAAAGAACGTCGCCGCTCCGTCGAGAGAGCACAATTGGCGTTGCCCAGAAAGACTACCGCCCGCTGTGCCCAGTTCGAAAGAACGTCGGGGGAAATAGAGGACCCTGTTGCCTTGGCCTCCTCGGCCATATCCAAAATCTTTGTCAGGGGCCCTATCACGTCGAGGAGCTTATCCTGGCAGGAGCGCCAGGAACGGTCAATGCCCTTACGGGGATCCTTCATACACTTGGCCAGGAAGGTTGCCATCTTGGAATCTAATTCCGGTGTAAGGGCCACCTTCCCGTCCAACGACGGCCTAGGGCACTCCGCCCGCAGACAACCTCTAGCCTCCTTCTCTAAGGGCTTCCTTAGGCGACTCGCCACAAACTTCGCCACCTTGTCACCGGGCGCCCAGGCCGCCGACCGCGGATGAATGATGTCATCCGGGTTGAGCATGCCCGAGGCATCCTGCGGCAACTCCGCGACAGAGCCAGTAGGACGCCAGGACCGCGAAGACCCTTCATCCTCGTCCGAATCCACCGGTGAACCTGCGTCCGGGGAGGGGGAATCCGGGACCACGGACGCTGCAGGAGTTGGGGCCGGGGATGGCGCCGGGGGCGACAGGGGCGCCTTCGCCAGAAACGCACGCTTGAGACGGTCAAACGCGTCCCTGTCCACCCCCTGCGGCTCCCCGGAACCCCCCTCCGTGCGACCCTTTTTAGGAACAGGCGGCCCCTCCCCCAAGGGAGGGGTGGAAGGGGAACCCTGGGAAAAAGCCAATCTTGCGCACTCCGCAATAATGCGGTTAGAGAGGCGCTCCTCCATAGTTCCCATCACCTCATTCACACATCTATAAATAGAATCATCCACCGCCTCAAAAAATTGGTCGTCCAAGGGCAAGTACTGAACTTGCTCCTCCTCAACAAACTCTGAGTGGCTCATGGCTAATCAGCCCCCCGTACAAGAAACCTGGCGGCAATCACTCCCCAAAGTGACAGGGCAAGCCTCCCCTTGGAGTAACAAGGGGGTTCAACAATGAAGGGCAGTAACACCCCCCGATTATATGTGGGCAGCCTGGCAGACCGCGAAAGATTTAGGCAGTGCAAATCCACCGCAATAGAGGCCGCACCCGCCTCAAGCGCGCAGCCCCCACAGAGTGACGGGGCCCAACCGCCACCCAGCGCGCTGAAAAAGCTCTGAAAAGTGCGGAAGGAATCAATGCCCGTAGGCGATTTCCGCGGCACTGCCGCTATACAGACCCCCGCCGGGGCGTTGAATTTAATTGCGGGAAATACGGACCCCCACCGGGGCGTTCTGGTGTGGCGGCGCTGGGGACAAGGCTCGTCGGACCGCTGGTCTCGCTTCGCGCTCCGACAATCACGGAGATGCGAAGCGGGACCAACGAGACGCGCGAGCTCCCCCTGGTGGCCGCAACAGTGCACCGCAAAGTGGAGAGTCCGCGAAAGGAGCGAAAGCGCTCCCGCGGAACCGGGGAATCTGAAAGGGAAAAACCCCCAACAAGTGAACGTGAGAACCGCAAGAACGGTCTCAAAATCTACATATGAAACACGTTAAACACACCCAAACCCGAGAGGTAAATAAAACGACTTATCTGGTGCTGCGGAGCAGCGAAGAAAGAGGAGGGACAACGGATGTGGCAGACCTTCTACTGGAGGCTAACACTGAGAAAGGACTACGTTGGAATGGGACTGAGACTGATGGGAGCTGTAGTTTGCGGACTGTGTTGGTGCTCGTGGTTGCTCTCCCAAATCGTTTTTTCTTGTTTAAAGATAGAAATGCGGTTGTTTCTATTATTCTTTTTTGGCTGCTGTGGAAAAAGTATGTTAATAAAGCGAAGAAGGAATAGCATAATCGGAGCCTCCGGTCCTGCCATAGAATCATGACTTAATTGGATGCAGGTGGGAGAGCTCTTTTTAAACGGTCTGAGCGGCAGGGAAAGGGACTACGATCTTTGGGAAGAGGAAGTGAAGTGAGAATTAAGAGGTTAGACTGCCGGTTTTGGTGTTTAGAAGGTAAATGTGAGAAATGGAGGGCTGCCTGGAGTTTGGGGAATTTGTTAGTGGGGAGGGAGTTGTGATTCATTGTACTAGTTGTTAAAACTGGAAAACTGGGGAGGTACTTTTATTGTTGGGAAAAGATTTTGAGCACGATGGGGGCTTCACAATTAGTGGGAATATTGGATTGTTTTTTTGCGAAGTGAGGGAGGTGGTATGGTAACTAGAAGCGCTTTTTGCATACAGTCAGTCTGAGCACCAAGTTGAACTGGTTTTTTCTATCTGTTTTAGTGAACCCCTGACGAAGAATTGTAAGATTCGAAATGCATTGGGAGTAATAAATTAAATAAGCCCACTCTTTAAACATGTTTGACCTCACGTGCCTCTGTTAAAGCCTGGATTGGCAACATTAGGCATTTGAAACTGTTTAATAAAGAATTATAGTGCAAATATGTTGGTTCACTGTTGGTGAAGTATACAGGAAGATACATGATACAAAACTTTTGGATTATGATGGATAAACTATGGAAAAATATGCAACTTTGGAGGAAGTGGTTTACCCAGGAATGATTTTCCTTTCAGCAGTGCGACAGTCGGGTACAGGAGGAATGTGCCTTTCAAGAGTTACTTTCTAAAAGTGGCATTTTCAAACACAGAATGTTAAAACCAACTTCACTAAAAGGTGTATTTTATCATTCTGAGTTCAGGAATACTAAACTCGAATTTCTACCATGTTCCCTGAGTCAGTTAGGATTATAAAATGTAATAACCAAACTGCCCATTCTGTCCTATGGAGAACAGGTAGCCTTGCAATAGTGAAAAAAGAAAATGGCTGTAATTCACTATTAGGACATGCCACACACACACACCAGGGCATGTCCTACCTTTTACCTACAATGCATCCTGCCCTTGGGCCTACCATAGGGGTGACTAATATGTATAAAAGGGAAGGTTTTAGGGACTGGCAATTGGGTGCACTTGCCCAGTCAGCATGGTAGTACCAGACTGCACACAGGCTCTGCAATGGCAGACCTGAGACACACTTTGCAAGCTGCTCCGGTGGGTGGCACAATCAGTGCTGCAAGCCCACCAGCAGCTTTGGTTACAAGCCCTGGGCACATGCAGTGCACTGTACTAGGGTCTGACAAGTAAACCAATCAAGCCAATCATGGAGTCACTAATCCATATATCAATTTACTATAGGGAGTACTTGCACTGTGGCACTGAACAGCAGTGGCACAGTGCCCAAATCATCTATAACCAGCAAAAACACATGAGGCAACAGCGAAAAATCGATGGGAGACCGCCAATGGTGCCAGGTCTAACACTGACCAATATATAATCAAGTTAGTATGCCCTATTGGCATGGAGGAAAGTAGTATATTCCCTATTATTCGGATGTATTTCTTTCCGTACGGCTCTCAGACCTACTTCTTCCAACTTAACATGTAAGTCGCTTAGATTGGCATTACATGTTCCCGCTTGGTTGTCAGTTTTTCCTGGTCAGCTTCCAATACTGTATTGAAATCACCCGATAGCAAGACCCCCTCCATAAATTCAGCCTTAATCTACAGAAAATGCCTGAGGGTGCATCCTGATTTACATAGGGGTCGTATACAGGCGCCAGAGTTATCTGGCGGCCCTTCAGACTCACCTTCGCCAAGAGGTCCCTACATGCCTTGTCCCTTTCAGTAACCCTGTCCAAGAAAGAGAAAACTCTTTTGAGGAATATAGCCATCCCCTTGTTCTTAGTGCGATGAGGCATAAACTCCAAACAGGCACATAATATGTTTTGTATCTACAGCCAAGATGCGTCTCCTGAAGGAAGACATGGTATCTCTGGCAGCAGTGCCGCAAATGACTTCCAGATTGATCCCCTCCTCACTGGGGCATGAGGTCCCTTCATGTTCCATGGCTTTATCATACCGCACAAGTCAGTCCAGACCTAGCAGGCTTGTAGGCTGCATATACACAACCAAGATAATCCACCTCCATTGGCTCCCTGACTCCAACCTACACCTTAAGAATCGAGAGACTTCTCACTCCTGCAAGAAAGACAACCACAAAAAAGCTCCCAACCAATAAGCTGGAACACTGGTCTCCTCTCCATTAACCTGGTTGGTGTTGCACAACAAATCCATTCTCCAGGTCAAAGACATGAACTCATGAGGGTCACCAACAGGGTACTCCCCGTGCAGTGAACTGCCCCATCATGACACAAATAGGAGAAGCTGCATTCAATACAAAGGGAAAAAAGAAACAAAAGCCCTCGCTCAGCAGGAAAATATATTACAACAGTGTTATCTTTACAAATATCACTGTAACTTGAAGTAGAGCTTAGACATCCAAAACAAGAAATAGTGCATTAATACGTACAGAGCCATCATATTGCCAGAAAAGGCATAAAGTCCTCTCTGCCCCTCATGATCAATCAGCTCCCAGCAGATTTTGTCCAGGGAACAAGTCAATTTTCCCTAAGTACATTCTCCTCCCTGTCTTCTCTACATCTCTGAGACCTTCATTTCTGCTATTCCATCGAAGATCCGCTGACCCCCCCTGATTCACCCTGTACCGATCTTCTATAAGGTCTACTGACTCCAGGCCTTAAGAAAGGATTATGCCCATTATCTTGACAGGACACGATTTGAAGTTATTTGCATAACAAACCACAATTCAGGAGGGGAATGTCTACAGTCTGTGTTTTTTCTCTGTATGTCATTTCTCTCTTACCTGCTGCAAGGAATGGATTCTGGTAAATGTTGCAAGTGAATTCTTGCTGAGAAACTTTCTTCCAGAGGCTTGAAGGAAGTGAATTTCTTCAACACGTGAAGCTTTGACATTAATAAATCACATTATAGCAGTGCACCGAGAAGTACTTATTACCCCCAGGTCCCTCCGTCCTCGACACCGTCAGTGACAAATGAGATTTACTATCTCAATGACAGACAAAAGAACGAAGGAATGCTGGACCTACCCCTCCCCCTCCCACTGGGAGTACTTAAGGAGTACCGTCCCAGCATTCCTCCTGTTCTTTTTTCTGTCTTACTGACAGTGTGGACGCGGCAGGAGCTGGACGCTCCTGCCTTCTTCTGGACTTACTTGGGGGCTGCTGGTTCTCATTCCAGGTTCCGGCGGACCTCCGTGGATGTCCTCTCCCCCCCTGCCGGGCTTGGGGGGAGTGGCGCGGGCTTCTTCATGTCTCTGGGCCTCGCGGCGGTGTAATACCGCGTTGGCTTTCTCCTTGCCCGATGGCCGCCCCTCCTGGCCTGCCGGGCTTGCTAGGGGGCGCGGCCGAGCTGCTCCGATTGGTTGTGGCTCCTTCCTCTTCCGGGTTTTCGTCTTGCCTGACTTCCGGTTTAGGGCTTTGAGGACGGAAGTCAGGCGCCTCGAGGTTCCCGGCTGGAGGTGGCTCGTTAAAACGAGCTGAGGGGGTGAGTACCGCATAGCGGTTGTTATTTCCTTGTGTTTTGGCGGTGGTTGGTGTGTTGTTGGCGATGGGGAAACATTCCAGAAAGCGTCATCACAGGGAGAGGTCTTCCTCTTCTTCTAGTGCTTCCAGGTCTCCCTCCCCTGCCAGGTCCAGGCGCCGTGATGCTGGTGCTGATGCGCATATTAAGCGCTTGATCAGGGAAACCTTGACGGAGATGGGGGATGTTGGATCCCGTCGCAAGTGCCCTGCTCCTGTTTCTTCGGACTCCAGTGGCGATGAGTCTGCGTGGTTGGGGGATGAAGAGTTGAAAGGGAAATATGTGGACAAGGATGCTATGGCTGGTATTTTGCAGCATGTTAAGGAGAACATGGGGTTCCCTGACGGGGACGCGCCTAGTACCTCTAGGGGCCCTTTGTTGCGACAGTTTCAGAGTGCTGCCACTGTCGATGTGCCTGTCCATCCCTTCATCAAAGATGTTTTGAAACGCGAGTGGGCTGATCCTGATCGCATCCTGATTCCGCGATTCATGGCGAAACTCTATCCTCTGCAGGATATGGCTACTGAACTGCCTGATTCGATTCCTATTGATTCTTTTGTGGCGAGTTTGGTGGGGCGTACTTCCCTTGCTGAGGACGCTGTGCTGAAAGATCCGGTTGACACTGTCACTTCTAAACCCAACTCTTTCTTTCGCCCTACTTCTCGTAGGCAGTTTGTGAGAGGCCAGGGTAGGTTTGCTTCTGGCCGTGGTCGGGACCGTAAGGCTAAGTCCCCTCCTCCTGCCAAGCCACGTTCCTGACTCTTTGGCGGTGGTTCCCGGGTTGTTGGTTGGAGGGCGGCTGCGCTTCTTCCTGGATGCCTGGGTTCAGTCTTGTTCCGACGTCTGGGTGTTGGACGTGATTCGCCAGGGTTATGTTCTGGAGTTTACGGCTACTCCTCCAGACTCGGGTGTTCGGCCAACTCCTTGGCCTTCGAGTCGTGTGAAGCGGTCTCATCTTTCTCTCGGGATTCTGGACCTTCTTCGGAAGGGTGCCATTCAGGAGGTTCCCCCGTTGGAGACGGGGTTGGGTTTCTATTCCCTGGTCTTTCTGGTTCCAAAGAACACGGGGGGTTTCCGCTTGATTTTGGATCTGCGGGTGATGAACAAATGGGTGGCCAAGATTCCTTTCCGCATGGAGACCTTGCAGAGGGTGATTCCGTTGGTGCTGCCAGGTCACTTCATGTGTACCCTCGATCTTCAGGATGCGTATTATCATGTCTCGGTCCATCCTCGGTCCCGCAGGTTTCTGCGGTTTTGTGTTCAGGGGCGTCATTACCAGTTCATGGTATTGCCCTTCGGTCTCCGGTCGGCGCCGCGGGTGTTTACGAAGGTGGTGGCGCCTTTGGTCGCGTGGCTTCATCTCCAAGGGGTGATGGTGTACCCCTATTTAGACGACTGGTTGATCCATGCTCCATCTCGGGTCCTGTTGCTGGAGGCCAGGGAGGTGGTGTGCTCGGCGTTGCGGGCCCATGGGTTTCTGATCAACTTGCCCAAATGTCAGCTGACGCCGTCGCAGGACATGGTTTTCATTGGGGCCCGCTTCCGTTCGGATCTGAACCGTGTGTTCCTCCCCGAGCCTCGGGTTGTGACGTTGGTGTCCCTTGCTCGTCGTTTCCGGGTGGGGGGTGCTTTTCCGGTACGCCTTTGGTTGCGTCTTATGGGTCTGATGGCGGCGACAGTTTTTACGGTGGCCTGGGCACGTTTTCATCTGCGCCCCCTTTGGGTGTACCTCCTGTCTCTCTGGGATCCCCTGTCCCGCGACTTGGATGTTCTTATTCCTGTGTCTCCGGTGGTCCTCCCGGTTCTTCTTTGGTGGTCTGTGAGGGATCATCTGTCTTCGGGTCTGCCCCTGCAGTCTGCTCCTTCTCTGGTCTTGACGTCGGATGCCAGCGCCTTGGGTTGGGGGGCGACCTTGGGGTCTCGTTCCCTTCAGGGTCGTTGGTCCCTCCTGGAGAGCCGCCGGCGTCCAACTGGAGAGAGCTCACGGCGGTGTCCCGAGCTGTGATGGGTTTTCGGGATCTGTTGCTCGGTCGGAACGTGTTGGTGCGGTCCGACAATATGGTAACGGTGGCTTATCTGAATCATCAAGGGGGGATTCGTTCGGCTTCCTTGAATGCGATAGTGGTGCCCCTGTTTTGTTGGGCGGAGGGCCATCTGCTGTCTCTGACGGCGGTTCATCTTCGGGGAGTGGACAACTTTGTGGCGGATGCCCTGAGTCGGTGCTTTCCGGATTCTCTGGAGTTGTCTCTCACCCCGGTTGCGTTTCGGCTTGTGTGCGGGAGGTTTGGGCGTCCCTTTCTGGACCTCTTTGCCTCCCGGCACAATGCTCAGCTCCCTCGGTTCTGCTCCCGGTTTCTGCAGGAGGGTTGCTGGGGGGTGGACGCTCTGTCTCTCCCGTGGCCTTCGCGTCTCCTCTATGCCTTCCCCCCCCTGGCTCTGGTTCCCAGGTTTCTGGCCCGTTTGTGTCAGGTGGATCGGGTGGTGGTGGCGGTCCTGCCGTTTTGGCCTCGGAGGTCTTGGTTTCCGACGGTGCGTCTTTTGGCGGTGCAGGGTCCCTGGTTTCTTCCCCTGTCTCCGTCTCCGCTTCGATCTTCCCCGTGCCTGTCGCTTCTCCGGTTGCGGTTGTCGGTGTGGAAGTTGAGAGGCAGGGTTGGAGACGGCGCGGTTTCCCAGAACATTTAGCGGTGGCTCTTCAGCGTTCCCGGCGGCCTTCTACCCTTAAGGCTTATGATAGGCATTGGGGTAATTTTGATCGTTGGTGTTCGGCGTTGGGGGTCTCCCCTTTGTTCTGTTCCTTGCAGGTTGTCCTTCAATTTTTGTGGGAGGGTTTCGAGAAGGGTTTGGCTGTGTCTACTCTGCGGGCCCAGTGGGCCGCTGTTCGGGCTTTTCGTTCCCCGTGGGGGAATCTTTCGGATATTGAGGACTTGGTTTCTCGTCTTCTCCGCAGTTTTTCTGTTTCTCGGCCTGTTCCTCGTCCTTCTTTTCCCCTGTGGGATTTGCCTTTGGTCCTTCGGGTTTTGATCGGTCCTCCTTTTGAGCCTTTGGATGTGGTGGATTTAAAATTTCTCACTCTCAAGGTGGTTTTCCTGGTGGCTGTCACCTCTGCTCGTCGTCTTGGGGAGTTGGGTGCCTTGATGGCGCGGCCTCCTTTTCTTTCATTCACGGAGGGGGGTGTGGTGCTCCGACTGGATTCTTCTTTTGTGCCGAAGGTTTCTTCGCAGTTTCACAGGTGTCAGGAGTTGGTCTTACCTGCCCTGGGCTCTGTTTTGGATTCTCCTGGGGGTCCCCAGTGGTCTTTGTTGGATGTGTGCAGGGCTTTGCGCATTTATCTGGACCGTACGGCGGTTTTTCGCAAGTCGGACTCCCTTTTTGTCTCCTTTGGTGCGGCTTCGCTTGGGAGTAAGGCTTCTTCTGTGTCCATCGGCCGTTGGCTGAAGCAAGTCATTTCCTTGGCCTACTCTCTGTCTGGTTCTCCTCCTCCTTTGGGGGTTCAGGGTCGTTCTACGAGAGGGGTGGCTGCTTCTTGGGCGGAGGTTCAGGGTGTCCCTCTCTCTGAGATTTGTAGGGCTGCCACGTGGGCCTCTTCCAATACTTTTATCAGGCATTATCGCCTCCTCAATCTGTTGGGGGATGATGGAGGTTTTGCTTTGGGGGTGTTGAGCTCTGTTCGCTCCTAAATGTTTTTTTCTACTTTGTTTCCAATAAATCTCTGGGTTTGTTTGCTATCCTGGTGGTTTATTGTGTTTTCTGGTATGAATGCCGGGGTTTGCTTTGGTATTTCTCATTTGTCACTGACGGTGTCGAGGACGGAGGGACCTGGGGGTAATGTCCTATTACTTACCGGTAATCTTCATTACTCCGGGTCCCGTAGTCCTCGACACCGTCATGACTTCCCTCCCTCCCTCCCTGTCTGCCGGCCTTCATTGGGGCTTGGTATTTCAGGAGGAATGCTGGGACGGTACTCCTTAAGTACTCCCAGTGGGAGGGGGAGGGGTAGGTCCAGCATTCCTTCGTTCTTTTGTCTGTCATTGAGATAGTAAATCTCATTTGTCACTGACGGTGTCGAGGACTACGGGACCCGGAGTAATGAAGATTACCGGTAAGTAATAGGACATTAAATATTACAGTGTTTAAACACGAACCATTAGTGCACTAAGAGACAAGACAGTTGTCATGTAAACACTATAAGTGACCCAGATTATTTTATAGCCTATTAAATCAAGCACAATAGGTTTTTGTACAACTCATATTCTGAACTCACGTACTTTAAAGTGCTTTCATATGCATTAATGAAGAAAGAAAGAGTTTTCCTGAAATAATATAGGTGCCTAAAATAACAATTTGAGTGGGGAAGCTGCAATTTAACTAGGGTTTCTGGTTTCACTTCGTACAAATCACTAGGGGAATGGGTTGTCTTTACTTTTGTCAAGGCTCTGATTTTACCTCTTTGTGCATTTGCTGCAATTTTTATATACCGTCAACTCACCCCGAAGGTATTGGAGCATTTTACATGAGTATTAATTACATTACACAAGGTTACATTAATTATTCTTAGGCAGGGGAAATTAAGTGATTTACCCAGAAACATAGGATGTTGAAACAACGCCGAGAATTGAACCTGCTCAGCAGTTCTGGCCATAACGTCACATCCTGGGTAGAAGGACACAGGCAGACCGAAGGCATTTGAAAGCTTGGCTCGTTATGGGCTCGAGCTTCCAACAAGACCTCAAGCTGAGCCAAAGCCAGGCTTCAGGCTCGAGTTTTCAGTGGATCGCTCACCTCTACAATGCGACTCTTATCTTGTGGCGATATCGGCGAAAGCTGCAGGAAGATGGGTTGGCTAAGATTGCCACCATAGTCTCACCTCCATTATTTGCCTTTTATAGAGTGCTCCTACATGCATGTTGCTTTCTTGACAATATACTGAACATAACAGAAGATGATGATGATGATTTTTTTGTACTTTTGTATTTATCAGTATAACATTTCAAACAGAAATGTGCATAAGAATGCAGTGTTGGTACAAGGCAATGGGAAAAGAATAATTGCCATTTAATCAAGATATTCAGATGAGGTAGGGATTACGTTGTCAAATTTGTGGGCATCATTGGTGTGATGTGTTGCGAGTTAGCAATGTTGGAACCCTTTTGGCTCCTGATGGACTCTGTATGACGTAGGTGTTGGAGCAGAATACAATGAAGGCTGATTTAGATGGTTGAGTTCCAGTCACACAGCAGAATAAAGACATGTAATACTAAGCTGTGTGTGTGGCGTAGTCATTTGAGGGTACTAGGTTGGAGAAAATTCAGTAAATAGCGACAAGAGTGGGAATAACTAACCAAAAGATCGACAGTACTCTCCCAGAGAGTTTGCAATGGTTCAAGCAAACTGCTCGTGCGTGACATCATCGAAGTACGGAAACAATGCTTAATGCATGTGGAGTCAAAGCACAACTCCAGCAGTTGAAGACAAAGAAAGCATTGCAGAATGAAAAATTTCCTAGCTATCGAAACGGAAATTTTCAATTCTACTAAGGACTCGGAGGCGAGGATTATGCTATTCTTTCTCCACTTTATTGAATAGCAGCCATTTAAAGAAACTAGTAAAAATCTACCATTCCCATGAACCATTGGGAATAAGACAGAGTTTTAACAATAGAGTCCATGTATAAAGTGTCCATGTGGATCCACCAATCACAGGGCTCCGGTTACATCGTAGTCCTCTGTTAGCTTCTATTCCCCCTCTTTCTTCGCTCGTGGACAGCCAGTTTAGACGCCTCAGGAATCCTGTTTATTGGAGTCTCCTGCTGGAAGCAAACAACACAATTAGGCAACAGCCTTGGCTAAGGATTAGCCCTGTAGGCGGAAAAAGGCAAGGAAAACTCCAATCAACAGCATATACAACCAAGCTGAGGCGGAATAGGCTAAACAGCTTAGTTACCCTGGTACGAGGGTGGGCAAGTACAAGAAGTTGTAACCTGGGTGGGATAATCCTTGCATCCGAGTCCTTAATAGAATTGAAACTTTCCGTTACGATAGCTAGGAAATTTTTCATTCTATGTCAGGACCGGTGGCCAGGATTATGCTAGTTTAAAGCTTACTTACCACCAAGTGAGCCATATCAATCCCCGGTTTGAAATAAAACCGTTTGAAGGTAGAGTCTGAAGACCAGTCTGCTGCATTCAGAATGTCTTCAAGATGAGCTCCCAGGTTAAACACTTTAGAGGCCATCGCCCCTCTGGTAGAATGGGCGCCGAAGGCCCTAAGATCAATGCCAGCCTCTTGCATCACCCAACACACCCAACGGACTATTGTTGGGGAAGAGACAGCCTTGTGGGGCTTTTTGATGGCAATGAGCAGTTGCCGCTCGCCTGGAGGGCGAAAGTCGTCTGACATCTCCTCATACGTCTTGAGGCAAGATACCACACATAACTTTGGAGAATCCGGGAATGCAGGATAAGAAAGTCTTAGTGCCCGTCTTTCTCCCTCTAAGGATTGTAAATGTAACCCATGTAGGGTAGAAAATTCTACCGGAAACGTTCCGAGCCCGGATGTCCGACACACATCTACACAAGACTAGGCAGAGGCGCAGGGCCAATTTTGCCGAAAGTTCCTTCCGTGAGAGGAATCTATTCAGTTGCCATGACAGAAACAAGTTCAAGACTTGATTAACATCCCAAAGGACAGACTATCTTGGTTCCGGAGGAAGGGAGAGTCCTATGCCTCGTAGCAAACGGCAAACCAGAGGATGTTCCCCAACAGGAGAACCATCCACCATGGTGTGACCTGCTGAAATGGCCGAGCGGAAAGTGTTAACTGTGCGATAAGTTAGGCCTTCCTCCGCTAGGCTAGCCAAGAAATTCAGGACGGAAGTAACATCCGCTGCCACGGGATCGAGACCCCCGTCGCATACACCAACGGTACTACCTTCTCCAGGTGGACTGGTAACGCTTAACGGTACTGTCGGCCCAGGTCTTAAACATGAACGTCTCAGCTGCTCCCGAGAGGCCTGGGACCGCCCATCGTCCCCGGTAATCCACCACGTCATCAGGGCTAGGAAGCCTTGCATGATGAGAGGGTGAGGACTCTTGTCTGGATTGAGGAGAAGGGCTGGGAAGCGGGGGAGAGGGATTGGAGAATCCCAAGAAAGTTCCAGTAGAACCGGAAACCACACTTGCGACCTCCAAATTGGAGTAACTATCACCACGCTCGCCCCTTGTCGGCAAACTTGGGCCGAGACCCTCGTGATCATTGCGAACGGGGGGAAAGCGTACCCCGCCTCGCCAATCCTGTAGGAACGCATCAGTCTTCTCTGCTAGGGGGTCCGGTCTCCAGAAGAAAAAGCGGTAAAGCTCGTGGTCCAGCTGGGAAGCGAATAGGTCCACTGAAAGGGGCCCCAACCACTCTGGAGATCCGCAAACACCCCCGGATGCAGCTTCCAAAGACTCACTGTGAGAAGTTGGCCTGATATATGATGTCACTAGTTCTAGTGTACACCTTGTATCAGTCCAAACAACCCTTATGGTGATTGGTTGTAAAGTCAACCTTATAGACCAGCTATCCTAGTGGTAGCATGGACAAGAGCAGTCTTAGGCTAAGCTCTGTATGGCATGTGAAGCCAGCTGTTATACCATTTGCAACCCCTTGAATACCAAATGAAAGGACACCACAACAGATATATTATAAAAATAGAATGTATTTATTCTAGTCAAAACACCCTCAGCACTCTTTATGAGATTCGAGGTAAGTACAACACAGTCTTATTTAAGCATACATAAGTCACACAGGTAAGTAATACAGTTAGGCCCTAGGGGCCACGCAAACCATATACTAAGTAAGTGGTATAAGAACCACTGTCACGAACACAGGATAGGCCTAGGCCTAGGGAATCGCTGGGGCTACACTATCCTATCAGTTGCTAGGCAGTGGGAGGCCCACGGGATTCAGGTGCAGAGTGGAAACACTCACGTGTAATGCGTTAAAGTCGATAGAAATAGTCGTATTTGGAAATTAAGAGTTTTAGGACACTTCGGAAGGAACTAGGAGTTAGAGACTTGGAAACTAGACACTTGGATAGTCAATACCCTTGTGAGCACCGGAGAACTCAAGTTACCTAGCCCACGGGCTGCGGGTGCATAGGTGTGAACTTGTGTCGGGTTTCGTCGTCGACTCCTATGGATGCCTGAAGAAAGTTGCTGACAGGCAGTCAGTGAAGAGTATCCGGTGGGTTCCAAGGATGGAATCAAGAAGGAGGATACCTGCAAGCAGAAGGGACAGAGTCTAGGTCACCAGCCAGGAGCCGGGAAGGAACCAGGAAGGAACCAGGCAATGTCGTGAAGATGCAGGTGAAGAGGTGAAGCTTGTCGCAGCAGCCACGGGTATCAGGAGGCATCGAGGACGACCAGAACCAGGAGGCGAGCTGTCCCACGAAGGCTCTTGCTGTAGGCAGCGTCGTTGTCGAGTTAGGACCCAACAAGCCTTGGCAAGCGTAACCCACGCAGGATGGAGGACTTGCTTCTGTCGCAGACCAGGAAGGTCTGGGGTGCTTCCCTTTCACAGGGGAGCGGGTGCCAGTCTGGAGGAGCCGGACCAGCAAGGCAAAATTGAAGGTTCGTCGTTACAGAGGTCACTAGCCAACGGGCAGCAACCGGACAACACGTCGAGTACCTCGGGTGCAGAAGGGCCCCACGCAGAACACGTGAAGTGTGGGGAGCTGATCTTCTTTGCAGATGGTGCTCGGGATTGGGGCTTCTCAATTCCCCAAGCACAGCCTCGAGGAAGCCTCAGAAGTCGCGCTAGTCAGTTACTAGCCACTTTTCCCAAGTCGCCGGTCCCACGTCCCTCGTTGCCTCCACGGGTCTCAGCTTTGCTGTAGATGTGGATCTGGTTCAGAGGTGTCTGGAAGTCACAGCGCTGGTCAGTCTCTGCAGTCGTCCCTCGTAGGATCAGTCGCAAAGCAAGCAGCGGTCGCTGGATGGTGCCTGGTTGCCCAGGGTGGTCACTCCTTGGCCACAAGGGAGATTCTTCAGTCTTCTTCCGAAGTAGAATGTCGAAGGTCCAGAGTTTCTGTTCAAGATGCAGGTTCAGGATAATCTAAAGTCCTAGGGACTCAGCTCCCACTCTTATACTAATCTGGGGGGCTGGGTTACCTGCTAGGTCCCTCCTATGGGTGGGACCAGGGAGGGGGGTGGTTACACCCCCTTCCCTTTGTCCAGTTTCGCGCCAGGACTGGGGCTGGAGTGCCCCAGCACCGGTTTGAACTGGACTATGCATGGAACACCTTGTGTGCCCCAGGCATGTCTCATTCCTTCCAGCCCTCCCTGCCCCAATACACTAAAGTCTGTCTGGGGAGGTGCTAGCACCTCCCCAAGCAGGAAACCTATTGTCCAGGCCTCCCTGGCTGGGAGGGCTCCCAGCTGCAGGAGGTCAGACTCGTGTCTGTGGCAGCAGCATCCATTTTGTGATGCTGAGGCTTTGGTCAGAGTTAAACAGCAAAGTAGGATTTTAACATGTCTCTCCCTCTAGAAGGGAGGAATAATATCCTCATCACCAGAAATGGTATGTGGGTATTATTCCAAAGTGTTAGACACCTTACACGACATGTTTCGATAAAGCCAAACCATAGTTACCATAACTGTGTAAGGTTATAAGGTACTTAAGAGTATATGGTAGGCAATATCATAGAACAGCTATAAGGACATGGTTCCGAAAGCTGCAGACAGGCCCAGCTCATGCTAGAGCACCATCTCACATGTTACCAAGCACTCTGCCTCCAGGGTTGTTAAGGCCTGCCATAGGAGTGGCTGATATTTATTTATTTATTTATTTAGCAGTTTTGTATAGCGCGAACAAGACCCTTGCAGGGATCAGAGCGCTTTACAGTACAGAGCTATCAACATAAAAACATATAGATATCGTGAAGTAGGTGAATACAGGAAAGATGAGCAAACACGAATAGCATGTATTTACAAGGGAATATCAAAGAGTCAAGTAAATTTGGCTACAAGAATAGATTTCACTTCTTTTTTGAAAAAAGCTGCGGATGGATTGAGTCTCGTTTCTTGGGGCAAGGCATTCCAAATCCTGGGAGCCATTCCTGAGAAGGAGCGGTAGTATGTTTTCATCTTGGAGAACCGTTGTGGCTTAAGTAGAAGATTGCCGGAGCTCCTAGTGGATCTATTACCACCCGATAGTACCAGTTTCTCCGCTAGGTATCTCGGTGTCTTGTGGTGTAAGGCCTTATGTGTCATACAAGCGATTTTCAGATGAATTCTGGCCTCAAAAGGAAGCCAGTTGAGGGCACGAAGGTCAGGGGAGATGTGGGTGTTTCTTTTGGAGCCAGTGATAAGCCTAGCGGCTGTATTGATTGCAGCTCTTAAAGGAGCGGTCGTTGATCTGGGTAAGCCGCAGAGAGCCGTACTTCCATAATCCACTTTGGGAATTACTAGAGATTGAACTGCCTGTTTAAAGTCGCTGGCCGGTATGAAGGGTTTCAGTTTTCTCAAGGTGTTAATCTGGAAATTAGCTCCTTTGGTTGCAGCGCTGATGTGCTTCTGCATATTTTACTTGTTGTCCAAGGTAATTCCCAGTGATTTAGCTGAGTCAATGAGGATCGGTTGACCACCGAGTGCTGTAATGTGCTTCATCCATTCAAGGATGGTGGTTGTTTGGTTGGGAGGGGCGATTAGGAGAAATTCAGTTTTTAGACTGTTTAGTTTTAGATGATTTTCTGCCAGCCAGATCTGAGTTTTATGGAGTGTTGAATTAAGGGACTTGATGTCATCAAGTGAGTGGATCTTAATGTAGAGTTGTGTGTCGTCCGCATACATGTGATATTGGATGTTAGATGAGTTGAGTAGCTCAGTGAGAGGTTCCATAAACATATTGAAAAGTGTCGGGAGAGGGATGAGCCCTGGGGTACTCCCAGAGTGACCGGGGAGGGGTTGGATAGCGATTGGTTAATCTTGAATCTTTGAGTTCTGTTTTGGAGGAAGGACGTGAACCAATTTAACACAGTACCAGATAGTCCCATCCTGTGTTTTAGGAGGTCTAGAAGATTGTCATGTTTGACTGTGTCGAAGGCTGAGGATAAGTCAAGCAGGATTAGCAAGCATCCCTTGTTTTGATCCAAGATTTGTAGTGCGTCGTCAATTATGTGGGTCATGGCTGATTCTGTGCTGTGCCCTGATCGAAAGCCTGATTGGTATTGATCGAGCAGGTTGAAGTGATCTATGTGATTACTAAGCTGCACGTGGACACATTTTTCTAGCAGTTTGGCAAGGGTTGAGATGTTGGAAATTGGGCGACAGTTATTCAGGTCAGATGGGTCCGCCGATGGTTTTTTTAGGATGGGGGATATCTGACCGACTTTGAGGATGTCTGGGATGATTCCTTGTGAAAGAGAAGTGTTTATGATGCTGGTCCATAGGGGTAATAGCAGTGGAATGAAGGTTTTTAAATGGGTTGCTGGGAGAGGGTCTGTGAAGTGATTGGAAGGGTTCAGTGCTGTGATCATTTTTCAAATAGTTTCTTCATTGTAGAAGCTGAAGTCGGTACAAGAAGCATTGTTCTTGAGTGCGAGCTTTGGAGGGGATGTTAACGAAATGCTAGGTATGGTCGGTGCACCACTCCTTTGTGGGTCAGTATGTGATAATAGGTCATTAAGTAGGACTGTCTTTAAGTTTTCAGTCTTAGTTGAGAAAAAGGATGCAAGATCCTCACAATTGGGCAGTGTTTCAGGGTCAGCTTGGGGGGACTGGGAGACACCCTTGGATTGGGCTTTGATTATTTCGAATAGTCTTTTGGGACGATTCTTGGCTTGGTCTAATTGTTGACGAATGAAGTCAGCTTTCGATCGTCTAATCTTTCTATAGTAGGAGTTTCTTTTACTTCTTAGCAATTTGAGGTGGGCAGCAGATGGAGCGGCTCTCCGTTGTCTTTCAGCTGTTCTTAGAGATCTTCTGTCTTCATTTAGCCTACCATCATACCAGGGGTTTGATCCTTTTGCGGTGACTCTTTTCAGTTGTAATGGGGCTAAGTTGTCTAGTACCTGGTTCATAGAGTGAAAGTAGTGGTTGGTTAGAACATGTACATCCTTTAGACCCTCCAGTGGGGGTGTGAGGGTGTGACTCGCGATTGTGATAGGTACACATGTGTCTATTGTGAGTGTAGATATAGGTATACTATATCTAAGCAAGGGGTGATTACACGACCCTGCCCCAGCTGAGTGATCAGCCAGTTGTGTCTGATTGTAAGGCCAGGCCAGGGGTGGCATAGTACATGCTGCAGCCCCTGGTAGGCCTAGGGTACACCTATGCCCTGGGTACCTAGGGTACACTGTACAGGGTCCAATAAGGTGATCCTTACCAATTGGGTATGTACCTAGGGTACATGGAGTCCATTTTAAAGAGAGAGCAGACAGCCTGAGACCCTGCATGGCAGGATCTCAGGCCAACTAAGTCGGAAAACCAGCTAGACACTAGGCAAAAGGTTGGGGGTAACCATAGTCAGATTTCCACCTTCCTACACAACCCCCCCCCCCCCCAAACAAAAGGAGATAAGGCTGTCCTTGACCAGGTAAGCCTCTATTGCCTAAGTGGCCATATAAGGAAGAACCAGCACTGGCATGGTTACCCCCTGTCTCATGGTCCACTAAGCAATCCCTCACCCTAAAGGTATCAAAGGGTCTCCACCAGAGCGAATCTCTACCTTTGGTGTGTCTTTGCAAAGTAAAAGGCTGGTGTCGAGATGGAGTACTGAAGTGAGTGTCCTCAAAGTGAGGCCTCAGCTTCCTCCAATCATCCTCCACCATGAATGCCTTTCTTTCTTTAACTGAGTTGCATTGTGCTCTCAGGGTCAGCCTCTGGCTACCTAAAGCTGAAGGCTGGGCCCCTTTTGTGGGCTTACTGGAGGGACAGGTCAGGTTTGGGGCCCTAAGGTCCCATGTTTGCCTGTGCCCAACAGAATCCCTCTGGGGGAGGTCCCTAACTACCTGTAAAGGAGATCCCTCAGGAAGGTTTTTAACCATCACCTGGCTAGGGCTACTAGCCAGGCAATCCTCATTCTTTTGATGGGGGGGTTCTTGTGGACAGGGGCCCTCTTGGGGTCCACTGGCCTCCCTGACCTCTGCAGCCCTGGGCTGACTGAGGCAGGGTAGAGAGAGGCAGGCTACCTGCACCAGACTGGGTCCCACCTTGGAAGGGTCCACTGACATCAGAGGCTCTGCCAGGCCAGGCCTGGCTACCTCTGGGGCAGTTCCTTCACAAGGGGTGAGGTCAGATCCCTGAGGAGGCTGACCTTTTCCTAATGTCTGGGGAGAGGGAGACTTTTCTTCCTCCCCACTACTCTCTGTTTGTGTGGAGTGATCCATAGTTTCAGGCTTCACTACACCTATGTCAGTCTGAGTATGGGCGGAGACCATTACAGCCCTGCCAACCCTTCCAGGGAGGCACTCAGTTTGGGTTTGAGCTGTGACTGTCACAGCTCTGCCAATCTCTACAGGGAAGACTGTCTTAGCCTGGGCTGTGGCTACCACTGCCCTTCCAACCTTTTCAGGGAGGAAATCTACTTGGACAGGGGTTGTGGCTGGCACAGCCCCACTACCCTTTGGTGAAAGACCTACCATTTTAGAATGGGTGTCTTGTTCAACTCCAGCCCAAGCTGAGAGCTCCAAGTCATTCCCCAGTCTACAGGCAAGGTTGGGGACACTACCACCCTCTTAGGGCCAGTGACACCTCCCCAGCTGAGACATACCTCTGCCATGGGATGACTGTTCTGTTTGCCATCAATGTTAGTTACCTGGTATGAGAAACCAGGCAAAAGCTGCTCAGAGGGAACTAGTCTGTGAGTTACCATAGTGATGCTAGCTCCAGTGTATCTGTAGGCCTCAGCTTTTCTACCATTGGTGTAGGGTTCCTGTCTGTACCTATCCAAAGTGTTGGGACAGGCAGTGAAGTTGGCAAACCCCATGCCACCATCACAGACAAGAGTAGCTGCGGCAGGGGACTTGGCTAAGCCAGGGTCCACCTGTGTTCTCCAAGAAAACCCAACCAAATTTTTGGGGTCACTCCCACCACCTGGGGGATTACTGCTGACAGTAATAGGTGGTGTTACAGGAGTAATTGGAGGAACAGTTTTGTTTTTAGCCTTTGGGCAACTGCTGTCAGTTTTCCAATGCCCAGGAACTTTACATTCATGGCAGTAAGGCTTTTTAACTGTGGTAGAGGAGGGAGCTTGAGACCCACCACCCTGTGTGGAGTTTTGGGGCCCTGAGGAAGATTTCTCTTTTGTTTTATCCCCACCCTTTTCTTGGGGCTTGGTGGTATCTTTCTTTTGGTCACCACCCTGATTTTTAGGCCTAATCCTGGTCCTGACCCATTTATCTGCCCTCTTTCCCAATTCTTGGGGAGAGGTCAAATCTGAGTCTACCAGGTGTTGATGGAGAAGCTGGTTTTGACAATTATTAAGGATCTGCTCCCTCATAATCAAGTTGTACAATCCTGTATAGTCCTGCACCTTGCTGCCATTTAACCAACCTTCCAAAGCCTTAGTGGCACAATCCACAAAATCAGACCAGTCCTGTGTCTGTGTCTTCTGGGTGTCTCTGAACAACAACCTATATTGCTCAGTGGTTAAGCCAAACCCATCTATCAGAGCACTCTTCACGACTTTGTAATTGTCTGCATCCTCATCACTAACTGTGAGGAGCTTGTCTCTACCTTTGTCAGAAAAGGAGAGCCACAAGATAGCTGCCCACTGACTCTGGGGTACCTGCTGTACTTTGCAGGCCCTCTCCAAAGCAGTCATCCACTTGTGGATGTCAACCCCATTTTGATATGGGGGGACTATCTTGCTTAGGTTTCTATGGTCATAAGACCTATCCCTATCTTTAGGAATGTTGCTGCCACCAGTGGGTTCTAACCCACTTAACTTTTGCTCTCTGGCCAGAGCAAGCTTCTCCTTGGCAAGGGCAAGTTCTTCCCTTTCAATCCTCAGATTGGCTTCCCTCATTCTGGCCTGATGCTCTTTTCTCTCTGGAGAAGTCATTCCCCTGTGAGAAGAGGCATTGGAGCTATTAGAGACATGGGAGGGGATAGATTCCCTTGAAGGGGATCTTCCTCTCCTGCTTCTCTGGTTAAGTCCACTTGAGGGTCTGAATGGGAGGACCCCAGTCAGACTCCCATGTAGGCTTAAGTTAGCCTGGCTAAGTCTCCCAACTTGGACCTGGCTGTCTACCTCATCTTCTGAAGTCCCTTATGACTCATCTGTAGAGGGTAGACCCTCACCTGTACCTAGGGTACTATCCTGGGAGGCTTTCTGAGCATCATACTCTTCTAAGATCTCCACTAGTTGGATGAGAGTAGGGTTTGAACCCTGTTTTAACTTTCTGGAGGTACGCTATTGTCTCATCTTCTGAAAAGTTAGGGTATCATATCTAGAGGTTATCCTTTTAGGATCTACCCCTCCTGAGAGAGAATCAACTTGATCTCCTCTCAGAGACATGATCTAGTGAGGGTGTGGTGTGTGCACCTACCTACACTCGTTGTATCTACTAAACCTCTCTAGTAGTTGTAGTCAGGGTGTGCTAGGCCCTTCAACCTACAACAACTAAGTCCAGTAGGACTTAAGTATTATAATCTATGTTATATGTACCTAACAATATCTGTGTGATCTTTCAATTTAGTATCTCAAGATTACAATGGTATTAACAACAGCAAGCTCAGATCCCAACCGCTGCTAACCAATGTGAGAAGTTGGCCTGAAATATGATGACACTAGTTCTAGTGTACACCTTGTATCAGTCCAAACAACCCTTATGGTGATTGGTTGTAAAGTCAACCTTATAGACCAGCTATCCTAGTGGTAGCATGGACAAGAGCAGTCTTAGGCTAAACTCTGTATGGCATGTGAAGCCAGCTGTTATACCACTTGTAATCCCTTGAATACCAAATGAAAGGACACCACAACAGATATATAAAAATAGAAAGTATTTATTCTAGTCAAAATACACTCAGCACTCTTTATGAGACTCGAGGTAAGTACAACACAGTCTTATTTAAGCATACATTAAGTCACACAGGTAAGTAATACAGTTAGGCCCTAGGGGCCACGCAAACCATATACTAAGTAAGTGGTATAAGAACCACTGTCACGAACACAGGATAGGCCTAGGCCTAGGGAATCGCTGGGGCTACACTATACTACCAAAGGTTAGGAAGTGGGAGGCCCACGGGATTCAGGTGCAGAGTGGAAACACTCACGCGTAATGCGTAAAAGTCAATAGAAATAGTAGTTATTAGAAATTAACAGTTTTAGGACACTTCTGGAATAGCTAGGAGTTCGAGACTTGGAAACTAGACCCTAGGATAGTCACTACCCTTGTGAACACCGGAGTACTCAAGTTACCTAGCCCACGGGCTGCGGGTGCATAGGTGGGAACTTGCGTCGGGTTTCGTCGTTGACTCCTATGGATGCCTGAAGGAAAGTTGCTGACAGGCAGTCAGTGAAGAGTGTCCGGTGGATCCCAAGGATGGAATCAAGAAGGAAGGATACCTGCAAGCAGAAGGGACAGAGTCTAGGTCACCAGCCAGGAGCCGGGAAGGAACCAGGAAGGAACCAGGCGATGTCATGCAGATGCAGGTGAAGAGGTGAAGCTTGTCGCAGCAGCCACGGGTACCAGGAGACGTCGAGGATGACCAGGACCAGGAGGCGAGCTGTCCCACGAAGGCTCTTGCTGTCGGCGTCGTCGTTGTCGAGTTAGGACCCAACAAGCCTTGGCAAGTGTAACCCACGCAGGATGGAGGACTTGCTTCTGTCGCAGACCAGGAAGGTCTGGGGTGCTTCCCTTTCACAGGGGAGCGGGTGCCAGTCTGGAGGAGCCGGACCAGCAAGGCAAAATTGAAGGTTCGTCGTTACAGAGGTCACTAGCCAACGGGCCAGCAACCGGACAACACGTCGAGCAACTCAGGTGCAGAAGGGCCCCACGCAGAACACGTGAGGTGTGGGGAGCTGATCTTCTTTGCAGATGGTGCTCGGGATTGGGGCTTCTCAATTCCCCAAGCACAGCCTCGAGGAAGCCTCAGAAGTCGCGCTAGTCAGTTACTAGCCACTTTTCCCAAGTCGCCGGTCCCACGTCCCTCGTCGCCTCCACGGGTCTCAGCTTTGCTGTAGATGTGGATCTGGTTCAGAGGTGTCTGGAAGTCACGGCGCTGGTCAGTCTCTGCAGTCGTCCCTCGTAGGATCGGTCGCAAAGCAAGCAGTGGTCGCTGGACGGTGCCTGGTTGCCCAGGGTGGTCACTCCTTGGCCACAAGGGAGATTCTTCAGTCTTCTTCCGTAGTAGAATGTCGAAGGTCCAGAGTTTCTGTTCAAGATGCAGGTTCAGGATAATCTAATTCTGCAGGGCTCAGCTACCTTCTAATATACTAGGCTAGTGGGCTGGGCTACCTGCAAGGTCCCTCCTATGGATGGGACAAGGAAGGGGGGTGGCTACACCCCTTTTCCTTTGTCCAGTTTCGCGTCAGAGCTGGGGCTGGAGTGCCCAGCACCGGTTTGAACAGGACTATGCATGGAGCACCTTGTGTGCCCCAGGCATGTCTCATTCCTTTCAGCCCTCCCTGCCCCAATACACTAAAGTCTGTCTGGGGAGCTGCTAGCACCTCCCCAAGCAGGAAACCTATTGTCCAGGCCTCCCTGACTGGGAGGGCTCCCAGCTGCAGGAGGTCAGACTCGTGTCTGTGGCAGCAGCATCTATTTTGTGATGCTGAGGCTTTGGTCAGAGTTAAACAGCAAAGTAGGATTTTAACATGTCTCTCCCTCTAGAAGGGAGGAATAATATCCTCATCACCAGAAATGGTATGGGGGTATTATTCCAAAGTGTTAGACACCTTACACGACATGTTTTGATAAAGCCAAACCATAGTTACCATAACCGTTTAAGATTACAAGGCACTTTAAGAGTATATGGTAGGCTATATCATAGAACAGCTATAAGGACATGGTTCCGAAAGCTGCAGACAGGCTCAGCTCATGCTAGAGCACCATCTCACATGTTACCAAGCACTCTGCCTCCAGGATTGTTAAGGCCTGCCATAGGAGTGGCTCACAGGTACACATGTGTCTATTTTAAGGGTAGATATAGGTATACTATATCTAAGCAAGGGGTGATTACACGACCTTGCCCCAGCTGAGTGATCAGCCAGTTGTGTCTGATCGGAAGGCCAGGCCAGGGGTGGCATAATACATGCTGCAGCCCCTGGGAGGCCTAGGGTACACCTATGCCCTGGGTACCTAGGGTACACTGTACAGGGTCCAATAAGGTGATCCTTACCAATTGGGTATGTACCTAGGGTACATGGAGTCCGTTTTAAAGAGAGAGCAGATAGCCTGAGACCCTGAATGGCAGGATCTCAGGCCAACTAAGGTGAAAAACCAGCTAGACACTAGGCAAAAAGTTGGGAGTAACCATAGTCAGATATCCACCTTCCTACAGAGAGTTATCCCTTTCTCTAACTGTATGGACAACAAAAAGGTCTGGTGGAAGCTGACCTCGAATGTCATGGGGGTCAGAAGGGGAAGCTTTATATTTTTTGTCTGAATGGGGGGTTAACACCCATGCATGAATAGGGTCCTGGAAAATATCCCCAGTGTTAGAACTTAACTTTTAGCATAGAGAGGTATTGTGTAGTGCGTTGTGTGGAGGAGTGTGTCTCAAATACAAAATCCTCCTCTATAGGATACAAATGGAGTGTAAGTGGCGCAATCATCTGGAGAATATGGACAAGCTGGGTACAGATCAGGGTCGGCGTCTGCTGGAGGCTCAACATCGTAAGTGTCCCAGCACTAGTTGGGGTGATATGAGGGTTGGGTCTTCAACCTCTAATTCCTCATGGAATGGAAGTGGTGATGACCCCTGTGGTGTGTATGAAAGGGGATCTTCATGTAAGGAGTAAGGAAAAGGTTGTTCCTGCATGGGCTGGCCTGGTGATGGAGGTGCAGGCAAGGGGCTGGTGGCCTTATCTGCTTTCTTCCTTGCTTTAGGAACTGGGGCTTCATCCAGTGCTTCTTGGAAAGAAAGCAGTCTTTTTGGAGGATTTGTGGCAGCTTTAGGCATTTGACCAATAAACGTTCCCGTCCGGGATGAATTGCTAAATGTCATTGACGGGTATCGATTTCTTCTTGGAGCCGATGTAGGAGTGGCTCAACAGTTTAGGTGCCAACTGTGTTAGCGGCTATCTTTGGTGCCGAAGGCTTCGGTACCTATGTTGGTTTTTATGGCAATGGAACTAGTCCCGATGCATGTTTCGATTCCGGCAATTTTGGTGCTGACAATTTGCTTGGTCGAGCCAAATGGTTTGGCTGGATTTTTCGGCATCGGGGCTGGGCATTACATCCAAAGCGGACGGTCAGTGCCTACCTCTGTCTGAAGGCCATGGTGGCCTGCTGGAGTGTTTTTTATATTCTTGGGCCTTTGGCCTGCTCAGTTTGGGAGCTGTATCAAGGAGGGCAAGGTCGTGTACTAATGACCGTCTGTGCAGATAGTACGTCCTCGATTTCCAGGTTGGGTTGCGGCTGTACTCTGGTGAAAACACCTCTTCGTTGGCTTCAGACACCTCGGTATGGTGTTCCAGATCCTCTTCCATGCCTAGAGGTCAACCAGATCTTCGCCGCCCCTTCAGGACATCTCAACGCGTCAAGCCCGACCATCACAGAGGATCATTTTAGATTGAAAGGAGCGAAAGGCATCACACACCGAGCTTGTTGTACTTGGGTGGGGGGGGGAGACAAAAATTACAGACCATATGAAGTCCAGTCCATGGGTATTTGGAATGGCATGGAGGACAAAATTGAATGGGCGTTTGTTTCATTACCCTCACGCCATTGCATGGAACGAATGGAAAACCTGAGAAACAAAGTGCCGAAGGACGAGGCCCACGTGGGGCGAGACCGATTCGGGAATCATCCAACTGAGAATAATTCTTCGAGCTCAATATGAAAAACAAGAAATGGATATGCGTTTGAACAACAATACCGACAATAAAGAGTACCATGGAATCGAAAGTGGGTAGCAATGGCTGTCTTGAACTGGAGCAGAAAGCACATGTCCAAACCCAACGGCGGAGGGGAAACAATCTAACAATAGAGTCGATGCCCATACACATTAGCAGCAAAAGGAGGAGTCACACAACCTTGTGACACAAAAGACTTCTTCAAAGAAAAACAAATTGTACACATCCAGGCCCAACACTAGATGGCAGAGGTATGTGCAGCATGTCTATCAACAGCCACACATGCCTCAAACATCTTTGCACGTATCTCAAATTATGACACGACTGTGGGAGAGTTGTCAGTCATTAACTATATGTTATTGAGAGGCAGTAGATTAGTTCCCCAGCAAGGAATAAGAAAATATTTGATGAGTCTTGCTCATGAGGGTTACCAAGGTATAATTAAGCCAAAGAAAACTTTAGAGTGATTTATTGGTGGCCAGGAATGGATTTCCTAAGTAGAAAGTCTGATCAGATGTTGTTATGATTGAAGGCTAAGTGACAGATCTCAGAAAACCAGCACACCACCCATGGTGTCATGACATTTCCACTGAAGTTTGGAATGAATTTGCATCAGACATTGTTGGGCCCTTGAACTGTAGCAATTCCTCAGAATATTTATTAGTATTGATGGACATGTTGTTCAGATTGCCGTAGGAGAAAATAGGAAGTGATGTCACAGCCTCTTTGGTTTTTAAATTTTTATTGGATGTTTTTTCAAGAGAAGGGAGTTATAAGAACAAATGTTACATACCTGTAAACTGTGGTTCTGCAGTATTGGTGTCTTTCATAGATTCACATGCTTGAATATTCCCCGTCGTCGAAGTGGGAGTCCCACGGTACATAAAAAGCAATAAGCCTCATGTATATAGATACATCATAAATATATATATAAGAATAAAATACATATATAAATAAACATTATATATTTTAAAGTAACATACCAAGTAAAAAATACCATAGGATAACATTGACACATAGGAAAGCATTGAAAAAGGAATCACTTTACTGACATATCCATGTTGTGTTTATAGTCCAAACTGCAGCCAAGCAGGCGCAAGCACCCTCTAGAACCTTCTCCTCAGAGGCTCAGGCCCTCAGATTTCCGTAGCACAAGAGTGACAAAAGAGTCTAATGAGAAGAAGAGAGCCTCTGAGGGGAGGAGGGTGGGTCGCATGTGAATCTATGAAAGACACCAATACTGGAGAACCACAGTTTACAAGTAAGTAACATTTGTTCTTCTCCAGTATTGGGGTGTCTTTTATAGATTCACATGCTTGAATAGACTAGTGAGCAGTACTCTGCAGCCTGAAAAGGCAGTATCAAAGTTGCATGAAATACAAAGACATTGCATGATAGAATCAGAAAACTGATAACAACCCAAGGAGGAGGGAAGCAACAGAGGCTCACCTTATTTGAAGAGATTGCGAAGAACTGCTTGACCCACTGCTGTATCGGCTTTGTTGATTGCATCCAGGCAGTAGTGCCTCGTGAAAGTGTGCCTGCTGGACCACGTAGCTGCCCGGCAGATCTGATGAATGGGCACACCAGCGAATAAGTCAGTGGAGGAGGACATCGCCCTTGTAGAATGCGCCCTCACTCCGGAAGGAAGAGGCTTGCTAGCCGTCTGATGGCAGAAAGATATCGCGGAAGAAATCCAACGTGCAATTGTTGGTTTGGTAACAGAATGTCCCTTACAGGTTCGCCCATAGGAAACGAACAGTTGGTCAGATTTGCGAAAGGGTGCCCTTCTGCTGATATAAAATTGAGGCACCTCTTTACGTCCAAAGAATGTAGACTCTGTTCCGCTGGAGATTGCGGATGAGGAAAAAAGATTTTCAAATCACAGGTTCATAAAGATGAAAGTCGGACGGCACCTTGGGCATGAAGTCTGGGTTAGTTCGAAGGATAACACAGTCCGATTTAAATTGGAGAAAAGGAGGCTGGATTGTGAAGGCGTGAATGTCACTTACTCGACGAGAGGAAGTCAGAGCAAGCAGGAGGTCAAGAATTTGAAATCTGCTGAATGGATTGGCTCAAAGGGAGCCTTCATAAGTTGCGCCAATACGATGTTAAGGCGCCATGTGGGCGGGGGACGCCGAATGGGTGGGAACATCCGGAACAATCCTTTAAAGAATTGCTGAATCACTCTGGATGAATAGAGCGAGGAAGAGCCGTCCTGGCGAAAACGAGAAATTGCTGCCAAAAAGACTTTTAGAGTGGAATGAGACAGTCCTGACTGTGCCAACTGCAAAAAGAAAGGCAGAATCTGTGCCGGAGATGCGTGCACTGGGTGGATGTTAACAGACGAACACCAATGACAGAAGCGTTTCCACTTTAGTTTGTAGGTCTTCACCGTAGAAGGCGCCCACACCCTGGCAAGAACCTCTCTGCAGGCAGGCGAAATATTCAAGTGAGCAAATTCAAGGTGCTCAGGTTCCAGGCCGACAATTTGAGCGAACTGGGATTCGGATGGCAGATCCGACCGTTGTTCATTGTCAGAAGGTCCGGCCGGGGGCGAAGAAGGATGGGCTCGCATTGTGAGAGGAGCAGTAACTCCGAGAACCATGCCTGCCGAGGCCACCGGGGAGCAATCAGGAGAATGCGACATGGTTGTCTCCGCATTTAACACAACACTAGAGGTACCAGAGGGATTGCCGGAAAAGCGTAGGCAAATATCTTGCACCAGTCCATCGAAAGGGTATTCCCGCACGACCCGCTGTGGGGAAGCATATTTGCGTAAGACTGGCATTTGCTGTTCTGTGGAGTTGCAAAGAGATCCAGGCCCGAATGACCCCAGAGGCTGAAGACAAAGTCCAGAGTCGGCTGATGCAACTCCCACTCGTGGGTCGATGACGCTGACTGGCTGAGAGAATCCGCCAGAATGTTGGAAATGCCTGGTAGGTGGACCGCTGTGAGCGTGATCTGATGGACTATGGCCCAATCCCAGATATTCTGAGCCAGCTGGGAAAGCAGCGGAGATCTGGTACCGCCCTGCTTGTTTAGATAGTGCATGCTGGTGGTGTTGTACGTTTGAATGAGCACTGATTCCCCTTGAAGCAGAAGTCGGAACGATTTGAGTGCAAGGAAGATCGCCATCAGTTCTAGCCTGTTGATGTGCCAAGTACTTTGGGACAGGTTCCATTTGCCTTTGATGGACAAGCCTTGAAGGTGACCGCCCCACCCTTCCAGGGAGGCATCCGTGGTAAGGACGAGTTCTGGAGCCCTTGCCAAGAAAGAAGTGCCGGCTGCGATGTTGCGTCCACCAGCGCAGAGCTTGTGCCATGCGAGCGGTTACGAAGATCCGGTCGCTGAATGAACCGGAGACCTGACGCCACTGCTTGTCCAGTTCCTCCTGAATTGGACGACTCTTCAGTCTGCAATGCGGGATCAAAGAAATGCAGGAGGACGCCATCCCCAGAAAGGACTTCAAGATGCGGACTGAAACGGACCGTTTTGATCTGATGTGAGCTGCGAGCTGCAGGATCCGTTTCTGCCGGTCGTTGGAAACAAAAGCCATGGCCTTGGGGGTATTGAGAGTAGCGCCTAGGAAAGTTCTGAGAAGAGCTGGCGTGAACTGAGATTTTTGTATGTTGACCGACAGACCCAGAGAGTGGAACAGAGTCCGACAAAACTGAATGTCTAAGGATGCCTGATGGTAAGACTGAGACTTGATGAGACAATCGTCCAAATATGAGAAGATTTGAAGGCCTCACAATCGTAGATAGGCCACCACCGGGGCGAGGACCTTCGTAAAGACCCTGGGGGCGGAGAGCAGCCCAAAGGGCAGGACTCTGAATTGAAAGTCTCTCTGACCTACACGGAAGCGCAGGTATTTCTTGTGGCGTGGTAGAATCGGCACATGGAAAAAGGCATCCTGAAGATCGATGGTCGACATGAAGTAGTCGTGAGAGAGGAGTTGAAGAATTTCCCTTAGTGTAAGCATGCGGAAAGTCTGATCCTTTAGAAACTTGTTCAGAGCCCTCAGGTCGAGAATAGGGTGCCACTCTCCAGACTACTTTAGCACGAGGAAAAAACGGGAATAGAAGCCCAGCCCCTTCTGAGTCTTTGGAACCACTTTGATGGCCCCTTTTTTGAGCATGAGTTTGATCTGTTGGAAAAGCTCCTTGAGATGAGCAGGAGGAGGACCTGTTCGGGGGGTGTTCTGAGGGAATTTGACGAATTCTAGAGCATGGCCTTTTGAAACAATGTCCAACACCCAACAGTCTGAGGTTATTAGTGACCAATTTGAAAAGAATTTTGAGATTCGTCCTCCAACTCGGAAAGGGGGGCCCTTGAGAGGAGGGGGGTGTAAGCAAAGAAAGTCATTGTTTTTTGGAGGTGTTTCCTCGATAGTTAGACTTTCCCCTGCAGGACTTGTTAGTCTGTTGTCGATAAGACTGTGGGCTCTGGGAGGAAAAACACTGATGTCCTTGATTGTATGAGCAGTATTGTGTTGATCCGCCACGAAACGAGGAGGTGGTGCTGCGTCCGTGAGCACCCCGAAAAGGCTGTCTTTTAAACTGCAGCGTGCCAAGGGAACGAGCTGTTTCTGTGTCCTTCTTTATTGTTTGGAGCGCCTCATCCACGTGCTGGCCGAACAACGACTCCCCATCAAAGGGCATGTCAAGGATCTTCGCCTGGACTTCCTGGTGAAAAGAAGTAGAGCGAAGCCAACCCTGCCTCCTTAGAACAGCTGCCCCAGCTAGCTGGCGAAAACCAGTGGAGGCGATATCCACAGAGCAATCGATTATCTCTGAAGATGCTCTTTCTCCCTCCTGAAGAATTTTGAGAGCGTCCGCTCTAGATGGTTCTGGGATGAGGTTGATGAAAGCCGCCATATCAGACCACATTTGGCGGTCGTAGCGACCCAAGATGGCCAGGGAATTCGCTGGCCTGACCGTTGTCGAGGCCATGGTTGAAAACTTTTTCCCAATGACATCCAAGCGACGTCCATCACGGTTGTAGGAGAGTAGGGTCTGCTTTCTATGTTCACCCCCACTTTTTGCTTTTGCTTTACTGGTTTTCGACTTAGATGTGGCTGTGGGCCTGCTAATCAGACCCACAGCCCTGCTGTTCTCTCTGTAAATTAATACTATGTACTTTAGGTGCATAATCCAATTGGTAGGGACCACCTTATTAGACCCTGTAGAGTGTACCCTAGGTACCTAGGGCATAGGGGTACTCTAGGCCTACCAGGGGCTGCAGCATGTATTATGCCACCCCTGGCCTGGCCTTCCATTATGCCACAACTGGCTGATCACTCAGCTGGGGCAAGGTCGTGTAATCACCCCTTGCTTTGTTGTAAATATTTAAATTACCTGTACTATTTTTTATGCGGTAAAGTCTAGTAAGAATAACTCAGTCAAAATAAGAGGCAGAATCCGTGGTATTAGAGGTTCTGAAAAGGGCTTTTATTCCTTACAAAGGAATTATGGTTCGAACCAAGCAATCTTATTCCATCACCACGAAGGTTCAGGAAGGGATAGGCAATACATTATTGACAAGTAACAATATATATATGAAAAGCATTGCATTAAGACAGATGCAGGAGGCGTAACAGCTGATAATACAGATAAGAATACACATACGTAATGAAAATGGGCGTAATAACAGGCGTATACTAGAAACGTCATTTAAAATGATGTCACAAGTGGGTGGATCCATAAGAGAATCCTGCAGTGTCAGCAGAAATGTTTGGCAGAGATGCGCGCGCAGCCGCATGACGTGTGATTGACGTGCAACTAGAGGGTGAAGGGGAATTGACATTTAGCTCTACATGTGGAGACAGAAGTCTGGGGGGTCAGGTCAACCTAATCCCAAATCGTATCTAATATCTTTGTTTAAGGAACTGTTTTATCCAAAAGGAAAGGTCTCTCGGACGGAATCTATTCTATACTGACTGTTAGTGCATGTACAAGCGTCTATGTGTCTACATGAGATGCGAGGGGGCAGGAATCTTCCATGGTAACAGAGGCTATGAATTACTTGCATAAAGACAGCGAGGCCGGGCCCTTTGCTCGGTAGCTGGAAGGATGTTTACCTAAAACTACTAGACAGGAATGCATTGGATGAGGAGCGGAGCAGATAACTTGAAGGCTGAATACAGTTTTTGGCAGGCAACAGGCCGCGTCAGGCACCGTTGGCCGCGCAGGGAGTAGGACAAAGTTCATGGATACGGATGCAGGTCCAAGCTGGAGCATTTCAGAGGCAGAAGCAGGAAAAGGCTTGATGGCAGAATTCAGGGCCTGCTCGCCTGAACTGTAAAACGTGAAAAGTGAAACATATAAAGTCGGTGGCCAATCATACTTAGGAATGAAGTATTCGACCCATTCATGGCGGATCTGAAAGAGGACATGTTGACGTTGGACGCACATGTATTTGCGTCTTCATAGCTGGAACTGGAGGGAACATACATGTACTTGTAGCATGTACATGGAGCCGTTGGGGTCTAAGATAGGGGACACAATTGACCATAAAAATTCATATTTCCTCATTCCCTCCTTGTCCCCTACGGACCCTTATGAAATATCCATCTTCATCAATCCATCAATCTGTTCATATAGCATCATTTGTTCTTCTTTCTTCTTCCGGGATCTTGAATGAAAATTCGAAGGCGGGATACACGATGTGGCACACAGACCACAAATCGCTGGCCCACATTGTAGACACAAGCAGCAACTGAATAGAATGAGAAAGCCAATACCTAGGAAGGATAGGATCCTCCATCCCCAGGCTGACAACACGCTCCAGAACCAACCGGACCAAGTCCAGGTGCCTGGATTCTGGTGTATCTGGCTTACGATCTTATGAAGTCGAGTTATGGCTTTATATACTGACGGCGCGTTTTCTGGTATGAAAACACAGCAACTTGATCCGATGACCCTACAAGCTCCGCCCCTATCGGCCAGGATGACGTCAAGGACAAGACGATTTTGAAGAACAACAATCCGCATCGCAGACTGCTCCTCTGTTAAGTTGCCTAAGGCGGAAGTAGTTTCATTCACTACTGCTTCAAGGGTTCTAGTTAATCTACGTATCAACTTACTATTAGTGACTGTACCTATGTAGGGAAAGAAACCTTTATTGAAATCTGTGTATTGCTCCCATGCTGTTTCGGTGTAGTCGACAATCGGGAGATCTCTCTGCTGTCTATTGTGTACTAAATGGGTATTCCTATGGTAATCAGGCGGGGCTAGGAAAACAGGTGGCAGAAGGAATGCAATGTAACAGGTACCATCCCAATCTAGGGGTAGGCGTATGTATGCGGTGTGACCACAGATGAAGTAGGAGTGACGAGAAGCTTTAAATGTAGATTTGCCTTTATCACTGAATTCTATTACAGTGGTACATTTACTATGGCCCATGTGTATTGAACCATTCTTTCTTACACATAATTCGCCTCTAACTGGAAATACTGACATAGCGGGCAAGATTGGTGTAGCTTCGGATTCAATATTCAGGATCATGAGATTAAGTGTAAAGTTACCTAATCCATATACTTCATTTTCTAGATCAGTTTCTGTTCTTTTGGGAAGTCCCTCCTTGTTAGGGTAGCAGATTTTAAGTAAAACTAGGTTCAGGTTTCCCCAAACCCAGTTGTCTTGATAAACTACTGAATTTGAATCTAGGGAATTAATCAAACTAAACCATGCTCCACAGGAGCCATTGTGTGTGAATGGATACGGAAAGAGGGGCAGAACTCCCTTGTATTTCTGATAGGGAGGGAGTCGGCCACATATCCAACAATTTGTAGCATTGCTGGTCTGATGAGAATGATGTAACATACTAATGAATGTGTTGTTGCGCAGCGCAAATCTATAGGACAACTCATGCGGGGGTAATTCGCTAAAAGAATGTTCGGCAGTAGCATTGAAAGCACGCTTGGAAATAGGGTAATACATGTGTAATAATATACTGGTAATAATAATCAGAAGACTTAGAAAAAACATAATTAACAATGTCACTATGCAGTGACTACGAAGTGATTTACAGTACGCATGTTTCTTGAGCTGTTTCTGTCTATTTCTTTCTCTATTTCGGTCTAGAGGATACATGTCAGAGACAAATTCAACCGATTCACCTTGGAGAGGACTTAAACAATCAAATTGTCTGACTTGCTAGACCTTAGTTTCAGTTTATAGTTTTCTTTTTCTGGTTTGTCAACCAGGGGGAGTTTTGAGTCAGTCTGTGAGGAAATGCAGGGCTGAAAATTCAAGTCGGATGATAGTCCATGAAATTTCTTGATATGGCTCGAGTGCAACCACCCTTTACGTCCCTCGATCTTCACGGCTGTCCTTGTGGTCAATAAGACGAGTTTAGGCGACTGCCAGCGAGGCTCCAGCGGGTTCCTTCTGTCGAAGTTCCTTACAAGTACAAGATCTCCCGGAACCACGTCATGGGGCTTCACCTCAGTGTTATCGGGAAAAGCTGCAGCTACCTGTGAACGACAAGATTGTAGTGCAGACATCAAGGAAGCCAGGTAATCTGTCAGCATATTACAATCAACATCAGTTATTTTACGGGGTATAGGCGTCCCCCACATATTTGGTGGTCTACCGAAGATCACCTCATACGGGGATAGCCCTGTTCGAGAGTGTGCTACCATTCTCATGTAAAAGAGCGCAACTGGTAAAGCTACTATCCAGTCAACACCTTTTTCTCTACATACTTTGGACAGTCTAATTTTCAAAGTTTGATTATGCCGCTCCACGAGACCTGCTGCCTCGGGATGTCGGACACAGTGGAATTTCCATTGATAGCCTAACAGAAGTGAAACATGTTTCATTAGCTCGGATGAGAACGGTTGGCCATTATCTGAGTACACGACACGGGGCAAACCATACCGTGGGAAGAATTCTCGAACTAACTGTTTGGCAGTAGTCGGGGCAGTGTAATCTGAGACGGGATACGCCTCTGTCCACCGGGAAAGAGCGCATACAACTACGAGGACATATTTGAATCCTCGACATCGTTCCATCTGGATATAATCCATCTGGAGGACTTCAAAAGGGTGATCGGGGGGTTGAAATCCACCCTGTTCTACAGGTACGCCTTTTCCTGGATTGAACTGACAACAAATCACGCAGGTACGTACTTTTTGTTTAGCTGCTGCTCGCAAGTGTTTATTGAACCAAATGTGTTGAATACTGTCTAGCATAGCTTTCTCTCCTAGGTGCGCTGGACTATGTATTGTGTTAATGATGACTTGAACCATTGAGTCGGGGAGAAACCATATAGATTTTCCCTTCGTCATCCATCCTTGATCCGGTAGGATCCCTCCTAATTCAGTCCATCTCTTTATTTCTTCTGGTGTAGCATGTGTCTGTATGTCAATTACATCAAGGGCGGGATCCTTAACTGTCATGCAGTGTATTGGTGTCGAAACTATTGTCTTTGTCGTGTCAGTTGTATGAGTCTGATTCTGAGCAGTCTGTTTAGCGGTTCTGTCAGCTAGGTCGTTACCCTGAGAAATAATGTCAGTCACTTTTGTATGGGCTTTACACTTCATAATCGATATTGCAGTCGGCAGATGTATTGCATCTAACAGAGCTTGAATAAGGGGACCGTGCTGGATGTGGGCACCGTGAGAAGTTAAATAACCTCTCTCTCGCCAAAGCACGCCGAAGTCATGGACGACTCCGAATGCATAACGTGAATCTGTGTATATGTTGACTTTCTTATTTTTGGCTTGAATACAGGCTTGTGTCAGAGCGATGAGCTCTGCTGCTTGAGCTGACAAGGTATCGATACAATTTGTTTCAATAATTTCAGTGTCTGTTGTGACTGCATAAGCGGCCACTAACTCTCCTGTACTTGTTCTCATGCATGAACCATCTACATACAATGTCAGGTCTGGATCTGATAATGGAATATCTGTCAAGTCTTGTCTGGGTTTCGTCGTAATAGTGATAACTTCAATACAATCATGTGCCAATGGGTCTGTTCCACTTAATGGCAAAAGTGTGGCAGGATTTAATGTACTACAACGTCTGATTTCTATGTGTGGCTGGAACAATGTCAATTCATAACCCGTCAGTCTTGCTATAGTCAAGTGTTGTGTTTGGGTCCGGTTCAAGAGAACCTCTACTGCGTGTGGTACTTGTACTGTCAATTGATGTCCTAACACTATGGCATCGCTTTGTCTGATTGCTAAAGCTGTTGCTGCGACTGATTTCAGGCACGCAGGAAGAGCCTGAGCTACGGGATCTAATGTACTAGAAAAATAAGCACATGGCTTGTGTGATCCTGCTTGTTCCTGCGTGAGTACTGATAAAGCAGTACCTTCACGTTCTGTAACAAAAAGTATAAAACGTTTGCTGTAACATGGTGTTGCTAAAACAGGTGCTTGGCATAAAGCTTTCTTTAAGCTTTTAAAAGCTTGCGTATGTTCCTGAGTCCAAGGGAGGACAGTCGATGTCGCTGCCTCCTGTGTTGTCAACTGAATGAGTGGTTTTGCTAGAAATGCATATTGAGGGATCCACTGCCTACAGTACGAAGTGAGGCCTATGAATGCCCTTACCTCCTTTTGTGTCTTGGGTGGCGGCATGTTAACAATTAACTGGATACGGTCGGGTGTAAGCTGTCTTCCCCCCTTGGACAGCAAGTGACCAAGGTACACAACTTGCTGGACACAGAATTGCAGCTTTGAAGGGGACACTTTGTGCCCCTTGTCGGCTAAGAAATGTAAAACCGTCAGTGATGCTTTTTCACATTCAGGTTCGCTTCGGGCGGTGATCAGCAGATCATCGACGTATTGAAGCAGGGCAGTGTTAGCAGGCATGTGGATACTGTCAAGTTCTCTTTTCAGTGCTTGGCTATAGATGCTGGGGCTTTCTGTGAATCCTTGAGGTGCGCGTGCGAATTTAAAACTTCGTCCATTTAAACTGAATCCGAACCAATATTGGCTTTCCGGATCGATTGGGACGCTAAAGAAAGCGTTCTTAAGATCAATTACAGTAAAGAACGTTGCTTCTGAATCTATAGCTGTTAGCAATGAAGAGATATCTGGGACCACGGGGTATTGTGGTACAATGCATTTATTTAATTCTCGCAGATCAATAACTAATCGATATACTGGTGGTGCTTTTGGATCAGTTCGTTTAAGAATCGGAATTATCGGGGAATTACATACATTGGAGTCCGTTTCTACAACCACTCCTTGTGCAATGAGCTCGTCAATGATTTGCAGTAAAGCCACAACAGCATCTGGTGGTAACTTGTATTGTCGTATTCGTGGTAATACTACTCCTGTTTTGAGTGTGACTCGATATGGTGTAATGTGCATACAACCAACATCAGTGGGGCCTTGCGCCCATAAATGTGTGGGTAAATTCTGTAACCGGTGATCCATGTCTCTGGACACATAGTGACCTTTGAAGTCACGCAAAAATAGTCGTACTCCTTCCGGAGAACAACATATTATAGCTCCTAGAGCCTTCAATGTTTTTATACCTAACAAGTTTTCTGGGCATGATTTCGTAAGCAATAGATCTGTAGTCCGTGTTAATGGACCGACTGTGAATGCAAGTGGTTGCGATACTTCGTTAATAGTAGGCTTTCCTGAAAAACCAAGGGAAATATTTTGTGAGCCTGAGAGGGGTGCCCCTGGGACTTCGCTGTGACTGATAGTGGTTCTGCTTGCCCCTGTATCGAGTAGAAACTTTCTGTCTTTCCCTAATACTTGACTCTGTACGTAAGGACCTTCTTGATCTACGGGAACCTCAATAAGGGGTAGGCCAACTTCCCTCTCTAGGCTATTTCATGTGTAGCGCTGATACTCTGGATAGTCATTTTGTGCATACTGGTACATCTGTTGTGTCGTGTTTTGTGTTGCAGCAATAGGCTGTGGCTGTTGTTGTGGTTGTTGTGCGGTCTGTTGTACAGCTGGCATAGGCTGTATATTCTGAGGTACTTGTTGTTGGATCTGATCCTGTCTAGGCGGACGTGGTCTCTCTTTCGTTATACCCGTAGAGATATTATGTTTCAGAACTGCGCAATCGTGTATATAATGACCTGGCTGTTTACAATAGTTGCATGTCCCTCTAACAGGACCTACTGAATCATTGGACTGTGTCGTACCCTTTTTATGACCGTCAGCTGGAACTGACTGAGCAACAAGCATTTTCATTTTCGTGTCCTTCATACGTCTTTGTTCATGTTCTTGTTCTTCTCTAATTCTATTGTGATGATATTGTAACATTTGTAACATCTGTGACGGTGTGTTACCTTGCCAAGTACTCTCGAATTTTAATACTCTACTCTTAACTTGGGGCAGGGAATTCTCAACTAATTTTGTCACAAACAGATGTGGATACGACTCACTACTTGCTTTTATGCCACTATTAATACCAAAACATTTTTCAAATCGGGAATAGAAATCACTAGTGTCTTCATCTTGTTTTTGTTTACAGGCTGAAATTGCACCCCAGTCTTCCTTTTTCGTAGTTAATAAACGTGGTAGTACCTGCACTAATAATCCTGGCAATGCTGTAGTCTTTTCCCCAAGCCCTGAACCTGCAGCTCGGGCTTTTTCTTCGGTTTCTAGTGCTGTCCAATCTATCTTTTGGTCTCCCACCTCCCATTCCTTTTCTTTGAGTTTCTCGTAAATACCGGCAGGCAATAAAACTTTCAATATTTTCATAATGTCAGGATAAGTATACTCTCCCATGAGTAACATGTCTTTTATTTCACGGTGGAAACCTGCTGGGTCTTTGTCATGGCTAGGTACTACTTTCTTCATTTCTAATAATTCAATTTTAGTTATGGGCGTGTATACAAACACACGCTTAAAAGTATTGTCCTCACCTCTGATCGGGTGCACTTCGCGTAAGGGATTCTGTCTGTCTATGTGATACGTTTTTCTTTCCTTGGGGGGAACTGAAACATGTTCTGGGCATACGAAGACAATGTACTGGTGTCGATATTCTAGAATTTCTTTAATTAAATCAGTACCTGAACCTCTCCATTTATTCGTGAGTAATTCTATCAGTATATCAGGTAGGGGACCAGGATCGGAGTGTTGGCTTCTATATAATATAACGAGGTGTTGTATCATGTATATACCAGCTAAACGCTGTTCGTCTGGGGTAAGATTCAAAAACGTGTGTGCTAGCGCATCATCACTGTATTTTTCAGAACTGTCAGCCCATTGTACTGCTGACCTGGCTAATTCTTGTTCATCCATAGAATCGAGCATGTGATACCCCCTTCGGTCTCGGAGTAGTTTGTCAGCAGCCTGGAATAAGTGTTCAGGGGACTTCGTATTTAGCATAGGGGCTTGAAAATGTCTGTTACATTCTGGACGTATCGGACGTATCGGGTCATTAAAGTATTCGGTATTGTTACAAGGTCTTCCCCTACCTACATAAGCTATCGTTTCTAATTGTCCTGTGGGCATTTCTGATTCTTCCTCCTCCTCTCCCTCTGATTCAGTTTTGTCTGCCTCCAATCTGGCTTTATGTATTCGTTCTACTTCTTTGCGGATCTTTCGGCACATAGCTACTATACACGTCTGTTTATCATGTTTTCCCTCTGATATATTCTGACCCCATCTGGTAAGTACTTGCATTTCATCCTGGTCTACCTCGGACCTATCTCTGTCTCTGATCAAGCAGTTTATGAAGAAACGTAACAGTAGTCTCTGTATATCCACTTTCTGGTATTCCATGGCTTCGTCAATACTTTCAGGGCCTTGCCCTGTTTGGACAAAGCGATATATATTGTCTAAATGTTTAATCATTCCTGGTAGTGTCGTTAAATACATTGAAGCTCGTCGTATACGTAGTGATGATAGCAGCATTCTGTCATTTTTACCGGGCACTGGATCATATCTACAATCTACAAGATGTTCCTTAAACATGTCGGACGTTGCTATTTGGGGTGTACGTTGGTTTGCTAAATCTCTAAGAGACGATTTACTTCGTGATGGTGGCGTGGCAAAAATTGCTGCCGCACCTCCTGTCGCACCTTCTGAGGTGCTAGGCACGAAAGGATTTGTGAGGTGTAAGGTAGAAACTGTGGATGCGGGAAAAGCGGTGGAAACAGATGGACCTATTGGAATATGCGGAGGAGTTTGTGGTTGCGGAGTTGGGGGCGGATAATCTCGGGGTTGAGCACCATCGACAGGTGGCGTGTGTGGTGGAACATTAACATATTCGGGAGCTACATCGTCTAAATAGGAGGAAAGGAAAATATCTTTTGCGGTCTTGGGATGTGTTTTAATCGGGAGTAATGGGGGTGGCAAATCTTTCGGTATTTCCGGGGTGGCCTTAGGTAAACCTTCGGCCAAAAGAGGATACATACCATTCATAAGAGTGTTTCGTTGTCTGTCTACTTGTTCTGTTTTTACTCGGGTACCTTCCTCAATTAATATATTTTCTCGAGCTTTATTTAAGTTCTCCCTACTTTTCTCTTCCTGTCTGAGCGCTTTCTCTGTGCGCCTATGCGATTCTTTACGCCATAGTTCAATGGCATCTTTCTGTGACTGTCTGGCTTTCTTTTTCCATAATTCTTCTTCTACTCTCATGATGCAATCTGCATCCCATGTCCCAGCTGCGGGCCACCTCTGACTTTCTGCTAGATCCTTGGTGTAGTCCACCCATAAATCAAGATATAATACGGCATCTAGGCCATGCTTATGGTACATAAAATACCCTGGAGTGTCCCTAGGTGGAATGGGAACAGCTTCTTCGAGTACTCCTTTTCTAGTTTTGATCTGTCTTAATTTTGAAAAGAACGGCATCTTTAAACCTTGCTACTTGATTCTTACTCAAACTGGACTTGAACACAATTAATACAATAAACACAATAATGAACACTCATTCATACCACAATTTTAAACACTGTAAACATTTAACATTTAACATTTAACGAACAATGATAATTAGAAGAAAACTAGTTACTGACATAATACTAATACTAGATAATACTGAATTATATACATGAACATACTGGATATACTGCTAAACAGTACAGATACACTGCTAAAACAGTGCAGACCGGATTTGTGTACCCAAACCCGTCAGGACCGGCACAAATTAATGTGCACGTCTAAATGCAACGGTACTCACCGGGTAGCACGGAACGGAAGGCCTCGGAACTGAACTGAACTGAACTGGACCGGACTGGACTCGACTCGACTCGGAACTTCGGAACCTGGTGGGCCTCTGTATACCTCGGATCTTGCTCTCTCAGCTAGGCTCTGGTCGGGATACTTCGCACTTCTCACCGCCTCGTCTGGGTGTTGATCGCAGCCTCAGTCACCCCCGCTTGGCCGGAGGGAGATACAGGAAATCCTGTGGGTACGCGTTTTTGTCCGTTCAGCTGTGGCAGGGGACCGGGCCTGCAACGCACCTCTGGCGCGTGAGATGAGAAAGTGTCCCTGTTCGGGCGCCAATTTATGTGGTAAATATTTAAATTACCTGTACTATTTTTTATGCGGTAAAGTCTAGTAAGAATAACTCAGTCAAAATAAGAGGCAGAATCCGTGGTATTAGAGGTTCTGAAAAGGGCTTTTATTCCTTACAAAGGAATTATGGTTCGAACCAGGCAATCTTATTCCATCACCACGAAGGTTCAGGAAGGGATAGGCAATACATTATTGACAAGTAACAATATATATATGAAAAGCATTGCATTAAGACAGATGCAGGAGGCGTAACAGCTGATAATACAGATAAGAATACACATACGTAATGAAAATGGGCGTAATAACAGGCGTATACTAGAAACGTCATTTAAAATGATGTCACAAGTGGGTGGATCCATAAGAGAATCCTGCAGTGTCAGCAGAAATGTTTGGCAGAGATGCGCGCGCAGCCGCAAGACGTGTGATTGACGTGCAACTAGAGGGTGAAGGGGAATTGACATTTAGCTCTACATGTGGAGACAGAAGTCTGGGGGGTCAGGTCAACCTAATCCCAAATCGTATCTAATATCTTTGTTTAAGGAACTGTTTTATACAAAAGGAAAGGTCTCTCGGACGGAATCTATTCTATACTGACTGTTAGTGCATGTACAAGCGTCTATGTGTCTACATGAGATGCGAGGGGGCAGGAATCTTCCATGGTAACAGAGGCTATGAATTACTTGCATAAAGACAGCGAGGCCGGGCCCTTTGCTCGGTAGCTGGAAGGATGTTTACCTAAAACTACTAGACAGGAATGCATTGGATGAGGAGCGGAGCAGATAACTTGAAGGCTGAATACAGTTTTTGGCAGGCAACAGGCCGCGTCAGGCACCGTTGGCCGCGCAGGGAGTAGGACAAAGTTCATGGATACGGATGCAGGTCCAAGCTGGAGCATTTCAGAGGCAGAAGCAGGAAAAGGCTTGATGGCAGAATTCAGGGCCTGCTCGCCTGAACTGTAAAACGTGAAAAGTGAACCATATAAAGTCGGTGGCCAATCATACTTAGGAATGAAGTATTCGACCCATTCATGGCGGATCTGAAAGAGGACATGTTGACGTTGGACGCACATGTATTTGCGTCTTCATAGCTGGAACTGGAGGGAACATACATGTACTTGTAGCATGTACATGGAGCCGTTGGGGTCTAAGATAGGGGACACAATTGACCATAAAAATTCATATTTCCTCAGCTTAGGTGTAGTATTCCTATACCTACCTTATATATAGACAAATGTGTACCTATCAGCCACTCCTATGATAGGCCTTAACCATCCTGGAGGCAGAGTGCTTGGTAACATGTGAGATGCTGCTCTAGCATGAGCTGAGCCTGTCTGCAGCTTTCGGAACCATGTCCTTATAGCTGTTCTATGATATAGCCTACCATATACTCTTAAAGTGCCTTATAATCTTAAACGGTTATGGTAACTATGGTTTGGCTTTATCAAAACATGTCGTGTAAGGTGTCTAACACTTTGGAATAATACCCCCATCTCATTTCTGGTGATGAGGATATTATCCCTCCCTTCTAGAGGGAGAAGACATGTTGAAACCTACTTACCCGGTTAAAGTTAACCAGAGCCCCAGCATCACAAAATGGATGCTGCTGCCGCGACACAAGTCTGACCTCCTGCTGCTGGGAGTCATCCCAACACGGGAGGCTTGGACAATAGGTTTCCTGCCTTGGGAGGTGCTAGCACCACCCCAGACAGGCCTTAGTGTATTGGGGCAGGGAGGGATGAAAGAAACTAGACACTGCCTGGGGCACACAAGGTGTCCCATGCATAGTCCAGTTCAAACCGGTGCTGGGGCACTCCAGCCCCAGTCCTGGCGCGAAACTGGACAAAGGGAAGGGGGTGTAACCACCCCCCTCCCAGGTCCCACCCATAAGGCGTGACCTAGCAGGACACCCAGCCCCCCAGATTAGTATAAGTGTGGTAGCTGGGCCCCAGGAGATTAGATTAACCTGAACCTGCAACTTGAACAGAAACTCTGGACCTTCGACATTCGACGAAAGAAGAAGACTGAAGAATCTCCCTTGTGGCCAAGGAGTGGCCACCCCGGTGCAAACAGGCACCATCAAGAGACTTACCCTTTGCTTTGCTGAAGTTCTACGAGGGACCGACTGCAGAGCCTGACCAGAGCCTTGACTTCCAGACTTCTCCGACCCTGATCCACATCCACAGCCGAGCTGAGATCCGTGGAGGCGACGAGAGACGTGGGACCGGCTACCTGGGAAAAGTGGCGAGTATCTTCCAGCGCAGCTTCTGAGGCACCCTCGAGGTTGTGCACCGGGGATTGAGAAGCCCCAACCCCAAGCACCATCTGCACCGAAGATCACCCCCCACACTCCACGAGTCCTGCGTGGGGCCCTTCTGCATTTTCCTGCTTGCCGCGTCTGTCCGGTTACTTGCCCGTTGGCTAGTAACCTCTGTGACGACACACCTTCAATTTTCCACTGCTGGTTTGGCTCCTACAGACTGGCTCCTGCTCCTCTGTGAAAGAGAAGCACCCCAGACCTTCCTGGTCTGCACCAGAAGCAAGTCCTCCATTCTTCGTGGGTTCCGCTTGCCAAGGCTTGGTGAGTCCTAGTTCGACTTCGACGCCGCCGACAGCACGAGCCTTCGTGGGACAGCTCGCCTCCTGGTCCTGGTCGTCCTCGACGTCTCCTGGTACCAGTGGCTGCTGCGACAAGCTTCACCTCTTCACCTGCAATCTCCCGACATCGCCTGGTTCCTTCCTGGTTCCACGTGGTCACTGGCTAGTGACCCAGACTCTGTCCCTTCTGCTTGCAGGTATCCTTCCTTCTTGATCCCAGCCTTGGGATCCACCGGACACTCTTCACTGACTGCCTGTCAGCATCTTTCCTTCAGGCATCCATAGGAGTCGACGACGAAACCCGACGCAAGTTCACACGTATGCACCCGCAGCCCGTGGGCTAGGTAACTTGGGTACTCCGGTGCTCAACAGGGTATTGACTATCCTAGTGTCTAGTTTTCCAGTCTCGACTTCCTAGCTACTCCAGAAGTGTCCTAAATCTTATTATTCCTAAACTGTACTGTTTTCCTCGATCATACGAATTACACGTGAGTGTTTCCACTCTGCACCTGAATCCCGTGGGCCTCCCACTTCCTAATCTTTGGTAGTGTAGTGTAGCCCCAGTGATTCCCTAGGCCTAGGCCTATCCTATTTCCGTGACAGTGGTCCTTATACCACTTACTTAGTATATGGTTTGCGTGGCCCCTAGGGCCTAACTGTATTACTTACCTGTGTGACTTAATGTATGTTTGAATAAGACTATGTTGTACTTACCTCGAATCTCATAAAGAGTGCTGAGGGTTTGACTAGAATAAATACACTTTATTTTATATATATATCTGTTGTGGTGTCCTTTCATTTGGTATTCAAGGGGTTACAAATGGTATAACAGCTGGCTTCACATGCCATTCAGAGTTTAGCCTAAGACTGCTCTTGTCCATGCTACCACTAAGATAGCTGGTCTATAAGGTTGACTTTACAACCAATCACCATAAGGGTTGTTTGGACTGATATAAGGTGTACACTAGAACTAGTGACATCATACATCAGGCCAACTTCTCACATTGGTGAGCAGCGGTTGGGATCTGAGCTTGCTGTTGTAATACCATTGTAATCTTGAGATACTAAATTGAAAGATCACACAGATATTGTTTAGGTACATATAACATAGATTATAATACTTACGTCCTACTGGACTTAGTTATTGTAGGTTGAAGGGCCTAGCACACCCTGACTACAACTACTAGAGAGGTTTAGTAGATACAACTAGTGTAGGTAGGTGCACACACCACACTCTCATTAGATCATGTCTCTGGGAGGAGATCAAGTTGATACTCTCTCAGGATGGGTAGATCCTAAAAGGATACCCTCTAGATATGATACCCTAACTTTTCAGGAGATGAGACAATAGAGTACATGGTAGAGGTGTTGGGGTACAAAGGGGGGTCACTAAAGGGGGAGAGAAAGCTAGGTCGGGAGGTCAGGATTGTCATACAGGGAGGAGGAGGCGACACCTGCACAACTGCACACCTAAGCGATCACACATAGGTCATGTCTGACCTATTTGCCTGTAGGGGGGGAGAGGGGGGGGACAGGATGGAGGGTGGGGGGTTGGAAGGGGGGGGCACATGAAAAATATAGCATATTTGGATTTTTTCGGCACAGCATAGGTTACTTTATGTTTGGTTTAGCTATTTTGTTAGTGGTAACTATAAGATTAACATATGGAGTATGCAAATGACTTGTAAAATAGCTTCAATCAACATATGTGGTCTCAATGATGCTCAAAAAAGACTACCAGTATCGGCCCTACTGAAAACAATGAAACTGGATATAGTATGTTTCCAGGAGACACATATAGAGGGGGCTAGGGGATTTCTGCTTGAGCAGCTGGGGTTCTCTCTGCTGGCTAATACTAAGCAGGGGACTAAAACTAGGGGGGTAGCGGTGATGGGTAAAAATAGGGACACAATAATAGTCAGAAAAAAAGAAGATCAGTGGGGTAGATGGGTGGTATTGGAAATTGTATTTAGAGGGGAGAGGTTCACGCTGGCCTCAGTTTATGGCTCCACTGAAGATGATCCTGAAATGCTCCAGTTTTTAGATACAGAATTAGCTTTGTGGCCTGAACCGATTATTTGTTGTGGGGATATTAATATTCACTCTCAGGGTGGGGCTACGGGATATACTGGTAGAAAGAAAAAATCCTATAGGGCATTAGAGGATTTGTTAGAACACAACTCATTGATAGACCTTTGGGCCGCGGTTCATCCTCTCAAAGATGGCAGTACATTTTTTTCTGCTCCTCATAGGGTTTTGGTTAGATTAGATTACTTTTTTATCTCTAATTCACTGCGTAATAGGTCACAAATAGAGAAGCATCCTCGGATTGTATCCGACCATAATCCCCTAATCCTAACTGTCAAAATGGGCCATCAGCGGGGGAAGGTCTCCGTTTGGACTTTCGAAAGGACTCTTCTAAAGGAGGAAGCATACATCCTTCATATGAAATCCTGGATTAGGAATTTCTGGGAATTTAACAGGGGGACGGCAGATTCTGGGATGGAATGGGATGCTTTTAAGGCAGGTATACGAGGAGAGACGCTGAGCTACTCACTGCATAAACAGAAAAAGGAGAGGGCAAGGCATAATGAATTAATAATGGAAATAACTAAAGCGGAGGAAGAATTATATCTAGTAATACAGGCTCAAAGGTCTGTGGAGCAGCAGAGTTTAAAAATAGTTATCTTAAAAGCGAGGATTAGCGAGAATATTGCTAGCAAGGCAGCTGCTAGATATTTAATAAAGAGAGAGGACGCTTATGAGATGAGCGAAAGAGTGGGGCACATTTTGGCTATTCGCTTTAGACAAAAAGCTTCAGCGGCTGAGATTAAAAAGATTACGGATGCTCAGAGCAATACGGTTACGGACTCTGATGGGGTAAGAGAAGTGTTTAGGCAGTTTTACGAAGATCTATACAGATTAGATAAGGATTTAGTCTCGGGCCAGATCTCAAATTATCTTAATAATATTAGGCCAACGCTTCTATCTGAGGAAGACAGGGAGCAATTAGAAGGACCAATCAATCTGGATGAAATGGTGGACGCACTAAATGATCTTCCTGCTGGTAAAGCTACGGGTCCGGATATGATCCCAGTTGAATTTTATAAAGCATTCAAGGATATAATAGGCGATGTACTTCTATTTATTATGCTCCAGGCGCAGAAAGGGGTTTCTATTCCTAACTCATGGGGAAGAGCCAATATAGTTGTTATTTTGAAAAAAGGTAAAAATCCATTGGCGGCTTCATCATATAGACCCATCACTCTAATGAATTCAGACGTCAAAATCTATTCTAAAGTTCTGGTGAAGAGATTGGCAACCATAATCGAGTCTCTCGTTAGCCCTATACAGCATGGCTTTATCCCGGGTATGGGCACGACACAGCATATTAGGCAGGTATTTACGCTCTTTGATGCCGTAGAGATCCCAGGAGATCCTATGGCAGTGCTGCTTTTGGATGCCGAAAAGGTGTTTGATAGGGTCTCCTGGGAGTTTTTATGGTTTGTCTTGAGGTGGTATGCTTTCGGCGAGAAATATATTAGAGCCATTCAGACCCTATATAATAAACCCTCGGCCAGAATTAGAGTTAACAGTGGCCATTCAGCTATTGTGCAAATAGAAAGAGGGACTAGACAAGGGTGCCCATCTTCCCCCCTCTTATTCGCGCTGTATATGGATCCTTTTCTGCGCAGATTAGAAGTTAATGTTAATATCCCACCGGTAATAGTTAACAATTTGCATATTAAGGTACAGGCATATGCGGATGACGTCGCAATTATTACAGCTAACCCCACTCTCGCTATGAGTGCAGTAGAATCAGAAGCTCGGGATTTTGGCCAGGTGGCAGGCTATAGTCTTAATAAAACAAAAACACAGATAGTAAAGAATTCATATGTTATATGCAATGATAACAGGGTAATTAGGTCGGCAGTATATCTAGGTATAGAATTATCGGCAGATCTGGAGAAAGTAGTTGAACAGAATATAACTCCTCTAATGGTGAGAGTTACACTGGATCTAGATAGAATGAATAATCTTCATCTTTCTTTATTAGGATGCACAAATGTTATTAAAATGATTGTACTGCCCAAATTTCTATACTTATTTCGTGCAATACCCTTGTTTTTTGGTGCAAAATGGTTTCAGGCTTTGGAATTGATATTAAATAGATTTATTTGGGCCCATGGAAAGACTAGGAGAGCGTACGGATTTATGTCTCTTCCAAGGGCATGAGGAGGGTGGGGGGCCCCCGACTTTAGGTTATACTATCTGGCTACTGCATTGCAATATATGCAGGGATTAATTGGTGGCGGGGAGCATCCTAGAATCTCTAAAATGTCAACTGAGGTTTATGCCATAGTTTTGGGGGCGGAGGCTGAGAATTGTTTTTTAAATTGCACGGACTTCACATATTTTAAAAGAACGAGGTTCAAGACAGTTATTGCTGCTGTTAATATCTGGACAGCTTTTCTGAAAAAATCTGGGATGGGTAGATATAATAGATATACTCGACTGTTTAAGAAAAAATCCTGGCCAGGGGACATATTCGCAGATTCGATCTTTGCATCTTGGGAATACAATGGGATTAGAAGGATAGGGGATATTGTTGGGTCGGAGGGAATCGTGCAATTTGCGGATTTAGTAACTAAATTTCAAATAGAGTTTTTCAAATATTTACAGGTCAGAAGTTTTCTGAATACCAAGCGAGGAGGGATTATAGGGTTTAAAAATAACGAAATACTGGATAAGATTGAGAAGGGGGGAGACTGTAATATACGTAGCTTCTATACATGCCTTCTAACTGGTAAAAAAGATGATCTCGTTAAATACGGTAATAAGTGGGCTACGAAGCTGGGTATTGCGGCTGCTTGGTTTCAGGAATCACTGGCCTTGGGTCATACGGTGTTATGTTCGGCACCATTGCAATCACAGCATTATAAAACTTTATACTGTTTGTATTATACACCAGCTAGAATAGCACAATGGGGCGGTACCTCAGGGACAGTTTGTCCACGGTGTAATCATCCACAGGCGGATTTAATCCATATCTTTGCTACTTGTCCTCAACTCTCTATATTGATTAGGGAGGTGGAGGGATTCCTGGTAAGACAAGTAGGAATTCAAATTAAAATTACACCCACTGTGATTCTTTTGGGAATAATAACAGAGGGTGAGGCTACTAGTCAAGAGTTTGTTTTTGTTGCCATGGCAGTATTTCGGTTGGTGATAGCAAGAGCTTGGCTTGATAAAGTTCCTCCTACAAGGAATCAATGGTTGTCCAATCTTTTGTCAGCCTACAACTTAGAAAAAGGGATCTATGAACGGAAAGGCCGAAGGGGGAAGCAATTGGGTTTGAGAATTTGGGATCCAATACGGAGATGGAAAGATCAAATGGTGTAAATATTTTGTCTTGTGATGATTTGACTGCTTGGACTACATTATCAAAATGAAAATTTGATGAGGCTTTATTGAAGCTACTTATTATTTATAATAATTGAATTTTCTTGTCTTCATTTTCTTTGATTATTAATTGATGAAATCTATGCTGTGCTGCATTGTTATATCTGGTACAGAGTTTTTAATAAAAATATTTAAAAGGAGGAGGGGTAGATCCTAGAAAGATCCCCTCTAGATATGATACCCTAACTTTTCATGAGATGAGACAATTGTGTACCTCCAGAAAGTTAAAACAGGGTGCAAACCCTACCCTCATTCAGCTAGTAGAGATCCTAGAGGAGTATGATGCTCATAGGGCCTCTCAGGCTAGTACCCTAGGTACAGGTGAGGGCCTACCCCCTACAGATGAGTCAGATTGGACTTCAGATGAGGAGGTAGACAGCCAGGTCGAAGTAGGAAGACTTAGCCAGGCTAACTTAAGCTTGCATGGGAGTCTGAATGGGGCCCCCCCATTCAGACCCCCAAGTGGACTTAAACAGAGAAGCAGCAGAGACAGATCGCCTTCAAGGGAATCCATCCACTCCCATGTCTCTAACAGCTCCAATGCCTCTTCTCACAGGGGAATGACTTCCCCACAGAGAAAAGAGCATGAAGCCAGAATGAGGGAAGCTAATCTGAGGATTGAGAGGGTAGAACTTGCCCTTGCCAAGGAGAAGCTTGCTCTGGCTAGAGAGCAGAAGTTAAGTGGGTTAGAACCCACTGGTGGCAGCAATATCCCTAAGGATAGAGACAGGACTTATGATAATAGAAACCTGAGCAAGATTGTCCCTCCCTACAAGTGTGGGGATGACATCCACAAATGGATAACTGCTTTGGAGAGAGCCTGCAAAGTACAGCAGGTACCCCAAAGTCAGTGGGCAGCTATCTTGTGGCTCTCCTTCTCTGAGAAAGGTAGAGACAAGCTCCTCACAGTTAGTGATGAGGATGCTGACAATTACACTGTCCTGAAGAGTGCTCTAATTGATGGGTTTGGCCTAACCACTGAACAATACAGGTTGTTGTTCAGGGATACCCAGAAGACACAGACTCAGGACTGGACTGACTTTGTAGATTGTGCCACTAAGGCTTTGGAAGGCTGGCTATTGGGAAGTAAGGTTAAGGACTATACAGGATTGTATAATTTGATCATTAGAGAACAAATCCTTAACAACTGTCAAAACCAGCTACTGCATCAACACCTGATTGATTCGGATCTGACTTCTCCCCAAGAATTGGGAAAGAAGGCAGATAGATGGGTCAGGACTAGAGTTAAGCAGAAAAACCAGAACCAGGGCGGTGATCGGAAAAAGGCAGACCAGAAGGGTAATGATCAGAAACAAAAAGACCAGAAGTCTTCACCAGGCCCCCAAAAGGCTCAGGGGGAGGGTGGTCCCAAAAAGGATAAGAAGAAAGATGGCCAAAAGAAACCATGGTGCAACTATTGTAAGTCAAACTCACATTGGTTTAGTGAGTGCACCAAAAAGGATAAGCCCCCAGCCACCATTGCCCCTAAGGCAACTGTACCCCCTAGTTCAGCTGTAAGTGGTGGTTCCCAGCAAAAGGGTGTAGTAGGGTTAACCCTGGGAACTGAGGAGGATTCTGGCCTAGTCAGGATACCTACTCAGGCTGTTCGGATCTGTGATGGGGACATAGCTTTGTCCACTACTATAGGCCCCAGTAACCTGGGCAAGTACAGACAGACTCCTTTTATCAACCAGAGAATGGCTCAGGCCTACAGGGACACTGGGGCTAGTGTCACAATGGTGACACCTGCCTTTGTGGACCCTGGACAGATCATGCTAGGTGAGAATTACCTAGTGACCAACGCTAGCAATGCCACTACTTCCCATAGTGTGCCAATTGTTAACTTCTCCTGGGGAGGGGTAACTGGCCTCAAGAAAGTTGTTGTTAGTTCAGACCTTCCTGTGGAGTGTTTACTGGGAAATGATCTTGAAACTTCAGTTTGGTCTGAAGTGGAGTATAGGACTCATGCAGAAATGCTGGGGATAGATGCACATGTCCTTGCTGTGACCAGGTCACAGGGCAAAAAGTGCAACACTGAACAGGTGCTGGATCCTGGGACAATGGACCAGACACAACCCAAGAGAAAGAGCAGTAGGGTTAAGGCTGTGCCTTCCCCCCTGCCTCAGGTGGTGGATCAGCCCTCACAGGAGGATGATCCTGAGAGCCCTGAAGGAACTGTCCTAGAAGAACTGGAACCTGATCAGGTTGAGTTTCTTGGGACAGGGGGACCTTCAAGGGCAGATCTGAGGCAGGCACAATTAGACTGTCCTTCTCTTGAACCCCTCAGACAGCAGGCTGCTGCTGAGGCTGCAGGGAATGCTCAAGGTACCCATAGAGTGTATTGGGATGAAGGGCTGCTGTATTCAGAGGCTAGAGACCCCAAGCCTGGTGCATCCAGGAGGCTGGTCATACCACTGAATTTCAGAGGCTTCCTTCTTACCTTGGCCCATGATATTCCCCTTGCAGGACACTTAGGCCAGAACAAGACCTGGGACAGACTTGTCCCTCACTTTCACTGGCCTCATATGTCAGAAGATACCAAGGAGTTTTGTCGCTCCTGTGTCACCTGCCAAGCCAGTGGCAAATCAGGTGGCACCACAAAGGCCCCCCTTATACCACTACCTGTGGTGGGGGTTCCCTTTGAGAGAGTGGGCATAGATATTGTAGGACCAATGGACCCACAAACAGCATCTGGGCACAGATTTATACTGGTGATAGTGGACCATGCCACCAGGTATCCAGAAGCTATACCCCTAAGGACCCCAACAGCTCCTGTTGTGGCAAGGGCCCTACTTGGAGTATTCTCCAGAGTGGGCTTTCCAAAGGAGGTCATTTCTGACAGAGGTGCCAACTTCATGTCAGGATATTTGACTGTAATGTGGAAGGAGTGTGGTGTGAACTACAAGTTCACCACATCCTATCACCCACAGTGCAATGGGCTTGTGGAGAGATTCAACAAGACCCTAAAGGGAATGATAAAAGGTTTACCAGACAAGCTTAGGCGAAGATGGGACATCCTTTTACCCTGCCTTCTGTTTGCCTACAGAGAGGTCCAACAAAAGGGGGTTGGCTACAGCCCTTTTGAGCTTTTGTTTGGGCATCCTGTAAGAGGACCCCTATGTTTAGTAAGGGAAGGATGGGAGAGACCTCTCAGACAACCCAAACTTGATGTAGTGGATTATGTACTTGGTCTCCGCTCCAGGATGGCAGAGTATATGAAGAAGGCTTCTAAAAACCTTGAGGCAAGCCAAGAACTCCAAAAAGCTTGGCATGACCAAAAGGCTGTGCTGACTGTGTACCAGCCAGGGCAGAAAGTGTGGGTGTTGGAGCCAGTGGCCCCAGCAGCACTCCAAGACAAATGGTCTGGACCCCACACTATTGTTGAGAAAAAGGGAGAAGCCACCTACTTGATGGACCTTGGGACTCCCAGAAGCCCCCACAGGGTGCTTCATGTCAACAGATTGAAGGCATATGTTGACAGGGCAGACATGGGCTTACTCATGGCTACAGATGAGGGGCAGGAGGATGAGAGTGACCCTCTCCCAGACCGGTTGACTCAGAACCCTGATGATGGCTCAGTTGATGGTATGGTCTTTTCTGACAGCCTCACTGTCCATCAGCAACAGGACTGCAGACAAGTTCTGCAATCCTACAGACATATGTTCTCTCTGACCCCAAGTCAGACAAACTGGTGCACCCATGAGGTGGACACTGGTGACAGTCTGCCTGTGAAGAGTAAAATCTACAGGCAACCTGACCATGTCAGGGACTGCATAAAAGTTGAGGTACAAAAGATGTTGGAGCTGGGAGTCATTGAACCTTCAGAGAGCCCTTGGGCTAGTCCTGTAGTCCTTGTGCCAAAGCCTCACACCCAAGATGGTAAGAGAGAGATGAGGTTTTGCGTGGATTACAGAGGTCTCAATGCTGTCACTAGGACAGATGCCCACCCAATACCTAGGGCAGATGAGCTCATTGACAGATTGGCAGCTGCCAAGTTTTTGAGTACATCTGACCTCACAGCTGGCTACTGGCAAATCAGACTAGCTGAGAGTGCAAAAGCCAAAACTGCTTTCTCGACCCCAGGAGGACATTATCAATTTGTGGTAATGCCCTTTGGTTTGAAGAATGCACCTGCCACTTTCCAAAGGCTGGTGAATCAAGTCCTTACTGGGTTGGATGACTACTGTGCAGCTTATCTTGATGATATTGCTGTCTTTAGCTCCACCTGGGAGGATCACCTGGGCCACCTGAGGAATGTTTTAGAGGCTCTGCAAAAGGCAGGCCTCACTATCAAGGCCACTAAGTGCCAGATAGGGCAGAGCACAGTTGTGTACCTGGGCCATCTACTTGGTGGGGGTCAAGTTCAACCACTGGAGAGCAAGATCCAGACCATAAAGGACTGGACTCCTCCAACTACACAGACTCAGGTCAGAGCTTTCTTGGGCCTGACTGGGTACTACAGAAAGTTTGTTAAGAACTATGGGTCCATTGTGACACCACTTAATGACTTGACCTCCAAGAAAATGCCAAAGAAAGTTCAGTGGACAGTAAGCTGTCAAAAAGCATTTGATGACCTGAAGCAGGCCATGTGCAGTGCACCTATTCTGAAAAGTCCAGACTACTCCAAAGAGTTTATTGTCCAGACAGATGCTTCTGAGTTGGGTGTGGGAGCTGTTCTTTCACAACTGAATATAGATGGTCAAGACCAGCCCATTGCTTTTATAAGTAGAAGGCTGACCCCTAGAGAGAAACGTTGGTCAGCCATTGAGAGGGAGGCCTTTGCTGTGGTTTGGGCCCTGAAGAAGCTGAGGCCATACTTGTTTGGCACTCACTTCAAGATTCAGACAGACCATAAGCCCCTCTTGTGGCTAAATCAGATGAAGGGTGAAAATACCAAACTTCTTAGGTGGTCCATTTCCCTACAGGGGATGGACTTCACAGTGGAACATAGACCTGGGACTGACCATGCCAATGCAGATGGACTCTCCAGATATTTCCACTTAGAACATGAAGACTCAACTGGTCAACGTTAGTTTAATGTCCCTGCGTTTGGGGGGGGGGGGGTTGTGTAGGAGAGTAGGGTCTCCTTTCTATGTTCACCCCCACTTTTTGCTTTTGCTTTACTGGTTTTCGACTTAGATGTGGCTGTGGGCCTGCTAATCAGACCCACAGCCCTGCGGTTCTCTCTCTAAATTAATACTATGTACTTTAGGTGCATAACCCAATTGGTAGGGACCACCTTATTAGACCCTGTAGAGTGTACCCTAGGTACCCAGGGCATAGGGGTACCCTAGGCCTACCAGGGGCTGCAGCATGTATTATGCCACCCCTGGCCTGGCCTTCCATTATGACACAACTGGCTGATCACTCAGCTGGGGAAAGGTCGTGTAATCACCCCTTGCTTAGGTGTAGTATTCCAATACCTACCTTATATATAGACACATGTGTACCTATCAGCCACTCCTATGGCAGGCCTTAACCATCCTGGAGGCAGAGTGCTTGGTAACATGTGAGATGGTGCTCTAGCATGAGCTGAGCCTGTCTGAAGCTTTCGGAACCATGTCCTTATAGCTGTTCTATGATATAGCCTACCATATACTCTTAAAGTGCCTTATAATCTTAAACGGTTATGGTAACTATGGTTTGGCTTTATCAAAACATGTTGTGTAAGGTGTCTAACACTTTGGAATAATACCCCCATCCCATTTCTGGTGATGAGGATATTATCCCTCCCTTCTAGAGGGAGAAGACATGTTGAAACCTACTTACCCGGTTAAAGTTAACCGGAGCCCCAGCATCACAAAATGGATGCTGCTGCCGCGACACGAGTCTGACCTCCTGCTGCTGGGAGTGATCCCGGCACGGGAGGCTTGGACAATAGGTTTCCTGTCTTGGGAGGTGCTAGCACCACCCCAGACAGGCCTTAGTGTATTGGGGCAGGGAGGGATGAAAGAAACTAGACACTGCCTGGGGCACACAAGGTGTCCCATGCATAGTCCAGTTCAAACCGGTGCTGGCGCACTCCAGCCCCAGTCCTGGCGCGAAACTGGACAAAGGGAAGGGGGTGTAACCACCCCCCTCCCAGGTCTCACCCATAAGGCGTGACCTAGCAGGCAACCCAGCCCCCCAGATTAGTATAAGTGTGGTAACTGAGCCCCAGGAGATTAGATTATCCTGAACCTGCAACTTGAACAGAAACTCTGGACCTTCGACATTCGACGAAAGAAGAAGACAGAAGAATCTCCCTTGTGGCCAAGGAGTGGCCACCCTGTGCAAACAGGCACCATAAAGAGACTTACCCTTTGCTTTGCTGAAGTTCTACGAGGGACCGACTGCAGAGCCTTGACTTCCAGACTTCTCCGACCCTGATCCACATCCACAGCCGAGCTGAGATCCGTGGAGGCGACGAGAGACGTGGGACCGGCTACCTGGGAAAAGTGGCGAGTATCTTCCAGCGCAGTTTGAGGCACCCTCGAGGTTGTGCACCGGGGATTGAGAAGCCCCAACCCCAAGCATCATCTGCACCGAAGATCAGCCCCCCACACTCCACGAGTCCTGCGTGGGGCCCTTCTGCATTTTCCTGCTTGCCGCGTCTGTCCAGTTACTTGCCCGTTGGCTAGTAACCTCTGTGACGACACACCTTCAATTTTCCACTGCTGGTTTGGCTCCTCCAGACTGGCTCCTGCTCCTCTGTGAAAGAGAAGCACCCCAGACCTTCCTGGTCTGCACCAGAAGCACGTCCTCCATTCTTCGTGGGTTCCGCTTGCCAAGGCTTGGTGAGTCCTAGTTCGACTTCGACGCCGCCGACAGCACGAGCCTTCGTGGGACAGCTCGCCTCCTGGTCCTGGTCGTCCTCGAGGTCTCCTGGTACCCGTGGCTGCTGCGACAAGCTTCACCTCTTCACCTGCAATCTCCCGACATCGCCTGGTTCCCTCCTGGTTCCACGTGGTCACTGGCTAGTGACCCAGACTCTGTCCCTTCTGCTTGCAGGTATCCTTCCTTCTTGATCCCAGCCTTGGGATCCACCGGACACTCTTCACTGACTGCCTGTCAGCATCTTTCCTTCAGGCATCCATAGGAGTCGACGACGAAACCCGACGCAAGTTCACACCTATGCACCCGCAGTCTGTGGGCTAGGTAACTTGGGTACTCCGGTGCTCAACAGGGTATTGACTATCCTAGTGTCTAGTTTTCCAGTCTCGACTTCCTAGCTACTCCAGAAGTGTCCTAAATCTTATTATTCCTAAACTGTACTGTTTTCCTCGATCATACGCATTACGCGTGAGTGTTTCCACTCTGCACCTGAATCCCGTGGGCCTCCCACTTCCTAACCTTTGGTAGTGTAGTGTAGCCCCAGCGATTCCCTAGGCCTAGGCCTATCCTATTTCCGTGACAGTGGTCCTTATACCACTTACTTAGTATATGGTTTGCGTGGCCCCTAGGGCTTAACTGTATTACTTACCTGTGTGACTTAATGTATGCTTGAATAAGACTGTGTTGTACTTACCTCGAATCTCATAAAGAGTGCTGAGGGTTTGACTAGAATAAATACACTTTATTTTATATATATATCTGTTGTGGTGTCCTTTTATTTGGTATTCAAGGGGTTACAAATGGTATAACAGCTGGCTTCACATGCCATTCAGAGTTTAGCCTAAGACTGCTCTTGTCCATGCTACCACTAGGATAGCTGGTCTATAAGGTTGACTTTACAACCAATCACCATAAGGGTTGTTTGGACTGATATAAGGTGTACACTAGAACTAGTGACATCATACATCAGGCCAACTTCTCACAACGGTCAGGTGGAGAGGTAAGCGGAGACGAGGGATTCTTTGAGCGGCGTTGTGCCGCCTGGGTGATCACGGAATCCGGCTTTGGCTGGGATACCAGGCAAGCGGGAGAAGAGTCTGGAGCCTTATATTTCTTCTCTAACCGCGGGAGAACTGCCGGAATTGAATTTGGTGTCTTCATCAATTTCATACCCTCATTCCAAATGAAGTCAACTATCGGCATGGCTCGAACCTGTTTCTGCGGCTAAGTTTAAAAATCATATAGAAAACAATCCTCCTCTCTAACGACTATTGGGAGATGAAATCGCTGTGCCGCCCTTTCCATCAACTGATGGAAACCTGTAATATCAACAGGAGGAGAATTGATTGGTGACCTCGGAGACGGAGAAGGCGAATTGATCTGGTAATCGTCCCAATCGGCCATAGTGTCATCGTCATCACTCAGGAGTTCAGCGTCTTCTGTATCCGGAAGGACGTCAGCGTCACCCTCTACAGGAGGTACTGGTAAAGGAGCGGATGGTGTTGGTTCCGCCGGCGGCTGAGGAGGAACTGGAATGTTCGGAGGCGCTTCTCGTGGAGAGCCGTGGGAAGAAGATGGGAAATGGCGATTGTAATCCTCTAGCATAAATTGGAGGTTAGAAATGAGGGATAAAGGCAACTGTGCCATCGGAATCTGCGCAGGAGGTTCCTCCTCCTCCTCCTGATAGAAATGGTCCTCCTGGTCTTCCTCGTTGAAATCTTGACATTTTATGAACAGTTCTGATGGACTGCGAGCAGCCCGGAATGTGGTATGAATGTCATCATCCGAGGCAGAATCCTCCTCATTGCCAGAGGGAAACAGTTGTGGCGGTGGTTGAGTGGCCGGTGGTACTTGAATGGATTCCAAAGCAGCGTGACTACGCTGTAGAAGCGAATCATCGACAGGAGCAGACGTTGGCGTAGAAAAAGGCACCAATGGAAGAGATGCAAAATTTGGCGTGGACGAGAGACCTGCCGTCGACGAAAGAGCCAACGCCGTTGACGAAGCCACTGTCGACGCAGCCACCACCGTCGACAAAGCCACCACCGTCGACAAAGCCACCACCGTCGACAAAGCCACCACCGTCGACGAAGCCCCCACCGTCGACGAAGCTCCCACTGTCGACGAAGCCCCCACCATCGATGAAGCCACCACCGCCGACGAAGCCACCGCCGACGAAGCCACCGCCGACGAAGCCGCCGTCGACGAAGCCGCCGTAGACGACGAGGAAGATCTCTTTTTCTTGATCGTCGATGAAAATTTAGACGTCGACGGGACAGCCACAGGTTTCTTCGTCGTCGACGGAGATATCGGAATCGTCGACGAGACAGCTTTCAAGGAGACACAAACCACCGTCAACGAAGATAGCGTCGACGAAGCCGCTGTCGACGACATAGGGAACCTGCTGGAAACCGTAGTCACCTTCGTCGACGATGTCGTATAAGTAGCAGATTTCATCGACGGAGTGACCGTCGACGAGCCCGTCGGCGGTCTGGCACGTTTATGAGAGGAAACATGCGCTGGGAGAGCCACAGACGCCTGAGAGTGAGATCTCGGGGGCGTGGGCATAGCAGGAGAGTGTATTGGCACCTTAGTAACCTCCAAAAGGTGAAGCTTTCTCTTTTTAAGAAAAGGGGAAGGCAAGTTCTGCACACTGCTACGCTTAGAAGAGGCTCCAGTGCGTGCAGAAGCCACACTTTCGGCGTCCGAGAGAGGATTATCCGTGACCTTCAACTTCTGTAGCCACAGAAGGAGGTGGCCCTCTCTATCTTTTAGAGTGTTCTGTGAAAAGGTCCTGCAAATTTTACAGTTGCCTACCTGATGGTCAGGGTAGAGGCAGTTGAGAGAAGTTGGCCTGATATATGATGTCACTAGTTCTAGTGTACACCTTGTATCAGTCCAAACAACCCTTATGGTGATAGGTTGTAAAGTCAACCTTATAGACCAGCTATCCTAGTGGTAGCATGGACAAGAGCAGTCTTAGGCTAAACTCTGTATGGCATGTGAAGCCACCTGTTATACCATTACAATCCCTTGAATACCAAATGAAAGGACACCACACCAGGTATATATAAAATTAGAATGTATTTATTCTAACATATACCCTCAGCACTCTTTATGAGTTCAGAGGTCTAAGCACAACAATTTCTTAAGTAGCATACGTTAAGTTACACAGGAAAAATACAGTTAGGCCCAGGGGCCACGCAAACCATATACTACGAAAGTGGTATAAGTACCACGTCACGAACAGGGAGTAGGCCTAGGGCCTAGGGAATCGCTAGGGCTACACTACCCTACCAATAGTTAGGAAGTGGGAGGCCCACGAGAAGCGTGTGCAGTGTGGAAACACACACGCGGGTTACATTAAAGTCAATGGGAATGTAGCAGTTAGAAATAGGAAGAATAAGGACACTTCCGAAGTAACTAGGAGGAAGCAACTAAAGACTTAGACACTTGGATAGTCAATATCCACTGGAGCACCGGAGTACTCGCGTTACCTCACCCACAGGAGACGGGTGCATAGGTGTGAAGATGTGTCGGGTGTCGTCGCTGGATCCTATGGATGCCTGAAGAACAGATGCTGGCAGGCGGCCAGGAGGAAGATGTCCGGTGGATCCAAGGATGGATCTTGAAGGAAGAACACCTGCAAGCAGAGGGGACAAAGTCTGGGTCACTAGCCAGTGACCGTGTGGAACCAGGAAGGAACCAGGCGATGTCGTGCAGAACACAGGTAATGTCTTGAAGCTTGTCTCTGCAGCTGCGTGGACCAGGAGGAGTCGAGGACGACCAGAACCAGGGTACGAGCTGTCCCATGAAGGATCTTGCTGCTGGCGGAGTCGACGTCCCGATTGGAGTCAACAAGCCTTGGCAACGGCAACCCACGCGGAAAGGGAAATTCGCTTCAGGTGCAGACCAGGAAGGTCTGAGGTGCTTCTCTTTCACAGGGAAGCAAGGGCCAGTCTGGAGGAGCCAAACCCACGGTGAAAAGTCAAGGGTTCGTCGTCACTGAGGCTACTAGCCAACGGGCCAGCAACCGGACAGACGGGTCGAGCAGGAAAATGCAGAAGGGCCCCACGCAGAACTCGTGGAGTGTGGAGGGCTGATCTTCGGTGCAGATGGTGCTCGGGGTTGGGGCTTCTCAATCCCCAGAGCACAACTTCGAGGATGCCTCAGAAGCTGCGCTGGAAGCTACTCGCCAATTTTCCCAGGTAGCCGGTCCAACGTCTCTCGTCGCCTCCACGGATCTCAGCTTGGCTGTGGATGTGGACCAGGGTCAGAGAAGTCTGGAGATCAAGGCGCTGGTCGGGCTCTGCAGTCGGTTCCTCGTAGAACTTAGGCAAAGCAAACGGCAGGTCGCTTGTTGGTGCCTGTTTGCACAGGGTGGCCCCTCCTTGGCCACAAGGGAGATTTCTTCAGTCTTCTTGTCGTCGAATGTCTAAGGTCCAGAGTTTCTTGTCTAGTTTCAGTTCAGGATAATCCAAAGTCCTAGGGACTCAGCTCCCACTCTTATACTAATCTGGGGGGCTGGGTTACCTGCTAGGTCCCTCCTATGGGTGGGACCAGGGAGGGGGGTGGTTACACCCCCTTCCCTTTGTCCAGTTTCGCGCCAGGACTGGGGCTAGAGTGCCCCAGCACCGGTTTGAACCGGACTATGCATGGGACACCTTGAGTGCCCCAGGCAGTGTCTAGTTTCTTTCATCCCTCCCTGCCCCAATACACTAAGCCCTGTCTAGGGTGGTGCTAGCACCTCCCAAGGCAGGAAACCTATTGTCCAAGCCTCCCTCGCTGGAAGCAGCAGGAGGTCAGACTTGTGTCCGTGGCAGCAGCATCCATTTTGTGATGCTGGGGCTCTGGTTAACTTTAACCGGGTAGTAGGTTTTTAACATGTCTTCTCCCTCTAGAAGGGGGGAATACTATCCTCATCGCTAGAAATGGTGTGGGGGTAGTATTCCAAAGTGTTAGACACCATACACAACATGTTTTGATAAAGCCAAACCATAGTTACCATAACCGCGAGGATTATAAGGCACTTTAAGAGTATATGGTAGACTATATCACAGAACAGCTATAGGTACATGGTTCCGAAAGCTGCACACAGGCTCAGCTCATGCTAGAGCACCATCTCACATGTTACCAAGCACTCTGCCTTCAGGATTGTTAAGGCCTGCCATAGGAGTGGCTGAAAGGTTACCCATGTGTCTATATATAAGGTAGGTATAGGAATACTATACCTAAGCAAGGAGTGATTACACGACCTTGCCCCAGCTGAGTGATCAGCCAGTTGTGTCATGATGGGAGGCCAGCCAGGGGTGGCATAATACATGCTGCAGCCCCTGGTAGGCCTAGGGTACACCCATGCCCTGGGTACCTAAGGTACACTGTACAGGGCCCTATAAGATGATCCTTACCAATTGGGTTATGTACCTAAAGTACATAGTATGAATTTAGAGAGAGAACAGCTGGGCTGTGGGTCTGATTAGCAGGCCCACAGCCACATCCAAGTCGAAAACCAGTGAAGCAAAAGCAAAAAGTGGGGGTGACCATAGGAAGCAGACCCTACTCTCCTACAGCAGTATATACACTTTTCTTGAGGGTCCTCTGAATAAAGCCTCAACTTCCCACAAGAAGTACAAGGACAGAAAAGAGACTTCTTACTTGAAGACATCTGGAAAAGTTGAAGAAATCCAAAACCAGTGAACAAACTGAGCAGAGCTCAGGGAGACTCCCTTCACACGACGTGCGGTAGAAAATCTGAGGGCCTGAGCCTCTGAGGAGAAGGTTTTAGAGGGTGCTTGCGCCTGATTGGCTGCAGTTTGGACTATAAAAACGACATGGATATGTCAGTAAAGTGATTCCTTTTTCAATGCTTTCCTATGTGTCAATGTTATCCTATGGTATTTTTGACTTGGTATGTTACTTTAAACTATATAATGTTTATTTATATATGTATTTTATTCTTATATATATATTTATGATGTATCTATATACATGAGGCTTATTGCTTTTTATGTACCGTGGGACTCCCACTTCGACGACGGGGAATATTCAAGCATGTGAATCTATGAAAGACACCCCAAAACTGGAGAAGAGGAAACTTACGGACAATGGGGTTCAGTTGAACTCAAGGGAGATGGAAAGATTTCTATAGTAGAGAGGCATTGTTTATAAATGATGCGTGGTATATCACCCAGAATCGAATGGAATGGTGGAGAGATTTAAAAGGACCCTCAAGGGAACGATACAAATTGCTAAGTACAAAGGGGTTGGCTAGTTGACCATGGTGATGAGTAGGGTGGAGGAGTACAGGTTTATACCTCATTCTACCAGCGGGTAGGTCCCTTTGAAATTTTTAAGAAAGGTAAACCATGCACAAGAATAAGCCCACTGTGGGCGAATGCTTATAGTCAAAATTATTTTGCTGGGAAGATTTGGTGAACAAGGGAATGGTAAAGGAGAGGGATTTACAAGAGAGAAACAAAATCATGTATGACCAACGCAAAGGTGTAAACATTTTTACCATCAATGTGGGAGTACTGATAAGGATCAAATTACCTAGAAACTCAGGTAACATTTTGAAGTATAATAAACTATATAAAGTGATCAGGTTGTTTCGTAATACAGTGAGATTGGAGTGTGGACGCATATGAAACCTTAATAGGGTGGTTGTTCAGACGTTTGAGTAATATATCGTGCTCACACATGATTTTTTAATCTTCATTGTCACTGGATATGTTCTTTTTAGTTGGGGGAAGGGTGTGTGGTAAAGTGCTCTGTAGCTTTGTATCCTATAGGCAGAGTTGTATATGTTTAGTATGTTTATACTTACATATTTTGTATTGGTATGCTTCTATTAGAATGTTTGTTTTCAAAGAGAAGCAGTGAGAACTGTTGCTGAGCTGGGATATGACTGCTGGACTGAGCTGGAGTTTCTCCTTTTGAATAAAGAAACTTCCTACTTTATCAACCTCTAAAATCTCATTTGTCTTCCTACGGCATGACCTTTACAGACTGTTTCCTTAGAAACTTGCTCAGCTGTCTCAGATTGAGTATTGGTCTCCATTGAGCCATCCTCTTTTTGATTAGGAAGAACCTGGAATAAAATCCTTGGTTTCTTTGTGATTTGCGGACAAGTTCAATAGCCCCCGGAGGAGAAGAATGAATTTCCAATTGAAGGGCCTTCTAATGAAGATGATGTTCCATTTTTGGTGGACAAACTGTGGGGTCTCCGGGCAAACTCCAACGTATGATCTGATTGTACAATTTGCTTCACCTATTTGTCTGATGTTATGATCTCCCATGAAGGGCAAAAAAAGTAAATTATCCCCCCCTTCAACTTCTGAGACCAAATGGAAAAGGGGCCACCAGCAGACAGTCAAGCTTTTTATTGATTGTCGTTGTTACATGCTTGTGAGGAATCCTCTTTTACTCCCTGAGGATCTCCCATAAGACTGTATTTGATTCAGACTAAAGGAGTATCCATGATTGCATCCAGTCTGTCTTTGAGGATAATATGTACGTCCCTTTTGTCCATATTGATTGAATCCTCCTCTGAAATTTTGTGATCTTCTTGAGCCAAGAAAACCAGATGTCCCGAATCTGCAAAACTGCTAAATTCCTAATGCCTCTGCGGTGTCAGCGTCAGTTTTAAGACCTTGCAAAGTCTCATCTACATGCTAGCCAAAAAGAAAGGGGCCATCAATAGACCTGTCCAGAATCTTTGATTGGACGTCAGTACGGAAGGCTGTGGACTTTAGCCAGTCTTGTCTTTTTAATACAGTATCTCCTGCCAGTTGGCGAAACCCTGTGTTTGAGGCATCAATGGCTGCATCAATAATGAAGGAAGTAAGCTCCCCTTCTTTCAAGATAGCTCTTGTCGCTTTCCTCTTATCTTCAGGAATGAGTTCCAGTAACGGAGCAATGTCATGCTACATCTGGTGATCATAGCGACCTAGAATTGCCAGGGCATTGGCTGTCTTAATGAAGGTTGCTGCCATAGACAAGATTCTTCAGCCCAGATTATCAAGGAGTTTTCTATCCTTGTCTGGGGACCAGAGGATGACTGAATCCGGTTTAGTATGACCAGTGAGGCAATCGGAAAGTGAATTTAGAGCCTTATATTTTTTTCTTCAGATGAGGTATCAACAAAGGCATTCGAACCAGTGTCCGTATAAATTGCAAACCTTTCGACCAGGAATAATCAAGAATGAGTATGGATTTAACGGATGTATGAGGTTGCTCTTTAAAGTTGTAAAGAAAACATCATTGATCTACAGGCTTGATTGGTAGGTTCAATTTATTGGCAGCTCTTTAAATGAATGAATTAATTTTAGGGATATCTGTAGAAACCTGTGGATTTGCCACATTATCATTTCCACTTGGGACAATGAATTCCCATCCATTACCATCTTGTCCTCCATCGTCCTGTGATAGTTCACCCTCCTACACATCCATATCAGAATATACAGAATCATTGGAGTCAACATCATCCATGTCTTCTCTGTGAACAGATCTGGAAGATGGTTACCTTGAGGGTGACAGAGGAGGTAGTGGTGACGGTTGCTGAGGAAGCAAAACAGTAAAGAACAGATGGAGGAGGTGGTGGAATGAGTGTAGCAGTTAACACGATTTCAGGATTAGTAGTTAGTTGCTTTGGTAATAATTAATTGAAAGTATCCATCATCTGTTGCAATGTTGATAAAAAGGCCATCGGCACTTGGACCACATCTGGTTCCCTATGATATCTTGGTGGTTTCTTCCACATACCAATTTGAGTAGTTAAAAACTTACAACCTTGCTGATAAACATATTTGTTGTAGGGCTCTTCATCCGTTTCTTCTATCAAATCTGGAACGTAGCTTACATCTAAATGCGTTGAACTGTAAGCTGTCAGCGATGAATAATCACTAGCCTCCTCCTCCTGGTGTGACTGCAATATCTGAGCTGGAGGTACTTTGACACCTTTAATGATAAAAAACATCTCCTCTTAAGTTTACAGTTGACAGTGTGGCTGTCGACGGTGGTTTCGTCTTCAGTGATTTCAACGTCGATGGTATGAATGCCGTCGACAGCAGAGTCATCGTCAGTTTTTTATTTTTTTATTTTACATAGTTTTATATAGCGCAAACTTGACCCGAATCGGGTATCAGAGCGCTTTACATAGCACCAATTGCATTACATGAGTACACATTCATTTTTTTTTGTTAGGCACGGGGAGATTAAGTGATTTGCCCAGAATCACAGCGTCATTGCCGAGACTCGAACCCAGTTCCCCAGATTCAAGGTCGACCGCCCTAGCCGTTAGATCAACTCCTCTCCCTAGTACTATCTAAGGTATAGTCTACTGTTGACGAATAAGCTCTCACTGTCGACGACTGTGTTGATGCGCTTGATGTTCATGTTGCTGATGATTCCTTGGAAGAGAAGTCTTTCAAAGATTTCTTCTTATTTACAACAGTTTGATGCACTCTATAGTGCTTGAAGGTATGCTTATCTTTCTCATTACCTGAGGAGGTGGCTGCAAGAACTGTACCAAATAAATCATGCTCAGGAAATTGTACAAGTCTTCTGCGCTGCCTTTGTGGAAGTGCTTGGAGAGGTACTTTACACAGAATCCTCCAGTAAAGAGGGGGCACCTCCTTTAGATGGGCGAAAATGTTCTTTATCAATAAGGAATAATCCCAACCTCCTTTCTTGGTCCTTACGTGTTTTAACTGCAAAAGTCTTACAAATATCACATTCTGATGCCTTATGAATTGGATAAAGGCAAAAAATACATTGAGAATGTGAGTCATCAGTGTAAATCTTTTTTATTTCCACAAGATGAGCAAGGTTTAAATAGATATTTTGTTTTCTCTGTCAACCATGGTGATAGTTGGTGGCAGTTGGCTGTCAGATCAAATAATCTCCCTAGCCCAGAAAATATACTATTCTTCCCTAAAACCAACTCATAGTACTTCAGTACTGAAGATAGGGCTTGTTCAAATCCATCCAGGGCAGACCAAAACAGTAAATATTTCAGGTTCACTGAAGGGTCAGATCAGAGGTCTGCCAGAGGGTTCCCTCACACACAACCTGCAGTAGAAATCTGAACTATTGTGGCCTCAAGGGGGAGTAGGAGAGCTTAAACTTTCACCTACTTGGCTGAAGTTTGGGTTCTTTACAATGAGGTAGATGTGCTACTACATATTATGTTGTTTCAGGTCTATGGCCTTTTTACACTGAATATTGTATGCTGTAAGTTTTACACTATATACTGCCATGTTACTGTACTGGGGATTGAGCCTGATGACAGGGAATGATTCAAGCAAGTGAGTAAATGAAAGATCCAATGTTGGAGAACTTATTTTCTTACTGAGTGGCTATGATAAAAATCTGGCGTGAGTTCACAGCTCCAGGAACTTTGTTGGACATCCCTGAAATGGAATAATCCCTAAATGGAACAGCAAAAGCTTGGGCACCCAAGGGCTTTAGTACTATACAAGTAGAAAAATGCAAACTTACTTTCATCAGCCTTTCTTTTCTGAGCTCGGGCAGGATTCGCAGCTGCAGGTTTTTTCCGTTTGGATGGAATCAAAACTTCTTTATCTCCGCAGCCCTCAATCACTTCTCCTGAAGAAGATAATAGCAAAGACCTATAATTATGATCAAGTTAGTCTATTATACTTCTAGATTTTCTCCAATGCAGCCTAAACACAGCATGAATTTGGGACATAATCAGAAGTCGAAGTGTGCAAGGAAACAGAACGATGTTCCCAAGCTGTACTCATTTGATCAAAACAGGTCCCATACCTTTTTATTAAAAAAAACAGCAGTTCCTGAAATGGTGGAGTTCCCGTGGGTTGAAATGGGAGAAAAGCCTCTTGTACTGTGAAGTGAGAGAAGGTAGAGGCAGCTGAAGAAGAAGCAATCCTGGTCTCTTTTGTGCCTGCTACCGAAAATGTATGTAAATGTGGTCAATTGGTTAATCAACAGATCTAAAGGCGCCTTGGGAGCCACTTACGGGTGACAGAATGTGTATTCGTCCTTTTAATAGAAACTTATAAAAAAAATGTTTTTCAAAAGGGTATACACTAGGTACGGTCAGCATCTTACACAACTTTTGAAAGCACTGTAAACATTTAAAGTTTTTGATAGGCTATTTGCACTGTGTGCAAACTTAAACTGTGTGTCATATATTTTTAAAATGTTTAAACTAATGGCATACATTCGCAGTGCTTTCTATCACAGGCGGGATCCTTTTAGCACTATAAAAACAGGTCATTATTTCCGCAGTGCACCAACTAGGATTCAAATCGGTGACCGTCTGGTTATACCGACAGGCACCCAAAGTGACCGCATTAACGAACCGAACTTTCCTACCCAAAAAAAATATTTCCAACAGATAACATGTAAATTCCATTTATTTGTTACTCACGGTTTGTGTATTATATTTTATATGTACTTACCTATTGGCAAAAAAATAAAGAATATTTTTTAGCCACGCCTTTGACCCCACACTCCCTGACACCCCCCTCACCTGTACTCAGCATCACAGTTTCCATAATTTTCTGTCTGCACTTCGTCAGGTGGAAGTAATTAAGCAGCTGGTAAGCGGACAAGAGAGGGCAGCGAGGTAAGGAGTTACTACTAAGATCTGCGTGTGCTTTAAAAGTCAGAGTTTTAGACCAGAACAGCTCTTAATCCCTCCAAATCTAATAATGCAATAAAACCACCATCATTGCCTTAGCTTGTATGACTGGCACCTGTCATTTTCAGTGCAGAAAATGAAAAAGCAACAACAAGCACTAGATTATGCTTCAAATAGTTTTATTGAAAGTTTCTGCATGACTTTTATGCACACTAACACTTTCCCAGTGCCCCCTCTCTCCCACAATAAGCTTCACCCTAATTCCTCTGGTTCAGAATCTTCAGTCATCTAAGTGTAATAACACTGGAGCATTCCCCATCTAGTCTCCTAAGTAACTTCAGTCCTGTAATATTTGCAGAACTTCCTACAGTGCTCTGACAGGTAGTTCAGAAGAAGATGTCAGTTCAATAGGAAAGTACATTCCAGGCTTGAATACTAAACGTAATCGTTTCCATACCCAGCATTTACCATATTTTAAAATACCAATCCCAGATGTGAGGTAAGGTTGGGGCTCCCTTTGGCCAGGAGCGACTGCTTAGCAGACAGTACTTTTGTGCGGCTACCCCAACAGAACACTGTGGGGGTTTTCTGGAACTTTGATGTCTAAAATCTTTTCTGTGGAACCCATCCCTTCTTTGTATGGGGACAAATTCCCAATGGACGAGGGATAGCCTGTCAGTCCGCACCCTCTCCCGCTAAAGGCAGTACAGTTCTTGTCCAGTGCATGAAGGTACCGCAGAGTCAAATGTCAAGGAAGGATGAGTTATTTACCAGTAATCATAGTTCTCTTCCAGAAGACTCCTCATAAAAGTCATAAGCACTAACTATTCCTGCCTACGTGCGGGGACCCCGGAGTACATATTTAAATGGAAAATGCTTCTTACCAGTATGCATCTGTTCTTGGCATGTAGAACTGCAGAGATTCACACTCTGCATAGATCGCCATCTGGTGTTGGGCTCGGGTGCTTACACCTTGTTGTTGTCTTGGAAGAAGTCTTTTGTAGTTCACGATAGGAGACTCCTCCCTTGGACGATAGTGCGCATGGGCATCGACTCCATCCTCAGATTGTTTTTCGCCATGATGGGAAATGATGGAGTTTGTATGAAACAGAAAAGATGTCCATGTGAATGTATCTAAGTAAGATAACACTGGAACAGATACAGGTTACAGGGAGGTGGGTGGGCGTGTGAATCTCTGCAGCTCTACATGCCAAGAACAGATGCATACTGGTAAGTAGCATTTTCCATTAGAGGCTTATGAGCTGCAGAATTCACACTCTGTGCATAGACTGTACAGCAGTGTCTCCCCTAGCGGTGGTCGCCTATATCGGTTACAGTAGTTTGAAAAAGTGTCTTAAGAACAACCTGGCCTACAGAAGGTTGTTCCTTCGCCTGCACATCTACACAATAGTGTTTGGTGAAGGTGTGTGTAGTAGACCATGTTGCTGCCTTACAAATGTCTTCATGGGGAATGTATCCTAAGAATGCCATGGAAGCCACTAGTTTGCGAGTTGAATGCGCCCTAGGGGGAATTGTTAATGTACGTTTTGCTTTTTGGTAGCATATTTGAATGCATTTGACTATCCACCTTGCAATTCCAGCTTTGGAGATGGGGTTGCCCTTATGAGGTGGAGAGAAAGCTACAAACAGTTGTTTCATCTTTCTGAAGGCTTTAGTCCTGTCTATGTAATAAAGCAAAGCTCTTTTGACGTCAAGCGTGTGAAGAGCTCTTTCCGCTACCGAATCAGGGTTTTGGAAATATACTGGTAACTCTACTGATTGATTAAGATGGAAAGCCGAGATTACTTTGGGAAGAAATTTTGTCTTTGTCCTAAGAACCACCGTGTTACGATGTATTTGTGAGAATGGCTCTTGTATGGTTAAAGCCTGGATATCACTTACTCTCCTGAAAGAGGTGATTGCGATAAGGAAAGCTACTTTCCATGTAAGATATTGTAATTCGCATTTGTGTAATGGCTCAAATGGGGGACCCATGAGTCTAGTAAGAACAATGTTTAAGTTCCACCGGAGAGGGTGGCAGTCTGGGTGGAATTATCCTCTTGAGGTCTTCCATAAAGGCTTTGATAGCAGGTACTCTAAACAATGACAAATGTTGTCTGTTTTGTAGGTAGGCGGCAAGGGCAGCCAGATGTAGTCTTATAGATGAGTATGCCAGATTGCATCTTTGTAGATGCAGCAAATAGCAAATGAGGTTTTGAATTGAAGCATTTAGTGGGTCAATTTTGTTATTGCAGTAAATAACTAATCTTTTCCATTTAGCTGCATAGCAAGCCCTTGTAGTGGGTCGTCTGGCTTCTCTAATAATATTCATACAGTCGGGTGGAAGGTTGAGGTAATCGAACTCTAGGATTTCAGGAGCCAGATTGCTAGATTCAGTTGTGCTGGATCTGGGTGCCTCATCTCTCCATGGTTCTGCGTGAGCAGCCTTGGGGAGAGACGTAGTTTTTGATGTGGAACTACTGAGAGTTCAAGTAGTGTTGTGAACCATGGTTGCCGTGCCTATGTGGACGCAACCAGGATCATCTTGAGAGACTGCTGTTTGAGCTTGAGCACTACTAGCGGAATGAGTGGGAGGGGCGGAAAAGCATACGCAAATCTGCCTGACCAGTTCATCCATATCGCATTGCCCTTGGCCAACGGGTGTGGGTACCTGGCGGCGAAGGTTGGGTATTTTGCGTTTGCGGCAAACAGATCTATGTCTGGGTGGCCCCACATGTGGAAAAAGGGTTGAAGAACTTGCGGATAAAGTTCCCATTCGTGTATCTGCTGAGTCTGACGACTCAACAGATCCGCAATCTGATTGTTCACTCCTGGAAGATGTTGTGCCAGAAGATGTATGTTTTGTGGAATGGCCCATCTCCATATGCTTTGCGCCAGTTGAGACCGCTGCAACGAGTGTGTTCCTTCTTGTTTTTGTATGTAATACATTGCTGTCATATTGTCGGTGCGTACTAGGACAGTTTTGTGGAGGAGATGTACTTGGAATGACTTTAACGCTAGAAATATTGCTAGTAATTCTAGGTGATTGATGTGGAGCAGCTTTTGTTGAGTGGTCCACTTGCCCTGAACTGTGTAGTTTAGGAGATGGGCTCCCCAGCCTGTGAGTGATACGTCCGCTGTTAGCAATATTTGTGGAACTGGCTTTAGGAACGGTCGCCCTCTGGGAAGGTGTTGTGTGTTCCACCACTGCAGAGATGTGTGCGGCTGTCCACCAACACCAGATCTGTAAGTTGACCTTGAGCCTGGTTCCACTGACGTGCTAAGCATTCCTGTAAAGGGCGCATTTGAAGTCTTGCGTGAAGTACAATGAAAATGCAAGCGGCCATCATTCCTATGAGTTGCATTAACACTCTGGCTGGAAGAGAGTGTTGAGGCTGAAATTTGGTGATGAGGGTTTGCAAACTGGCTATCCTGGCTGGATTGGGGTATGATAGAGCTTTGGAAGTGTCTATTGTGGCTCCTAGGTACTGATGTAGGGAAGAGGGTTGAAGGTGTGACTTGGTGTAGTGCACTGTGAAACTCAAGCTGAGTAGCAGCTGAATAGTTTGATAAGTGTGGTGAGCACACTGGTTGTATGACTTGGCTTTTATCAGCCAGTCGTCGAGGTATGGAAATACATGGATTTGCTGCCTTCGCAAGTGCGCTGCTACTACTGCAAGGCACTTTGTGAATACTCTGGATGCTGTGGTCACCCCGAATGGCAGAACTTTGAACTGATAGTGTTGGCCGTCCACTGTGAAACTTAGATATTTCCAGTGAGCAGGGTGTATGGAAATATGGAAGTAGGCGTCCTTGAGGTCTAGTGTAGCAAGGAAGTCGCCTTCTTGAAGCAGTGGTAGGACTTGTTGAAGAGTGATCAGGTGAAAATGATCTGACTGTATGTAAAGATTGAGAGGTCTGAGGTCCAGTATTGGTCTTAGAGTACCGTCTTTTTGGGGGATGAGGAAATAAAGGGAGTAAACGCTTGTTCCTTGATGCTGTAAGGTAACTAGTTATATTGCATGCTTTTGAAGCAGTGAGGGAACTTCTTGTTTCAGGAGCGTCAGAAGTCCCGTGGACGTTGTTTGGGCGGTATGTTGGGGGGAGTTGCAGTAAGTTCCAGGCAGTAAGCATACTGGATAATTTGTCTTACCCACTTGTCTGTAGTGATGGAATTCCAGACAGGTAGGAACTGTGAGAGTCTCCCTTCGACTGGAGTGGAATGGTCTGGAGGGAGTGGAGGGAATTCACTCTTTTAGTGGGAGAGGCACGAGTGTTATTGTTACCTCGGCCTCTACCTTTGTTGTTATTTCCCCTGTACCCTACCCTAAAATATCCCTTGTTGGGGGATGTTTGTGTGGGGTATTTATAGGAGGAAGAAGCAGTGTCTGTACTGATGTTTTTGGATGCTCCTCTATAAAAGGAGCGCCGAAATGAGCCTCGTGTAGATGGAGACTGTAATTCTCCCATGGATTTAGCAGTCTCCGTGTCCCTTATCATTTTTTCTAAAGCTGTATCCACAGCTGGGCCAAAAAGTTGTTCGTGATTGAACGGCTGATTGAGGATGGTAGTCTGCACTTCTTGTTGGAATCCAGAAATGTGCAGCCAGGCATGTCTTCTTAGTAACACACTAGTGTTGATGGATCTAGATGCGGTGTCTGCTGCATCGAGGGTACACTTAATTGATGCGTTTGTTATTAACTTGCCCTCCTGAATCAAATCATTGGCTTTGTCTTTATATTGGTCAGGAAAATGCTGCATTAGGGTTTTAAGCTCATCGTAATGAGCCCTATCGTACCTGGCAAGTAATGCCTGCGCATTAGCTATCCTCCAGTGTTTAACTGCTTGGGCGGCAACTCGTTTGCCCAAAGCGTCTAGTAATTTAGACTCTTTGGAAGTGGAGCATCACCGGAGGTCTGAGAGTTGGCATGCTTTCTAGCATTGGTCACTACCAGAGAGTCTAAGGGAAGTTGCCCCTTAATGTAGGTGGGATCATTAGGGGCAGGTTTATATTTTTTATCAATCCGAGGATTGAGAATTCTAGCCCTTACAGGGTCTTTGAATATCTCTGGGGCATGTTTAATGACACCTTTTAACATGGGTAACGTTTGTACTGTCTTTTGTGACTGTGCAAAAGTGTCTATTAGGAAGTCTTCCTCTGTGGGGTCAGAATGCATTTGAACACCATGGTACTGTGCAGCCCTATCAGTGAGCTGACTAAAGCCAATATTGTCATCTGGGGGAGATGGCTTAGTTGGGAATGCATCAGGATCAGAAAGGTCTGGAGGATCTACTGGGTCATCATAGTCATCCCAGGTGTCCTGTGGTATGTCTGTGTCATCATCAGAGTCAGTAAAAGGGTCATTGTTGCCTCCCCCACCCCCTAAATTATCATCATCCTATGGTGGTGGTGAATATGGGGGAAGTATGGGAGACTTTGGAAGAGAGGAAGGCTTAGTAGGAAGAACAGGAGAAGAGGGTCTTAAAGGTGAAGTTGCACAGTCTCTTTTCTTCATAGGCACCTCAGGGATGTGTGGGGTGTCCAATTTCCTCTTCTTGTGTGGAATGCTAACAATATGCCCTGTCTTAGGGTCCACTTGGAGAGCTTTTAGTTTCGGATCGATGGGATCCGACAGAAAAAGTTCTTGCTCTTTGTGAGAAGTTGGCCTGATGTATGATGTCACTAGTTCTAGTGTACACCTTATATCAGTCCAAACAACCCTTATGGTGATGGGTTGTAAAGTCAACCTTATAGACCAGCTATCCTAGTGGTAGCATGGACAAGAGCAGTCTTAGGCTAAACTCTGAATGGCATGTGAAGCCAGCTGTTATACCATTTGTAACCCCTGGAATACCAAATGAAAGGACACCACAACAGATATATATATAAAATAAAGTGTATTTATTCTAGTCAAACCCTCAGCACTCTTTATGAGATTCGAGGTAAGTACAACACAGTCTTATTCAAGCATACATTAAGTCACACAGGTAAGTAATACAGTTAGGCCCTAGGGGCCACGCAAACCATATACTAAGTAAGTGGTATAAGGACCACTGTCACGGAAATAGGATAGGCCTAGGGAATCGCTGGGGCTACACTATACTACCAAAGGTTAGGAAGTGGGAGGCCCACGGGATTCAGGTGCAGAGTGGAAACACTCACGCGTAATGCGTGTAGTCGAGGAAAACAGTACAGTTTAGAAATAATAAGATTTAGGACACTTCTGGAGTAACTAGGAAGTCGAGACTGGAAAACTAGACACTAGGATAGTCAATACCCTGTTGAGCACCGGAGTACCCAAGTTACCTAGCCCACGGGCTGCGGGTGCATAGGAGTGAACTTGCGTCGGGTTTCGTCGTCGACTCCTATGGATGCCTGAAGGAAAGATGTTGGCAGGCAGTCAGTGAAGAGTGTCCGGTGGATCCCAAGGCTGGGATCAAGAAGGAAGGATACCTGCAAGCAGAAGGGACAGAGTCTGGGTCACTAGCCAGTGACCACGTGGAACCAGGAAGGAACCAGGCGATGCCGGGAGATTGCAGGTGAAGAGGTGAAGCTTGTCGCAGCAGCCACGGGTACCAGGAAACGTCGAGGACGACCAGGACCAGGAGGCGAGCTGTCCCACGAAGGCTCGTGCTGTCGGCGGCGTCGAAGTCGAACTAGGACTCACCAAGCCTTGGCAAGCGGAACCCACGAAGAATAGAGGACTTGCTTCTGGTGCAGACCAGGAAGGTCTGGGGTGCTTCTCTTTCACAGAGGAGCAGGAGCCAGTCTGGAGGAGCCAAACCAGCAGTGGAAAATTGAATGTGTGTCGTCACAGAGGTTACTAGCCAACGGGCAAGTAACCGGACAAATGCAGCAAGCAGGAAAATGCAGAAGGGCCCCACGCAGGACTCGTGGAGTGTGGGGGGCTGATCTTCGGTGCAGATGGTGCTTGGGGTTGGGGCTTCTCAATCCCCGGTGCACAACCTCGAGGGTGCCTCAGAAGCTGCGCTGGAAGATACTCGCCACTTTTCCCAGGTAGCCGGTCCCACGTCTCTCGTCGCCTCCACGGATCTCAGCTCGGCTGTGGATGTGGATCAGGGTCGGAGAAGTCTGGAAGTCAAGGCTCTGGTCAGGCTCTGCAGTCGGTCCCTCGTAGAACTTCAGCAAAGCAAAGGGTAAGTCTCTTGATATTGCCTGTTTGCACAGGGTGGCCACTCCTTGGCCACAAGGGAGATTCTTCAGTCTTCTTCTTTCGTCGAATGTCGAAGGTCCAGAGTTTCTGTTCAAGTTGCAGGTTCAGGATAATCTAATCTCCCGGGGCCCAGCTACCCCGCTTATACTAATCTGGGGGGCTGGGTTGCCTGCTAGCTCACGCCTTATGGGTGGGACCTGGGAGGGGGGTGGTTACACCCCCTTCCCTTTGTCCAGTTTCGCACCAGGACTGGGGCTGGAGTGCGCCAGCATCGGTTTGAACTGGACTATGCATGGGACACCTTGTGTGCCCCAGGCAGTGTCTAGTTTCTTTCATCCCTCCCTGCCCCAATACACTATGGCCTGTCTGGGGTGGTGCTAGCACCTCCCAAGGCAGGAAACCTATTGTCCAAGCCTCCCGTGCCGGGATCACTCCAGCAGCAGGAGGTCAGACTTGTGTCGCGGCAGCAGCATCCATTTTGTGATGCTGGGGCTCTGGTTAACTTTAACCGGGTAAGTAGGTTTCAACATGTCTTCTCCCTCTAGAAGGGAGGGATAATATCCTCATCACCAGAAATGGGATGGGGGTATTATTCCAAAGTGCTAGACACCTTACACAACATGTTTTGATAAAGCCAAACCATAGTTACCATAACCGTTTAAGATTATAAGGCACTTTAAGAGTATATGGTAGGCTATATCATAGAACAGCTATAAGGACATGGTTCCGAAAGCTGCAGACAAGCTCAGCTCAGGCTAGAGCACTATCTCACATGTTACCAAGCACTCTGCCTCCAGGATTGTTAAGGCCTGCCATAGGAGTGGCTGATAGGTACACATGTGTCTATATATAAGGTAGGTATAGGAATACTACACCTAAGCAAGGGGTGATTACACGACCTTGCCCCAGCTGAGTGATCAGCCAGTTGTGTCATAATGGAAGGCCAGGCCAGGGGTGGCATAATACATGCTGCAGCCCCTGGTAGGCCTAGCGTACCCCTATGCCCTGGGTACCTAGGGTACACTATACAGGGTCTAATAAGGTGGTCCCTACCAATTGGGTTATGCACCTAAAGTACATAGTATTAATTTAGAGAGAGAACAGCAGGGCTGTGGGTCTGATTAGCAGGCCCACAGCCACATCTAAGTCGAAAACCAGTAAAGCAAAAGCAAAAAGTGGGGGTGAACATAGAAAGCAGACCCTACTCTCCTACACAACCCCCCCCCCCCCCCCAAACTTAGGGACATTAAACTAACCTTGACCAGATGAGTCTTCATGTTCTAAGTGGAAATATCTGGAGAGTCCATCTGCATTGGCATGGTCAGTCCCAGGTCTATGTTCCACTGTGAAGTCCATCCCCTGTAGGGAAATGGACCACCTAAGAAGTTTGGGATTTTCACCCTTCATCTGATTTAGCCACAAGAGGGGCTTATGGTCTGTCTGAATCTTGAAGTGAGTGCCAAACAAGTATGGCCTCAGCTTCTTCAGGGCCCAAACCACAGCAAAGGCCTCCCTCTCAATGGCTGACCAACGTTTCTCTCCAGGGGTCAGCCTCCTACTTATAAAAGTAATGGGCTGGTCTTGACCATCTATATTCAGTTGTGAAAGAACAGCTCCCACACCCAACTCAGAAGCATCTGTCTGGACAATAAACTCTTTGGAGTAGTCTGGACTTTTCAGAATAGGTGCACTGCACATGGCCTGCTTCAGGTCATCAAATGCTTTTTGACAGCTTACTGTCCACTGAACTTTCTTTGGCATTTTCTTGGAGGTCAAGTCATTAAGTGGTGTCACAATGGACCCATAGTTCTTAACAAACTTTCTGTAGTACCCAGTCAGGCCCAAGAAAGCTCTGACCTGAGTCTGGGTAGTTGGAGGAGTCCAGTTCTTTATGGTCTGGATCTTGCTCTCCAGTGGTTGAACCTGACCCCCACCAACTAGGTGGCCCAGGTACACAACCTTGCTCTGCCCTATCTGGCACTTAGTGACCTTGATAGTGAGGCCTGCCTTTTGCAGAGCCTCTAAAACATTCCTCAGGTGGCCCAGGTGATCCTCCCAGGTGGAGCTAAAGACAGCAATATCATCAAGATAAGCTGCACAGTAGTCATCCAACCCAGTAAGGACTTGATTCACCAGCCTTTGGAAAGTGGCAGGTGCATTCTTCAAACCTAAGGGCATTACCACAAATTGATAATGTCCTCCTGGGGTCGAGAAAGCAGTTTTGGCTTTTGCACTCTCAGCTAGTCTGATTTGCCAGTAGCCAGCTGTGAGGTCAAATGTACTCAAAAACTTGGCAGCTGCCAATCTGTCAATGAGCTCATCTGCCCTAGTGACAGCATTGAGACCTCTGTAATCCACGCAAAACCTCATCTCTCTCTTACCATCTTGGGTGTGAGGCTTTGGCACAAGGACTACAGGACTAGCCCAAGGGCTCTCTGAAGGTTCAATGACTCCCATCTCCAACATCTTTTGTACCTCAACTTTTATGCAGTCCCTGACATGGTCAGGTTGCCTGTAGATTTTACTCTTCACAGGCAGACTGTCACCAGTGTCCACCTCATGGGTGCACCAGTTTGTCTGACTTGAGGTCAGAGAGAACATATGTCTGTAGGATTGCAGAACTTGTCTGCAGTCCTGTTGCTGATGGACAGTGAGGCTGTCAGAAAAGACCACACCATCAACTGAGCCATCATCAGGGTTCTGAGTCAACAGGTCTGGGAGAGGGTCACTCTCTTCCTCCTGCCCCTCATCTGTAGCCATGAGTAAGCTCATGTCTGCCCTGTCAACATATGCCTTCAATCTGTTGACATGAAGCACCCTGTGGGGGCTTCTGGGAGTCCCAAGGCCGACCAAGTAGGTGACTTCTCCCTTTTTCTCAACAATAGTGTAGGGTCCAGACCATTTGTCTTGGAGTGCTGCTGGGGCCACTGGCTCCAACACCCACACTTTCTGCCCTGGCTGGTACACAGTCAGCACAGCCTTTTGGTCATGCCAAGCTTTTTGGAGTTCTTGGCTTGCCTCAAGGTTTTTAGAAGCCTTCTTCATATACTCTGCCATCCTGGAGCGGAGACCAAGTACAGAATCCACTATATCAAGTTTGGGCTGTCTGAGAGGTCTCTCCCATCCTTCCCTTACTCAACAGAGGGGTCCTCTTACAGGATGCCCAAACAAAAGCTCAAAAGGGCTGTAGCCAACCCCCTTTTGTGGGACCTCTCTGTAAGCAAACAGAAGGCAGGGTAAAAGGATGTCCCATCTTCGCCTAAGCTTGTCTGGTAAACCTTTTATCATTCCCTTTAGAGTCTTGTTGAATCTCTCCACAAGCCCATTGCACTGTGGGTGATAGGGTGTGGTGAACTTGTAGTTCACACCACACTCCTTCCACATTGCAGTCAAATATCCTGACATGAAGTTGGCACCTCTGTCAGAAATGACCTCCTTTGGAAAGCCCACTCTGGAGAATACTCCAAGTAGGGCCCTTGCCACAACAGGAGCTGTTGTGGTCCTTAGGGATATAGCTTCTGGATACCTGGTGGCATGGTCCACTATAACCAGTATAAATCTGTGCCCAGATGCTGTTTGTGGGTCCATTGGTCCTACAATATCTATGCCCACTCTCTCAAAGGGGACCCCCACCACAGGTAGTGGTATGAGGGGGGCCTTTGTGGTGCCACCTGATTTGCCACTGGCTTGGCAGGTGACACAGGAGCGACAAAACTCCTTGGTATCTTCTGACATATGAGGCCAGTGAAAGTGAGGGACAAGTCTGTCCCAGGTCTTGTTCTGGCCTAAGTGTACTGCAAGGGGAATATCATGGGCCAAGGTAAGAAGGAAGCCTCTGAAATTCAGTGGTATGACCAACCTCCTGGATGCACCAGGCTTGGGGTCTCTAGCCTCTGAATACAGCAGCCCTTTATCCCAATACACTCTATGGGTACCTTGAGCATTCCCTGCAGCCTCAGCAGCAGCCTGCTGCCTGAGGGGTTCAAGAGAAGGACAGTCTAATTGTGCCTGCCTCAGATTTGCCCTTGAAGGTCCCCCTGTCCCAAGAAAATCAACCTGATCAGGTTCCAGTTCTTCTAGGACAGTTCCTTCAGGGCTCTCAGGATCATCCTCCTGTGAGGGCTGATCCACCACCTGAGGCAGGGGGGAAGGCACAGCCTTAACCCTACTGCTCTTTCTCTTGGGTTGTGTCTGGTCCATTGTCCCAGGATCCAGCACCTGTTCAGTGTTGCACTTTTTGGCCTGTGACCTGGTCACAGCAAGGACATGTGCATCTATCCCCAGCATTTCTGCATGGGTCCTATACTCCACTTCAGACCAAACTGAAGTTTCAAGATCATTGCCCAATAAACACTCCACAGGAAGGTCTGAACTAACAACAACTTTCTTGAGGCCAGTTACCCCTCCCAGGAGAAGTTAACAATTGCCACGCTATGGGAAGTAGTGGCATTGCTCGCGTTGGTCACTAGGTAATTCTCACCTAGCATGATCTGTCCAGGGTCCACAAAGGCAGGTGTCACCATTGTGACACTAGCCCCAGTGTCCCTGTAGGCCTGAGCCATTCTCTGGTTGATAAAAGGAGTCTGTCTGTACTTGCCCAGGTTACTGGGGCCTATAGTAGAGGACAAAGCTATGTCCCCATCACAGATCAGAACAGCCTGAGTAGGTATCCTGACTAGGCCAGAATCCTCCTCAGTTCCCAGGGTTAACCCTACTACACCCTTTTGCTGGGAACCACCACTTACAGCTGAACTAGGGGGTACAGTTGCCTTAGGGGCAATGGTGGCTGGGGGCTTATCCTTTTTGGTGCACTCACTAAACCAATGTGAGTTTGACTTACAATAGTTGCACCATGGTTTCTTTTGGCCAAGTTTCTTCTTATCCTTTTTGGGACCACCCTCCCCCTGAGCCTTTTGGGGGCCTGGTGAAGACTTCTGGTCTTTTTGTTTCTGATCATTACCCTTCTGGTCTGCCTTTTTCTAATCACCGCCCTGGTTCTGGTTTTTCTGCTTAACTCTAGTCCTGACCCATCTATCTGCCTTCTTTCCCAATTCTTGGGGAGAGGTCAGATCAGAATCAATCAGGTGTTGATGCAGTAGCTGGTTTTGACAGTTGTTAAGGATTGGTTCTCTCATGATCAAATTATACAATCCTGTATAGTCCTTAACCTTACTTCCCAATAGCCAGTCTTCCAAAGCCTTAGTGGCACAATCTACAAAGTCAGTCCAGTCCTGAGTCTGTGTCTTCTGGGTATCCCTGAACAACAACCTGTATTGTTCAGTGGTTAGGCCAAACCCATCAATTAGAGCACTCTTCAGGACAGTGTAATTGTCAGCATACTCATCCCTAACTGTGAGGAGCTTGTCTCTACCTTTCTCAGAGAAGGAGAGCCACAAGATAGCTGCCCACTGACTTTGGGGTACCTGCTGTACTTTGCAGGCTCTCTCCAAAGCAGTTATCCATTTGTGGATGTCATCCCCACACTTGTAGGGAGGGACAATCTTGCTCAGGTTTCTATTATCATAGGTCCTGTCTCTATCCTTAGGGATATTGCTGCCACCAGTGGGTTCTAACCCACTTAACTTCTGCTCTCTAGCCAGAGCAAGCTTCTCCTTGGCAAGGGCAAGTTCTACCCTCTCAATCCTCAGATTAGCTTCCCTCATTCTGGCTTCATGCTCTTTTCTCTGTGGGGAAGTCATTCCCCTGTGAGAAGAGGCATTGGAGCTGTTAGAGACATGGGAGTGGATGGATTCCCTTGAAGGGGATCTGTCTCTCCTGTTTCTCTGTTTAAGTTCACTTGGGGGTCTGAATGGGGGGGGGGGGGGCCCATTCAGACTCCCATGCAAGCTTAAGTTAGCCTGGCTAAGTCTTCCTACTTCGACCTGGCTGTCTACCTCCTCATCTGAAGTCCCATCTGACTCATCTGTACGGGGTAGACCCTCACCTGTACCTAGGGTACTAGCCTGGGAGGCCCTATGAGCATCATACTCCTCTAGGATCTCTACTAGCTGAATGAGGGTAGGGTTTGCACCCTGTTTTAACTTTCTGGAGGTACACAATTGTCTCATCTCCTGAACAGTTAGGGTATCATATCTAGAAGGGATCTTTCTAGGATCTACCCCTCCTGAGAGAGGATCAACTTGATCTCCTCCCAGAGACATGATCTAGTGAGGGTGTGGTGTGTGCACCTACCTACACTAGTTGTATCTACTAAACCTCTCTAGTAGTTGTAGTCAGGGTGTGCTAGGCCCTTCAACCTACAACAACTACGTCCAGTAGGACTTAAGTATTATAATCTATGTTACATGTACCTAAACAATATCTGTGTGATCTTTCAATTTAGTATCTCAAGATTACAATGGTATTACAACTGCAAGCTCAGATCCCAACCGCTGCTCACCAATGTGAGAAGTTGGCCTGATGTATGATGTCACTAGTTCTAGTGTACACCTTATATCAGTCCAAACAACCCTTATGGTGATTGGTTGTAAAGTCAACCTTATAGACCAGCTATCCTAGTGGTAGCATGGACAAGAGCAGTCTTAGGCTAAACTCTGAATGGCATGTGAAGCCAGCTGTTATACCATTTGTAACCCCTTGAATACCAAATGAAAGGACACCACAACAGATATATATATAAAATAAAGTGTATTTATCCTAGTCAAACCCTCAGCACTCTTTATGAGATTCGAGGTAAGTACAACACAGTCTTATTCAAGCATACATTAAGTCACACAGGTAAGTAATACAGTTAGGCCCTAGGGGCCACGCAAACCATATACTAAGTAAGTGGTATAAGGACTACTGTCACGGAAATAGGATAGGCCTAGGGAATCGCTGGGGCTACACTATACTTCCAAAGGTTAGGAAGTGGGAGGCCCACGGGATTCAGGTGCAGAGTGGAAACACTCACGCATAATGCGTATAATCGAGGAAAACAGTACAGTTTAGAAATAATAAGATTTAGGACACTTCTGGAGTAACTAGGAAGTCGAGACTGGAAAACTAGACACTAGGATAGTCAATACCCTGTTGAGCACCGGAGTACCCAAGTTACCTAGCCCACGGGCTGCGGGTGCATAGGTGTGAACTTGCGTCGGGTTTCGTCGTCGACTCCTATGGATGCCTGAAGGAAAGATGCTGACAGGCAGTCAGTGAAGAGTGTCCGGTGGATCCCAAGGCTGGGATCAAGAAGGAAGGATACCTGCAAGCAGAAGGGACAGAGTCTGGGTCACTAGCCTGTGACCACGTGGAACCAGGAAGGAACCAGGCGATGTCGGGAGATTGCAGGTGAAGAGGTGAAGCTTGTCGCAGCAGCCACGGGTACCAGGAGACGTCGAGGACGACCAGGACCAGGAGGCGAGCTGTCCCACGAAGGCTCGTGCTGTCGGCGGCGTCGAAGTCGAACTAGGACTCACCAAGCCTTGGCAAGCAGAACCCACGAAGAATGGAGGACTTGCTTCTGGTGCAGACCAGGAATCTCTGGGGTGCTTCTCTTTCACAGAGGAGCAGGAGCCAGTCTGGAGGATCCAAACCAGCAGTGGAAAATTGAAGGTGTGTCGTCACAGGGGTTACTAGCCAACGGGCAAGTAACCGGACAGACGCAGCAAGCAGGAAAATGCAGAAGGGCCCCACGCAGGACTCTTGGAGTGTGGGGGGCTGATCTTCGGTGCAGATGGTGCTTGGGGTTGGGGCTTCTCAATCCCCGGTGCACAATCTCGAGGGTGCCTCAGAAGCTGCGCTGGAAGATACTCGCCACTTTTCCCAGGTAGCCGGTCCCACGTCTCTCGTCGCCTCCACGGATCTCAGCTCGGCTGTGGATGTGGATCAGGGTCGGAGAAGTCTGGAAGTCAAGGCTCTGGTCAGGCTCTGCAGTCGGTCCCTCGTAGAACTTCAGCAAAGCAAAGGGTAAGTCTCTTGATAGTGCCTGTTTGCACAGGGTGGCCACTCCTTGGCCACAAGGGAGATTCTTCAGTCTTCTTCTTTCGTCGAATGTCGAAGGTCCAGAGTTTCTGTTCAAGTTGCAGGTTCAGGATAATCTAATCTCCCGGGGCCCAGCTACCACACTTATACTAATCTGGGGGGCTGGGTTGCCTGCTAGGTCACGCCTTATGGGTGGGACCTGGGAGGGGGGTGGTTACACCCCCTTCCCTTTGTCCAGTTTCGCGCCAGGACTGGGGCTGGAGTGCGCCAGCATCGGTTTGAACTGGACTATGCATGGGACACCTTGTGTGCCCCAGGCAGTGTCTAGTTTCTTTCATCCCTCCCTGCCCCAATACACTAAGGCCTGTCTGGGGTGGTGCTAGCACCTCCCAAGGCAGGAAACCTATTGTCCAAGCCTCCAGTGCCGGGATCACTCCCAGCAGCAGGAGGTCAGACTTGTGTCGCGGCAGCAGCATCCATTTTGTGATGCTGGGGCTCTGGTTAACTTTAACCGGGTAAGTAGGTTTCAACATGTCTTCTCCCTCTAGAAGGGAGGGATAATATCCTCATCACCAGAAATGGGATGGGGGTATTATTCCAAAGTGTTAGACACCTTACACGACATGTTTTGATAAAGCCAAACCATAGTTACCATAACCGTTTAAGATTATAAGGCACTTTAAGAGTGATTACACGACCTTGCCCCAGCTGAGTGATCAGCCAGTTGTGTCATAATGGAAGGCCAGGCCAGGGGTGGCATAATACATGCTGCAGCCCCTGGTAGGCCTAGGGTACCCCTATGCCCTGGGTACCTAGGGTACACTATACAGGGTCTAATAAGGTGGTCCCTACCAATTGGGTTATGCACCTAAAGTACATAGTATTAATTTAGAGAGAGAACAGCAGGGCTGTGGGTCTGATTAGCAGGCCCACAGCCACATCTAAGTCGAAAACCAGTAAAGCAAAAGCAAAAAGTGGGGGTGAACATAGAAAGCAGACCCTACTCTCCTACACTCTTCAATAGTCGCTTTCGGCACCTATTTTTTCGGTTCCGAGCGGGATTTAGATTTCTGCTCTGGAGCCTTTGAAGGGGTTTTTGGATCCTTCGGCTTTGGTGTCGAGTCGGAAATCTTTTTCAGTTCCGAGTGTTTTGGTTTCGGATCTGAGGCCTTTTGTTCTTTCGGTGCCGAGGCCTTTTTGGAGACTGCGGGAGTAGGATGTGCTCCCGACTTTGGTGCCGATGGTGTCTGTGGGGCACTGACATGCGGCTTGCTTGGTCCCGAGCCGCCGGAAGGCTTTTCCTTTGTGTTCAGAGCCAGGCCCGGGGGCAAACTTCTGAAGATTTCTTTCAGTCGCGACTGGGGCTTGCAGGCGAAGTCTTGACCGGAGCCTTCTTTTTTTCGGGTTGGGTCGGGGCAAGGGCAATCACTCGTTGACCTGGAGTGATGTGGTCGTCGGAGTAGTCTGCCTCGGAAACGATGTCCAGATCTTCCAAATCCTCTGCCTCCGGAATATCGGGGCTTTCATCGAAGATGTCTTCTGGAACCGGTGCAGCCTGTTGCGCCATAACGTGTCGTCGAGCCCGGCGATCACGAATAGCCTTCTTGGACCGGAAGGAGGCGTAGGCTTGGCAAGTTTTCTCCTCGTGCTCGGGCGAGAGACAGAGTTTGCAGACCTTGTGTTGGTCGCTGTGTGGGAATTTAGCTCCACACTGGGGGCATTTTTTGAATGGAGTCCTTTCTATTAGCCGTAGGCCCGAAAGGCGTTGATAGGCCCAGCGGCCCGCGTCGACGTCCGGAATCGATTATTTGAGTTAAAGCGTCAAAAGGCACGCGGACGAAAACAATACCGTCGAGTGTGCGATGGTTTGCGCCTCGAAAAGGTTTGGATAACACGGTACTGATAAGGAGCGCTGAAGTTACATCCAAACCCGATGGCGGAAAAAAACAATCTGAGGATGGAGTCGTTGCCCATGTGCACGATCGTCCAAGGGAGGAGTCACCTATCTCGTGACTACAAAAGACTTCTTCCAAGACAACAAGGTGCAAGCATCCAAGCCCAACACCAGATGGCGATCTATGCACAGACTGTGAATTCTGAAGCTCATATGTCGCGATTATATTTGTTATATATGTATATATAAATATATACAAATAGAGAGGCAACTACAATCTGTTTTCAGAGTTATATATACCGGAAGCAAGAAAACATTATTGAAAAATATTGATAGTCGTAAATCTTGGTTGGTGATTCAATCCCTTTACTTTATTGTATTAATTCAAACAAACACAGCCAACGCGTTTCGCCTTAAAGACCTTAAAGAATGCCAGAGGTATCTCAGATGAATGAAGGCAGGCTAAGTACTAGAGGTTTAAGAAAGGAGTCTACGAATTGGGAAAGGTGCTTGTGAGGAGCTGGCCTGGTATATGATGTCCACTTATGTGAGTGGGCACCTTGCACCAGTCCAGACAACCCTATGATGATTTAAGAGGTCTTAGACAACCTTGGAAAGCTCTCTAAGTGGTAGCTGTGGAGAGCAGCCTTCAGGCTTAGTCCAGAAGCAGAGTAAAGCAGCTTGTTTTACCAGAATGCAATCTTATAGTATAGATGAAGTGAAAAAGACCCTCACAAAGAATTATAAAAATATGTATTTATTATATAATACTCTCTAACACATAGAAATATCTTCAACCCGGAGATATGCACAATGCACACAATACTTAAGCAAAGAAACACCTCCCTGTGACAGGATGCCTATTGTTCTGCCTGCTCCTGCTTGAGCTTGGCTCAGCAGCAGGAGGGCAGAATCGTGTCTCTGGTCGGCAGCAACAATTTTGTGCTGTCCGGGTCAAGAAGGCTGGTACCGGAAATACTGACGGGCTACCTTCCAGTGCTTGGAATCATATCTACCACACCATTTACGGTGTGGGGGTATGTTTCCAACATGTTTGATACCAAACATGATCGGATTCGTTGCAGCGGTTTTCAAGATGGTCATCGCTTAATTACGCGGTGCCCCTCTATATAGTATGTGGCTGCTTTACCCACAACCCGGGAGAATGGACTCCGCAGGCAGCAGGGGTGTCTTGCTTATGCAGGGGCACCCTCTCACTTAGATCTAAGCGCCCTGCCTTCAGGATTGCAAAGGCCTGCTATAGGGTTACTTATAGGTTTTAAGTGCAATGACCCTAGATATAGGAAACCTATATCTTTAGTAAGTGGTGCTAGCACCAGCTTACACAAGCTGCAATGGCAGGCCTGTAGTTCCATTTTGAATGGTCTCCCATGTCTTCAGCCCATGGGGGACCTCTGGGGTACCTATGCCCTGGGTACCTTAGTACCATATACTAGGGACTGATAAGGGTACTACAGTATCTAATTTGGGATGTACCCAAGTACTGAACATTACAATTTAAGGGAGAAAGCAGAGAGACAGGGGTCCTGATTAGCAGGATCCCAGTCAGACTAGTCAAAAACAGCTTAGCACTAGGCAAAAAGTGGGGGTAACCATGGAGAAGAATCCTACCTTCCTACAGTTCTCCGTTAGTGAACCGACTCCTGAGGTGAAAGAGCATCTAGGGGGGAATTTATCTTTTTTGTGGACTTTAGGTAATAGGTAGAGACATGGGAATCTTGGATGATTAATTTTCAAAAATGCTACTTCTACATCTGAAAGTAACCCAATTTCACTTCAATGTGCTGGTTTGCCAACGATTCTAGGTGTCGCAGTCATGTAGGGATTTTCTTGCAGTTTATTATAGCATGTGGTGTTATCAAGTTGCCTGTACACTTCCTTTTCATAATCCAGCCTGTTCATCAGGACCACATTTCCTCCCTTATCTGCCTCTCTTATGATCACAGATGAGCCATTCTTCAGACTCATCAGGGTAGTTCTTTCATCTTTTTTAAGGTTATGTACATGCAATCTATCAATGTTCTTATTGGTTTTGTCCTCCAAGCGATAGAGTTCCTCTGTAACCTGTTTCCAGAATATATCTAAGGTATTCAGGTGTATGACCTTACTTCTTCTATGGAGCCCGCTGTCACATGTATAGTCTTGTTGTATTTCAAACTCATTCGCTAGGTTATCTAGTGAAACTGCTACATTATCTTCTAGTGAAAGTAGTAAGGAGATATCTTTCTCACTGTGGTACTGTTAACTCAGACAAAGGAGGTCAGTCTGTGCTCTCTTAAGTTCATTCAAATGGAAATGGCATTTGAGTTTGGCCTTGCATACAAAGTTAAAACATTGACATGGAGGTAAGGAAAAAAAAACCACAATTTGTTGGAGAAAAAACAAGTCCTTTATTCAGAACAGACAGTTCATGACTGTTTAAACTACGATCAGATAAATTAATAAACAAGTTTTCCTTGGGCACAGTAATATCAGGAAAAGAAGACCCCTGTGCCACCTCTACTTGTTCAACCTCTTTCTCTGGTTTCTGGTCAGCACTCCTCCTTTTCTTTTGATTTTTTCCCCACCCACCCTTTCTTGTCTTGTATTGAGTCTTTGTTGTTTGTTACCTATCCTTTATCTCAAAACCTCTTATAAAAACGTTGAGGAGATATTTGGTTGCGTACCCTTTTGATTTCGTTCATTGGGGCGGTGTCTTCAACTGAGGAGACAGCAGAGCTGCTATTAATACTAGACAGGCTTCTTACACTAAGTTTTTATTTAGCCATTGATTTCGGGCTAGTGATAATATCAAATTTCTGGGCAAAAGTGAAAATTATTTTGCTCTCATAGTTGCTATCATCTCTTGCAATTTTGTAAGTTTTCTCTGCATAACTGTCTTCTGGTGATTCTGAGTTTGCTCTTTTGGAATTTGATAATTTTTCTCTGTACGTTCTTTTAGATTGAGACCCTTAATTTCTCCCTCAAGGACCCTAATACATTCTCTAAATTTGAGACACTTTCTTTCTGCATGTTGGATTAGGATCTTCATTAATTAAATATAGAACTAAATATTTATATATATGCATAAAAGAAAATAGACTAGAATATATATATATATATATATATATATATATATATATATATATATCATCGCTCCCGCTGCACCTCCAAACCAGCGCACTCAAAAGACGGGTGCTTCAAAACGCGAAGGTGCGTTCGCGTTCATAAATGCGCGCTCATTCCCAGTCACCTCAAGAACTCGGGAAAGCACTCACGGGACACTTCTGCAGTTGTTAGGTCGTTTATTGCATAGCGAGCATAGAAAACATGACGCGTTTCGGCTATGCCTTAGTCTGATGTTTTACAAATTTCGCGCCAAAGAAGCAACATATTTAAATGAAACGTTACGTGGATCACATGACATCACAATTCATAGACATCATAGAAGGACAAACACATTAAGAGAATCACTGTAGGCAATTCATCGCCATTTTGGAATGTAAAAACAATTTGATAATATTGCTTATTACGCCGTGTATCGGCTTTCAAAATCAATCCCAAATTAGAAGTAAGGTTAAAAACTTCACGCATATCGCCATATATGGGCATGTGATATCCCTCAAAGATACCAAAAATAAAGCCGTGTATCGGCAAACCAATGTCACATGAGAGATCTCGAAGCAACACAGGGGTCATTCTAAATTGCTTAACACGTTAAATAACATTAAATATGTTAAGATAACATCCTATCATGTATCTATTGTCCTACATTCAAGTAAAACTTAAGAAAAATCACGCCGTGTATCGGCTAAGACCTCATCATTGTTGCTGACATTGAAAAGTGTGATGATCCACATTTGTAATAATACCATTTAACATTTTTTTTCAACAATGGAATCCTGAGTATAAACTCATTGTGCTCGATATTACCAGCCTATATACCAGGATAAGACATGAACATGGCTTGGGGGCGGTAGCCCATTTTCTCAAGAAGAAGCCCCTAAAATTCACGGAACATAACACTATGATTCTTCAATTTACCGAATTTTGCTTAAAAAACAACATTTTTGTTTTTGGTGAAGACTTTTACCACCAGAGATCTGGCACTGCGATGGGCACCTGCTTCGCCCCCAGTTACGCGAACTTGTTCGTGGGCTGGTGGGAGGAGCAGGTGTCCAAAACACCTGGCTTGATTGATTCCAACAGGGTCATAAGTTGGTATAGATATATCGACGATCTCTGTATTATCTGGGATGGCGCCTTCGAAACAGCCTCTTCCTTTATTGACAGTTTGAATAAGAATACTGTTAATTTAGAATTTAGTGGGGAGGTAAGCTCTGAAACTGTCAATTTCCTTGATTTAAAGATCAGAGTAATCAACAACCAACTGTCGGTATCCCTATATCGGAAACCCACAGCTGGGAATTCGACTCTTCATGCTAGGAGCAACCATCTTCCTGGTTTAGTTAGAAACATCCCTTATGGTGAGTTCTTACGGTTGAAGAGAAACAGTACGAGAGTTGATGATTTCGAAGATGCAGCAAGAGAAAGTATCAGTAGATTTATTGCAAGAGGATACGGTAAATCATTTCTTGAGACCACACTGCAAAAAGTCAGGAATATACCGAGAACCACCCTGTTGGATGGTGATCCAAATAGGGATACACAGCAGAGGAAAGAGGGCAGAAAGAAAAATAAGATGGATGAGTCAGGTACCAATAAATTCAGGATGGTTACAACTTATTCAAACGATGCCAACCAAGTAAAGAAGATTTTGAGAAAAAATTGGCATATCCTGAAAATGGATCATACTATTGGTCCGGACATCCCTCCTGCCCCTTTAGTAACTTTCAGAAAAGCCAGATCATTAAGGGACAGTTTGGTACAAAGTCACTTATCTACTAGACCCAAGGCGATGGGAACTCTAAGGGACCTTAGAGGTTTCTTCCCTTGTGGCAAGTGTAAAGCTTGCGTTGGCAGCAAGAGAACACTGACCTATATGGTCACTGGTCTAAAGAGTCCTCGGCCCATCACAAAGTTCCTTACCTGCAATACCAACTATGTGGTCTATTGCCTGGAATGCCCATGTGGGTTACGCTACGTGGGCAGCACGATCCATTGTGCTAAGTTTCGCATTTTAGAACATATGCGAGCGATAACCAAGAACGATGTCACCTATCCCGTGGCAAGGCACTTCGCTGAGAAGCATAATGGCAATAGGGAATTGCTACGTTATTATGTTTTAGATCAAGTCCCCGCTAACATCAGGGGAGGGGATAGAATTAAACAACTTCGCAGGCTTGAATCACGATATATCATCGATTTAGGAACCAAGAATCCGATGGGTATGAATGTGGGGGAGGAACTGTCAGTTCATCTTGGAGATTGAAGAGTAGCAAGAATCTATACACTATAGGTAAGACTAGTAACTGAAGAATGGGAATCTATAACATGGTGTGATTATAAGGTATTCTGTGATTGTATTTGTGAGATTGGCTATACAAGTTAGCTTTTGGACATTTTGAAAAAAAATTTAAATGGTATTATTACAAATGTGGATCATCACACTTTTCAATGTCAGCAACAATGATGAGGTCTTAGCCGATACACGGCGTGATTTTTCTTAAGTTTTACTTGAATGTAGGACAATAGATACATGATAGGATGTTATCTTAACATATTTAATGTTATTTAACGTGTTAAGCAATTTAGAATGACCCCTGTGTTGCTTCGAGATCTCTCATGTGACATTGGTTTGCCGATACACGGCTTTATTTTTGGTATCTTTGAGGGATATCACATGCCCATATATGGCGATATGCGTGAAGTTTTTAACCTTACTTCTAATTTGGGATTGATTTTGAAAGGCGTAATAAGCAATATTATCAAATTGTTTTTACATTCCAAAATGGCGATGAATTGCCTACAGTGATTCTCTTAATGTGTTTGTCCTTCTATGATGTCTATGAATTGTGATGTCATGTGATCCACGTAACGTTTCATTTAAATATGTTGCTTCTTTGGCGTGAAATTTGTAAAACATCAGACTAAGGCATAGCCGAAACGCGTCATGTTTTCTATGCTCGCTATGCAATAAACGACCTAACAACTGCAGAAGTGTCCCGTGAGTGCTTTCCCGAGTTCTTGAGGTGACTGGGAATGAGCGCGCATATATATATATATATATATATATATATATATATATATATATATATATATACACACACACACACACACACACACACACACATACAAGTTACTTACCTTCAGTAACACTTTCTGGTGGTATCCTCACCTTTTGAATTACCCCTTGCGACAGCATTCCACGGATTTTTTTTTCTAGCTCTCCCACATCAACGAGATGTCACAATGGCACGGCTCCGTTCACGACGCCGTATGACATCATCGGAGCCATAAGAAGACCTCGTTGGCGTGATGATATCAGTTCCACACATTTTTTTCCGTGCCCTCGAGGCGAACGGGTGGACCGACAACATAGTGCAAGTTTACACAGTATACAATATAAACACGAATACACACAGTATATAGGTAGGGAGGAAAAGCTAAAACCAAAGCATCTCCAAACAACAAACTGTATAGCAAGCAAATTGCATAGGAAAACACAATGTCATACAATGAAAACCTTTTCGGTATACGTAGGTGGACAATGGGTAGGAATGTGGGTCAGTGAGGAATCCACAGGTAGATACTGTATCCACCAGAAAAAGCGTTACTGAAGGTAAATAATTTACTCTTCTGATGGATATATTTTGCCTGTGGATTCCTCACCTTTTGAATTAAATCCCGCAGAATTCCCGCATCCGGAGAAGGGTGTCCACCCACTCATACCAAAAAGTCCTGTAGTACAGATCGTGCAAAATGGCCATACCTCCTCACCTTAAAATCCAAGCAATAATGCTTTGCAAAAGTGTGAAGGGAGGCCTATGTTGCAGCCTTACAAATGTCCACTACAGGGACACCTCTAGCCAAAGCATATGTAGAAGACTTTGCTCTAGTAGAATGAGCTCTGATACCTTCAGGCAGCTCCTTCTTGGCCAGGGCGTAGCATATCTTGATACACAAGATGATCCACTTGGACAGCATTCTCTTGTAGATGGCTTTGTCCTTCATCTTCCCCACATAGCCGACAAAGAGCTGGCCGTCCAACCTCGAGTCCCTGGTCCTGTCCAGGTAGAAGCTGACCACCGTCCGCGGGTCTAGGCGGTGAAGTCTCTCCTCCTCCTTGGAAGGGGAGGATAGAAAGTGGGTAAAGTGATAGATTGCCTTAGGTGGAAGGGAGTGACCACCTTTGGCAGGAAAGCAGCTCTGGTTCCGAGAACCATATTACCTGCACCAAATGAGGTAAATGGAAGTTTGGAGCTAAGAGCCTGTAGCTGACTTACCCTCCTGGCCGAGATGATAGCCACCAGAAAATATTCTTAAATGAAAGCAGCCTCAAAGGGCAACTATGAAGAGGCTAAAAAAGGAGCCCCTCATCAGAAATGTAAGTAGCAAATTCGAATCCCACTGAGGCATTATGAAGGGAGCGAGAGGAAATCTATTGGGGAGGCCCTTAATGAACCTCATGACAATAGGAGACTTAAATAAAGATGACTGGTCCGGCAACCAAATGAAGGCTGACAAGTAGCCCTTAACCGTCGCCACAGCACAACCTTGCTTGCCCAAGTAAAGTGAAAAACTAAGTACATCTGATAAATGGGCCTTCAAAGGATCAATGGATCTCTCTCCACACCCCTTCACAAACCTAGCCCATATAGAGGAATAAACAGATTTGGTGGAGTGTCTCCTGGACGATAAAATAACATCCACCACATCATGTGGGAGGGAGAAAGAGTTCAGGTTGCCTCATTCAATCTCCAGGCATGAAGATGCAGGCTCTGGAGAAGGGAGTGTGAAACCTGCCCCTGCAACTGCGAGAAGAGGTCTGTCCTGAGATGGAGAAGGAGCGGAGGGTGCAATGAGAGGTGAAGAAGATCTGTGTACCACACCCTTCTTGGCCAATCCGCGGCAATCATTATAACTTGGGCCCGGTCTTGGCGAATCTTCCTCAGAAAACGAGGAATCAAGGTTATGGGAGGAAACACGTAAAGTAGCCAAAAGCTCCAATCCAGTTGATACGCGTTCCCCAATGCTCCCCGCATCGGATACTGGAGACTGCAGAACAACAGGCAGTGTGCGTTCTTATGGGTGGCGAACAGGTCCACCTGAGGAGACCACCACAACCTGAAGATGCGGTGAATCACCTCCAGGTAAAGCCTCCACTCGTTGTTGGCTGAGTAATGCCGACTGAGACTGTCCGCATGCATGTTCAACACCCCGGCCAGATTCTTTGCTATCATGCATATCTGGTGGTCCTGAACCCAGAAGCAGAGCCACAGAGCCTCTCTACAGAGGCGATACGACCCTACTCCTCCTAGCTTGTTGATGTACCACATCGTGGTAGTGTCCATCAGGACTTGAACTGACTGACCGCTAAGGGAGGGAAGGAAGGCCTTGAGAGCTAAACATATTGCCCGCAATTCCAGAAGGTTGATGTGGAGCAACTTTTCCTCTGGAGACCAAAGACCTTTGACCTCCAGATCCCCCAGATGTGCTCCCAACCCTAGAGTGGAGGCATCCGTGATCACTGTGGCCACCGGTGGAGGAGGTTGAAAAGGCCTCCCTTGAGACATGTTGTCTGAAACACTCCACCAAGACAGCTCTGCTGGAGAGTCTCTGGAGATTCTGACCATCTCCGTCGTGCTGATACCACTGCCTGCGGAGACTCCACTGGAGTGACCTCATGTGCCAGGGTGCATGGTTGACCAACAGTATGAAGGACGTGAACAGACCGAGCAGGCGTAGGACCTTCAGGACTGGAACCACTGCTCCATTATGAAACAAAGGAATCAATTCCTGAATGTCAAGAATCCTCTGCGGTGGTGCTCGACACACAGTAGTGTCCAGTACTGCCCCTGTAAACAGGTTGTACTGAGAAGGCACCAGGTGAGATTTGGGTACATTTATCAAGAAACCCAAGTCGAACAACAGCTGCGCTGTTACTTGCAGATGATGCAGCACCAACAATGGCAACATAGCCTTGAGCAGCCTGTCGTCCAGATAGGGTAAAACAGAGACCTCCGACCTTCTGAGATGAGCTACTAACATCCTCATCACCTTTGAGAAGACCCATGGAGGATCGCAAACTGGTAGTGTTGAGATCCCACTGTAAAACAGAGAAACTTACGATGCGACTTCAGGATGGGAAGATGAAAATACGCATCCTGCAAATCGGTCGACACCATCCAGTCTTGCTGCTGCAGCGTCAGAAGAACCTGAGCCAGGGTCAACATCTTGAACTTTTCCTGCATGAGGTAAAAGTTCAAGAACCTGAGGTCTAGTATCAGCCTCAACCGACCGTCCTTCTTGGGGATCAAGAAATACCGGGAGTAGCACCCCTGACCCCGTTCCTGCTCTGGAACCACGTCTATTGCACCTTTATGTAGTAAAGCAAAAACCTCCTGCTGCAAGAGCAGCAGATGGGCCTCCGAACACAAGGCCTGGCGAAGAGGGTAAGGAGGTAGAAAGTCTTGGAAAGGCAGGGCATACCAATTTTCTACAAGATTCAAAACCCAAAGATCTGATGTAAAAGCTTTCCAATTTTGTAGAAAATGGGACACCCAGCCACTTACGGGATCAACGTGCTTTAAGATGGGGGTTCTAGAGCTGCTTCCCTGTGGTACCAGTGGTGGGGACAGGGGAGGAAGAGGAGGAGAGGGACTGTTGCCAGGAGGCCCCCTGCAGACTGCCTCTACCCTTTGCTCTGTACGACCTGTATGAAAAGAAGCCGCCTTCCCAAGACCTCGAAACCTCCTGAATCCATAGCCCCTAGGCTGGGACTGCAGGCCAAAGGATCTTGCAGTAGCCTTACTGTCCTTGAAGCGTTGCAGAGCAGAATCTGCCTTCGTACCAAAAAGCCTGGACCCATCATAAGGCATATGAAGCACGGTAGCTTGCACATCTGGAGAGAACCCCAAAGACCTGAGCCAGGCATGCCTCCTGGTAGCCACAGAGAAACCCATCACTCTGGCCACAGAGTCCGCCATATCCAGCCCTGAGAGAAACACCTGATGGGTTGCCGCCTGCGTACCTGCTAACACTTCCAAGAAGTGACCACGGTCATCCTCAGGCAGATTAGGAGCCACCTCTTTAGCAGAGTCCATCAAGGCATGGATATACCTCCCCAACAAGCACGTGGCATTAGTTGACTTTAAGGCCATGCTGACCGAGGAAAAAACCTTCTTGGCAGACTGTCCATATCTCCAGGAGTGGTGGGAAAGGATCCAGCCAACTGCTAGTAGAACAAGAAGCCTTAACCACCAAGCTCTCCGGCAAAGGGTGGGCAGTAAGGAAAGCCGGATCACCTGGAGCAGGCTTATATCATCTTATCACTGTCCTTGATACAACTGGGGCAGGTAAGGGCTTCTGCCACACCTCCGTAATTGGCTCTGTCAAAGCCTCATTGAAAGGCAGCAAAGGCTCAACCACAGAAGGAGAATGTAACACCTCAGTCAGGATATTGGTCTTGATCTCAGCCATGGGAAATTGTAGATCCAATAGATCAGAGGCCTTCCTGATAACGGAATTGTATGGAGCAACGTCCTGTGTAGGAAAGGCCTTCGGGGAAGAAAGCTCCCACTCCGGGGAAGTGTCCATGCCTCTGGCCTCCTCAAGGCCCTCAAAGTCATCCACAGAGTCTAGGATCTCACCCTCTTCAGACTGATGCTGCTGGTACTCCTCCTCCTCCAGCAGCCTCTGGGCCTCCCTCCTGGAGTGCAACTTCGGGATCGGCGGCACCAGGCATGGCGCCGGAGACATCGGCGCCGTCGTAAAAGGAGGAACCTCAGAAGCGGGCAGCAACATTGCTTGGAGCCGGAAATGGGTCGGCCCAACACCAGACGGTGACGGAGAATGTGGTATCTGCATCGAAAATCTCGCCACCGGGAATTGCCATGACGGAGCCGTCGGCATGAAGGGCACAAATGGTGCTTGGGCATATTGCTGGGGGATGCCCAAATTATAAGCAAGCAGACCCACGGGGTCAGACGGCGAACCGGTAGGATGATTTGCCTTGGCAAACATGCCACACATCGCATTCAGGAAATGCAGCGGATCCGGTCCCGGACCTGGAAAGTGTGGATAAGGATCCGACCGAGGCCGTGCGGTGAGCTGTGGCTGCGGCACCGGGGACCAGAACAGGTGAAGCTACAGGAGAAGACTCCCTGGGTGCCGGTGCATCCATGGGCGCCGGCAAATCCCTTGGCGTTGGAGAGTGGGCCAGGGTCGCCTATGGAGAAGGTGAGGGCGACGGCGAGATGACATCCTTAGCATGACGCCGCTGATCAGGAGAAGCCGACCTCAAAGCCATGCCCTTCGAAGACGGATGTCGAGACCCATGTCGGCACTTCTTCTTATGCTTTCTCGACTTCGAGGTATGTGAATTCAACTACATCAAATTGGATCTCTTGCGGCCCCTCTTCTCCTCTTTCACCTGGGCCATGAAAAGCTTCGCCTCATGCTCCTTCAGCGCCTTCGGATTCCTCCTTCGACAGAGCGAACATCCTTCGACGTCGTGATCCGACAACAGGCACCACAGACAATGATCGTGGGGGTCCGTGATGGACATATGGCTCCCACAATTCCTGCAAGGCTTGAAACCGGACTTCTTCAATGTAGCTATCCCACTGCTACACCAAGGAAGAAAGCAGAAACAAAGTAATGCGAAGAAAATGGAGAGACCCAGAAAAACAGTTACGTGCCGATGGCGTGGAAAAAAGGGAACTGACGTCAGCACGCCGACGAGGTCTTCTTATGGCTCCGAGGACATCATCCGGAGTCGAGAGCGGAGCCGTGCCATTGTGAGGTCCTCGTCGACTTGGGAGAGCTAGGAAAATTTTTCCTTGAAATGCTGGCGCAAGGGGTAATTCCAAAGGTGTAGAGAGGTGTGGCTCACTGGTTAGAGGCGGCAGACCCGTAAGCTGAGAATCGGCCAGGGACCAGGGTCCAATTCCCGACGCGGCAGGGTCGTGGACCAAGGTCAAAACGGACTCGATAATTCTCGCCTCGGTACCTACTCTAACCAGGAACACACTCGGCAACTCTGGGCATTAAGCTTGCCTCATCTCTACAACGGCCCCCCACAGACGCCGGGGATGCCTGGTTTCACCTTGGAGATACCCAGAAAGGGACCATCTCACAGGGATAGCCAGGACGGGTTCCCCAGCGGTCTACAGCGCCGGGACGCCCCGTTGTTGGGGTAGCTGTGCGCTTTACAAGTCTACAACAAGTCTACAACATAATTCCAAAGGTGTGGAATCCACAGGCAGATGTATCCATCAGAAATATATATACATACAGCCTATATTAAGGGCTATAAATACCAAAATTACATAGCGTTTTGGTGTAATAAACGTTTTATCATGTATTTCTGAGAAATAGAAAACGAGAACAGAAAATGCAACATACAGCTTTTATTAGAGAGAAAACTGCAATGGAATACAAAGGCATGGTTGGCCAATAGGCTGCATTAAAAGCATAACAAGTGAAAAAAGACCTCCAGGACCTCCTGTATCCCATCATGCCTCAAGGGTGACAGTTCGGTCAGTACTTTTTTACAGTGACATGATGGGATATGACATCAGTTTTTGTACTGTCCTACTTCCATGCTCTCAGAAGCAGATCAACTCAAAGAAATTGTAGTGTGCTAAAAACAAACTTGGGCCCTTTTTAAGATGCACAGATGTCCACTCCATAGCACAGGGAGTAGAGCAGGCACTAAAGAAGAAAATAAGTTACTTACCTGTAACTGTAGTTCTCCAGTATTAGTATCTTTCATAGATTCACATGCTTGAATCATTCCCCGTCATCGAAGTAGGAGTCCCACGGTATTATATCAAAGCAATCATATTAGTAGCATAGGCTACAATGGCACTAGGCCATGAATTTAATAGCCTATCTATGACCTTTTTTTAAAAAGGACCAAACTTAGACACCAAACAATCAGGCGGAAGCATCCTCTAGAACCTTCCTTACAGAGGCTAGTTACCTCAGATGTTCATGCACAAGTGGGAACAAATATAGTCCCAAAAGTACTGGGAGAGCCTCTAGGGGAGGAGGGTGGGTCGCATGTGAATCTATGAAAGATTCCAATATTGGAGAACTACAGTTACAGGTAAGTAAGTTATTTTCTTCTCCAGTATTGGATCTTTCATAGATCCACATGCTTGAATCAGAATAGTTGGCAGTAATATGAATACGTATTATCATACATACCACCTGTCCCGTTAGGTGTATCAGCATTATCCGTAGCATCCAGGCAATAATTCTGGCGAAAGGTATGCTTGGTGGACCCTGTTGCCATTCTGCAGATTTGCTGGATCAGAACCCCAGCGAATAATTCAGTGCACGTAGAATTAGCTCTTGTTGAATGAGCCTTGACTCTAGCAGATTAGGGTCATCCTGCAGCATTATGGCAGAACTGAATGGCTGTTGCAATCCATCTTACAGTGGAAGATTTAGATTGATCAAATTTCGGAAATTCTTTTGTTCTGTGTAAATAGAAATGAATGCACCTCTTAACATCCAAAGTATGTCAGGATTTCTCAGCCATAGTATGTGAATTTGGAAAAACATTTCTCAGAACAATAGGCTTGTTGAGATGAAAATATGAAGGGACTTTTGGTATAAATTTAGGGTTAGTTCTTAATATTACTTTGTCTTTTCTTAATTGCATGAACGGTTACCTAATAGTGAATGCTTGCAGTTTGTCAACTCTTCTTGCAGAGGTTAGTGCAAAGAACAGAGCCATCTTCCATGACGGAAATTTCAACTGTGTTTTGTGTATTGATTCGAACGGTCTTTTCGTTAGCTGGCTCAATACCACATTTAAATTCCAAGATGGAGGAGGTTGTTTAACCGGTGGAAAAGATCTAAATAGTCCCTTGAGGTACTGTTTAACTAATCTTGCCAACCATAGAGACGCTGAATTCCTCCATCTACTTAAACGGGACATTGCTGCCAGGTGCGTCTTTATTGACTAATGTGCAAGGCCAGTCCTGGCTAGATGAAGAAGATAAGGCAGAATCTGCACTGGCATCACAAATGATGGATGTCATTATTTTTCTTGACACCACAGACAGAAACATTTCCACTAAAATTGGTATGATTTATTCGTGGATTCTGCTCACGCTTTAGAAAGAATTTCTCTACACTCTTTGGGTATATTTAATGCTCCAAGCTCATTGGCATCAGGAACCAGGCCAACAAGTGATGAGAAGTCGGTTTGGGATGCAGTACTTGGCCCTTGCTCATGGATAGGAGCGTCGGAGTAGCTATCAGAGGAATGTCATGTTGCTCCGAGAGAAGGAGAAGTTCCATGTACCAGAATTGCCTGGGACATGTTGTAGTAATGAGGATCAATCTGCATGGTTTCCTCTTAGTTTACTTTAGAACCTTTGGTATCAGAGGAATTAGGGGAAAAGTGTAAGCAAATATTTTCGAACATCTGATCAAAAAGGCATTTCCACCACGATCGTCTCTGGGGATGCCTGCTTGCGTAATATTAGCAATAACTACTAGAGCACTATGTTCTAGACAGGACATGCACAACCTGATACACTCATATATGACTGTGTATTAACAATTTCTTGAACACTTAATTGCTTTAACATACGGTAAAAACAAATTAAAAACCACTATTGTTCACAATTAACAGTCTATTGGAACAATGTACATGTTCAAACAATAAGCCAAAAATTGAATTCTTCTTCCTGATGTGCTTCTTTTATTAGCGCGTCTGTTGAAGATCCAAATCAATAGCAATTTCAAAAGTCCATACGACGAGTGAATACAAAATTAAGAAACTCAAATCTCACTCCCAATGCATTTCGGGTGGATGCACCACCCTTCGTCAGGGTACATCTACAAACAAAATTAATCTCATTCATTACATTCAATAGACACAGAGGTATAGAGCTCAAACAAAGATGAAAATTGAAGTGATAGGCCTCTATATTCCAGGAGTGTTAGACGCTACAGAATAAGTAGACTGAAATGAACTGGTTAGTCACTGGCCAAAGAGATGGGGTTCGTGTGAGAAAAGGCGGTACCGGCGCTCGTAGGAAACTCAAAAGTCCCAAGTCACCACTCGTGCAAAGTGTGCAAAAAAACAGAGTGCTAGGTATCATGCTTAAAACCAACTCTACCTTTGTAAAAGATCCGGATATGAAGTTGGGTCTAACCCCGAAAATATTTATTCAAACGAGTTAATAAGGGACTGTGAAATCAAGCATAAAAATAAACAAACTGGAAGTGTGCAACTGGAAGTGCCCGCATAAAGCAAACACCCATGAATCGTATCGAAATGTAAGGGAAATGAAGCAAGAAAAAAAACTCACCGGGCGTCTGAAACGCCGAGAGTATCCAACTTTCCATAATGTGGCGCACGTAAGGAGATGCTTACAGTGACTCAATCGAAGTGATTCCAAAATCGTGGGGAACAGTTTGGAGATTAGCTCCAGTTAGTTGTTACAGAACGCCACTGGTACATGTGAAGATGTATCTGTAAAATGCATTAAATTGATGAAAGTACTGTCCTACCCTCGCGAATATTGATTAATGAATCGCATCAAAAGGTAAACTTACAGATGCCGTCTTGCTGTGTCTTCTGCGAATTAACCCGGATACCAAGTCGTGGCCGCCGATAAGGAATGCCGTCTAAGAGTGAATTTGAACGGTGCTGCCGTATACGTGCAGCGACTATATCATAAACATAAAAAAGGGACTCTAAATGGTGCTACACTAGAAAGTGTCAGCCATGATGAAAAGATGTGATATCCCCGAGTGCCGCTACGAAGTGCAGGAATTAATCAAATGTGCTTGAAAATGTGCCACAGATCACACGAGTAATAGTCCCAAAGAGAGAAAAAGAGAGGTGAAAAAGATGAAAAAACTGAGTTTTAAAAGACAAATGATGAGTATAACATTGTTCACCAGTAATACGATTGTCATAATTTTTGAAAAATTATTGAACATCCACCCGAAATGCATTGGGAGTGAGATTTGAGTTTCTTCATTTTGCATTCACTCGTCGTATGGACTTTTGAAATTGCTATTGATTTGGATCTTCAACAGACGCGCTAATAAAAGAAGCACATCAGGAAGAAGAATTCCATTTTTGGCTTATTGTTTGAACATGTACATTGTTCCAATAGACTGTTAATTGTGTACAATAGCGGTTTTTAATTTGTTTTTACCGTATGTTAAAGCAATTAAGTGTTCAAGAAATTGTTAATACACACTCATATATGAGTGTATCAGGTTGTGCATGTCCTGTCTAGAACATAGTGCTCTAGTAGTTATTTCTTGTTTGAATTGGTGGCAGGGTGGAACCACCACAGGCATTGCACACCAAGTTAGAACAGTTGTAACATAATTAGTTTATTTGGAGTAACAGTCAAGTAGAGTGCACGTCAACTGTTACTATTATCCCAGTATTGCTTGCGTAATATTGGCATTTCTTGTTTTTCTGTGTCGCAAAAAGATAGAGTTTTGGAGCGCCCCACCAAAGGAAGTTGTCCTGTAGAACTGTAGAATCGAGTTCCCCCTCGTGGCAAGTGGTTGTCAATCTGCTCAATGTGTCAACTAACACATTGGATACTCCTGGGAAGTGTTCTGCCCTCAGTGTTATCTTGTTTTGTAAGGCCCAATTCCAAATTGCTTGCGCCTGATGAGATAGAGCCACTGATTTTGTCCCTTCCTGTTTATTTAAGTAGTGCATGCTGGTGGTATTGTCCGTACGGATAAGGACTCATGAGCCTGCAAACCTGGGAAGGAATGAACAAAAACGCCAGAGCTATGGCCTTCAATTCTCAGAGACTGATATGCCTTGTTTTCTCAACAGTTGTCCATTTGCCACTGACTGATAGCTCTTGAAGATGAGCGCCCCATCCCTGCAGGGACGCATCCGTGTTAATGACCAGATCTGTTGCATGAGAGAGAAAAGTCATCCCTTGAGAAACGTTGGTTGATACCATCCACCATTGCACAGCTTTTATCACTGTTGGGGTTATCTGAATCACATCATTGAATAAACCCAGAACCTGAAGCCACTGTTTGTCTAACTGCTCCTGTAGCGGACACATATGAAGTTTGGTATTAGAGGTATGCAGGAGGAGCACATTCCCAGAAATTACTTGTACAGCTGAACAGAAGCGGACTTTCTTCTGCAGAGCTTTTGGGCCAGTTTTTTTTATCTTGTCCTGCCGTTCTGGAGAGACAAAAGCTTTGTCTAACTTAGTGTTTAAGACTGCTCCCAGGAACATTAATGATGTTGTCGGTTCGAGAGTTGCTTTCTGTAGGTTTGGTTTGAGACCTAACTGCTTGAATAATGACGGGCATTGTGCAGTATCCACTGTGGCCTGATGGAATGACGGAGCTTTTATGAGCCAATTGTCTAAGTACGGAAAAACTGAACTCTGTTTAGCCTCAGACGTGCTGCCACTGGGGCCATGCACTTGGTGAATATTCTTGGAGCTGAGCGTTGCCCAAAGGGAAGCACTTTGAACTGAAAGTGTGTGCCGGCAACACTAAAACGCAGAAACCTCCGATGGCGACAATGAAATGTGCCATGAAAGTATGCGTCTTGACGGTCCAAAGCTGTCATGTAGTCCCCATGGTTGAGAAGGTTTAAGATATCCTGTAGGGTGACCATTTGAAATGACGTTTTTTTCAGATGTTTGTTTAATTTTCGAAGATCTAAAACTGGGCGCCAGTCTCCTGACTTTTTCCTGATCAGAAAGAAACGGGAGTAGAAGCCTGTACCCCGCTGAGGCTTTGGAACCTTCTCTATCGCACCTTTTTCCAACATGATAGCGACTTCCTTCAATAGTTGTTTCAAATGGGGAGTAAACTACCTTTTTGAAAGGAACATTTGGGGGTTTTGGGGGTTTGCTAACGAATTCTAGAGTATGCCCTTGACGAACAAGTTACTTACCTTCGGTAATGCATTAGCTGGTAGAGACTCTATCTAGCTGCAGATTTCTTACCTTTGAATTTCCCAGGCATCAGGCTGGATCCGGAATAATTTGCTGAGTAATAACCCTTGCACACAACATTGTTAGCATCGCTTATGACGTCGGGGTGCCAGAAGCACAGAGCCACGAAGTAACTGACGTATTCGTGTGCAAAACTAGGGCCCTGAAAAGGTGAACAACCCTAGCCCTACAATAACAGTCCGCAAAGCGGGGAGGCATGGGTGGAGCTGTAAGGAATCGGCAGCTAGATAAGAGTCTCTACCAGATAATGCGTTACCAAAAGTAACTTGTTCATCTGATAGAGACTTCTAGCTGCAGATTCCTTAACCTTTGAATCAGATACCTGAGCCATACCAACCCGGCGGTGGGGTGCGGACTCACATCCTAAACTAAAAAGTCTTGCAAGACAAAATGGGCAAAATGTCCATCCCTGCGCACTTGACCATCAAGGCAGTAATGTTTTGCGAATGTGTGCAACGAAGCCCACGTCACTCCAGTAGCGGTCCGTGGAGGGAGTTCAGTGGGGCAGAGAGGCGGGGCGGGGGAGAGGCAGGGTGGGGAAATGTAAACACCAGAATATGGATGAACGGAGGTAAGTACAGATTTAAATAAATAAAACGAATTCCTTTGCACGCGCTGCATTGCATTTTGCGTCACTCCTTGACAGATGGCTTGGACTGGGACACCCCGAGCCAAGGCAGTAGTCGCAGTCTTTCCCCTGGTGGAATGAGCTATTAATCCCTTTGGGGGCTGCTCCTTTGCCAATGCATAACAGATCTTGAAGCAGAGAACGACCCAGCGAGAGATGGCCCTTTTCTGCACTGCCCTTCCTTTCTTAGGTCCCACATACCCCACAAAGAGTTGATCATCCACCCGGAACTCTTTTGTGCAGTCAAGGTAGAAAGACAACGCCCTTTTTGGGTCCAGTCGGTGGAGACGTTCCTCTTCCATAGAGGGAAGTGGGGAGCAAAGAAGGTAGGCAAAGTGATGGACTGACCCAGATGGAATGGGGTCACAACCTTTGGCAAAAATGATTCCCTGCTGCAAAGCACCACCTTGTCCAGAAAGGACATAAGATAAGGAGGCAAACAAGATAACGCCTGCAACTAATCGCCACTAAGAAGGCTGTTTTGATGGTTAACAGCCAGAGGGGACAATTGTGCAAAGGCTCAAAGGGCTCACACATCAGATAGGTAAGGACCAAATTAAGGTCCCACTGTGGCATAACAAAGGGCGTGGGTGGAAATAAGTGAGCAAGCCCTTTTAGAAATCTATTTACAATAGGAGACTTGAAGAGAGAGGGCTGGTCTGGCAGCTGCAAAAAAGCAGACAGAGCAGAAAGGTAACCTTTGAGTGTTCCCAAGGCAGAGCTCGGCTGGACAAGGGTTAGAATGAATAAAAGGACAGTAGAAAGAGAAGCAGAATGGACCTTTCTGTACAGTATAATACAAATTTCTGCCAACAGAAGGCATATGCCGTCTTATTGGAGGGCCGCCTGGCTGCCAGAATAACGTTACAGACTTCAGGAGGAAGGTCAAAAGCTATCAACTGCCACCACTCAATCTCCACACATGGAGGCACAGAGTTGACAGGTTCGAGTGGAGAACCCTCCCCTTCTGCTGCGACAGAAGATCCTCCCGAAGGGGCAGCCTTATCGGAGGATCTATACTCATCCTCAGAAGCTCTGGATACCAGACTCTCCTCCCCCAGTCCGGAGCCACAAGAATGACTTGGGCCCGGTTGCTCCTAATCTTCTTCAGAACCCTGGGCAGGAGTGGTAGGGGCGTAAAGGTGTGCAACAGGCCTGAGCTCCACTCACGACTAAAAGCGTTGCTGAGCAGTAGCACTCTTGGAAACTCCAGCGCACAGTACCGCTGACACTGCACGTTGTCTTCAGAGGGGAACAAATCTAACCAAGGTTCTCCCCACTGCTGAAAGAGACCTTGCACCACCTCTGACGGGAGACGCCACTCGTGATCCACTAGGCATCGACGGTTGAGTTCGTCCACCCTATCTTTCAGAGAACCTGCCAGATGTTGAACCACCAGGATTATGCCTTGCTGTTCCAGCCATGTCCTGAGACGCAGGGCCTCTGGACAAAGGGTCCACTACCCCACCCCACCCCGCCCTGCTTGCTGCAGTACCACATGGCAGCGGTGTTGTCTGTGAACACCTGCACTAACTTCCCTTGACAAAGGGAAGGAATGCCAACCGAATCACTCGGAGTTCCAATAAATTTATGTGGAGCCCCATCTCCGCTGGAGACCAGTGTCCCCTAGCCCAGAAGTGACGCATCGGTCACGACTGTGAGATCTGGTTGGGGAAGGGAATGGGGTCTGCCGTTGACCCAATTGCGGTTCGTAACCACCACTGCAGATCTTTTGCAGTTCCTTCCGAGATCTGAACAACGTCTGTGAGATTTACCTGATGCTGTGCCCACTGGAACTTCAAGTCCCACTACAGAGTCCACATATGCCATCTGGCGTGTCTTACCAACAGGATGCAGGAGGCCATGAGGGCCAACAGCCTCAAAATCAGTATCATCAAAATCCAGGATAGAGGCTGAAATATCAGAATCATAGCCTGAATATCCTCGACTCACTGCTTGGGAGGATTAGCCCGAAACTGCACTGTGTCCAGAACAGCTCCGATGAAAGGGAGCATCTGAGAAGGAGTCAGGTGTGACTTTGGTGTGTTTATAGAGAACCCCACCGAATGCAGAAGGTTCGCCATAGTCTGAAGGTGGGAGACGACAGCCTGGGGCAAGGACGCCTTCAACAGCTAGTTGTCGAGATAGGAGAAGACACCCCTAAGTTACGCAGATGTGCTGCGAACACCGCCATCACCTTGGTGAACACACGAGGGGCACTGGTAAGGTCGAAGGGGAGCACGGTAAACTAAAAGTACTCCCAACCTACCTTAAACCGCAGCTAACACCTGTGGCCCAGCAGAATGGGAATATGAAAATACGCGTCCTGCAGGTCCAACCCTACCGTCCAGTCTTCTTGGTCTAGGGCAGACAAGACCTGAGCCAGAGTGAGCATTTTGAATTTCTCCTTTTTGAGGAAGAGATATACAGTCCGCAGATCTAAAATGGGCCGTAGCTCCTTGTTCTTCTTCGGAATCAGAAAGTAGCGGGAATAACAGCCACTGCCTACTTCTGAAGATGGGACCCTTCTACAGCTCTCTTGGCCAAGAGAGCCGTAACTTCCTCTTGGAGCAACTTTAAATGATCCTCTGTCAGCCGTTCCTGATTTGCCAGCATTGGAGGAGGAAAAGAAAGAAAAGGTAGGGAATAGCCCTCCTGGACTATCTGCAAGACGCACCTGTCCGATGTCATGGATCTCCAGTGGGGGAGATGATGAATTCTCCCACCAAATGGAGTAGTGTGGTCCTACAGCCTAGGATTGCTTAGAGGCTGCGGCTGCAGGGGGCAGTGTGGTACACGACTTCTGGCCTCCATTTCCGAGATCGGAATACACCACATCCATGTCCTTGCACGGCTTGGGTAGTCTGTGCAGGACGGTGGCTGGAAATATGGTTGATGTGGCTGGAAGGTCGCGTTGGCACAAATGGCATCAAACTAGATCCAGGATCGGATCCCTGGGGCCCCATTACATTCTAACCCAATGGGGCCCCTTCCAACTCCATGGGGCCTGAAGGCTCACCAGCGGGGTCATTCCGCTCAAATACGCAGCGCATGACCTCGTAAAACTCTTATTTGAGTGAAAGTCGCTCCTGCTCCCGAAAAAGGGGAGAGATGCACTGAAGGGGGGGGGGGGGGGGGGGGGACACACACACTGTTGACTCTGGCTTCGGCTCCTAGAAACCGTGCCTACAGCGTCCGTGCTCCTTACCTCTCTTGACGACGGACGGCAGTTGAGGTTAACACAAAGTCCGCTTGGAATTCTTTTTCTTATTATGCCGCTTCCCCGGGTGTCCCGAGGACCTCGAACGGGAGGAAGAGGACTTAGGGCTCCATGAGCGGTCACGAGACCACCTCTTCTTCGATCGGGATGGTGACCACCTCGGAGTTTCGCTTGACAGTGTCGACTGCCGGGCATAGAGTAACTTCATCGCCCGCTCCCTCAAGGTCTTCGGAGCCATCCCCCGACAGTCCGAAAACAACTTTGTATCGTAGTCGAGCTTGAGACACCAAAGACATACGCGGTGGGAATCGGTGACCGACATCATGCGGAAACAAGTCCCGCACTGCTAGAATCCGGTCTTCCTCCAAGACATCCCTCGGACACGAAGTGTAGTGAAGATGTCTGCATACATTGCTATGTTAGCATAAGCGCGTTAGCTTTTAGAAAGCCATCTTGCCACTTTTGCTGCTTTTGTACGCGACACTGCAGATACATGTTATTATTAGCGAAACTGCTTGCTTGCCTTTGCTTCACATGAGAACCGTCTGTTGTTCCCCTCCCTAGACAAGCACTGCGACCTTGGTCTGAACATTGTGTGCAAAACACTTTGAGCAGCCAGACAATGTATGTTTTTGAATCCAGGTTGATCGGCCCACTCTCTAGCCGTAATATGCACACAGCTGCAAATGCCTGAATGTCAAGAGCCTTTAATATTACAGTTTGCATGCGTTTGAAACACATTCTGGAGAAGAACATTTCCAGGCGCAGAGCAAAGCCGATCTTGTGATGTGATCCACCTAAAGCTGATCTTTACGGTATGAGGTTCCCCATTCAAGCCTAAGAGACCTTCTGCTAGTCTAATAATATTAGTTTGCTAGCGAAAGGAAGGTGGCTTTATGCTATGATTTCTCCTTTCATTTTCTATGGTATTGTAACAATACTGATGGTTTTAATTATAATCATTTGTCTGCTTATGTTAGCCAAAGTACTGCATCTTAGGACACGTAGTTTATAAAATAAACCTATTAAACTTCCCCGTGTCTCTGATTTCTTTGTTGTTGATTGATATATAAATAGCGAAAAGGTATTTCCGATTCCCACATTTCCTGAGAATACTATTAGCCGCTTGTTCTGGGTTGTCTATACATTGGGACCTCCGTGATGATACGGATAACGAATGGGACACTGATGCTGGTCGGATAGGGGTTCTGGGTGCTGAGGTGAGTTTTTGGTACACCACAATTCACCGAGGTCCTGGTTTCCTGTGCATAGTTCTGTGCATAAGCAGAATCCCTGCAACATGGCGCACCTAACGTTTGGTCTTTTGATTTGAAACGCCTTAGTAGCGCTTATATTATTCCACAACACCCTCACTCTTGTTTCCGGATAACGGGAGTGACGGATTTTCACCTACCTGTTAATAACAATAGGTTCATACAAGCTTGTAAATTAAAAAGGTGTTTTTATATTTCTGAACCCGTGTGCTACATTGTTGTTCTTCTCTGTGTCCTTATGGCGGTCGAATTTGCAGCGCATAGTCGTAAGCCTTTGCGGCATCATTTGACGCAGTATGGGGTACCGGACGATGGGATGGCAGTTATTTTTGTGGTGAGTGCTGATGGCTCTCACCCATATGAGTTGTTTTACTCTTGGGTGATGCTCCCGGCGGTAAATGCAGATGATAAAACGTTTCACTCGTATACTCACACACGGGTCCCAGCCAATTATACGCCATATAGGACACTAGAGATTCCACTTTCTGCCTGGCAGCATAGCATTTGGTTTAATGGCGCTCTTCCCCATGCGGTTGCACCGGCTAGACTCGTCCCTTTGTCGATTCCAGGGGCCACGTGGCCGGTGCTGACCGGCTTTACGCCTCACCCCCGCTATTTGACTATTGCGGTGGATGAATTGCGTACACTCCATACAGCCCTGATTACAATATATAGGGCTTTAGTGCAATACGTTTCGCGCAACGTGCAGGTAGGGGCAACTGCGGTTGCGGGGCTACCAGCTGGTCATCCTGTGGTTGTTATCAGCCCAGTCATAGTTAATTCGGTGATGGGCAAGCGCACCCAGAATAAGGACGATTTGCCTTATTGGCTTGCCGAGAAATTTGACCAACTGGAAGCAGTGTTTCCACATTCTACGACAGTGGAGAAACACAGAATACTCACCATAAGTTTGCCCAAGGACTTGGTCCCAGAAGTGTCCGATTGTGACACCTGGGGTAAGGTTTTTGCAGCGGTCTACTCGAAGTGCTTTGGCACTCCGTCTATGGCCGTGCTCCCCTCCGTTATTAAACGTGTTCAGGATAATCACGGTCCGGAGGAGGCAGTTGAGTTGGGAATGCGACTTGTCGGGGTGTTCGACGTAGTGGCCTCTCTCGTCCTTGGTAATCTCAAGGGAGATGGGGTACAGTTCCAAGTGGCTAATGGCTTAGCCCGCGTCGATGAACTCGATAAGCCAAAAGAGTTGCCTAAGATTGTTGCGAAAGCATATCGAACGATTGGCCGCAGTAGTTTAGGGGTTAAACCAACTATTGTCATTCCTGACCTGATACAACAAACTAAGGTGAGCTCGTCTGTTAAAGACGATCGTCCTAATTTTCCAAAGCAAAACTGGAGACAAAAGAAACAGGGAAAGCAGCAACAGAAGCAGGGGTCTCACTAGTATTAAGTCACCAGATAGATTTCAGGTTACTGAACGTTCTCCTCGTTCTTCACAGGATACATTTGCTTCACAGTCCGGTGGAGGAGAACGTGGCAGAGGTCGGGGTGCCCAGCAAGGTCGTGAGCAACCCCGTCAGGCTGAAGGTAGAGGCAAGCAAGACGAGTTTGCACGTCAATGTCCCCCGTTTCAAAAGAAGAAGGTTGCTGCATTAACAGCGAGGTATGCCACAGATAGTACGGACGCAACTTCTGAACCTGACATAGGCGACAACGCTGCTCGACAGCGCGGTGGAGGTTACAGTAGTGCGGCAAGCACTACGTCCATATCTGGTCGCAACAGCAACTGACATGTTCATTACTGTAGAGACTGCGGATACTAGAGTGGCTCCCCCTGATAGACTATATGACATAGTCCTCTTAATAGAAGGTGACATACAACGCACAATTCAAGGGATTTTTTGGGATAATCTGACCTCTTCCTATGACATTCTCTTGGCGGAGGCGGACTGGCCCCCGACTTTCATTTTAGATGCTCCTAGAGGGGAGGAGGTTATCCTCCCGTCCTTTGCGCATACTGTGCCAAGGGAGCATGCTGAAAGGTTTGCAGCGGAGTGGGCTCAGGCGCTTGCACCGGCTTTGTATCGTACTCAGGTAGGCTGGGATAAATTGTCCCCCAGCCATGAGATTCCCTTACGGTCTATGCCCCAGCCGCAACCCCAATATCCCATGCGCCGCGAAGCGAGATCTCACGTCGCGGAAATCCTTGATCAATTGGACTATCAGGGTGTTATTGAAACATGTGTGTCATCAATGAATAATCCTTTGTTCACTGTGACGAAGCCTGATGGATCGTACCGCCTAGTTTTGGATTACCGGCACCTAAACTCTCATTGCTGGACATGCGCGGTACAGAATACCCACAGTTCTGCACTAGTGGATAGTCTTGTACGAAAACGATTTAAAACCACACTTGACATATCCAATGGCTTTTATAGCCATAACCTGTCCTCACTTAGTAGTCAGTGGACAGCATTTACATCTGGCGGCAAGCAAAAACAATTTAAAAGATAGGCCATGGGCTATAAAAACAGCCCTGGCGTCTTTGCCGCACGTGTAGTCTCTCTGTTAGAGAGCATTGACCCGGATGCGTACTCGTATGTTGATGATATCTATCTCACGAGTTGTGGCCGCATCTGTGTCGCGTTGATCGCATTATTGTAATGTTTGCAGACTTCGGTTACAAATTCAACTTTGCGAAGTCTCACATTGCAGAGTATACAGTGTTGTTTTTGGGCTACGAGCTCAACAATGAAGGTCGAGGACTGGCGCCTCACTTTCTGGAAAAGTGCGCATGTTTGCTTGCTCCGACAACATTGAAAAAATTACAGTCTTTGCTGGGCTTTCTGAATTTCGGTCGTACGTATATTCCTGATTATGCGCAGCGTATCAAGCCGCTTTATGCCTTGGTACAACCTACTTTTTCCAAATCGTGCTGGCTGCCAGAGCATTCAGCCATTTTGCAATCATTACAGGCTGATCTTTTAGCTTCAAAGTACTTACTGACACGTGATAACCACACAAACCTGGTAATAAGAATTGTGCGAGGAGCAGTGGGTTTCACGTACTTAACGTTCAATGAGGGCGATACAGTCCCCATTGCATACAAATCACACCTGTACACTTTGGCTGAACTGCGTTTTTCCTCCGCTGAGAAAGTTGACACGGCAGTGCAGATGGCGATTCTGAAAGAACGAGCGCTATCACAAGGAAAACGCATGTTGGTAGAGACACCATAGCCTGCCCTGGAGGCAGTGACGAAAGCAAGTGTACCTAATTCTAAACCTTTGCATCCACGTTGGATACAATGGGCCACTTCCTTGACATCGCCAGATGTCACTTATATCTTTGATGCCTCATTACAGACTCAGGAGTATTTGCAGTATGAGTTTGTTCATCCTGCTCCTCTGTCTTTGCGCCCGCTCGAAGATTACCATTGTGTCATTTATACCGACGGTTCGGCGCAACCGGCGACTGGATCGAAGCATGCCTATTCAGCGGCCTGCGCAATTGTGGCGGGTACTTTCGTAAATGGTGAATTCCTATCTGATGTCGTGCATAGGCAGACGTTGGGCGACTGTACCGCACAGTTAGCAGAGCTACGTGCTCTGGTGCTTGCACTGGAGTTTGCTGATCCTCGAGTCACTACTCTTATAGTAAGTGACTCATTTTACTGTGTTCAGTCATTTAACGACAATCTTTTCTTTTGGTCTCAGAATGAATATCGCGATTCCAAAGGTAGCACAATTAAGCATAAAATGCTTTGGGTTCGAGTCGCAGAACTTAAAGAACATCTGCCTCTCGTGAATGTAATTCACACTCTTGGGCACCAACGAGTTGGTGTCCACGCTGTCGGAAACAGCTTAGCTGACGAAGCAGCGAAAACAGCAGTAGCAACATATTTAGTAGCAGCAGTTACAAGATCCAAAAGTAAGATCGATGATGACATCTTGGCAGCTATTGCTGCTACAGAGAAGGGAGGTAATTACCCGAGAGGGTTCCCTTCTCGTTACCATTATCACTTAAGTCCTGATAAAGTCCCATTAGTGAGAATTAACGACATTGGTGACAGATTGATTCCCAACGCAGACTGCAGACCATCTCTGATATCAGCGGCTCACGAGGGCATAGCGTCAGCCCATGCCAGCGTTGCAGCAACTGTTTCTCTGTTACAACAACGTTACTGGTGGGGCGGGTTATATAAACAAGCTCGCACTTATGATCTTGATTGTGACATTTGCCAGCAGATTAAACCTTCAACTGCTGCGCGTCCACCACAAACTCAGTTGTACATATCCAATAAACCACTTGGGTGTGTTTATTTGGATCACTGCGGTCCTTTCTCCTCTGATACTGTGTACAAGTATATCTTGGTTGCAGTGGATTCGTGCACACGTTTTCTGTGGGTATGGCCACAAAGGAGTGCTGATGCCCGTACTGTCACAAGGGAATTGCGTGTTTTTGTGGGAAGTTTTGCATGTGGTACCTTTCATTCTGATCAGGGCCCTGCGTTCGCCTCTAAGGCGTACAAAGAAGCCATGAGAAATTTGGGGATCAAAGTCAAATTTTCGTCTCCATACCGGCCTGAGGGTAATAGTGTAGTGGAGCGGATGAACCGTGACTTAAAGCAATCTTTGACAGCTAGGGTTTTAGGCACTGTCCGGAACTGGCTAGCCCATTTGTATAACGTCCAACGTTCACTTAATAATCTCCCTAGAAGGTCTCTGGGTGGGCCAACCCCATACATGATGCTCTTTGGCATAAATATGTTTGTCCCGGACCTTGATGGTCTAGACATGGCGGCATCTGCCGCAACCTTTGACGTAGATGAGCACTGTACTGTATTACAGACTCTACAAGAGACCAGAGACAGTCTTGCGAAGGAACACATGCCCTCCACATCTGATGCTGCGCTTCAGATTCCGGTAGTCGGCTGGCTACCTCGAGTAGGTGACCTGGTCCGTGAGAAGGTGGAGAACAAGAAGGAGTTTGGCCCCTCTTTCGTGCCCCGGTTCCAGTGCTCGGCGTGAAGGGTACAAGAACAGTCATTTTACCTCCACTTCCTGGTCGCAAGGATAACAGGTACATCTCCATAGACAATGTCAAACTACAGCGAGTGGCCAATTCTTCTTAGTATGACTCCAGCGGTTTCTTGCCCTGCGATGCTGAGAAATTCGGTGTTGGCTCCAGCTCCTAACACCATGCCTGAAGTTGCCATCGAGATGCATACAGTTACTGCTCCTTTATTGCCACCACCGGCTGGTGGTCAAACTGAAGATACTGAGTATGCTTATCCTGCAGATGTAACATTACCTGTTTTACAATCTACCGCAGTTACGCAGTCACGTTACTCCTTTGACACTAACTCTATAACTTCCAGGACCCCATCAAAAGTTTCTATTTTTGCTGTTTGGTTTAAAAAACATTTTTTGATTCTTCCCTGGACTTACATTTGGCTGATGCTCATATGTGTTTTTTTATTCATGTCCATCGGATTTGTAGTGGTATTTTTTCGTCTAGTGAACGGACACTACCTAAAAGAAAGATCTACATTTAGACTAATTGATGGAACTTTGGCCCCTCACTCCTCGTCACACATCATGAAAAGGGACCAGACATTTGTGAATATTACAGCCTGGCCTGTGTTAGATGGGATTGCGTGGGATGCTGTTAAATTTCAAATTCATGGTCCGACTGAGGTTATCAATGTACCAAATGTATTTCGTGTTTCTATGGGGGATGTAGTTAAACAAAACATCCGTTCTGATGATTGGGACGTTCAGGCCATTGAAGCATTGTTTTCTGATTTGAAATATTATGCCGCATTTGATGCTGAGAATTTGTATTTAGATACTGCTAATTATGGAGAGGAGTTTTGCTATCAACATTATGGTAATCATTTCCTACATAATGCCAATACATTTCGTAATTTTGTAAATTATACACAATGGGAACATTGTCCAACGCCAATGTTAGGCAGTTCAAGCACATTGGTGAACAAATTTACCTATTTTACTGATTTCAGTATTTCTGAACCAGCCGCCTTTTATTTTAAAATGGCAGCAGAATCTGCCTCGAAGGTCAGGCTGACACACACTAAATTATTATATTCCAAATCCTTTTTGGATGATTTAGCGGTCAGGGGTTATGATCTGTGGAAAGATACTATTGATCTTAAGTCTGTCTGGGGCTCTAAACCATGGCAGGTACAAGGAACAGAAGCTTTGCATGGTGCCTGCCTCATCCCGAACCACATGTTGTTTTTGAATTCGACTATTTTTCAGACCACCTGCTTTGGATGGGCTACTTCTAAAAAACTGAATTCCCCGTCTATTCCGGATCTGGGTGCTTACCCAAAGTGGGATAATCATACAGATCTGTCCCTTGATGCGTTGCAGTTGTACGTTACTAATTCATCCTTCAATATTTCTAAGTTTGACTCTGAAGGATGGTTGACTTGGCAAACTAGTTCAGACTCCTGTCAACATCGTTTTTTGGGTCTGAAGCTTGGTTATACGCAAGATCGTGTAGACCCCCGCTTTGAATCTTCTCATTCTGTTACTACCTACTCTGCTGGGAAGTTATGCCAGTCTTGGCTGCAACACTGCACCTTAGCATCTGTTAAAGTTCATTTATCTAAATTAAATGACAAAATAGATTTGAATGATTTTGTTAAAGGCCCTGTGGGTGGCAGGTCCAAGAGATGGGTGTATGCTATTTATAACGAGGTTTGGAAATTGTCGCAAATTGAAGCTGCTTCCAGATTGAGAGCTATTGATCAAGCCAATATGGAAAAAGTGCTAGCTGTTATAGATAATAGCATTAACACCCTTTCTTCCAGAATATACACATTAGATAATATTGTTTCATCTGTTGTTGATATTGTGCAGGATGAAGTGTCTGTTTTATATCATGGTCAGAATCAATTGCGTTCTATAATGCAGTTTGAGTGGACATTGCAAACGTTAAAAGCTGGGAAAGTCCCCTGGGACTATATGAATATTTCATCGTTATTCCTTCCTTTTAATTTAACTGTGAAACAACAATTCATGTCCATGAAAGATGCAACATATTCATTACTGCATATTGAAAAGTTGGAACCTTTACCTTTCTCAGTGGCCGAATTGAACTCAGCTGTGTGGCTTATCCACGGGTTATTCACTTTGCCATTTCCATTGTTCAAGTTCAGTCCGTGCATGAAACATTATGCCCTAGGCAGATATGAACCATTGGGTACTGCTTTCTTGCATGAAATCTGGTCACTCCCATTTACATACAGGTGCATGAGAGACGGTAAAGAGGTCTACTTGAAAGGTGAGGAATGTACTTCCGCACCTGATCACTCTGTAGTCTGTAGGCACATCTAATTGCATGGCGCGTGCAATGTGCACGCTCCTAATTTAGCATGTGTCCTGAAAGGGATTCCAGTGCCAGCTATTACACCTTCTTTCACGTTGCTTGCTAACGGTAGTTATTTGCTTTTGAATAACGAGGCTTGCTGCGGAATGCTAGTGGGAATTCCCTACATTGTGACTGTGTCACAGAGAGTAGTTTGCTGTAAGAATGTCCTTTTCCCGCCCCCGCATGGGCGGCTGGATGTATCCATCTGGCCTTCCATTTCAACCTTGAAAGCAGAGTTCAACAAGATGAGCAGAATAAGGGCTCTATTGTCTCAAAAAGAGGTCGCTCTGACTTCGTCCCGTGAAACATTTGTCCTTCACGTGGCCAACACCCGTACCGAGGTGCAGGCTCTTTTAAATACTGATCTCCCACTTCATTTTGGTGCCCTGATTCAGACTATATTCAACACCTCGTCAACAACTGGCTTGGTGCAGTTTTTCAAAATTGTGGGCTCCGGCCTCGTGACCTCCTTCCAAACTATTTTTTGTGTGATACCGGCATTTTTTCATTCTATTTTTTCCAGAGTCTTTGGAGGGCTTCCATTGATTCTCGCTCTCGTGGCTGGCGTACTGCTGTTGGTCTGCGTACTGCGCAATGGCTGCACACTCTGTGTCACGCGACAGCCTGGCCCGGCTCCTCCATCTTCGTAACCGGATGCTTGAATACTATGGAACCTTACCTCTGGCAACCCTGAGCATTGCCTATGGATTATCTTTCCGGTTTGCCTTCATTACATGCGTACAACCTGTTTTTCATTGACTAGATTGTCCTTTTGAATGGGCTCTGGATTTGTGCTTGTCAAACTCGGTGTCTCCTGCCCCGGATTATGATCGACTAATGAGTCCATTAGTGGCTCATGAGTTGGACTGTTCTGGTGTCAGGATTATGGCCTGTGGAGCGGCACATGGAGTCCTTGGGAATTGGGACATCGGAACGGCAGCATATGAACACGCCAGTTGTCCTCTGAACGTGCTAGAGGCTCCAGTGGTCGAAGAACATGTATTTTCGTTTACCTTGCTGAACTGGATGGCGGAATTTTTTGCATCTCGTTCCAATGACTTCCTTTTGGAAGCTGTTGCTACGTACTGTGCTTACACGTTTATGGATTAACTTGATTATCGTCCAGCTTCTCTAGCCCAGACCGATCATTTTTTTTTTCCCTTCATTTTGGTTTTTTTTGTGCGTTTTTTTCGAACTTTCACTGCTTCGTTTGGATATACAATACATGCACTTGGTTCTGCTCAGTCGATCTTGAACTCTGCGTTCCTTATCGTATCCCTAGTTGCTCGTAGTCCGATCAAGGGGGGGTGTAGTGAAGGTGTCCACATACATTGCTATGTAAGCATAAGCGCGTTAGCTTTTAGAAAGCCATCTTGCCACTTTTGCTGCTTTTGCACGCGACACTGCAGATACATGTTATTATTAGCGAAACTGCTTGCTTGCCTTTGCTTCACATGAGAACCGTCTGTTGTTCACCTCCATAGACGTGCACTGCGACCTTGGTCTGAACATTGTGTGCAAAACACTTTGAGCAGCCAGACAATGTATGTTTTTGAATCCAGGTTGATCGGCCCACTCTCTAGCCAGAATATGCACACAGCTGCTAATACCTGAATGTCGAGAGCCTTTAATATTACAGTTTGCATGCGTTTGAAACACATTCTGGAGAAAAACATTTCCAGGCGCAGAGCAAAGCTGATCCTGTGATGTGATCCACCTAAAGCTGATCTTTACGGTATGGGGTTCCCCATTCAAGCCTAAGAGACCTTCTGCTAGTCTAATAATATTAGTTTGCTAGCGAAAGGAAGGTGGCTGTATGCCACTGTCATTTATGCTATAATTTCTCCTTTCATTTTCTATGGTATGGTAACAATGCTGATGGTTTTAATTATAATCATTTGTCTGCTTATGTTAGCCAAAGTACTGCATCTTAGGACACGTAGTTTATAAAATAAACCTATTAAACTTCGCCGTGTCTCTGATTCCTTTGTTGTGGATTGATATATGTATAATAGCAAAAAGGTATTTCCGATTCCCACCATTCCTGAGAATACTATTAGTCGCTTGTTCTGGGTTGTCTATACATTGGGACCTCCGTGATGATACGGATAACGAATGGGACACTGATGCTGGTCGGATAGGGGTTCTGGGTGCTGACGTGAGTTTTTGGTACACCACAAGTCACTGAGGTCCTGGTTACCTGCGCATAGTTCTGTGCATAAGCAGAATCCCTGCAACAGAAGTCAGAAAATCAAAAATGTTGACTAAAGTCGAGAAAAAGCATGCCAAAAAGCAGCAGATGGGTAGCTCTTTCCAGATCGGCACTTAACTGGTGCAGAAATAAAAGAACTGATGTCCGCGTGCATGGGTGGCACCTATATAGGCACCACAACGTCATAACCAACGCTAACGATGTCACGCGGAGCCAAATGGAGCTACCCGACGTCGCGCGTAAGGGGTATTGCTAAGCAAAAGTTTACAGATTAAGCCTGACGCCTGGGAAATTCAAAGGTAAAGAATCTGCAGCTAAAAGTCTGTGGACTGGTTTGCTCTGGGTGGTTGTGTGTAAGCCGCTGCCAGTGACTGCCTGCACTGTTGTACATATTGTGGCCATTATTGCCCTTGATAAGGCTGGTATTGTTGCCTATAATTCTGGAATCCTCCTCTGTAGGCATAAGTAATTTTCCCTCTAGCTCCTCAAAAGGGTTGTTTAAGAAACTACAATGTTCCAAGGGCCTTGGCAGTATCAGTATCCGCCTTAATGGATTGTAAAGCTTCATCAATATGTTTTTCAACCAACCTTGCCTGCGGAGGACAGCTGCTCTAGCAAGCTGTCGGAAACCTATAGAAGCTATATCGACAGCACAGTCTATCATCTCCGAAGGAGCTCTCTCTCCCTCAAGGAGAAACCTTCTGGCATCGGGCTTAGCATCCTCTGGCAGAAGATCGATAAACCGTGCCATATCCGTCCACATTTTCCTGTCAAATCTCCCTAAAATGACCAGAGAATTTGCTCCTCTAAATATTAATGCAGCCATGCTGGAGAAATATTTTCCAATCATGTCCAGCTGATGAACTTCTTTATATGGTGGTGGTGTCTCTGAGCTGCTTTGGTGATGACCAAATCTGGCCTCGGTTGTCCAATGAGGCATGCCGGGGTGTCATCTAGTGCCTTGTACTTTTTATCCACCCTGGGCATAACAGCCGTGATTGTGGCCAGATTCTTCATTATACACACTCCTTTTTGCCAAATAAAATCCATAATAGGGATGGCCCTTATTGATTTTTTAATTGGTTCCTTAAAATCATAAAGAAACCAGTTGGTTTGGTCGAGAAAGGCAATTGGAAATGTTTTGTCGCCCTCTCCATATTATGGAAACCTCCGATATCATCTGGAGGGGAATCCACCGGAGGAGATGGTGTAGTTATTAAATAATCATCCCACTTATTGATAGTGGAAGCACAATCCCTGATCTCTCCGTCTTCTTCTTCTTGATCTCCATCGGACACATCATGCTCATGAGTCTGGGGTTCTGCCAGAGGTAATAAAGACAGAGTGGTTTCTGGAATTTGTAAAGTGCACAGTCTAGGAGGTGGCTTTTTTTGTACAGACTGAGTTGAAGGTAGAAGTCAATGCGCAGGAGTAGACTAAACAGGTTACGGAAACTGTTTAAAGTAGTCCTGTAACATTCCTTGAAGATTGGTTACCAAATCCAAGGGCATTTGTATCGAGCACTCTTGAGGAACATATTCAGGATAATGTTGGTATTCCTCCTCATAGTTTTCTGACCAGGGGCCGCTTCTCCATTAGGGCGGAGGAGCGTCGCCCCACTGCTTTCTCGCAGTGCGAGCAGCAGAAACATAAAATGGTAATACTACCATTTTATGTTTCTGCTTCTCGCACTGCGAGAAAGCAGAAGGGTTTGGTTGGGGCGGATGAGTGGGGTGGGGTGGTCTGCTGGAGGGCAGGGGAGGAGTGGCTATCCCAATGCTTCGAGCACGGACTGTTTGGTCGGCCCTCTGGGGCCGACCAAACCAGTCATAAGCCCTCTCCCTGCATGCAGCCTACATGGAGAAAATGGCCTCCCATAGGCGCCCGGCTGGGCGCCGTCCCCGCCAATCACAATGCTGCCATTGCAGCATTGTGATTGACGTAGGGAAGGGGAGAGAAGCTGCCTGCCTCCTGTTCCAGGCAGCCTCCTGTTCCATGAAACCCGGCCAGGAGCTGAGACGGCGTGGGAGCCGGGAAAGTACGTTTATTATTATTATTGTTTTAATTAAATTAGCCCACTGTGCGAACCTCCGCGTGACCCCCCACCCACGATTTATGCCGGTCGCTACTGATTCCTCATCATTGAAGTCTTTGCATTTTTAATTTAATTCTGAAGGGCTATGAGCTGCTCTAAAAAGACTTTCTTCATCAGATTATTCCTCCAATAGGATAGCTGGCGGGAAAAGGCAAAACCTTGCTTGGAGACGTGTGAACTGGAAGATGTACGTCAGCATTAAGCTCATCAGTATATAAAAGGTGTGACAGTGGAACCAGAGGTATTAAAGGTGCTGTGGATGATAGATTCTGGGCCTCCGTTAACGATAACTCCTTAGTCGACAAGGATTTCAATACTTTTGCAGGCAAAAGCAGAGTTTCTGTTGAAAGTATTGTCGACAAGACTGTCATCGACGGTGTCGTTGACGATTTCGACGGTAACATCGTCGACGAATGTTTAGTCAACGGTGGTTTCTTCGGGATATCCATCAAAATGGATGTCTTCATCACTGGTGCAGGATCCTTAGACGTCGACGACGATGTGGACGAGCGTTTTGATGAACGCTTCGTCGACGAAGGTTAAGACCTAGAAGCAGTTGACGATAACAGTCTACAGGTAACAATGGTCGTCGATGCTGTAGGAGACGATGTTATTATCAACAGCGATGATGTTGTAGTGAATGTAGATGTCAGCGTCGATGAAGGCATCGTCGAAGTCATCGATGGAGAAAATGATGCAGAAATCTTTCTTTTTTCAGTCTGAGTAGATCCCGTCATCGACGGGAGGAATTTTGAAGACCTTTTGCCAAGAATACGTTTTTCAGACGGCGTAGAAGGCTCAGACGGAAGCTTTGAAGAAGGTCTGTGATGAGATCTGTCCTGATGTTTTCTGGAATGACCAGGTGTCTCATGATGTGATTTTTTTAAGGGCCTATTTAGGGTGATCAGAAGGCTCCTTTTCTGATGTTCTTTCTCTTTTGTACGACTTGGCAGATATAAGGGAATCATCACACTTCACCTCAGACACAGGATTGTCTTAAGACTTAAGCCTCTGCAACCACAAGAGAAGTCTTCCCTCTCTGTCCTTGAGGGTCTTCTGTTAGAAAGTGCAACATATTTTATAGTCTTTGACTGTGTGGTCAGGATAGAGGCAATAAATGTACTTTTTGTGAGGATCATAAATGCAAAGTCTCTTTTTGCCACAGGTGTTACATGACCTAAATAATCCCTTTTTGGAATGGTCTGACATGCTCAGAAACCCCCAAAGGGATACAGAAAGTAATATATATCTGACCTGATAAATGTTTCTTGAAACCAGAAGAAATAACTGAGCAGAGCTCAGGAAGACTCCTTTCACACGATGTGTGGTAGAAATTCTGAGGGAACAAGACTCTGTAGGTAAGGTTCTAGAGGGTGCTTTCGCCTGATTGGTTGGTATCTAAGTTTGGCCCTTTTTAAAAAAAGGTCATAGATAGGCTATTCAATTCATATGGCCTAGTGCCGTTGTAGCCTATGCTACTAATACGATTGCTTTGACATGATACCATGGGACTCCCACTTCGATGACGGTAAATGATTCAAGCATGTGAATCTATGAAAGATCCAATACTGGAAAATCTGCCTTTATGTATAGCATCCAACAGAAAAAATGTTACTGAAGGTAAGTAACTCATTGTCCTGTTGAATACTAAGGTAAACCCTGCCACAGTACATCCCAGAAAGCGGAAGGCCAGAGGAGTGGACTCAAGCCCAATAGTCCTGCAGGCTCAAGCCTGCAAAATGCCTCTTTCTGCGGACCTGGCTGTCAAGGCAATAGTGCTTGCCGAAGGTCTGCACTGATAGTCATGTTTCAGCTTGAACTTCCCTTCCACTGTAGCCGTCTTAGCCCTGTTGGAATTAGCCTGTAAGCCCTCAGTGAGCCTTGTTTTGGCAAGAGCATATCATATCTTAATACCTAGGACGATACACCTTGACAGAGTCCTCTTCTGTATCACTTTTTCCTTTTACTACTAGTAATCCCCACAAAAAGCTGATCATCAACAGAATACTCCTTTGTTTGTTCGATGCAGAAGCTCAGGAATCTCTTGGGATCAAACTGATGCAGTCTCTATTCCTCTTTTGAGGGATGTGGCGGACAGAAAAATGCTGGTAGGGTAATGGATAGTCCAACATGCTTTAGGCAACCAAAAAAACCAGCCTTGCTCCTCAGCACCAAGTTGTCAGTAAGAAGGCGGTGCACAAAAGTTGCACTGACAATCTGCACATCACTCATGCAGCAAAATGAAGTTATCAAGATAAGAGACACTGTCTTTATGGTAAAGGTCGCAAAGAACATCGGTGCACAGGTTTGAATAGAGTGCACATGAGAAACATCAGGATCAAGTTATGGTCTCACTATGGCATGACAAAAGGCATCAAAGGAAGCATATGTGCTAGATCATTTCGAAAAAGCATCACAAAATAGGATTTGAAGTGGGAAGGCAGGGCTGTCAAACACAATCAATCATTGGCATAGCCAATAGGTCTCACCTGCGGGACCCTATGTTTAGTCAGAGCTATTGGATTTTGCAGTGTCTTTACGCTATGTTGTAAAGCAGTGAGGCTGCTGTACAGCATGTTGAAAAGTTATCTAAAAAAGTGCTCTAAGAATTGTTACCTTATATATAACCAAGAAGACATTATGTACAACTCAACGACCCTATTGAAAAAATTATTAACATAAAAAATGCCTTCTAGTTTTTCTGTCCTTACAATGCTGGCAGTTTCTTCTGTTTGTTATAGCTTTTTTTTATGAGGGAAGGGACATTACCAACGGGTGGGTGGAGGCTGAGAAATAGTAGCTGAATTACAACACGAGCAGCATACGGACACTAGGGGAGAGTCAACAGAAGCCAGATTCCGCTGGCAGACTGAGGTGCTGCTGAGTGTTGCTGAGGTGGTGGTATGCTGGTGCGGAGGGGAATCTCAAGTGATGCTGAATGATACTCAGGTGGTGCTGAGTGATGTTGAGGTGGTGGGTGGTGTGCTGGTGCAGAGGTGATGTTCAGGTGATGCTGAGGGAGCTCCTGTGTATGCAGAAGAGACCCTAGGAAGAGGAGTAGAGCGTGGGCTTGAGGGACGAAAATGTTGAAAAGGCACAGGCAAGAAATTGTGCTTGAAGACCTGAGTGAACTAACATGGGAGCGGAGGGAAGAGAGCATGATAGTGAGAAAGAGATGTGAGCTAGAGTACGAGAGAGAGGGAGAAGTAGGAGGTGCACCCAGAAGGGGGGTGAGGGGGAATTTTGCACAGCGCAAGGTGGTAGAAGAAGTTAGCATGTGTGAGCAGGCAGTAGTGAGAGGAGACAAGAAGTGTGAAGGAGGGATGAGAAGCACTAGTGGCATTGCGAGATGAGAGGGGGTAGTGGCAGTAAGAGGGAGAGTGGATGAAAGCAGCGCTGAGGTTCAACTTACCCTATCTGTAAACATCTCTTCAGAAAAACAAAATCCTTCACACTGAAAGGGAGAATGGCGTGGTTAAGGGAAACAATGTACATAGCTTTGAAAATTATTGTTGAATATTTCAAACCTAATGACTTAAAAACAGTCCCAGCCAGAACATGTTCTTCCTTTCATGCTTCTGCAAGCAGGCCTCTGCCAAAGTGATAATCTGTGTCCCAGGCAGCAGAGAGCGGAGAAGAGAAAAGCATCAATCCACAGATAGTGACTGCAGTGTGTGCACAAGTCACAAAACAACACACCCTGCTTACTATTGCCCAAAATCTCTAGTGGTGGCGAAGAGCACAGTAGTGCTCGAGGATACGGAAGTGGAGGGGTAAAGGCCGCTGCAATAGTTGCAGTTCCAGACCTCCCCTGATTTGCAGCACAATCATACTACTCAAATCTGCTGCTCTCTGGGCCGATCCTACATTTCACCTTGTGCCTAAAATCATCACCACTTCAGATCCGACTCTGCTGACCACTGTCCAAATTATGAAAACAGCCGAAAGCCGACTACCTACCGGAGCCCCTAGAAGCGGTTCTGTTCAGGTGTGTGGAAAGCTCTAGTGAAAAAAATACAACCGAAATACTTCAGATTTAAATGTTATATAAAGTGAAGAGATAGGATGCAATATATAAAGCAGAAATGCAAACTTCTCTGAAAACTTGGACACACTAGAGCGATTGCATGAGACCTTATTAGCTACACACACTTAATATTTTTTGCAAGTACTTGCAAATATGGCAGGACCGTCACAACTAAATGAAAACTAAGTGCTGGACAAATCACCATCCTCCTTTTTTTTTTTTTAATAATTTTTATTTTATCTCCAGGAGTAAACATATAAACCATACATCAATACCAATACTGTTCAAAGAATGTATCAGTGGAAAGAGTCCATACATCCAAAGCAATATTGAAAGAAATAGAAATAACAGAATATCTCATTAATACCTGACATTTTATATTTTATAGCCCTAGATTTAGCATGGGTCCCCAAATTCGATAAAACTTCATCCCAGAGCGAATACCTCCGGTCTTAGCTATAGCCATTTCTCTTTCGAATATTTCTCTTAACATTGCCCACCATTCTAGAGCTCTAGGCAGTGTTTTGGAAATCCAAGTCCGAGCGATCCATAATCGCGCTGTTATTATAAGGATCGATATAAGAGATCTTAATCCAAAATCTAACTCTGTCTTATAGTCAAGCATACATTCTCTTTCCGTAAATAGTATATTTATCTTTAGACGGTCTCCTGTTATATACATAACATCTTTCCAAAAAGCTGTCAAATCAGGACAGGTAACAAACATATGTAGGCTATCTGCAGCAATCAATCTACACTTAGCGCACTTGCCCTTATCACTCAAGTTTGTCCCATTAGCAGATGCCCAGCTAGCAACAAGTTTTGGAGTATAATATAGCATGCATACAGTTTTAATCTGTAGCAGCTTTAAATTAGTAGAGTGTACCGCCTCGCCTAAAGTCTCTAGCGCATCTTTAATATCCCCAGGGCTAATATCTTGACCCAATTGCTCACTCCATTTAACTGCCAGCTTTGAACCATCTTTCTCTCAAAATTGAGAGAATAGCTGATAGGTCTTACTAATTGTCAATTTTTCATCAGAGTGCAAATAGGCCAATATATCAGATCGGCTGGGTTGTCATATATCTCTTCTTCCCCATAAACCCTCTCTTATTTGTAAGTATTTATAAAACATATTCTTGGGAATTCCAGATAACATTTGTAAATCTTCAAGCGTACGAAACCCGTTAGTATTATACAGATGCCTAAGTTGACTAATGCCATATCTTGCCCATAATTTAGCCTGGATATCGTGGAATATTTCCGGTAACAAGGGGTTACTCCACAATGGTAAACTAAAATGCATCAGTGGGAAAGAACATTTAGTAGTAATCTCACGCCAAATATATACTATATCCTTGAGAGTCTTAAACCGTTCTCTTTTGAAATAATTTGGATAATTAATCCTATATAAAAACATACTTGTATCATTAACAATGGCCAGACTATAGCAAAAATGTCGAGTGCCAGGGGAGGGGAAAGAAGATCACGCAAACTTTGTGCATAAGAGGCCCAAAAATACGTTTTAAAGTCAGGTAATTGAAATCCTCCATTTATAAATGGAGGATTTAAAACTACCAATAGCCCCCTCGAAAAAAAAATCATTCAGGACTCGCAATGGTATTGCTCTAAATAGATAAAGAAATTTGGGTAAGACAATCATTTTACTGATATTACAGCGTCCTAATATGCTAATGGGCAGTTTATGCCAGTTCTTCATTTTAGAAATCATAAATTTCAACAAAGCATGATAATTCAATTTTATGAGATGACCTGAATCTGAAGTGACCCGAACGCCTAGATAAGTTGCTATTGAGCATACCCCAATAACCTCCATACTAGTTTGGTAGTTGAGGTTAGTCTGCGTCTTATTTACATTCAATTTATAACCCGAAAAATCCCCAAAAGTCCTAGCCTCAGTCTGAATTGCCTCAATAGCTTTAATTGGGTCCATGAAAAAGACGGCTATATCATCAGCATAAGCCGTTATTTTCAGCTCATTCGAGCCAAAAAAACCTGAAGGGATGGATAAGTTAGTAAACAATGATTTTATAAAAGGCTCTATGTATAAAGCGAAAAGTAGAGGTGAGAGAGGGCAGCCTTGCCGGGTGCCCCTGAGTATCTTAAAAGAAGCAGACTGGTGATGTAAATAGATTCATTTAGCACATGGAGATTTATAGAAGGCTCTAATCCATCCATGAAAACGACCATGGATATTATACCCAGTAAGCGTAGCCCAAAGACAGACCCATGTCACACGGTCAAAAGTTTTTTCTGCGTCCAACATGACCATCCCTATATCTCAATTTAGACGCAACATCGAAAGCAACCAAGGTAGTATTGACGTGTGTGGTAGTATCCCTACCAGGTATAAAGCCATGCTGTTGATCAGATACTAATTGTACCATATGAGGTGCAGGACGCATTACCAGTATTTTTGCAAAAATGTTAGCATCAGCATTTATGAGTGAAATAGGGCGATACAACCCACATTCTTCCTTTGGCTTATTTTGTTTTAAGAAAAAGATGATATTTGTCATATCCCAAGAGCTAGGTACCATCCCACTCACACTGACATAGTTCATAATTCTGCTCATCAAAGGGATCAGACTTTTCTTGAATGCTTTATAAAAATTCTACCAGTATAGTGTCTTCACCAGCTGCTTTCCCTGAGGGAAGAGCCCCTATAGCTTCAGCTGTGATATCTAAATTAAGGGAGTTTACTTGTTCTGCTTCTAGTCTTTGAATAGAATTATGAAAATTACCCTTTTCTATATAATCCAGATTTTTTTCCCCGTCAAAAGCATTAGAGCAACTATATAGTTCCTTGTAGAAACAAAAACACTGTTCTATTATTTTCACGGGCTGTGTATAGAGTATCCCCCCATCTCCTTTTATACCCTTTACTTCTCGTTCCGCCCTTTTATCAGAGAGTTGATGTGCAAGCACTTTGCCTACTTGTTCTCCATACTTGTATTGTAAGGCCCGGTTTTTGTTATAGATAGCCGCCGTCTTATCTTTCAGAGACCGTCCTAGCGCAGCCCGTTTTTCAATTAAGAGTATATATGTTTGCGGATTTGCTGATGTAGTCGATTGTGAGGTACATCCCTGCCTAATTTCATCAGTATGCGCAATTTCTAACTGTCGGATAGCTTCCCTAGTAGCTTTAGTTGCCATATTCTTTTGCCGTTTTGTATAAGAACATATTGCTGAGTAACACCTCTTATATAAGCTTTAAGTGAATCCCAGATAGAGAAAAGGGAAGCAGAATCTTCATTATCTATGATGAAATTTCTGACACCATTCTTCATACAAGTTAAAAACTCCATATCCGTCATCAAATAGCGAGGACAAGAAAACTGACGTGCTGGTTTATTAAAAGGGCCAAGCGTAACTGACAACAATATAGGATTATGATCTGATACTATCTTAGGGCATATTTCACATTTGGATATGTTCAAAATTGTATTATTAACCAAAAACATATAAATTCTCGAATACTGCCGGTGGGGTGCACTATAATAAGTATATCCAGGTTGCAAAGGATGCATTAACCACCATGCATCTTTAAGACCTTGCAGTCGAGCCATTTCCATAATTGCAGCCCTTACTTACTTCATTCTAACCGAGGCACCTTGATTGGTGGAGTCTGATTTTGAGTTGATAATACAGTTAAAATCGCCCATAATAATTAGATCTCCCTGCCAATCTAGGAGCTCTAATGACTGCGTCTCAAATATATATGGCTCATTGGAGTTTGGTCACTGATCTGTTTATAACCTGCACACCTACAAATTCCTAATTTCTTTATCACTATTTAATATAAATTAACAATGCTTAAATCTTGGTGCTACTTTGCTGACTGACCAGTTCCTGTCAGTTAAGAAATCACTGAGGATTAAGACACAACCATGTCACAATATTGCAAAGTGCACTATTCACACACCAAAGAGTGTGAATAGTGCACTTTGCAATATTGTGACATGGATGTGTATCAATCCTCAGTCATTGGAGTTTGATGCCATACAGAGTACAGAATACAAATGTGTGGCCTTAATAAGTAACTGTACGATTAGCCACCTACCTCGATTATCAAGTGAGGCTCTGAGCAAATTATGATCGAGCTTTTTATCAATTAAAATAGCAACTCCTTCAATAGAAACCGTCTGGGAGGTGCACTCAATTATCTTATATCCCAATTGTTTTAACAGATTCCAATATTTGTATGCCAAATGTGTCTAAACAGGGCAAAAATGTGAGGTTTATAGGTTCTCGATTTTTCACGTACCATCTGACGCTTACTACTGGAGTTTAAGCCAGACACGTTCCAGCATAAACCCTTAATTAGCTCCATTTATATAATACAAATTTCATACAATAGCCTAAAAAAACCCATGCCCATTCCCATTCCATGTCTCTGTCCTTTTACCATATTTTTAATTGGGCCCAAACAAGCAAAGTAAACATTGTGAAAAAAAATGTAGGACCCTAATCTATTTGAACTACTAAGCATAAACTTGCTCATATCCAAAATAATTTTCCTGTTCACTCCTTTTGATATTTTTATATTTAAACCCTCCCCCCCAAACGGTCCAAAACACATCCCCACCCCAACACAGCCCTCTCGAAGAGGAACGCACCCGCCCCACCCAGTTCCCTAGAGAAGAAATCACCCCTAACAGGCTGTTGATGGACCGGACAGCCATTAGAGAGCATGTGCAACCTCTGATTGCTACCCGCATAACTTATGCCACGGCATAAAAAAAAAAAAAAAAGAGAGAGAGAGAAACCGGAGTCTTTTGCAAAAAAGGGAAAATCCAAAGATAACCCTACAAGAATAAGGAAGAGAAAACAAGGAAAGGTGGAAAACATTTTGAGAAATAAATTCAATCAGAGCCCTATATAGCCCAAGATGGAATCAAAAAAATCCATTATATATATTCACATTTTCTGGTTTTCCCCCCTTTTAAGGAGCATCCTTCTGCTTCTCCGATGGCCGCCAAGAGTTAAGAGTCTGCTGAGCCTCACTTGCTGTATGAAAAATCCAGGTATGACCCCCACCTATGACCTTGAGTCGAGCTGGCTCTTGAAGAAATGCTTGTCCACCGGCTGCCTTCATAGGATCTATCAGTTGACGCAGCTTCCAGCGCCGCTCCATTGTCTCTTTACACAAGTCTGACCTGACAGAAAATGAGAGTGTACTCGTTGTGCCTGGTCGGACTCTAAAAAAACTGCTCGTCTTAGTAAAAAATTACCAAAGTAGACAATCATAGGTCGAGGATGTTGCCGACTAGCTCGTGACTCTTGATTTAGAAATAGTGGAAGTCTATGAGCCCGCTTAATCTGAGAGTCCCAGTCCCAGTAAGAAAGGTCTGGGAATGACTTTTGGAACAGCTGAACTATATATGCCCGAGGGTCAGTACCCTCTCTTTCCTCAGAGATGCCAAACATTCTTAAGTTATTCCTGCGCTGCCTATTCTCAAGGTCCTCAATTATATTTTTTAGAATCAAGAGTTGCCCATCATGCAATTCAGTTGTCTTTGCCGTTTTTGCAGCAGCGTCTTCCGTATTAGACAGGCGCTGTTGTAGCTCTGCTATTTCTTGCGTTAATACAACTACTTTGTTCTAGACCTCAGACAGCCCTTGTCGTATCAAACCACTATCTATTCTAGCTTGATAAAATCTCCTTTGCATCTCAATTCGCTGTTCATGGAGTGCTTGAAAAATAGTAGATAGCGAGTGCTCCTGATCTTTAGCAGTTATAAGCCCTGAATCCTTGGTGGAGGTAGCTAAGGTAGTAAAGGAAAGGTCTGCCACAATACCTTCCTTATCGCCCACCACATGAGAACCATCAGGGACTTCACAGGGTTGAAGAGCAAAATCAACATAATCAGGGCTATTAATAACCGAGGTTTGCAAGTCATTACTTGATGACGAACCAGATAGTCTTGATATAATGGCTTTAACTTCTCCCTTAGCCGTTACCCATTTTCGAAGCGGGCTAACCTTACTGGCACGCCCACCAAGGTCTTGTGATTTAACCATGTTGAGTTTTGTTATGGGGTGCTCCTTAGCCTTCTGTTTCTTCTTCTGTTTTGCCCCCTTATTAAAGACACTAGTTACTGCTATCTGTTTATCTTTCTGAGCAGCATCTAGTTTAGAGTTGCCGTTAGATGTAGTCAAAGTATCAGGTAAAGTACAAGTGGTAGGAGACGTGTGGAGCTTAGGCTTGTTAGTGATATCATTTTTAGTTAGATCAATTTCACAGTCCAAGGCGTCCATAGCATAGTGCTCTGGTTTCTCTGCTGCTCTATCCCCCTCATTGTCAGGACCCTCTTCACCTTGCGCATTTATTCCTTCAGTATCATTAAGCAAACTTTCCCATGTGACGGTATAGCCTCCACCTGAGTAATATTTTTCATCGGTGTTGCAGAGTTCACAATATAAAAGCCACAAGATGTTGCTGTTAGATCACTTTTAACACCACTTTTAACACCACTAACCATACTAGCAACAGTAGTTATTTCCGATTGGGGCATAGTAAAAGCGCTAAAGGAATTAGGCAGTTCAATAAAGTTCATTTCCTTATCAGCATCCATGTTTGCTCCCCTGGAGCCAGATGCAACTTGCAAAGTTAGCGCGTTACCTTGTATCGGCATTGCATTAATTTCATCCTTGCTCCGATCTTCAGAGAGAGGGAAAATTGCAACATTGTCTCGCTCGCTCTACGGTTGCACAGCTTCCATCAAAGCCGCCGCCATAGTCTGGTCCCGCGGGGGAGCGGCACATGTTTGTATGATATTGGCCACTCTCAAAGAGTTTAAGTAAAGGTTTACTGATTTGAGAGCTCACTCTCAAATCAGTACGCCGTCCTAAGGTCTCAGCTGGTTTACTGCCATCATTTTCAGAGAGAGACAGCAGCTGCAGAAGCAGTTACGATTGCAGGTGTACGTTGATTCCGGCCCCACGGTGGAGCCATGCTCGTCGGCAAATCCAAAGGAACTTGAGAGCGGCATATGAGGATGCGGTTACCATATAATACGGATCTTATCGCCCCTGTATGCCACCAAACATATCTTGCAAGCCAAAAGGAGCGTTGGGCAAGACAAAATTGCATCAGGGAAAGTCGGCGTTTCACTCAGCGTCCACTCTAACAGGTTTCAGCGTTTTTTTCCGGCGGTTATCAAAGTCTACACAGACACATCAGCGGGAGTAGCCGGGGGTTGCAGCCTCTCTGCCGCAGAGTCAAACCGCCATCTTCCTTCCCCCATGTGACCATCCAGAACACAAATCAACATTCTCCTATGTAAAATCGTATAGACGGTACAAAAATGTTGGCTACCTAGCAACTAATGACAACCTAAAAGAATAGCAACACAGAAGTTTAACGTTGCCAGAGGTGAAAACCTTCACCGTACTTGTAGGATCCACAAATAATATGCGTCTCTCCATTCACTAGCTAACGTTCAAACTAAGCGTCAGAAAACTATAAACATTGTAATCAAGTAAACTAAAGAACACTTCCAAGTTTAACCTCTTGAGTGCCCGCCCCTTTCCCCGCCCTGTGCCGGCCGTTGCATTAGCGGCGGGGTTTATGACGAGCTGGTCTCGTCATGGGCACAGCGCAACCGCGGCCCATGACGAGACCAGCTCGTCATGGGCACTCAAGAGGTTAACAATGCCAATAAAGCATTATTGTATTGTATTGGGTGTAGAATCTAAATGTGAACTGACTGTCCTAGAGAGATGGTTGCAGAAGGAAGCAGCGGGTCATACTCACCACCCTTGTTATTGCCCTGGGCAACAAAAAGTACCCGAGGTTGGTTGTAGGAGCTGGAGAGCACATGACGGCTCGAGTTCGGCCCGCTAAAGTCCCCTTCAACAACAGCAGCTCAGTACTGGGTATGGGCCCGGGAGTGGAGCTGGGTGCTCAGGCGGCCCGGGAAGAGGGGGCCGTAGGTGGCGACGTTCTCGTGACACAGTAACAGGGCAGGCGGCTCCCAGCCAACAGCAGCTGAATTAATGCAGCTGCAAGATAGAGACTAGTGGACTGGGTCTCCACCAAATTAACGACACAGCTAATATGGACCACCAAGGTCTTACAGCAGCCTCTGAACAAGGCAGAAAGGGAAGAGTCAGGAAAGATACCCATTCCACCAATTTAGGGAAGTAGTGATTCCATGTCTGAAAGGAGTGCAATCCACCATGAGAATAAGCCCAGAACAAGCCAACTACAACCAAAGTAAACTGAAAACAAGTCATCAAAAATCAAACAACAAGTAACATGGCGGGAGGAGTGAGAGACGGGGGCACCAGGAACAAGGGGGAGTGGGAGAGGCTGGAATGGCTCATGCGCCCCACAGCAGAACAAGACAAAAAAAGCACGTTGTTGTCTAGCAGCTGGCAAGCCACCAAAAAAAAGCATCTTGTAAACAAGATCTTCGCAAAGCGAATGTGATCGTAAAAATGGTGACATAAACCATCAATGGTAGAATTCCCTTACGGTATCTAAAAAACAAATAATACAAGACAAGTGAAGCATGTTGTTGTTGAGCAGCTGGCAAGCCACAAAAACAGTAAGAGTAAGAGCACATGTAGCAGGGGCAGTCCTCATGAGGCGTCAAAGTGCTTTTTCGGCGATTAGTGGTGAATTAGTATAGTGAAATATGAAAGTAATTTGAGTGGTGGATATGTTAGTCAGTTATTTGGATTGAGAAGGATAGCGGAGAGATAGAAGAGGGAAAAAAGGTTTGTATTATATAGCGCTTGCTATCCCTGATGAGGTGTTGATGTGGTTATTCGGCGAGTAGCACGCTACTCTGGAACCCATAATGCATTCATGGTGAATTAGTATAATGAAATATGAAATTAGTTTGAGTGGTGGACGTGTTAGTCTGTTACTTAGATTGAAAAGGATAGTGGTGGGATAGAAGAGGGAAGAATTTAGAAATAGTTTTGGTTAGTTTTAGAGCTCACAGCAGTAGGAGGAGGTTTGGGGTGATTAAAAGGGAGGTGGAGGGGGAGAATAAGAGGGAAGGGTTTAGAAAGGCTTTTTGGGGGGATCAGAATAGTAAAAGAGGCAAGAGATGATGCAGGGAGGGGTAGAGTAGGGAAGAGTCTAGAAAGGGTTATTTTGGAGGTCATAGTAGTGGTATGGGATTAGGGATGAATGAGAGTGGAGGTAGAGGATATATCAATAGAGGTATAGTCAGAGAGTTGAGGTAGAGGATATATTGAGAGAGGTATAGGGTGAAAAATAGGGTAGTGCATTGAATATGCTGAACTAGAAGAAAAGTAATAAATATATAGATCCATAAGTGGATGGAAGGTGTATAGATGTATAAAGGAAGGTAGTATATGTATATTAAAGATGCATTAAATGAACTCTGGCTTTCAAGTGTTGTACTTTAAATTAATTTTATTTATTTATATTTTTTTGTAAATCAATAGTGAAGCAATTGTAGATAAATAGTTATGAGAAAAGATTTACTTATTTAAGCAGTCACCATATACATGTTGAAAACATAGAATAATGTAACTATCAGTAATATGTACATTTGTTAAGCAGAACTAATGAATATATATAATTTTTTTAACAATTATTCTACACGTTTATACAAAGCAATAAACATATATAGGTACATATCTATAGTACAAATAAAAGCTTATATACAGAGAGATATGCTGTATATTTCTGTTTGTGTATGATTGTTATGTGGGGAAGAGCCAATTCTTGAGTAGTTTTCTGAAGATAAGGTGGCTATCTGTGGATCTTATGTTGGGGGGTAAATAGTTTTCCTAGAACAGAGAATGATGTGCCACCCATGGTTTGTCTTCTTGTATCTTGGGATTTTGAGGCAAGGTGCCACTCTAGAAGGGAGGTTCCTTTGTTGAATGTATTTGGTGATTTTATTCCTGATAAAGAGCAGTCCTGTTTCATGCCTCGCTTTGTGAGTGATACAAAGCAGCTTGAACGTTGATCTTCTGGCAACCAGTAAACAATGCAAGGCAGTGGAGATGTGGTCTTGCGGTTTTATATGTATGAGTAGTCTGGCAGCCGAGTTCTGAATCTGTTGTAGTCTTTTCATGGTTGTTAAAGATGATCCGTGGTAGAGGCTATTGGCTTAATCGAGTTTGGACAGAGCAAGGGAGATGGTAGCCTGGACCTTGTGTGGAAAATTCCAAATGGGCGAAGATTTGTCGCAGGGTGTTTATAGTAACAAAGCTTGATCTTGCTAGTTTTCCCAATTGGGCATTCATCAATAGCTTGGAGTCCATGGTCATTCCGAGGTTTCTTACTTCCTTCGATATTTTAGGCAGAGTTCCCAGATCATCAAGCCAAGCGGCGAGCAGGTCACAATGTTTCCAATCGCCACATGCAAGTATTTCCGTTTTCGGAGCATTCAATTTGAGACGGCTCTACGTCATCCATTGATCCACGGCTCTGAGACAACTGAAAATTGGCACGTTTCCAAAGTCTTTGGGGCATTCCAGTTGAAGGAGTATTTGTGTCTCATTTGCATAGTTATAGCACGGGAAATATCCTTTTCCATGCAACCATTACAACGCGCAATGGTTACATCGTGGTTTCAACAACGCAAGTCATTACGTCGACTTGAACTGGAGGGCGCTCTAGACTCAGGAATAGTGTGAATTACTATTCCAGCACCTTCCCTACTGTACGTAGACTGGAGATGGAATAGTAATTCACACTATTCCTAAATCCAGCACCCTGCAACACAAGTCGATGTAACGACTTGCGTTGTCAAAACCGCGATGTAAAATACCGCGTTGTGTTGGTATGCGTGGTATCATCATACATTCTTATAGCACATGAGGTGAAACTGATTGATCAGAGCCTTGAGGGACCCCTGCTTTCATGAAGTACTGTTTGGATGAGAAGGGTGGTGTATGGATGACATTAGTTCTGTTGCGAAGGTAGGATACAATCCAGTCTAAAGCAGTCCCCTCTGTTACGGCTTCGTAGAGTCTTTGTATCAGAGTGTCATGGTCAACCGTGTCAAAGGCAACCGAGAGGTCCAAGAGAAGAAGTGCAGCAACTCTGCTGCGGTCAACTATGTTCTTCAGGTCTTCCCAGATTGCAAAGAGTGCAGATTCTGTGCCTCTTCCTGGACGGAATCCCGTTTGGAAGTCTGAAAGTATGGCATTCTCTTCAATGAATTGTGACATCTGGGCGAATACTGCTCTTTCTATCAATTTGCCCAGGAAAGGTCCATTTGTAATCTGTCTGCAGTTCATTGGTCCAAGTTTGTTTTCTTCAGTGTAGGGCATATGTATGACTTTTTGAGTTCTTCTGTAAATATTCCGGTGGTTAAGGAGTTGTGATGATTCTCTTTACTGAAGTGGCAGCAGAGGTTGTTAGAATAATTGTCTTGAAGGTTTGCGGTGGACCCGGGTCAGAAGGACTGCCGGCAAAGCCTGCTTTCTTCGACCAGGTCCATAAATTCACTGTGTGAAATGTGTTGGAAGAAATGGAGAGGCTGGTTTAGAGTATTCTTGGATTGTTCAGACTGCTGGAACAGAACCCCTGTGCACTGCGTCAACTTGCAGTTGACAAGGCTTGGCGACTCTGTCCTTCAGAGCTCTTCGGGCTACAAAAAGCTCCAGCCTCTTTTCCTGCCAAGATCTTTGTCCTCACTGCATCCTCTGCACCGTGGGCCTGCATCTTTGATGTGCTGCTCGAGGTCCGCTTGCGACTGCTGAGCCTTCGGCCTGTGGGTCCTCTTGAGGGTAATCTTTGGCTTCAGTGGGCTCCCCTGCTTACTCGGGGGGGGGATTGCACTGACTCTCCTGCATTTGGTGAGTCCCTTGGGCATTGCTGGTCCCAACACAGCACCTTCTTCGTTTACAATGTCTGTTGCCAAAGCTTGTTGGTGCTCCCGCCAGACACCAACCTTCTGGTTCTGGACTCCTGATGTGGGACAGCTTGTGAATAGCTCCTGGTCTTCTACAGCATTGCCTGGTCTTCACAGCTGCAGCAACAAGGTCACTATCACTCCTGCATCTTCTGTCATCGGTGGTGATTGGTCTTCTGTGCCTCCTGGTCCCTTCCGAGTGGCATAGACTCTGTCCCCTCTGCTTGCTGGTACTTCTCTTCAAGAATCCATCCTTGGGTTCCACCGGAGTCTTTCACCTTCTTTGCCAACCACCCCATAAAGGGTAGAAGGTTTCTGACTACTGACACTTTCTTAAGAGCTATTTGGTCTTTCTACAAGAAGAAATAAAGAAGCCATTTCTCTACGCACTGGGTGGGTGTCAGACATTGCCTGCTCTCAAAATGGGGTTATAACATTGATTTCCAAGAACTCCGGCCTCTCAATTATCTCATCCGAAACAAATAATGATGGCAAATAACACGCCTACAGAATACCACTACAAAAGTATATGCAATGAACATATATGCTCCCACCATAGATTACCCCAAATCTTGGAACAACTTATCTTCTAAACTCACACTTTCCCCCCGATTGCACAGATTGTTCTGGATGGTGACTTTAATCTACCAATGGACCCCCTTTTGGATAGACAATCTGCTTTTAGATACAGAGTCCCCAGATCACACAAAGTACTGCATGACCTTTGTACAACCCATGAACTATCAGTTGTCTGGGCACTCATCTATCCCGCTGGTAGTGATTTTACATTTTTATCACCCCCACACAACAGTTTCTCCATTATCAAATACCTTTGCAACTTCCATAGAACCCATCACAATTTCAGATCATGGAGCCATCTTAATAACTCTCCAAATCCTTCACATCCCTCCGAAAGCAAAGGTCTGGCGTATAAACCTAGAGATTCTAGAAGACTGACATGGTCAGGGAGCTCCATAATGAACTATCTCAATTCATTCAGATAGATAAAGATTCTACATCTTCCCAAATAATTATTTGGGACTCACTGAAATGTTGCTTTAGTGACCAAATCATAAGCCGAATGTCTCAGAAAAACAAACTAATTAAGTCCTCCCTAGATCAATTAGCATCCAAAATCAAAGCTAAAGAAATGATTTATAGTAGAACTAATAATCCTGCTATCATGACTATACTAAAACGTCTTAAATACGAATTCCACTATATAATCAGTAAACAAGCGTACTTATGGATATGTGTCCAAAAGGGCAAAGAGTTATTCTATTTGAATAAAGCTGGAAAATCCTTGGCGCCTACCTAAAGTTCAGGTGCAATTCTAACCTAATCCAGATAATCAAAGATGAACAAGATGAGATGCAAAAGCGATACTTAAGGTATTCCAGCATTTCCATATTAAATTGTACACCCCCTCCGATAATACTCCCCAAAACGCATGTTTAGAATTTCTACACACTTTACCAATTAAACAAATCTCTAACAGTGAACAAATGTCCCTAACCAAACCAATTACTAAAGAGATTAACCACTGCATTAAAAGTATTTCATCTGGTAAAGCACCAGGACGGTATGGCTTTCCAATTGAATTTTATAAAACCTTTTCACCTACAATCATTGATACACTAGATTTGCCTCTCTCTCATTTCTCAACTTCCGGTTCTGTGTTAGGGACCGCCTTCGAAGCCCCCCTTGTGGTCATACCCGAGGTCAGGAAGGACCACTGACCCTAAAAACATTAGGCCTATATCTTCATAAACATGGAGGCAAGGACACATGCAAAAATCCTTGCAAATCGCCTTTCCCCCCTGATTCCCAAACTGGTTCCTCCTACCCATTTATCAAAGAGCACTTGGCCAGTGACAAAATTCAGCTCTTCTGTCATGTCATTGAGAAAGCCTCCAGCCCCCCCACCCCCAGCAGCTGGTATAGCCTTAGGTGTGGAGATGGCTTTTGATAAAGTCTCATAGCCATACCTTGAAGCCGTTCTCTCGAGACACAACCTAGGGGAAGAGTTTATCTTGATGACTAACCATGGCCTTATACTGAAAACCCTCGGCTAGAATTAGGGTTAATGGGGCTGTATCCCAATCCTTTACACTACAACAGGGAACTTGTCAAGGATGCCCCTTATTGCCTTTATTATTCCTACTTGTCATTGACCCTCTAAGTAACGCTGAATGAATCATCTGACATTGCCGGCATCTTATTAAAGAATGTCCCATATAAAACAGCTGCATATGCAGATAACATTTTGACATTTACAGAATCCCTTGCCATTACTGAGATGCTAAATAGTATTGACTGTTTCTCTTGCTATTCCTTGAACAGAGACAAAACTGAGACCATTCCCCTGAATGCTCACTGCAACCCTTTAATAGTTGGCGCCTTCAATTTTCAATGAAAATCTAATAACAAATATCTTGTCATATGGTTTTGTAATGATCTTTCTGAGTCTATCTCCATCAATGAAAACAAAACCATAAATAAAATAAGGACCTACTGTCTGTATGGTCACCTAAGCATATCTCTTGAGGGGGAAATTAATTTCCTATATAGTATGCTACCAGTTCGCCGTTCCCCAGATTTCTATCTCAGTATTGATAAGGTTGCCTCAAACTTTACTTGGAAAAATAAAAAATAAACATATTAGTCTTAAAATTGAGAACACCCCCCAAACTAGGAGGTTGAAATTTCCCAAATTGGAATAACTATTAAACTGTATACTTAGTGTCCCAAGGCTCATACTGGTTTCAAACTAATCCATTGAAAAAAAAAAGTATGGCTCGTTGTGGAGTTCTTATAATGCTATTCTTTCGCATTACTAACCACCCTGACAATGAAACACCACCCTTACAACAAATCCCAGAAAATCTTTAAATATATTATATCTTCCATATTGGCCTTGGACACAGCACTAGCGACCAATATACACATATCTTCCTTCACGTCACTATGGAACAATAAAAAATTACAAAACTCGAACTCCTTAACCATTCCTCCGATATGGACGGCCAAAGGCAGCTTAACAATATCAGATCTTCAAGTAAACACTGAACCACTTTCATTAGCTTCCGTACAAGACAAGCACGACCTCTCAAATACTGACTTTTATGAATTCTTACAAATCAAAGTCAAAATATCCAAGCTAGGTCCCCTCCACAATTCATCTCTACTACGAAAATTGCAACTGATATTATCGGGTGGTCATGCCGCTTTCAGATTTTGCAAACTACTTACCTTTACTAAAACCTCATGTCATCCCCCAGTACCGCACAATTGGTCTTCTTACTTTTCTCCCAAAGAGCTTACTCCTCCTAGTGATGAGACCTGGTCAAAAATCGGTTCAAATATACTCAAACTAATTCCCTCACTAACCCACACCACATTTTTCGCCGCACACTTCTTCAACTGGACGCCCGTTAAATTATTCAAACTAGAACTCAAAGACTCCGACAAATGCTGGGCCTGCAACTCGTCACCTGGTGATAAAAAACATATATTCTTCTCTTGCCCACACCTGTCTTCCCACTAGGCGTCAGGGTTTTTTTTTTTTTATACGTAGGGGTGGGGGCTGACCAGAATGGGCATGCCAATGCCCTAACACCCAAAAGATTGCCACAGTTTCTCTGCCGCTCCCCCGGGAGGCAGATGGGGGCAGTAGCCCCTGAGCTGCCCCCGGCAGAGAGTCCACTAGGCGGCAGTAATTATCCTGGCTTTTTTATACGTAGGGGTGGGGGCTGCCCAGAATGGACATCTCAATGCCCCCACAAAAAATAGCCACAGTCTGGGCAATAGCCCTGATTCCCCCTCCTCGGGTGGCAGAAAACTCACTAGGCACTGACTTTTTTTCGAAATGTGCCGACCTGTGGATTTTGGGTCCTAGCACAGCCGGCACCTAGGGAAACATAGCAAACCCTTATATTTTTGAAAACTAGACACCAAGGGGAATCCAGGATGGAGTAACTAGTGTGCCACTAACCAGGTTCTGTTACCCAGAATCCATTGCAAATCTCAACCTTAGTTAAAAAATAAAAATCCTCACATTTCTGTGATAGAAATGTCTGGAATCTAAGGGGATCAACAAACTTCCACCAACCAAGCATTCCCCCCAAGAGTTCAGATAAAAATGGTAGAACCTGTGTGTGGGTAGGCCTAGTGCCAGCAAAAGGAAACGGCCCAAAACGCAACGTGGACACATCACATCTTTCCAGTGAAAACGGACCCTTTTTTGGCAATGTGCCTAGCTGTGGATTTTGGACCCTAGCTCAGCTGGCACCTAAGGAAACCTTGCAAACCTATACATTTTTGAAAACTAGACATCCAGGGGAATCCAGGATGTGATGACTTGTGTGGCTCTCACTAGGTTCTGTTATCCAGAATGCCTTACAAACCTCAATTTTTTGTAAAAATAAAAAAATAGACACATTTTCCTCACATTTCTGTGATGGAAAGTTCTGGAATCTGCGCAGATGGATAAATTACTTACCTGTAATCTTAGCTCTGTTCCAGGGGTATACTCATCAAAGTCATAAGCACTGAATAGTCATGCCAACGTCGGGGACCCCGGAGCATTACCAAAAGATATATGCATAGACACCTATATATATAATATGCATATATCTATAATATACACACGTATATAAATATGTAGCCCACAATCCAACCTAGGCTCAAATATGCCAATATTGCATTGTATTTTTCTGTTGAAAAATATCATACAAAATAACATTTCCATGACATACAGAAGAGTACTCCCAACTTCTTTGAACACAGCCTTAATTTTCAAAGAAAAGGTGATAGCAGGCAGATTAGCCTAGAAGGCTGTATATAGAACACTCATTAGAGAACACTGGCGCCGTGCCTTTAAGACCTCCAGGACCTCCAGGCTCCCATCATGCCCCACAGGTGACAGTTAGGTCAGGTCTTTTTGACATAGTATTACATTGTATAAATAACATGAGGAAAAAACATTCTGTAACAGATATGGTACTCTTCCTGGGAGGAGGGAGGGTTGCTTATGGCTTTGATGAGTATACCTCTGGAAGGGAACTAGGATTACAGGTAAGTAACTTATCATTCTCTTCCAGGGGATACTCATCAATAGTCATTAGCACTGAATAGAGTAGCAAGCCCATCCCTGAACCCTGCGGACGAATATCTGCATATCAAACATATTCTGAATCATTTGTTATCCAAATAAACCAAATAAATTCCTCAAGGATGCTTGTCCATACTGAGCATCCGCCTGAGTATCAGAATCTAAGCAGTAATGGCGGGCAAAGGTGTGGACCGAGCGTCATGTAGCTGTTTTGCATATCTCTTGAGTAGGCACATTTTTAAGCAGAGCCTTAGTAGCGGCTTTACCCCTTGTAGAGTGAGCCCTTGGCTTGCCAGGGAGCTGCATGTGAGCTAGCTGATAAGATAATGTGATACAAGATACTATCCATCGAGCGATGGACCTTTCAGAAGAGGGAAAACCAGTGTTTATTGGACCATAGTTAACAAAGAGACAGTCCCACTTTCTTATATCCTTCGTTCTATCCACATGGAATTTTAACACCATTTTTAGATCAAGTGAATGCAACGCCCTCTCAGGAAGGATGGTAGGATATGGAAAAAATGTGGGCAGGGTGATCGACTGATTAATATGAAAATCCAGCAAGCCTCAGCTAAATTTGAGGTTTGCAGGGGATTCTGGGTAGGAAAACATTGGGGGATCCATTCAAGCCATACCGCACTGGACTTCCCAGGGTGTCTAGTTTCAGACATGTGTGGGTTTGGTAGGCCCCTCACAGGGCTGACCTGCATGAACACGTGGGAGGCCAGCGCCATAGGCATCTTTTGCGCAAGTAAGCAGCACAAGGTGCGGACTCGTTTTCTCTCCCTTGCGGTGCTTTTAGCCAAACGCAGCATCGCCATGCACTGGCGTTCCCCCACAGGTCCACCGTTGGCGGCTTGGGTGGGAGCTACACACAAATGGGCGGCGGCGGAGGAGGAGACATTGCAGGAGGAGGAGGTGTGAGGGGTCCGCAAACACCCTATATCTATGGAATGAATATGCTACTTACCAGTATGCATCTGTTCTTGGCATGTAGGGCTGCTGACATTCATATCTGTGCATAGATCGCTGCCTAGTGTTGGGTCCGGATGTTTGCACGTTGTTGTCCTGGAAGAGTCTTCGAAGTATCCTTGGATAGGTAACTCCTCCCCTGGACTACAGTGCGCATGGGCATCCCCTCCATCCTCAGATTGTTTTTCGCCATTGTGGCAGTGATGGAGTAGATACAGAAAGTGATGACCATGCTTTACAGTAATTCTGAGAGCTGCAGCTGCGACAGGCGCCGGGGAGGAGGGAGGGAGATATGAATGTCAGCAGCCCTACATGCCAAGAACAGATGCATACTGGTAAGTAGCATATTCAGTTCGAGGCATGTGGGCTGCTGAATTCATATCTGTGCATAGAATGTATAGCAGTGCCCTCTATTAGCGGCGGCTACCCGTGCCAGCTGCAGCGGTCTGAAAAAGAGTTTTTAGAACAGCCTGTCCTACAGCTGCCTGCTGTTTTGACTGCACATCTACACAATAGTGTTTAGTAAAAGTGTGTGTAGTGGACCATGTGGCTGCTCTGCATATATCATGCAGGGGAATATTTCCTAGAAAAGCCATGGAAGCCCCTAACTTACGTGTTGAGTGGGCTCGTGGTGGAATAGTTAATGTGCGTTTTGCCTTTTGATAACAGATTTGAATACACTTAACTATCCATCTGGCTATCCCTGCTTTGGAGATGGCGTTACCTTTGTGGTGCGGGGCAAAGGCAACGAACAGTTGTTTTGTCTTCCTGAAGGGTTTAGTCCTGTCGATGTAGTACATGAGGGCCCTTCGTACATCTAGTGTATGGAGTGCCCTTTCTGCGACAGTTTGCGGGTTTTGGAAGAAAACGGGCAGTTCGATAGTCTGATTCATGTGGAACTGCGATATTACTTTGGGCATGAATTTTGGGTTGGTACGTAGTACGACCCTGTTGGCATGAACCTGTATAAATGGCTCTTGAACGGTTAGTGCCTGGAGTTCACTAACTCTTCTTAAGGAAGTGATCGCTACCAGGAAAGCTACTTTCCAGGTGAGGAATTGAATCTCGCATGAGTGTAGAGGTTCAAAGGGTGGACCCATTAGGCGTGTGAGGACCAGGTTGAGGTTCCACATTGGAGCCGGTGGGTGACTAGGTGGAATGACTCGTTTGAGTCCTTCCAAGAATGCTTTGATGGCAGGCACTCTGAATAGAGAGAGGTGCTGCCTGGTTTGCAGATAGGCTGATATTGCGGTCAAATGGACACGTATAGAGGTGTACGCCAGATTGCATCGGTATAGGTGTAATAGGTAGCAGATGATGTTTTGGATGGATGCGTCCAGCGGGTTAATGTCATTATTACTGCAATAAATGACGAACCTTTTCCATTTGGCTGCATAGCAAGCTCTTGTAGTGGGTCTTCTGGCCTCCTTGATGATGTCCATACAGTCAGGTGGCAGGTTGAGATAGCCAAACTCTAGGACTTCAGGAGCCAGATTGCCAGGTTCAGCTGTTGCGGATCTGGGTGCTGAATCTCTCCATGGTTCTGCGTCAAATGAGCGGGTTTGATCCGCAGCCTTTGATGCGGCACCACGGAAAGTTCGAGGAAGGTGGTGTACCATGGCTGGCGTGCCCACGTAGGAGCAACTAGGACGAGTGTCAGGGAGTGTTGTCTGAGTTTGCGAGCCACCAGCGGTATCAATGGCGCTGGGGGAAAAGCGTACGCAAATCTGCCGGACCAGTTCATCCATATCGCATTGCCCTGCGACTGCGGATGTGGGAACCTGGCGGCAAAGCTTTGGCATTTTGCGTTTTCGCTTGTGGCGAACAGGTCTATCTCCGGATGACCCCACTGCTGGAAGTACGGCTGGAGTACTGATGGGTGTAACTCCCACTCGTGCATCTGGTGGCTGTGTCTGCTGAGCAGATCCGCCATCTGGTTGTCCTTGCCGGGGAGGTGTTCCGCCATGAGGAACATGTTCCTCTGAATGGCCCACTTCCACATGCTCTGAGCCAGATGAGACAACTGTGGAGAGTGCGTTCCTCCCTGCTTCTGTATGTAGTACATTGCGGTCATGTTGTCCGTCCGGATCAACACGACCTTGTTGCACAGATGTACTTTGAATGCCTTCATGGCCAGGAAGATTGCCATCAGTTCCAGAAGGTTGATGTGCATCTTCTTCTGTTGTGTCGTCCATAGTCCCTGCACTGTGTAGTGGAGTACATGAGCTCCCCATCCCTGGAGAGACGCGTCCGCTGTCAGTACTATTTGTGGAACAGGCTCTTGGAACGGTCGGCCCTTGCAAAGGTTTTGTGGAGTCCACCAATGCAGAGAGTTGTATGCCCGACCGCTCACCAACACTAGGTCTTTTAGCTGTCCTTGAGCCTGATTCCACTGACGTGCTAGGCACTCCTGAAGCGGGCGCATATGTAATCTCGCGTGTGGGACTATAAAGATGCAGGAGGCCATCATGCCTATCAACTGCATGAACACTCGCGCTTGAAGTGAGTGTTTGGGTTTGAACTTGGAGATCAGCAGTTGCATACTGTTGATCCTCACTAAATTTGGCTGAGCTGTGGCCGCCAGAGTGTCTATAGTCGCACCTAGGTACTGTTGTACGTGTGCGGGCTGGAGATGGGATTTTGGGTAATTTAGTGAGAATCCCAGACTGTGAAGAAGGTGAATGGTGCGGGACATGTGGCTGGCACATTGCTGGGCTGACTTCGCTTGTACGAGCCAGTCGTCCAGGTAGGGGTAGACGTGTATGTGCTGCCTCCGTAGATGTGCTGCCACCGTAGCTAGGCACTTCGTGAAAACCCTGGGCGCTGTTGTCACGCCGAAGGGAAGGACTTTGAACTGGTAATGCTGACCCTGAACAGTAAACCTGAGGTATTTTTTGTGTGAGGGGTGAATGGGGATGTGGAAATACGCATCCTTGAGGTCCAGCGTGGCTAGGAAGTCTCCCTGCTTGAGAAGCGGAAGGACTTGCTGGAGAGTGAGCATGTGAAAGTGCTCTGAAAGAATGTACCGGTTCAGGGGTCTTAGGTCTAATATAGGTCTGAGTGACCCGTCCTTTTTTGGTATCAAGAAGTAGAGGGAGGGGAGGAGCCAAGATGGCGACCGGAGCAGACGCTTGAGCGCCCGGCTCCGTCGGCCTTTGGCCTCGGACTATCATCCTGCTTCCTATCCTCTCCGATTTTCGAGGTGCAACGTGTGCGACGACGCGCTGACCGCGCCGCCGCTTTCCCGGAGTCTTAGCCCGCCCGGAAGCCGGAGTTCTTGGTGCTTTTGTTCTCCGCACTGGACCCCTGCTCTATTGTGTGCTTGGCCGGCCCCCTGGAAGCTCCGCAGTTACCGGACCCGCTAGCGTAAACCTGAGCCCCACGGTCCCGGTCCCACCTCACACCACGGACTGTCGCCAGATGAGCCGGGGGAGGGACGCCCAGACACCTCCTGCGCCCCGCAACTGATGGGCTGGAGCTACAGGGTAAGCCCCGGTGCGGCGGGTCTCCTGCCCCGTTCCGTGGACCGCGCTGTGGGAGGCTGCAGACCCCCTTCTTCTATTGCCTAGTCGGCTGCAGAGAGAACCCGAGGGAAGGGCAGCGATTGTTGGCTTTTCCCTGTTGCGGCGCAGACCTGAGGGGAATTGCCTCCTTGCTACGACCTCCCCCCCTGGCCACCGTACCGTGCTGCGGTAAAACATGGCGATGATTGCCTGCTCGCGGCTGGGGGATGCTACTCCGGTCTCGCCCGCTGCCCGCTTCGCCCTCCCTCTACCAGACACCAGCTCCACAGTGCCGTCCCGGATTGCTACCGATGGGGGGGAGCAGCCTCCGCTGACATGCGGCTCCGTTCTGGCTGCCCTGCGGGACTTGCGTCTACAAATGTGTCTTGGCTTGCAAGCGCTGAGTGAGCGGTTTGACTCCATACTGTCGGCTGCGGGTCGTGAGCGCCCCGTTCGTCATCAACAAGGCGTGGGTCTGCCAGTGCTTTTGTCCTCTTGCGGGGACGCAATGGCTGTTTATGATCGTGCTACACTGGTGCCTGCCTCTGGCTTTACCGGCACCCAGGATCAATCGCTCTCCAGCTCAATTGCGGATACTTTGTCTCCCCGTTTATTGCTGCCTGCTTCGTTGTTGCATGCCTCATCGTGCCCGCAAGGGTATCCAGCAGAGCGACACCTGACGTCCTCGAGGAACTGTTCACGGCGGCCTACTGCTTCTTTTCTGTGGAACTCCTGTGCTTTACATGCCAGGTTTGGACTTTATGTGGTGTACAAGGGGACCTCAATAGATAGTCGGCGGCCATTTTGTGACTCTACTTCACCATCTTCTCCCAAGCGGCCATATTGTCTTTGTCTGCACGGGGGGCGGGGCCTTCATGTAGGGGCTGGTGTAATCTTAAGCCCGCGATCGGGCCAGGGCTAAACTGATTTATATCGCCATGGTTTCACGGATGGGCTGGACTGGGACTGGAACTGTTTGCATATGTTGTGCGCACTCGTCGCGGTTTGTCCGCCTTCACTTCAATTGTTGTGACACGTTATCTTCCCACGACCGCTTTTGGCGTAGTGGGTTCTCAGTGTGTGGAGGCCATAGCTGGCCGATGGTTTCGGGCGCTCTGGGGTAACGTAGGCTCCTCCCCACTTACCTCTCTGTTCTCTTATTTTTCTTCACTCTATTCCTACTTTCTCTCTTGTCTATATTTCGGGTTCATTGGGCGACAGGCACTATGCTGGGGGGGGGGCAGGCCGTAGCCTCCGCATTGGTGTAGGGTGAGGGGGTAATTCACTGTTTCTACTTAGTTCTATGGGCCTTTTTCTTTTCTGTTTCTGCGCTATACTTGTTTCGATTCGGGGTCCGGGTGTGGGGTGGATTGAGTGGGGGCGGCTCTGGAGGGGTGCATACTTACTCATGTGACTATCCTGTTATATAACTGCATCGCCTCACTGCCTGAGGTTTTCCTTCCATGACATTTTTAATGATGCTGCTGCTCTCCCGTGTGGTGAAGCTATCTTGCGGACTCGAATCTCCTTGGTTCTCATTCTTTACTGATTTTTCCCTGATAAAATTATTTTGAAAAACCTTAAAATTAACCTTCACTTCTCCTTCCCCTGGTGTCAAGGATCTCTCCAGTGTATACCTCACGACTCGTTGCTAACCTTGACCGTTGATGCACGGGGATGTAATGTTTGTACCAGTGCTTAAATGTACCGTGGCCGGCCTGACGGTTGTAGGCCCGTATTTGTTCTTTTAATATGCACAAATAAAGGTTTTTTAAAAAAAAAAAAAAAAAAAAAAAAAGAAGTAGAGGGAGTACACTCCCGTACCCTGCTCGTGGACGGGTACGACCTCTATAGCGCCTTTTAGAAGCATACTTTGCACCTCCTGCTGTAAGAGCGTTAAGTGCTCTGAGGACATAGGACGGTTTCTTGGCGGTATTATGGGTGGAGTGGAGGTTAACTCTAGACAGTAACCGTATTTGACAATATCTTTGACCCACCTGTCCGTGGTGATGGAGTTCCACGTGGACAGGAACCTTTGTAGCCTTCCCCCGACAGGTGTTATGTGGTCGGGAGGAAGGGAGAGGGCGTCACTGCTTGTTTTTGGGGGAGGACCTGGTGTTGCCGTAGCCGCGTCCTCTGCCCTTTGTACTGGAGCCACGATATCCACCTCGGGTGTTTTTATCGTAGGTGGTCTGTGTGTTGCCTTTGTTATACGTTTGTTGTGACCCCTGTCCTCTACCTGCTCCCTTGTTTCCGGGGCGACGAAAGGAGCCGCTCCGAAAGGACTGAGTTTGGAGGGCGCCCATGGACTTTGCAGTGTCCGTGTCCTTTTTGATCTTTTCAAGGGTGGTGTCAACCTCCGGCCCGAATAAATAGTCGGGGTTGACAGGTTGGTTGAGTATATTATTTTGTACCTCAGGCTTGAATCCAGAGATTCGTAACCAGGCATGGCGTCGCAGCATGACGCTTGTGTTTATGGCCCTGGCAGCTGTGTCAGCGGCATCTAGTGCACACTTGATGGAAGCATTCGTGAGTAGCTGTCCTTCTCTGATAAGAATTTCTGCGCCTTCCTTGAACTGGTCAGGGAGATGTTGGAATAGTTGCTCCAGTGTGTCATAGTGCGCTCTATCATAGCGAGCAAGGAGCGCTTGAGTGTTGGCTATGCGCCATATGTTGGCAGCTTGGGCGGCAACTCGCTTGCCAGAGGTCTCTAACACCTTGGACTCTTTGTCCGGGGGAGGAGCGTCACCTGTCGTTTGCGAGTGTGCCCTCTTGCGAGCATTCGCTACGACAATGGAGTCTAGTGGTAATTGGCCTCTGATGTAAGTAGGGTCCCCAGGTGCTGATCGGTATTTCTTATCAATTCTGGGGTTTATCACTCGTGCCCTGGTGGGTTCCTTGAAAATGTCCTTGGCTGGTTTGAGGACTCCTTTCAACATGGGCAGAGTCTTTACATGCCGTTCTGAGGATGCGAAAGTGTCCATAAGAAAGTCATCTTCGATGGTGTCAGAGTGAAGCTGCACCCCATGGTTATTGGCAGCACGTTCAATAAGAGCGTTGAAGGCTGCAGTATCCTCTGTGGGAGATGTTTTTGCCCCATAGAGTTGTGTGTCCTGTGCATCGAGAGGTGCACCTGGGTCCACTGGGTCGCCCCAAGTGTGATCAGGGTCCTGCTGGTCATCAGGGTCCATGTCTCCACGGTAGGGGATTTGGTCCTCCATGTAGTCCTCCAACGCATCCGTGTCGGAGTGTGTGGGAGAGAATAACTGTGGTTCCTGGTAGGATGAGTGGAAAGGTTCATAAAGGGCAGGTTCTGATTCTACAGGCAGCTTCCTTTTTAGTGGGATCCTGAAAGGGTCCAACGGTGGTTCCGAAGTTATTCTCCGCTCGTGGAGAATCATTCTGCCAGTGTTGGCGTCGATGACACGTGCCGGGGACGTCTCGGCAGGTGTAATCGTGGACTGGGTGACCTGTGTCCTGAGTTGGAATATTTTCGGGATTGTGGACGGAGGCAAGCCAAAGGTAATGTTGGCTGGCACCGAAGAGGCTGCCGGAGCGTCGATCGGTCCGGAACCCGACGGGTCCTGGAGGGCAGTCTTGGTTTTGCTGCTTTGTGCCGCAAAGGGTCGCGTTTGGAGCGCCTTTGAGGCTTTTGCACCGACCAGGTTCGTAGAGGCAGCCGTGGACTTTTTCGGCGCCGGTGGTTCATCGAGTCGAGGTGTGGAAATGACCGTCGACGTTTTCGATGCGTGAGGCTTTGGTGTTGTCGAGGGAGCGATGCGAGACGTAGCAGGCAGTGCGGTCCTCGGTGTCGGTGGCGTCGGCGCCGGGAGTTGAGCAGGTTTGTTGGCGCCGAAGGCCTTTTTCCGTACGTCGACTCCGACGTCGCCCGCTTCAAGTTCGGCACCGAAGTCTCTCTTGGTGCGCTCGGTGCCGACGCGTTTCACTGGCGTCGAAGGCGTGGGAGGCCTCGATCCGACTAGCGCCACTTTCGGTTTCGTTTGAACCAGTGCAGCTTTCGGTTTCGGTTTTGTAGAAGTGAAACCAGCCGGTTTAGGCAGTAATGGCTGCCGCTTAATGTCCGAGGCCGGGCCCGAGGGCGGGGCCGAAGAACTGCGGGATGGGTCTCGGGTAAGGCCCGAAGGCGATCCCTTGACCGGAGCCATAGACTGTGGCACTGGGCTTTCTTCGGTCTGAACAGGTAGGCCTTGTTCATCATTGGAGCTACTCTCTTCGGCCCCTAAGGCCTCCTCGTCGTCTCCTACCTCGGTGTCGTCTTCACCTCTGTGGAAGAGTGATTCGTCGACTTCGTCCGATCCGGAGTCGTGCTCGGAAACGGGACTGGAGGGTAGGGCTTCCAATTCTTCGACATCTTCGGCCTCGTTGAAGATGTCCGCTGGTGCCGGTGCCGCGTGCTGCGCTTCGAGTCTCGCAGCTCGTCGATTCCGTAGAGTCTTTTTGGAACGGAACCGGGCACAGGCCATGCATGTCGATTCGTCGTGGTCCGGCGAAAGGCATTTGTTGCACACCGGATAGACGTCGATGTGGGGGTACTTCGCATTGCACACCGGACACCTCTTGAATGGCGTCCTCGATTCCATCGTCGAAGTAGTCGATGGACAGGTAAATGCGAAAAAAGTCGGTCCTGAAAGTTAGTAAACTAACAAGGTGGTATCGAAAACCGATCGATAAACAGTACCGACGCGAACTAAAGGCCTTTTGGCCTCGACAAAATTTTTTCCTAACTTGAGCTAAGATAGCACATCCGAACCCAATGGCGGAAAAAAACAATCTGAGGATGGAGGGGATGCCCATGCGCACTGTAGTCCAGGGGAGGAGTCACCTATCCAAGGATACTTCGAAGACTCTTCCAGGACAACAACGTGCAAACATCCGGACCCAACACTAGGCGGCGATCTATGCACAGATATGAATTCAGCAGCCCACATGCCTCGAACTGGGCCATACTATTATATCAGTTCAAGCAGCTAACCCCGAGAGCAGATCCAACAGACGGTCCGCCCACACCGTCAGCCCTGCACACGCAGTCACAGACCCTACCCAACCAATGTCTCGAAATACCGACCACATGATCGATTCCCAGCCCCAGCATCAGGTATACTATCGCAGTTTTAGGTCGAACCAAATACGATAGGCAATCGTGAGTCACAGAGGTGCCTTGCCCATGCGACGTTTCATACCCAGGCTAGAGTAACTGGAGATGTTCTTCCATACTCGTCCCCTAGGTTATACCCCCGTTCCACCCCTGTTCCTGTGCCATATCTGGAACCTGAGACAACAGGGTATACACATCACGATATATCTGTACGTTATGCATGCTCCCCGTTGACGTATCACCAGTATATGCAGATGATATGTACCACCATTGGATGTACAGTCTGACATAACTATGCGTAAACTTTGTATGATGTACAATGTGTGAAATATGAAAATGGCAATAAAAATATGTTAAAAAAAAAATGTGTGGGTTTGGTAGGTTTCCCTAGATGGCCACGAGCCCTGGGCCAAAAAAACAGGTGCCTCCCGCAAAACCAGGTCATTTTATGATAGGTAATTTTGAAGTCTCCACAGTACGGTTTGGCCCATTTCCTGTTGCGGCCACTATGCCTACCCACACAAGTGAGGTACCATTTTCATCCAGAGACCTGGGGGAACGCTGGGTGGTAGGAAATTTGTGTCAGCCTGGTGATCCTACAACTTTCCCACACAAAAATTTGAGAAACATTTGATTTTTTCAGCATAATTTGAGGTTTGCTGGGGATTCTGGGTAGGGAAATGTTGGGGGATCCACACAAGCCATAACTCCCCAGGGTGTCTAGTTTTCAGAAATGTGTGGGTTTGGTTGGTTTCCCTAGATGGCCACTTAGCCCGGGGCCAAAAGCCCAGGTGCCCCTGTGGAAATGTGCCTTTTAATGAGCACACCGGTGCAGGGGTCACCCTTCTCTGTCCACGGGTCCTTAGACCAACAAAATAGAGATTGGTACTGAAGCTGGAATTCAAATAACAAGTTTATTAATCACTCATGAGTGGGACTACGTTCACACAGCACTCTAAAGTGCTGCCTGAGGTAGTACATTGAAGTCACAGAACACAGGCCTTATATACAGCTTTTTCTGCACTGGTAAGCATGTGGATACAAATAGAAGGTACAGGCCTACACAGGAATAGTTACCGACAAACATGGGCAGATGGGAGATCAGAGATCACTTAGTCAGCAAAGTGGGAAGGGGAGCAAGAGTGCTTATGGCAGCAGTAAGAGATTGACAGCTGAGTCTGAGACCAGGTGTTCTGGCAGCTACAAACTCTTAGCACACATATTGCTTTTAGCTGAGTCAGGAAGTCAAAGTGGGGAGGTGTGGTGCAGCAGCCAGGACAGCTTACTTCGGTGCACAGGGCTCATGGTTTGATCCCCGGCTCCGGCGGCAGCTCAGCTCAGCAGCATGTGACTCTGGGCAATAGCTCTTTTATTTCCACCACGGCCCCCAGCGCCTTGAGACCCATAAGGGTGAGTAGTTCGCGCTTTACAAATACGGATTTACATTTTAATTAAAATAGACAGCACTGGCAGGGAAAAAGAAGAGCAGCAGAGGATGGGAGAATTACAAAGCCAGCAAAATGGATGTCACAACCAAGATGGTAGACTTTGTAGAATGCGGGGTGGGTGAAAGTTTGTGGACCCACGCAGATTCCAGAACTTCCCATCACAAAAATGAGGGGAAAATATATTTTAAAAAAAAATAAGTTTGAGCTTTGCAAGGGATTCTGGGTAACAGAACCTGGTGAGAGCCAGACAAGTCACCCCATCCTGGATTCCCCTGGGTGTCTAGTTGTCAAAAATGTATAGGTTTGCTAGGTTTCCCTAGGTGCCTGCAGAGCTAGGGTTCAAAGTCTACAGCTAGGCACCTTGCAAAAAAGGCGTTCGTTTTTACTGTAAAAATGTGGTGTGTCCACGTTGCATTTTGGACCGTTTCCTGTCGCGGGCACTAGGCCAACCCAAACAAGTGAGGTACCATTTTTATTTTTATCGGAAGACTTGGGGAATACGTGGTAGACTTGGGGAATGCGTGGTGGGTGGAATTTTGTGGATCCATGCAGATTCCATAACTTTCCATCACAGAAATGTGAGGAAAATGTGTTTTTGTAGCAAATTTTGAGGTTTGCAAGGGATTCAGGGTAACAGTGAGAGCCAGACAAGTCACCCCATTCTGGATTTCCCTGGGTGTCTAATTTTTAAAAATTGATAGGTTTGCTAGGCTTTCTTAGGTGCCGGCAGAGCTAGGGCTCAGAATCTACAGCTAGGCACTTTGCATAAAAAAGTGTCAGTTTTCACTATACAAATGTGGTGTGTCCATGTTGCGTTTTGGGCTGTTTCCTGTCGCGGGCACTAGGCCAACCCACACAAGTGAGGTACCATTTTTATCGGAAGACTTTGGGGAATGCGTGGTGGGAGGAATTTAGTGGATCCATGCAGATTCCAGAACTCTCCATCACAGAAATGTGTGGAAAATGTGTTTTATTTTTCAAAGTTTGAGGTTTGCAAGGGATTCTGGGTAACAGAACCTGGTGAGAGGCACTCAAAGCACCCCATCATAGATTCCTCTTGGTGTCTTGTTCTAAAAAATGTATAGGCGACAATGACGATTGAGGGAGACTTTATTATGAAAACCAGAATCTCCGGGGAAAATTAGGAAAGTCATCATTGATTATTTGGAGGCCAATGATAACAGGGTGGCGAGGGGCGAGTTTATATCGTTAGCGGCAGCTGAAAATAAAGAGAGAAAACTCAAGAGGGCCGAGCTACAGGAGAGGGTCAGGGAGTTAGAGGGAATACATCATCGCACAGGGGCCCCAAGGGTATGGCGTCAGTTAGAATCCGCCCAGAAACAGTTAGTTGGTCTGGACCTGGACAGAGCGGAATTCGCATTGCTAAGTCTTAAACACTCATGTTACCTTAATGGTAACAAGAGCAGTAGGCTCCTAGCCACAAAGCTGCGTGCTCAAGTCTAGCCAACACAGTCCGCATACTCCGGACTGAGAATGGGTCGGATCTTACAAATGATGCCTCTATTGCTGACCAGTTCAGGGAGTTTTATGCATCTCTCTACACGGCACAACACACTCCACCTGAGGACATAATAGATTACATTTTTAATTCCCCGGTCACCAAACTGACAGATTATTCAGCTTCTTCTCTGGATGCCCCTATTCGACTAGAGTAGGATATCTCGGCCATCTCAAGGCAGAAGCCTCTAAAATCTCCAGACCCGGATGGGTTCCTCGCTCGGTTCTATAAGGCTTTCTGCCCTAAACTGGCTCCAATCCTTACCAGACTCTTTAACTTAATAGCAGACTCGGGCTCTCTCCCAGCCTCCATGATGGATGCCATCATAACTGTCCTTACCAAACCTGGCAAAGACCCCAAAGCATGTGCTAGTTACCATCCCATATCACTCCTTAATACTGACTCAAAACTCTTCACTGGCATCCTGGCGACTCGCCTTAACCCTCTGATGCAGGGCTTTATCCATCCTGACAAGGCGGGACTTGTCCCGCAGAGGCTTTGCGCAGACAATACTAAGCAACTCCTGCACATCATAGACAAAGCGCATTGCAGGCAAGGTTCTAGCATGCTACTCTCAGTGGACGCAGAGAAGGCTTTCGATCGGGTCCACTGGCCCTTTCTAAGAGCAACACTAGAGCACTTCAGGTTCGGGGAGCGATTCTGGACCTTGGTATTTAGCGCTTACCAGGCCCCTCGGGCCTCGGTGAGAGTTAATGGGGTAAGCTCGGAGAACTTCCCAATTTGCAGAGGCACAAGACAGGGCTGTCCCCTATCCCCACTATTGTGCGCCCTATACATGGAACTCTTCACCCAGCAAATCCGGGATCACAGACTCATCGGTGGAATTCTTCTGGGAGGGGGGGGGGCAGGGGGGGACACCGCATCAGTCTGTATGCGGATGATGTCATGGTCATGCTGGACAAACCGGCTGTGAGCCTTCTTCCTTTTTTGGCCGAGATAGAGAGGTTTGGGAGGGTGACTGGTTTTCGCATGAATCCTCACAAGTCTCAGGCCCTCAAACTCACTATCCCTCCTCTGGAACTAGAGGCACTAAAACACGCACATCCTCTCAGTTGGGCTACAGAAGCCATATCTTACTTGGGTGTGCAGCTGGGTAGCACTGTGGACAGGACGAATGTCCTAAACTATGGGTCTTTAGTGACCAGTGTCCGAACGGAACTTGATAGATTGCGGTATTACCCGCTCTCTATTCTGGGCCGCATCGCCACCACAAAGATGACCATCCTGCCTAGAGTTCTAGTTTTCTTCCAGACCTTTCCGCTGACACCTCCGGCGGGCACAATCTCGGCCCTTCAGGTGGCATTGAGACACTTCGTGTGGGCAGGTAAACGGAATGAGCAAAGAGCGGAGCTGGCTCCCCCTGGCAAAAGGAGGACTGGGAATCCCCTGTCTCACCAGATACTATCAGGCTGCCCAGCTTCGGTATTTGGTGGAGTGGTCCAGACCCGAATCTGAAAAGAGGTGGTTGTTTATGGACAGAGCCCTAGCCGGCACGTCCTTGGCAAAGGTACTGTTTCTACCCCGCACACATAGAACCCCAAGCCTTTACATTTCCCCGGTAACAAGCTCACTACTGAGGGTCTGGGATGGGTGCACCCGTGGAGGCAGACTCACGTCATTACCCTCCTCCCTGACACCAATAGCTGACAACCCAGACTTTGTCCCGGGGTTGGGAGCATCCTTCCAGTTTTGGCGGGATTTGGCTTGTAGGGCGTTAGGCCAAATCTTGGACTTAGAGGGAGTTGTTCCCTTTGGGGTCCTAAGAAAGGACTAATCCATCCCTGAAGCCGAGCGGTATCGATATCTTCAGATCAGGCATTGGGTGACTCACTAGTCGGTCCGACCAGGGGCGGAGAGGCTGCTGACTCCATATGAGAGGTGGCTATTGGGAAAAGACACAGACAAGCGCCTTATCTGGGAGCTGTAAGTTCTCCTCCAACCTCCCCAGACCAACGATAACTTCGCAAAATCAGTGGGAGTCCGAGCTAAGCCGATCGTTTACTAAGAAGGAGTGACACAGCATTTATCACCGAGCGAGGCACACTACATATAACGTGGCAAGTACCGAAACAGCAGTGAAAATCACCTCTTATTAGTACCTAACCCCGGTACGCCTACACATAGGGAACCAAGCCCGCAGGGAAGAATGCTGGCAACAGTGCGGGGCCAAAGGCACACTATGTCACCTTCTTTGGGATTGTCCGGGGCTCGCCAAATTTTGGACCTCAGTCTTCGATGACATTGACGCCCATTTCTCCACACAGCTGCCTAGATTCCCATCCTACATCCTATTATGGTTACCAAACCCACTTACATTTCATCTTACCTCCTGTAGAGGGCATCAGAATAGCATTGCGCTGTGGACGGGCCATCAGATTATCCTAGCACTCTGGGGCTCCACCACTACTCCAACCCACACGGCATGGAAATTGGGCGGGGGTTTGGGCGGGAGGATGTTTGTCAGATTGCTTCTTTTGTTTCACTTTCAATCTCAAAAGTTGCATTATCAAGCGTCAAACCAGAGAGGTTTTCTCGCAATGTAAGCTCTTGTTTTGTTTCTATTTTGCAACAATAAAAACAGATTTAAACAAAAAGAAAAAAATAAACAGGATGGCGGTTAGGACGTTTAAATAAGTATTTATTGGTCCAGTGTCAGTCTTGTGTAAAACATATTTGTTGCGACAATCAGAAGCATACGAAAGAAATCGCAAGTACTAATATACTAAACAGTAGATACATCTCTACCATAGTGCTAAGAAGATGAACATACACAGTTCAGATAAGACAATAGCACTTGCATACTTCTATAGTGCGCGCCCTACGTAATTTGCCTAAATGTACCTAACCTAGATATGTAGGTGTAGCATGTATATGTGTATAGGTATATATGTATATAGCCAAGAATCCCCTAGGGAAGAAACAAACCCCTCACCTGATGGTAGAGAATGAAGGACTCCGTCTCTGCTTCGAGGATGACACCACGCAAGGGATGTTAGACTGCTACGTGTTGAAGATTCAGAATGCAGGACCCCACAGTGTGGAAGGAATTTCATTACAAGAACGGAGGATATATTATACATAATCTTTTAATGCAGTCTCCAAGCAGTCGCATACATCACAATACCAAAGGTTCCAAAAAAGAACATAAGTACATAAATGCCATGAGCTGACAATAATCTGCCTCTTTTAAATGCGGCTCCGAGCAGATTAGTAACTCCTCTCTTACCATTTAATTACTACCTATTGCCTTGTTTAATCCGTATTCTTTATTGGCTTTATATTGGTGGCCTAACCCCCACCCCCCTCCCTACCCCTCCACACCGATCTCCAATTTACGGAGATCCCCCTTCCCCACCTTTTCCTTCTGTTAAGGTAGGCTCATAAGATTTACACTGTTTCGTATGTTTAGCACATTTTTATGTTTAATAACCTTTTCTTGCAGCTTTCAGGTAAGATTTTTAGCATACTTTACTTCAAATTCCTAGCATTTGCTCCTACTCAACGACTTCTTATAATCGTTCTCCCTGTGTTCATTGCTTTACCCCTGTGCCTATACGCACTCCGATCTTCTTGCCCTTCATAATCTCCGCTACGTATGCGGATGCAGGCCGCGTCCCCTAACGGCCCCTCCCTGCATTGCGGTGAGGTTTTAAAGGAAAATACCTTGGCAAGCGGGACGTCGCGTCCTTCGCTTGCCTAGGTTCTTTCCTCCCCTGCCTTTTTCTCGGGCTTTAGACGATCGCTTGCGATCGTCTCCATGGAAACGAGCCCTCGCGATCGTCAGTTGACGGTCAGCTGTTGAAACATTAAGGCTAATTATATTTTTATCGCTCTGGGAAGTTTACATCGCTCTATCGTAAGGATTCATTTTCTAATCGCTCTGCATAAAAAATTTTTTTTTTTAAAAAGAGGGAATAGATATTAACCTCTTTGGGCATCTAAGCATTTTGATCCTGCCTTGCCCTTTATCCCTCTGACCAATCCATATCCCTTATTAACCATAGTTCTATTTTGGGGATATATTACTTTAAGTGACATCCCACTTTTAGTAACCTTAAAGAGCGCAATGTCTGACTTTGATTCAGACGATTCTTCCGCCCTCACTCCCAATATGGATAAGGAATCCTTTAGAGAAATGCTCCAAAGAGAAATGAGGTCATGTATGTTTCATACCTTGAACCAGGTCATTCCACCTAAGAGACCACTCCCTACTCAAGAGGAGGAATCTACTGATATGTTCATTGACGAGACCTGTGAGATAAGGGGTAAAAGATCTAAAAAAAAGTAAAAACATTGAGCAATCTACCCCTATGAGCATTCTAGGAGGTCCTAGCACCTCATCTAAACTGGGAGGTCTTAGCACCTCAATATTGAATGGAGGTCCTCGCACCTCGAACTCCCTGGGTGTCCCTAGCGGCACAACTTATTTGAGTGTCGACCGCGGCACAAATTATCTGGGTGTCCCTAGCGGCACAAATCATCAAAGTGCTCAAAATGACTCGGGAGATAACCTTTTTAACGACATTGATTCCTCTGATATCCCGGATGAGTATATCTTAGATCTAGATGAAGAGGATGACGACTTCTATAATATTGAGGAAGACCCTCCTATATCCTCTAAGGACAACATCCTTGACCCCATGGGGGAAGAGATGTTCTCCCCTCTGAACCTCAAGCATCCTAGATCCTCTGAGTGGTGACCCCAAGACCACGTTGCCAAATTCATTAAAAAATGGCTACGCAACCTACTCGAGAGGGATACTAGGAATATTCTCAGAGCAGAATGCTCCAGACCTTCCACCGAAGATAAAACTTGCCAAACTCTCAACCTCGACCCTGAGCTCATAAAATTCCTTTTTAAGCTCAGGCGGGATCCCAGAAAAAGGATGGAGAGATCCCTGAAAGGCTGCCAGGACCGTCTTCTCGACGTCCTGGGACACCTTGCTAGAATAATTGATTCCGCCGAAGAGAGCCACCTCTGTGGTACTCCCCTCAATACCGAACTTATCAGAGGTTGGAGCCAGAGAGCTCTTATTCTTTTAGGTAACGCCAACGCTAGCCTTAACTTAACGCCGAAAGGCGCAGAGTAGTTCTCACTAAAATCAATCCAAAGCTTAGCGATATGGCGGATAAAGAACCCCCTATCAACCCTAAAGGACTACTCTTTGGTAAAGACCTTATCAAATCCCTTGGTAAATACATATCAACTTTTACTGCCTTAGACAAAGCTCAACAAAATATGAGGAAGGTCTTTAACAACAACCTTTTTGGGCGGGTCGGAAGAAGGGGCCTCTCTTCCGGCCGGTTTAATCAAAGGCCCAATCCAAGATCACGTGGTTTCGGACATGGATACCAACAATACTATGCTCCTGCATTCTACCCCCAGAGAGGCAGAGGCCCGCGTTCAAGAGGATTCAGATCTCGTGGCTCCTCCATCGGCTCAAACCCAGCAAGTGAGTATTCTCCCTTCCCCACTCTCCCCTTCTTTTCCTCTAAAGGTGGGAGGCAGACTCAAATATTTTTACCAAAATTGGAAGTTAATAACTCAAGATCCCTGGGTTCTAAACACAGTAATGGGCTTTTTGATAGACTTCACGCATATTCCTACTCAAACCTAATTTCCGATAGACATACCTCTCTCCCTAGATTAGCAAATAATAGTAGATCAAGAGATCTCCTCCATGCTTCAGAAAGGGGCAATAATAGAGGTCCCCTTGGAAATGATTGGATTCATAAGTACACTTTTCCTGGTACAGAAGAAAGAGAAAGGTTGGAGACCCGTGATAAATCTAAGAGAACTCAACAAATACCTAGTCTACAGACATTTCAAGATGGAGGGCATCCATCTCTTGAGGGATCTTCTTTTGGAAGGAGGCTGGCTGGTGAAATTGGACCTAAAAGACGCCTATTTCACCATCCCTATGGCCGAAGTCCATCAACCTTTCCTCCAGTTTATGTGGAAAAAACATCTTTACCAATTTCAAGCTCTTCCCTTCGGGCTGTCCTCTGCCCCTTGGTGCTTTACCAAGGTCATGAGAACGATTGCTTCATTTTTAAGAGAAAGAGGTATCCGCATGATCATTTATCTAGATGACATTCTTCTAATGTCGCAAGACTTCACTCAGATACTCCAAGACCTGAAAACTGTAATGGATCTCTTAGAGTCCCTAGGGTTTATTATAAACAAAGAGAAATCTATCTTGACTCCCTCTAGATCTCTGGAGTTCCTGGGATTCACTGTGGAAACCTCAAAATGCCTTCTTCTTCTTCCTTCCTCAAAAATATCCAAGATCAAGAAAGAGATAAGACAGGTCTTGAAACAAGACCTTCCCCTGAGGGAACTTGCCAGACTTCTCAGTCTCCTCTCCTCCTCCATTCAAGCTATATTCCTGGGCCCTCTAAATTATCGAGCTCTGCAAAGAATAAAAGGGAGAGCCCTAAGATCTGGTCTATGGTACGAAGATCTAATTTCTCTGGACCAAGAAGCCAAATCGGAATTTACGTGGTGGCTAGACAACCTAGAGGCTTGGAATGGCAAAGCAAAGCAATCTTTGGTTCAAAGCCAGAATTTGTTTTAGAATCAGATGCTTCACTCCACGGCTGGGGTGCATGTCTCCACAATCAAAACACGGGTGGAATATGGTCGCAAGAGGAATCTTCCCATCACATAAATTATCTGGAGTTAACAGCTGGACTCTATGCCTTTATGAGGTCAGTCATCCTGAAGATGGACAACATGTCCGCAGTCGCCTATATCAATCGTCTCGGAGGTACCAAATCTGCGGACCTCTCCAATCTAGCCAGGAAACTCTGGATGTTCTGCCTGGAGCACAAAATTTCCCTCAAAGCAGAATACCTTCCCGGCAAGACGAACATCTCTGCGGATTGGAACTCCAGATTCCTTCTGGATCACAGCGATTGGAAACTCAATGTTTCCGTTTTCAATACTCTGAACAGAATCTGGGGTCCACTAGAGTTAGACCTTTTTGCCAGCAGACTTGCGTTCCAACTACCCAAATATTTCAGCTGGATGCCCGATCCCGGTGCCCTAGCAGTGAACGCTTTTCTCCAATCGTGGACAAGAGTGAAAGCTTATGCCTTTCCCCCCTTCGCCATGATCCAAAGGGTCCTTCAGAAAGTGCTCCCTTGTCCTTATAACTCAGTTTTGGCCTTCTCAGGCCTGGTTCCCGCCTACTCTGGAACTGGCAAACCTTTCTTAATTCCTTTACAAGAGAATCTTCTAACAGACGTAGACGGAGGTTTTCACCCCCTAATTCAGACAAGGAGTTTGAACCTTCTTGCTTGGAAAGTGTCAGGAGATCCAATGAAATCTCAGGCCTTTTGTCATCAGCTGCTTCACTCCTCAGAGAATCTTGGGCCCCAGGCACACTCTATAGATACAACAACATTTGGAAACGCTGGGTTCGTTGGTGCCTGGAAAGGAACTTGGATTCCTTACAGGCACCTATTGGTGACGTAGTAAATTTCCTGGTTGAACAATTTGATAAGGGCTTAAGTTATAGAACTATCAATTGCTATAGATCTGCCATTTCCACTGGCCATATCCTTGTCAACGGAATGTCATTGTTTGCAGAGTTATGAAGAGCATTCGCCTAAGAAGGCCTCCTAAACCTAAATATGAGACTCTCTGGGACGTAAAGTTAATCCTAGACCTTTTTAATAACTGGCCAGATAACCCTCTTTTGAATAGAAAATACCTCTCTATCAAGCTTGCTACTCTTTTATGCATTATCTCCTGTCGGAGAGTCTCTGATGTCAAAGCTCTAGAAATCACTAACAGCTCATATAACATCTTTGGGGTCAAGTTCGATACCAAAACTATCTCTGATTCAATCTTCTATTCACGTTTTGACCCCTGTTCAAAACTTTGTGTAGTTGACTGCATGAGAGAATATGATCAAAGAATGTCTAGTCTTCGCCCCCCCCCCCCCAGGCGTAAATCAATTACTCATCTCTTTTGTCAAGCCCCATAAGGCTATAACCTCAACACCCATTGCTAGATGGGTTAAAACTGCCATGAATTTAGCAGGTATTGACTTAACGAAATTTCAACCTCATTCCATTAGAGGCACTATGGCCAGTAAATCTTTATGGTCTGGAGGTAAGTTGGACGACATCCTTAAAGCGGCCGATTGGTCGAACGCTAGCACCTTTGCACAACACTACTGTAAACCTATCGAACATGTGTCTAATCCTGTCTTACAAAGCTACCAACATGCATAATGTAGCCTCCGTTCTTGTAATGAAATTGCGATTCTCCTATTTCCATGACTAGAGAATCTGGATTTCATTAAAGACACGGAGGCTGACATTATCCCACCCATCCCTCCCTTTGGATGGTTATCTTGACAATTTGTTTCTTGCTTACAATGACATTGCTTTATTGCATAACCTGCTGTCTTTCATAGTTTTAGATTTTTATCTTTACATGTTGTATTTTATACTTCTCTTCTGTAGACATTTACTTTTCTCTCTTTTCAGGTAACCCATCTTCTTAACCTTTTGATGTGTTGGATTATTCTTCCTTGGCTTCTCCCTCCTTCGTCACGCCTCCTTGTCGACCCATTGGAAGTTTTTAAAGTCTTCAAGTTGGATTTCTGAAAGTTTATTATTTTCTTGGACTTTCTCTTCTCCCCTCTAGATTTAAAAGAGGCAGATTGTCAGCTCATGGAATTTATATACTTGTTATGTTCTTTTTTGGAGCCTTTGGTATCGTGATGTATGCGGCTGCTTGGAGACTGCATTAAAAGATTATACATAATGTCAGCCTCCGTGTCTTTAATGAAATCCAGATTCTCTAGTCATGGAAATAGGAGAATCGCAATTATGATAGAATACTAAGAGATTGGTGTTGAAGAGACAGGAGCAAACTACTAGGAAAACGGTCAGCTATTCAGAACTGTTATAGTCATGTGGATGGGACAATGTATGTAAAAGGGGCATACATGACAGGACTAGCCTAAAGGACATGACACCACTTCATCCTCTCGTTCTCTGGTGCTTTACTCACCCCTCTGCACTTGAAAAACATATTGACAAAGCTAACAGAGCTCGTACAGGCGAAACCTATTGGCTCTGCCAATGCTTTTTTCTTTAGCCACCTTGGGGAAATGAAGAATGAGGCAAGCCCTGATAACGATTTGGGTACTATTGGCTGGTAAGAAATCTTGTTTTCAACCCAATAGCGATCTACCTCTGGAAAGACTTTTGGTATGCTGCTATACCACATCTAACATACACAGGATCAATGTACTGATTTCTTACCCCGAAATGGTGACAAGGTAGACCTCTCGATGAAGAGATTTGGCATATGAAGCTTGAGGAATTCAACTGAAGTTGATCGACCTCAGAAAGCACTAATCTTGAATGCCAGGCCCAGCTGCAGAAGTGCCCCTCTTAAATACCGTGGGAGCCTTATCTCGAGTGAATAAGTCACTTCAGGTTTCAAAGTCAAGTCATGCAGCAAAGGGGTGGGGGACTGGGTCAGAAACCATCACACTGGCACCAATAGGCTTTGGAAACTAGAATTCCACAGTTAGTAATAATTTGCTGTTACCTAGGTCTGAAAGCCTGCAGCTTGTTATTGAGTTAAGGTTCAAGTTCACCACAGATCACTTCCTAGACATGAAGTAAGGTCAGTTCCTCAGAGACCTTGGCCTAATTCCAGCAGAATATACACAGATATTCACCACATTGTAATTTCCCAAGCAATAAATGCAAGCTATATGCTGCTTAGCTTCCATGATCTGCACTTAGTGAATGGCTAGGTCTAAAGAACAAGTTACTTACCTTCAGTAACGCTTTTTCTGGTGGATACAGTATCTGCCTGTGGATTCCTCACCTTGTGAATATCCCCTGTGCCAGCAACATTCGGAAACTTTTGTAGCTCTCCACGCCGACGAGGACGAAGACGACGTCACAGAGGCACGGCTCCGCTCGCGGCTCCGCTGACGTCACTGGATCCATAAGAAGACCTCGTCGGCATGATGATGTCAGTTCCGCCCTTTTTTCCGTGCACACGGACGTACTGACAGTAATATATATACAGCATACACAGTACATAATATACAAAACAACACACACAGTGTGGAGATAATATAGGAAGGCAAAAGAAATAACACACTGCCATTGACAGTAACAAATACATTTTGAAACTCCATCATCAGAATTGTAGGTATACAAGGGTGGACAACGGGGAGGCGGGTGAGTCAGTGAGAAATCCACAGGCAGATACTGTATCCACCAGAAAAAGCGTTACCGGAGGTAAGTAACTTGTTCTTCTGATGGATACATCTGCCATTGGATTCCTCACCCTGTGAAAATATTCCCACAGCAGTCCCCACTCCCGGAGGAGGGTGTCCACCCTTTTATACCAAAAAGTCCTGAAGGGCAGAACGAGCAAAGTGACCGTTCCTCCTCACCCCGGAATCCAAGCAGTAATGCTTCGCGAAAGTGTGGAGGGAGGCCCAAGTTGCTGCCCTACAAATGTCCTCCACAGGAACACCTCAAGACAAGGCAGATGTAGAAGACTTAGCCCTGGTAGAATGAGCCCTTATACCCTCTGAAGGTTCCTTACCGGCCAAAGAGTAACAAATCTTGATGTACAAGATAATCCATCTGGAAAAGGTGCGCTTGTGCACAGCTCTGCCTTTCCTGAAGCCAACAAAGCCCACGAAGAGCTGGTCATTCACTGGAAAGTCTTAAGTTCTATCGAGGTAAAAACTCACCGCCCTTTTAGGGTCCAAGCGGGGAAGCCGCTCCTCCTCCTTGGAAGGGTGAGGGGGAGGATAGAAGGTAGGAAGGGTAATGGACTGCCCCAGATGGAAACAATTATTATGATACTGATGATAAGTTTAATTAAGGCACTTTAGGAAAAGAGAAGGCGAGGGGCAAGAAGTGTTTAGATGTACAATGATTGAGCTATCGTAGTTGAGCAATAAAAGGGTACAGGGAACAGACAATAGAAGAATTTTAACTTGTTGCCTATTTTAATGCAGTAACCTGCCAAACCCATTCTTGTTCATACTTATTTAGCTTACCGGATGCGCCGGCCTCTGAGCCTTAGATGTGTTTCATGTTGGCACTGGAGACACGTACATTTTTTACTTGTGGAGGCCATCTACTAATTCTCATGAACTCAGCTAGGTACTTGCTTGTTCTCTTTGTGAGAAATTTTGTCATTTGGCAATACTAAAACCTTGTGTGTACAGAACAAGTTACTTACCTTCGGTAACGCTTTTTCTGGTGGATACAGTATCTGCCTGTGGATTCCTCACCTTGTGAATATCCCCTGCGCCAGCAACATTCGGAAATTTTTCGTAGCTCTCCACGCCGACGAGGACGACATCACAATAGCATGACTCGGCACGGAGCTCCGCTGACGTCACTGGAGCCATAAGAGAGCCTCGTCGACGTGATGACGTCAATTCCGCTCTTTTTTTTCATGCCTTCGAGGCACACGGACGGACTAACAACAATATATATACAGTAAACACCTTACATAATATTCAAACCAACACACACAGTTTGAAGTCAATGCAGGAAAGCAAAAGAATTATCACACTTCCTTGAACAGTAACAGATCGATTTTGTCACATTATCACTATTGTAGGTATACAAGGGTGGACAACGGGGAGGCGGGTGGGTCAGTGAGGAATCCACAGGCAGATACTGTATCCACCAGAAAAAGCGTTACCGAAGGTAAGTAACTTGTTCTTCTGATGGATACATCTGCAAGTGGAGTCCTCACCTTGTGAATAGAGTCCCACAGCAGTCCCCACTCCCGGAGGAGGGTGTCCACCCTTCTATAGCAAAAAGTCCTGAAGGACTGAACGTACAAAGTGTCCGTCCCTCCTCACCTCAGAATCTAAGCAGTAATGCTTCGCGAAAGTGTGGAGGGAGGCCCAAGTTGCCGCTCTACAAAGGTCCTCCACAGGAACACCTCTAGATAAGGCAGATGTAGACTTTGCCCTGGTAGAGTGAGCTCTTATACCCTCTGGAGGTTCCTTACTGGTTAAAGAGTAACAGATCTTGATGCACAAGATAATCCATCTGGAAAGGGTGCGCTTGTGCACCGCTCTGCTTTTCCTGCAGCCAATTAAGCCCATTAAGAGCTGGTCGTCCACTCGAAAGTCTTTAGTCCCATCGAGGTAGAAGCTCACCGCCCTCTCAGGGTCCAAGCGGTGAAGCCGCTCCTCCTCCTTGGAAGGGTGAGGGGGAAGATAGAAGGTAGGAAGGGTATTGGATTGCCCCAGATGGAAAGGAGTTACCACCTTTGGCGGAAAAGCAGCCCTGGTCCTGAGTACCATTCTTTCAGCATGAATGGTCAAGAACGGGGGTTTTGAACTCAGAGCTTGAAGCTCACTTACCCTCCTTGCTGAGGTAATAGCAATGAGAAAGACTGTTTTGAAAGACAACAGCCTCAAGGGACACTTGTGCAAGGGCTCGAAGGGAGAACCCATCAAGTAAGTTAAGGCAAGATTTAAATCCCATTGAGGCACAATAAAAGGAGTAGGCGGAAACTTGTTTGTAAGGCCCTTAAGGAATTGTAATACAATAGGTGACTCAAACAGAGAAGGCTGATCCGGCAAGCAAAGAAAAGCCGACACATATCCCTTAACAGTAGCTACAGCAAAGCCCTGCTGAGCAAGAGAAAGAGCAAACTGAAGAATGTTGGATAAACAAGCCCTCAAAGGGTCAATAGACCTCTCTCCGCACCAAAGAACAAATTTGGACCACCTATAGGAATAGATAGATTTGGTGGAATGACGTCTGGCAGACAATATTACATCTACCACATCAGGCGGGAGAGAAAAAGAATTCAGGTTGCCCCGTTCAATCTCCAGGAATGAAGGTGTAAGCTCTGGAGGTGTAGAACCTGCCCCTCCGATGGGAGAGGAGGTCTGCCCTGAGAGGGAGACGGAGCGGAGGGCACGAGGAGAGGTGGAGAAGATCTGTATACCACACCATTCTTGGCCAATCCGGGGCGATCAATATGACATGGGCCCGGTCTTGGCGAATCTTCCTCAGAACCCGAGGAATCAAGGGTATGCAAGGAAACGCGTAACGGAGATGTGAGTCCCATCTCAACTGAAACGCATCCCCCAAAGCTCCCTGCATCGGATACTGGAGACTGCAGAATGACGGGTAGTGAGCGTTCTCGTGAGTGGCAAACAGGTCCACCCGAGGAGTTCCCCACATCCGAAAGATGTGCTGAACCACCTCTGGATGAAGCCTCCACTCGTGGTCGGCGGAAAACTGTCGACTGAGACTGTCTGCACGCACGTTCAGAACTTCGGTCAGGTGATTTGCCATCAGACAAATCTGATGATCCTGAACCCAGGACCAGAGACGCAGAGCCTTTCTGCAGAGGCAATGCGACCCCACCCCTCCCTGCTTGTTGACATACCACATCGCGGTAGGGTTGTCCGTCAGGACTTGAACCGACTGACCACGAAGAGAAGCGAGGAAAGCCTTGAGTGCCAAACGTATCGCCCGCAACTCCAAAAGGTTGATGTGAAGCAACCTTTCCTCTGGAGACCAAAGACCCTTGATCTCCAGATCCCCCAGATGCGCACCCCACCCTAAAGTGGAAGCGTCCGTTATCACTGTGGCCACCGATGGAGGCAGATGGAAGGGCTTTCCTTGAGACAGATTGCCCTCCACACTCCACCAAGACCGATCCGCTGCAGTGTCTCTGGAGATCCTCACAAACTTCCTGAGATCTCCCTTGTGCTGATACCACTGCCTGCAGAGGCACCACTGGAGGGCCCTCATGTGCCGTGTGCATGGTTGACCAACAGAATGCAGGAAGCAAACAGACCGAGCAGACGAAGGACCTTTAGGCACGAGCGCTCCATTGTAAAGCAAGGGAATCATTTCCTGTATGTCGAGAATCCTTTGTGGAGGTGGGAATGCTCGACACACAGTAGTGTCCAGTACCGCCCCTATGAACAGGTTGCGCTGAGAGGGCACCAGGTGAGACTTGGGCACATTTATCGAGAAACCCAATTTGTACAACAGCCGAGTTGTATCTTGCAGATGGTGAAGCACCTTCTCTGGCGACTCCGCTTAGATCAGCCAGTCGTCCAGATAGTGGAAAACTGGATCCCCGACCTTCTGAGATGGGCTGCCACCACTGCCATCACCTTGGTGAAGACTCGATGTGCAGTAGTAAGACCAAACGGAAGGACCACAAACTGATAATGTTGCGACCCTACAGTAAAACGGAGATACTTCCTGTGCGACTTCAGGATGGGAATGTGGAAATACGCATCCTGCAAGTCGATCAACACCATCCAGTCCTCCTGTTGCAGCGCTTGAAGAACCTGCGCAAGGGTGAGCATCTTGAACTTCTCCTGCTTCAGAAAAAGGTTCAAGATCCTGAGGTCCAGGATTGGACGTTGCCTGCCATCCTTCTTCGGAATCAGGAAATACCGGGAGTAACATCCCTGACCCCTTTCCTGCTCTGGAACCACCTCTATCGCACCTTTTTTTAGTAACGTTAGGACCTCCTCCTGCAGGAGAAGAAGATGGTCCTCTGAGCAAGCACCTTGGCAAGGAGGGTAATTAGGAGGAAATTCCCGAAAGGGAAGGGCGTAGCCATTTTCTACAACATCTCGAACCCAAAGGTATGTAGTAACCGATGCCCAATCTTGTAGGAAATGGGTAAGCCTGCCCCCCACAGAACCAACATGATCCAGAATGGTGGATCTAGGGCTGCTTTGCAGTGGTGTGAGGGACGGAGGAAGAGGAGGAGGAGAGCTGCCGACCTCGAGCACGACCTCTGATTCTGCCCCTATAGCTCTTATACAGGGTGTTCTGTTGCTGTTGTTGCTGCTGCTGCTGGGGCTGTCTGTAGGTCCGAAAGGACGATCTTCCAAAGCCCCTGTACCTCCTAAAAGAACCCCTAGGTTGTGTCTGCAGACCCAGAGATTTGGCCATGGCTTTGCTTTCTTTAAATCTCTCCAATGCAGCATCAGCTTTTTTACCAAAAAGCCCAGAGCCATCAAAAGGCAAGTCCAGAAGAGTTGCCTGCACATCAGGGGAGAACTCAGAAGACTTCAGCCACGCACTCCTTGTGGCAACAGAAGAGCCCATATTCTAGCTACAGAGTCCGCAGTATCCAGGCAACTCTGGATAACCTGACGCGCAGCCGCCTGAGTGTCTGATAGCACCTCATTAAAGTTCTGTCTATCCTCCTCTGACAACTTAGGGGCCAGTTGTTTTGCTGAATCCATTAGAGCATGGATATATCGGCCCAAAAGACAGCTGGCATTTGTTGATTTTAAAGCCATACTGGCAGAGGAGAAGACTTTCTTGGCTGATTGATCAAGTTTTTTAGCATCCCTGTCGCTAGGGACTTGGGGAAAGGTACCTGAAGATCTTTTAGAACAAGCAGCCTGAACCACCAGACTCTCCGGAGAAGGATGGGAAGTCAAAGTCTGGGTCCCCTGGAGCCGCACTATACCTTCTTGCTACAGTTTTAGAGACCGCAGGAGCTGAGAAGGGCTTACGCCATACTTCCATGACCGGTTCAATAATGGCATCATTAAATGGAAGCAAGGGTTCCGAAACAGAGGAGGGAGAATGTAAAACCTCTGTGAGGATGTTCGGCTTAAACTCAGCAGATGGTAGCTGTAGATCCAGAAGCTCAGCTGCTTTTTTAATAACTGAGTGGTAGGGAGCCATATCTTTTGAAGGATTATCAGCTGGAGGAGTAATCTCCCACTCAGGTGACAAGTCCAGGCCACTAGCTTCTTTCAACTCCTCAAACAAATCATCAGACCCCGAGAGCTCACCTTCTTCCATCTCCTCAACCTGGTACCTATGTTCTTCTAATACCCTTTGAGCTTCTCTCTTGGATCTGATTCTCACAACAGGAGTCAGTGGCGCCGTAACCGAATCCGACGGCGCCGGAGCCGGCGTCGAACCCGGATCCAGAGGAGCAGCTGGAGTCGAACCGGAGCTGGTGAAGATGGAAGCAGCGTCGATGTCCTCGGCGCCGGGAAATGCCAAGACGGCGTCGCCGGGAAAAATGGCATAAAAGGAGCTTGAGGAACTCCCAAGTTGAAAGCCATTGGACCCATGGGGCCCAAAAGCGCTCCAGAGGGGTACATTGCTCTAGTAAAGACCCCATACATCGCATTTAAATAATGTGTTGGATCTTGACCCGGGTCTGGAAAGGGAGGATATGGCTCAGGCTGAGGCATAACCGGACTAGGGCCGATCAGCGCCGACGGTGGAACCAGCGGAGTCGAAGACGCGTCCGGAGCCGAGACTGAAGCCGGAGAATGAGTTGGCTTCGGAGATGGAGCCGGAGCCGGAGCCGGAGAATGCTCCGGTGAAGCCGCAGGCGAGGTCAGGCCAACAGGAGAGGCAGGAACAGAGACAGGAGAAGGAGACACAAAGTCCTTACGACGTCGAGAAGGTGAGGTCGATCTCGGAGCCGCATCCCTATCCGAACGATGTCGAGAACCATGCCTCTTCTTTTTCTTGTGCTTCTTGGACTTCGAAGCATGCCCCGACGTCGACTTCGACCTCGATCTTGATCTTCTTCGACCTCTCTTCTCCTTTTTCATTCAGGCAATAAATAACTTGTTCTCTCTTTCCTTCAGAGCTTTTGTACTCCTCTTGTGGCAGCAAGAGCATCCCTCAACATCATGATCCGATGAAAGGCACCAGACACAGTCCTCGTGCGGATCCGTGATCGACATGTGCTTACCGCACTCCCTGCACTTCTTAATCGACATTTTCTAACTGCAAACAAGTAGAAAGAGAGACACCAGCAGAAAAACAAAGTAACCAGCCAAAGCTACGGAGAGTCCCAGAAAACCGTTGCCGTCGACGGCGCGGAAAAAAGGGAATGGACGTCATCACGCCGACAAGGTCTTCTTATGGATCTTATGGATCCAGTGACGTCGTCTTCGTCCTCGTCGGTGTGGAGAGCTACAAATGTTTCCAAATGTTGCTGGCGCAGGGGATATTCACAAGGTGAGGAATCCACTGGCAGATGTATCCATCAGAAACACCAGTTTGCGTGAAGCCCCTAGTAATGGCATGCATTAGTGAGAGGTGCCTCATCAGACCTGGGGAGACAATTAGAGAAGTCACTATTCAAGAAAGGAGTAGCTTCATGAAGAAACATACCCTTAGGTCCTCAAAGATAAGAGGAAGCAGGAACTGGGTGGGCAACTGAGGAGATGTACCGGAAAGGGGGGCATGCAAGAGCATGTGATAAAAGGCCACACTGAGTTCTTTATGAAACGTCTTAATTGTCAGAGTTCTTTTTTGGAAGCTTTCTCAGAATCTACCTGGAAGTGCAGGCATTTCCAACCAGAGAATGCAGGAGTAAAACCTGGGATGGGAAAACACTATCAAATGGTAACAGCAGCAAAGACTGGAATGTTCAAGAAAATATAGTGAAAAGGTGACCTTCCGGATAACTCTGGTCTTTCAAGATGGGCTGCTATCTAAAGCAACACACAGCATGCTGGAATTCTTGAGCCACAGTCACAGTCAACATTATCCATGTTTTAGATGCTGTTCCATCAAAAACATGTCAAAAACAATTGAGGTCAGAGAAACTTGAGATAAAACATAAAATATACAGATACAGTTAGTATCAATATTCAGGCACTTGTATCACAAGCCTCCAGCCCCCTATCCCACACCTTCAGATCATGAACAGATGGTCTCGCCTTACCAACAGATGATAGGGATGAGTTTCCAACTGATGTGTCAATTTGCAGGGTGGACCCTCTCTTTGGAGGGGCTTTCTTCTGGGTTCTGTGTCTTCCTCGACCCTTGGTTTCACATGTGGTGCCTTCCTCTTTAGTCATTTTCCTCACCCTTATCTGCCTTCCTGCAGAACAAAATGACAACGCTTACTATCTCTAAATGGACCTAGAACAGTGAACCTAAAATGCATCAATGGAATATCCCATTGCTAACGATATCTCTATGTAGCCACAGGATGGTGACATTAAAGGAGATTTTATGTGAGGACAAAGCCAAGGGTACAACCAGGAGGCGAGCGAGGAAAGGCTAAGCAGAAAAAGGGGAATGGAGAATATTTTAGAGATGGGACAGGACTGCAGACTGTACTGATACGACAAGACTGACACCATTACAACTCCAGAAAACCATCACTTTTGACTATGCTATGTATCTGGAGCATTGATTGAACAAAGCCTCAAGAAAGCCTGAGACCAACTCACTAGCAAGGAATTAAACATGCTGATGTACAGCAAGAATAATTAGTCAATCACCTGTATATTCAAACCTGAATTACTTGGAATGATATGGCTTCAGAAAATTAAAAACTTCTAGGCTACTTTAAGTAAAAATGTACTTTATTTGTAAACCTCGTTCAAGAACATTACACTTTCATGACACAGTTATTACAACTATAAACACTATCACTTAATACATCTGTAAACCATATACTGCTTTATGTCAAAGCTTTTTTAAGATGATTATGTTCCCCTACAATTCAATATTTTTCTAAACGTCAATCTACGCCAATTTTTTCCACCGTGTCCTTTCAAGTTGACTGTTTTACTTTATACAAAATCATCTGGAGGCTCCCTAATGTCTAAGATACATATTCAACAAGCATTGGCATAGCCAATAGGTCTCGCCTTTGGGACCTTATAAGTGTTTAGCCATGAAACACTTGATGTTGTTGCACCAAGGATATTGTACTGGATAACTAAACACTTATAAGGTCTCAAAGGGGAGACCTATTGGCTATGCCAATGCTTATTTTTTGCTAAAGGACAAGCAGTGCTATCAGGCTCTGGCTGCCACCGCATCCCACGTAGACGCTGCAGCCATCTTCGAGAGAGGTAGAGAGAGAGGTAGAGAGGGGTAGAGAGGCAGAGAGGGGTAGAGAGGAGTAGAGAGAGGTAGAGAGGTAGAGAGAGGTAAGGAGATAGAGAGAGAGATCCCCCTCCCCCCCCAAAAAAGCGTGCGCCTCGCGCTGAAAGCAAAAAAGATTAAAGAGCGCCAAGCGAGAGGGAAACAAAAGAGGTTGCGCGCGCGCGCGAGAGTGAGCAGCCCATCTGTTTTCAATTATCGCGCCCATGTCTGGGCACGATAGTTCAAAACAGATGCAGCCCATGCGGGAAACCGCAAGCATTAGGCCGTGAGCGTCAACATTGGGACAAAAAGGTGGGACAAAAAGATGCCTTTGGCCAATTGCGTGCTGTCTTTTTACAAAGACGCACGCAAAGGCCAATGGAATGTCAGGACTTCGAGCACGAGCTTGCTCTCTCGTGCGCGAAGTGCTGGTCCTTAAAGCAGCGCATGCATGCTTCGCTAAGGCTCGACCTAAAAATGGTTGACAATAATCATTGTTTTTTAACACAAACTCACTGTTAGACATTAACAATGCTTTATTTAAGCAAAGTCACGATCTGAACATCTTCATTGTAACTACATTTCCCATTAACACTAGGCATTCATCATAAGGCTGACACCAAGTAGCAAACACAACAAGATGATGGACGGCGTGCTGAAACCTTTCAACCACTCACCCCCTGTCAAGAGATCTGGGTTTAATCCATTGTTCTTTTGCTCACTGTGCCACCCCAGTTTGGACCCAGCCAAATGCAATAAAAAGTAGACAGGGCACGTGATGATGTTACAACAGCGAATCATGGCATATTACACCACACCCCTTCTTATGACTCGCCCTGTCTCTCAGCCTGCATCTCCTTCTTGATTATAGAAAGCCTTCAAACTTTCATATTAAAAAGCGTTTCCATGGCCACTTTAAACCCATTCCAAGTGGCATGCATCAGGAACGGCATTGCCTTAGGAGGTGGCAAATCCATTGGAAGGTATCCTGGGTTCTTAGCCCACATCCAGCAAACCATGAAGCTCTAAAATGACATCTGGCAGTGGGCACGGTGGACCCTGAGCCCCAGCAGGAGAACCAGGCAGCTCTCAGCTGGCTTTTGAAAGTGGATATGGCGACCATCTGGCAATATGCGTTTTCTTCAGATAGGCTGGCCACATTTCTTATTAGTGGAAAAAAAACTCTTGCAGTACACTTGAAAGACCTGCCGAAATAAATTGCAAATAAGCCAGAATTGTAGGGATTCGGAGTCCTTAGGTGATAAGAGGATACGTGGTAGCAGACGACTGTTTCATGCAGATTACATATTCCTTCTCAATTTCGCCTCCAAATTAAACAATTATTGTTCATCCTGCTGCTCTGCATAAGAGTCGTCATTCCGACTTGCAGAGTAATGGCATGAGTTGTAACACGGTCGTTGTAACGACCACGTTGTAATGGCATGCGGTGTTCCATTTTCGTGGTAAACAATGTTTACCGTGGATGAATCCGTGGATGGAAGACCAAGTTAGAGGCCCAGTGGAAGAGAGAGACCTAGAGAAAGTCAGAAAGAAACACAAAACGAGAGCTCCAGAGAAAGAGACATGCAGAGAGGCATTCTAAGACCCATCGGGAGAGACCATTAGAAGTAGCAAGTGAGAGAAAATCAGTAATGATTTAAAGTAGAGAAAGAATCTTGAGCTGTTTTTAAGTTATGGAATGTTGATTATTTGTATAGGTCTCTGTGGAGTAGGCTTGCATACATGAAGTTTAGGGGGGTCTGGAGATTCATCAAACAACTTTGTTCATTCTACCACCAAAGCCCAAGTCTACTATGAAGGATCTAGAAGTAGACATGATCGCATGCTAATGGTTAGTGACGGAGCTCATGCCAGAGTCGAACTTAATGAGCAGCCAGCAGAAGCAACAATTGGAGTTGGGTGGGAGCTGCACTTTCCGATACTGAAAGGAACAGACTGAAGAGCTCCTAGTGCCGTACTACCCCTGGCAATGTGGAATGTGATAGGCAGAGATAGATGGAAAAGGATCAATAATGGGGAAAGGGAGATGGAACAAGGAAACAGAAGAGGGAAAGAGGTAGAAGTGCGGGGGTGACAGTGAAAGGAATACGGATGACAGAGTTAGAATTTGGTGCACTGTTCAAAAGGTACTAGCTAGACAGAAGGGAGCCCCACAAATCCTCTCCCTACAACTCGAGTTTTCCCCAGCTGAAGTAGAAATATAAGGAAAGAGGCAGGCTGTGATGCTGGAAGTACAGAAACTGTTGGGGTTAGGTAAATTGGGCATTTAACAATTTATTTTATTTATTTATTTTATTTTTATTTTGAGAGTTTTATAGAGCGCGAACAAGATCCTTGCGGATATCAGAGCGCTTTACCTTAATACAAATGTGAATTAACAAACAGGATAAAAGCAGGTAGCAGTCAAATAAACAACATATCATTCAAACAGCAGCAGGGTAGATACCGGGAAAGCATCCCCAATGCGAAAAGTCCAGGGCGAGGGGGGTGTTTGGCACAAAAAATAGAAGGTTATACACGTACAGGATCTGTAAAAGTCTGTGCGTACAAGGATTGTGTTCATGTGAATTTTGCCATGAGAATAGCTTTAACTTACTTTTTGAAAGATGCGGTAGAGGCATTCAGTCTGGTTTCAGGGGGTAGAGTGTTCCAGATTCTGGGGGCCATACCCGAGAAGGATTGTTTGTATGTTTTCTTTTTGTTGAACCTTTGAGGTTTCAATAATAGGTTTTCGGCACTCCTTGAGGATCTTAGACCACCAGAGATCGTTAATTTCTGTGCGAGGTAACTGGGAGTATTATGATGTAAGGCATTATGCATCATGCATGCTATTTTTAGGTGGATCCTGGCTTCAAGCGGTAGCCAATTCAAGGCTTTTAAGTCAGGGAAAATGTGTGAACTTCTTTTCGAGCCAGTGATGAGTCTCGCTGCAGCGTTTATTGAGGCTCTTAGGGGCGCAGTTGTCGCTTTTGGGAGTCCACAAAGGGAGACACTACCGTAATTCACACGAGGGATGACTAGCGCTTGTACTGCCAACTTGAAATCATCGACTGGAAGGAAGGGTTTCAGCTTCCTCAATGCATTCATCTGGAAGTTTGCTCCCTTTGTAGCGTTGCTAATGTGTTTTTGCATAGAGAGGTGGCTTTCAAGAGTAATATCCAGAGATTTTGCAGAGTCCACGATGGTTGGTTGCACGTTGAGTGCGGTCAGCTGTTTGATCAAGTCTTGCATTAAGGGGACTCTGGCAGGTGGGGCTATAAGGAGGAATTCTGTTTTAAGAGTGTTTAGTATGAGATGGTTATCTGCAAGCCAGGACTGGGTATTCCTGAGAGTGGAGTTCAGCAAATTGATGTCTTCTGGGGTGTTGATCTTGAGGTAGAGTTGTGTATCATCAGCGTACATATGAAATTGTATGTTAGAAGCATGGAGCATTTTGGTGAGGGGTTCCATGAATAGGTTAAACAGTGTCGGAGAAAGTGAGGACCCTTGCGGCACTCCCAACGTTACTGGTGAGGAATTGGAGAGCGTGTTGTTGACCTTGAATTTTTGAGTAAGGTTTTGGAGGAAAGAGGTAAACCAGTTTAACACTGTCCCTGATAAACCCATTCTGTGTTCCAGGAGATCTAATAGGTTCTTGTGTTTGACCGTATCAAAGGTTGATGATAGGTCTAATAGGATAAGTAAGCAAGATCCGTTCTGGTCAAGGATTTGTAGCGCATCATCAATAATGTGTATCGTGGCAGATTCGGTGCTGTGGCCTGCTCTAAAACCTGATTGGTGTTTATCAAGGAGATCAAAGTCATCAATGTGTTTAGTCAATTGGCGTTGTACACATTTTTCAAGAAGTTTAGCCAAGGTGGGAATATTGGAAATAGGACGAGTTATTAAGGTCGGTAGGGTCGGCTGTAGGTTTCTTTAGAATGGGTGAGACCTGTCCTTTTTTGAGGGAGTCCGGTATGCAGCCTTGTTGAAGAGAACTATTAATGATTTTGGTCCAGAGTGGAAGAAGCCATGGGCGAGGTCTTTGACAGCATTTGCAGGGAGAGGATCGGTGAGGTGATTGGCCAGCTTCAAGGCATTGAGAATCCTGCCTAAAGTTTCTTCGGTGTACGAGTCAAAGGAAGACCAGGTTGCATCGTTTTTTGGGCCAGACTTAGGGGGGAGTTGGCATGGCGGGATAGGGAGGGTGGTGGTGGTTTTCGCAAGAGGATCAGTGCGTGGTAATCGGTCATTTAGGAGATCCATCTTGATGTTGTCGATCTTCTGATTAAAGAAGGTAGAGAATTCTTCACAGTTGGGTTGTGGGCGAGCTAAGTTTTGTAGCCTTGGAGGTGCGTCCTTGGATTGTGTTTTGATTAACTCAAAAACTTTTTGGGGACGATTTTTAGCTTGGTCTAATTGGTGGCTGAAGAAGTCTGCTTTAGTGCGCTTGATCTTTTTGTAATAAGCATTTCTCTTTTTCCTTAGTACTTCGAGGTGATTAGCAGATGGAGCTGATCTCCAATTGCGTTCCAGGGTTTTGAGGGTCCATCTATCCTCATTAAGAAGACCGTTGTACCAGGGCTTAGAGCCTTTAGTGGGAGCTCTCTTAAGTTGCAGGGGGGCTACCTCATTGATTAACGTGGACATGGCGTTGAGGTAGTGGTTGGTGAGGTCATGGACGTCGGAGGTACCTAGAGGGGGCTGAAGCAGGTTGTAGCCGGAGGAGGGTAATGAGTTAGGGTTGAGGTTTTTCAGGGCTCTTTTCCAGATCTTTGGTTTTGTAGAATGAGCCGAGTTGAGTTTTAAAGTTTCCTTGATGTAGAAGGTGATAAAATGATGGTCCGACCAATCACAGTGTTGGATCGACTCCAGCTGAATGACGTCAGTTTTGGAGATTATAAGATCGAGGGTTGAGCCTTTGTTGTGTGTCGGGCTGTTGCAGGATTGGATGAGGGCTAGATCATCCAGGAAGTTTTTGAGGGTGTTAACCACGGCATCATTGTTGTCATTCCAATGGAGATTGAAATTGCCAAGGAATATTTGGGTGTTTTGCCGCCCGTTGTTAGTAGAGATCATGTCCATGAAGTGTTCAGTGAAGAGGAGGTTGTCTCCTGGGGGATGATAGATGATGTGGAGTGAGCATACTAGTTTGCCATTGCAGCTAATGTCCGGGCATAAGTATTCACACAAGGGGAAAATAGGTGATATGGCTCTATTTACAGTGAGGTTGCTACGATGAATACAAGCTATACCTCCCCCTATCTTGTCCGATCTGTCCAATCTAATGATGACGTAGTCTGGTGGGACTAGGATGTTGATGAGTGGGGTGGAGGATTCTGTTAGCCAGGTTTCAGTTAACACTGTCATGTCCAGCTCCTGTGACACGATGAGGTCAGCTATATCGGCTGCATGTCTAGAGGCCGATCTACAATTTAGCAAAATACATTTAAGACGGGGTGAGATGAGGGAGGAGGAGGAGTCCTGAGTGAGAGGGATTCTTCTAAGGTTGTTATCGCCGACTCCTCTGTTGTTGTAGGTAGCAGGTCTGAAGGGGTTGAGAGGGATAGTCGGGATGGTCAACTGAGAGGCCGTACAGGGGTTGGGGAGAGCGGGATCGTAAGAGTGTAGAAGAGAGAGAAGGTCGCTCTTCAAGAGCTGATTGGTGCTACGCATAGGGCGTGTATGTGTGTTGTGGGACGGGACTGTTTTCCAACTGGATGGAGGAGTTTTAGTGGTGGAAGAAGTGTGGTGTGTGCGCTTGATTGAGTTATAGGTTTTAGAGGAAATAGAGCGCCATGATTGTCTCGACAGCACCTCTTTAAAAGAGTGGAGCTCCGTTTTAATTTGGAGCAGCGCGATCATAATTTCGTCTAGTCTGGGGTCTGGAGAGGAAATAGGCGAGGTAAGTGTAATGCATGTGGATGGCTGCGCTGAGGACAGGATGGGTGTATGAGCAGTAGCCGGTATGCAAGGTGGTGGCGGCATTGCCGCGCGTGAGTGTGGGTGGGTTGTGGGTGTGGGTGGGTGCATAGTGGGAGTGGTAGGCTGATGTGTGGGTGTGGGAAAAGAAGGGATGGGAGTAGGAATGGTGGCTTGCACTGCCGGAAACGAGGTTTCTGATAGATGGTGGTGTGTCAAGTTATGTGCCAACAATCTACGTGGAGGCGGGTGGGTGTGCTGTGGGGAAGATGTGTAGGGAGAGGCAATATGGGGCGTAGATGAGGTAATGGTAGAGAAAGTATCTATGGGGGATAAGATGTTACAGGGGAGGGGGGCAATGGGCTTAAGCAGAGGGGGTTCCAAATCTAAGGGGGGGGCGCATGCTATCTCAGTCATGAAGGGCGGAAGAGTGATTGGGTTGGGTGCCGTGATGTGGGGTGTGTTGATGGGATTGATGGTGTTAAGGGGGGGATGCCAAAAGAAACCAGAGCTAGCTGTGTCAGGGGCAGACTAAGGGTGAGGGTGTCAGGCGTGCAGGGTGGGGAGGAGGAGGTGACGTGCGATGTGTGGAAGGGAAGGGTAAGTTGAGTGGGGGACGGAGGAGGAAAAGGAGGAGGAGGGGTGGTGGTGTTTGCCAGTGTGGGCGGGGTTATCAGTTTTGTGCTGGCGCGGGGAGCGGGTTGAGTAGCCAAGTGGGGGTTAGACACCATGTTATTAATGATGGGGAAGATGATGTCAAAAAGGTTTAAGTTATGGTCTGTGGCTTGGATGAGGATAGTACCATTATTGTATATAGTGATATTAGCTGTCGCAGGAAAGAGCTGGGAGGGGGAAATACCGAAAGCTGTACCGTGAGAGGTTTTCCTCGTGGAGGAGATTGAGAGCGCAGTTAGGAAAGCTTTTCTACATTGGGCTCTTAGTTTCGTGTGGAAAATGAAATCCGTGGTAGTAATCCCACTGTGAGGTGAGAAATAAGGATCAGCGAAGAGAGTTTCGGGGTGAAGTTTTAAAAAGTTGTGCTTAAATCGTTTGGCAGATTGTTTGGTGAGATTAGGGGGATAAGTGATGCTATAGGCGTGCGTACCTGCGCGCTCCATGGTGATGCGGATAGCACGGTAAGAGGCGAAACGTGCTAGGGGTAGGTTGATGACAGCCACGGGCGCCGAGTGAAGTTTAGGCTGAGAGGTACACAAGGGAAGGAAATGGAAAAAGGGAAAGCACGAGGGCTTAGTGGTGGAGAGGCTGGAGGTGTGTAGTGTGAGGGATTTACAGTAAATTCGCTTTGCGTTGAGGGGAAGGGGAGGTGAGGCTAATGAGAGGTGGAGTGTGGGGGGGAATCTAGGAGGGTCGCATCAACAGGAGCGAACAACTAAAGCAGTTATGTGGTCCATTGTCAGTTTCTATAGCCTATGGGAGCAACCGTGTAGTCCTATGTCCATGTCCATAAGGGAAGTGGGGGCTCTGGGGACCAACAATATAGTCTAGTTTCGCTGAGCATTGGAGCTGAAAGATGGAAAGGAAGTCCTATTTCAGTGTTGACTGATTTATGTCAGTAGCTGTGGCCGGTGCTGGGAGTGGACAGGAGAAGGAGCTATGTATGGTCTCGGCCATTTTAGGGGAGAATAAACTATGTTTGCTGCCATATTAAGTATATCAGAGGACATACATGTGCAAACAAATGATAGTAGAGTAAAATGCCCCACCGAGCGTTACCTTGAAGAAACCAATTGTCGATGATAAGAGTGTTTAGGCGTATAAAGAATCAGCAGCTGGGATGATCCAGGTCCTCTTTTAATTGGCAGGGGAGTTGTGGCCTTGAAATGTAGGAGTCATTTGTATCCAGAATAATGATGAAAATGTAGACACTGGGGCAACATCGAGGCAGTGAACGCGCAATCCGTGTTATTTTGTGGGTTAAGGTCTCTTTCTTCTGGATCATCCTAGGGGGCGGGGCCGAGAGGCAGCTTCGAACTGAGGCCCGTTGAGCCCCGCTGCCGCCAGTGAACCCGTGTGTCCTCGATGGAACAGAACACCGTGGTCAGGAAGGGCTCCGAAGGCAAGCCTCCACAGCGCCGCACCCAGCACACGCAACGCCGACGATTCTTCCCCTGGACCTCGTCGCTTAACGCTGAATCCCCGATGGGGATCGTGCCTCTGAATGCCGAGGACCCGAGGACCCTGGGGGACAGCAGCGGAAGCCAGAGGTCGCGCTCGGCGCAGACGGGGGATGTTGGATGATGGGGGATGTTACTCTGCGGTCCGTGGAGCCAACAGGAGCCAGCAGGTCGTGTCCAGTGGACGATCTCGGGAACAATGTTTATAAAAGGGTTAGAAAGTAATAGCTGGATGGCAGTGCTTGAACTTTGTTATTCAACTTCAGAGCATTGCCCCACCCCCAGGAGTCTTATTGCACGGTTCCTTCGACTTGCAGAAGAATCAGTCTGAAACACAATCACCAACCAAGTCATTAGTCAAACATATGTAAACATTTCACGGGTTTACGTAAATGAACTATTCTTAATGAGCTACTGGAAGATAAAGTCACATTTATGTTGCAAATCTGGGTATGAAGAGATTGCAGATACATGATTTTGGTTCTTCGTATTATTTTGTAGGGAACATCTTCAAAACTATAGATTATAATTCAGGTTTTTGGATTGCCAAGCATGCAAAAAACAATATAATTTGAAGAAAGCTGGATCTTAGATTTACCAGCTAATACAAGGGCGTACAAATTAGATTCAGCATTCTAAGTGCTATAGAGCCTGGGCAGTAAGCATTTTACCCAGGACAGCAAGAGTGAAAATTAACTCAAGTAATGTAAAGTTATTGTATGCTGGTAAACGGAGTCTGAACAGAAAATAACAAATGAAATGCACTTAAAAATCACTGCTAACTACCAATTTTCTAAAACATCTGGCGGGACAAGTTATGATAAATATCTTGTATAAAATGTTTTAATCTCTATTCAACATGCACAAGATGACGGGAGGAATGCCTGCAATGTGTCTAACCACTGGCCACTCGGTTGAGGCAGCATTCCAACCCATCCATTTTTTGCCCACAATGCCACCTTAGTTTGGGTCCAAATATAACAGAAGTTTATATTAGGGTGTTTTTCTCACAAAATCTCCTGGCATGTTTTGCTATTATCAGTTAGTTAGGAAAAGGTACCCCCTTGAAAATACTATTTTAGGTCAGGGATCAGGGGGAGAAAGGCACTATAAACAAAGACTGATAAGTATCCCTCTTGACCTCTATTTCTTTTACTTGACAATTGATTTGTTGTGGGTTCACATGAAAAACAGACAATCACTTATGTTTAAGCATTTCAACTCATATGTTTATTTTTTTTGTTTTTTATATAAATTGTTTTTATAATATTTCCTTGTTCATATACATTTTTTTTATTTACATACATTATCTACAGATGTCATCTTATTCCTAAACACACCTTGTACAATGATATATTCAATTACTGTGCTTGTTTCATATTCTCAACAAAGTGCTTGACGATATAAGCTAATACTCATTATAAAAAACCTCTCTCCTATAATTTTAAGAGAAATCCCCACAGCAATCACTCCTCTGTTCATACCACATGCATTTCACTATCATACAACACATTCACACTCCACCCCAGATGTGCACCATCGATGTTGCTGGACTAGCCAGAGCTGGGCTAATTACTCAACCCTTAGATTATGGTGCCAATTCCTAGGGTGTGACACTCTGTCTTGGTCGACGCACGTTTCGGTGGATCTAATTTCTTTTCTTGCCACCTTCTTCAGGACCTTTTTGTTTGCGAGTTTATCGCGGGCAAAAATGAGGGGATTAATGTTCTGTAAAACAATTGGAGAATATCCGCGATTAATTTCATACAATTATGTGTCCCACAGGAGAATGCTAGCTTCATTCTCCAAAAGCTACAATTAAAAACCAAGAATTTTCACTTCTGTCAAGTTTGCCAACGTGCCTCTGGCTATGTAGCTCTCTACTAAATTGAAAGTAGTGTATAGTAAGGAATCAAAGAGTAGAAAGAATAGGTAAGAGTGATGTATACTACAGGTAAACGTCATTTTAAACAAGGAGTAATTTATCTCTCTCTATGGACCTGTATCCTCTATTACGAGTCTTACTATGGTCTCCATACTCTATTATGCACAATCATGAGAAAGTAACGGATTTGGAACTACCTGTATTCTGGTATTGCGCACGTAGTGAGAGTTTTCCCCACAAGCGATGTTGCTGGTGACGTTCTTTTCCTTTTTACAATGCAATCAATACTGCAAGAAGATATTATGTGATTATTATTTCGTGTACTGTTACTTCTATAGGCCCTCTCCATTCAGCTTGTGAGTATTAGAGCTATTTTGTAAATACCTTAATGAGACCGTATTGCAATCCTAATAGTCAGTTGCACATTTCCTCATGTGTTTTTTCGGATCCTATACTCGAATTTGCTTTTTCCAAGCCTTTCTCGTAGTGCTGGTGGCTCACTAGCCCCTAGGGGCTGCTCATGGAGCTGTGAAAATTTGAATAGTGTTTAAATAACAATAATTAGCAATTTAGATCTTGTTGTTATACATGTTTCTTAATTATGGTTTTCTTGCGATTACCTCCACAGGCGTATTCTAAGGAAACAGCGTGGTATTGGTCTATTCCGTTTGTTTTTTTCGTTTGTTTTTTTCGCCGCGTAGTACGGTGACCCAGTTTACTGATATCTATCTTCTTTGGTGCTCTAGTAGATAACAAGATATTTTTAGTTTATACATACTGATGGACTGTAGCCTATATTCACATGACCGCTAATACCTTTTTCCTATTCTTTATCATTTTAGTCCTCTCGATTGTTATAGAGGTCCCCTTAAATATTCTTATCTCACTAATATCTGCCACTCTTGTGCGTTCGCTTAAGGCTTTCCGCTATAAATTAATGAACTCTGCGTACTTTACTGGATATTAATTTCCTACACTTAGAATTTGACAATACATGCACGGCGATTGACTGGAATACTCAGTCAGCAAAAGCGAGCTTGAATCTACCTAACTCTCAAGGATGCTAGACGTATATTCTCTCTGACTCGGTTCTTTACCTGTCGGTTATTTCATGATCTCCTTCAGCAACTCGCGTCGCAGACTTCCGCTTCCAGTACGGTAGCAGTGAGGTTCCTCCCTTTTAAAACGGTGCAGGCTTTCTAATTTCCGGCAGCTGTGATGTAAAATCACATGGTCTCCTGCCGCGCCAACATGCGCCCTGCCCCAAATACCTTCATTACTATCGGTTCCATCTTGGAAGGGTAATCACTGGGCTTTCTTACGTGGAATGAGACATTTGTTATGGCCGTTTTGCCATTGAGATTATCTGCGACAATCCCGGGGATTTGTCATCCTGTTTCTAGGATGTTGCCGCACCAGTGGTTGGCGAATAATATATAGTGGGAATGGTAATCTGTTGTTGACAAAATTCAGCCGCCATTTTGGATTGGGTCTTACACAGTTATACAGCAGCCAAGTTTGTTTGATCGTGCTAGTACCCCCGAGAGTTATTCTCTAATTAGTGTTGGTCCAACATATTCAGGTCCAATGAATAGTGTTTCTTATTACTAATGATACATTCTCGCAATATGACACCATATTTTGGAAACGGGTCATGTGTGGGTATTTTGTTCGATGACAGTTTCTTATGCCGTCGATAACTATTATTTTGGCTATTTCCCAACGTAGCCAAAAATTGAGTCGATCTAAATTATCTATTGTACTATATGCTAGATTTCTCAAAAAAATATAGGACTTACGAAATCCAACACTGATCTACCACTTATTGGGCACGTGGCCTGTCTTACTGTTTAGCCTGTTGGTCTGTCTAGCCATGAGCAGGCATAAGTAGTTAGTATACAAGGTGTGGTTGACTTCTCTGCCACACGTGCGATTTAGTCTTTTCTTTATAACCTATCTCTATTCATGTGGGTCGATCATCTGTAATGGTTCTTAGAAAGGCCCTGTGCCTGATACCAAGTGGCAAGTCGTCCAAACGGTGTGAAGATAGATCAAGAAACCCTTTTGTCTAATCCCGCTTGAAAAAGACTCCATGTACTTTGCCAATGTACATTGTTGTGTGTATCTCTTGGGGGATTTTTTCCTTTTTTGTTGTTCTATTTACCCTGTATAGATGGAAGCACTATGAGTAGTGCTGTTAGTAGTATGGTCAAATTTCATGTAGTGTGGGCAGGGTAGTAGATCGTGCTATCCGAGATACTTTCTTTTGGTTTTTGGCAGTCATACAGGGGACAAAAAGGGAGGTCTGTACTGGCCTTATCATGTGTGCCACAAAATTTCCTCGTTGAGGCCCGTTTTAACTGTATCTAAAGTATAGATCCAGTAGGTCTCACGTATCTTCCTGACATCTTGGATGTCTTTGCCTGCAATATGCTTGACTTTTTCTAGTATTAGCCATCTGAGTTCTTTTTCGTTGTGTTGGAACTCCATGCAGTGCTGTACCATTGGGCTTAGTAGTTTCTTGGTTCTGATAGCAGACCTGTGCTCACTGTATCGTGTTCTGAACTCACGGCCCGTTTCACCTACGTAGCCTAGGGCGCAGGGACATAGTATGAGGTATACCAAGTTCTGGCTTTTACAGTTGGTGAAATCTCGCAGTTTACCCCTCTTGCCTTGGTACTGCCAAAATTCAGATACAATTGCACTGTCACATGCGACACATGTGCCACATTTGTGGTTTCCCAAGATCTGTGGGCCTACTAGGGTAGTTTGTGAATTAGTCTGTTGTCGTAAAGGCCTGGTATGCACGAGGCTGTCCTTCAGATTACGGTTTCTGCGGAATGCAAGAATTGGTTTTTGGATAGTTTCGGATTCCTCCGCAGTGTTTAAGATGTGCCAATTCTTGTTCAAGACCTTTTTTATTTTAAAATTTAAGGTCGAGTGATTCACAACGCATACCAACTTTTCATTCTTTGAGCGGGGATTCCCTACTAATAGGGCATCCCGATTGTAATATCGTGCCCTTTTGTATGCTGTTCTTATCAATCGCTTAGGGTATCCTCGTGCAAGCAGTCTTTGTTTAAGGTCTTCTCCATGTTTGTCAAAGTCCTTGATGTTTGAGCAATTACGCCTAATGCGTAGAAACTCTCCAAACGGGATAGAGTCCTTTTGACAGTTAGGATGGTAACTCGTATGTGACAATATTGTGTTTTTGGAGGTGGGTTTTCTGAAAAACCCGACTGCGATCCTGCCCTCCTCTTCCTGTATTGTAATGTCCAAAAACTCAACTGATGTGGTACTGATGTTACTAGTAAATTTTAGATTTTTATCACTGGCATTAAGCCAGTTGATGAACATATCGAGAGTTTCTTTGTCTCCACACCAAATAAAGAAAATGTCGTCGATGAATCTGTGCCATTGACTGACATTTTCGTAGAAGGGGGCAATTTCATTGAAAATGTGTTTGAGTTCGTATTCCCCCATATAAATATTGGCCACACTAGGGGCACATGATGCCCCCATGCTGGTACCTTTAGTTTGTTGATATAGGTCCCCTCTGAACTCAAAATAATTATTTTTTAGCACTATTTCCAAGCATTCAATTATGAACTCATTAGGTCTTTCTCCTGGTGATCTTTCTAAAAGTGTTTTAACCGCCTCTATTGCCTCTTGTTGCGGTATATTTGTATACAGTGCTTCGATGTCTAGAGTGACCATAATTTCGTTCTTGGGGTCATAGGGTACATTTTCCAGTTTTTTGATAATATCCCCTGTATCTTTAATGTAGGATTTATATCAAGAATGGCAAAACGAAAGTAATCCCAACACATATGGACAGTACAACAAGAGAAAAGTGGTCACCTTTTCAGACACAAATTCCTCAGAATCTGAAGGGGATGTCCCTAATAATTATGAGGACACCCCCCAAGGCCAACGACCGTATAGAGGAAGAGGGGCCGAATATCAATCATACTACCAAGCCCCCCAACCTTTTTTAGGGAGAGGTCGTGGACGGAACAGATTCCGCTACACGAAGTCGGACAGGAGAGGATACCAGTCCATGGACCCTCAACCTCCTCAGATGTACATGAGGACGAGAAACCAGCAATACTGGAGGAATTGAAGGGTGGAATTGGAACAAACACTATACCTATTTTTAACATATCATCACATAAGTTGAAACCAGAAGAAACAGCTGTCCTAAGTAGAGGACTATCCTTCGTACCCAATACGAACTGCAACAGGTTTAAACTGATGCAAGACATTTTTTCCTTTTTTAGGAAGATTCGCCTTAAAAAGTTTTTCATGGGTAGAGAGGAAGGTGAGCCAGAAGGCAACCTCTCAGGATGCAAATTAAAATCTACCTTTACACCCACTCTGGAAATGGTGGGTGCAGAAGTATCCATTTTTGAGAGATCTGTCCTTAATGGTATGAATAAAATTCTCAAATACAACTATCACAGTAAACCCAATCTGACAGCTGTTGAGAGTAAGGCGCTTATGGAACTTCATAACACACCGGAGTTGACCATAAAACCCTGTGATAAAGGGGGAGGCATAGTGCTCATGGACACCAAGAAATATGAAGAAAAAATCTATCAGATGCTGAATGTGACTGAGCACTATAGACCCATAAGATCAGGAGCAATTACAAAACTGAAAGAAACCATAGACCATGCAACCAGCAAGGCATATGAGGAAGATGCCATATGTGAAAAGGAATACTTGTTCTTAAACAAAACGAATGCAGTAATTCCAGCTCTCTACGGTGTGCCCAAAACACACAAGAACATCCAAGATCCACCTCTACGTCCCATAGTTTCCTCAATCAATTCCTCGACAGAACCATTGTCCAAGTATGTGGACAAGTTCTTATGTCCTCTCACTACCCAATATAAATCCTACATTAAAGATACAGGGGATATTATCAAAAAACTGGAAAATGTACCCTATGACCCCAAGAACGAAATTATGGTCACTCTAGACATCGAAGCACTGTATACAAATATACCGCAACAAGAGGCAATAGAGGCGGTTAAAACACTTTTAGAAAGATCACCAGGAGAAAGACCTAATGAGTTCATAATTGAATGCTTGGAAATAGTGCTAAAAAATAATTATTTTGAGTTCAGAGGGGACCTATATCAACAAACTAAAGGTACCAGCATGGGGGCATCATGTGCCCCTAGTGTGGCCAATATTTATATGGGGGAATACGAACTCAAACACATTTTCAATGAAATTGCCCCCTTCTACGAAAATGTCAGTCAATGGCACAGATTCATCGACGACATTTTCTTTATTTGGTGTGGAGACAAAGAAACTCTCGATATGTTCATCAACTGGCTTAATGCCAGTGATAAAAATCTAAAATTTACTAGTAACATCAGTACCACATCAGTTGAGTTTTTGGACATTACAATACAGGAAGAGGAGGGCAGGATCGCAGTCGGGTTTTTCAGAAAACCCACCTCCAAAAACACAATATTGTCACATACGAGTTACCATCCTAACTGTCAAAAGGACTCTATCCCGTTTGGAGAGTTTCTACGCATTAGGCGTAATTGCTCAAACATCAAGGACTTTGACAAACATGGAGAAGACCTTAAACAAAGACTGCTTGCACGAGGATACCCTAAGCGATTGATAAGAACAGCATACAAAAGGGCACGATATTACAATCGGGATGCCCTATTAGTAGGGAATCCCCGCTCAAAGAATGAAAAGTTGGTATGCGTTGTGAATCACTCGACCTTAAATTTTAAAATAAAAAAGGTCTTGAACAAGAATTGGCACATCTTAAACACTGCGGAGGAATCCGAAACTATCCAAAAACCAATTCTTGCATTCCGCAGAAACCGTAATCTGAAGGACAGCCTCGTGCATACCAGGCCTTTACGACAACAGACTAATTCACAAACTACCCTAGTAGGCCCACAGATCTTGGGAAACCACAAATGTGGCACATGTGTCGCATGTGACAGTGCAATTGTATCTGAATTTTGGCAGTACCAAGGCAAGAGGGGTAAACTGCGAGATTTCACCAACTGTAAAAGCCAGAACTTGGTATACCTCATACTATGTCCCTGCGCCCTAGGCTACGTAGGTGAAACGGGCCGTGAGTTCAGAACACGATACAGTGAGCACAGGTCTGCTATCAGAACCAAGAAACTACTAAGCCCAATGGTACAGCACTGCATGGAGTTCCAACACAACGAAAAAGAACTCAGATGGCTAATACTAGAAAAAGTCAAGCATATTGCAGGCAAAGACATCCAAGATGTCAGGAAGATACGTGAGACCTACTGGATCTATACTTTAGATACAGTTAAAACGGGCCTCAACGAGGAAATTTTGTGGCACACATGATAAGGCCAGTACAGACCTCCCTTTTTGTCCCCTGTATGACTGCCAAAAACCAAAAGAAAGTATCTCGGATAGCACGATCTACTACCCTGCCCACACTACATGAAATTTGACCATACTACTAACAGCACTACTCATAGTGCTTCCATCTATACAGGGTAAATAGAACAACAAAAAAGGAAAAAATCCCCCAAGAGATACACACAACAATGTACATTGGCAAAGTACATGGAGTCTTTTTCAAGCGGGATTAGACAAAAGGGTTTCTTGATCTATCTTCACACCGTTTGGACGACTTGCCACTTGGTATCAGGCACAGGGCCTTTCTAAGAACCATTACAGATGATCGACCCACATGAATAGAGATAGGTTATAAAGAAAAGACTAAATCGCACGTGTGGCAGAGAAGTCAACCACACCTTGTATACTAACTACTTATGCCTGCTCATGGCTAGACAGACCAACAGGCTAAACAGTAAGACAGGCCACGTGCCCAATAAGTGGTAGATCAGTGTTGGATTTCGTAAGTCCTATATTTTTTTGAGAAATCTAGCATATAGTACAATAGATAATTTAGATCGACTCAATTTTTGGCTACGTTGGGAAATAGCCAAAATAATAGTTATCGACGGCATAAGAAACTGTCATCGAACAAAATACCCACACATGACCCGTTTCCAAAATATGGTGTCATATTGCGAGAATGTATCATTAGTAATAAGAAACACTATTCATTGGACCTGAATATGTTGGACCAACACTAATTAGAGAATAACTCTCGGGGGTACTAGCACGATCAAACAAACTTGGCTGCTGTATAACTGTGTAAGACCCAATCCAAAATGGCGGCTGAATTTTGTCAACAACAGATTACCATTCCCACTATATATTATTCGCCAACCACTGGTGCGGCAACATCCTAGAAACAGGATGACAAATCCCCGGGATTGTCGCAGATAATCTCAATGGCAAAACGGCCATAACAAATGTCTCATTCCACGTAAGAAAGCCCAGTGATTACCCTTCCAAGATGGAACCGATAGTAATGAAGGTATTTGGGGCAGGGCGCATGTTGGCGCGGCAGGAGACCATGTGATTTTACATCACAGCTGCCGGAAATTAGAAAGCCTGCACCGTTTTAAAAGGGAGGAACCTCACTGCTACCGTACTGGAAGCGGAAGTCTGCGACGCGAGTTGCTGAAGGAGATCATGAAATAACCGACAGGTAAAGAACCGAGTCAGAGAGAATATACGTCTAGCATCCTTGAGAGTTAGGTAGATTCAAGCTCGCTTTTGCTGACTGAGTATTCCAGTCAATCGCCGTGCATGTATTGTCAAATTCTAAGTGTAGGAAATTAATATCCAGTAAAGTACGCAGAGTTCATTAATTTATAGCGGAAAGCCTTAAGCGAACGCACAAGAGTGGCAGATATTAGTGAGATAAGAATATTTAAGGGGACCTCTATAACAATCGAGAGGACTAAAATGATAAAGAATAGGAAAAAGGTATTAGCGGTCATGTGAATATAGGCTACAGTCCATCAGTATGTATAAACTAAAAATATCTTGTTATCTACTAGAGCACCAAAGAAGATAGATATCAGTAAACTGGGTCACCGTACTACGCGGCGAAAAAAACAAACGAAAAAAACAAACGGAATAGACCAATACCACGCTGTTTCCTTAGAATACGCCTGTGGAGGTAATCGCAAGAAAACCATAATTAAGAAACATGTATAACAACAAGATCTAAATTGCTAATTATTGTTATTTAAACACTATTCAAATTTTCACAGCTCCATGAGCAGCCCCTAGGGGCTAGTGAGCCACCAGCACTACGAGAAAGGCTTGGAAAAAGCAAATTCGAGTATAGGATCCGAAAAAACACATGAGGAAATGTGCAACTGACTATTAGGATTGCAATACGGTCTCATTAAGGTATTTACAAAATAGCTCTAATACTCACAAGCTGAATGGAGAGGGCCTATAGAAGTAACAGTACACGAAATAATAATCACATAATATCTTCTTGCAGTATTGATTGCATTGTAAAAAGGAAAAGAACGTCACCAGCAACATCGCTTGTGGGGAAAACTCTCACTACGTGCGCAATACCAGAATACAGGTAGTTCCAAATCCGTTACTTTCTCATGATTGTGCATAATAGAGTATGGAGACCATAGTAAGACTCGTAATAGAGGATACAGGTCCATAGAGAGAGATAAATTACTCCTTGTTTAAAATGACGTTTACCTGTAGTATACATCACTCTTACCTATTCTTTCTACTCTTTGATTCCTTACTATACACTACTTTCAATTTAGTAGAGAGCTACATAGCCAGAGGCACGTTGGCAAACTTGACAGAAGTGAAAATTCTTGGTTTTTAATTGTAGCTTTTGGAGAATGAAGCTAGCATTCTCCTGTGGGACACATAATTGTATGAAATTAATCGCGGATATTCTCCAATTGTTTTACAGAACATTAATCCCCTCATTTTTGCCCGCGATAAACTCGCAAACAAAAAGGTCCTGAAGAAGGTGGCAAGAAAAGAAATTAGATCCACCGAAACGTGCGTCGACCAAGACAGAGTGTCACACCCTAGGAATTGGCACCATAATCTAAGGGTTGAGTAATTAGCCCAGCTCTGGCTAGTCCAGCAACATCGATGGTGCACATCTGGGGTGGAGTGTGAATGTGTTGTATGATAGTGAAATGCATGTGGTATGAACAGAGGAGTGATTGCTGTGGGGATTTCTCTTAAAATTATAGGAGAGAGGTTTTTTATAATGAGTATTAGCTTATATCGTCAAGCACTTTGTTGAGAATATGAAACAAGCACAGTAATTGAATATATCATTGTACAAGGTGTGTTTAGGAATAAGATGACATCTGTAGATAATGTATGTAAATAAAAAAAATGTATATGAACAAGGAAATATTATAAAAACAATTTATATAAAAAACAAAAAAAATAAACATATGAGTTGAAATGCTTAAACATAAGTGATTGTCTGTTTTTCATGTGAACCCACAACAAATCAATTGTCAAGTAAAAGAAATAGAGGTCAAGAGGGATACTTATCAGTCTATGTTTTGCTATTATGACAGAGATGGCTACAAAAAAAAACACGTGCATTGTATGGGCGGTACATCCAGAGGCATGAAACATGCAACTGGGAAGATATGAGAAGCAATTTTTTTTTAATCCACTAGGTCACATGAATGGTGGCACCAAGCCTGCTACAAACATGAGGAAGGCGAAATTTAGGGCCTCATTTAGATCTCGGGGGATGGAATACTCACCGATGTACGCCGTATTACGAACTCCATAGGATATAATGGGATTGTAATATGGTGGACAGGATCTCCGTCACGTTTGTTACGCAGTATTCCCCTCTGTCAAGATTTAAATCGGGCCCTGAGTTTCCTCCTGCCGTCTCAGTGGGTGGTGCGGTTCTGGCTGGTGCAGGTTGCCAATGACAGGCATATCTGAGGGTAGGCTTAGCAGGGCAGTTTGGGTGATATGCTGGATTCAGGTGACCTCCTTTTTTTAGAGTAAGTGCCATGTCAGGGGCAGGAAAGTTTTGGTTCTTAGCATGACTCTCAGTTGTAGTTTCGGAGGTCAGAGGAAAAGAGTAGTAATGGTTACAGGAGGAATGTTGGTGGCAGAGACATTGGTTCCCCCTAGAGAAGCGCAAGAGAGGAGTTGATAATCCTGTGGGTGTTTGGTATATGCGTTGATTACCAGATGAGTCGGGCAATTTAGGAGGTTGTTACGTAGGGTGGCTGATGCAGTGCTGGCTTCTTCGCTTCCTCACCATAAGTCTTGCTCTTCTGATGCATTGGCTTTGCCAATGGGTTTTAGCCAGGTTGCACAGCATTCCAGATGCAGTGGAGCGTGGCTGGAGTAAAAAAAAAAAAATCCTATAAGGCAGTAACCAGCATCATTTTGTAGGCATGCTCACTACTCATGCAACGTAGGGGCTGGAAGTGACGTAGGAGAAGATGGGGTAATGCGGGGGACAATGGGGTAATGCAGAAGAAACACAGGGGAGTATGGGGGGACGAACTAAGAGCAACACAGGGGAGGGTGTGCGTGCTAGACCCGAAAGCAACAAGGGGAGGGCAGGAGGGATGGGTAAGCAACACTGGGGAGGGTAGGAGAGATGCATAAGCAACATGAAGTGGGTAGGGAGGCAATGGGTAAAAGCACACAAGCGAGCGCAACCGAGACAGGGCAGGCGACAGACAGCAACGCAGGGGGAAGAGAAGTACACAAGAGCAGCTGTGGCCTGTCCGTACAGGTGGTGAGGCTAAGACGAACAAGTTACTTACCTTCGGTAACGCTTTTTCTGGTGGATACAGTATCTGTCTGTGGATTCCTCACCTTGGGAATATCCCCTGCGCCGGCAACATTCGGAATTTTTTTGTAGCTCTCCACCCCGACGAGGACAACGTCACAGTAGCACAGCTCCGCACGCGGCTCCGCTGACGTCACTGGAGCCATAAGAAAGCCTAGTCAGCGTGATGACGTCAGTTCCGCCCTTTTTTGCCGTGCCTTCGAGGCACACGGACGGACCGACAACAATATATATACAGTATACAAAATACATAATATTCAAACGAACACACACAGTGTGAAGTCAATGCAGGAAAGCAAAAGAAATAACACACTTCCTTTGACAGCAACAGATACATTTTGTCACATTATCACTATTGTAGGTATACAAGGGTGGACAATGGGGAGGCGGGTGGGGCAGTGAGGAATCCACAGGCAGATACTGTATCCACCAGAAAAAGCGTTACCGAAGGTAAGTAACTTGTTCTTCTGATGGATACATCTGCCAGTGGATTCCACACCTTGTGAATAGATTCCCACAGCAGTCCCCACTCCCGGAGGAGGGTGTCCACCCTTCTATACCAAAAAGTCCTGAAGGACGGAACGTGCAAAATGTCCGTCCCTCCTCACCTCGGTATCGAAGCAGTAATGCTTCGCGAAAGTGTGGAGAGAGGCCCAAGTTGCCGCTCTACAAATGTCCTCCACAGGAACACCTCTAGATAAGGCAGATGTAGAAGACTTTGCCCTGGTAGAATGAGCCCTTATACCCTCTGGAGGTTCCTTACCGGCCAAAGAGTAACAGATCTTGATGCACAAGATAATCCATCTGGAAAGGGTGCCCTTGTGCACCACTCTGCCTTTCCTGCAGCCAATGAAGCCCACGAAGAGCTGGTCATCCACTCGAAAGTCTTTAGTTCTATCGAGGTAAAAACTCACCGCCCTTTTAGGGTCCAAGCGGGGAAGCCGCTCCTCCTCCTTGGAAGGGGGAGGATAGAAGGTAGGAAGGGTAATGGACTGCCCCAGATGGAAAGGAGTTACCACCTTAGGCAGAAAAGCATCCCTGGTCCTGAGTACCATTCTTTCAGCATGAATGGTCAAGAACGGGGGTTTCGAACTCAGACCTTGAAGCTCACTTACCCTCCTTGCTGAGGTAAGGGCAATGAGAAAAACTGTTTTAAAAGACAAAATCCTTAAGGGACACTTGTGCAAGGGTTCAAAGGGAGAACCCATCAAGTAAGTTGAGACAAGATTTAAGTCCCATTGAGGCACAATAAATGGAGTGGGCGGAAGTTTGTTGGTAAGGCCCTTAATGAACCGTAACACAATAGGTGATTTAAACGAGGACGGCTGATCCGGCAAGCAAAGGAAGGCCGACAAAGCTGATAAATTACCCTTCACAGTAGCTACAGCAAAACCTTGCTGAGCTAGAGAGAGAGCAAACTGAAGGATGTTGGATAAACGAGCCCTCAAAGGGTCAACAGACTTCTCCCCACACCAATGGACACATTTGGACCACCTATAGGAATAGATAGACTTGGTGGAGTGACGCCTGACAGACAAAATCACGTCCACCACGTCAGGCGGGAGAGAAAAAGAATTCAGGTTGCCCCATTCAATCACCAGGTATGAAGGTGTAAGCTCTGAAGGTAGGGGTGTAGAACCTGCCCCTGCGACTGCGAGAGGAGGTCTCCCCTGAGAGGGAGACGGAGCGGATGGCACGAGGAGAGGTGGAGAAGATCTGTATACCACACCCTTCTTGGCCAATCCGGGCGATAAAGATTACTTGGGCCCGGTCTTGGCGAATCTTCCTCAGAACCCGAGAAATCAAGGGTATGGGAGGAAACGCGTAAAGGAGTTGCGAGTCCCATCTCAACTGAAACGCGTCCCCCAAAGCTCCCTGCATCGGATAGTGGAGACTGCAGAATGACAGGTAATGAGCGTTCTTATGAGTGGCAAACAGGTCCACCCGAGGAGTTCCCCACGTCCGAAAGACGTGACGAACCACCTCCGGATGGAGCCTCCACTCGTGGTCGGCAGAAAACTGCCGACTGAGACTGTCTGCACGCACATTCAGAACTCCGGCCAGATGATTTGCCATCAGACAAATCTGATGATCCTGAACCCAGGACCAGAGACGCAGAGACTCTCTGCAGAGACAATGCGACCCCACTCCTCCCTGCTTGTTGACATACCACATCGCAGTAGTGTTGTCCGTCAGGACTTGAACCAACTGACCACGAAGGGAAGGGAGGAAGGCCTTGAGTGCCAAACATATCGCCCGCAACTCCAAAAGGTTGATGTGAAGGCCCTTGATCTCCAGATCCCCAGATGAGCACCCCACCCTAGGGTGGAGGCATCCGTTATAACTGTGGCCACCGATGGAGGTAGATGGAAGGGCTTTCCTTGAGACAGATTGCCCTCCACGCTCCACCAAGACAGATCCGCTGCAGCTTTTCTGGAGATCCTCACAGACTCCCTGAGATCTCCATTGTGCTGATACCACTGCCTGCGGAGGCAACACTGGAGCGCCCTCATGTCCCAGCGTGCATGGTTGACCAACAGAATGCAGGAAGCAAACAGACCGAGCAGACGAAGGACCTTCAGGACTGGAGCGACTGCTCCATTGTACAACAAAGGAATCATTTCCTGTATGTCAAGAATCCTTTGTGGAGGTGGGAATGCTCGACACACAGTAGTGTCCAGTACCGCCCCTATGTACAGGTTGCGCTGAGAGGGCACCAGGTGAGATTTGGGCACGTTTATCGAGAAACCCAATTTGTACAACAGCTGAGTTGTAACCTGCAGATGATGAAGCACCTTCTCTGGCGACTCTTTGATCAGTCAGTCGTCCAGATTGGGGAAAACTGGAATCCCTGACCTTCTGAGATGGGCTGCCACCACTGCCATCACCTTGGTGAAGACTCGAGGTGCAGTAGTAAGACCAAACGGGAGAACCGCAAACTGATAATGTTGCGACCCTACCGTAAAACGGAGATACTTCCTGTGCGACTCCAGGATCGGAATATGAAAATACACATCCTGCAAGTCGATCAACACCATCCAGACCTCCTGTTGCAGCGCTTGAAGAACCTGTGCAAGGGTGAGCATCTTGAACTTCTCCTGCTTCAGAAAAAGGTTCAAGATCCTGAGATCCAGGATTGGACGTAGCCTGCCATGCTTCTTGGATATCAGGAAATACCGGGAGTAGCATCCCTGACCCTTTTCCCGCTCTGGAACCACCTCTATCGCACCTTTTTTCAGTAATGTTAGAACTTCCTCCTGCAGGAGAAGAAGGTGGTCCACCGAGCAAACACCTTGGCAAGAAGGGTAATTTGGAGGGAATTCCCGAAAGGGAAGAGCATACCCATTTTCCACAAGATTTAGAACCCAAAGGTCTGTAGTGACCGATTCCCAATCTTGCAGAAAATGGGTAAGCCGACCCCCCACAGGACCAACATGATCCAGAATGGTGGATCTAGGGCTGCTTTGCAGTGGTAGGAGGGAGGTAGAGGAGGAGGGCTGACGACCTCGTGAACGACCTCTGTTTCTGCCCCTGTAGGTCTTATACAGGGTATTTTGCTGCTGCTGCTGAGGCTGCCTGTAGGTCCGAAAGGACTACCTCCCAAAACCTCTGTACCTTCTGTAAGAGGAACCTCTAGGCTGCGCCAGCTGTTTTGCAGTATCCATCAGGGTGTGGATTTAACGGCCCAAAAGGCAGGTGGCATTTGTGGACTTCAAGGCAATACTTGCCGAGGAGAACACCTTCTTGGCCAACTGGTCAAGCTTTTTTGACTCCCTATCACTAGGAACTTGAGGAAATGCCCCCGAAGACTTCTTCGAACAGGCAGATTGAACCACCAGACTTTCAGGAGAAGGATGAGATGTTAGGAAGTCCGGATCTCCTGGAGCCGCCCTGTAACTCCTAGCAACAGATTTAGACACTGCTGGAGCTGAAAAGGGCTTACGCCAAACCTCCAAAACTGGCTCAGTGATGGCATCATTAAAAGGAAGCAAAGGTTCTACCACAGAGGAGGGAGAATGAAGAACCTCCGTCAAGATATTGGACTTAAATTCAGCCGTTGGGAGCTGCAAGTCTAAGAGCTCCGCTGCCTTCCTTATGACTGTATGGTAAGGAACCACATCCTTACAGGGAGCATCTGAAGGAGGAGAAAGCTCCCATTCTGGTGACATATCAAGGCCACTTGCCTCCTTTAATTCTTCAAATAAGTTATCTGACTCCAGAAGTTCACCCTCTTCCATTTCTTCTGCTTGATACCTCTGCCTTTTCAAAATCCTCTGCGCCTCCCGCCCGGATCTTATCCTCGGAACCGGCGTCGGCGGCACCACACACGACTCCGACGGAGCCGGCGTCGAACACGGATCTGGAGGCACAGCCTGAGCCGAACGAGGTCGAGTTGGAGCCGGAGATGAAGGGAACGGCGTTGACGTTTTCGGCGCCGGGAAATGAAAGGACGGCGCCGCTGGAAGAAATGGCATAAAGGAAGCCTGAGCATAGGCCTGAGGAACCCCCAAATTAAAGGCCATTGGACCCATGGGACGCGAAGGTGCTCCAGAGGGGTACATTGCTCTTGAAAAGACACCATACATGGCATTAAAATAATGCGATGGGTCTTGACCCGGTCTAGGGAAAGGCGGGTAAGGGCTCGATAAAGGTTCAGGCTGAGGCTTTACCGGACTCTGGCCAATCGGCGCCGACGGTGGAGCCAATGGAGTCGAAGACTCATCAGGTACCGGAGCCTCTTCCACCGGAGCCGGAGAATGCGTCGGCGTCAGAGATGGAGCCGAAGCTGGAGAACGCTCCGAAGAAGCTGTAGGCGAAGGCGGACAAACAGGTGAAGCTGTATTCGAAGCCGAAGGAGAAAGAGAAGGAGAAACATAATCCTTACGGCGCCGAGGAACTGGAGAAGTCGATTTCGGAGCCGTCTCTTATCTGAACAGTGTCGAGAGCCGTGCCTCTTCTTCTTCTTATGCTTCTTTGATATTGAAGCATGACCCGACGTCGACTTCGAACCCGACCTGGACCGTCTTCGACCTCTCTTCTCCTTCCACATCTTCGCTATGGACAGCTTGGCCTCTCTCTCCTTTAAAGCCTTCGGGTTCATCTTACGGCAGCAAGAGCACCCCTCGACGTCGTGATCCGACGACTGACACAAGACACAATCTTCGTGTGGATCCGTGATGGACATATGTCCTCCGGACTTTCTACAGGGCTTGATCCCGGACTTCCTCGATGTCATCTTAGGAAAGAAGCAAGAGAGGACCAGAAACAATCCAGAAAAACAAAGTAACTAGACAAGTTACGGAGAGTCCCAGAAAACAGTTAGCATCGACGGCGCGGAAAAAAGGGAACTGACGTCATCACGCCGACGAGGCTCTCTTATGGCTCCTGTGACGTCAGTCCTCGTCGGCGTGGAGAGCTACGAAAAAATTCTGAATGTTGCTGGCGCAGGGGATATTCACAAGGTGAGGAATCCACTGGCAGATGTATCCATCAGAACCAAAACTTTTGCCTCCTGACAAGAAGAGTGTGTCAGGCTGAACAAAGGTCAGCCTGACAGTCACTCTTCTTGTTCAGATCAGGCAGCCTAGAGCATGACATGCGCTGAATGAACAGGTGCCTGGCTGCCTGAACTGCACTTTGCCAGCCTGAGGATTTTCCTGCCCTGTGGGCGTGACCTTCTAAGCCTTGCAAACGTGCCCTGAGGCCCTGGCGACGATGGGAAGTGTCACTGATAGCCTTGGACATGGGCGCTTCAGTTTTAAGATCTTGAAGTGCCCAGGGCCACGTTTCAATCAGTGACTCTAGTCACAGAGTGGGGTGGGGTCAGCAGCGTCACTAACTCCATTCCCCGCTGTGATGAGTGAGGGAATGCTCTCTTCCCTCATTGGCTGAGGGAGGGCAGCAGTCCAAACCATTCTCGGACCTCCAAGGCTTCCCTCCTAGTGACCTGTAGTGAAGTAACGTTTTATGATTTTTGATGTTTGTTGCATGCGTGTATGTATGAATGAATTAATGTGTGTGTGTGTATGCACATGTGTGAAAACCTGGGTGTGAGTGTGTATGTGTGAGTTTGTGGCCCCCCTTTCTGCTAAAATTACTGTCCGCTACTGCAGGAGAGAGACAGCTCAAAAACACATGCACTCTCATGGAGTGCTCAACAATGAAAAAACTAGCATTGGCAAAGCCAAAGGTTCTCTCCTACGAAGGAGCTACGGCTTTGTAGAAAAAGTTACTTACCTTTGCTAAAGCTTTATCTGGAAGAGCCTATATCTAGCTGCAGATTCCTTACCTTTTAAATTTCTCTATGCGTCAGACTGGATCTGGAAGATTTTTCGTGAGTAGTACACCCTGCATGGCGGTAGGTGGCATCGATCGGCTCCGTGTCCGTGCCGGAAGTGACGTCGAGGTATCTATATAGGCCGTCGCTCGGGAAGGTCGAGGTGGCACGACCGGTATCCATCCAGATCGAGGAATGAATCCCTGGGGCCGGGGCCAGAGTTGCCTGCGTGGAACCACATGGTGCCCCTTCCGAATTCCTCAGGCCCTGAAGGCGTTTCGACGTCGTTGGGCTGCTCAAATATGAGGCGCATGGCCTCATAGAACTCAATCAGTTGGGCGGGGTTGATCCGGCCTTCAGAAATTTGGGGAGGCGCAGAGTTGACCCAGGAGCAAGTTCCAGGGAAAGAGGCCTTTAATGCCTAGACTGTCTTGTCGGCTGATGGACGAGGAGAAGTTGAAGAGTGATTTGACCTCTTGCTCTGCGTGTCCCGAGGACTTTGACTGGGACAAGAAGGACTTCGGGCTCCGCAAACAATCTCGGGACCTTCATCTCAAACGGGATCTCGGCTTCCACGGGGTGGCATGCCGGACAGCTTGTAGCTCTAGGGACCGCAACCTCAAAGTCTTTCGGACATGGGCTGGTAATCTGAGCACGACTTGGTGTTGTGGTCGTGCTCCAGGCAATACAGGCATACAAGGTGAGGGTCTGTCACCCACATCAGTCGGTAATAAGCCCTGCAGGACTTATAGACATTTGCGTCCTCGAAGAAACGCACCTAGCTAGCAATAAGCTACCGGCCCTACTTACTCGTGGCTGGGACCTCACATACAGCTCCTCCTACTCTAACTACGCCAGGGGTATGCATTTTAAAACGCAAAGACCTTGCCTGGTCCACAGACCAACACATATATGATGCAGAAGGGCGCTATATTATTATAGCAGGCAGGCTCCATAACCATCCTGTCACCCTGTCCACTATTTACGGACCCAACACAGGCGACCTGACATTTTTTGCCAATGTCTGGCAACGAATAGCCAGCACCAACCTACAAACGGTGCTCTGGTGCAGAGATTTAACGTTCTGCTAATAGATGACATGGGACCGGACACGGACAATCACCTCTTAGATTTATGGTGCGACGCACACCCTGATGCGTGCGAGAGCACCTGTTTCTCCCTACAGCACAGAGCATGGTCAAGAATCGACTATTGGGTAGTGTCCAAAACTCTACTATCATGGAACCCTACAGTTTCTCACTTACCCCACACCCTCTCCGATCACACACCTGTCTTTGTTGACATTGTATCCCCCGCACACACCAACCCGTGTGTTCTCCTGGCGATTGCCTCCAAACGCACTCAGAGACCAAGTCTTTAGAGAGGAGATACACGTCACCATCGAGGAGTACTTTACACAGAACACTGGGTCAGTAAGCTCCCCTGCCATACTTTGGGATGCCTTTAAAGTGGTTATCCGAGGAATGTGCATTGCTAAGCAACACGGGGTACTCAAAGCCATCAGAGGCACACTCTCAACTCTTGAATCTGAAATCTCCGCACTATAGACTCAATTCCTCCACTTTGACGACCCCAAGATTTTAGCCGATATCCGTGATAAACTGGCGTCCTATCAAGAGGAAGCAGCTAGGGAAGTCAAATTCCTATGTCGAGAAGCACAAGCGCGCAGATATGGCAAAGGCGATCGCCTGGGCAAGACGCTCGCCAGGCTGCTCCAGAGGCCACGGGCATTGTCTTACATTACAGGCCTAATAGACCCAGAGGGCCAACGTTGCTCCCACACACTCGAAATCTTGCGCATTATGGCTGACTTTTTCACCCAGCTATACTTCACCTCTCAGGGTGCTTCTTCGCAGGACCTACAAACATATTTCATTGCCATCAAATTAGTGTGGCTCTCTAACTCACATCGAGAATTCCTGGACTCCCCTATTACTGCTGAGGAGGTGCAACAGGCTATTGCCAGCCGCTCCCCGGAGAAGGCTCCGGGCTTGGACGGACTGTCTGCTTCCTTCTATAAAGAATACTCAGATATCTTAGTTCCCCAACTACTTGAAGTGTATTGCGATGCGCTGGAGGTGGGCTCGCCACCACCATCTATGCAGGAGGCGGTGATATTTGCGCTGCTCAAGCCAGACAAGCCTGTGGAGAAATGCAACTCCTACAGGCCCCTTTCACTCATCAACGTTGATAATAAAATATTCGCGAAAGTGCTAGCAAACAGCTTACAGCTATTGCTGCCGGTAATGATTAGGCCAGACCAGTCTGGTTTCATACCGGGCCGCTCCACAGTGCATAATCTCCGTTCTATGTTCGCAGTAATGCATTATCTACACTCTCACACAACAGCATTGGCAGCGTTACTCAACACAACCAACGCGTTTGATAAATTACAAATCTGTCTCCTATACACACTTCCCATTGCCCGCATACGGTTAAATGGGCAGATATCGGAACCATTTCCAGTCAGAAGAGGCACATGACAGGGGTGCCCCCTCTCACCCCTGCTTTATGCCATCGCAATGGGGCCTCTGGCTGCACACATTGGACAACATCACATGAACCGAGGTGTGGGATTCACAACCCAGGGTCAAAAACGAATTGTTGACCCTACCGCAGCTACATGGTGGACTGGGCGCACCGGATCTGCAATTATACGCACTTTGTGCTCAGGAGTACTTCCTAAATTACTGGACATACCCCACAACATTTCAACCCCACATCGCAGTGGAGATAGTGTCGGTTTCACCTTGGCCCCTATTCACAGCCCTATTTGCTCCGTACAGAAGGCCCATTTCTGAAATAGACACCTCACAGTGCATGAGATGGGCGTGGATTGGTTTAGCGCGGCACGCAAATCTGTCTCTTCTCTAAGCCCCATCTGTTCTGATACGAAGGCACCCTGAAATACCATCTCTACAAGACAGGGGCACTTGCAGCCGGGCAGACAGGCTGAACATGCACACCTTTGCAGATCTCTTACCAGGGGACCTTTTCTGTGACCCACCGACAGTACCCACCACAAAGCTGAACACACTCTTATATTACCAACTACGAGCGACATGTCGGGAACTCTACCCAACATTCCCTTCACCCCCATAGAGCCTCCCGCGCTAGAATACACCTACACTGCCACCTCACCGCTGAAACTTACCACGTCCCTATAGCAGAGTATGCAAAACACCTCGCCGGTCACACTGACGCCAGCTCACGAGACATGGTGGTGGTGGGGGGGGGGGGGGGGGGGAGACCTCAACCTTCCTCTCACAGATGCACAATGGTCCTTCTGTTGTGGCCAACTCCAATTATTATCCCCAAACTATAGGCTACGTCTCATCCATTTCAACTTCCTACACCGTACCTACCGCACTCCAATGTTACTGCACAAAATGGGCTTATCACCAGACTCTCAATGCACAGGATGTCATGTGGGATCAGCGGACTTCTTGCAGCTCACGTGGCAATGCCCAGCAGTAGCAGCATATTGGCTGGAGGTCTTCCGGGTGACAGGGGAAATCATACAACTTCAATTGGCTCCCTACCCCCTAATCGGCTTGCTGGGATACGTAGCTGAGATACCCAAAAGCTCCCGCAGACTTACTGCATTGCTATTACTTCTAACAAAATGTAGGATCGCAATATGCTGGGGAGGCACTAAGGCGCCCAAACCGAAAGACTGGTTAAGAGTCATCGCTTACTGTCATGAACAGCTGTCTTGCTACTGGGACGTGATGCCTTCGAGTTCCAGACCCCGTGACATTTGGGAACCTTCCCTTACCTAAATGCGCCAACAGGAACAAACTAGTGATGCATAAGATCCTTCTTCGAAACGTGATCATTAAGGTTGTCCCTTGCCTATGTACCTATACTATACGTAGTGTTGTCAATATTTGAAGTAACAATTGTGAAGATGTACTGGTTGAGCGAATGCTATGCAGAATTGTACACGTATGCCAACAATGTAAATAAAGTTTAGAAAAAAATATTCAACATCATGTTTAAACTTTGACCTCAAATCCCCCAAAAGGACAGGAATGCTCTGTAAAAAACAAAGATAAAACCCTACGTCCACATTCAGAGATACACAAGACCCTCTAGAATACACCATATATACAACTAACTGAGGTATATATGGAAATATAGGAGTAAAACAGCCCAACACCTATGTGTCAACAAAAGAAAATGTAATTGCTAACCCTGGGCGTAGGACTACGCTATGCTCACGTAGTTTGCGCAACTACACGCTACGCAAATAGCACGTAGCACAGTGCAAAAATGCGTAGCGGGCATTTTTTGCTTGCTCGCGGTCCTCAACGTCAAGTTGGCGACCGCGAGCGAGCAAAATGACATCCCGGAGAGACTTTTTCCTCGTTCGCGATCAGCAACATCAAGTTGCCGATCGCGAGCGTGGAAAATAAACCTCCCGGTGAGATTCTCAACGTGGGGAGGTCAGGTTTCTCATTGCGAGTGGTCGCGTCTACTCGCGACCGCTCGCGATGAGAAACTACCAGTCCGCGTTGAGAAAGCTGCCGCTCGAGTACAAATCTACTCGAGCACCAGAAAACGACCGCTTGCACTGTGCAAGATGTGGTTTGCAATGATTGCACAGTGCGGACATGCATCATGCACTGTGCAATCAGTGCGAACAGCATTTTGCACAGTGCACTACACATTTCGCGTAGTTGCGTAAAATCGAATAAGATATCAAGAAGAAAAAAGCAATTTAGATAGCCAACTAAGACGAAGGCACAAGACTTTGCCTTACATACGTAGGTACTCATAGTACGTATTAAATAGGTATTCACTACGTATGCTCCTGCAGCCCTCTTCTGTGTTTACTGCTGGCCTTTGTGACGTCAGGGCACCTTCCGAAAGCTTCCCAAAAGGCCCTTTAAAAGTCAGCTGTAAGCGCTTTCACGGCTGACTTTTAAACTGGCCTTTTAGGAAGCTTCCTGTTTGACAGAGACAGATAGAGGCGACAGATAGAGGCAGACAGACAAATAGAGGCAGAGATACAGATAGAGGCACAGAGACAGATAGAGACAGCTAAAGGCAGAGACAGCTAGAGGCAGAGACAGCTAGAGGCAGAGACAGCAAGAGGCAGAGGCAGATAGAGACAGATAGAGGCAGATAGAGACAGGGACAGATCGAGACAGGGACAGATAGAGACAGAGGCAGATACAGGGACAGACTGACAGATAGAGGCAGAGACAGATAGGAGGCAGAGACAGACAGAGACAGATAGAGGCAGAGACAGAGACGGGGACAGACAGAGACATATAGAGGCAGAGGCAAGGACATAGAAAGAGACAGACAGATAGAGGCAGAGAGAGGGACAGACAGAGACAGAGAGGCAGAGAGACAGAGGCAGAGAGACGGAGAGAGAGGGAGAGAGAGGGAGAGGGCGGGAGAGGGTGACAGTGGGAGGGAGAGGGAGACAGTGGGAGGGAGAGGGAGACAGTGGGGGGAGAGGGAGACAGAGAGAGGGAGACAGAGAGAGAGGGAGACAGAGGGAGGGAGACAGAGAGAGGGAGGAAGAAAGGCGGGAGGGAGTGAGACAGAGAGAGGGAGTGAGACAGAGGGAGACAAAGGGAGTGAGATAGAGGGAGACACAGAGAGATAGAGAGATAGAGAGAGAGAGAGAGAGAGATAGGTGTGTATGCCAGGTCTGATGGCTCAGTGGACGAATGCGTCCGCTGCAGGGGCTTATGTTCAACCTCATGCTCACTTTATTTTGGACCCCTCTAGCCCCGAGCCCCAGACAGAGAGAGAGATAGAGACAGAGATAGAGGCAGGGACAGATAGATGCACGGACAGATAGAGGCAGGGACAGATAGAGGCAGGGACAGACAGAGGCAGAGACAGACAGAGGCAGAGAGAGGCAGATGGAGGCAGAGACGGATAGAGACAGGGACAGACAGAGGCAGATAGAGGCAGAGACAGGGACAGACTGACAGATAGAGGCAGAGACAGATAAGAGGCAGAAACAGAGACAGAGATAGAGACAGAGACAGGGACAGACAGAGACAGATAGAGGCAGAGACAGGGACAGGGACAGAGACAGAGAGAGGGACAGAGACAGAGAGAGAGAGACAGGGACAGACTGACAGATAGAGGCAGAGACAGATAAGAGGCAGAGACAGACAGAGACAGAAAGAAGCAGAGACAGAGACAGGGACAGACAGAGACAGATAGAGGCAGAGACAAGGACATAGACAGAGACAGACAGGGACAGGCAGATAGAGGCAGAGAGAGGGACAGACAGAGACAGAGAGACAGAGAGGCAGAGAGACGGAGAGAGAGGGAGAAAGAGGGAGAGGGAGGGAGAGGGAGAGGGAGGGAGAGGGAGACAGTGGGGGGAGAGGGAGACAGAGGGAGAGGGAGACAGAGGGAGAGGGAGACAGAGAGAGGGAGACAGAGAGAGAGGGAGACAGAGAGAGGGAGGAAGAAAGGCGGGAGGGAGGGAGACAGAGAGAGGGAGGGAGACAAAGGGAGTGAGACAGAGGGAGACACAGAGAGATAGAGAGAGAGAGAGAGAGAGAGAGAGAGAGAGAGAGAGAGAGATAGAGAGAGATATAGAGAGAGATAGAGATAGGTGTGTATGCCAGGTCTGATGGCTCAGTGGACGAATGTGTCCGCTGCAGGGGCTTATGTTCAACCTCATGCTCACTTTATTTTGGACACCTCTAGCCCCGAGCCCCAGACAGAGAGAGAGATAGAGACAGAGATAGAGGCAGGGACAGATAGAGCCACGGAAGATAGAGGCAGGGACAGACTGACAGATAGAGGCAGAGACAGATAAGAGGCAGAGACAGACAGAGACAGATAGAGGCAGAGACAAGGACATAGACAGAGACAGACAGGGACAGACAGATAGAGGCAAAGAGAGGGACAGACAGAGACAGAGAGGCAGAGAGACAGAGAGAGAGGGAGAGGGAGGGAGAGGGAGGGAGAGGGAGACAGTGGGAGGGAGAGGGAGACAGTGGGAGGGAGAGGGAGACAGTGGGGGGGAGAGGGAGACAGAGGGAGAGGGAGACAGTGGGGGGGAGAGGGAGACAGGGAGAGGTAGACAGAGGGAGAGGGAGACAGAGAGAGAGGGAGACAGAGAGAGAGGGAGGAAGAAAGGCGGGAGGGAGTGAGACAAAGAGAGGGAGTGAGACAGAGGGAGACACAGAGAGATAGAGAGAGAGAGAGAGAGAGAGAGAGAGAGATACAGAGAGAGATAGAGATAGAGATAGGTGTGTATACCAGGTCTGGTGGCTCAGTGGACGAATGCGTCCGCTGCAGGGGCTTGTGTTCAACCTCATGCTCACTTTTTTTTTACCCCTCTAGCCCCGAGCCCCAGACAGAGAGAGAGATAGAGACAGAGATAGAGGCACGGACAGATAGAGGCACGGACAGATAGAGGCAGGGACAGATAGAGACAGATAGAGGCAGAGACAGATAGAGGCAGAGACAGATAGAGGCAGAGACAGACAGAGAGAGAGGCAGGGAGACAGAGAGAGAGGCAGGGAGACGGAGAGGGAGATGGAGGGAGACAGAGTGAGAGAGAGGGAGGCAGAGGAAGGGAGAGTGAGACAGAGGAAGGGAGAGTGAGACAGAGAGAGAGGGAGACAGAGCGAGTCAGGGGGAGACAGAGGGAGGGAGACAGACAAAGAGAGGGAGACGGAGAGGGAGACAGAGAGGGAGGGAGACAGAGAAGGGTCCCACTTGGCAGGGCGGTGCCTATGGCTCACAGGTTGGTCAACTGGAGCTCCTGATACAGGTTTCGCCCAGGCTCACAAAAGGTCAAAGAGGGTCTGGTTAAAGGGGAGCACAGGTTCCACCCCGTCTCATCCTAATGTAGAATATTTATCAAGGGATCTATGGACAATTCCACCACTGGAAATTGACATTCCAGTACCACAGCCACCCTTTTTAACACTTTAGCCAACCAGGTACTCTCCTCCGTCGCCACACCAGGTGGAGAAAGTAACTCCGAAACTGGGGAGGTTTCTAGGGAGCTAATCTCTCCCGGGTCAGCTAGCCAATCCTCATACACAGGAGGCTGGTCAACACCACTCCATTCAGTGTCTAACTGGCTTACTACCGTAAGAAAATCAGGGAAGACTAGAACAACACCAGTGGGAGAGCTCAGTAATGCTGGCACTGCGGTTGGACCCGGAATGACGTCAACCGTCACCTCCGAAATAGTCCGACTGGACAGAGAAGCACCCAGTTCAGGGATGACCGATGCCGCGGACTCCAGCGGCTGTATAAACGTTGAAGGTGTTAGGCCCGGAGCCTGTGCACCGACTCCGTCTCAAACCAACTCCGGATTCAGAGGCTCCAATCACTATCGAAGGCAAACCTGCCTGTGCAGACCCTGTCGGAGTACCTCCTGTCTCCTGCTTTGTTCACCCTAAGTTGGCAGGGTATGCCAAGACGTGGGTCCCTTGCTCACTTTGCCACTGGATTCAAGCTAGCCTGGCTGATGCAGGGTGTCACCCCCAAACAGGTCCCAGAATGCTTGTTTCTGGTCCAGGGAAGACTTGGCTTGGCAGTTTGGTCTGGACTCTTCCCATGAAGTACTGGGTCAAGACTGATTTGCCTATGGCTGGGTCTGAACTGGGGTGGTGAAATGAGCAAAATATGATGATGGATTCAACCCATTTCTGTGACGGAGGGTGAGTGCTTGAAAGGTTTCAGCTCTCCGTCCATCATCTCCTTGTGTTTCCTTTGTTTGCCCTAAGTTGGCAGGGTATGCCCAGATGTGGGTCCCTTGCTCACTTTGCCACTGGATTTAAGCTAGCCTGGCTGATAAGGGGTGTTACCCCAAAACCTGTCCCAGGATGCTTGTTTCCAGTCCAGGGAAGACTTGGCTTGGCAGTTCAGTCTGGACTATTCCCATGAGGCATAGGGTCGAGACTGATTTGCATATGGCTGGGTCTGAACTGGGGTGGTGAAGTGAGCTAAATAACGATGATGGATTTAACCCACATCTGTGACTGGAGGTGAGTGTCTGAAAAGTTTCATCTCTCCGTCCATCATCTCCTTGTGTTTGCTTTGCGCACCCAGTCAGAGTACCTCCTGTCTCCTTGGGGTCAGGGGGCGCACCAGAGGGAGACTGATGACCAAAAGCTTTCTGCAGAGAGAAAAAAATACTCCCTCATTTGGTCGAGTCGCCCTGGCTCCAGGGTTTTTAGGCAGGCAAGGAGAAGACTCCTGCAGCTGCTCTGCAATCAACGGCTGAGAGACAGCGTCCGACCTAAGTGTCAGTCGTTGAGGTTCTCGGAGTCTTCAGCAACTTAGATGGAAGCGATCGCTCACCCGAACGACTCCTCAACCGTTCTTTGGACGTCAGCGAGAGATGTTGACGCAGCAGGTTTTCAGAAAACACGCAGTGAGAAGCTGGCTTGGTATATGATGCACACTCATGCAAGTGGGCACCCTTCACCAAACCAGACAACACTTAGAGAGCTTTCTAAGGTTGTCTAAGACCACTAAAATCACCATAAGTGGTAGCTGTGGAAAGCAGACTTCAAGCTTAGTCCAGAAGGAGTTTAAAGCAGCTTGTTTTACCAGAACATAATCTTATTGATATAGATTAAATGAAAAAGAACCACACAGTGCATTTATAAAAATATGTATTTATTATATAACACTCACTAACACATACAGGTATCTCCTAGCCGGAGATACACACAATACTTTTCAATATAAACAATTAAGTAGTTTGTAATGCACAGTGGTCACCGGGGAAGGGGGTGAGACGGACCATACTGTATACTAAAATAGTGGAATGCGAACCACGACTCTAGCCAAGACTATACCCAGAAGACGTAGAAGTATCGGGGACCCAAAAAACACCCAAGCTAAGTAACTAGGAGCCCCACGGAGGCCGTGTGCAGAGTGGGAACAAGACCGGGTGATCAATGCAAGTCAAAGGGTAAGTCGCGGTTGCAATTTTAAAGAAGAAAGACCCTTCTCAGTGGACCCTGAAAAAACCTGTAGAAGATAGAAGGTTGGAGAGCCGCCCCATCCCGTGGCTACCCTAGGAAGCAGGATACCTACACCAGGGAAGCCGGGGGCATAGGTGTGAAGTGGCATCGGAAACCGCGGAACCCAATGGAGGACTTCAGGGAAGATACCGATGCTGGAGAAGGAGAAAGTGTCCGGTGGAACCCAGGTGGATTCAAGTACCTGAAAGCAGTGGGACAGAGTCTATTACACTTGGAAGTGACTATGAGGCATGGAAGACAAATGCCCACCAATGTCGGGTGCTGCAGGAGAGTTGATGGTGACCTTGGAGATGCAGTTGTGTGGACCAGGCAACGCTGTGGAAGAGCATGAGCAGTACATGAGCTGTCCCACGTCGGATGTCGACAGTTGAGGGGTCGGTGTCCGGCAGGGGCACCAACAAGCCTTTGCAACTGCAACCAACGTGGAAGTGGAGAAAGGTGCAATGTCAGGATCAGCAAGGTCCAGGAGACTCACCACAAGCAGCGGAGTAAGGGCAGGCCTGAGCAACCAGGGGAGCCCAAAGAATACAAAGATGACCCTCAAGACCTCAAGCCGCTCACCAAGATGCAAGCCCACGATGCAGTGAGGATGAAGATCTTGGTCACTGGAGGTACTTGAGGTTGGGGCTACTTGGAACCCAAAGATCTTGGTGGAAGGAAGCCAACAAGGCTCTGCAACTGCAACTCGAGACAGTGCACAAGGGTTCAGTCCCTGCGGCTCCAGTAAGCCCTTAAATACCCAAATGAAAGGGTTGGGACAATACAGGGGTCCCTCCCTAAGGAGAGGCTGGACTAGGGGGAGGATACACCCATGTCCTTTGTCCAGGTTTGCGCCAGAGCGGGAGCCAACGGCTCCCTGAACTGGACTATGCATGGAGGGCACCAAGTGTGCCCTGCACGCAGACTATGTGGCACTGGCAAGCGCTCCCACACTGCCCCAATACACTAAATCCTGTCTCGGAGGTGGTCACACCTTCCTTGACAGGATACCCATTGTCCTGCCTTCCTCTGCCCGAGCCTGGCTCAGCAGCAGGAGGGCAGGAACAGGTCTCTGGCAGGCAGCAGCCCTAGCTTGCTGTCTGGGTCTGAAAGACCGGTACCAGGAGCACCGGTGCATGTACAGTGTGGGGGTATGATTCCAACATGTTTGATACAAAACTTGATAGGATTCATGTCAGGATCAGCAAGGTCCAGGAGACTCACCACAATCAGCGGAGTAAGGGCAGGCCTGAGCAACCAGGGGAGCCCAAAGAATACAAAGATGACCCTCAAGACCTCAAGCCGCTCACCAAGATGCAAGCCCACGATGCAGTGAGGATGAAGATCTTGGTCACTGGAGGTACTTGAGGTTGGGGCTACTTGGAACCCAAAGATCTTGGTGGAAGGAAGCCAACAAGGCTCTGCAACTGCAACTCGAGACAGTGCACAAGGGTTCAGTCCCTGCGGCTCCAGTAAGCCTTTAAATACCCTAATGAAAGGGTTGGGACAATACAGGGGTCCCTCCCTAAGGAGAGGCTGGACTAGGGGGAGGATACACCCATGTCCTTTGTCCAGGTTTGCGCCAGAGCGGGAGCCAACGGCTCCCTGAACTGGACTATGCATGGAGGGCACCAAGTGTGCCCTGGACGCAGACTATGTGGCACTGGCAAGCGCTCCCACACTGCCCCAATACACTAAATCCTGTCTCGGAGGTGGTCACACCTTCCTTGACAGGATACCCATTGTCCTGCCTTCCTCTGCCCGAGCCTGGCTCAGCAGCAGGAGGGCAGGAACAGGTCTCTGGCAGGCAGCAGCCCTAGCTTGCTGTCTGGGTCTGAAAGACCGGTACCAGGAGCACCGGTGCATGTACAGTGTGGGGGTATGATTCCAACATGTTTGATACAAAACTTGATAGGATTCATTGCAGCCAGTCTCGAGATGGTCACCACGTAATGATGCGGTGCCCCTCTATATGTCATATGGCTGCCTCACTTACAAACCGGGAGAATGGACTCCCGGTAGGTCGTAGGGGTGTTCTGCTCATGCAGGGGCACCCTCACACTTAGAACCCAACACCCTGCCTTCAGGTTTGTGAAGGCCTGCTATAGGGGTGACATAGGTTTTAGATCCAGTGACCTTAGATATAGGGAAACCTATATCTTTCGTAAGTGGTGCTAGCACCAGCTTACACAGGCTGCAATGGCAGGCCTGTAGTTACAAATTGAGTGGTCACCCATGGGTGGCATAATACATGCTTCAGTGCATGGGGGACCCCTGGTGTACCTATGCCCTGGGTACCTTAGTACCATATACTAGGGACTGATAAGGTTGCACCTGAGTCCAATCTGGGATGTACCCAAGTACTTACCAAACCAATTCAGGGGAGAAAGCACAGAGACTGTGGACCTGATTTGCAGGATCCCAGTCAGACTAGTCAGAAACAGCATTACATCAGACAAAAAAGTGGGGGTAACCATAAAAGCAGATCCTACTTTCCTACTACACGCCAGCAGGAGTTTAATGTGGCACTCTTTCAACGCCTACGGTAAAAGACGCGGGCAGGAACCACACGGAGTCGTGGTACTCTCCGAGGCACCATAGACTATGCGGGTCGATGATAGACATGTGCCTATCCCATGTTCTGCAAGGCTTGAATCCAGACGACATTGTCTAAAAATAGCACACTGTTCTCTCAACAAGGCGTCAAGATGGACCTGGAAAAACGTCCCTAACCGCTCCGGATGCACGCTGGGAGCACGGAAAAGAAGGAACTGATGTCAGCGAGGGAGTTATATAGACTCCGTTAATGTCACATCCGGTGGAAGACGTCGATGCGGAGTCGTGCAACGCCCTCTGTCATCACGCGGACATGCTGTGGGAGAAACGTTTCCGGTTCCAGTCTCGCACACGGGAAGGATTCTAAAATAAGGAATCTGCAGCTAGATGTCTCTATCAGATGTCACTGAATACAGCACACTAATTGTTAAAAACCATAATAAATAGCTACTGTATCATCTGTTCGTATGTGTGCTTTTGGAGATACATACCTGAAAGATGCCAGTTTTATTTGTGTGATTTGCTTCATGTATTTTCTCCGCACTGGGAGACTGAGCACCTTATATTTCTGTCTTTTGATTATGTGTGTACACTGGCAGCTTGTATATGTATTTATTTTGAGAGTGAACATGTTTTTTTAGTGTCTGCATATACCTTCCCTAAATGATAACCCAAAAAAACTATTACAGAGCAACGTGTTTTCTTACATTGATTGTTGTTTTATCTTTTCCTTTTTACCTTTAATGAATACTCGGAATACAACTTCAACGATACCAGGTGAATCGCTGTTTTGTTTATGTTGATTCCCCAGGTTCCCGCTGGTTTAAAGGCTACTCTTGCTGTATGTACTCACTAAAGTGTGGTCTTGATAACCGCAAGGGCAAATTGTACCCTTTAATCCTGAATCGGGAGGTATTGTATATATTTATTTGCTCATTGTTCTATATCTGGGAGTTGGTGGAACCCAGCTGTTCCTGCTGTACGTTTCTCACTACTTTCTGACCCTCTGAGAATAGTAGATTTGATAGAGAGGCCTGACCTACACAGAAGAATATATAACAAAATTATACAGTGGCTTTCGCCTCTACCGGTTAAAAAAACACCCATCGAAGATACCAAACGGGCTACTTTTTAGAATCTAGAGAAGTACAAGAAGAAGCAAGTTATAACAGAATTACATCCACAAATACTTAATGAGTATTTAAAAGTCATTAGTCCCCTTGGCTTACAGGTTCATAATATCCTGTGTATTTTCAGAGAAGACAAGAAATTTAGAGATGGATTTAGCCACATTGCCCCTACATGTTTAAGGCACTTGATGGTAATGGGGATAGAGAAGGCTCTAGAACACAGCAGGAGAGACTTAAAAGAAGTATGTGAATTGGAAAAACTACTGCTTGAAACAATCATACTCTCTGAGGCCAAGATAGCTGTCAAGAAATTGAATAAAACTATAAAGAAGTTCACCAAAAACAAGTCATTACCTTCGGTAATGCCTTATCTGTTTGACAGTCCATCTAGCCACTGATTCCTTACCTTAGGATATTCCACAGGCGTCAGACTGGATCCTGAATTTTTTCCTGAGTAGTCCTCTTTGTGTGCTGGTAGGTCGCCCTGAGTGGTTCCGTGCAGGTGTCGTCTAAGCTGGAAATGATGTGCCCAGTGCCTATATAGGCATCACCCCAGTGTGCTGACCTCAGTTTTGTGTCTTCTTTCTGCACCAGAAGCACAGAGCCATATTGAGGTAATGTGACCGGTATGCCAAAGTTATGTCCTCAAGGACCTCTATAGAAGGGACCCAGTTTGCAGAGAGGGGAGGATGAGAGGGTACGTAAGGAATCTGTGGCTATATAGAGTAGGCATTATCGAAGGTGAGTAACTTGTTCACCTGACAGACTTCTACCTGCAGATTGCGAACCTCCCTGGAGTAGGGTCTGCGAACTGGTTAAACTAGATAATCCTGGAGGGCAAAACTGGTGAAATGGCATCAAGCTCTACCCGACTGTCTAGGAAGTAGTGCTTGGTAAACATGTACAGTGATGCCCACGTGGCTGCCCGATGGATATCCAGAAAGGTGACTTCGTTATCTAATTCAGTGGTCACAGCCTTGGCTCTGGTAGAATGATCCTGCAAGCCTTCAGGGGGTTGTTTCTTAGCAAATGCGCTACAGATCTGGACGCAAAGTATAATCCTTCTGAAAATGGTTATACTCTGCACTGCTTTCCCTTTTTTGGCCCCAGGAAACCCAACAAAGAGTTGATCGTCCACCCGCATAACTTCTGTGTGGTTAATGTAGAATGATAACGCTCTTTTGGATCCAGACAGTAAAGTCTCTCGCCTTCCTTGGCAGAGTGAGGTAGAGCAAAGAAGATTAGCAGTGTGATCTTCTGACCATTGGGAAGAATACCACAACTTTTGGCAGAATGCGCAAAGGGCCAGTTTGTCTGCAAAAAAGGTAGTGTACAGCGCCTGTAGTTTGCTAACCGTCTTAGCCAATTAAATGGTCACCAAGAAGACTGTTTTTGTGGTAGGAAGTCTTAGAGGACCCAGGTCCCACAGGGGCATAATAAAAGGATTAGGGGGAAACAAATGTTGAAGGCCTTTAAGGTGACTTGAACAAGGAGGGCTGATCCAGCAGCCGCAAGAATGCCGAGATGGCTGAAAGATACCTTTAACTTTGCCCCAAGAAAGGCCTTAGAGTGTGAGGGGCAATGCAAACCAAAGGCCCTAAGACTTGGGTACAGACAGAGGATCAATAGATTTCACAGTACACCAAGCCACAAATTTGCTGCATCTGCATGTGTATACAGTCTATGTCAGGGGATGCTTGGCTGCCAAGATGACATCACTTACTTCGGGAGGAAGATCGAATACTCTCAGCTGTCACCACTGAATCTCCACCTATGCAGGTGGAGTGCGCGCAGGTTCAGGTGCAGAACCCTGCCCTGTGGCTGTGAGAAGACATCCTCACAAACAGGCAGCGTGATCGGAGAACCGAGACTCATTCTCAGGAGTTCGAGATACCATACTCTCAGTGCCCAATCTAGAGCCATTAAGATGACTTGGGTCCAGTCAGTCCTCGTCTTCTTCAGAACTTGTGGCAGGAGTGGTATCGGCGGGAAGGTGTACAGGAGTCCCGTGCTGCACTCGAGACAAAATGAGTCTGCAAGAGGGAGTCGTTTTTGGAACTCCAACGTGCAGAAGTGCTGAAATTGTGTGTTTTTACCAGTGTCGAAGAGATCTAACTAAGGTTCTCCACGTTTGTTGAAGAGGCCTTGGACCACCTCGGGTAAATACATCATTTGTGATCCACAAGGCATCGCCAGCTGAATTAGTCCCCACTTGTATTTAGGGATCTCACCAGGTGCTGTAATACCAAGAAAATGTCCTGAAGTTTCAGCCATGTCCTGAGGTGTAGAGCCTCTTGGCACTAGGTCCAGGACCCCACTCTGACCTGTTTGTTGCAGTACCACATGGTGGTGGTGGTGTCCATGAACATCTGAACCAGTCTTCCATTGATTGATGGGAGGAAGAATTTCACTCCAGACATGTTGATGTGGAGCTGAGACTCCACCAGGGGACCTGAGTCCTCTGATCTCCACCTCTTCCAGATGGCCGAACCAACCAAGAAATGATATCTTAACCACGGAGAGTTCTGGGTTGGGGAGTTAGAGGGGTCTGCTCCTAACTCAATCTTGGTTTGTCAGCCACCAATGCAGGTCTTTTCTTTTGCAGTTCCCTCCGACATCTGGACCAGATCGGAGAGATTTCCCTGATGCTGAATCTACTAGAATTTCAGGTCCCACTGCAAAGCCTTCACATGCCAATGGGCATGATTTACCAGCAGGATGCAGGAGATCATGAGGCCCAGTAGCTTCAGAGTTAGTCTCACCCAAATCCCAAATGGAGGCTGAAGCATCGGAATCAGAGCCTGAATATCCTGGACTTGCCGCTCTCGAGGATAGGTGCGGAATTGTACTGTGTCCAGAGTGGCTCCAAAGAAAGGGAGCATATGGTGCGACTTCGGCACATTCATACAGAACCCCAGCAAATACAGGAGTCTGCTGTAGTCTGAAGGTGGGAGCGTGCGTTTAACAGCCAGTACTTGAAGTAGAGAAAGACTGCAACCCCTAAACTCTGTAGGTGGGCTGCAAACCATCACATTTTGTGCACACCCGAGGGGGCACTATTAAGTCTGAAGAAGAACAGAGTAAACTAGAAATGTTCTTGACCCAAACATGAACTGCAGGTAACATCTGTGGACTGGCAGGATAGGAATATGGAAAAATGTGTCCTGCAAATCCAGAGCTACTATCCAGTCTACAGGACCCAAAGCACGCAGAACCTTAGCCAGAGTGGGCATTTTTAATTTTTTTCTTTTTCAGGTAGTCGTTGAGAAGGCATAGCTCTGGAATAGGACGGAGGCTTCTGTAGGAAAGTAGGATCTTTCTGGCATAGATTCCCCCACCTTTTGCTTGGTGTTAGTGTGTTTTGACTGCAGTTCACTGGGATCTTGTTAACCAGGACCCCAGTGGCAGTGCTTTCTCCTCTAAATGTGCTGGTAAATACTTAGTACACTCCACAATTGGCATACTTAAGTACCACTGTAGTCCCTAGTATATGGTACTGAGGTATCCAGAGCATTGGTCCACCAGGGGTCTCCCATAGGCTGCATCCACATCAGTCCATGCAAACGGTGTCTGCAAAGCTGCTATTGCAGTATGCGTGAAATGGTGCATGCACCTTTCACTTTAGATACAAGGTTTTCCTTATATCCCGGTCAATGCACTTTAAACCTATATGTCACACCTAAGGTAGGCCTTTCAGTCTAAGTGCAGGTAGGCATGGTTCTAAGTGTGTGGGTACCCCTGCACGAGCAAAGGTACCCCTACAAACCCGGGATTCCATTCTCTGGGGTTTGTAAGTGCAGAGCAGTCATTTTAAGGTATGTAGTGGACATTGACAAGTCAAGATGTCCAACTACATAATGGCTGCTCCGAACCTGGTCCTGTTTGGTATCAAGCATGTTGGAATCATGCAACTACACCGATTCCAGTGTTAGTTGCATGATGCCATGTATATTGGGGGGCTCCTTAGAGGACACCCCAATACCTACCGGTGCATCCTTACAGGGTCTGCCTGCCACCTTGTTCTGCTGCCAACCCCAGGCACTGTTATGCCTCCCTGCTGATGAGCTTAACTTGGGCAGGGGAAGCTGAACAAAGGATTTCCTGTGAAGGAAAGGCTTGACCACCTCTCCTTTCTAATTAGGTAGGGCTTTCAAGAGCCACCAGAATGCACTGAAGAACAAGATACTTACCTTCGGTAACTATATATCTGTAAGAAACATAGGTTAGTTATAGATTCCTTGCCTCAGAATTACCCCCAGGCGTCAGACTGGATCCAGAAAGTTTTTTCATCAGCAGTACCCCTGCAGATCGGAAGGTGGCATTGGTCGATTCTGCGTTCGTCGTCGGGAGTCATGGTCGCCGGGATGATGTCGCAGTAGCTCCATAGACGCTGCCCTCGCGCGCTGACATCAGTTCTGTATGCGACTTTCCACGCCAGATGGGCAGAACCTTGCCAGACACTGACCACTGGTGCACAAAACTAGGGCCCTGAAAGAAGTCCTTAACCCTAGAAGTCAGTTTGCAGAACGGGGAGGATGGATGGAGTGGTAAGGAATCTCTAACTAACCTATGTTTCTTACAGATATATCATTACCGAAGGTAAGTAACTTGCTTATCTGAAAGAAACAGTTAGTTATAGATTCCTTACCTTAGAATAGATACCCCAGCAATACCAACCCCAGAGGTGGGTCTGCAAACTAAGTTCACACCAGAAAGTCCTGGAGAACAGAACGGCCAAAGAAGCTGTCTCTCCGGACTTGGCTGTCCAGGCAGTAGTGTTTGGTGAACGTGTGCAGCGATGCCCACGTGGCTGCCTGACAGATGTCATTTAGAGGACGCCTCATCCCAAAGCACTGCTAGCTGCCATTGCCCTGCTGGAATAGGCGCGCAGCCCCACTGGAGGTTCCTTCTTTGCCAAAGAATAATAGGCTTTGATGCACAGACTGATCCACCTGGAGATGGTCCGTTTGTGCATGGCCCGACCATTATTAGCACCCACGTAACCAACAAAGAGCTGGTCGTCCACCCGGAATGGTTTGGTGCGATGCAAGTAGAAGGAATGCGCACGTTTTGTATCCAGACGGTGGAGCCTCTCTTCCTCTTTTGAAGGATGTGGAGGCGGAAAGAACGTGGGCAAAGTGATCATTTGGCCAATGTAGAAAGAAGTAACCACCTTGGGAAGAAAGGAAGGTCTAGTTCTGAGGACGACCTTGTCCGGATGGACAGCCAGAAAGGGAGGCTTGGAAGAAAGAGCTTGTAGCTCACTCACCCTGCGTGCAGAGGGGATGGCCGCCAGAAAGGCAGTTTTCAAAGTTAGAAGCCTGAGAGGACAGTTATGTAGCGGCTCGACGGGAGCACATATAAGGAAGGTAAGAACTAAGTTCAAGTCCCACTGAGGCATTACGAAGGGAACAGGAGGAAAGAGATGAGTAATGCCCTTAAGGAAGCGATTTACAACAGGGGACTTGAAAAGAGAAGGATGATCAGGAAGCCTAAGAAAGTCTGAAGCTCCCTCCCCCGTAGCCACGGTAGGAGGAAACAACATGCCAAGGTCTGGGGAGGTATCCAGACCACAGGCTTCCCCCAGTTCCTCTCTCCAGTCCGGTTCATAACCTAACTGGTCGGTTAAAGGGTCACCAGACCCCTCCCAGTCCTCTTCACCCTCCTCTGGCTGCCAATCTGGTCTTGAAGAGCCAGGATAGAACAGGGGCACAAAAGTTCCCTTTGGCACCGGATCAGGCGTCGGTCGACGCCGGTCCGGCTCCATGTCTACACTCGAGGTGGAGGCCAGAGTCGACGTCGGCTGGGGACACAGTCGACGCCGGCTCCGGACGTGGTGCCGGTGGAATCGGGGAGGTGTAACGAGGACCACCGGCGCCGATCCGGATCCAGGCCTGGATCCAAGGGGACCCTGCGGCGCCGAGGCCGGAGCTGCTGGCGTCGACGGCCCAGGGCCCCCAGCCTAGGCCGCGGGACCCGAAGGCACGCTGGCGGAGTCGGGTTGCCCAAAGATGGCATGCATCCCTTCGTAACACTGACGAAACTGGGCATGGGTCACTCCCGGTCCCGGGCAGTGGGGGTAACCCGGAGCCGACCCTTCAGGCTCCGCAAGCGGAGCCGCGGGAGAGGCATTACCTGCATCCCTCGTCACGTCTGCCGACAGACTGGGAGAAGTCGAAGAGCGATGATGCTTCTTTGACTTCTTGTGCTTCGACTTACCTGACCCCGAGTGCAAAGACTTGGAGGAAGAATGGTGGTGACTCCGAAACTGGTCCCTCGACCTCCTACGCGACCGGGACCTCGAGCAATGCGGAGCCGACTGCCGGGCCTCGAGTAGCTTTGGGGACCGCTCCCGCAAAGACTTCAGGGCCATGGTCCAGCAGTCAGAGCACGACTTAGGGTCGTGGTCAAGCTCCTGGCAGTAGAGGCAAACGCGTTGCGGATCCGTTACCGACATCAGTCGGTTACAGGAACCGCAAGCCTTGAAGCCGGGTATCCCTTGTGCAGCAGGAGTCGATGGACTTGAAAAACGAAGTCGACAAAAGTCGAGAACAAGCATTTGCAATGCAATAGGTCTCGCATTTGCGAGAGTTTGAGCTATCGGCATTGGAATTGATAATGCCTTTTATGTATGTGTTCAGAAAACTTGCAAGCAATGCGTAAACACGCACTTTGTACTTATAGTCCCTGCTCACGAGAAGCAAGGCTGTCCGTAAAAGAGGCACAGTTACTGCCAACCTTGCTTCTTGTAAGCAATGACTGTAAGTACAAAGTGAGTATTTACACACCACTTGCAGGTTTTCAAAACATTTAAATAAAAGGCATTGTCATTTACAAAGCCAATTGCTCAAACTCTCACAAATGCATTGTTCTATGCGTTCAGTCAAGGCATTCATTAATAAGCCAGGTCTATTGAATGCATTCGCAGGTAATGACCGGTACTCCGCCCATTTCTCTGCACATGACTGGCTTGCACCCTGCCTGCTCTCCAGTTATAAATAGTGTCCCCTGTACGATTGCTTTATTTGTTGTTCCCTGTAATAATGAGTTGATTCTCAATTCTATTCTCGTTCTGTTTGTACTGTTGTGTTTTCGATGGTGGCTTGTGTTTGGTTCCAATGAACGATGTCACTGTGATGTTTTGTTTTCTAGTTGGCATGAAACTATTTTTGAGGAGTGTGGCAAGGTTCTTTTTTTATTTTGCTTTGCATTGCGAACTTTGGGTTGTTCCATAAGAGTTGCTTTAGTCCTTTAAAATATCCAGTCATTTGAATCTCAACTCAGTTTACAAATAAAATATCTGCAGACTGGTTATTGTGCTTGTTCTTATCCACCGCATGTTCCGTGAATATTAGCTTCTGATATTGCACATTCAGGACATTGTCAGCTTCTGTTCTCCCTGAGCACATTTCTGTCTTATACCCTGTCCTGTGTGTCCAGGATGCATATCTGTGCGAGACACTCTTCATTTTTTGTCTAGGATACGGGTATTTGCTATCGTCCCAATGTGCACTTTCAACATTTATATCTATTTGGCTCTCTGTGTGCACTGAGAATGTTGGTGTCTGACACATTTGTGTACACTGTGAATATGGATCGGCGATTTCGGATTTACTGCACTGTGAAGTTTGGTGTGCCATACTGTTTTTGTGTGTTGTGAAAATTGATGTCCGATCTTTCTTTGTGCATAAACTGAAAATATTGTTGTTTGACAGCAGTTCACTGGGTGTAAACAAATGAAACATCAGGCTGCTAAAAACGTCAGGAGGACAGGCCAACAACAGACATGACGCGTGGCTGAACCGAAGGCATCTCTCAAACTTGATCTTCCAGGGCAGGGTTATGATGGAAGCTTCCCTCGAACACAAAAACAGCCCCTTCCCAGGCTTTACAATGCGCCTGTTTTTGTGCTAATTAGTGCACGTCAGTGATGTCTTTGGGCCACAGAAGGCAGAAGGGGTACCTGGTAGAGCCAGCATTGGCGTCCAGTTACAAGATCGGATGGACTCCCTTCGTGCACCAAATCGACGACAATAGAGTCTGGCAAAGGCGAAGCAGCGCATGCGCTGCGTTGGCTAGGCGAGACCTAAAAAGTCAGTCAAAAAGTGACTAGAGGTACTGCTCTCTCTGGATCTGCGCTTGCTGGTACGGAAAAAGAAAGAACTGACGTCAGCGCGGGCAGCGTCTCTGTAGCTACCGCGACGTCATCCTGGCGACCACGACGACGGACACAGAGTCGACCTGCGCCACCTTCCGACGCGCAGGGGTACTGCTGACGAAAAAAACTTTACGGATCCAGTCTGACGCCTGGAGGTAATACTAAGGTAAGGAATCTATAATTAACTGTTTCTTTCAGATGGGCACATTTGGTGCCCTCCTTGCGTAAACCAATTTTGCCCAGTTCAGGAGCCCTTGGCTCCCGCTCTGGCGCAAAGTTACACAAAGGACAAGAGTGTGTCCACCCCCCTCTACAGCTCCTCCCTAAGGGTGGCATTGTGCTCCTGCGCCTGATGGATACCTCCGGGTGGGTTGGACTCTGTCCCTCTGCTTTCAGGTACTTCTCGTCCAAAATCCAAATTTGGGTTCCATTGTCCTGGTCCACGAGTCACTACAGCCGCCGGACTTCCAAGATACTCCATTAGCTTCAACAAGCAGTTCTGACACCACTTCACCCCAATGCACCTGGGATCCCTGGTGTAGGTATCCTGCTTTCCTGGGTATCCACGGGTGGGGTGGGTCTCCAATCTTCCCTGATCCAATTGGTGTCCTCTGGATCCTTTGGGAAGGGTCCTGAACAAACGTTCAACTGCTTCTTACCTTGTGTTATCCTATGGAAGTTTGACTCAGTGTATCCACTTTGCTCTCAGGCATCTTGGGGTCCCTAGCTACTCACCTTTGATAGTTCTGTGCTTCCCATGGGTACCTCCATCCGTGGATATTCGTCTTGTTTTGGTACTTACCTCACATAACACTTTCTTAGTATATGGTTTGTCCCTTCCCCCTTATAGGGTCCCATGTGTTTTTCTATGCCACTTACATTTTTTTTTAAGTATTTCTTATGTGTATTTGATAGCTTTTAGTAGGAGATATACCAAATTAGTTCCTATTGTTGTGTTAATAAACACTACTGTATTTTTATAAACACTTGTGTGGTTCTATCTTGTGTGACTACGTGGTAAATGCAACTGCTTTACACCCTCCTGGATAACCCCGGGTTGCTCGCCACAGCTACCCCTTAAGAGCTTTGGTTATCAGGGACCTAAACACTATCACTAAGGGTTGCCTTGACTCAGTGCACAGCGCCTCACCATAGGCAGACACTATTTACTGAGCCGGCCTCCATTCTTTTTACAGCACCAGAAATAGCGAGAATAGCAATCATTACCTACTTCTAATGTAGGCACCCTCTCGCTGGCTCCTTTGCCCCAAAGAGCCTGTACCTTCTGTTGCAGTAGCAAAAGGTGTCATCTGTCAGCCAATCTGAGGACGGTGGCAAGGGCAGCAGGGTTTTGGTGAAAGGAAGGATACAACCCCACTGAACAATCCGAAACCTTCATTTGTCCAATGTTATTGTTTGCCCTTGGGGCAGGGGCTGACAGATCCTGCCACCAACTAGCTTCCCATGACATTGTGAGGGAGTATTAAAGGTTTTTTTTTTCTTGGCTGTAGCTGCCGGAGTGTGGGGTGGACTAAGAAGACCTATGGCCATGGATCACACGAGGTGTGTGGGAGCTTCATCGGAGGCCAGGAAAGGACTGTGGAGCCGGAGGACCATGGTGACTAGTGGTGAAGAGACAGGACTGCTAGTCCCTACCATAGCCACAGAAGGAGTAAAAGGTGGGTGTTGAGGGCCATGGTGAGCTACAACGCGTTAGAGTGGGCCTGCTATCCTTGAAACCCTTAAGTGCCGATTCCGAAGGTGTGGCCAGGCAAGATGGCCAGGTGGACGTGATCCACTCGGACTCTGCAGCCACGTCGCTGTTTCAAGAAGAATACGACGACTTTTGCAGCGTTTAAAGTGATTGATCCGACCAGGTTCACATCGGGAATCAGCCAGGAGCAAGAAAAAGAAATGAGAAGCTGTAGGGACGGTGTTCGCCCAGGTTCGCTGGAGGTCTTCAAGATGGCAGCCCCGGCTCTGGGAAATCTCCGGCACTCTGCGAGACGAACGGAGAACAAGACAGATCCCTGAAGACACACACGACTGCGATCCGAGTGGAATGATATGTGCAGTAGGAGGCGAGACAACACCAGGTGTTGGGAGACTTCCCTGGAGTCTCTAGAGCAGCCCGACAGCAAGAGAGACGCGGCCGAGACTCTGGCTCCCCCGCGCATGAGAAGAGGCGGGGAGTGAGTGAGGGGCTGGTCAGGCCCGACATAGCTCTTGGGGGCCAGGGGAGCGGGAAAAGCCACGACGACAAAACATTCTGGGGGGGGGGGGGGTCTCTTGTACCGATAAAAGGAAAGCACAGAACGCACCAGAGCGCAAAATGGCGACATGAGGGAGGACACGAACAAGGAGGAATGCTGACCCCTTACATAAAAAGAAACAAAGAACAGGGAAGAAGTGCCAGAGCAGCGATGACCTAGAGACACAAGTACCGGGGCATAAACGTGCGAGGAGGACAGGAGAAGCCACAGTAAAGCTGCTTGCCTGACTTTAAAATGGCAGCCAGAGGCCCAATGCTTTATTAAGGTGCCAGCAGACAACACATTCAGAAGCACCACACGTGCGTCTGACAAAGCTACACTCCAGGGGTGAGGGGCCCTAGACCTCAGGGGCCAGGGGGACGTTCCTGCCCACGAAAGAAAAGAGATAGCAGATTGCATCTATGCCACCTAAAAAAATCCACTAGTAAGGTCACCAGCTTCTTTACCCCGACACAGAAAAGGCCCCCACTGGAACAAGAAGAAACAGATAAAGGAATAGCGCTCACTAAAGATGACCTGCTGGCCTCCCTTAGGGAATTCAAAACCAAGTTGCGGACAGAACTGAAATCGGATTTAGAAACCACAATGGAGCAACTCAAGGCGGACTTTACAGTACGAATGTCCTCGCTTCAACATGACGTTGACTATCAACACAAGAATACTGGAGGCACAGGCCCAAACCCAAGACTTCGACAAGCGAGCTACGGAAACTCACGATAAGGTCCAGGAACTTCACACACAACTTCAAGTGGCACTCCTGAAAAAAGAAGACCTTGAAAACAGGTAACGGAGAGACAACATAAGAATTAGAGACCTGGAGGAGGGAGTGGCGAGACCAGACCTGGAAGCGTTCCTTGAGGGGAGCTCGCTTAATGAAAATCAAAATAGAAAGAGCACATTGCATTGGGAGAGCGACGACGAACCTGTGATGTTTTAGTCAAGCTCCACTTCTTCAAAGTTAAGGAAGCTTTTCTGCAAGCAGCCAGGAAAATAGATATGATTTCCTTCCAAGGATATAAATGCATGTTGTACCAAGACCTGGCACAGTCTACACTACAAAGATGGCAACTATTTCGACCACTAACAGCAAAGTTGCGGTCCGATAACATTAGATATCGCTGGTTTTCGACCTGAACAATAAAGCAAGACATATCAAAAGCTTCGAAGAAGGCATGGAACTTCTTGGGCTCCCAAACGAGGGGGAGCCATCCACTCAATCGACGGCGCAGGGGAAAGAAACGGAATGAACGACACCTTTCCAGTGGCACACAATCCCCAGAGGGAAACACCCCAAAACCTGAAGCAATAGCAGGTTCTGGAAAGGAATAAAAGGCGACTGCAAAGACACCCATACTTAGCCCTTTGAGAAAAGACTTGGTCAGTAAGTGCAGAATCTGCCTTGTCACCAAACAGGCAGGTGCCATCAAAGGATATGTCCATAAGAGATGCCTGGACTTACCACGAAAAGCCAGCCGATCTAAGCCAGTCATGCAGTCTAAGTACCACTGACAACACAATCGCTCTGTCTAGCAAGTCAGTCATATCCAGTCCGCAGCGCATGGTGTACTTTGCTGTGTCTCTAACATCAGCAATTGCTTGGGAGAGTATTGTTCAGGCTTCCTCCAAGACCATGGGCTGCACTTGCACAACCTAATCCAATACTGTATGAGAGTATCTGCCCAATAAACACACTGTGTCCACCAAGGCTGGTGGATGAGAAAATCCTCTTCCCAAAGGTATCCACCCTCTTGGATTACCTGTCCAGTGGTGGGGTAGGGAATGCCCCAGGGTTAACTTTGAACATAGGAGGTGTGGACCACCAGGCTCTCAGTGGAAGGGTGCTGAGTGAGGAAAGCTGGGTCCCCGAGCGCAGGTCGATGGCAGCGGGCGATGGTGCTGGGCACAGGAGTGCCTGTGCAGGGCTTGGCCCAGGCCCCAAGCAGAACATCATTGAGGGCTTCATTAAAGGGAAGTAAGGGTTCTGAGGGGATACGCCGGGGTGAAGTACCTCTGTTAAGATACTGATCTTGACCTCCACTGAGGCTAGCATAAGGTCCAGGACTTCAGTTGCCCTCTGCACCACCAATGCAAAGGATGCCTCTTCCTCCATAGCCACAGTAGGAGGAGAGGGGAGACACTTGTCTTGTGATGTATCCAGACCACTGGCATCAGCCAGTTCCTCAGAACAGCTAACCATGGCAATTGTCTCTTCTAGGGAGTCAGGATAATCATAGGGATCCTCAGATCCATGCCCTTTGGTGGCACCAATCCCATCGTAATTCCAGAGTCCGATTTGGAGCTGGACCGGCGTCAAACGACTTCAGCACCGTCCGGACCCAGACAGTCTGAATTAGAGACAGAGCCTTATTTTCCTGAAAGGCCCTTTAAGGGTTATGATTGTAGGGGATCTGAGGACCCCCATGGTTCTCCCGACCCCCCTCAAAGGGACCTTGGCCTGAATAGTGCAACTAGAATGAAACCCCGTGGAGGACTTGGATTCACCAGGATCCAGAGGACCCTAGTGGTTCTGAAGTTGAACACGCCAATAGAAACTTAGTCCGACCCCCATGGGTCCCACAGACACTGTCCAAAAATGATATGCATGGTCTCAAAATTCTTTACGTTAGGCGGGGTTTGCTCCAGGAAACTTGGGAAGGCGTGGAGCGGTCCCAGGCTCCACGGGAACAAAGTGAGAGCGGGGCCTTGCCTTGTCCGGTGACTTGGGCAGTGCAGAAAAGTCGAAGTATGCTTCGACTTTTTTTTTGTGGGATTTACAAAGTCCGGGATCACGACGATGACTGGTGCGAATGACTCAGAGAGCTGTCCCTGGACCTCCCTCACAACCGGGACCTGGAGCGGTGCAAAGTCGTGTGTCGAGTGACCGGAGTTTCACGGCTCACGCTTTGCATGCATGGTCTTGCACTCTGTGCAGGTCCTGGAGTTGTGATTCCGCTCCAGGCACAAAAAGCAAACCACTTGGGGGGGTCGTGACAGGCACCACAAGTTTTAAATCCCACAGGTTTTTTCAGGGACATCTTCTCAAAATATTGGGGAAAAAAGGCACACTGGTTGCAATGTCTGCAAAAGGATTGAAAACACCCAGTCAAAAAATTGACTGAGGGAGCTCAAGCCAAATCTGAGATGATGGCTGATGTCAGCGCCCTGCGGTACGCCTTTATAGGTACTGCGCATTTCACTTCCGGCACTGACGATGCGTACGGGAAGCCGGTCGGCACTACACACCGGGGCGCAAAGAAGAATGCTCAGAAAAAATCCTGGATCTATTCTGGTGCCTGGGGGGTATTCTGAGGTAAGGAATCAGCGACTAGAAGTCTGTATCAAATATTTGAAATCAAAAAGAAATCTGACGCTCAGGGATGTGAGGGAATGGTCGCTGGCGGAAGAAACACGTATGCAGTGCTCTAGGAGGGACGAGAGGTTGCAGGAGGACCTTCTGGCGTAGCGAGCCCTGTGTATGGAGGGGTTAGCGGAGGAGGGGCAGTCGCCACAGAGTGAGTCGGAGGGGACGAGTGGGGAGCTGTATTCCCCCCTATATTTGGAGGGGAAGGGAGGAGGGGTTGAAGGTGAGGCTGATCCTGTGCGGCACTGAGCAGGGCTGGCCCGGATACTCCCCCATTATAGCCGGGGGCCTGCCTCACTCCCAGGTATTACTTCTGTACATGTATGATGCTTGGACCTGTATGAACTGCTTATCTCTGATGTCGGGGGGAGAAATCTGATTGTTTGTCTTAAAATGAAAAATAAAGTTTTCAAAAAAAAAAAAAAAAGAAATCTGACAAGGTCCAGAACAACATCAAGAATTATAGTAAGGAACTTCTCCAACCCCCTCACAACCTAAATACAACTGGGAAAACAAACTTGGCAATTACCTGACAGATGTACAGTGCTCCTATTGCCGTGAACAGACTCAAAACATTTCCTATAATGGCCTGTTCAGATGTATACATTTTACATGTTTACACAGTGCGTATTATACTCCTATGCCCTGTTTAAATATGGTTTCTCCGCCACCACAAACTGCTGGAGATGTGGGGCTCAGGATGTCTCCTTCCTGCACATAACCTGAAACTGCCCTGAAATTTTCACATACTGGCAGAATCTGACCACATTAACTGCAGTCAATAACACTTTCAGACTTTGACCATAACACCCATGGTGGCACTTCGTGGCTATGTCAAGGAGGTTCTGAAATATTAACGTAAACTTGTGGCCTTGCTCCTATTGCTGGGGAAAGTTAGAATAGTTCTGTTGTGGAAATCTCAATCCCCCCGCCTCGATATGCCCAATGGCTTCAAGACTTCACTACCTCCTCTGAAAATGCCCGAAACCACAACTTACTTGTTAGAAATGGGGGTCTCTAGTTGGCAGTGGCATGCACCCTGTCCCAGTAGAGACCGTTCCTTCTAGTTAGGATAAGGGGATTACACACCTAAGATAACCCCTGCTCAGCCCCTTGGTAGCTTAGCATGAGCAGTCAGGCTTATCTCACAGCCAATGTGTAATGTATTTGTACAAAATACACAAAGTAACACAGCAAAAACCCGACAAAATGGACACCACACCAGTTTAGAAAAATAGTCGAAATTTGTTTAAACAAAACAAGACCAAACAACAAAAATCCAACATACGCAAGAAAAGATATGAATTTCTTAAGAATAAAGCAAAAAGACAGTTCTGTGAAGTCGGTATCACCAACAGGGGCTATCACAGCGTCGTGACCAACAAATCCAACAGATCAGTCTGACCTCGATGGAGTCCAGGGTTGGCTACAGCGTCGGGGAAGACCCGCAAACTGTAACTTGGAAATTGAAGAGGCCTCGAGGACCTTGTGGTGAAGTGTGGCGTTGAGGAGTCGTGATCATCAGTGCTGCTAGTCGGTACAAAAGTCGGTGAGTCCTCGGAGTCAAACGCGTTGCAGATCGAACTCCATGAAATCCAAGTCAGGAGCGCTGACGTCTAGTTCCAGGGCTGCGGGGTTGTAGCCGGTGGTGCATCAGGCACTTCATGATGTGGGGTCTGTGGCTTCGGTGCAGGCAGCGGCGTGGCATCGGTCAATGACGCTGTAGTTGGCAGACAGAGGCTGTGAGGTCGTCGAAGGCGGTGTGGTGAGGCGATGACCACGGGTGCAGACAGGGGCGTTCATTACACTGCTTAGTCGGCGGTGGTGAGGCCAACGTTGTGGTGCTGTTGAACAAGCAGTAGCGTTGAATTCAGCGAGGTACAATGTCGTCGGTGAGACCAGGGCTGCAGTGTCGTCAAGGTTGACGCTGCGCTCACTTAGCGAGCGGTGACCACAGCATCGGTGCAGGCAGTGGCGTAAGTTACAGGGTCAGGAATTCTTTTCTGGAAATTACAGCTCAGCAAATCTCCAGTAGCCCCGAACTGGCATTAGCACCACTTGGCAGGTTCAGGACTCCCAGCCATGGAGTCAAGGCATTGTAGGTGAAGTCTTTATGTCTCTGAGACTTCTTAACAGGAGGTAAGCTCTACTTCAAGTTCATGGACAATTTTCTTAAGCAGGATACAGCAAAGTAAAAGTCAGGCCACAAATACATTGATGAAAATGGAATACTGATGGTATTTTTATGATCTGGGAAGATCCTGAGACATTCCTGTCAGAATTCGTAGAATATCTCAATACTATCCAACCCAATCAGAGGTTCACAAGCAAATTTTACCCGGATAAGATTCCTTTTCTTGACCTCCTTATAAAATTCAAAGACACACTATATACAGGGCTCTACAGGAAACTCACTAAATGAAATACTGTTGAAATATCAGAGTTTTCATCCGAAGGGACTCCGAGATGGCCTACCCTTTGGCCAGTTTCTAATACTAAGTCGTAACTGTAGCAGGAAAGAAGATTACTTCCATGAAGTCAATATCTGAATGACTAAATTACTTGAAAGGGGTTATCCTCGAAGACTGATCAAGAGGGCTATGAAGAGAGCTTGGTTCTCTCAAAGGGGAAGAAACCCAAACAAGCTCTGGATAAGATTGTCTGTGTCACTACCTTTTCGTTCCACACAAACCAAGTGGGTAATATCATTAAGAAGATTTGTCGATCCTCCAAACCAACGTCTCCATTGAACCTGACATTTTCATGTAAAAGAGGCAGGAATATAAAGGGCCACTTATTTCATGCAGCAGCCAAGCAACCACTAAAAAATAATCCACCTAGAAACCAGCAGGGGTCTGGCAGCAGGAGTTGGCCACTTCAGATAATCTAATTGTAATGCTTGCAAATTTACTGTGAACACAAAAAAATCGAACATGGCCCATTACAATGGGAACTTAAATCTTTCTCAAATTGTAATTCATCTAAAGTGGTCTACTGTATTTAGTGTCCCTGTAATTGTATTTACATAGGACAAAGAAAACAACAAGTCAAGAAACGCACAGTACAACTCTGGAGCAGAATAAGATGTAAACTTGGCAATGCCTCTCTTGTGGCACATTTCATGGAATACAATAATAGAGCAAACAATATAAGGTGGCAGGTTACTGAGCAAGCAGCATTACCTGAAAGAGGTGGCAACATCTGCACTATCCAGCAACGTTCAGAACGGCATTGGATACACAGATGTGATTCCATCCTGAGTTGACTGAATTCCATGGAAGTATTGAGAGATTAGGTCCCTCCTTTCACTACGTCCTCTATGACAATTTCTTTAATTTTTATTCTTATTTGTCTCATCTACATACAATTGCCTACCAGAGAGCTTTTTCTGTTACCCCTCTTTTGTTAACACATTTTTGTTACCCTTTTGAAAAGATTAATTCTGGTTTCAGTGTGTATTCCTTGCAGAAGTGTATTGTACTGGTTTGTAAATGTGTTACTAATGTCCTTTAACTGTGGTCTAAAGGGGTTATCTGCTACACATCGATCATTAGTCTATTTTCCAATTTTTTTGACTCTCAGCCCTTAATTTTAAATTGTTTGAAATTGATTTTTAAGTATTAACACTATTTTCAGGGCTTTAAGTGGAATGAAAAAACTGGAGGGTCTCTCAAAGGGGCATGGCCAGTGGAATTAAGGGCGTGGCTTAGAAACACCTAAGCTTCAAATCTGCCCTTAGCATAGTGGGCCGCCCCAGTTGTATTTTGCTGTTTCTGTCATTGCATCCAGAGTCCAGACATATGATACAACAAGTAACAACATACCTACAACAAGTCAGGACTAGTGGCTTTGTCAATGGTTGTTAGTTGCATAAGCTAAATAAGCAGCAGCTATGGCTTTTATATAATATTTAAAAAGCTTTCACTTAGAGCCCTGGTGGTACAACGACAATGTTGCTGCTCCTGAGTTTCTAAGAGAGAAGGGAAATCCAGAGACACAATCACTCTCTTTAAAGGATTTCCCTTCCCTTATAATGCTCCCCTGGCCTGACGTCAAGCCGTCACTTCTTCACTAGTGAGAAGCGCACATGATATGCCTACTGTCATTGCGGTGCGGGGAAAAACAGACCGCCTGTGCCAGGGCACAAAACTGAGCCCGATAGAGACCCGCTTCGGGGCCCTCTTTAAACAAGCTTTGGCATAGCCAATAGGTCTCACTTTTGGGACCTTATAAGTATTTAGTTATGCAGCACAATATCCTTGGTGCAACAACATCAACATCAAATTGATGGTGCCTTAAGGAAATTTGATCTAGCCACTAGGCGGACGATAGACACTATTGCTCCTTTGAAACAATTTAAACCACGGCCTGCCAACAAACAAGAGATCTGGTTTTCTGATGATCTTAGAATTTTAAAACAGGCCTCCAGGAAGCTGGAGAAAAAATGGAGAACCTCACATCAGGAGAAGGATAGGAAGCAATATTGGGCTTCTCTGTCCACTTATCATAAAGCCATTCGTGGGGCACGAAAAACCCATATAGCATCACAAATTGCTGCTGCAGAAAATTCCTCGAGGGTTCTCTATCAGGTTTTACAGTCTTTCGTTAAGCCAGCTGCTTGTGAAAGCTCTGAACTAGTATCTCAACAGCTTTGTGACCAAATATCGTCTTTCTTTTCTAATAAGATAGACAGGATCTATGAGAAAATTGTCAACTCAAACAATGCCACTACTACTACTGACTCTTGTCAGGTTTTTAGTGATACTGAACATGTGCCTAATGTACACTTTTTAGACACCTTTCCCTCAATTTCCTCCTCAGATCTATTAGCTCTGATGACTCAGATAAAAAGTGGTAGTCCGGATGATATCATACCCGCCAGACTTATGCCTATCCTTTCTGGACAACTAGGTCCCATAATTCAAAGGCTTGTCAATCTATCTCTTGACTCGGGCTCTGTTCCCAAGGACTGGAAGCGTGCGCTGGTAAGGCCCATCAGGAAAAATACAACTATCCCTTGGACTGAACTTGCCAATTTAAGACCTATCTCACTGCTTCCTTTTCTGGGGAAACTGACAGAAAAATATGTCAACAGACTTTTGTCCGGCTTCGTTGAAGATATGGGTGGCCTTGACTATTCACAATCTGGGTTTAGGCCAAAACACAGCACAGAGTCTACTCTTCTGTCTGTGGTAGACGACCTACATATGCTTCAAGATAAAGGTTACTCTGTAATCTTAGTTTTGCTTGACTTGTCAGCAGCGTTCGACACCGTGTCACATAACATTCTTGTTGACCGGTTGTCGAACATAGGAGTTAAGAACAAAGCCCTTGCCTGGCTGAGAAGCTTTCTTACTGGCCGTACCCAGACTGTCACCATGGGTACTTACCGTTCCAGGGAAGTAGAAATTACGAAAGGGGTGCCACAGGGCTCTTGTCTGAGCCCTACACTCTTTAACATCTATGTGGCACCCCTGGCAAGAGTGATGCGCAAATTTGGTTTTATTCCCGTGTCCTATGCTGACGACACGCAGCTCCTCTTCCCCTTCAAAACCCTCACGACGGAAACTAAGAACTCTTTCTCGGCAGGCATGAAGGCTGTAGGACAATGGATGTCCTCCAATTACCTACAATGCAATGTCAGCAAAACGGAGATTATGTTGTTTGGAGGAGCCAAGATACTGTGGTCCCCCGACTGGTGGCCCCCCGATCTGGGTATGGTTCCTGAACCGAAGCAGGTCGTTAAAAATCTGGGGATACGTCTTGACCAGGATTTAGTGTTAAAGCAGCATACCAATTATATCACAGGTATATGTTTTTACACTATTGGCCTGCTGCGTAAGATTTTCCCTTTGTTGCCGGATTCCTCCAGAAGGACCTTGGTGCAGGCTCTTGTCCTAAGTCGGCTGGATTACTGTAATGGCCTGCTCCTCTCAGCAAATGAGGGAGTGTTGGCCAAACTACAGGTGATCCAAAATACAGCAGCTCGACTGGTCCTTAATGCCCCTCCAAGAACAGCTTCTAAACCTCTTTTAGAAAAGTTGCATTGGCTGTCAATCCGTCAACGGATTAAGTTTAAAATATGCTGCCTGATACACAAAAGCATATATGGGCAAGGTCCCCTGTACCTGGAAAACAAATTTATTCCTTATACTCCTACCAGGACCTTGAGATCCAGCAATGGTTATCTGTTAGTAGTGCCCCGTGCCAAGAAAGCTAGACATGGTGGCAAAGCATTGTCAGTCGTGGGACCTACATTGTGGAACAGTCTACCGCTAACTTTAAGACTATGTCCCGAACACTTGAAATTCAGGAAACAACTTAAAACTTTGTTGTTTAAGAATGACATTTAGGCCAGCCCTCCCTGTCTGCTACTGATCAGCTGAAAACCCGACCCAAAGCGCAGAGATACTCCATTGGAGTCGATTCCAGCGCTATATAAACCCGCAAATAAAATAAAACTGTTGCGTGGCTAAACACTTATAAGGTCCCAAAGGCGAGACCTATTGGCTATGGCAATGCTTGTTCTTCTTACAGTTCATCTTTAAACATTCCTTTGAACCTGGATTGGTCTTATTTTAAACATTCCTGTGTTATAGCAAATGATCAGAAACTTCACAGTAGAAAGTGTGTGTATATTGGTGATCTGTCCTGAGGTTCTGGTGATTTGTTTGGATTGACAAGGATGGTTTGTGGAGGTTGATGGGTTTTGAGGATTCTGTCTAGGGGGTGGTGGTAATGTGGAGGCTTGTGGTTTCTGTGGCACTAGTGAGAGAGAGAGAGAGAGAGAGAGAGAGAGAGAGAGAGAGAGAGAGAGAGAGAGAGAGAGAGAGAGAGAGAGAGAGAGAGAGAGAGAGAGAGAGAGAGAGAGAGAGAGAGAGAGAGAGAGAGAGAGAGAGAGAGAGAGAGAGAGAGAGAGAGAGAGAGAGAGAGAGAGAGAGAGAGAGAGAGAGAGAGAGAGAGAGAGAGATAGAGAGAGAGAGAGAGAGAGAGAGACAGAGATAGAGACTGAGACTGTCTTTTCAACACTGACACAGGGCAACATCCCAGGATGCAGTTTGTTTTTAAATTGAAACTCTGGGCTGAAGGAGAGTGGTTCCTGTCATCTGTCATGGGGCTGGTATTCGGTTTGATGGTGAAGACAGTCATCTATGTTTGGAAATGACGGTCGTCGGGGCGAAGATGGTTTCAGGTGACAAATGTTTTTTGGAGAACTACGAAATATGCTGTTTTTCTGAATCTAAAATCTGAAGGCAGAAAACCCCAAGGGTATAGTGTCGTGTTTTCATTCTCAGTGTTTTGAGTTGTTCAACATTACTTAGGATGTAACTTGGAAGTTTACATTTGTCATTGTTAGAATGTATTAGAGTCATTTTGTGGAATGTATCTTTTGGATATATTTTCAGTTACTCGTCGTGATTGGAGCTGTTTGCATGCTGGTTCAGCTCTTCGAATACAATAAAGGATATTTTAATTATTCATGATCCAGTATCCTTCATTACACTGGCTACGGGATGTCGAAGAGCGGATGAACCCACAACAAATTCGGATTTTCAATTTATGAGGATTTCTTGGGAAGATTCAATCCAATTACTAATTATCGAGAGACGCTCTTTCCAGAGTGTTGTGTGAACATACCAGATTCGACGCGGGAGCATCCTACCCCTCAAGTGAGTACTGGAAACCTTAAAAAAAAAAAAGAGGATTTATTGGAAAGATCGTACCTTGTTCTCTAGCGCTTCCTGCTGCTTCCGCGAGCGCGATCATCAACGACTGCACACGTGACCTCGCGCTTCTTGTTGCTGGATTACCATTGGATGGCATTCATCATCGGAAGCATCTGCAACGTTAAGTGTTCGTATGAACGAATACCACGTCGCGTGACCAACGTAGCGCCATATTTTTTTAAACATTTTTTTTATTATCCAGCGTTACGATCTCATTCAGTCTCCACAACGCATCGGATGTTGAATAGAAGCCTCATTTGAATTGATAACCTCTGGATTATCCTTTCAGCTTCAGCACAAGCAGCGTATGTACTATTCCTTCTATTATTTTGTGTGTTATTTTACACAATTAACAGGAGAATACTTTTACTTGGGTCATTCCACCACATTATTCTAGTATTTTTACCTGTACATTCTATCTGGAATTAACCAATCACAAATTACTTCTTGCAAGTTATACTTGCGGTTTTACAGTCACTACTGGAATAAACTGAATATACATTATGAGCCAACCAAATTACAATATTACTCCTCCACAAGCCTTTTGGATTACTGGAACTGAACCTCCTCTAAAATGGTTGGAATGGAAACCCTATTTTTGTAACTACATTGATGCTTTGGATGAAGATGGAAAAATGTCTCATGCACAAAAGAAAAGATTACTTTTACATGCCTTGGGTCCTGTTGAACTAAAGGTGTATGAAGGCATGACCAAACCTTGTTTTCCAGGTGACTTAAACGTATATGCATTGGCCTTACTTCATTTAGACACATATTTCGCGCCTAAAGTCTGTATTGGGGTTACAAGATATACATTCTTTTCCAGGAAACAGAACAAGGATGAGAGTATTGACCATTACCTGGCTGATCTTAGGAAGTTGGTTTTAGACTGTAAATACTTATGCATGCTTTTAATCCCACCATACAGGATAGACTATGGATAAATGGTGACGCCCCTCTGGATGATATCCTCGCTATTGTGCGTAAGGCAGAAATTTCTGGCAGATGCGCAAGTGTTCTTAAACAAGATAACATTACTACTGAGGTTGTGAGTAAGGTGAATGTGAACGAAAGAAAAAAAGTCACTATGAATTCTAAGGATAATTTGAATGTTAAACCCTCTTTTAACAGATACTCACCTTCTGCAGAATCTAAACTAAAATGCTACAGATGTAATAGTTTGGAGCACTTAGCTGACAACAAAAGTTGTCCTGCACTTAAGTTCAAATGTACCAATTGTGGACTCAAAAGTCATTTTGCCAAAGCTTGTAGGAGGCGTAAAAATAGCGTTAGATTTGTAAATAACATGGATGAAAATATTCAATGTACTAATGAAACTGATGATATGGGGGATGATGGTGGTTTAGTGATGAACTTACATGATAAATTGGTACTAAATATTAGTGACGAAGCTATTGTTAACAAACCAATTTGCTCAATGGATATTGGTGGTGTAGAGGTCAGAATTTATGCAGATTCGGGCTCACCTTACACTATTATTAATGAGGAAATGTGGAGATCTTCCTTCATACAAAAAGTAGGTGAACAGTTATTAGAACCTGACTGTAACGGGGGCTCAGGGACAGACGGAGACAGTGTTCAAGGTAACTGTGGTTTTATTTTATAACAGCGTTTTTTCAGTCTACTCGTGAGCCTTTCTCGGGCAAAGGTGGCGTTGTCCGTCTTGGGGCTCGAAGGTCTGCTGCCGCCTGGGGTATCCTCGTCTTCCTTTCCCCTCGTCCTCCCCAGAGTAAGGCTCCTCGGAGTCCGCAGGTGCGTGTTGGCCCAAAAAGGAAGTAAAGACAAAGCACTGTCAGGATTATGCTCAGCTAGAGCCTCTCTGCTTGAACCCGGGAGTGAGGAATCCCCTACTGGTGCGCTTGTGACCCACCCTCCCCTTTATCGCCCAGGACGTGCACTTGGTCAAGTGAGGATACGGGGTGAGGGAACGGGTAGAACCACAATGAGGTTCGTGAAATACACACACACCTGCGAGGATCACACACCCACTCCCTGGGATTTAAACGGGTTACGGAGGTGCTTGCTCCCTCCTTTCTACCCAACCCGCTACGCGGTTGCGTACCTGTCCGAGCCACGCTCCTCCCCTGGGAACGTGGCTGGGCGCTTCGCGGTGCTCCTGGCCTCCCTGCCGTCTGCTCCTTCGCTCTCCTGGTCCTCGCCGCTCGTCTGCTTCCGCTCTCCTGGATCTTCCTTCGCTTTCGCCGGTCTCCTCCTCTGCTCCGCACTGTTCGCCTCCTCTGTACCTCCTGGGATCGTTGTCCGCAGGTTTCCAGGTCTCGGGAGTTTTTGACGTACCGTCCTTCCTGACGTCAGAAGGGGGCGTGTCTCCCGTGGGGATGTCGGCCCAGTTAAAGGGCTCCTCACCTTCAATGTGATCCACGGAAGAGGCATCCGAGGCAGTCACCCACTCGTCCTGCGGTAAGGGAACAAGAGGGGGTGAGAAGGGCACGTGGGACCACCAGTCCACCAACCCCAGCCCTGACGGTCCAACTCCGCTACACACCTCCCCCCTTGGCTTCTCCCGTTCGGGGAGATGAGCAGCCCGGGAGAGGAAGTCCGCATTGCCATTATCTTTCCCCTTCCTGTGCTTTACTTCGAACGAGAAGGGCTGTAGGGATTAGAACCACCGCAACACCCTGGGATTTTGGCTTTTTTGTCTGTACATCCACTGGAGGGGCGCGTGGTCCGTATACAGAATGAAAGGCTTGCCCTCTAGGTAGTATCGCAACTTCTCAATGGCCCATTTCACTGCCAGGCATTCCCTCTCTATGGTTGGATATTTGACCTCTCGGGGGAACAACTTGCGGCTGACGTAGAGTATGGGATGTTCCTGCCCATCGGCCCCTATTTGCGATAAGACAGCCCCCACCCCCGTGTCGGAGGCATCAGTGGCCACTATAAAGGTCTTGTCGAAGTCGGGGGAAATGAGTACGGGATGAGTTGTGATCGTGGTTTTTAGCTGTTGAAAGGCTTGTAGAGCCTCCTGGGAAGGGCACTGTAGAGATCGTGGGGAACAGTCCTGTTTCAGCAAGTCGGTTAAGGGGGAAGCCGTATCAGCAAAGTTGGGAATGAACCTTCTGTAGTATCCTATCAACCCTAAAAATCCCCGCAGCTCTTTCTTGGTGGAGGGAAAAGGCGTGGATACTATTGCCTTGATTTTCTCAGTCTGTGGAGCGATAACCCCGTCCCCTAGGACATACCCCAGGTATTTCACCCGTTGACATGCGGCTTTGGACTTCTTCGCATTTATATGCAAACTGGCCTGTCGTAGTGCTTTCAAAATGGTGGTTAAATGCTGAAGATGGTCCTCCCACGTGCGACTGTAGACCACAATATCGTCTAAGTACGCGGAGCTAAATTCGGGGAAAGGGCGTAGGATGGTGTTCATCAGCCGTTGAAAAGTGGCTGGTGCCCCGTGTAGCCCGAATGGGAGGACCGTAAACTCAAATAAGCCCTGCTCCGTGGCAAACGCGGTCTTTTTGCGATCCTTCTCCCGCAAAGGCACCTGCCAGTAGCCTTTGGTCAAGTCAAAGGTGGTTATGTAGGCCGCGTCTCCTATTTTCTCGATCAGCTCGTCGACTCTTGGGATGGGGTAGGCATCGAAGGTAGAGATGTCGTTCAGGGCTCTAAAATCCATACAAAAACGGGTCGAGCCGTCCGGTTTGGGGATCATGACTATAGGGGATCTCCATTCGCTCTTGGAGGGTCTTATTACCCCTAAGTTCATCATTTCCTTCACTTCCCTTTGGATTGCCTCTCTTCTGGCAGCTGGCACCCGATAGGCTCTTTGTCAGACCAGTTGGCCGGGCCGGGTCTCGATGCTATGTTCTATGAGATGGGTTATTCCGGGGACGTTGGAAAACATCTCGGCAAAAGGCTGCAGGGTGTCATTCAGCTCGGCTCTCTGGACCTCCGGAAGCTCGTTATTGATGCATAATTCCCCTATCGTGGAGCAAGGTAGGTTGCCAGTGGGAACCACCAAGCGAATCTCTTTTGGGGACGGGCCAAACCATTTCTTAAGCAGGTTGATGTGATAGCTCTGTTGTTTGGATGGGGACATCTGGATCCTATAGGTAGTATCGGCTATTGTCTCCTTCACCTGATAGGGTCCCTGCCACTCGCTTTTAAACTTACTGGTAGACGAAGGAAGTAGTACCAGGGCCCATTCACCGACCTGTAATCTTCTGAGTTTCTTCCCTTTGTCGTATTGTTTCTTTTGTTTTTCCTGACTTCTTTCCAGATTACTGTGGGCTAACATGCGCAGCTTGCCCAACTTCGTCTTCAGTCTCTGGGTGTACTCCAACAGGGAGCAGTGGTCATGTCGGTCTTCCGTCTCCCAAGCCTCCTTGGTCATCTCCATCAAGGAACGGGGTTGTCTCCCATACAACAATTCAAAAGAGGAGTATCCGAGACTGCTCTGCACCTGGGCCCGTAGGACGTACAACGCCAGGGGAAGCAGCCGATCCCAATCGCGTCCCTCGACAGTCAGCATTTTCTTTAGGGTATTTTTCAGAGTGCGGTTATAGCGTTCCACGAGCCCGTCCGTCTGGGGATGGTACACGGACGTCCTGATCTGGTGCACATCCAGGAGGCTACACACTTCCCTCATCAATCGGGACATGAAGGGAGTTCCTTGATCGGTTACCACCTCCTTGGGGAACCCGACCCTAGAAAACAGTTCTATCATTTTTTCAGCCAGGTTCTTGGTGTTGGGGTTTTTAAGAGGAAAAGCTTCCACAAATCGGGTGGCATAGTCCACCACTACTAAGGCATGTACGTTCTCCTTCTGGGTTCGTGGTAAGGGACCGATAAGATCCATGCCTATCCTTTCAAAAGGGACCCCTATTATGGGCATCGGTTGGAGAGGAGCCGCCGGGGGTTTATAGGCACTCTTCCTTTGGCAAATTTCACAGGATTGACAATAGTTTGCGATGTTTTTATAAATGCCAGGCCAAAAAAAATAGCGTAGAATGCCCTCCCCTGTCTTCTCTTTGCCCGTATGTCCCGCTGTCAGGTGTGAATGGGCAAAGAACAACACTTGGTCCCTGAAGGGCTGGGGTACTACTAGTTGAGGAGTCATCCCTTCTTTGCCTTCTCGGTATAGGAGTCCGTTAGTGATCCTGAACCTGGGGTATCTGTTGCCTAGGGGCGTGGGGTTCTGGTGTGCGTCTTCCCATGCATTAAATAAAGAACGGTCATTGGCCTGGGCGAATTTAAAACTCCGATCAGCGATCCAAGGATCGGGACTCACTAGGGCCAGGGTTGGCTGGGGAGCTTGGGGAACCCCCCTTCCCCTCCTTAATTCTTTTTTAAAGAGGGCCAAAAACTCAGGATTGTCAACACCTAGGATCACGTCCTCGGGTAGGGATTCTACCACTCCCACTCGTACTGTATAGGTCTCCTGGGTTGGACTGGTTATCTGTGCTTGGGCCAGAGGGTACGGTTTCACGTCCCCGTGGATGCATCGTATGTGAACTATCTGACTGTTTAGATACTGCTGTGGTTTGACTAGGGACCTCCTCACTACGGATTGTCTGCAACCCGAATCTAGTAGAGCTTTTACTGTTTGTCCATTCATCTGTATACGTACATAATAGGAGGAGCCTAGTTCAGCTGAATATAGGACCGCCGAAGGGATATACCCTACATCCATGGGCTCCTCAGTCCGTTTCCTGGGACACAGCCGGGCGATATGCCCCCATTCTCCACAGTCATAACATTGTGGACCTCTCATCGTGGGCAAGTCCCCTCGTCCTGGTTTGTGACGTATAATCTCGGAGGTTGCTCTCCCTTTTTTCTCCGTCCGCACCCCTGTGGCTCCCTTGGGGGGAGGTCTTTCCGGTTCCCCTGTGCTGTATCGTGGTTGGGCTCTAGCGAAGTTCGCGGCCATCTCTATTGTCTGGGCCACCGATAGATTCGAGTGCTGTCTTAACCATCGCTGAGAGCCATATGGCAAAGCCTCCATAAATTGTTCCAAATAGATCCTGGACATAATCTCTTCTTTCGTGCTACTATCCGGTTTTAGCCATTTGTCGGCCGCTGTTTTTAGTCAGAAGTAGAGGGCTTTTGGGTTTTCTCCTGGAACGCCCCTCTCCTTTCGGAACCTAACCCTTTAGGCCTCAGCGTCTAGTCCTAGATATTCTAGGATGATTTCCTTTATGAGGGGGTAGGGGGTCGTCCCCTCTGGGTTGGCGACTTGGTAGGCCGCCTGGGCTTGTCCGGTTAGCAAGGGAGCCAGGAAGAAGGGCCATTTCTCTTCGGGCCAGCCACAGGCCCGGGCCGCCCTCTCGAAGTTGGTTAGAAAGCCATCGGGATCATCTCCTGCTACGTATTTTTGCAGGGCTACCCCAGTGGGGTGCGGAACAGGCGCTCTTCTTTCCACGGTTGTGGGGGCGATTGGCAGCGTCGGGTCTTTTTGCAGGGACCCGAGGTGGGCAGCCAGCGACTTCTGAAACTGCTCACGATCAGCTTGAGCAGAGGACAGTTGCTGTTCGATGGTCCATCCTAGCTTCTCCTGTCCCTGAACCAGATGCTGTATGAGGGCCTCCATCTCAGTACAGATGGAGCTTGATGGAAATCCCACTTCTGACACCAGTTGTAACGGGGGCTCAGGGACAGACGGAGACAGTGTTCGAGGTAACTGTGGTTTTATTTTATAACAGCGTTTTTTCAGTCTACTCGTGATCCTTTCTCGGGCAAAGGTGGCGTTGTCCGTCTTGGGGCTCGAAGGTCTGCTGCCGCCTGGGGTATCCTCGTCTTCCTTTCCCCTCGTCCTCCTCAGAGTTAGGCTCCTCGGAGTCCCCAGGTGCGTGTTGGCCCAAAAAGGAAGTAAAGACAAAGCACTGTCAGGATTATGCTCAGCTAGAGCCTCTCTGCTTGAACCCGGGACCGGGAGTGAGGAATCCCCTACTGGTGCGCTTGTGACCCACCCTCCCCTTTATCGCCCAGGACGTGCACTTGGTGAAGTGAGGATACGGGGTGAGGGAACGGGTAGAACCACAATGAGGTTCGTGAAATACACACACACCTGCGAGGATCACACACCCACTCCCTGGGATTTAAACGGGTTACGGAGGTGCTTGCTCCCTCCTTCCTACCCAACCCGCTACGCGGTCGCGTACCTGTCCGAGCCACGCTCCTCCCCTGGGAACGTGGCTGGGCGCTTTGCGGTGCTCCTGGCCTCCCTGCCGTCTGCTCCTTCGCTCTCCTGGTCCTCGCCGCTCGTCTGCTTCCGCTCTCCTGGATCTTCCTTCGCTTTCGCCGGTCTCCTCCTCTGCTCCGCACTGTTCGCCTCCTCTGTACCTCCTGGGATCTTCGTCCGCAGGTTTCCAGGTCTCGGGAGTTTTTGACGTACCATCCTTCCTGACGTCAGAAGGGGGCGTGTCTCCAGTGGGGATGTCGGCCCAGTTAAAGGGCTCCTCACCTTCAATGTGATCCGCGGAAGAGGCATCCGAGGCAGTCACCCACTCGTCCTGCGGTAAGGGAACAAGAGGGGGTGAGAAGGGCACGTGGGACCACCAGTCCACCAACCCCGGCCCTGACGGTCCAACTCCGCTACACTGACATTCACCCTGAAGGCTATGGTGGAGAAACCATAGACCTTCTGGGTTATCGTTGGTTTGTTTTTAAATTCAAAGGAAGAGAGTGTAGAGGAAAATTGTATATTGCAAAAAAAGGACCATCAGTTCTAGGCTGGTTTGACCAAAAACAGATGCATATTATTTTAGACCCCAACAGCAAAGAACAGGTGTTGGTTGTTGACGATAGCAATGCAATTAGTAAAGGAATTTTAAAAGAATTTCCAAATGTTTTCAGCAGTGTTCTAGGTAATCTTAAAGGGTTTGAACACAAAATCGTTCTTAAACAAGACGCATCTCCTAAAATACACAAATGCAGGAATATTCCTATTTCAGTAAGGGATGAGGTTAGTAAAGAATTGGATAAACTGGTATCAAATAATATTATTGAACCTATTGAAGCTTCTGATTGGGTTTCCCCGGTCGTCGTAGCAAGACGCAGTAATGGTAAAATTCGACTCTGTGTAGATTTGAGATATCTGAACAATAATATTGTTGTTGATAAGTTTCCATTACCAAAAATTAACGAGATGGTCTCAAATTTTAACAATGCTAAATGGTTTTCCACCATAGATCTGTCGTCTGCGTATCATGAGATCTATTTGTCCTCTGAATCAATGAAATACACATCCTTCATCACCCCCTTTGGGTGTTTTCAATATAAACGCATGCCCTTCGGCTGCTGCCGTTTTTCAGCGCTTGATGTTTTACCTCTTTAAGGAAGAACAAGGCGTTATGTTTTTCCAGGATGACATTCTTGTTTTTGCCTGTGATGAGGAAGAACATCTATCGAGACTTAAAAAAGTTCTAAGCATTTTGGAAAGCAAAGGTATTACAGTGGAGCATTCTAAATGCAAATTTGCACAAAAAAGTGTAACCTATTTAGGTCACGTTATCGATGAACAGGGTGTAAAACCGAAACCTTCTTTAGTTTCTGCTATTTCTGAGGCTCCAGTACCCTCTAGTAAAGATGATGTTAGATACTTTTTAGGCATGGCGTAATTTTGTTCGAAATATGTACCAAAATTTGCTACTAAAACGTACAATAATCGGAAACTTCTAAAAAAAATTGTACATTCATGTTGTCACAGGCTTGTGACATGGACTTTAAAGTCATCAAAGAAGCTATTGCCAAAGCAACAGCTCTTCAAAGCTTTGATTCCTTGCTAAATAGTGTAATTACAACTGATGCTAGCAACAAAGGCCTTGGTGCGGTGTTGTCACAAATTAACAGTCAGGGCCGAGATAATATCATAGCTTACGCTTCCAGGTCTTTGTCTCCATGTGAGGAGAAGTACCCAATTATAGAGAGGGAAGCGCTAGCTTGTGCATGGGCATTGGAACACTTTAAGTCCTTTATTTGGGGAAAACCATGCACCCTTCGTGGCGATCACAAACCGTTGGTGAAAATTCTTACAACTGAAGGTGCAATTACTGCTTCAGCAAGGTTAGCTAGGATTTCAATGAGGATGCAAAATCTTATATATAAAATAATTTATGTTCCTGGTAAAAACAATGTAATTGCAGATTTTTTATCAAGAATGCCTTTGATGTTAGAACAATGCGAAAATAATGAATGGAATGAATTACAAATTGCGTTTGTACATGATCATGGTTTTTCTGCATTTAGTAGAGAGGAATGGGACAATGAATACTTGAAAGACAATACTCTTCAAGCTGTTATTTCCTTTATCATTAATGGCTGGCCCAGGAAAAAGGAACTTTTGAACGCAAATTACAGACCATATTGGGAAGTGAGATCTGAATTGTCTATTTCTCATAATACTCTCTTAAGAGGTGAGAGAATAATTCCCCCAGAAAACTTACGAGTAGGAATTGTTGATCTTTGTCATGAAGGCCATCCTGGAATTGTTAGAACCAAATCTTTGGTAAAAAGATTGTTTTGGTGGCCAAGTTTTGATTCCCAAATTGAGAAAGTTGTAAGAAACTGCATTCCATGTTCCTCTTCTGATAAAACTTTACAAACCTTCCGTCTTCCTATGACAAGAGGCTTCATTCCTAAAAACCCTTGGGATTGTGTCGCAATTGACATTATGGGACCTATTAGTGAAAGTGATGGCACTCATTGCTATCTAATTGTTCTCATTGACCTATCTTCTAGATGGCCGGTGGTGAAAATCGTTAAAAGTGCAGACACTGACTCTGTTTTGCAATTTTTAGACGAAACATTTGTCACAGAGGGCATTCCTTCCTCCATACTCACGCATAATGGAGTACAATTCCTATCCTTAAAAGCTAAAACGTATTTCAAAAAATTGGGAATTACACACAAAACCACTTCACTTTACAACCCAAGTGGTAATGGAATGGTGGAAAGGTTCAATCGAGATTTGAAGAACACCATTCAATTATCATTAAATAGCAGTCTTGATTGGGAAAACTGTGTGGACTTATCGCATCACTGTAAATGAATCTACAGGAATTTCTCCTTTTATACTTATGAAAGGCAGAAATCCCCGCTCAAAATCCATTCCCACGTGGCTGTTTTCTCATGAAGTACAACCTTGGTCTAGAGATGAAGTATGTACACGTATGGAGCTTTTACATGAAAAAAGCAAGGCATACTATGACGTGAAACATGGTACAAAAGAAGCTATTATAAACATTAGAGACTGGGTACGTATTAAAAAACCCAACAAAGTTCAGAAAGGTGATTCTCAATTCTCAGAACCTATTAAAGTAATTGAAGTTTTACTTAACTCAGTGAGGGTCAGTGATGGTAGAGTTTGGAATTTGAATAGAGTTGCTAAATGCCAAGATAATCTTGCTCATTATAATTGGATGCCTGAAGATTTTGATGAGGATGTTGCTAAGGGTGTTCTTCCTACAAGCACTTCAGACGACGACTCAAACATTAGAATGTCAAATACTAATTCAGATGGTTGTGTTACTACGTCTTCAAAAGACTCTATTGGTACCTTAAAAACCTCGTTTCCCACTTCTTCTTCCTCCTCTTCGAATGATGAGCCAGATTCTCTTCGTCATTCATTAAGGAGAAAGATGGTGCCATCATGGTTGAAAGATTATATTGTTAGCAATAAATGAATGCATAGTATTTATGAATTGTATTAAAGTATAAGATTATTAGAATTTATATATTTTTTTATTTTTTTAATCTTTTTGTTTCTTCCCTTGTTTATTCTTTCAGGAGAAAGGGGGATGTGTTGTGTTTTCATTCTTAGTGTTTTGAGTTGTTCAACATTCCTTAGGATGTAACTTGGAAGTTTACATATGTCATTGTTAGAATGTACTAGAGTCATTTTGTGGAATGTATCTTTTGGATGTAGTTTCAGTTACTCTTCGTGATTGGAGCTGGTTGCATTCTGGTTCAGCTCTTCGACTACAATAAAGGATATTTTAATTATTCATGATCCATGTAGGAGAGTAGGGTCTGCTATCCTATGGTCACCCCAAATTTTTGCTTTTGCTTCACTGGTTTTATGACTTAGTGTGACTGTGGGCCTGCTAATCAGACCCACAGCCCTGCTGCTCTCTCCCTAAATTAATGCCAATGCACACTAGATGCATTACCAATTGGAACTGGTTCACCTTATTGGACCCTGTAACAGTGTACCCCAGGTACCCAGGGCATAGGTGTATCCAAGGCCTACCAGGGGCTGCAGCATGTATTATGCCACCCCTGGCCTGGCCTCACTATTTGACACAACTGGCTGATCACTCAGCTGGGGTAAGTTGGTGTAATCACCTCTTACTTAGATATAGTATATCTATATCTAACATATATGGACACATGGTAACCTATCAGTCACTCCTATGGCAGGCCTTAACAATCCTGGAGGCAGAGTGCTTGGTTTCATGTGAGATGGTGCTCTGGCATGAGCTGAGCCTGTCTGCAGCTTTCGGAACAACGTCCTTTAGCTGTTTCATGATATTGCCATACCATATACTCTTAAGTGCATTATGTACCTCGCGGTCAAATGCTAACTTTGGTTTGGCTTTATCAAAACATGTCGAGTAAGGTGTCATGTGATTTGGAATACTACCCCCTCGCCAATTCTGGCGACGGGGCTAGCATTCCACCCTTCTAGAGGGACACGACATGTACCCAACCTGAAACCCGGGTAAAGTTAGACAGAGCCTCAGCATCACAGAATGGATGCTGCCACCACAGACACAAGTCTGCCCTCCTGCTGCTGGGAGTCCTTCCAGCTTGGGAGGTGTGGACAAAGGGTTTCCTGTCAGGGGAGGTGCTTGCACCACCCCAGACAGGATTTTGTGTAGTGGGTTAGGGAGGGCTGAATAGATTGAGACATGCCTGGGGCACACAAGGTGTCCCTGCGCAAATGCCAGTTCAAACCGGAGCTGGGGCTCTCCAGCCCCAGTCCTGGCGCGAAACTGGACAAAGGAAAGAGGGTGTAACCACCCCATCTTCCTGGTCCCACCCAGAGGAGGGACCTAGCAGGTAATCCGGCCCCTAGATTTGGAATAAGAGTAGGAGCTGTGTCCCAAGACTTCATATCATCCTGAAACTCGACTTTAATAAGAAGAACTACTGGACTTCGACGTTCTGCTGCACAGAAGACTGAAGAGAATATCCCATGTGGTCAAAGAGTGACCACCCTGTGAATACAGGCACCATCCAGCAACTCAACGACTGCTTTGCCGCCGCCTCCCGCCGGAGACCGAGCCCAGAGCCCGACAAGACCCAGACTCCCAGACATCTCTGAGCCAGATCCACAGTCCCTGCAAAGAAGAGACCCGTGGAGGCACAGAGAGACGTGGGACCGGCCATCTTGGAACGTCCACGACAAGCTGACTGCGCAGCACCTGAGGCATCCTCAACGCTGTGCTTTGGGCCCTGAGAAGCCCCAACACCGAGCAGCATTTGCACCAAAGACCAGCCCTCCAGCATCCACGAGATCTGCGTGGGGCCCTTTTGCTTTTTGCCACTCGACGCGTCATCTCGGTTACTGGCCCGTTGGCTAGTGGCCACCTTGGCGACGAAAACTACAACTAACACCGCTGGTCTGGTTGCTCCAGACTGGCCCTTGCTTCTGTGAAAAGGAGCAGCCCCTCTGACCTTGCTGGCCAGAGCACCAAGCTTTCCTCGATTCCTGCGTGGCTTGCATTAGCCAAGGCCTGTTTGCTCCGATCAAGAAGCCGACACCGCCATCAGCTAGAGCCTTCGTGGGACAGCTCGTGAGTGACTCCTGGGCATCGTCGATCTCTTCACTTCCACGTGGCTGCGGAGACAAGCTTCCTTTCTTCACCTGTTGGCACCCGACATCGCCTGGTTCCTTCCTGGTTCCACGCCGGTCACTGACTAGTGACTTTGAACACTGTCCCCTCTGCTTACAGGTCGTCTACTCTTCAGATCCATCCTTGGATCCACCGGAACTCTGCCTGCCTGGCCGCCTGCAGCATCTTCATCCTCAGGTCCCATAGACCTGCACGACGAAACCCGACGCACTTTGACCCCTATGCACCCGCTTCCTGTGGGTGAGATAACGCTGGCACTCTGGTGCTCCTGGGTAGAGAAACATCTCTAGTGTCTAGGTTTCAAGTTGTTAGGTTCTGGTCTATCCGGAAGACTCCTTATCCTTTAACTTTGTGACTTTTACGCACCCATTGAAATCAATAGGTGCACGCGTGTAACTTAACACTGTACACGCATCCTGTGGGCCTCCTGGTCACTAACTACAGTTAGCTCCTTGTCGTCCCAGCGATTACCAAGGCCCTAGGCCTTCCCTCCTTTCTATTCGTGGTTCTTATACCACTATTTTAGTATATGGTTTAGCTGGCCACCTGGCCCATCCATAATTGTGCAACTTTTGTATATTTAAACACTGCCTTGTTTTAAACGAATGTGCTTCTGTGCTCATAAAGATTATAGGGGATACTTTAAGTAAATAAATACATATATATTTTGAATATATATCTGTGTGGTGTCCTTTCATTTGGTATTCAAGGAGGTTACATATGGTAAAACAGCTGGCTTCACATGCCCTCAAGAGTTTAGCCTGCAGACTGCACTGTCCACGCTACCACTAGGATAGCTGGTCTATCAAGGTTGACTTCAACCACCACCATAAGGGTTGTTTGGCATGGTACAAGGTGATCACTAGAATTAGTGAGCAGCATATACCAGGCCAACTTCTCACATTGGTGAGCAGCGGTTGGGATTTGAGCTTGCTGTGTTTTACCAATTGTAATCTTTGAAAATATCATTTGAAAGATCACACAGGTACCTTTAGGTACATATAAAAACAAGACTAGTATACATAAGTTTTACTGAACTTAGTTGTTGTAGAGCAAAGGGAGTAGCACACCCTGACTACAACTAACTAGAAAAGGTCCAGTAGGAAAACACCAGTATAGGTAGATTGCAACACATCCACCTCACTAAGAGAATGGCTGGAGCAGCAGGAGCCACTGGGCTCCCAGTTGTTGAGAGTGACCCTCAAAAGGCACCATCCAAATATTCTATGGTCAACTATCATGAGTTGAGACAGCTGTGTAACACCAGAGGTCTTAAGCAGGGTCAGAACCCTACTATAGCCCAACTCCTAGAGCTATTAGATAACTCTGATACTCTAAGTGCCCCTGACTCAGTCCCTACAGGGTCTGGAGATGGATGTCACCCATCTGAAGATGATAATACTAATGCCCCTATCACTCCAGAGGCAGATGATGTAGATGAGGAGGAGGCAGATTCAGATGATGAGAGAAATAGCCAGGTGCCAGTCAGGAGACTTAGCCAGGCTAACTTAAGCTTACATGGGACTGGAAATGGGATACCTCCCTACAGACCCCCAAGCAGGTTTAACCAGAGACAGAGGGATAGAAGATCCAGTTTGAGAGGGTCTGACCATTCCACTGGCTCTAAAGGCCCCAATGCCCCTGCTCAGAGGAGGATGACTTCCCCTCAGAGAAGAGAGCATGAAGCCAAGATGAGAGAGGCTGAACTTAGGATTCAAAGGCAAGAACTAGAAATTGCCTTAGCTAAGGAGAAACTTGCTAGAGCAAGACAGTCTAGAGAGAGTGGATTAGATTCCACTGGTGGCAGCAATATCTCTAAGGATAAAGACAGGTCCTATGATCATAGAAACCTGAGTAAGATTGTGCCCCCCTACAAAACTGGAGATGACATCCACAAGTGGATAACTGCCCTTGAGAGGGCCTGCAGAATACAGCAGGTCCCTCAGGAGCAGTGGGCAGCAATCTTGTGGCTCTCCTTTGAAGGTAGAGGCAGAGACAAGCTCCTCACAGTTAGTGATGAGGATGCTAGAAACTACCTGGTCCTGAAGAGTGTTCTGATTGATGGGTTAGGCTTAACCACTGAACAGTACAGGTTAATGTTCAGAGACACCCAGAAGACACAGACTCAGGACTGGTCTGAATTTGTTGAGTGTGCCACTAAGGCTCTGGAGGGCTGGTTGCTGGGAAGTAAGGTTGCAGATTACACAGGATTGTATAATCTAATTATGAGAGAGCAAATCTTAAATTATTGTCAGAACCAGCAGTTGCATCAAGGCCCGATTGGCTCAGATCTGACCTCTCCCCAAGAATTGGGAAAGAAGGCAGACAAATGGGTTAGAACCAGGGTTAAGCAAAAGAACCAGAACCAGGGTGGTGACCAGAAGAAGGCAGACCAAAAGGGTGGGGAACAGAAACCCAAAGACCAGAAGTCTTCACCAGGCCCCCAACAGAATAATGAGGGTGGGTCCCAAACTTCCAAGAAGAAGAAAGAAGGTCAGAAAAAGCCATGGTGTAATGTCTGTAAAAACACCTCTCACTGGACCAGTGATTGTAAGAAAACTGGAGCCCCCAACACTGCAGCCCCTAAGGCACCTGCACCCCCTAGTACAGTTGGCAGTGTTGGTCCTCAGGCTAAGGGAGTAGTGGGGTTAACCTTGGGTACTGAAGGAGATTCTGGCCTAGTCAGAACTCCTACACAGGCTGTTCTGATTTGTGAGGTGGACATGGATTTGTCCACTACTGTGAGTCCTAGTAATCTAGGCAAGTACAGACAGACACCTCTAATAAACAATAAAGTGGCTCAAGCATACAGGGACACTTGTGCCAGTGTCACCATGGTGACACCTGGCTTTGTGGACCCTGGACAGATAATACTAGGTGATAATTACCTAGTGACCAACGCCAGCAATGTCTCTACTACACATAGTGTGGCAATTGTTAATTTCTCCTGGGGAGGGGTAACTGGCCTCAAAAAGGTTGTGGTAAGTGCAGACCTCCCAGTTCAATGTCTGTTGGGCAATGACCTAGAATCCTCTCTATGGTCAGAAGTGGAGTACAGGACTCATGCAGAGATGTTAGGGATTTCATCACATGTCCTTGCTGTGACCAGGTCACAGGCCAAAATGTGCCTCACTGAACCTCAGGTCTTGGATCCTGGAACAATGGACCAAGCACCTACCAAGAAGAAGAACAGAAGGGTCAAGGCTGTGCCTTCCCTCCTGCCTGAAAGTGAAGATCAGTCTTCTCAGGAAACTGATTTTGAGACCCCTGAAGGAACTGCCCCTGAAGAGCTTGAACCTGACCAGGTTGAGTTTCTGGGGGAAATGAAGATACCAAGGAGTTTTGTCGCTCCTGTGTAACCTGCCAAGCCAGTGGCAAAGCAGGTGGCACAACAAAGGCCCCCCTAATACCACTACCTGTGGTGGGGGTTCCCTTTGAAAGAGTGGGGATTGATATTGTGGGTCCCATGGATCCCCCCACTGCATCTGGGCACAGGTTTATACTGGTGGTAGTGGATCATGCCACCAGGTATCCAGAGGCAATTCCCCTTAGGACCACAACAGCTCCTGTTGTGGCCAGGGCCTTACTTGGAGTTTTCTCCAGAGTGGAGTTTCCTAAGGAGGTAGTATCTGACAGAGGTGCCAACTTCATGTCAGGATACTTGACAGCTATGTGGAAGGAATGTGGTGTCAACTACAAGTTCACCACTCCTCATCACCCACAATGCAATGGGCTTGTTGAGAGAGTCAACAATACCCTAAAGGGTATGATCAAAGGATTACCTGAAAAGCTCAGGCGAAGATGGGACATCCTTCCACCCTGCCTCCTGTTTGCTTACAGAGAGGTCCCACAAAAAGGAGTTGGCTACAGCCCCTTTGAATTGTTATTTGGGCACCCTGTAAGAGGACCCCTATGTCTGGTGAGGGAAGGATGGGAGTTACCTCACAAAAAGCCTAAGCAAGACATGGTGGACTATGTACTTGGTCTCCGCTCCCGGATGGCTGAGTACATGGAGAAGGCATCTAAAAACCTGGAGGCAAGCCAAGAATTACAGAAAGCTTGGCATGACCAAAAGGCTGTTTTGACTGAGTACCAGCCAGGACAGAAGGTATGGGTGTTGGAGCCAGTGGCCCCAGCAGCACTCCAAGACAAATGGTCTGGACCCCATACAATTGTTGAAAAGAAGGGAGAGGTTACCTACTTGGTGGACCTAGGAACTCCCAGGAGCCCCCACAGGGTGCTCCATGTCAACAGACATAAGGCATATGTTGACAGGGCAGACATGGGCTTGCTCATGGCTACAGATGAGGGGCAGGAGGAAGAGAGTGACCCTCTCCCAGACCTGTTGTCTCAGAACCCTGAAGATGGCTCAGTTGATGGTGTGGCCTTAGGTGGCAGCCTCACTGAACATCAGCAAAATGACTGCAGACAAGTTTTGCAGTCATATAGACATATGTTCTCCTTGACACCCAGTCAGACTAGCTGGTGTACCCATGTGGTGGACACTGGTGACAGTCTTCCTGTGAAAAGCAAGATTTACAGGCAACCTGACCATGTCAGGGACTGTATAAAGACTGAGGTGCAGAAAATGCTGGAGTTAGGTGTCATTGAGCCTTCAGAGAGCCCCTGGACTAGCCCAGTGGTCCTGGTCCCCAAACCTCACACACAAGATGGAAAGAGAGAAATTAGGTTCTGTGTGGATTACAGAGGACTCAATGCTGTCACCAGGACAGATGCACACCCAATTCCAAGGGCAGATGAGCTCATAGATAGACTGGCTTCTGCCAAGTTTTTGAGCACATTTGATTTGACAACTGGCTATTGGCAAATCAGGTTAGCTGAGGCGTCCAAGGCCAAAACAGCATTCTCAACCCCAGGAGGTCATTACCAATTTGTGGTGATGCCCTTTGGTCTGAAGAATGCACCTGCCACTTTTCAAAGGTTGGTGAACCAAGTCCTCACTGGGTTGGATGACTTCTGTGCAGCATATCTAGATGATATTGCTGTCTTTAGCTCCACCTGGGAGGATCACCTGATCCACCTGACAAAAGTACTAGAGGCCCTGCAAAAGGCAGGCCTCACTATCAAGGCTACTAAGTGCCAGATAGGGCAGAGTAAAGTTGTATACTTGGGCCACCTTGTAGGTGGAGGCCAGGTTCAACCACTGGAGAGTAAGATCCAGACCATCAAGGACTGGTCCCCTCCAACTACCCAGACTCAGGTCAGAGCTTTCTTGGGCCTGACTGGGTACTACAGGAAGTTTGTTAAGAACTATGGGTCCATAGTGACTCCTCTTAATGATCTGACATCCAAGAAGATGCCCAAAAAGGTTCAGTGGACAGTAAACTGTCAAAAGGCATTTGATGACCTGAAGAAGGCCATGTGCTCTGCACCTATCCTGAAGAGTCCTGACTACTCCAAAGAGTTTATTGTCCAAACAGATGCTTCTGAGTTGGGGGTGGGAGCTGTGCTTTCACAACTTAATGTAGATGGTCAAGACCAGCCCATTGCTTTTATTAGCAGAAGGCTGACCCCTAGAGAGAAACGTTGGTCAGCTATTGAGAGGGAGGCCTTTGCTGTGGTGTGGGCCCTGAAGAAGTTGAGACCATACTTGTTTGGAACTCACTTCAGGATGCAGACCGACCATAAGCCCCTCTTATAGCTAAATCAGATGAAGGGTGAAAACCCCAAACTACTCAGGTGGTACATTTCCCTACAGGGGATGGACTTTACAGTGGAGCACCGCCCATGGACGGACCATGGTAATGCAGATGGTCTCTCCCGGTACTTCCACTTAGAACATGAAGACACAACTGGTCAAGGTTAGTCTAATGTCCCTGCGTTTGGGGGGGGGTTGTGTAGGAGAGTAGGGTCTGCTATCCTATGGTCACCCCAAATTTTTGCTTTTGCTTCACTGGTTTTATGACTTAGTGTGGCTGTGGGCCTGCTAATCAGACCCACAGCCCTGCTGCTCTCTCCCTAAATTAATGCCAATGCACACTAGGTGCATTACCAATTGGAACTGGTTCACCTTATTGGACCCTGTAACAGTGTACCCCAGGTACTCAGGGCATAGGTGTATCCAAGGCCTACCAAGGGCTGCAGCATGTATTATGCCACCCCTGGCCTGGCCTCACTATTTGACACAACTGGCTGATCACTCAGCTGGGGTAAGTTGGTGTAATCACCTCTTACTTAGATATAGTATATCTATATCTAACATATATGGACACATGGTAACCTATCAGTCACTCCTATGGCAGGCCTTAACAATCCTGGAGGCAGAGTGCTTGGTTTCATGTGAGATGGTGCTCTGGCATGAGCTGAGCCCGTCTGCAGCTTTCGGAACAACGTCCTTTAGCTGTTTCATGATATTGCCATACCATATACTCTTAAGTGCATTATGTACCTCGCGGTCAAATGCTAACTTTGGTTTGGCTTTATCAAAACATGTCGAGTAAGGTGTCACACGATTTGGAATACTACCCCCTCGCCAATTCTGGTGACGGGGTAGCATTCCACCCTTCTAGAGGGACACAACATGTACCCAACCTGAAACCCGGGTAAAGTTAGACAGAGCCTCAGCATCACAGAATGGATGCTGCCACCACAGACACAAGTCTGCCCTCCTGCTGCTGGGAGTCCTTCCAGCTTGGGAGGTGTGGACAAAGGGTTTCCTGTCAGGGGAGGTGCTTGCACCACCCCAGACAGGATTTTGTGTAGTGGGTTAGGGAGGGCTGAATAGATTGAGACATGCCTGGGGCACACAAGGTGTCCCTGCGCATATGCCAGTTCAAACCGGAGCTGGGGCTCTCCAGCCCCAGTCCTGGTGCGAAACTGGACAAAGGAAAGGGGGTGTAACCACCCCCCTTCCTAGTCCCACCCAGAGGAGGGACCTAGCAGGTAATCCGGCCCCTAGATTTGGAATAAGAGTAGGAGCTGTGTCCCAAGACTTCAGATCATCCTGAAACTCGACTTTAATAAGAAGAACTTCTGGACTTCGACGTTCTGCTGCACAGAAGACTGAAGAGAATCTCCCTTGTGGCCAAGGAGTGACCACCCTGTGAATACAGGCACCATCCAGCAACTCAACGACTGCTTTGCCGCCGCCTCCCGCCGGAGACCGAGCCCAGAGCCTGACAAGACCCAGACTCCCAGACATCTCTGAGCCAGATCCACAGTCCCTGCAAAGAAGAGACCCGTGGAGGCACCGAGAGACGTGGGACCGGCCATCTTGGAACGTCCACGACAAGCTGACTGCGCAGCACCTGAGGCATCCTCAATGCTGTGCTGTGGGCCCTGAGAAGCCCCAACACCGAGCAGCATTTGCACCAAAGACCAGCACTCCAGCATCCACGAGATCTGCGTGGGGCCCTTTTGCTTTTTGCCACTCGACGCGTTATCCCGGTTACTGGCCCGTTGGCTAGCGCCCATTTTGGTGACGAAAACTACAAGTAAAACTGCTGATCTGGTTGCTCCAGTCTGGCCCTTGCTCCTGTGAAAAGGAGCAGCCCCTCTGACCTTGCTGGCCAGAGCACCAAGCTTTCCTCGATTCCTGCGTGGCTTGCATTAGCCAAGGCCTGTTTGCTCCGATCAAGAAGCCGACACCGCCATCAGCTAGAGCCTTCGTGGGACAGCTCGTGAGTGACTCCTGGGCGTCGTCGATCTCTTCACTTCCACGTGGCTGCGGAGACAAGCTTCCTTTCTTCACCAGTTGGCACCCGACATCGCCTGGTTCCTTCCTGGTTCCACGCCGGTCACTGGCTAGTGACTTTGAACACTGTCCCCTCTGCTTACAGGTAGTCTACTCTTCAGATCCATCCTTGGATCCACCCGAACTCTTCCTGCCTGGCCGCCTGCAGCATCTTCATCCTCAGGCTCCATAGACCTGCACGATGAAACCCGACGCACTTTGACCCCTATGAACCCGCTTCCTGTGGGTGAGGTAACGCTGGCACTCCGGTGCTCCTGGGTAGAGAAACATCTCTAGTGTCTAGGTTTCAAGTTGTTAGGTTCTGGTCCATCCGGAAGACTCCTTTTCCTTTAACTTTGTGACTTTTACGCACCCATTGAAATCAATAGGTGCACGCGTGTAACTTTTAACACTGCACACGCATCCTGTGGGCCTCCTGGTCACTAACTACAGTTAGCTCCTTTTCGTCCCAGCGATTCCCAAGGCCCTAGGCCTTCTTTCCTTTCTATTCGTGGTTCTTATACCACTATTTTAGTATATGGTTTAGCTGGCCACCTGGCCCATCCATAATTGTGCAACTTTTGTATATTTAAACACTGCCTTGTTTTAAACGAATGTGCTTCTGTGCTCATAAAGAGTATAGGGGATACTTTAAGTAAATAAATACATATATATTTTGAATATATATCTGTGTGGTGTCCTTTCATTTGGTATTCAAGGAGGTTACATATGGTAAAACAGCTGGCTTCACATGCCCTCAAGAGTTTAGCCTGCAGACTGCACTGTCCACGCTACCACTAGGATAGCTGATCTATCAAGGTTGACTTCAACCACCACCATAAGGGTTGTTTGGCATGGTACAAGGTGATCACTAGAATTAGTGAGCAGCATATACCAGGCCAACTTCTCACAATCCAGTATCCTTCATTACATATAGGTTTGCAGACAAACTTGCGCGTATTTGAATCTGAAAGGTTTAGTCTGTAACCAGGAGGTGAGCATGCTTCCTGCTGCAGACTGGACTTTTCTCCAGCTGGCCTGGTGCTCCCAGCAAGGATAGGGTAATGATACCTGCAGCGGAGGACACAGAGAGGGCTCGGTCTATCTATTTATCTGTCATAAAACATACCATGTAAACAGTGAAAGGATACCTGGCCCTGGCGATGAGGGGTGAGAAGAGAGGCAGGGAGTCAAAGGGGAGAGGGGAGAAAGGAACGGCAGAGGTGGAAGAGAGGAGAGACCGGCTAGAGTGAGACAAGCGAAAGGAGACGGGGAGGGGGCAAAGAAAGCAGAGAGGGGCTGAGAGATGGACTCGGAAATTAAGACCGAGAAGGGTAAAGAATCAGAGTGACATGCAGCTGGGATTGGCTAACTCTCCCCTCCCCCTCAACTCCCCAGGGATAACTGTGTGTGTACTATTTTCAAAGTCTGTGTTTCATGTGTAGTTTTGTGCTGTTTGTTGTGAATATGTTTTTACTTTTCAATGTAAAGCACTAGCTGGATAAATATTCACTAACTTATTTGTTCGAGCTCCATATTTCTACATCATAGCACCAGCCTGAGTAAACCTTGGTGTAAAGAGTTTACCTGTTCAGTCTTATGTTCAACAGTCTGGGACACGCCAGAATATCCACAGTAAAAAGCACTCAAGCAAAGCAACCAAACTGCCCTTTGACTTATGACAAGGTTCCCACAGTAATTAAATATCTAGGTCTGACTGGGAATCCTCCAAGAATCTCTCATTCTTTGTTTTTAGTTTCATGAATACAAACCCAAAGTGCTTTATGGCTTTAAAAAAAAGAAATAATCGGAGATAAAGGCTACGTAAACAGCTGTTCTACATTCATCTAGGTCAACCCCTTTGCTCGATTCTCGCTCACTTGTTCTTTTTTGTCTGTTCATGTCATCACCTTGAGGACAGAGGCCCCTGTAAACGGAGATGACCTGGGTGTTATTAAACGGGACACTCACTTCACGTAAGCAGACTACAGGCGACGCCGGCAGAATTACAAACCGGCCTGGTTTAGCCTCAGAAACCCACACGCCGCTGTTCAGCCCCTGCAAGCACCAAAGAGCAACCAGCTGCCGGGTAGCAGCACGCCGGAGGAGTTTTGTGGTGTTAAATCCTGACAAGTGGTTACAAACTTAAGACTTTGCCGAGACAATTTCCTGCTTTTTAGTTGAATGTAGGTTTTTTCAGTCATTCCGTTTCTATGGTCACGAAGAGCCCAAAACAAGCGGGCACGGAGACGCCTCTTAGTCACCTAGCTGACAAAACGGTGTGGGCGCTCACATGTAAGGTAGCAATAGCTTATCCTTAAAATAAAACTAACAAACAAAAAAACACCGGCTTTTAAAGTGGTGGGGGCGCTAGCGCCCGCCGCAGATACGGGCACGGAGACGCCTCTCAGCCACCTAGCTGACAAAAAAGTGAAAGTGGCCAGATGGAGTGCTTTGTAAATGCAGGTTAAAACCTCAAGATGTTTCAAAGTAGTTGGAGAGACAACATCGAATAACAAGCAGGATGGAGCACGCCACGGCGTGCATAAGAAGAGAAAGGCGGCGCATGCCTTATGCCGATACCGCAAGCCCGGGAGTTGAGTGTGCGCGCGCCAAAAAAAAAATGTTTAAAAAAAGCAGGTGCGCGCGTTGCAGCACCAAAAGTGAAAGTGATCGCGCTTCAGATGGCGCCTCAGGCGCTAAAAGCTGGCGGCTGGGCGCGTGCCCGCGCACATGCACGGAAGCTCTGGGCCACAGTGGTACCATTTTCTGGAGCCCTTAATAATAGTCTCGCCAGAGCAGCCCATGCGCTGGCTCAGACGAGACCTAAAAAAACTGCCGGTGCTCAGCACCTGTGATACCCGGCCCACTTAAAGCCCGGACTATTTCCCAACATTAGAGTTAAGGTTTGCCCATTCTTATTGGCATCTCGTCAACACTTTAATAAGGCTCAATTTTGTAGCGTTGTACAACTAATTAACTGTGCCTTCCTCCTGCGTTCCAAGCCCCGCTTTAGAAATGCGAGCATATTGGTTTATCTATTTGCCTCCTCCTGGTTTGATACGAGAAATAAAATGACAGTAAATGTATGCCGCGTCTGCCATACCACACGCTGGTCAGTGAATGCCGGCTGAAGCCGTGAGCTTTTCCCGGTGCCCTTACCTGCCCAAGGGAGTGCAGACTGCAGAGGCAATGACGACAGGAGTCATGGGTTTTTTTACAACTGGAAAGTTGGAGCGTTTTATAGACGCCATACAGAAAGAGAAAGCTCATTTGGGGAGGGTCACCACTTTACTTATATATATTTTTTATATTAATTGCCTTCCACTTGATCTTGCTAATGGCTTAATACATATTTCTAGGTTATTCTTCCAGCCGATTGAGTAAATATTTTTCCTCAAATGGTGGTGGTCTTTTTTAACACCTGTTGAGCTGATTTAGACACTCAATTTCGTATATTTGCTATATATCTAATTACCCTGCAAACGGCCTTTCCTGAGACCATCATGGACTCTCTTGCCTCGGAATCCAAGTTAATTTCAAAAACTTTCTTTTCACTTCGCCCACAGCAAGTTCGCATACTAATTATTATTATTCCTCTCCCGTGTTCCAGTCATCTTACTGTCCTGAAGAGAAATCCAAATTCCAAATGAGTTTGAAACGTCGTTGACAACACAGCACACTAATTGTTAAGAGCGTAATAAATAGTTACTGTATAGTCTGTTCATATGTGTTCTTTTGGAGATACATATCTGAAAGATGGTTGTTTTATTAGTGTGATCTGCTTACTTCTATATATTTTATCTGCACTGGGACACTGACCAACTTATATATTCTGTCATTTAATTATGTGTGTACACTGGCCGTCTGTATTTGTATTTATTGTTGATAGGGACTGTGTTTTTTAGAGGTTGCATATACCTTGACCAAATTTAAAATCCCCCCAAAACAATTACAGAGCAAGTGGTTTTCTTACATTGATTGTTGTTTTACCTTTTCCTTTTTACATTTGATGAATGCTCAGAATACAACTTTTCCAATTTGTGAATGAAAAACCAAGTGAACCACTGTGTTTTGTTTATATTATTTTGTTTACATCAGAGGATAACACAGCAGTTTTCTGACACATTTCTTCTCAGATCATCAATTACCTAATGACTTTACAACAGCAAAAAGGTTTATTGTTCTCAATCTACAGAGAAACTGGAATGGAATTCCATAGGCGGGCATATGGGACCTTTTCACTGTTTTTGTGATTGTACTCGATGACTGATAGAGTGGGAACCTCTTAAAAATGCGAGAGAGGATGGGAGGGACGGGAGCAAGCAAAACAACAATGCGGAAGTGTGTGGACGCACGGGGCAAGCAACACCAATAGAATGAGGAAGGGTGTGAGAGAGACAGGGCCAAACAACAATGCAATGCTGGATGAGAAGAGGGAAGGGGGCAAGTAACAACAACGGAAAGTAGGAAGGAGTGGGAGGAATGGGTCAAGTAACAACAGAATGTGGGATGGATGGCAGGGACAGGGGCAAGCAACAACAGAATGCAGGAGGGTGTGGAAAGACAGGAGTGAAAGCAACAACCTTGGACATAGATGGGGGAGAGACAGCATGAAAACACATGCAAGCTTATTTACATTTTTATAAAGTATCTTTGAAAGTATGTGAGTAGTGGAACGATACTGGGCATCAAAAGGTAGAAGTACTTCATCCAGGCTCCAGGGAAGGGACAAACACATGAAGAGAAAGTGAAGCAGACACACGCTGACCTAGGAGAAGCAAGGAAAAGACAGTGATAAGGAAGCAAACCAATGCTAACTAATGGGCAGGCTCGAACTCCCCCTTTAAGCTAACAAAGCTTCCTGCAACAGCACGTGCCGTCTCAGACAAGGCCTTAAAAGAAGGGCTTGAAAAGGAAGCATTGCTAGAAGAGGTGCCAGATAATTAAGGTGATTGAAAGGAGGCAATGCTCCATGGGGTGTGGGGGGGGGGGGGGCGGGGGGGCAAACCCGATTGACAAGCTGAGGCATGAATAAGAAACATGCAAATGAGAGAGACAAGGACGGCCAAACAACAGTAAGCAATCAGAGGGCTACAAGCCCCTTTATGTTGTTGATAAGCCACCATATCCCTCACAACAGACAACACAAGCAATGTCTACAAATGAGAGATGACCGAGACAAAGAAAAGAGCAGGCAGAAAGTTAGTACGGTTTTGTGGGGTTGCTCCCATGTCAGGTCAATTTTGTATGATTCAACATTTGTCTGGGTCAATGATATAACCAAGAAAAGTTAAATTCAGTGTAGTATGCAAGATCAACTGCTGCTCTTCATGGTTTTGCACAACAGTTGGGGGCCAGAACAATTGAAGCCATGCTCAACATTTATAGGTCCAAATGCATGGCTATTGCCTTGTATGGTTCAGCTCTATGGAGTTACAAGATAGGAGAGGGGCTACAGATAGTTGAAAACACATTTTTACGCTCCCTCCTGTCAGTTCCACAGTTTACCTCAATGTTATAATACATCAAGAAGTTGGGGCAAGATGTGTTGGGGCAAGATATGTGACAGACTTGTCGAGGTTGGCCCCGGTGATCTGTTGGTTAAAGACCAAGCTTAATCCCAAATTAACTCTTAATCATCAGATTATTAGGGATTGTGTGTGTAGCATCCCGTGGCTATATTATGTAAAGAATATTTTAAGTAAATTAGGGCGCCCAGATTTATTTATTTTTCCTGATCAAATAAGAAAAGAAGATGTGACATGGGTCAGAAGGCAATTTTTGAATCTGATGGCGGCTGAGCGGGAAGACACAGAGCTAATGAAATCTACAGTAAAAGCCTATTTCGTGCTAAAAACTACAATCTCGATTGAACCATATCTGAAAATTGTCAGGAAGCACTATCGTCAGCTTTAACTGGGTTTCTATTTAATTTTAATCCATACCTTCTTAGGTAATTCGCAAGGCTGGAGTAGGGTATATGATTTAGGTCCTTGTACTTGTGAGAATTTTTCAACTCAAGATACCATGCATTTTATAATGTTCTGTGAATATTATAGTGTCATTCGAAGGAGGTTTTTAGTTCCCAATTTTAAGGGGAAAAGGTTTTATACAGGTCACACCCACTCTACTTTATTTGCAGTTGCTGAATGACCCATGGGAGATATTCAACAGCTGAAGTTTTTTTGTTGCAGCTCTTCGACTCAGGAAAAAGCGATATATAGTACACTAAACTTCTAATGAGTGATTTTTAGGTTATTGGTGATCACAGTTTCTTATACTGTTAAAATTATGTTCTCTTGGTAGCCTGGATTTTACTTGATTTAATGAAATGTAATCTTGTATTATTATGTCTTTTTTTAAGTCGCCCATATGTGCTGAGTATTTAAATTGTAAATATTTTCATGGTATTGTGTATTGCGATATATGTTCTGTACCTCTATGGTTTTTATTAACCGAATAAAGTGGTTTGACTGACTGACTGTGTAGTATGCTTTTGTGGGTGACACAGTGGCATTGGTTAAAGGCGCTGGACAAAGAGCCTTCACACCCTAGAAACCACTAAGTTGGACTATGGCAACACCCTTTACACTGGAATCACCAAGGAACTCACTAGAGGACTACAAAGCATTCAGAATTCAGCAGCCAGACTCATCCTCAACCTCCCACACAGAACTAACTTCACACCACACCTCAGAGAGCTTCACTGAATCGGAATTTGCCTAGTATCATGACGGTAAGTTCCAATTCTATTAAGGACACGGAGGCGAGGATTATGCTATCTCTCTTCGCTTTATTCCTTACAACAAACTCAAAGCAGCCAAAGAGATTTCGTAAGTGTCAGTGTAAAAAATAACAATAAAAACTACAACTCCCTACAACCAGGGAGACACACAGTAAACTAGTCCATCATCTGTTTCCACGACATTATCCAAAGTCCTCTGTCAGCTCTCCCCCTCCTCTTTCTTCGCGCAAGTTACGCCATTTTCTTATTGGTCTTGCTTGGATCCATCATTCCCTGAAAGAAACCAAGCAGGGAGGTGAGAACTGTGTGAACAACCAAGAGCATATTATGCAATGGCTATATCACAAAGAATCATCAAACAAAGCAAGAATGTCCAACCAACCATTGGCAAAGAAAAATAATTACTTACACCCATACGGGGGGGTTCGCACCAAGGGTGCCCCGGGTGGGATAATCCTCGCCTCCGTGTCCTTAATAGAATTGGAACTTACCGTCATGATACTAGGCAAATTCCGATTCTATGTCAGGACCGGAGGCTTCGGATTATGCTAGTTCAAAGCTTACTTACCACTAACTGTGCCACATTAAGAACCGGTTTAAAATAAAACCTCTTGAAGGTAGAGTCTGACGACCAGTCCGCTGCCCTCATTAAATCCTCTAAACTCGCACCCAGCGCGAAAGCTTTCGAGGCCATAGCACCTCTGGCAGAATGGGCACCAAACTGTTTCGTGTCAATGCCAGCCTCTTGCATAACCCATCGCACCCACCTAGCTATAGTGGGAGAAGAGACTGCTTTGTGTGGCTTCTTGAGAGCTATCAAGAGTTGCCGTTCGCCCGGCGGGCGGATTTCCTGCGTTAAGTCCTCGTATGTCTTTAAGCAGTCTACCACACATAATTTTGGAGAGTCCCGGAAAGCCGGGTACGTAATTGTTCGTGTATGCGACTTAGTCCTGCGTCCAATCGTAAAAACAACCCCACCCGGGGAAAAAACATGCGCCGAGACGTCTAGAGCGCGAACATCGGAAACTCTCCTGAAGGAGTTCAAGCATAGAAGCATAGCAAGCTTGGAAGACAATTCTTTCAGGGAAAGATATCGATTAGGCTGCCAAAAAAGAAACAAATTCAAGACCCAGTTGACGTCCCAAAGGATGGAATAACGAGGCTCCGGGGGCAACGATAACCGCACTCCCCGCAGAAGTCTGCAAACCATCGGATGCTCCCCAATAGGCGCTCCGTCCAGAGGCTCGTGCCCGGCGGAGACCGCCGATCTGATAGCATTAATGGAGCGATATGCTAGACCATCTGACGCCAAAACGGTGAAAAAGTTTAAGAGGGGAACGATTCCTGCGACCACGGGATCCAGATCCTGTCGAAGACACCAACGAACCCACCGTGACCACGCGGATCTATAACGTTTCGTGGTGCTTTCCGCCCATGCCTTTGACAGGAGGGCCTCAGCCTGTCCCGAAAGTCCCAGCAACGACCACCGTCGCCTGAAAGCCGCCACGCCATGAGCCGGAGCGTCCCCTGTGTGATCAGGTGGTGAAGATCCCCTTCCGGGTTCCGAAGAAGCTGAGGATACAGGGGGAGTAGGATTGGAGAATCCCAGGAAAGTTCCAGAAGAACTGGAAACCAAATTTGAGACCTCCATAGGGGGGTTACCAGGGTCACCTCTGCGCATTGTCGTCGGATCTGGTACGTCGCTCTCGTTATCATGGAAAACGGGGGAAACGCATATCCGTTTTCCGCCGTCCAGTCTTGAAGGAAGGCATCCGTGGCCAGAGCCATCGGATCTGGCCTCCAACTGAAAAATCTTGGCACTTGATTGTCCAAGCGGGAGGCAAAAAGATCAGCTGAAAACGGTCCCCAGAGATTGTTCAACCATTGGAAGACCGGGAGATCCAGCTTCCATAGGCTGGAGTCGTAGAGATGACGGGAGTGCCAGTCCGCTACTTGATTGTGCTGGCCCGGGAGGTACTCCGCCGTTACCGATATATGGTGATCCAAGCAGTACCCCCAAAAGTCCTTTGCTAGGTTGGCCAACGCCCGCGAACGGGGCCCTCCCAACCGATTGACGTAACGGACCGCAGAGATGTTGTCCATCTTCAGAAGGATACAAGACTGCACCCTGTCCTTGGTCCAACAGCGCACTGCAAAAGAACCAGCTAGCAGTTCCAAGCAATTGATATGAAAATCTTCCTAGTCTGCTGACCAAACACCTCCGGTGGAAAATTTCCCGCATCGAGCACCCCAACCCAGTCTGCTGGCGTCGGACTCGATGACCAAATCCGTAACGGATCCAAAAATTGTCTGACCGTTCCATGCCTCCATATGAGTGAGCCACCAAAGAACTTCCTCCTTGGCTTCCGCCGAAAGTGGCACCACGTAATCGTATGACCGACCCCTTCTGAGGTGGTAGGCCCTTAGACGCTGCAATGCTCGATAGTGTAAAGGACCCGGAAAAATTGCCTGGATCGAGGACGACAGAAGGCCCACAATTCTGGCCAGGTGACGGAGGGAAATAGTGGGCTTGGACACCGTCTGGCGCAGTTCGTGCCGAATTTTCGCCATCTTCCGAGACGGAAGACTCAGTCGCTTGAACGGAGTCCACCACAAAACCCAGGAAGGTGACTGACTGGGAAGGTTGAAGAATTGATTTAGCTGTGTTGATAACGAATCCTAGGCTCTGTAGAAGAGACACGGTTTGCTGGAGTTGCATCAACAAGAGTTGAGGAGACTGAGCCATCAGAAAAAGGTTGTCCAGATACACGATCATGCGTATACCCCGCGCCTGGAGAAACTCTACCGCGGGGTGTAGCACTTTGGTGAAACACCACGGTGCCGAGGAAAGTCCGAACGGAAGGGCCGTGAATTCGTATACCAGGCCCCCCCAACGAAACTGAAGGAATCGTCGGTGGGGCGGATGCACGGGAATTACGAGGTAGGCGTCTTTTAAATCCAGACGCGCCATCCAATCGGAAGGGCGCAGCAGATCGCGCAAGAGATGAATTCCCTCCATTTTGAAATGGCGGTACACTATCCAAGCGTTGCATTCCTTGAGATTGATTACGTGACGACGACCTCCGTCGGCTTTGTCCACAAGGAAAATATTGCTGAGAAAACCGTGAGGATGCAAAGTTGTGCGACAAATGGCCCCCTTGCGAAGCAAGTCGGCAACCTCTTCGTCGATCAACCGTGCGTCCTGAAGGCTGAACTGTAGCGGACACGGCCGCGTTACCTGACAAGGATTATCCAGAAACTCCACATGAAAGCCCTGAATCGTCTGAAGGACCCATGCGTCGGACGTTAGCGCCGCCCAAGCATCTTGGAAGCACGCCAGTCGCCCCCCTATACGTATCTGACATGCGGGGAGGACACTTACCGTTTGAACTTCCGCCTCCGGAATTGGACTTGTATCCTCGACGGCCTCTGAAACGCTGTCCTCGCGTTGGATAAAAGTTGGTGTAGTTTGCGGTGGAATTATATTGACCACAGCCAGAGCCTTGTCCCCTTGAAGGGTTTTGCTGGAACCCACGGCCGGATGAGCGGCTCCTGCCTCGACCGGCCCCGCGGAAAACCCGCTGGGTAAACACTCTTTTAATACCGGACTGGGCCTTGTCCAAGGAGGTGAAAGTAGACACTAACTTCCCCAGGTCCTTAATGAAGGGTTCGCCAAAAAGGACTCCCTGAGCTACAGCTCCGGCCTCAGAAGAAGCCAAATCCCCAAGTTTGGGGTTCAATTTAATCAACAAGGAGCGGCGACGCTCCGTTGAAAGAGCGCAATTTGCGTTCCCCATAAAAATGATGGCACGTTGGGCCCAATTAGATAAGACCTCAGGAGAAATTGTTGAACCTGTCACTTTAGCTTCCTCCGCCATGTCCAAGATCTTTGCCATCGGACCGACGGCGTCAAGGAGCATGTCTTGACAGGACCGCCAAGACCTATCAATGCCTTTTCAGGGATCTTTTACAAATTTCGCTAAAAAAGTGGCCATTTTCGAGTCCAGTTCCGGTGTAAGCGCGATTTTGTCCGGCAAGGAGGGGTGCGGGCATTCCGCCCTCAAACAACTCCGCGCCTCCTTCTCCAGAGGCCTACGAAGGCGGTTGGCAAGGAACCTAACAACCTTATCCCCCGAGACCCAAGCTGAAGACCGGGGGTGCATGATATCATCCGGGTTCAGCATATCAGCATCTTCCTCCGGCGCCACCGAAGAGGTCGCCGGGGTCGGGCGCCAAGGACGGTAAGAACCCGCCTCCTCATCAGTATCCCCTTAGGTATCATTGTCTGTCGCCGGGGATAGGGGATCCGGGATATCCTGAGACTGACCGCTCGCTGGGATAAGGGGAACACATGGGGTCGTCTTCGCTAAAAACGCCGTCTTAAGGCGCGCAAAGGCGTCCGCATCCATACCGTCCGGACGCTGTTTCTTGGGGGGTGGCGGGGCCCCTTCAATAAGTTCCCCGGGGGCAGGCCCCGCGCTGCCACGTGCTTCCGCCAATCGGTTGCATTCCTGCACTATTCTATCTGAGAGGCGTTGCTCCATAGGCCCCACTACCTCATTAACTACTCGATAAATTGAGTCATCAACTGCATCGAAGAAATCATCACTAAAGGGTAAGTATTCTTGAACTTCCTCCTCATAATATTCTGACATTTTTGAAGAAGGGAAGTACCTCTAGGGAACGACAAGGAGTACAAGGTGTAACACACTCAGCAGGTAATAAGAATTTTTGAGCAGACCTGAGGCCGCAGAAATTAGGGTTGCCCAGAGGGTTACAATAGGGCTGCACCAGACCCTCCAACGTGCATAAACCCTCAGGAATAACCTGACAGGGTGGCTGGCTCCCTAGCGCGTTGAGACACAGTAATTTAATGCCAATTTAATTGGAAAGTTATGCCCAAATGTCTCCACAAACCGCCCGCGAGATGCATGGGGTTTGACAGGTGCTTACTACGCTGTAACAAGCCAGCGCGTTCAACGCGGTTGGGACACCGCAATACGGACCCCCACCGGGGCGTTTTTTAGAATTAGGGGAAAATACAGTCCGCGATGCGGACGTTCGTGGTGAGGCAGCAGGGCAAGGCTCTCTGACCGTTGGTCTCGCGGCGCGCTCCTCTTCTGAGGAGACGCGACGCGAGAGCAACGAGGCGATCGAGCGCCCCTAGCGGCATGCAAAGAAGCCGCACCAGCAGGGGAGCTGGCCGCGTAAGGAGCGAGAACGTTCCCGCGGCCGGCAGGGACTCTGCAAAATAAGCAAGATTACATCAAGTAAGAGGGAAATACCCACAATATTAACTTATAGCTCTAATAAGAATGACAACAACAAGTAATGACAACAAGAAAACCAAGAGCACTTAACTGGCTGCGCAGCACCGAAGAAAAAGGAGGGGAGAGAGCTGACAGAGGACTTTGGATAATGTCGTGGAAACAGATGATGGACTAGTTTACTGTGTGTCTCCCTGGTTGTAGGGAGTTGTAGTTTTTATGGTTATTTTTTACACTGACACTTACGAAATCTCTCTGGCTGCTGTGAGTTTGTTGTAAGGAATAAAGTGAAGAGAGATAGCATAATCCGAAGCCTCCGGTCCTGACATAGAATCCAGATACACAAACGCGCTCATGTCAAACTCCTCACACACACATTCAAGGCACTACACAACTTAGGCCCCACCTACCAGAACAGTCGCATCTCCTACCACCAACCACCTAGATACCGCATCTCCGCAGGATCCCTTTTCGCACATCTCCCAAACATATACAAAACTAAATCAGGAGGACGAGTGTTTCCTTACATTGCTCCTAATGCAGGGAACAGCCTCCCATTCCACATCAGAACCTCCTCCTCTCTTCTTGAATTGAAGACCTGGCTTTTTAATTAACTAACCTACCATAGGCAGGGCTAGGCACACACACTTGCTCAAAACCAGAATACCCTTGTGGGTGATAGTGCACTTTACAAATACACAACATAACATAGCAAATCAGATTTTGTTAGCTTCCAGTCTATCTAAATGTTCATGAACTGCTGAGAATTCAATCTGAGGGGCACCATTTTCTAGACAAGATTTTACTAATGAGATTTTCAATTTCATGTTAATTGTTTGAGAAGCTTAGCACATTCCTTCAACAAGTGTTTTCTTTTGTGACTTGTAAAGCAGATACTTTATTTGGATGTTTTTTTTCTTTGTTGGGCCTGGAGACACTGATGACAGAAGGAGATGTATTGAGTGCTTCTAGAAAATGATCAAGTATGCAGGGATTGCTGCTAGCTCCAGAAAAACTGTTGAGCCACTGACAGCACTGGCAGTCTGAGGAACATAATTGGACTCTGTAGCGATTGAGGCAAGATTGCCAGTGGATACACAGGAGAAAATTGTGGTGTTGATCGAGAATATGTTTGCCAGGAGGAAGACAGGTGAAGAGCGTACAAGTATTACTTGGCCACCTGAATTTTGCATGTCCAGTGGTGAGAGCATGGTAGACAGACGTTTTGTAGGTGGTTGGGATTGGCATTTACAGATACTTTTCTATAATATCACATTGTCAGATTCCCTGGAGGAGGTTTTTAGTTTATTTTTACAAGGAACATGGTCTGCCTTTCTAGAATTTTTCTGCTGCTGGTGACTTTTGTGCTGTGGGGTAGACATATTAAAAAGGTCACATTTACGTTTGATAACATGTTGGTAGCGTTGATTAAGACGTTCAGTTAAGTACCCAAGAGTTCTGATTTTTTTGTGTTGGGTTGACTGGAATACACCATTGTTTTCAGGCATGTGCCAAGAGTTGACAATGAAATTACAGATGCATGGTTTCATCTGCAGTGGAGAAAAAGCAAATGGGTTGGCACCAGAAGCCCAGGTCTGCACAACAGATGTCACAGGAGCTTTGGCAAAAAGGCTCGAGAGTGGTGCAGCTTGTAGAGAATTTGCACATGGACTAAGAGAGCATATAGACAAGCGTGGTTGGGGTATCTTGACAGCCGGGCCGGGAGATGGTTGCAGAGAGAGGAGCGTGGTGGAAAGCATCAATATGGCATAGTGTTGTTCATATTGTCTTTAACTAACAAAGGATTGTCACCAGTAGAAATATTCGGTAAGCTGATAGAGGTAGCAAATTATGGTAAACTGTTTTGGGCTACAACTCTTTGCCAGGGGACATAGGAAAGATGTTAGAGGGTTGTGGACTCCAATTACAGCATCAACCCAGCCTCCAACCCAGAGATCGCTGCAGCCATCCCGTATGCCTACAAAATCATACAACAGGACAGAACCCTCAAACCAGGCGGAGGACGTGCGATCATCTACAAAAATACTACTGCAACACCTCCACGGACTCGGACACCAACCTCATGGAACACCTCCAGTTCAAAATATGAAAGGACTACAATGCCCCCCTTAAGGGAACTCTCGCCTACTGCCCCAGGGCTCTGAGCACAATTCTGCAACCACATCGCAGACTTCATTGCTGCCCTCTCCATCCAATCAACCAACTACATCCTCCTCTGGGACCTCAATTTCCACTTGGAAGTCACCACAGACCATCCCCAGCCCTCCACGACAGCAATGTCAGACTCACCAGCTTGTCCAAGAATCAACCCACACAGCAGGCCACACCCTCAACCTTATTTTCTCCTCCAACAGGATCACCACCACCCACAAGTCCCCGTTCACATGGTCCAACCACTACATCATACATTTCAAGATACCTCCCCACCAAGCCACCCCACCAGAAAACCCCAGATCACCATCATGACACTGGGGCAAAATATCTGAAGAAAACGTGACGAAGACACTACAAGAACACTCACCCAACCACATTGGTAACATCAATGTTGACACCAAGCTCTTCATTAAATGGCTCGCTGACTGTGCCAACTTCAGTGCTCCCAACAGAAACAAGACCAACAAAAACAACAAACAACCCAGCTGGCACAAGAACGACCTCAGGGAGTCCATGAGCCACTGCAAACAACTTGAGAGAAAATGGAGGCTCGTCAACACCACCACCAAAAGTTCCACATACAAAGGCGCCCTCAACCTCTACCACCAACCAGTACAAGATGCAAGGAAAAAGGCCTTTACTCTTAGACTCAAAGCCAGCTCCAAAAACGGCAAAGACCTCTTCACCATCGTCACAGTTATCCAATCCGGCAGCTGCCAACAACGACATTATCACATCCCAAGCACTCTGCAACAACCTCTCAAAGTTCTTTGAATAGAAGATTGCCAAGATCTACAACACATTCGACACACAGCATACTGATATGAACTGCCTTGACTAGCAGGACACCTCCCTCATTACCAAACAGCAGCTAAGCAACTGGAAGCGCCTCTTGAATTAAGAAACCTCTACCCTGATGTATATCTTCCACTCAGGAGCCATCTCTGGCCCATGCACCCACTTCATATACAGCCTTGGAAGAGCCATCATTTCCTGAGCTCTCACCGCTATCATCAACACCTCGATAACCACCATCACCTTCAAGTCTTGCTAGAAAAATGCAGCGCCCTATTGAAGAAGCCAACAGCCGACTCCAACACCCTCAGCAGCTACAGACCCATCTTGCACCTGCCTTTTCCAGCTAAAGACATTGAGAAAACCATCAATACACAATTTGCAGACCACATAGAGCTCCATCAACTCCTAGACCACTCTCAATCAGGCTTTCACACAAACCACAGCACAGAGACAGTGCTCATTGCAGCCACCAATGACATCAGAAGCATCCTCCACCGAGGAGAAACAGCTGCACTCGTTCTCCCCGACCTCAAATCCGAAGTCCTAATCTCCAGCAGCAACCACTCCCCTGGGACGCCTCTTGGTGGCCCTCCGAACTAGGCCTCCCACTCACCCATGTGGACCATGCCAAGAATGTCGGGATCACCCTCTACACCAAACTCTCCATGAGCTGACAGATCAACGCAGTCTCTTCATCATGCTTCCACATCCTGCGAATTCTACACAAGATTTTCTAGTAGATCCCACTGAACACCAGACAAACATCCACCCAGGCTCTTATCACAAGTAGACTTGATTATGGAAAAGTCCTCTACATCAGAATCCCAGCCCATGTCTTACAACAACTCCAAACCACCCAGAACGCCACCACCAGACTCATCCTGAACATCCTACGAAATAACCACATCTCTCCAAGCCTCAACAATCTCCACTGGCTCCCAGTCCAGGAAATATGTAAGTTCAAGCTATTCACTCACACCTACAAAGCTCCCCACAACACCGGTCCAGCTTACCTCAACCAGCACCTAATCTTCTACCAATCCACCAGACACCTTCGATGTGCATCCCAGGCAAGAGCACACCTCCATCGCACCAAGAAGACCAAAAGCGGAGGACGCTCCTTCTCATACCTCGAAGTCAAGACCTGGAACGACGTCCCCAAACACCTCAGAACCTCCCCCTTGGACGTCTGAAGGAACTTCAATATGTGTCTCTTCCATATGAAACAGGCATGATCTCCTCCTCCTCCAATGGCCTGTCCTACTCAGTGCCTAGATATCCTCACGGGAGATTAGCTGCGCTCTACAAATTCACATAACAGTGTTTATCAGCGAGCTAGAGAGCATATTTTTCAATAAAAGGTAGGACAGGCTGTTTACGTTAATGCCATGGTTGTTGTTGGGAGCTTTTAAGGTGTTGGAGCTGTTAGACAGTAAAAGTGGATGTGAGTTTCAGATGGAGGAAGTGGTGGCGGTGTATGTATGGTTGTGCAAATCAAACAGATCAGAGGGGTACAGATAAAGTAATACGATAAGGAGAAGCTCAAAGGAGTTGGTGTGTTGCTTCAAATGTTGCCATCAATGTGAAGAAACAGATGTGAGAGAGGAGTGTGTGTTAGAGCAGGCAGAGGGGTCAGCATTATCGGCCTTTCAGTTGACAACAGTTTTGAGGAGAGTGTTAAAGGGACTGGGGAATGACACTTGGGGACTTCACGTCACATTCTTTAAGGATAAGTGCAGAGGCAGAGGCCAGGGTAAGGGAGTTAGGGATATAGGGAGATGGAAAGCCAACTGTGAAGTTTTAGTAGCGTTTCGTATGTTTTTAGTTACTGATTTTATTAGGTTATGTTCTTAGGCTTCGCTGTGCATAATTATGGTGTATACGTGTTGCCATTCTTTCCTCAAGTGGGAGGCTAAGCAAGTGGATCAGCGCCAAGTTGACTGGCAACTGGGTTTGAATGATGAGGTGGTACAACTGGGGTCAGTAATTGCCAACGTTAGCTGAATTATTAAAAGGAGGATAGGTGCCCTGATGGCTTAGTTATCCACGTGGGGAAGAATGGTTTGGTCCAGGGGAAAGGTGTGGTACTATTCACTGAAGTCATTATAGGTCAGAACTATGGTAATGTCCTGATTTATTTTTGGGTGATGGTCATCCCTATATACTTGAGGTTCCACAGGCATGTAACGAGGTAGATGACGCTTTCAGAGTTGCATGTAGTGTGCTGACTGAGGACCCAAGGATATCTAAAACCAAACATGGTTTATGTTTTTTGTTATACTGGTCAGTTGGCATACACAACAGTTCCCCACATTAGAATATCAGAACATAGAAGCAATAGCAGCTACAAGAAGACTAACTAAACTAACATCTCACTTTGTGGAAGCTATACATGCGCAAGATCAACTGAGAAAGGTGGTACTCAACAACCCAGTGATTTCACAGAATTAAAAGGATATGAAACTTCTACTCGTAAAACAAGGACCAAGATGGATTTACAGATTGGGTACATATCTCACAGGATTAATGAGGACATCCCCTGGCAACACATCAACAACATGTAGGCTTTTAACCCAACAAAGTATGATCCATATTTCTCTACATGACTTGCTATCTTTTCAAGTAGGAGTATTTAGACTATATGTTGCCCCTACGGTTTTTGGATAATAGTACATGAAAAGATTGCATTGTTTTTCTTTGAGCCCATAAAGAAGGTCAGGCGATGGTAACAATTGTACCTGAAGAAGGGGCTCCATTCAGCAGCCATTATAATATGTAGAACACCGTCCCTAGAAGTCCTTATGGAAAAGGCCACATTATTTTAATGGGGCATAAAACATGGTCTTCCATAGAATGGTTTAAAAAAAAAAATGGTCCAAGCAACTGTTTCACCTTTATGTAATGATTCAGCTATGGGGAAGTGTCATCCAAGGTAATGCCAACACCTGTATTTGTTTATGCCTAATAAAAAGATTTTTTAGAACAAAAAATGGTCCAAGTATATCAACCAACTGGGTCCCTACCCTTTGTACATGAATCAGGATGCAACGATCAAGATTCTGACACCAGTGAAATAGGTATAATACATATTTGCCTTTAATACCTATGTGACATAAGAAAATAAGTTACTTACTTCAGTTCCCCAGTATTGGTATCTTTCATAGATTCACATGCTTTAATCATTCACCCTATTGAAGTAGGAGTCCCATGGTACCATAATAAAGGAATATGTTTCACAATCATAGGCTATAATGGCAATGAAAAGTCAGTTAATAGCCCATAAAAAAGGACCAAACTTGAACTATAAGCAATCAGGCGGCAGCACCCTCTAGAACACTCCAAACAGAGGCGGAGTCCCTCAGATTTCCAAGTACAAGTGGGAATAAATCATCCCAAGCTAAAAGAAGAGCCTCTCGGGGGAGAAGGGTGGATTGCATTTGAACCTATGAAAGATACCCATACTGCAGAAAAGCAGTTACAGGTAAGTAACTTATGTTCTTCTCCACTATTCGATCTTTAATACATTCACATGCTTGAATCAGAATAGCATATAAACAGAAACAGCAGTTCCTGTGGACAATGTAATTAGTAATTATAAAGTTAACAGCCAAGTGGCAATAGACACAGGGTTATAGAAGTGTCCGAAGGCGAAGGAAGAACCATATACCACACACTTTGATTGTAATCGTAACAATTTTTTAATATGAAGCATCAAAAATGTATTAAAAAAAAACAGTGTAGAGTGTCCCCAGTGAACATGGGACCTACAGAAATTGTGACATATTGTGACACAGAAAAGTGGTTTCCAACAATAGAAAGTCGACCATTGAAAATGTATATACAGTAAACACAGCCTCCTAATATAGTGATAGGGACCAGATAATTGTTTGTTTTTAGGTCTCGCCTAGCTATTGCGTTTACGCAATCGCTATGCGAGACTCTAGTAAGAGGGGCATTTCAAAGTGCTCCCAAAAGTGGATTGCATGGCGAGCACGCGCACAATCACATGTATCGTGCCGCCATGCAATCCATTTGGGGAAGCGCTTCAGCCCACTGGCGTGTGCACGTGTATCCACAGCCTCGGCATCATATTTCAAAGGGGTCCGCTCCCCCGCCCCTTGCCGCTTCAAAGCCCGCGTTTAGCGAGATTAAAGTGACACTTCAATCTGGGCGCGAGACTGACGTACAGCAGCGCACGGGGAGCTCGAGCCCACGGGAAGACACACGCTACTTTTGTCTTCCTTGTTTCTTCTTTGCATTCTGATACTTAATAGGCCTACCTACATGCACAATAGGAAAAGACAGCACTACTACATTTAAGAATACAAAGAAAAGCATCACACGCGACTCACAGGACACCCCCACAACTTGATATTCGTATAGGCAGCCACAAAAATTTACAATTTCAATACTTTTTCAAGCATGAAGCCAAATATTCTCTCTCTTCCGCGTCTCCATGCAAGCTTTAATAAAAGCAGCCTTGAGCGAAGTGACTCATTCAAAGCTAGTAAAAATGTTCCCAGGCTATTCAGCATTCTAGCTAACAATGCCTTTCAATTAATTTGACTGCCATGTTTTCGAATGAGTTGTCGAAAACATTTGACCGCTGAAATGATCTACTGTGGACACATAACTGTTTTAAATATGGCACAGTCGACGAATGAAAGCAATCCCAGGCGGGTCTGCTTCATCTAACAAGCTTTCCGGTAATTCCTGTACAACTCCCAGCCCCCAGGCCTACCCTGCTCAATGCAGAGGGCTCCTGCCCTACTTTGCCTGGTGATGCACTAATCCCTTCACAATTTCATTTGTACTAATCACAGCAAATGCCACCGTTCTACCACAACTCGCAAGTGCGACTTTAAACGTTCAAAAAGGTACAAACTGTGGAGTTGATAAAAAAAAAAGTATGACATGCGTTCAATGACATATCATGCGTCTGAATACATACTAAAAAGAAGAAAGGTGGGAGCATATACACTACATGTAGGCCTAAGTAGCAGATAATATTCACCCCCTAACGTGATTATTAAGGAAACGTGGATCGATAATGTTCAAAATACTGATTTGCCCAAGCGCAATGCAAATAATAATAATTTAGCTATTGAGAGAAAGATAAGTTCAGATGGTGTGTTTTAAGGGAGAAATAAGCAGATGGGCAAAGTGCACGTTCGAGGTGTATTGTGCAACTTACTACAAATTGGCTAAACAGCCTATGAGTATGCTGTGCAGCCTTCTACGATTAGCGTATTGTGGTCCTTTAGAGAGATTTATGAGAGGACAGAAGGTGGAAAGGTGAAATGTTCTCTAGCAGAGGGCGGTAAAGATTCACAGAGGGATATGTACATAAGTTTAAAGGCTACACACTGATGGAGCATAGTGGCAGCATCATGCGCTCCGCCACGCCCCCAAAATACCTTAAATAAAACTCTCTTGGTGTAGCACGACTACAAAAAGGAGAGTACACTACTGGCAAAGGGTTTCAATAGGCAGAGTACCAATTGCCTAAGACACAAACGCAACGCAGAGAGGGCAAACGCGATACATGGCGCAAGGCATGGATACACAGGGCATGGCTTAGGGGCAAGCAGTAAGACACGGTCGAGTTACAGTACAGCAAGGAAGATTACATAAATCACTCGTTCAGTACAGCCCAGCGCAAAACCATAGCGCCACACACACACAGGGAGCAGATATAGGCACACGTAGAAAACAGGAGTACATGGTAGGGTACACATACGCAAGAATAAGCATGGGCACCTGCTAATGCATATGTGTCTATCACACAGGTACCGACCTCGCTTGACCCCATAGTTCTTGCCCCTGTTGTTCGGTCTAGAAGGCATGGTCTGCTTTTCTCGCTTGTTCCTCTGCTTTGTGGGATCTGTAGTCGGTGCCACCTTTATGCTGCCTGTGGGGGTCTCGTAGCGTGGTGGACAGTCTTAATGGATATGTGGAAAGGAAAACACAGTGCCTATGCTGCGCCCCTTACTGCTCCTTCCCTCTGGGTTAATGCCAGGTACGGTGGTTGGCACTCCTCTTCTGCGCATGCTCAGTCTTGTCACGCCGCTCCCAATCCAAGGTGGAGGCAATCCTCCTACCGCCCCTTTCCAGGACTGGGTAGCTTTGCCACGCAGCAAGGCCTCCTGTCTCCGCCCCCAACTGTCCGCGGCCAATCGGGAGAGATAGTGGGTCTGGGACGTAGTCCGTGCAGGCAAGTAAGTTCAGGCTTTGAAAACCCTGTGCTGCCTGTCAGAACAGTGAGCCATCTGTGATTGGTCAACTATTCTCCCTCGCCCACCTTCTTCTCTCCATTCTCTTTCTCCATTGTGTTTATTTTCTTCCCAGACGCCGAAGCTCCAGAGAACCTTTTGAACGTGGCACAATGAAACCGCGCAGCCTCTCGCGAGGTTTCAATGAGCTTTGGGAGGGGGCGAGAGGCGTAAAACCCCCAGTTTCAAAAGGAGAGCGCTAAGAGCTGGTTTCTCTGGAAAATTGTAGTTACCCCCCTCCCCCCACCCCACCATGTGTATTAAGTAAGCACTCTGCCAACACGTTGTATTGCTGCCGTATTTTATATAACTAATACTATTCATACTTGGGGGCACTGAAGCGCTTGGGCAGATAGCTGCTTTTTATGTTGTGTGGGTGGGAATATGTTGGCTTTACTCTTTGATCCTATGTGGGAAGTGTTTCAATGTCGTGCGTTATGACTTCAACAGTGCGGGTTATTCTGTTAGGCGACACAGCACTTGGCAGTGTGGTGGATCAGGATGTTAAAAAAATAGACACGCAGTTTGTTTTCAGTAAGCTGGCAGCTTGGAGCAGCTCTGCATCTGCAGAAGTTCTAAAGGGACTTCTGTCCTTGGTTAAACAAATGCAGAACAATAACATACAGTGGCGCAACTAGACCTGAACCGCGGGGGGAGGGGAGTGAAGGGCGAGAATGAGGAGTGAGTTGTCTGAATGCAGGGTGCATTCCCAGACACTTGAAGTAACTCAGCTATTGACGGCGGCATATAGTTTAAGATACAAGTTAAACTATTGCTATTATGCAAGACTTTAAGTGGGATGAAAAAACTGGGGAGTGTAGGAAGCTGGGTTTCTGATGCAGTAAGCCCCCCCATTTTTTAGGTCTCGCCTAGCTATTGTGTTTACGCAATCACTATGCGAGACTCTAGTAAGAGGGGCATTTCAAAGTGCTCCCAAAAGTGGATTGCATGGCGAGCATGCGCACAATCACGTGCATCGTGCCGCCTTGCAATCCGTTCGGGGAAGCACTTCAGCCCACTGGCGCGTGCACGTGTAGCCACAGCCTCGGCATCATACTTCAAAGGGTCCGCTCCCCTGCCTGGAATGCGCTTCCCCGCCCCCGCCACAGCATGCCGAGAGATTGTTTCCTCATGGCGCCTCTCACAACTGTCCCTCCCCACCACAGGGCTAGTCTCACGGACGCATTGCCATCCATTGATTACAACACATACACTTCACACACACTAATAGTGCTAACTTATCCAACTATATTTACCAAAACAATTAATACATACCATTTTCCTTTACCATTTTTACATTTTTCGCAAACTGCCTTATATATTAATACGAAACACACACCAGCAACATACCAACACAAAATAATAATAGGACAGCTGGAGATATAACGTATTACACACCACACAACAACAAAGAATACATTCACTACATTACAACACATACACTAATACTCTTACCTAACACTACATCCACTCCGCTCTACTCTCTGCTCCCGAACGCGCTCCATCCTGCTCTTCAATTACGTACGTAACAAACAAGCGCATTCTTAGCAACAGCACTTTCGAAAGACACCGGCACACTTTTTATTACACAGCATAAAAAACAGCCACAACATTAAAGAAAACAAAAAAACAGGAAATATTGAATTTAAGATTCATTTATATTTTTTACATATTCGGAACAACACCTTAAAGGAAAATAAAATGTTAGTTTTATTTTTCAAAGGGATACATATTACATCACTAGAAACACACCGAATACTCTTACCTGCCACTACATCCACTCCTCTCTACTCTCTGCTCCCGTACACTGCACTATATAAAACATACACTACATATACCACAAAATGCAACACAATTGCACGCCACAGATTTACACTGCACTAAATGCAACACACACTCCACACAATAACACTCAGCACCACATATTTATATGCTACATAATTACAATGCACACAATACGACAAACCCACAAAACAATAACACTCAATGCCATATAATTACACATCACAAAATTACACTGCACTAATTGCAAGATACATTCTTAATACAAGTAAATGCCACCTACTTACATGTGACATAATTACCCTACACTCAATGCAATATACAATCCAAATAGCACTCAGTTCCACATAATAACCCTGCGCTCAATGCAACATACACTCCAAATACCACTAAGAGCCACATAATTAGACACAACGTAATTACACTGCACTCAATCCAATATACACTGCAAATCACACTCAGTGCAACATATTTACACGCCACATAATTACACTGCACTCAATGCAACATACACTCCAAATAACACTCAGTGCCACATAATTACACACCACATAATTACACTGCACTAAATGTAACATACACTCCAAATAACACTCAGTGCCACATAATTACACACCACATTGTTACAGTTCACTAGAGGCAACATACACTCCAAATACAACTCAGTGCCACATAATTACACGCCAAATAATTACACTGCACTCAATGCAACATACACTGCAAATGCCACTTACTGCCACATAATTACACGCCACATATTTACACTCACTGAATTCAATATACACCCCAAATACCACTCAGGGCCACATAAGTACACAAGACATATTTGCATTGCACTCGATGCAACATACACTCCGAATGCCACTCAGAGCCACATAATTACATGCCACATAACTACAATGCACTCAATACAACAGACACTCCAAAAACCAATCAGTGCCACATAGTTACACACCACATAATTACACAGCGCTCAATGCCACATACACTTCAAATACCACTCAGCGCCACATAATTACACACCACATAATTACACTACACTCAATGCCACATGCACTCCAAATAACTCTCAGTGCCAATTAATTACAATGCAAACAATGCAAGATACACTCAAAATAACACTCAATGCCACATTATTACACGCCACTAAAATCAACATACACTCCACAAAGGGGGAGGAGCCTAGCGCGCAACCAAGATGGCCGCGTAGGTGCGAGGCTCCCGAGGACCTCCGCGACCTCCTGAATTAATCCTGGCGATATCCTGTCCTTGTTGAGGGGACTGTATCGGTGAACCCGAGCTGAGGCGCCACCCGTTTTTTGGGCTCGAATCGGACCCCGAACACCGGAGGGAGCATCGATTGAAGGTTGCGGCCTTCTCCTCGCCGGCCCCCCGGATTGGAGTAGTGGGGCGATCCGGGGACGAAGTGAATAACAGCGGCGAGCGGGGCTGGGCGACTCGCGTACCCCGCACTTTCACTTTCGCTTTTGCGCCCTCCTTGCCTCAGGCGGGGTCGGGCTGCGGAGCGGGGTGCGGTGGTGTTGCCTTGTCCAGGTGCCCGGCTGACCCGCCGGCGGTGGGTTGACCCGCGGCCCGGTGGTCGCCCCCGCCCCCCCCCCTGACACCCGTGATTTGGTGTGGCGGCCCGTTTGGAGATCTTGGCACGACGGTGGAAGGGCCAGCATGTCCACCAAACAAGATGGCGACCGGGCGAAGATGAAGACAACCCGCCGTGGCACGGCGCACCAGGCCAATAGTATGGATCGCTATACGCTCCAGAAGGGTTCTCCGGAGACATCGCGGTCATCCCTGGTGGGCCCGACGGAGGCGCCTGCCCAACCGGTGGATCTGACCCTCCGGGACGTCATGGGCGCCATCGCAGAGATGAAGGCCTCAGTGGACCAGCGTTTCGATACCTTGGCGCAAAAAATTGACTCAGTCCTGGTGGATGTGGGCCTTGTGAGGGCAGACTTGTCAAAAACGAACGACCGAGTTGACTCCCTGGCCCACACCACAACGAGCCTCACTACGGACGTGGTGGCCCTCCAGAAGGAGGTGCGCCGGCTTGGCCAGGCGAGCGCCCTGATGGACCGGCGACTGGAGGATTCCGAGGGTCGGGCCCGGAGGAACAATGTTCGCATTATTGGTGTGCCGGAGGGCCGAGAGGCGGAGGCGGCAGATCTCTTCGTGGAAGAACTGATCCTGACCCATCTCCAGCCCCGGGGGCTGAGTAAGCTTTTTGCGGTGGAGCGTGCCCACCGGGTCCCTGGGGGCCGCCCTAAGACCGGTGCCCCGCCGCGGCCTATTATTGCCCGGATTTTTAATTTCCGGGACAGAGACGCCATCCTCCAGACCTCCAGGCAACAGGGACCGGTCAGGCTGGACAACATGGATGTACACTTCTACCCAGACTTTACTCCGGCGGTCCAGAAGCAGCGACAGAGCTTTCTTGGTATTAAACGTCGCCTAAGGGACCTAAACCTCAAGTACTCAATGCTCTTTCCGGCTAAGCTGAGGGTGGAGGTGGATGGCCGTACGCACTTCTTCGACCGGCCCGAGGTGGCTGGGGACTGGTTAGATACTTTGCCGGGAGATCGGGGTGGGGGGGGCGCGGCTGGCGGGGAGGGCCCGCCGGATCAGAATTGAGGGGTGACTGTATAGGCCTTGCTCTGGATATTGTTCCTTTACTATATATTGCTTTCGTATGTTCCCCTCCCATGGAGGTCGGGTGGGGTCTGCTGGGGGCTTCCCTCCTCCTCGGGGGGACTAGTTAGTACTTAGCTATGGGGCGACAGGCACACTGCACTTTGGGGGGGCTGTCTGGGCTCATGCAGGGGTGCAGGGAGGGGGGAGTTCTGTTGGGACCGGGGGGTGGGGGGGGTGTGTTGTTTGTTCGCACCGCAAGGCAAACCCGCAACTGTTTTGTTGTTTTTAAGATGCTCGGTGGGGGGCGACCGATTGTTTTGACTTATGATGGGGGGTAGGGATTTGATTGTGTTGTCATGGAATGTTAACGGCCTGGGGGATAGGATTAAGCGTGGTGTGGTCCTGCAGTATTTAAAACGTATTTCTCCAGATGTTGTCTTCCTGCAGGAGACACACCTTATAGGTAACACCTTTCATGCAATGAATCGGCGGGGATATCGTTTGGCGGCCCACTCCGGCTTCACTTCGGGCTCGCGGGGGGTGGGTATTATGGTCAAGAACTCGCTCCCGTTGGAGATTGACGAGGTGCGCCATGATGAGAGGGGACGTTACACTGTTCTGGTGGGACGAATGGAGGGTAGAGTGTTTATCTTTATATCAGTGTACGTCCCGCCTGGGTTACAAGCCACTACATTTGCGGACCTGGGGCGCCTCCTTCTGGACCTTCCGGGTGGCCTGTTGGTGGTTGGAGGGGACTTTAACGCGGTTGCCTCTGGGTCTATGGATCGCCATCCCCCTAGGGACCTCCCCCGGGCACAGGCGTGGCTGCCCGGCCTTTTAGACACGCTGGGCCTGGTGGATTGCTGGCGCTTAAAGCATCCCGTATTGCAACAGTACACCTTCCACTCGGGGGCCCATGGTAGCCTCTCGCGGCTTGATTACATCCTTGTCCCGGCGGCCCAGGCAGGGAGGGTGGGGGAGGTGCGCCATTTGGCACGGGGTATCTCAGACCACTCCCCATTGTTGTTGCATTTCGATGTCTTCCCGAGGGGGGATGGCAGAGTGGCCCCGATCAATGCATGGTATTTGCGCGACCCCACCATTCGTGCCGACTTGATCAACTCCTTACAGCGCTATTTCGATGAGAATGTGGGGTCGGTCCCGTCTGCCATCTCCCTGTGGGAGGCTTTCAAGGTGGTTCTTAGAGGGGAGGCCCTCTCCTTTATTTCCAATGCCCGGCGGCGCGAGCGGGAGGAGGTGACCCGGGTTGAGGCCGAGATTGCAGAACTGGAGGGTGACCTGGGGAGCGGGGTAACAGACGCCAAGTTGCATGTTTTGCACTTAAAGCAGGCGGCCTATCGGGCCCTCGTCACGGAGGCGGCCAGGGGCCTCAGTAGAGAGCAGCAGGGGCGATTGTATGATGTGGGTGACAAGGCTGGCAAATTGATTGCGTGGTTGGACAAGAGGGAAAGAGCGAGCCGCGTGGTGCCTTTGATTGAGAGCGTGGATGGTGTGTGCGTCACTGAGCCGGAAGCCATTGTCTCCTGCTTCGCGGATTATTTCCGCGAAGTCTACTCCCCGGTTTCTCCCTGCTCGGAGGAAGATTCCCATGCCTTGCTTCGGGACATCGCACTGCCCTCCCTTACGGTGGAGGACAGGGATTCGCTGGATGCCCCGCCCACCTCGGATGAAATTGCCTCGGCTATTCGCTCGGTTGCATCCGGCAAGGCCATGGGCCCCAATGGTATTCCCATTGAGCTATACAAGCTACGCCCGGATGTGTTGGCGCCCCACCTGCGCGCGATGTTCCTTGCGGCCCATTCGCAGGGCTCCCTCCCGCCGGACCAGCGTCTGGCTACAATTGTGGTGATCCATAAGGAGGGGAAGCCCCGTGAGCGGGTCACATCCTATAGGCCGATTTCGCTTCTGAACGCGGAGCCCAAAATCCTCGCCAAGGTGTTGGCCAACCGGTTGGTTGGCGTGGTGGGCGATTTGGTCCACCAAGACCAATCGGGCTTTATACCACACCGCAACACGGCGCTTAATCTGCGGCGCTTAAACGGGGTGCTCGCGCGTGTCCCATTTGTGCGGGAGCCGGCCATCTTGGCGTCCTTGGACGCCACCATGGCGTTTGATACGCTCGAATGGCCATATATTTGGGCGATGCTGGCGAAGTTTGGGTTCGGCCCGGGTTTCGTCAGCTGGGTCAAATTGCTATATTCGGGCCCGTTGGCGCAGGTGGTGGTGAATGGGCGAGTATCTGCCCCATTCGCGCTGGGGCGGGGCACGCGACAGGGTTGTCCCCTGTCGCCTCTCCTGTTCGCCCTGGCCATGGAGCCCCTGGCGGAGTGGTTGCGGTGGCACCCTTCTATCCGTGGTCTCCGCTGGACCCCCGAGCATGAGGACCGCGTGTCCCTCTATGCTGACGATATCCTTTTGTATCTCGCCTCCCCGCGCAAGTCACTGATCGTCCTGGTTGATGTTTTGAGCTCCTTCGGTCGCAACTCAGGCCTGGTCATCAACTGGGCGAAATCCTGTGTCTATGTGCTCTCCGGGGAGGCCCCGGTCTTGCCACGGGACTGTCCGATCCAGATTGCCTCCCAGGGTTTCCGGTACCTGGGTATATATATCACTCTTGACCCGGAGGCCCGCTATGAGCGGAACTTGCTGCCCCCCCTCCAGCGTCTGAGGGAGGACGTGGTGCGCTGGCGGCGTCTGCCGCTCTCGCCGCTCGGCCGAGCGGCCTTATTTAAAATGATGTCCCTGCCGCGCTTCCTCTACGCCCTCCAGAATACCATGGACCTGGTCCCGGCACGCTACTTTCGCGAGGTGGAGGGCCTCCAGCGGCGCCTGTTCTGGGACGGGAGGCCGCGTATTGCTCTGGCTAAATTGACGCTCCCGTGGTACGATGGAGGGGTCGCCCTCCCGGACATCAAACGGTATTACTGGGCCTCCCAACTAGCTGCAATTAATCATGGCCTTTACGGGCCCGCCTTGAACCCGGCATTTGAGATGGACAGGACGCTTCTGCCCGGTGGCGATTATAATCGAGCGCTCTACTCTGGCGCGCCCGACTCCCGTTTGACGGGACCGACGCGTGTCATGGTGCGTGTCTGGCACGCGGCTAATGCAGCTATGGGGTGGAAGGACCGTTTGACCCGAGCGTCTCCGCTGTATGCATCTGAGAGGTTGGGCTCCCTGTGGACGTCGAAGGGCTTCGAGAAGTGGGACACGATCGGAATCAGCACGGTGGGAGATCTCTGGACGAGGGGGGGATTCAAAACTTTTGAGACGCTGCAGGCGGAGTTTCAGCTGCAGGGCAGTGAGTACTTTCGGTACCTACAGGTCCGCCATGCGCTGGGCTCCGTCTTCCCGGATGTTGCATCCATTCCGGAGTCTTCCCCCCTGGAGGACAGAGTGCTAGATGGCCATGTCCCGGACAGCACGATCTCCCTCATATACAAAAAATTGATTAACGATAGATCGTGTCTGCTGACTAGTCTCCGCGAGGCTTGGGTTGCCGACGGGCTGGAGCTGGACGACGAGGATTGGATCTCCGCGGTGGCCTCTCCGAAAGAGGTGGCCATCCCGGCTCGCCTTCGTTTCGTCCAGCTCAAGATCCTTCACCGGGTCTACGTGACGGGGCCAAGGCTTTTACGTATGGGTTTTGCCGGTGATGGAATGTGTAAGCGTGGCTGTGGTGCGTTGGCGACTTTCATGCATATACTGTGGGAGTGCCCGAGGGTGGAGCGATTCTGGCGTGGTATGCATGAGGTTCTACGAATGGTTACGCGTGTTGCGCTGCTGCCTGAAGCGAGGAGATGCTTGCTGAATGTCTGGGAACCAAATGACTACTCGGTCCCGCAGGCGCGGTGGGTGACTTTGGGATACATGATAGCCAAGCGTGATATTGCCCAATTGTGGGGATCCCAGAGGCCCCCTGCGGTGTCGGCCTGGAAAGAGCATATGGATTGGTGTATGTTTCGTGAAAAGGTGGTGTATGTGGCGAGGGGTAAGCCTGGGGCGTGGATGAAACTCTGGGGCCCCTGGAACGCCTACCGCGGGGGTATTTGTGAGCCGCCGCTGCTACCGGCGGCCTCGCCGGCTCCGTCTCCCTAGATGGCGCCCCTCCCTTGGCCGCGGGCGCGCGGTCCCCCAGTCCCTGATCTACTCCCGTCCCCCTCTTCAGAATTTTGCTGCTGGTTTGGATCCCCCACTTATGGAGCACGTGTTGTCACTTTGGATCGAGGGTTGCCTTGCGGTTGTGGTTTGTTTACGTTGTTTTGCTTTAAGAAAATGGAACCGTACTGTGGGCATGGAGCTGTGAGGCCTGCACCATTGATCACTCCTGTCTTCCTACTGGGCACCGCTGAGAAAGTTTTTTGCTGTATGTATGTAATATGCTTTTGATGCTCTAGCGGCCGGCCGTGTGGTTGTAGGCCCATACCTGTAACTTCTATAAACTGCAATAAACGGTTTCAAAAAAAAAAAAAAAAAAAAAAAAAAAAACATACACTCCACACAAAACCACTCAGTGCCACATAATTATATTCTACATAATTACACTCTATCTATCGCTCTCACTCTCTATGTTATCTATCTATCTTATCTATCTATCTTATCTATAGGACTATTGCACTCTATCTATCTATCGCATCACCACAGCATCACTTAGCACCACCACAGCATCACTCAAGGGCACCACAGCATCACTAAGCGCTACCACAGCATCAATTAACACCACAGCATCACTCGACACCACCACAACATCACTCACCGCCACCACAGTATCAATCTGTACAAATATTCAACAACAACTGGCTCTAATATGTTCTCTCAATATTTAGGCTTTATTACAAATGGCACAAAAAAAATGATAATATTTAACTTCTGTTCTTGGATTTTAGGCGCAATTAAATACACTAAACATAATCTTCACAAGAGTTATTAACAAAAGTTTAAACGATTGCCATTATAATTTACATTAACTTTTATTTAAGTATTAATTATTTGCAAAAACTAAAAGCCGTTGTTATTTGTAATATCAATACATCTAAGTCACGTAAATACAACACATATTGCATTACAAATGCTATAGGTGTCACATTTGCAACAGTTAAAACTATTGACATTGTACATGAGAAAGCTAGTAATTTCAATATTTTCAATACCAACACATAAATAAAAAATTAGTCAATTTACAATACAAAAAGCTCAAACTTTCCTAATGCGAGACCTATTGCATTGCGAATGCTTGTTTAGGTTTTGTCGACAGCGTTTTGACCCATTTAGAAATGGGGAGTCTCTTCAGGACCTATTGATGTAGGGACATCTGAAAGTTAATGATAAAAATAACAACATCCATGTGGTGGCCAAGAACAGCTGTAAAGCTATCGAAAGAAGTAGATGGGCGGGCCTAGTACCTGAGAGAAGGATTTTTCTGTCAGAGTGACAATTGTGCACCACAAGGAAGTGAGAGTATGGGAAGGGTACTCACATGGGACCCAGCCGGGCACTAGTCAATTACAAAATAAAATAAAAAGGAAGAGTTAAAAAGGAAATTCCCAGAACAATAACGACAATTAATGAAAGGAGACTAAAAAGAGAAGGAACTTACCCCATTGGGTGGGGGAAGGGCTGACAGATTCGATACTTACAGTGAGCTGAAGAACCACTGCAAAAGGGTTTCAGGGAAACATGGTCCAGAGAGTAACGATGCACGACAATGCGTGTGATGGCATGGGTCTCTGGGGGGATAAGGAAAAACATGGGTCTCATGGATTCACAGAGTTATGGCCTGGTAAAGATATCACTTGGTTCATAGGCTTACCGGCGAAAATGTATAATGAGCTGAGTGCGAATCAAACTTGCACCTGGAATAGGTGAAGTGCATCAAAGGATGTGAATGTGTAGAATGATCCAGTCTGATTAATGGACTCCTAGGCTCTCAGTCTATAACAGCACGGAAATCCATGAATTTGAAATATTAAGAGAAATCTATAGCAAGTTGGTGCAGGGGCAGTGAATTGCTCAAAGGGAACAGAAATACAGTTCCTGGACTCATACCGTAAACAGTAGAATCCTGTAGATGAAAAGAACCCGATCGAGTGCAACCGCTATGCGTTTCTACGGGGCACCGCACAAGTCCGTCTCCGCTTGTAGAATGACAAGGGGCCGGCACTCGTTGCGGAGGGACTAAGTACTACCGTGAAGCCCACCAAAAGGCAAAAATGTCACGGCAGGCCTCACTAAGAATTGTCGTCAGTGCTGGAGATCTCGTTATCTTCAATCATCATTTGAAGTTAGCCTTGAAATGTACTGTGTGAAAGGACACAAATAATAACCATAATCGGGTACAATGAACATCAATTGTGAAAATAAAATATAAAAAATAAAATATATGTAAATAATGAAAAGTGGTACAGCTCCAAAATTTGGAAATGAAGGATGTTCACTGTTTTTAATCGGTGGACCGCGTCAATGTACACAGTCAGCATCTAATTCTGTGGGGCTGTGCTGAATAGAGATCCAACATCGCGAGATTTGTGTTCGACAAGTAGAGAAGGGCAATGTCTGTTGGGCATCGTCCGGTAGGGCCGTGATAAAAGGCTATACGAGGCACTGGTGAACCCCGAGTTACCATTGGCAACGCGTAGCAATATCTTTAAAACAGCTTTGAGGCGGGGGAACAATTGTTTTTTTACATAACTGTGAGGGTATGTGCTATTAGTATGGTGGTATCAAACAAGTCAGACATACTGTACTGCAGACATCGACAAACAGGTAGGGCGCAAAATCAACTCTACATTAGATGATTAAGGGAGGATAAGGGTATCATAACAAGGTTCATCATTTTTTGATTAGGGTACCTGTTGTAATTCTTCCTATGGTTTATACCTTTCCCCCCCCCTCCTTTTCTCTCCCATGGTTCACCCTTAGAATCTTCTATGAAGGCTGCCTTAGAATGTTGTGAGGTGGACCTGGACCTGAGTAACGGTTTTCTGACTCCCGCAAGCAGAGGGTGTTTCCTTTTTTTATAAATAAAGGTCTTGAACTTACCTTCCCTTGTGATCCATTACTACATTTTGGCGACGAGTGAAGGGACGCTGTAACAGGGACAGCGAAGCACCCCCCCCTGTTGATTTTCGACTTGCTGGATGTCTGGAAGAGATGGTAACGAGTTGAGCAGATGTGAAACCATTTCTTCAAGGACGGTCATTATTAATGTCCACTACAGGCGGTGAGATTTCACGCATTTGAGGTTTAGGAGTGTACTGTTGAAGTGATTTTCGAATTTTTTGGCTATTGTTTATGGACATCAGTTACACTTCAACATATGAGTAGCGGAGGGGCATTCCGTAAAGACAGAAATATTAATAAGAATATTTTTGGAGGTAGCCACCAATGTTCACGGCTGCCTGACTGCTCCATTCCTCGTGAGGTACATTCTATGTGTTCCTTCTGTGGCATCGTTGGAATTTGACGAAGAATGAGAGAAGATCGTCTTGTTGGCTGCGATTTTAATTTCCGTGTGGTGTTCTTCGTGTAGTTTATTCCAAGTGAAGAGTGAACTTTAGAGCGTGATATTCATCCTTCGCATGTCGGAACTTGGTGCCTTGCAGTGGTTACGCAGTCTTTGGTGATCCTCTGTTGGTGTCTGTAGCGAGCTTTCAAGAGGTCCTTCCGCCTTGCCTTCACTCCGTGTTACAGGAACTGCATCGCAGAAGCCGTCATTGCTTCCCGTGTCGCAGTGCGTGTCTTCCGGAGGAGGAGCGGAGTGAAAGAGTGTAGTCCCGATTCACGGTGATTTTTATTTATCTATTATTTTTTTTTGGCAACGCGCTGATCATTCTCCAACTTTAGCGCTGTTTAGTTGCCAACAGTAACGTAGCATCGGCGGACTATCCTGCAGCGTGTGGTGAGACATATATATATATATTTTTTTGTTCTGACAGGAGGAACAGCTGCTTTGCTTTCATGACGCATAGCAGGAATTGCACCTGAGGAAGCGTTTGTTATTTTTGTTTTTCATCATTGAGCGACCGTTTCCGCTCTGTTGTTAAGACTGCTTAGTGGGTTATATTAATCAATATTCTCTTGGCAACAGAAAGAGGACTTTAAAAAAGGGAACTGTTTTGTTTTTGCTTCAACGAGGGCTGATCCAATTATTACATACTTTTTTTTTTTTTTTACATCTTGATGCAATTTAAATTGGTAATTGTCACTAACCTTTTCTCCACAGCATTTCTCTTCCAAGCAAAGCTTTCTTAGTATTCTATTTTCATTGTGCAAATCTTTTACTGTTTTGTATACAGTTATGGCTGGTGCAGGTATGAGTCAGCCTCCCCTCTTTTTAAATGAATTAGGTGAGCCAGAAATACCTTGGAGAAGGTGGGAAGGAATTTTTAAATCTTACCATATAGCTATAGGGGGAGGTAATTTTTCTAATTTAAGGAAACAACACATTTTATTGCACAATCTAGGTATACAGGTAAGAAAAGTGTTTGAGGATATTACAGGAAGGTTAGCTGAGGATGAACCTGTGGAGGAGGATGCTGGTGTTGATGTTTATGAATATACGTTAAGGAAGTTAGAGGAACATTTTAAAGTTAAAGCAAATGTAGTACTTGAAAGACACAATTTTGTTAAAAGATGTCAAAAGAAGGATGAGAAAGTTTCTTCTTACGTAGCTGTGTTGAGAGGAATGGCCGCAACTTGTGAGTTTGGGGCACTCACTGACTCACTAATCAGGGACCAATTAGTCAGGTGTACTAACGATGGGAAAATTGAGGAAGAATTACTTACAAGAAATCCTGACTTAGATGAAGCTATAAGCACTGCAAAGGGATTAGAACAAACTGCAATATGTGTGCGTGAAATGAATATAACAGACGTGTCTAAAGAGAAATGCGAACTTAAGGCAGATAATAGTGATGATGCGGTTTGCAAAGTTAGTGCAAGAAAAAAAGAAGTGCCCAGTAATAAGTCAGATGACTTACAATGTTTTAGATGTGGTAGTCGCAACCATTTAGCGAACAATTGGAAGTGTCCTGCTAGAAACATATTATGCAGGAAATGTAACAAGAGGGGTCACTTTTCTAAAGTGTGTAAAGCTTTTATCCCCAAGGTTCATGTGGTTGAAAATATGGTGGAAGAGGAAAGGGAGAATAAGGCGTTTGTTTTTCAGATTGAGGAGGAATACACGGAGGAGAAAGTTCAGTATCCCACATGTGAGATTGGACTAGATGATGAAAAATTCATTGTGTATGCAGACTCATGTTCTCCTTTTACCCTAATTGATAAGAGTATGTTTAATGAGAAATTCTCTAGAGATAACATAAACTTGGAAAAAGCTGATATAAGTCCGTCAGGGTACAACAGAGAACCTATACCCTTGGAAGGAATGGTGAGAATGAGAATTTCATTTAAGGACAGATGCACTGTAGGGAAGGTGTACATTACAAAGAAAGGTTCAAGTATTTTAGGATGGAAACATCAAAAAGATTTAGGGATAACACTGGACCCTAATAATCTAGAACAAGTACTACTAATTGATCCCCCAGTAATTGGTGACAATCTTACCAAAGAATTTCCAGATGTTTTTACTGAAAAATTGGGTTTGTTAAAAAACTATATGCACAAAATTGTTCTAAAAGATGGAGCTATCCCAGTGATACACAAAACACGGTCAATTCCTGTGCTCATGAGAGAACCACTAAAAGTAGAATTAGAGAAACTAGTCAGCCAAGGTGTCATTCAAGAAATAGAAAGTTCTGCTTGGTTGGCACCCATTGTTATCACAACTAAGGATAAGGGATGTAGTTTAGAATTTGTGTGGACTTAAGAGCCTTAAATGAAAACATTGTGGTAGATAGACATCCTTTACCGAGGATCCATGAAATGATGAGCACGATTCATGGGGCCAAGTTTTTTAGCGTGCTTGACCTTTCATCGGCATACTATCAAATCAAATTACATCCTGATTCGCAACCACTGACAGCATTCACCACTCCTTTTGGCAATTATAAATTCTTGTGGATGCCATTTGGACTCGCGTCTGCTGCCTCTGCATTTCAAAGAGCTATGCAACATGTTCTAAAAGATTGTCCTAAAACCATGTGCTTTCAGGATGATATTTTGATCTACGGTTCAAGTGAGACAGAACACAACTCTAATGCAACATTGGTTCTCAAAAAGTTAAGAGAAGTGGGGTTCACCACTAAAGCGAGCAAATGTAAACTTGGTGTTACCTCAGAAGAATACTTAGGTCACACAATTTCGGAGGAAGGCATAAAACCCAAGATTGATCTTGTAGTTGCTGTGAGAAAAGCGCCTATCCCCAAGAGTAAAGATGACATTTTATCGTTCTTAGGGTTAGCTGAATATATGGCTAAGTACATCAGAAATGTTGCTATGATTTCACAACCTCTCCTCAGAGATCTTATAAAGAAAAGCAGCATATTCATTTGGGGTAATGATCAAATGGAAGCCTTTGAGAAGATTAAGGAAGCAATAATTTCTGCCCCATTCATTGGAAATTTTGAGGTTTGCAAGGACAACATAATTTCCACCGATGCCAGTGGAAAAGGCATTGGAGCAACCCTATCACAGAGAGTTGACAACAAGGTAAAAATTGTGGCTTTTGCTTCCAGAACCTTGTCCAAAGCTGAAACAAACTATTCCACAGTGGAAAAAGAAGCGTTAGCTGTGTATTGGGCAATAAAATACTTCAGATTTTATGTTTGGGCGTACCTTTTGAAGTATGTACCGATCACAAACCTATACTGTCTTTGTTCTCTAAAAAAAGAAATGCATGACGCTCCGCATTGCAAAGTGGGTGCTGGGTCTTCAAAGCTATAATTTCAAAATGATCTATGTTCCTGGACATCTAAATAAAATAGCAGACTTCTTATCTAGAGCCCCCGTTGAGATAGATTACGTAGATGTTTCTGAGAATGAGAGTGTGTTGGAGGTCAGTCTTCCTGCTGTTTCAAAAGAACAATGGGATCACCACTTGGAAAGGGATGAGGTCATCAGCAAGGTGAAATCATATGTTACCAATGGTTGGCCCAAAAAATGTAAAGGGCTTCCAGAAGACATACAACCTTTCTGGAACGTAAAAGATGATCTGTCTATTGAGGGAAACCTACTTCTCAAATCAGGGAAAATTGTTCCACCCAATGGGATGAGAATGCCAATAATTGAGACTCACTCATGAGGGACATTTAGGGAGGAGTTTATGTAAAGCGAGATTAAGAGCAGATTATTGGTTTCCTGGCATGGATCATTTAATGGAAGATAAGGTTAAGGACTGTCATGCTTGTGGACTGAGTGATAAATGCAGAAGCACAAGACATACTCCTCTCATACCTGTCGAAGTTCCCAAGATTCCTTGGGACAAGCTAGGTTTTGACATCACTGGTCCAATATCTGCGGTGGGACCACAAGATTGGTACCCGTTAGTGCTCACTGACTACTACTCGAACTGGATCACATATAAGTTTGTGAATCATATCAATACGAAGAGTCTTATTGTATTTTTGAGTGAAGTATTTTCTAAGGAAGGTATTCCCTCCACAATAATTACGGACAATGGTGTCCAATTGGTATCGGAGGAAATGAAAGAATTTTTAAAAGATATGTCCATTACCCACATAACAACTCATTTGTTTTGTCCGAAAGCTAACGGAAAAGTTGAGAGGGCAAATCGCATGTTAAAGGAGTGCATCCAACTCACTGTAAAATCGGGAAAGCACATTGAGTCTACAATAAGAGACATGCTGTGGTCGTACCATACTACACCCAGTCTCACTACTGGTCATACTCCTTTTGAGTTGCTTAGGGGGAGAAAGGCGGGATCTAAGTTGTCCCTTAACTGGTTGTGCCCGAAAGATAAAGTAGAGATCAATCAGGAAGAGTTCAGTGCGAGGGTGGAATCCAAACAAAAGAGGTATAAGGAATGGTATGACAGGAGATGGAGTGTGAAGGATAGAATTCTCAGACCAGGACAAAAAGTTAACATAAGAAAACCTGATGGCATTTGTGGTAAAAGCGGCAAATATTATGCTCCTGAGAAAATTAAGGAGGTTAAGAAGAATGTAGTCATTATGGAAGGTGGGAAAAAATGGAGCATGGATCGGGTCGCCATAGGCCCCAATATGAAAGGAACTAGAAAGGACAATTTGCCTAGAATCAACGAGGGGAATGGTAGGGGCTTTTATAATGAGGTCCAGCATACATGCCCGAGAAACTATGTGTAAACAACGAGTATGCAGTTCCTATCAGAAAGAAAGATGACGGGTCATAACTGTAAGGTTGAAACCAGTAAAACACAGGAGAGCAATCTCCTTGTTGGAAAAAGACCCTCACACACCTGACAAGTAGGTGTCTTGCTTCATCATCGGGCCTGCTCCTACTCGGGCCGGCGCTGCAATGCCCGATCAGGCGCCCATGATGGGGTCTACTTCACGGAGATCTTTATTCCAAAGCCGACAGTTGAAGTGTGAGTAAGGGTCCTAGTGTAGGTGAATGTGAAGTGTAAAGTGAAGTTAAAATAGAGAAAAATAGTCCAATCAAAATAATTGTAATGAGGTTGGCTATATCCCTAGTTAAAATAAAGAAAATCGCGTATAGTCACTCAATGATGTGCATTAATACGCTTAAAAAGAGGTCGACATGTTTCTTGCCCTACTATCAAATCGATGGCAATTCCTCAGGACCTATACGAGTACTACCTACACATTTTTTGGTGGTGGTCACCCAGCACAGCCAGTGAAAAGCGGCCACCTTTACAGCACCCTAAAAAATGTGGGGGTACCTTTGATATCAACAAGATTATCGAGTGTTAACCTGTAATATTAAAAACAGTTAGAACAGTCAGAAAACAAAGTAGTACAAAGTTTTTTGAAAAATAGTCAATACTATTGGTTTCAAAATTAGTGACAGTGCATCAAACACAGGCAAATGGCCCATGGGCAGTGACATGCTTGATGCATTCAAACTGTATTCAATCAATCTAAGAGCACTACGGTGAGGAAGATTAAAATGATGAATTTTCGCAGTAGAGATAAAAATGGAAGGTCTAGCTGTTCCTAAATCAATAATACACAAACCACAAGAAAATCCTCACCCTCATTGAGTCTGTTCCGGGCCATAACAGTACCGGTCGCCGTCGACACTGAATTCTAGTGCCCTGATATATAGTAAAGTAATATTAGTTCTTGGGAAGATACTGAAAAAGATCGGCAACGGTGATAAACCTCTAGATCGTGTTAGGTAAAGTGCCAAATGTATAAAACACCTTGGTAACAATCGAAGAAGTGAGAATCGCTATATGGTTGGACAGACACGTACATGGAGTTGGAGGGGACATAAGAGTTACTCCCACCCCTGTGAATGGTACAGAAAGCGCAGCCGTTCATGTTCGGCGCTCTAGCTTTCCATACAACCACCCGGAAGTCCTGGGGAAACGCCCCCCCCCCCCCCCGTTCTGCTTTCCCATTTTAACCGGGGTTGTTACACTCTGGTGACCAGACCGTGTGGACCGGCCGAACCGTTGGGGTAGGATTAACTCTGTGATCCGACTAAGGGAACCGTGAGTAAAAAATACCGTGTAATCATTGGCACTACTATACGCATCAGCACCCTCGTATTTCGAGGTCCGCGGCACTCCCAGCTAGCATGGCATGAGATCCCTATAACAGTAAGCATTTTCCACTTATTATGATGATACCGCTAGCTGGTTGCAGCATACCAGTTTGCATGGGTAATTTCGCCTGTTGCACACCTCCTGACACGCTGCGCTTTCTGTACCATTCACAGGGGTGGGAGTAACTCTTATGTCCCCTCCAACTCCATGTACGTGTCTGTCCAACCATATAGCGATTTTCACTTCTTCAATTGTTACCAAGGCGTTTTATACATTGGGCACTTTACCTAACACGATCTCGAGGTTTATCACCGTTACTGATCTTTTTCAGTATCTTCCCAAGAACTAATATGACTTTACTATATATCAGGGCACTAGAATTCAGTGTCGACGGCGACCGGTACTGTTATGGCCCGGATCAGACTCAATGAGGGTGAGGATTTTCTTGTGGTTTGTGTATTATTGATTTAGGAACAGCTAGACCTTCCATTTTTATCTCTACTGCGAAAATTCATCATTTTAATCTTCATCACCGTAGTGCTCTTAGATTGATTGAATATAGTATGAATGCATCAAGCATGTCACTGCCCATGGGCCATTTGCATGTGTTTGATGCACTGTCACTAATTTTGAAACCAATAGTATTGACTATTTTTGAAAAAACTTTGTACTTCTTTGTTTTCTGACTGTTCTAACTGTTTTTATTATTACAGGTTAACACTTGATAATCTTTGTTGATACCAAAGGTACCCCCACATTTTTTAGGGTGCTGTAAAGGTGGCCGCTTTTCACTGGCTGTGCTGGGTGACCACCACCAAAAAATGTGTAGGTAGTACTCGTATAGGTCCTGAGGAATTGCCATCGATTTGATAGTAGGGCAAGAAACATGTCGACCTCTTTTTAAGCGTATTAATGCACATCATTGAGTGACTATATGCGATTTTCTTTATTTTAACTAGGGATATAGCCAACCTCATTAAAATAATTTTGATTGGACTATTTTTCTCTATTTTAACTTCACTTTACACTTCACATTCACCTACACTAGGACCCTTACTCACACTTCACCTGTCGGCTTTGGAATAAAGATCTCCGTGAAGTAGGCCCCATTACGGGCGCCTGATCGGGCATTGCAGCGCCGGCCCGAGTAGGAGCAGGCCCGATGATGAAGCAAGACACCTACTTGTCAGGTGTGTGAGGGTCTTTTTCCAACAAGGAGATTGCTCTCCTGTGTTTTACTGGTTTCAACCTTACAGTTATGACCCGTCATCTTTCTTTCTGATAGGAACTGCATACTCGTTGTTTACACATAGGACAATTTGCCTCCCAGCTTTGGTGCTAAGTCTGCTGATGCACAAATGAGAAGAGGAATAAGATTCAGAAGTGCTCCTGATTGGCACAAAGATTACAATGTAGGGTGATTAATTCATATTTTCTTATCCGTTTTTGTATTTTTGTCTTCTGCGTAAGACGCTATTAATGCTATATCCTGTTATTTTGGTTTGTACCCTTACCTCCAGCTCTTTCATGCTTTCCTCTTTTCTTCAGGGAGGAAGATGTGTTGTAATTCTTCCTATGGTTTATCCCTTCCCCCCCCCCCCTTTTCTCTCCCATGGTTCACCCTCAAAATCTTCTATGAAGGCTGCCTTAGAATGTTGTGAGGTGGACCTGAGTAACGGTTTTCTGACTCCCGCAAGCAGAGGGTGTTTCCTTTTCTTATAAATAAAGGTCTTGGACTTACCTTCCCTTGGGATCCATTACTACAGTACCCAAATGTCATGTTATGTCAGTAGCCATAATTCTTCAGGTCGTTAATGTGGCCACAAACCCACACCATTCCTCTACTGTGTTTAATCCTTGTAGAATGGAATTAGCCCTTTCCATCCTTTGGCATTCCAGGCTTTGCAAACTTAAAGTGTCAGATCCCCTCCTTTTTCCGGGGTGGTTGCTTTCTCAATTACCTGCCATTTTATTTCAGCCGCTGTATGATTCTTTTCTGTAAAATGATTGACCAGTGGAGCATTCTGTACAGAACATCTGATGCGAATGCGGTGACTAGTTGTGATGTCTGTCCAATATATGGTAAATTGCAGGGGCACCATATACAATACACCACATTGCGAGTGTTACAGTTGCAAAAAAAGTTAATATCCTGTTTGACATTGTAAAGTTCAAAAGTTTTAGTATCAAATGCAAAATTACAAGCCACACAATTCCCACATTTGAAATGCCCTTTGACCTCAGGTAAACCCCAAGCTGATTCCAGGGTTCTAGTCTTTTGTACGGTAGTACCATGTGATGACGAGTGGACCAAATGGTCTTTGACATTTTGCCCCTTTTAAAAGCAAACATGGGGGTTTCTATTGTGGGATCAACATTTTTAATCACACCCCAATTTCTGGTGATTAAATTGCGGACCTTATTCGTGTGTACCCCAAAAGTACTTACACAAATCAGTCTGTCAATCGGACTTTAATCTCTAATGGTAAGTAAATCCTCTCTTGGGCAAAACCAGGCGTGTTTCAGGGAATTTCTTAGTAATCTATTTGGGTATCCTCTTGCCATTAGTTTAGTTTTTAGTATATGCGCTTCTTCCATGTAATCCTCGTTATGTGAACAATTTCTGCGTAGAAGCAGAAATTGTCCAAAGGGCAATCCGTCTCTCAGTGCTCTGGGATGGTGACTAGTGTTTGCTAGAAGTGTATTTCTCTCTGTAGGCTTCCTATGAAGACTTGAGTAGAGAGTGCCATCTTTGTGTTGAATGTTCAAGTCAAGGAAAGCTATTTTTGACTTATGTATAGTGGACATGAAGGTCAAGTGTCGCAGTATGTTGTTAAGGTATTCCATGAATTCATGGAAATTGGTCTCTGTACCAGACCAAATTAAGAAAATGTCGTAAACGTACCACTTCCAACATGTAATGTTGGAGCGGTACCTGTTGGTTATTGTCAAGGCATAAGTGTGTTCAACGCAATCCATATAGATGTTAGCTAAATTTGGTACAAAAACAGCTCCCATGCTCGTCCCAGAGCACTGTTGGTAGTAGCTGCCTTCCGAAACAAAGTAATTAAATTGCAAGGCAATCCTGAGCAAGGAGATGATAAAATTCGTAGGGACCTGCATTGGCCTTACTCTTGTGTCTAGCAGTCTCTCTAGTTTGGGTATGCTTTCTTCTTGGGGTATATTTGTGTATAATGATGAGATATCTAGGGTTGCGAGCCAATCAGTTGCCATATTGTACGGCATGCCATCCACCAAGTTATTCATATACATACTGTCCCTAACATAGGTCTCTTGTGTGGCGACAGTCTTTAATAAAAAAGTCTATATACCTCCCTATTGGCTCCAAGATAGAACCACACCTGGAAAGAATTGGGCGACCCGGAGGATTGGTTGTGTTCTTGTGGATCTTTGGCAAGGTATATAGAACAGGGCTGCGTGGAGTTTCAGCATTAAGGAACTCAAATTCCTTTTTGTTGATGTAGCCCTGTTCTTTTCCTTCCGTAGTGATTTTAAGAATCTCCTTTCTTATGTCTGATAGTGGGTTGGAAGGTAATTTCTTGTAATGCTTCTCTTCATTGATCTGTTTGCGGATTTCTACAACATAATCCTTGTGGTCCTGGATCACAATCCCGCCCCCTTTATCCACAGGTTTTAACACTATGGAATTATTTTGTAGGGCCTATAAAGCTCTACGTTCTTGTAGAGTGATGTTAAAAGGAATAAAACACTTCCTAGTTTTGAGATTGTCTAGACCACTTAGCACTACCTTTTCAAAGGCTAATAACTCTGGTGGCATCATTGAGTTAGAAGGATAGAAGGTTGAGGGGGGTTTTAGGCCTGTCACTGAATCTTGTTGCGTCAAATTCTATGGCAGGACCGGAGGCGAGGATTATGCTCTGCTTTCTTTATTTTCCAGTACCAGCAGATTCAACATTCACATTAAAAAACTCTCTTTCCCATGAACAGTAGGGAAAGGGCAGTCCAAGAGGTCAACCAATCAGCATCCACGCAGGTCGTTAGGATCTGGGAACTGCTGGGACATCCCCTCTTTCTTTTCCTGCTTGCCAGCAGATAAGTTCCTTTCTTAGCCTCTATGGTTTTGATCGTTGTTCCGTGCTATTTGTATTAGGTATTGTTTTGTGGGATCTGTTGTTGCGCGAGCGCTGCGCTTTGCTTTACAGGTGCCTTCATTTACGTTGACCGCGGGAGCGTTCTCATCGCTCCTTTCGCGGTTTCTTTTGCGGGCTTGCGGCGTTATTCAGCGGCCGCCAGAGGGCGCTAGTGCCGCGCGTCTCTTGTGAAGTCGCTCGCTCGGCGGGAACGCTTTCCTGTCAGGAAGTTCCTGTCATTGCGTACCCGCCGAGCGAGAATCCCGCCAGCCTGGAGCACTGACACCCGATCTCGGGTCTGTACCTTGCAGCCTGACGCCCGCACGAGGGTCGGTAGTGTCCCAGTGAGCTCTTCATCGGTCATAAGGCTGTCATACCGATTGGGGGCCAGCCCAGGCTTTCAGCTTCTGCCTATGACTTCTGGCACCGTAAATACCCTCTTGATTTTGCGGGTGTAGGCCCCAGGGTTGGTTACCCAGAATTTCTTGCTTGCAAGCCCAAAATTTTAGGTTTTGCTCCTACCACAAAACTTAAGAACCTTAGGTTCGCCAAAAGTTGAGACTGTTCAGTCGCAGTGGTTGGCCACCGGTATTATGGAAGGGGAATTTTTTGAGGAAGAGACCTTTCAGGTTCTCCCGGTGGACGATGACTTTTGCGACGCGGTGGACGCTTCCATCCACCACGCAGTCGCCGCAGCCATGGGTCCTTTTGAGAGGCGGATTATGAAGGTCGCTTGTGTAGGAGAGTAGGGTCTGCTTTCTATGTTCACCCTCACTTTTTGCTTTTGCTTCACTGGTTTTCGACTTAGATGTGGCTGTGGGCCTGCCAATCAGACCCACAGCCCAGCTGTTCTCTCTCTAAATTCATACTATGTACTTTAGGTGCATAACCCTATTGGTAAGGATCACCTTATTGCCCCTGTATAGTGTACCTTAGGTACCCAGGGCATAGGTGTACCCTAGGCCTACCAGGGGCTGCAGCATGTATTATACCACCCCTGGCTGGCCTTCCATTATGACACAACTGGCTGATCACTCACCTGGGGCAAGGTCGTGTAATCACCCCTTGCTTAGGTGTAGTATTCCTATACCTACCTTGTATATAGACACATGTGTACCTATCAGCCACTCCTATGGCAGGCCTTAACAATCCTGGAGGCAGAGTGCTTGGTAACATGTGAGATGGTGCTCTAGCATGAGCTGAGCCTGTCTGCAGCTTTCGGAACCATGTCCTTATAGCTGTTTTATGATATAACCTACCATATACTCTTAAAGTGCCTTATAATCTTAAACGGTTATGGTAACTATGGTTTGGCTTTATCAAAACATGTCGTGTAAGGTGTCTAACACTTTGGAATAATACCCCCATACCATTTCTGGCAATGAGGTTATTATTCCTCTCTTCTAGAGGGAGAAGACATGTTGAAACCTACTTACCCGGTTAAAGATAACCAGAGCCCCAGCATCACAAAATGGATGCTGCTGCCACAGACACAAGTCTGACCTCCTGCTGCTGGGAGTCCTTCCAGCGAGGGAGGCTTGGACAATAGGTTTCCTGCCTTGGGAGGTGCGAGCACCACCCCAGACAGGACTTAGTGTATTGGGGCAGGGAGGGATGAAAGAAACTAGACACTGCCTGGGGCATGCATAGTCCAGTTCAAACCGGCGCTGGGGCACTCCAGCCCCAGCTCTGGCGCGAAACTGGACAAAGGAAAGGGGGTGTAACCACTCCCCTTCCTGGTCCCACCCATAGGAGGGACCTTGCAGGTAGCCCAGCCCACTAGCCCAGTAGGTAGCTGAGCCCTGCAGAAATGAGATTATCCTGAATCTGCAACTTGAACAGAAACTCTGGACCTTCGACATTCGACCTCAGGAAGAAGACTGAAGAATCTCCCTTGTGGCCAAGGAGTGACCACCCTGGGCAACCAGGCACCATCCAGCGACCGCTGCTTGCTTTGCGACTGATCCTACGAGGGACGACTGCAGAGACTGACCAGCGCCGAGACTTCCAGACACCTCTGAACCAGATCCACTTCTACAGCAAAGCTGAGACCCGTGGAGGCGACGGGGGATGTGGGACCGGCGACTTGGGAAAAGTGGCTAGTAACTGACTAGCGCGACTTCTGAGGCTTCCTCGAGGCTGTGCTTGGGGAATTTAGAAGCCCCCATCCCAAGCACCATCTGCAAATAAGATCAGCTCCCCACACTTCACATGTTCTGCGTGGGGCCCTTCTGCACCTGAGTTGCTCGACGCGTTGTCCGGTTGCTGGCCCGTTGGCTAGTGACCTCTGCGACGACAAACCTTTGATTTCACCTTGCTGGTCCGGCTCCTCCAGACTGGCACCCGCTCCTCTGTGAAAGAGGAGCACCCCAGACCTTCCTGGTCTGCACCAGAAGCAAGTCCTCCATTCTGCGTGGGTTCCGCTTGCCAAGGCTTGTTGGGTCCTAACTCGACATCGACGCCGCCGACAGCAAGAGCCTTCGTGGGACAGCTCGCCTCCTGGTCCTGGTCGTCCTCGACGCCTCCTGGTACCCGTGGCTGCTGCGACAAGCTTCACCTCTTCACCTGCATCTGCACGACATCGCCTGGTTCCTTCCTGGCTCCTGGCTGGTGACCTAGACTCTGTCCCTTCTGCTTGCAGGTATCCTTCCTTCTTGATTCCATCCTTGGGATCCACCGGACACTCTTCCCTGACTGCCTGTCAGCAACTTTCCTTCAGGCATCCATAGGAGTCAACGACGAAACCCGACGCAAGTTCACACCTATGCACCCGCAGCCCGTGGGTTAGGTAACTTGAGTACTCCGGTGCTCACAAGGGTATTGACTATCCTAGGGTCTAGTTTCCAAGTCTCGAACTCCTAGCTATTTCAGAAGTGTCCTAAAACTGTTAATTTCTAATAACTACTATTACTATCGACTTTTACGCATTACGCGCGAGTGTTTCCACTCTGCACCTGAATCCCGTGGGCCTCCCACTTCCTAACCTTTGGTAGTATAGTGTAGCCCCAGCGTTTCCCTAGGCCTAGGCCTCACCTGTGTTCATGACAATGGTTCTTATACCACTTACTTAGTATATGGTTTGCGTGGCCCCTGGGGCCTAACTGTATTACTTACCTGTGTGACAATGTATGCTTAAATAAGACTGTGTTGTACTTACCTCGAATCTCATAAAGAGTGCTGAGGGTTTGACTAGAATAAATACATTCTATTTTGTATATATATCTGTTGTGGTGTCCTTTCATTTGGTATTCAAGGGATTACATATGGTAGAACAGCTGGCTTCACATGCCATACAGAGTTTAGCCTAAGACTGCTCTTGTCCATGGGATAGCTGGTCTATAAGGTTGACTTTACAACCAATCACCATAAGGGTTGTTTGGACTGATACAAGGTGTACACTAGAATTAGTGACATCATATATCAGGCCAACTTCTCACAGCTTGCGCCTATGCTTCAGGGGAACGTCAGCCCCCACCACGCCCCAAGCGTAAAGCGGAGGCGGCTGTGGATGGGGGGGGCCTTTGAGCGCCTTAAAGCATCCTTCTTGGTGCGTTCCCCTGTATCCCAGGTGGATCCCTTAGATGAGGGTGGCCCTTTCTACCCAGAAAACGAAGATGATGAAGACTGTGAGTCTCCTACAGAGTCCCTTGACGAGCCCGGTCCTTCCAGACCTTGGCGCCCAACACAGAGCGTGCCAGAAGGTCGTGCGGACATGTTAGTCCTGGAGGACTTAGTCCATCCCCGTTCCTCTATGTGGACCCCAGGCGAAAATGTGACGCAATTTGTCGCCAGCAGGATGAGGAAGCCCCTAGAAAAGGAGGTTAGGGCCTGCCTGAGGGTAGAGTGCCCTCGGCCTGCCCTTCCCGGCAAAGTAGCGATCACTCCGGAGATTGATGCACGAATGGCCACCTTCCTCCAGAAATATATTCGAGATCCCAAGAAAGGGATTGATAGGTCCTGGAAAGCTTGCCAGGACAAGCTCCTGGATGCTTGCGGTCCTTTGACCAAGATTCTAGACCTTGCGGAAGAGGCAAAAGCCTCTGGTGCCACACTTTCCCCGGAGTCTATTTCAGGCTGGGCCCAGCGAGCTATCGTCTTCCTGGGGAATGCAAACTGTGCCCTGGCAGCAGAGAGGCGACGCTCCTTACTCCTTAAAGTGGACCCAAAATTGGGAGACCTGGCCTCCTCGGAGGCAGGCGCAGTGGCGGATGGAGGACTTTTCGGCGAGCCTTTTGTAAAGGAACTTACGAAGTTTGTTTCCACCTTCACCACACTTGATAAGGCTCAGGCGTCCATTAAAAGAGTGTTTCATCCAAAGGTTTTCGTCGGGGTCGGTCGTGGCCGGGGGCGCTCAACGGCCGCTTCTATACTCAAGCTCCCAACAAAGGCTTCAAGAAGGCGGGTGATCAGCCCAAGCAGGAATTCTTCCAGTCTCGTAGGAACGGAAGAGGCAGAGGAGCCAGAGGAGGTGGCAGAGGCCAATTCCAAAGTCACTCAGGTGAGTCTCTCTCCTTACCCCCATTTACCGGTGGGAAGCAGGTTGGCTCTCTTCGCTCGCAATTGGGAGGCCATTACGTCAGATTCGTGGGTGCTTCAGACCGTCAAAGGGTTTCACATAGAGTTCTACGGCACCCCGCGGCAGGAATCCTGGCCTCGGCCTCTGGTTTTTACGTCCGCCCAGATGGCTCTAGTGGACGAAGAGGTTCACGATCTCCTCCACAAAGGAGCGATCGTGGGCTCCTCCCTCCACCCGAGCGGTTTCTTAAGCAACATCTTTTTAGTGGAAAAGACCGATGGAGGTCAGCGTCCGGTTATCAGTCTGAAGGAGTTCAACAGCTGGTTGGTTTACCGCCATTTCAAAATGGAGGGAATTCACCTGCTGCGCGACCTCCTGCTCCCAAACGACTGGATGGTACGCCTCGACCTGAAGGACGCCTACCTTTCCGTCCCGATTTTTCCCCCACATCGCAGGTTCCTTCAATTCCTGTGGAGGGAGCAGGTGTACGAGTTTACGACATTACCTTTCGGTCTCTCCTCGCCTCCTTGGTGCTTCACCAAGGTGCTCAAGCCCGTGGTGGAGTACCTCAGAGCAAGGGGCTTCCGGCTCCTGATTTATCTCGACGACATCCTCCTAGTGGCTCAGTCTTCCACCTTGCTCGCAGAGCAACTTCAAACGATGGTGTGTCTCTTGCAGGACCTAGGATTCGTAATCAACGAGAAAAAATCACTCTTGGTTCCGGCCCAACAAACGTCGTTTCTGGGGTTTGTCATAGACTCCGTGGAGAAGACATTGAGTCTCCCCTCCAGGAAAGTTTCAATGATCCGGAGGGAACTCCGGCGCACCCTGGCACGACCCACCACCTCCCTTCGACAAGTGGCCAGGGTGGTGGGTCTCCTTTCCTCCTCCATTCAGGCCATCTTCCCGGGTCCCCTGCATTACAGGGCCCTTCAACGGCTGAAAGCCACTCATCTCAGGAAGGGTTTGCAGTATGCAGAGCTCGTTCCCCTCACAGAGGAGGTGAAGCTGGAAATGCAGTGGTGGCTGGACCACATGGAGGCCTGGAATGGGAGGGCCATTTTCGGTTCGGCTCCGGACATCGTCATCGAGTCGGATGCCAGCCGGTCGGGCTGGGGAGCTCGCTGCGGGGACTCCTTTACCAGAGGAAAATGGTCCGCAGACAAACAACGCCTTCATATCAATTGTTTGGAACTTCTGGCCGGGTCCTTCGCCATCAAATTTTGGACGAAGGACAGGATCAGCTGTCATGTCCTTCTCAAGATGGACAATGTGTCCGCTGTCCGTTACATAAACCACCTGGGAGGCACAAAGTCCAAGGTTTTAGCGGACATGGCCAAGGAATTTTGGTTCTTTTGCCTGAACAACAACGTCTCGGTGACGGCGGAGTACCTTCCGGGGGCGGCCAATGTAGTGGCGGACTGGTGCTCCCGGGAGTGGTCGGATGTCAGCCTCTGGCAACTGAATCTCGATGTTTTCCGGAGGCTCCACGCCCTCTGGGGCCCCTTGTCAGTGGACCTCTTTGCCTCACGCCTGGACCATCAGCTTCCCCGATTCTTCAGTTGGAAGCCGGATCCCCTGGCGGCGGCAACGGATGCCTTCCTTCAGGACTGGTCCCAGGAGACGGGGTACGCCTTTCCACCGTTTGCGATGATCATGCGCCTCTCAGCGCAGGTTCGCCGACAGCAGGCGAGAGTAGTCTTGGTCACGCCGTATTGGAGGTCGCAAGTATGGTTTCCAGTTCTTCTGGAACTTTCTTGGGATTCTCCAATCCTTCTACCCCTCGATCATATGATTCTCCGGGACCCCCAAGGACAGCCTCACCCGTTAGTCCTGCAGAATCGAATGACCCTCATGGCCTGGCGGATTTCCGGCAACGCTGGAGACTCCAAGGCTTATCGGGAGACGCTCAGACTATCCTGGCAGCAGCATGGGCAGATTGCACCAACAAAAGATATCGTTCGGCTTGGTCCAGATGGGTGGGTTGGTGTCTTAGCCGGGGTCAGGATCCCGTGCGGTGCGAAGTGGTGCATGTCTTGAATTTCCTAGCTTCCCTGGCCACAGAAGGTTTGGCTTACCGCACCATAAATTCTTACAGATCGGCGATTTCAGCGGGTCATGACCCGGTACAGGGCGCGGCAGTGGGGGAACACCCTTTTGTGTGTAAGTTATTGCGGGGTATTCGCTTATCCCTGCCTCCCCTGCCTCGGTACTCCCAGTTGTGGGATGTCAACAAAGTTTTGCATCTTTTTCAGTCCTGGCCTTCGAATAGATACTTATCGCGCAAGCAGCTCTCCGCGAAGTTGGCCATGCTCCTGTGTTTGGTCTCCTGCAGGAGGGTTTCGGATGTGAGAGCTCTTGATCTCAGCGGTCGCGTTTTTTCCCCTCAAGGGGTCACCTTTCATATTTCTCGCCGCACTAAGTCGAGCTCTAGGATAATCTCTTACCCGGGTTTTGATAATCAGCCCAAGTTGTGTGTGGTGCGCTGCCTCAAGGCATATGAGAGCATGACGAGTGAGCACCGTCCCCACGGCGTAAACCAACTGCTGATCTCTCTCAAGAAACCCTTCAAGGCTGTCTCTTCTCCCACCATTGCAAGATGGGTCAGGTGGATCATGAGGGAAGCCGGCATTGACATCTCGCACTTCGGTGCCCATTCAGTGAGAGGAGCTATGGCCTCCAAAGCCTTTACCCTCGGAGCGCGTCTCGAGGATATTCTCAATGCCGCTGACTGGTCAGACTCGATGTTTAAAAGGTTCTACTTTAAACCGGTCATTGACATGGCTTCCCTGGTGGTAGACAAGCTTTGAACGAGCATAATCCTCGCCTCCGGTCCTGCCATAGAATGAAAAATTTCCTAGTAGACACAAAGGAAAGTTTCAATTCTATTAAGGACGCGGAGGCGAGGATTATTCCCTCCCAGAGTTCCTGAGTAGTCAGTCGCTCTTTCCCGCCCTAACCTGTGGATTGACAGCTCCGTAAGGTATAAGTACTGGTCTCTCCTTTTTGGGAAGAGTATTACGGGTTTGGGTGTAACTGTATTTGTAATTGATAGCCGACTATCCTTGTGTTTTTCTTAACCTAGTTCCTCAGTGGAGTATTTCTTTTGTGATAGCTTTGATGGTTAAGTTCGGATTCATTCGATATTGTCTTACTCCTTTCAGGACCGGACTCAGCTAAGACGGACTAATGGAATTCGTTGATGTCTTGCCGGTTCGCAGTCAAAGAAAGAGGAGATGTCCCAGCAGTTCCCGGATCCTAACGACCTGCGTGGATGCTGACTGGTTGACCTCTTGGACTGCCCTTTCCCTACTGTTCATGGGAAAGAGAGTTTTTTTATGTGAATGTTGAATCTGCTGGTGCTGGAAAATAAAGAAAGCAGAGCATAATCCTCGCCTCCGAGTCCTTAATAGAATTGAAACTTTCCTTCGTGTCTACTAGGAATAAAGAATAAATGTAAGCGAATCTTCCGAAAAAACTCGAAGAGCTCCGTTTTCAAAATGAAAAAGTTGGTTTTCTCTGCGATTACAAACAAAAGGCCCTTACTAAGCAAGGACACCTAAGCTGATGATAATGTGTGTTGTGAGAGATTGAAAATCGGTATTGTGTCTGTATCACCCAGTGAATGGTCTAGTATGGCTGGGGACCCCATTGGTAAGGTTTCCTCCGAGTCTGGCGTTCCCTAGGGTATTGGTACCATGTCTTACCTTTGCCCCTGGTCCCACTCTCTAAAAAAGGCTGACATGGGTGGTTATCTGTGCGACTTGGTCCCGGTTGGGTGTCTGAGTCATCAGAACCTCCTGATGACTGAGAAAGTGATAGGTTGATTCCTTCTGAATCTACCCCACGTGTTCTGCCTGTTCTGTGTAACCGTTGTGGTGTAGTAGTTTTCTCTTAGATATGGGTATACCTTTTCTTTAGTGAAATGTTGTATGTGCTTGGTCACCTTGTCTGCTTTTTCTTTAGCTCAAAAGTATTGAACTCGTCAATGGTTTTGTTAAATTTATCTAGGAGTACCTTGGCTTCTGCCACTCTATCGCCCCCTAGAAGTTATTTTACTAGTTCCTCTATTGCCTTTAATTCAGCCTTGGCATGTTCTAGTGCAGTTTCCACCCCTAGCACCATCCATTGGCGCGAGCAGGTAGTGGAACTATGGCTGAAATTACCTTAAAATTTTGTATCTTCCCGAAAAATACCAGGCACATTCCTAACTTGAAGTCCTTGTGGAATAATACCTGCTCTAAGGTACTCCGTCAACATGCGAGCATGAAGCTCAGTTCGAACATGCTTTTTTTTTGTTTTCTCAAGTTTCTCTAGTAACAGTTGCTTGGGGCTAACTGGCTTGTTTGGTTGTGTGGAAAGCAATGAAGGGCCACTAATAATTTTCCCAATATATTTGTCAGTATATAGTAGAGCTTCACCTTTGGCCATCTTAACCCAGAGACAAAACAGTAATATCCTATATTTGCATAGGGTTCATGGGAAATCCCACGACACAGAACATGCAAAATGGCCGTCCCTCCTCACCTCCGAGTCTAAGCAATAGCGCTTCGCAAAAGTGTGGAGGGAGACCCAAGTTGTCACCTTGCAAATGTCTACAACAGGGACACCTCTAGCTAAAACCGAAGAAGACTTAGCTCTAGTAGAATGAGCTTGAATACCTTCAGGAGGCTCCTTCTTGGCCAAGGCGTTGCAGATATTGATACAAAGGATTTTCCACCTGGACAGAGTTCTCTTGTGGATAGCCTTGCCTTTCATCTTGCCCACAATTGTCCAATGAAGAACTGGTCCTCCAACCCGAAGTCCTTATTCCTGTTCAGGAAGAAGCTGGCGGCCCTCTCTTAGGGTCCAGGCGATGAAGTCTCTCTTCGTCCTTAGAAGGGTGAGGGGGATGATAGAAAGTGGGTAAAGTGATGGATTGCCCTAGGTGGTAAAGAGTGACCACCTTAGGCAGGAAAGCAGGTCTGGTCCTAAGAACCATCTTATCTGCATGGAATGACGAGAAAAGAGGCTTGGAACTAAGAGCCTGCAGCTCACTCACCATCCTAGCGGAAGATATTGCAACCAGAAATATTGTCTTAAAAGCTAATAACCTTAAGGGACAACTATGTAAAGGCTCAAAAGGAGAACCTATTAAGAAAGTGAGAACCAAATTTAAATCCCACTGAGGCATGATAGAGGGAGTTGGAGGGAACCTATTCGTAAAGCCCTTATTGAATCTCATAACTATGGGAGATTTAAATAAAGAGGGTTGATCTGGTAAACAGAGAAAAACTGACTAGGCAGACAAGTAGCCTTTAACAGTAGATACTGCACAACCCTGTTGAGCCAGGGAAAGAGAGAAACTCACAATATCAGACAGATGGGCCTGCAAAGGATCAATCGACCTCTCTCCACACAATTTAATAAACTTACCAGAATAGATAGATTTGCTGGAGTGTCTCCTGGCCGATAAAATAATATCCACCACATCCGGTGGGAAAGAGAAAGAGCTCAGGTTCCCCCGTTCAATCTCCAGGCATGAAAGTGTAGGCTCTGGAGGTGGGGATGTAGAACGTTCCCCTGCGACACGAGAGGACATCTGCCCTGAGACGGAGCAGAGGGTGCAATGAGAGACAACGAAGGTCTGTGTACCACACCCTTCCCAGCCAATCCGGAGTGATTAATTTAACTTGGGCCCGGTCTTGGCGAATCTTTCAAAGAACTCGAGGAATCAATGGTATGGGAGGAAACGCGTAAAGAAGCCATAAGCCCCAATCCAACTGAAACGCATCCCCAACGCTCCCACATGGTATACTGGAGACTGCAGAATGACCGGCAGTGTGCGTTAGCGTGAGTGGCAAACAGGTCCAACTGAGGAAACCCCTTACATCCTGAAAACGTAATGGACCACCTCTGGATGGAGACGCCACTCGTGATCATCCGAATCCTGCGGACTGAGGCTGTCCACACGCACATTCAGTTCTCCGGCAGATGATTTGCAATCACACAAATCTGATGGTCCAGAGCCTAGGACCAGAGTCGCAGAGCCTCTGCAAAGAAGATACTGCCCTACTCCTCCCTGTTTGTTGATGAACCACATCGCAGTAGTGTTGTCCGTCAGGATCCGAACCGACTTACTGCGCAGGGAGGGAAGAAAGGTGTTGAAAGCCAAATGTATAAACCGCAATCCCAGAAGATGGATGTGAAACAATCTTTCCTTTAGAGACCAAAGACCTTTGACCTCTAGATCCCCCAGGTGAGCTCTCCAACCTAGAGTGGAGGCATCCGTTATCACTATGGCCACCAGAGAAGGAGGTTGAAATTGCTTTCCTTGAGACAGGTTGCTTGAAACACTCCACCATAACAGATCTGCTGCAGTGTCTCTGGAGATCCTGACCACCTCTGAGATCTCCATTGTGTTGAGGAGGCACCACGGGAGGGCCCTCATAAGCCAGAGTGCATGGCTGACCAACAGTATGCAGGAAGCGAACAGACCGAGCAGGCACAAGACCTTTAGGACTGGAACAGCCGCACCATTCTGAAATATTGGAATCATAGCCTGGATGTCTTTAATTCTCTGCAGAGGCAGAAAGGCACGACTCACAGTAGTGTCCAGAACTGCCCCTATGAACAGGCTGCGCTGAAAGGGCAAGAGGTGAGATTTGGGTACATATATCAAAAACCCCAAGTCGAACAACAGCCGCGTTGTCACCTGAAAATGATGCAGCACCATCTCCGGTGACTTCCCTTTGAGCAGCCAGTCGTCCAGATAGGGAAAAACAGGAATCCCCGACTGTAGGAAAGTAGGATCTGCTTTCATGGTCACCCCCACATTTGGTGATGTCATAATGTTTTTCTGACGAGGATGCTGCTAATTAGGACCCCAGTCTCTGTGCTTCTTCCCTAAATTGGACATGGTGAGTACTCCTGTACACTCCAGATTGGCTACTTGGGTACCCTTGTAAGTCACTAGTATATAGTACCAAGGTACCCCAGAGGTCTCCAATGGGCTGAAGCTTATATCATGCCACCCATGAGAGACCACCAAATTGCGACCCCAGGCCTGCCATTGCAGCCTGTGTAAGCTGGTGCTAACACCACTTATGACAGATATAGGTTTCCCTATATCTGAGGTCACTACACTTAAAACCTATAAGTCACCCTTAAGGCAGGCCTTCCAATCCTGAAGGCAGAATGCTGGGTCCTGCATGTGATGGTGCCCCTGCATGAGCAGGGCACCACTGGATGAGCAGGGCACCCCTACAACCTTTGGAGTCCATTCTCCTGGGTTGTAAGTGCATCAGCCATTATGACATATAGATTGTCCATGCAACATTACGCAATGACCATTTCTAAACTGGCTGAAACGAACCCGGTCATATTTGGTATCGAACATGCTTAAATCATACCTCTACACCGTAAACGGTGTGGGAGGTATGATTCCATGCACTGTAAAGCTCCTCCGGGAGGCCTTCAGTGCTCCCAGTACCAGTCTTCCAGAACCGGAGAGCAAGCTAGGGCTGCTGCCGACCAGAGACACTTTTCTGCCCTCCTGCTGCTGAGCCAAGCTCGAGCTGGGGAAGGAAGAACAAAAGATACCCTGTCACATGGAGGAGTGACCACCTCCCAGACAGGGTGGTTCCTTGGGTCCCCGGCTCTTCTACGTCTTCTAGGTCGATTCTTGACTTGAGTCGTGGTTCGCATTCCACAAATGTTTTTTTTTTTTTATAATCAAAATTATTAGCATTTATTTAAGAATAAAGATTCACAATGAAAGCAGAATCATGAACTGTAATTCTGAGAAAATTAACAGTAATAGCGGTGACATAGACCTGCGCACCAGGCCTCAAAGTAGACCAAGTCATAACTATAGCAAGATAAACAAGGGCACACACAACGATCAAGACAACAGGTTGAGCCATTTACCCCAGATCTTTTCAACCATTTCAGGACAGCCCCGGGCCTCAAAGAGAGGTTCTTCCTGGGTCGCGCACCAGTCCACCCCTCTTCGCCATTTCCTTACAGTAGGAGGTTTGGCCTGGGACCAGGCCGCCGCAATGTCTCGCTTGGCCACCGCAGTGCCCAGGAAATGTTTATCGGCTTGAGAGCCATCCAGTCCATCAAACACTCCCAGGAGGAGACGTAATGGGTCGTGGGGAACCGCCCAACCCAGGGTTTGTGTAAGCTCTGATTCCACACCCGCCCAGAATGATTCAAGGGCAGGGCACTGCCAGACCATATGATAAAAATCAGCTGGGGCATGGTCGCACCACGCACAGGCTGGGAAGGAGCGCAGCCGAGCTCTATACAGACGTGCAGGAGTAAGATACGCCATGTGGAGATAGTAGAGTTGGATAAGGAGTAATTTGGAGGAGGTCATCAACGTTTTGGGAGCCATGAGAGCATCCTGCCAGTCTGCTTCCTCCAGGGGGCCAAGCCATCCCTCCCAGCGAGCGCTCAGCGAGTTCAGGGTCGCAGGGCCATTGTTCCCAAGGGAGCAATAGATCTGTGACACCCCTCCTCTGCCTAAATTCCCCATCATAACCTGGGCTTCTAGGGGACTGAATTCGGGAAGGGAGGTGGTCGACGGAATGTGCACAGTGAGGGCGAGGCGAAGCTGCAAATACTTGTAAAATTGAGTGGCGTGAAGGGAGTGGCGCTGCTGCAGGTCCGAAAAGGCTCTGATGTGATCTCCTACCCAGATGTCACCAAGGAGGGAAATCCCAATTTGATCCCACTGCTGAAAGTCTTGGAGGGTTGAAGTCTCACGCAGCCAGGAACCATGCCACGAGGGTGTGTGTTGGGTGAGCTTCCCATCCCATCAGTGAAGTGCAAGGCAGTGCGCCAAGCCAGTAAGACTGTCCTAGTGACAGGGGGTTGGATTTGTGGTAGGGGGCCCCATACAAGTAGGCCTGGAGCTTTGGAAAGTCCATAGTCCTGAGTTAAACCCGGTACGCCAGATCTGACCAGCCGCCAGCAAACCAGTCATGGATGACAATAAGTCTAGTGGCCAAATAATAAAGGTGGAGATTAGTTTCACCCATGTCACCGTCATAGGGGGGTAGCCGACAGTGAGCCTGGGCCCTACGTGACCTCCCGCCCTTCCACAATAACCGGGTGAGTAGACTATCAACTTCGCGGAACCAACTCCCCAGAAGATGAAAGGTTATGTTTTGAAGAATATATAAAAAAACGGGGGAGAATCATCATTTTAAAAAGTGCACCTCTGCCAAGAGGGTTGAGTGAAAAGGAATGCCACCGTTTGAGGTCTGCCTTAGCTTTTGTGACTGGGAGCAAGGTCACCCAAATTCCTACGTACTTGAATGACTGCCTGCGCAGAGGGATGGTCGACTGCCAATTGAAGCAGGCCCGCGATGGGTGGAGGGGGACCAGGGTGGACTTTGCTGGGTTGAGCCATAAGCCGGAGACCCTCTCGAAGGCGTGGAGGATTTCCAAACAACGTGGGCCGGAACTCTCGGGGTCAGCTAGGAAAAGGAGGACACCATCCGCCTAGAGGGCGATTTTATCTATGTGGTGAGGATCCCAATTCCATCAACAGATGTGGGGATCGATGCATAGGAGGCAGGCCAGGGCGAATAAGAGCGGAGAGAGGGGGCAACCCGGACGAGTGCCCCTCCGGATGGGAAACGCCTCTGAGAATGCACCATTGGTCAGAACCTGTGCTTTAGGGTCGGAGTACAGGACTCGGATAAGACACCTGAATGGGGGGCCAAATCCCATCATAGCAAGCACAGCCTCTAAGTAACTCCGGTCGACTATAATATTATTAAATGAGTTTGCATGTATATTAATCAACATTATTAATATTCAAATTACACGTGGGATTTGCATTTTGTAGGGCAAAATAACCTTTATGACTAAAATCCGTACGCATACTAACAAGTAGTATATGTGGTAATTAGAATACTGCATGATAAATGTTGCTTTTGTAATGTTGCCTGAGAAGAGGACCAAAAGGGTGAATATAATTGCTTTAAATGTTGCTATATGCTAGATAAACACAAACACAGAGGGATTAGTAAGGGGTTAACATTAGATTTATTATTTCTATATATTTACACTTTTGTGTTTGTTTCGCTTAAGATGGTGTTTGGGCCTAAATCAAAGATGGCCGCCGACGCTACACGACGAAGTGGTCACGGTCCCACGAGGCGCGGAGTGTGCTGCGCTTGCGCAAAGAATTCTCCTAAACCTCGTCATGACCTGTATACACCATGTACCCTAGCAAGGACACAGTGGGAAAACAGCCAAGACCGAGAACAATCGACTTCACAATATAAACCGGAACAGACTGACTTCTAAATGAACTCATAACCTCACCCCTTGAACTGTAGTAAGATCTCAAAAACTTACATCGGACGATCTCAACCAGCCAATCCCGACTGACCTAAAATATTTAATTTGTATAATCTTTGCTTCATTTTATTATAAAAATATGTAGTAGAATAGAGAGGGATGCTTAGCTCATCAACGATCGATGCTGCTCAGGAGGTGCGCTGCGTTTCCTCAATCTTGAAGGTCCAGATACTGCCCGATTATCTGATGACTGCGAACTTTCCTAAATCTACGGACAATGATAGATGCTTGCACGTCTTTGGTCCTTTGCCGGTCATTGGGACTGTAGCGTGCTGAGCATAGAACTTTGAGCTTTGGCTTGCTTTCGGACAATGTACGACAAAATTATGCAGAGCCAATGAATTAGAGGACTCCAAATAGCCAGATTAGGTAAATATAACGTTCTGTGATTTATTAGAAATTTGATAAACTTTCTAAAACTTTGACGAGACAAATGCGATTTGAAAATATTATGACATTTTAGATAAACAAATTATTGATTAACGAGAAATTATGAGTTTCATTTAAGAGATAGAGTCTGAAATCTTGAAATGTGTTTTAGCTGGTTCTAAATCACCATCAACCAATCCAACTAATTTGGTCCGATCAACCGAAGTGGGAGGAGTGCCTTGATGTTTTAGGATTGAGAATCTGTAGGAGAAATGGCGTTAATGTACATTTGTAAATGACTTTTCCTTCCCTATAGGTTATAAGGTGTTCCCCTCACATGTTTGGCGCTTGAACCACTCATCCCTCCTGTGTGTGCAGACCGGTATGGAAGTGACGTGTGAGTGTTGGTGTTATGGGCCCCACCAATGACTGCATGTGTGAATGAATTTAGTTCGACTTTGGGTCAGTGACGCAGGGAGGATACCGCTACGGGTTGTTTCCCGTTGCTAGGGTTTTGCGCTGGATCACTACCGAGACTGTCCCCGATGCCCATGGACTCACCTAAGCACAGACTACGAGAGCATCCCAGAAGGAAGGTTCACCAATGTCATTATGGACGACCACTCCAAATCAGTGGTCGAAGTGGGGGAAAAAAAGTAGGGGAACTGTGGGCGGAGAATCATAGGGCGGGAATAACCCAAGGATTGGCTCAGTGGGCGGAGCCAGAGGTGTGGCCAGAATGCGCAAACATCCCAATTTTTAGTATTTGTTTGGCATTTCACTGCCCAATTTAATCAACCAATGGATACACATGATTATTTAAGGTTATGAGTTATTGACATTAAAACACATTCACAAAGTGGGATATGCTTCTAATCACAGAATGTCCCAAATACGATAAAATGTGGAAGCCCAAGCCATTTGTCGCCGAGCCATGGAGTTTGTCATCAGCACTTCTCCCTTTTTCCACAACAGCAGTTCAAACATGAATGGCAAAATATCCTAGTTTGCAAATGTTTTCTATATAATTATGGCTCTGCCATATTTGCCTCCTAATGCAAGATCTGCTGCATGATCTGACCATTTAAACTAATAAATTGTTTATAGCTCAAACGTATCAAAAGTTAATACAAAATGTGACTTGTTTTGCTGCGGAGTGGATGGCTTATTACAAAGGTTGACTGATCACCTTTCTCGCTGTTGCATTTGTATGTTACGCTGGTACTAATAAGGCAAAAACTTTCCAAAGACTGTTGAACAAGTTACTTACCTTCGGTAACGATGTATCTGTAAGAAACATTAGTTAGTTAGATTCCTCACCTTAGAATATCCCCAGGCGTCAGGCTGGATCCGGAAAGATTTTTGTAGCAATACCCCTTGCGCGTCGCTAGGCGTCGTCTGCGGCTTCGTGTCCGTCGTTGGCGTCGTGCGCCGGAATGACGTCGGAGTACTTAGACGCCGCCCTCGCGCGCTGACGTCAGTTCTTGTACATAGCTTTCCGTGCCAGGAACACAGAGCCATGCAAGAGACCGACACTGGTGCCAAAAAGTCTAGGGCCCTGAACAGGATGACCTTAACCCTAGATGTAGGTTCGCAGAGCGGGGAGGATGGGTGGGTCGGTGAGGAATCTAACTAACCAATGTTTCTTACAGATACATCATTACCGAAGGTAAGTAAATTGTTCATCTGAAAGAAACATGTTAGTTAGATTCCTCACCTTAGAATAGATACCCCAGCAATACCAACCCCGGTGGAGGGTCTGCGAACCAAGATCACACCAGAAAGTCCTGGAGAACAGAACGGCCAAAGAAGCCATCTCTCTGGACTTGGCTGTCCAGGCAATAGTGCTTGGCGAACGTGTGCAGTGAGGCTCACGTCGCCGCCTGACAGATGTCCTGCAAGGGAACTCCCCGTCCCAGGGAAGTAGTCGCCGCTGTGGCCCGGGTGGAATGGGCTCTCAGCCCAACAGGAGGGTCCTTTTTCGCCAAGGAGTAACAACCTTTATACACAAGATGACCCACCGTGAGATGGTCCGCTTGTGTACAGCCCTCCCCTTCTTAGCACCTACGTATCTAACACAAAGTTGGTCGTCCACCCGGAACTGTCTGGTGCGGTCCAAATAAAAAGGACAGCGCACGTTTGGGGTCCAGACGGTGGAGCCTCTCTTCCTCTTTCGAAGGATGCCGAAAGAAGGTGGGCAAAGTGACCGATTGCCTGATGTGAAAGGGGGTTACCACTTTTGGAAGAAAAGAAGGACGAGTCCGGAGGACAACCTTGTCCGGATGAACAGAAAGAAAGGGAGGCTTGGATGACAGAGCCTGGAGCTCACACACCCGTCTAGCCGAGGTGATAGCTACCAGGAAAGCAGTCTTAAGAGTCAGAAGACGAAGGGGACAATTGTGATGAGGCTCAAAGGGAGCGCACATCAGAAAGGTCAAGACAAGATTCAAATCCCACTGAGGCATTACGAAGGGGACAGGAGGAAACATGTGAGTAATGCCTTTAAGAAAATGCGAAACAACAGGGGACTTGAAAAGAGAAGACTGATCAGGAAGCCGTAAGAAAGCAGAGATTGCAGAAAGATAACCTTTCAAGGTGCCCAGAGCACAGCCCTGTTGGGCCAAAGAAAGAAGAAAGAGTAGAACCTCAGAAAAAGGGGCAGAAAGGGGATCCACAGCCTTTGCTGTGCACCATGCCACAAATTTGTTCCACCTGCAGGCGTATACCGATTTCGTGGAGGGACGCCTGGCTGTCAGAATCACATCACAGACTTCAGGAGGCAAGTCAAATGGCATCAACTGCCGCCGCTCAATCTCCACGCATGGAGGTGGAGGCTGGACAGCTTCGGGTGGAGGACCGTCCCCTGCTGCTGCGACAGAAGGTCTTCCTGAAGAGGCAGTCGTACCGGAGGATCGATTGACATACTGAGTAGCTCGGGATACCAGTACCTTCGTGCCCAATCCGGAGCCACTAGGATGACTTGGGCCCGGTCGCGCCTGATCTTCTTCAGCACTCTGGGCAGAAGTGGTATAGGCGGAAAGGCGTACAACAGACCGCAACTCCACTCGCGACGAAAAGCGTCTCCGAGCGAATGCCGCCTTGGAAATTCCAACACGCAGAACTGCTGACATTTGCGCGTTCTCTTCAGTGGCGAATAGATCTAACCAAGGCTCTCCCCACTGCAGAAAGAGACCTTGCGCCACGTCCGAGTTCAGACGCCATTCGTGATCCATCATGCACCGGCGGCTGAGTTCGTCTGCTCTGGCGTTCAGAGAGCCCGCCAGATGTTGAACCACCAGGATGATGCCCTGGTGTTTCAGCCATGTCCAGAGGCGCAGAGCCTCCTGACAAAGGGTCCACGACCCCACCCCGCCCTGTTTGTTGCAATACCACATGGCGGTGGTGTTGTCCGTGAACACCTGCCCGACACTTCCCCAGACAGAGGGAAGAAAGGCTTTCAGTGCAAGCCGGATCGCTCTCAGCTCCAACAAGTTGATATGGAGTTGAGACCCCGCCGGAGAGCAGAGGCCTCTGATCTCACCCTCTCCCATATGGCCCCCCCATCCCAGGAGGGACGCGTCCGTCACTACTACGTGCTCCGGTTGGGGTAGGGAGAGGCATCTGCCCCTGACCCAATCGCGGTCCGTGAGCCACCACTGCAACTGGTTGGCAGTGCCCTCCGAGATCAAGACATGGTCGGACAGGTTGCCTCGATGCTGGGCCCACTGAAACTTCAGGTCCCACTGCAGAGCCCACATTCGCCACCTGGCGTAATGCACCAACAGGATGCAGGAGGCCATCAGCCCCAGAAGCCGCAGCACCAACCTAACCGAAACCAAGGATAGAGGCCGAAAGATGGGAATCAGAGCCTGAATATCCCGGACCCGCTGTTCGGGAGGATAAGCTCGGAACTGCGCCGAATCGAGAACCGCTCCGATGAAGAGGAGCTTCTGGGAGGGTCTCAGGTGTGACTTCGGCACGTTGATGGAGAACCCCAGCAAATGCAGGAGGTCGGCCGTAGTCTGGAGGTGGGAGACGACTTGCTGGGGCAAGCCCGCCTTCAACAGCCAGTCGTCGAGATAGGGGAAGACTGGAACCCCCGATCTGCGCAGATGAGCTGCGACCACCGCCATCACTTTCGTGAACACCCGAGGGGCACTGGTGAGGCCGAAGGGGAGCACGGTGAACTGAAAGTGCTCCTGACCCACCGTGAACCGCAGGTAACGCCGGTGGGCCGGCAGGAAGGGGATGTGAAAATTGGCGTCCTGCAAGTCCAACGCTACCATCCAGTCTCCAGGGTCGAGGGCAGCCAGAACCTGAGCTAAAGTTAGCATCTTGAACCGTTCCTTCCGGAGGAAGGCGTTAACGCTCCTGAGGTCCAAGATAGGGCGTAGGCCCCCTTTGCCCTTCTTGGGAACCAGAAAGTAGTGGGAATAGCAACCACGGCCTACTTCTGGACCAGGAACGCGCTCGACGGCCTCTTTGGCCAAAAGGGCCGTTACTTCCTCCCGCAGAAGATTCAAGTGAGGCCCAAACTCAGGAAAGAGAACAGCTACTTTCCGAACAGCTTCTTTCCGAACTGTTCCAGCCTCTTGGATTCCCGATCCGGAGGAGCGGATGGGAAGGAGGATTGGGAAGTGGAGGCCTGGATAACCAGACTCTCGGGGTGGGGTGTTGGGACAGGAAACTGGGGTCGCCCGGAGCAGGGCGGTGGCGCCGGGCCACGTTCCGATCCACAGTAGGAACTGTGGAGGGCTTGGACCAAGTGCCCTGCAGAACGTCTACGAGGGCCTCATTGAACTGCAGCAGAGGCTCTGTGGAGCTTGCTGATGGTTGAAGCACCTCTGTGAGGATGTTAGTCCTCACGGCCACAGCAGGCAGCTCGAGCCCCAGGGCTTCGGCTGCCTTGCGCAGCACCACTGAGAAAGCTGCACCTTCCTCCGAGGCCACAGTCGGAGGAGAGATGAAACCAGCGTCCGGGGAGGTGTCCAGACCACTGGCATCCTCCAGTTCGCCTGCCCAGTCCTGTGAAAGTTGGCCCTGTCTGGCCATAGGGTCCTCAGACCCCTCCCAGTCACCCCCGTCATCCGATTCCTGATAAACAGGAGGAATGATCGGAGCCGGGCGGTAGATGAAACACTCATTCATCGGCGTCGGGTGCGGCGTCGAGCGGCGCCGCGCTGTCGCCGGGCCCGGACAGGGGCTAAACCGGGGAACGGCGTCATCCGGAGACGGCGCCTGGCTTTAAACCCAGGCATCCTACCGGCACCAGAGTCAAGTCGACAGAAGACCAAAAAGAGTCAAAAAAGTTTAGTCAAAAATTGACTAAGGGGTAAGCTCTTCCCGGCTCGAAACTGTCTGGCGCGGAAAAAAGAAGAACTGACGTCAGCGCGCGAGGGCGGCGTCTAAGTACTCCAACGACGTCATTCGACGCGCAAGGGGTATTGCTACAAAAATCTTTCCGGATCCAGCCTGACGCCTGGGGATATTCTAAGGTGAGGAATCTAACTAACGTGTTTCTTTTAAATAGCATGTGTACACATGTCCAAATAATAAAATATCAGAAAATATACTGCATCACGCTGCAGCCTTTTTTTTTATAATGTATAATTTAGTCAACACTGCAGCATAATTTTGTCATCCTTTGCTGCATATTTTAACTCCAGTGGCCCCACAGCAAGCAGCACATGTTAAAAGTGCTTGTGAATGAAGCAGAGAGACTGTGAAGTTTGCGAACTTAGTTTGGTGTGCTTGCAAATTCTGCATTGCCAATCCCTGGAGAGTTGCAGCTACTACTTCTGAAACAAGGCCAATGGAGCTAACTATGGGTGAGGCAGACTGGCCTCAAGGGCAAGGCCGGCCTTAGCACTGGTGGTGCCCTGTGCATTAATGTGTGGTATTGCCCCCTAATGACCACCTCTGCGATGGATTCCCTCACTACCACCCTTTAACAGTGCCCCTAAAGTCTCCATAACCACACTCCCTCTCAGATGCATTTAATTTGATTTACAGCGCCACTCATACCAGTGTAGGGTGTCGGAGCACTTTACATCACACACATTACTCAGAGACAATCAATATGTATGTAAATCACTGGCTAGAAAATTTTACATAAGACTAAGGACTACAAGGTGTAGGAGTCACATGACAACCATACTACTAGGCCGTATAGTTTAATAGTGATTGCTCTGGAGAACCATAAACTCAGAATTTAAAATGTAGTACCATGGTTGGGGGTTCTCTTTAATAATCAGAATTGATTTCTGTCCAAAAGAACACGTTTTGCAACATTAGGATAATCAAAAGGGGGGGGGGAATAACGTTCTAATTTATACCTTGCAGTTTGTATGCAGCTCTTAGATGAAAGTTAATAGCTCACTGTTGTATGTTAGGATTTTAACTTATAAACTGCAAGTAACAAAAGGATCTCTCTGTGAAAAGCAGTAGCCCGCTGACCTATTTACATTATGTGCACTTTGTGATCTGTGTAGGATGGTGGAATCTGACTGCATGGTTGCCCCGGTTTTATTCCTGGTGTTTTGCCAATTTTCGACTTAGTCTGGCTGGGATCCTGCTATTCAGGACCCCAGCCTATCTGCTTTCTCCCTGAAATTGATTACAAGTACTATAGGTACACTCCAGATTGGATTCTGGGGTACCCCTATAAGTCCTCAGTATATGGTATACTATGTACCCAGGGCCTAGGTACCCCAGATGCCTACCAGGGGCTGCAGCATGTATTGTGCCACCCCTGGGAAGCCTTCCAAAATGACACCACAGGTCTGCTACAGCAGCCTGGGAAAGGTGGTGCATGCACCGCTTACTGAGATATAGGTTCACTATATCTCTCCATATCACTGCACATATAAAACCTATCAGTCACCCCTATGGCAGGCCTTACCAATCCTGAAGGCAGGGTGCTGGGTTTTATTTGAGAGGGTGCCCATGCATGAGCAGAGCCCCTCTGCAGCCTTTGGAACCTTTATTCCGGGGTTATTAGTGATGCAGCCAAATCATACACTCTGAAGTGCATTATAACCAAACAGTAAATGATAACTTTGGGATGGCTGCACGGAAACATGTTGTGTTTGGTGTCAACCACTTTGGAATCATACCCCCACACCAGTAACTGGTGTGGGAGTATGATCCCACCCGTCTAGAGGGAGAGACATGACAGCACTGGTATACCTCGTACCAGCTAACAGAGCACTGGCATCACAAAATGGATGCTGCCAGCCACAGACCCGAGTCTGCCCTCCTGCTGCTGGACGAAACTCCGGCATAGGAGGCCTGGACAATAGGTTTCCTGTCACAGGGAGGTGTCACCACCTCCCAGACAGGCTTTGGTGTATTGGGGCTGGGTGGGTGCACTCCAAGAGTGCTTTGAAGTTCAGCACTGTGAGCACATTTGGTGTCCCTGTGCACAGTCCAGCTCAAACCGGTTGCAGGGGCTACCAGCCCCTGCTCTGGTGTGAAACTGGACAAAGGAAATGGGTGTAGCCACCCCTCTTTCCTGACCCTCCCATAGGTGGGTTCCTAGAGTTTGTCCCACCCCTTCCTTGGGTATAAGAAAGGAACCCCTGGCTACAGGACTTTAGATTACACCTGGGCAAAACTCCGATACTGAATCCTGGAACTTCAACGATCTACATTGAACTAGATGAGTGAAGAATTTCCCTTGGAGTAAAGGAGTTACTCCCCTGCAAGGCAGTCACCAAAGATGCATCTGACCTGTTTACATCTCCGAAGCTCCCGCCAGACTCCGAATAATTTTGCAATGCAGGAGGTGGGTTTCTGTGGTCTTAGAGGTTGATCAGTGCCCACAGCAAGTCTTTGGCCTGTATTCCTCGTGGCGACCGTGTAACCCGAACCCCTGGACACCGCGTCACTTTGCAGAAGCATCAGCTTTCCAACGACTCCTGCAGCTGAGCTTTGGGTTACTTCTAGCTCTGACCCCGAGCAGCATTTACACAGAAGATTTCCCGACTACACTCCATGAGTGTTCGGTGAGCTGGCCCTTTATGTTTTCTCTCGAGGTCCCTTCGTGATCCCTAGTCCGTCGACTGGTGGGTCCCTGTGAAGGCAACTTTACTTCTAAATGAGCTTATCTGATTGCTCCAGATGTGCCCTGACTCTCCATTGCATGGGGAATCCCCAGGACCTTGCTGGTCCGCACCGAAGCATCTTTTCTCTTTCTGCATGGGTTGCTGTTGCCAAGGCTTGTTGTGTTCAATCCGAGCACCGACACAGCAGCACTCGACATCCTTTGTGAGACAGTTCGAATCCAGCTCCTAGTTGTCGTTGACACCTCCTGGTCCTCGTGGCTGCAGAGTCAATCTTCACCTCTTCGCACCAGAATCACCCGAAATCGGTGGGCATTCGTCTATCATGCCCCTGGTCACTGGCAAGTGACCCAGACTCTGTCCCCTCTGCTTTCCGGTTCTTCTGATCTTCGATCTAGGCTTGGATCACACTGGACACTTTTCTCTTTCCCGGCAGCAGCACTTTGCAGCAGATCGCCATTGAAATCAACGACGATTCCCGACACCATTTGACACCTATGCACCCGGCTTCCCTGGGTGAGGTAACTCGAGTACTCCGGTGCGCCCGTGGGTGCTGGCCCTAGAACCCCCTAAGTCTAAAGGGGTTTTCTCAAAATACTCTCCTAAGTGTCCTTAACTTCTAAAATTACAACCACAACTTTCCCATAGAATAGAACAGGGCTTGCGCCTGGGTTCTCACACTGCACGTGTCCCTCGTGGGTCTCCTGTGTCACAACCTTGGGTGGTTCCTTGGGGTCCCAACAATTCTACGTGCTCTAGGCACTGTGTCTAGTCAAGTCGTAGTTCTTATACCACTTTCCTAATATATGGTTTGTTCTGCCCCTAGGGCCCATTGTATATTGTGCTATTACTGTCATTTTAGAACTTTATTATTGTGTATCTTGGACTCTAATCTCATAAAGAGATTAGTAGTGAATGTTTGGAAATAAATACATATATTTTATATATACCTTGTGTGGATCTCCTTTCATTTAGTAATTCAAGGGGTTATAATCTTGTAAACCAAGCTGCTTTACACTCCTTCAAGACTTAGCCTGAAGGCTGCTCTCCATAGCTACCACTAGGATAGCTTTCAATAAAGGTCGTCTTTAAACCGATCATCAATAAGGGTTGTTTGTACTGGTACAAGGTGCCTACTATAACTAGTGGACAGCATAAACCAGGCCAACTTCTCACAATCTGCATGGTACATGTTCTTTGCAGCAGGCACATTAACCCTCTGAGCTACCTTTCCATGAATCAAAACTTCCACTAGACAAAATGATCTCTCTCTAGGAAGAACATTAAACACCAGAGTCATCATGATATTTTTATTGTTGCCGAAAATTGCTGGAGGCCAGGAAGGAGGCAGCAAGCGCTTTTAAAACCTTAATATACTTGCAAACATAATGCCTCCACCGAAAGTCAGCACCCGGTGCGGCCACACCGGTTGCACTGCCCTAGAGCTGGCCCTTCTAAAGGGTCCTGTGACCACAGTGACAGAGTCACTGTTGTTCAAGGCTGTGCTGCTTCATAGGCCTGCCCGCAAGACTGGAGGAGAACTTTAGTATGGATTGTGGTGGACAAGCCTTGAAGGTTAAACTACACTTGTCATGCTTGAGTCCACCTGCTGGTGCTACGACACCAGGGCTTCTATGGTCTTGCACAGCCTTCTAAGGTCTAGCATAGGAATGTGCTCCCTCAGGGAAGTGGTCTGGTGGACTGGTTATTAAGGCTGAACCTGGTTCTCCAGTTCCAAATTCAGTAGCTCTGGCCATAGTGCCACATCCTCTCCCCCACTGAACACCATACTTCCCCACTGAGAAACACTGCCTTCAACTACAAACCAATTGTTGCTGGCACATAGATGCGGCTCAATTGAAATTACGCACTAGACAAGAGCAATATGCGGCCTACAAAAAAAAGTAACAACATCCTGGAATAGGCAAACACTCATAGGGAATGCTAAATTTAGCAAGCCATGTGAAATGTAAGCACGAACAACATGGTTACCTTAACGTGTATACACTCACTATTCAGAAATCAGTGAGTGCTTTTGCCTGAAAAGTTAAGGACATGACTACAGGGCCCTGAATGGACCCATTTCAATGTCCGTTGCTTATATCCTTCCAAACGTAAGCAGTATGGTAAAAAGACCACATTCCTGGACGCAGAGCCGCAGTACACATTTTGTTTTCCAATACACACATCCAGTACCTCCAGGATTGGTGCACTAGTTGCAAGCCCAGGGAAAACAAAGACAAGAAAACAACAACAGTGCTTCACTGACAAACTCTGTAAAAGTGGCGCTAATGTGTTTGGGTGTGAATAAAATCAATCTGGTCAGTTTGCTACCACTCTGTCTTACTTTATTTAGTTATTTTTTATATTTTTAACCTTTTATTCCAGATACTGCACTTTGGAATTAAAATACGACATTTCCAGCAAAAATATTTTTCTTTTTTGGATCCATTTCACAGGGGAGCAAATAGAGGAAAGAGAGTGAAAACCCCGTCTTGAAGACTCGGTTTTCAGTAAGAAAAGAACTGCTAGACAGAAAGAGAAGGACGAAGGAAAGAGTGGGGAGGGGGGGGGGGCAGCTGAAGCGGCAGAGCAGAAGTGGACACTGTATGTTTCTTCTATGGGCAAGAAGGAAAAGACAGAGTCCTGTTACTTCTGTGCCTTCCCGCCCGTCAAGAACGCCAGGAACCCCGAGCTTTATTTATAGGCGGTGACGAATTCTTGCGTCCTGGGACGCATTTTCAAAATTAAAAAGTAGGGGAACGGACTCCTTGGATTTGAAGAAGTAGGGGTACGCCGTGCCCTGCCGTTCCCGCCCACTTCGACCACTGCTCTAAATACCCTGTGGTAGAGGTAACCAAATTTACACCGCTTAAGGCACTTTGCCCTGTGCTAGAGAAAGCATTTGCGCTATTCGGACTGCCGGAGATCAGAACAGACAATGGCCCCCCATTCCATGGCCAGGAATTTGAAACCTACATCAAAAGCCTCTGTGTGAAGTATCAGAAAATCAAACTGGCATTGCCCCAAGCCAATGGGGAGGTTGAGCGATTCATGAGGAGCCTCAACAAGACATTGAGGATAGGGGTCGAGCAAGGAGAGGACATTGAAGCAGATCTACAAAGGTTCCTCATGGCGTATCAGCAAACTCCTCATAGCACGAAGGGATACGCCCATGTGGACCTTCTGTTGAGGCGACCAGCCAGGGACAACATACCTGCCAGCCAATGCTGGTGACTAGCCTCCCTAAATGAAGAGGCCATGCAGGAGAACCGCAGAGAAACCAACACAAAAGTCAGCCAACATTGAGGTTCCCAGGCACCTACCCTCCCAAGGGAGGGACATGGTGTTTGTCAAAGATGGTCAACCTGGCCACAATATCAGGACCCTTTTTGAGAGGGAACCATGGCAAGTCACCCAAATACCAAGAATCATGTTCACCATATCACTCCAGGGTGGGACTGTGACCTGGAACGTCTCCTGCTTCTAAAATGTGCATTGCATACTGCACTTGGACATGCCTGACTCACACAAAGCCCTTTCTAATAAGGAATGGAGCCAAAGAGATGGGGCACTGCCCAATCAGGTAACCCAAACCCCACGCTGGGAAGAGCTGACTAATCAGCAGCTGAATCACCTCCTTTGTCCTGCCAGTAGGGAGCCACAACAGAAAGAGCACGCAGGGAGCTCAGAAAGCACCCCAAGAGCGCAAAGCAGGTCTATTCCACCATAACAACTAAGGCTGAGACCCGAACCCAGCCACATCCTCCAGGACTATGCGTGGAGTACCAGAATACTCAGTGGAGGGGCTCTGAGTGAGGGTTCCTGCGGAGGACTAAGGTGGGGAGAGATGTAGAGTGACACCTGGCCCCTCACATGACAGATGTCACCACGCACACCCCGGAGGCCGGGTTCGGCCAAAGGGTATAAATAAACGGGCGATGGAGTTTGCAGCATCTTCCCCAGCACGGGAGTATGCAAAGGAACATATCCACACACGCAGCTCTGTGAGAGATCTCTTTATTCTTCAACATACAATCACAAACTGCACGCATTGCGTCATACCTTTTATAACCACACCTTAATACCTCCCAGAAGCTTAATTTGTTTAGAGTCTGCCCAGAACCGCAAGGGTCCTAGCAAGCAAAATATCAAGACACTACAGACTGCTCATGGCCACGCCCAAAATAGCTAATACTGTGTATAGTGGGGAGGGGCGGGGGGTTGAATAAAAGGGTGGGTTTTATCGCTCAATATGTCAAAGGTCGGCAGATTTAATCTCCAAATAAAGTAACTGAGGGAAAAGAATAATGGACTATTCTTCCAAACAATCAAAAACATTCTAGAGGGAGTAATAGCTCATCCCTCGCTAGATTAAAAGAGAGGGGTCCTTTTCCTGCTACTAACAAAGCATTCATTCCCCAACATACGAAGTAGAAGAGTCTGCAGGATTAACCTGCCGGAAAATTAAATTCACAATCTGAACTATTCCCTCTAAATGAGACCTGCGTACTTTCTCACCTGGGTCTCTCAACACAGACTGCCAAGAAAAAACTGTTCGCTCCCCTACTCCACAGCCGTTGGTTCCTACCAGTATTTTTATTCACCAGCACCACGCGCAGTATAAACCTTCCTCACGGGCTGTCAGTGCCAACGACTAAACTACCACTCGCTCTGAAAAGAAACTCTAAACAAACCCCTCCTACAGAAGGAAGGTACCAAGCTGAGGCCTGGGAGAACACAGAACTGCCTAGAAGGAACTCCCACCGACACCAGCATCCTCATTTAGGGAACCGCCGATTCGCCAGAGGTCGCAGCTACGACCCCTGGCTTCCAAATGCGCTTGTTCCCTTTGAGATCCCCTAGTATTTTCCCGGCCTCAACCCATATCTTAGAGATCACACGCCAGCCCCACACTCGCTATCAAATAATTGTGCTTAATTTCGGCATTTCAAATACATCTGCTTATAATTGCGTTGAAATATGGCTTACTACCCCTGACAAGGTGTTAAAGCGCTTTGTTATAAGTAGTACGCTACTCAAGAACCCAAGGTTAGTACTTAATCCTGTAATTATTGGTTATTGGGATTGACTTGTGAGCTAAAGAAAACCAATCTATACATTTTCTCCAGTTTTACGTGACTGATTTAATTAATAGGCATTAGATGTGATCATTAGTGTGTGCTAGTCAATTAATGCAGATGCTTGGTAGGATAAATAAACTAAATGGAATTTAGGTTGAAGGGGCATTCTAAGAAGCAGAAGTTGTGGTCTTTGAAATAAAGCATGGACAATTTGAAGGTATACAATAGTAGTGAATAATGCGGACAGTCGTTCAAATTAAAGTAGGCTATACTCAGAAAGGGAGGCAAGCAGAAGAGGAAAGGCAGGGGGGAGGTCATTCCATATAGAGAAGAGATGAACAATTGTTAGTTTTAAGTCCAGGGCAATATACATGCAGGATTTTAGGAAAATAGTAGAAGGCTTTGTGAGGCTGCAATGATGTAAACTTAGAGAGAAACAACATTATTTGAGTGTGATATTTTGTATTGTATTGTGTCATTTGTATAGTGCTTGCTACTCTGTGGGGCATTAAAGCGCTTATCCATGGAGATAGCACAATACACCAAAAAGTGTGTCATTGGAAGTGTGCTGGCTTTGCTTTGAGGCACTGAGGGAATTCATTGTTGTGTATCATGACCACAGACATGCGGTTATTGTTAAAGGGATGATGCACTTCGTAGTATTATGGATGAGGAAGTGTGTGACATAGACGTGCACTTTCTATAGTTTGTGGTATACTGGCATTACTGATTTGCCGTGCAGGTCCTTGAATTGTGTTACTATTTTTTTCTATGTTCTCAAGTGCATTTCCCGTGGTCCCTTTATTGTGTTGGTATTTTCATTGATAAATCGCAGCTTCTCCACTTAAATTGTGTGATCTTAGGCAAAACATTTATTTCACCAAAACTCTTTTTTTCATTATTGCACATGAAAGCACTTAAAAATATGTGACTCCAGAATACCATTTGCACAAAACTATCACATTTATTAAGTACTTGTCAGTAGAGTGCTATAAAGCACTCTATTAATGTCAAAGCTTCTACATGTTTAAGAAATACACTTTTTGGAATTTTGAAGAAAGGTTATCATATTTTACATGATGTTTGCTGTATGATTTAGATAGCAAATATGTTCAGAGCTCTGCTTGTGCATGGGCTCTCCCCGTTAATTTGTTGGCTCCCCACCTCTATAACTATCCCCTCAATACCAGCCAGACAGTTCTGTGAAGAACAAAGAGACGCGCCATACATTGCTGCTTATATGAAAACTCTAACATAGGCCTCCTTGCAGGTCCCAAAAATTCACATACTCTGAAGACCAATACTCTAGTTGTTTAAACAACAGTGAATCTTGGTGAATCGCCTTAATTAATGCCCCATAATGGTAATCATTTAAAGGAGTAATGTAATGTCGCCTATTCAGATAGATCTTTGATTCCAATTCACTCCTCCGTATCTGTTAACCTCTCCTCCGCATTTAGATAATGTTGGAAAAGGAGGCATTAGTTGTGTGGCCTGCACAAGTAATGGGTCTACATTTGTCCTTCACTGGGAACCAAACACCTCATTGTAGCTGACTCTCAGAGGATAGCGTTGCAGAGCAGTCCAAGGCTTACTCAAGGGAGGTTGTGTGGGCTAGCAAGCACCATTCGTCCTGTTCTTACCAGGGTCTAGGATTCTTGTATGGGCCTGGTTGTGGCAGAAGGTTGTTCACTCTCTGATCTTATGTGTGAGAAGGTGGTTATGACCATCTGAGGCGCCTGGATTTTTTGTTTTTTATTCACCAGATTTTTTATCTTTTACAGTGGGAGAGCCTCAAGCTGGGATTTACCCCCAGAAAACTCATGGTAAAATGGACTGCATGTGTTTCCCACCAGTGTCCGCCTTGTGAGAAAAGGAGGCTGTGATGCAGCCAGGGTAAAGGGCACCGGACTGGTTACATGTGGACACGTGGGTCAGGCCGTCGCATTCCCCTGTGAAGGTGCCTAAGCGGCCCAGGATCCCATCCCTGGGCCCCGACGAAGAGGAAGTCGGGGAGGGCTGTTGCACTCCCTGTGAAGCTGAACGGGGCCCAGGACCCAAATCTGGGCCCCGATGGCCGAAGAGAGGAGGGGGGAGTGCTGTTGCACTCCCCCCACAATGAGAGAGAGGAGGGGGAGTGCCGTCACACTCCCCCCCCCCCCCCCCCCCCCCCATCACCGCCTGCCGGCCGCAGCACCCACGTCTGCCTGCATGAGCGGGCAGACCAGAATAAAGGGCCAGCTCCCGCGTCAGCACACAAGAGTGGTGGCCAGGCGGGGAGCTGGCGAAGTGGCCAAGGGTGGGCTCCCCGAGCTACTTCCCAACTATGTGAAAGGCCATTGGGGTGCCCGGGTGGGACCAAGCACCCCGATAAAAAACATGAGTCCCAGCGCAAAGCCGCTTACCGACAAGTGCTCCAATGCGGCTCCCCCCATAGCAGCAGGGGAGCCGCTGCTCAGATATTCATGAGTGCGGTTAATGCAGTGCAGGGCAGGTCACAGTCACTGGAGACGGGTAGGCATAGTTGCGCTCCCCGTGGAGTGGACCCAGAGAAGTGGTGGAAGTCGGGGAGCTTCGTCATGTTCCCTGCAAGACTTGCCAGGGACCCAGAATCCCATTAGCCCCCCAGAAGCGAAGTAAAGGTGGGAAGCACCGTTGCGCCCACACCCCCCAGGGGCCCAGTATCCCATTCACCAATTCACCTTTTTAATCTTGCCCCATCCTTGGCAAATAAATGATTTAACTGAGGAAAGGAGGCAATTTTAACTTCACTCTTCACAACACACCTTCGCACTTACTTTTCACAATTGTCGAAAAACCAGACGGTCTACCTCGAGGTGGAGGATAAGGAGATCACTTGAAGAAGCAAGCACTCAAGTGATAAAAGACCCAATGATGATACTACTCACTTAACAACAGAGCGGAGAATCAAGATATACCGCACCGTATGCTTAATGTGAATGAGGGTCTTCACCATACAAGAACCCTAGACGCCGGTAAGAACAGGACGAATGGTGATTGCTAGCCCACACCACCTCCCTTATGTAAGCCTTGGACTGCTCTGCAACGCTATCCTCTGAGAGTCAAACGCTACAATGAGGTGTTTGGTTCCCAGTGAAGGACACATGTAGACCCATTACTTGTGCAGGCCACACAACTAATGCCTAGTTTTCCAACATTATCTATCTGCGGAGGAGATGTTAATAGATGCGGAGAAGGAGTGAATTGGAATCAAAGATCTATCTGAATAGGCGACATTACATTTCTCTTTTAAATGATTGCAATTATGGGGCATTAATTAAGGCGATTCACCAAGATTCACTGTTGTTTAAACAACTAGAGTATTGGTCTTCAGAGTATGTGAATTTTTGGGACCTGCAAGGAAGCCTATGTTACAGTTTTCATATAAGCAGCAATGTATGGCATGTCTCTCTGTTCTTCACAGAACTGTCTGGCTGGTATTGAGGGGATAGTTATAGAGGTGGGGGAGCCAACAAACTAACAGGGAGAGCCCATGCACAAGCAGAGCTCTGAACATATTTCCTATCTAAATCATACAGCAAACATCATGTAAAATATGATAACTTTTCTTCAAAATTCCAAAAAGTGTATTTCTTAAACATGTAGAAGCTTTGACATTAATAGAGTGCTTTATAGCACTCTACTGACAATTACTTATTAAATGTGATAATTTTGTGCAAATGGTATTCTGGACTCACATATTTTAAAGTGCTTTCATGCGCAATAATGAAAAAAAAAGAGTTTTGGTGAAATAAATGTTTTGCCTAAGATCACACAATTTAAGTGGAGAAGCCGCGATTTATCAATGTTTTCTGGTTTCAATTTGTACAAACCAGCCAGTAAATGGGTATCTATGTGTCCTGCTGTGAGAAGTTGGCCTGGTATATGCTGCTCACTAATTCTAGTGATCACCTTGTACCATGCCAAACAACCCTTATGGTGGTGGTTGAAGTCAACCTTGATAGACCAGCTATCCTAGTGGTAGCGTGGACAGTGCAGTCTGCAGGCTAAACTCTTGAGGGCATGTGAAACCAGCTGTTTTACCATATGTAACCTCCTTGAATACCAAATGAAAGGACACAACACAGATATATATTCAAAATATATATGTATTTATTTACTTAAAGTTTCCCCTATACTCTTTATGAGCACAGAAGCACATTCATTTAAAACAAGGCAGTGTTTAAATATACAAAAGTTGCACAATTATGGATGGGCCAGGTGGCCAGCTAAACCATATACTAAAATAGTGGTATAAGAACCACGAATAGAAAGTAGGGAAGGCCTAGGGCCTTGGGAATCGCTGGGACGACAAGGAGCTAACTGTAGTTAGTGACCAGGACGCCCACAGGATGCGTGTGCAGTGTTAAAAGTTACACGCGCGCACCTATTGATTTCAATGGGTGCGTAAAAGTCACAAAGTTAAAGGAAAAGGAGTCTTCCGGATGGACCAGAACCTAACAACTTGAAACCTAGACACCAGAGATGTTTCTCTACCCAGGAGCACCGGAGTGCCAGCGTTACCTCACCCACAGGAAGCGGGTGCATAGGGGTCAAAGTGCGTCGGTTTTCGTCGTGCAGGTCTATGGAGCCTGAGGATGAAGATGCTGCAGGCGGCCAGGCAGGAAGAGTTCCGGTGGATCCAAGGATGGATCTGAAGAGTAGACGACCTGCAAGCAGAGGGGACAATGTTCAAAGTCACTAGCCAGTGACCGGCGCGGCACCAGGAAGGAACCAGGCGATGTCGGGTGCCAACAGGTGAAGAAAGGAAGCTTGTCTCCGCAGCCACGTGAAAGTGAAGAGGTCGACGACGTCCAGGAGTCACTCACGAGCTGTCCCCCGAAGGCTCTAGCTGATGGTGGTGTCGGCTTCTTGATCGGAGCAAACAGGCCTTGGCTAATGCAAGCCACGCAGGAATCGAGGAAAGCTTGGTGCTCTGGCCAGCAAGGTCAGAGGGGCTGCTCCTTTTCACAGGCGCAAGGGCCAGACTGGAGCAACCAGACCAGCAGTGTTACTTGTAGTTTTAGTCGCCAAGATGGCCACTAGCCAACGGCCCAGTAACCGGGATGACGCGTCGAGTGGCAAAAAGCAAAAGGGCCCCACGCAGATCTCGCGGATGCTGGAGGGCTGGTTTTTGGTGCAAATGCTGCTCGGTGTTGGGGCTTCTCAGGGCCCAAAGCACAGCGTTGAAGATGCCTCAGGTGCTGCGCAGTCAGCTTGTCGTGGACGTTCCAAGATGGCCGGTCCCACGTCTCTCGGTGCCTCCACGGGTCTCTTCTTTGCAGGGACTGTGGATCTGGCTCAGAGATGTCTGGGAGTCTTGGTCTTGTCGGGCTCTGGGCTCGGTCTCCGGCGGGAGGCGGCGGCAAAGCAGTCGTGAGTTGCTGGATGGTGCCTGTTTTCACAGGGTGGTCACTCCTTGGCCACAAGGGAGATTCTCTTCAGTCTTCTGTGCAGCAGAACGTCGAAGTCCAGTAGTTCTTCTTATTAAAGTCGAGTTTCAGGATGATCTCAAGTCTTGGGACACAGCTCCTACTCTTATTCCAAATCTAGGGGCCGGATTACCTGCTAGGTCCCTCCTCTGGGTGGGACCAGGAAGGGGGGCGGTTACACCCCCTTTCCTTTGTCCAGTTTCGTGCCAGGACTGGGGCTGGAGAGCCCCAGCTTCGGTTTGAACTGGCATATGCACAGGGACACCTTGTGTGCCCCAGGCATGTCTCAATCTATTCAGCCCTCCCTAACCCACTACACAAAATCCTGTCTGGGGTGGTGCAAACACCTCCCCTGACAGGAAACCCTTTGTCCACACCTCCCAAGCTGGAAGGACTCCCAGCAGCAGGAGGGCAGACTTGTGTCTGTGGTGGCAGCATCCATTTTGTGATGCTGAGGCTCTGTCTAACTTTACCCGGGTTTCAGGTTAGGTACATGTTGTGTCCCTCTAGAAGGGTGGAATGCTACCCCCGTCGCCAGAATTGGCGAGGGGGTAGTATTCCAAATCGTATGACACCTTACTCGACATGTTTTGATAAAGCCAAACCAAAGTTAGCATTTGACCGCAAGGTACATAATGCACTTAAGAGTATATGGTATGGCAATATCATGAAACAGCTAAAGGACGTTGTTCCGAAAGCTGCATACAGGCTCAGCTCATGCCAGAGCACCATCTCACATGAAACCAAGCACTCTGCCTCCAGGATTGTTAAGGCCTGCCATAGGAGTGACTGATAGGTTACCATGTGTCCATATATGTTAGATATAGTTATACTATATCTAAGTAAGAGGTGATTACACCAACTTACCCCAGCTGAGTGATCAGCCAGTTGTGTCAAATAGTGAGGCCAGGCCAGGGGTGGCATAATACATGCTGCAGCCCCTGGTAGGCCTTGGATACACCTATGCCCTGGGTACCTGGGGTACACTGTTACAGGGTCCAATAAGGTGAACCAGTTCCAATTGGTAATGCACCTAGCGTGCATTGGCATTAATTTAGGGAGAGAGCAGCAGGGCTGTGGGTCTGATTAGCAGGCCCACAGCCACACTAAGTCATAAAACCAGTGAAGCAAAAGCAAACATTTGGGGTGACCATAGGATAGCAGACCCTACTCTCCTACACCTGCCTTATGTTCAAGCTTTGTTTTTTACCTCTTTGTGCTATATTTGAAAAACTACATGAAAGTACACTAACTCGACCCAAAGGTTTTGGACCGCTTTATATGAGCACGAGTTACATTATAGAAGGTCACAAGCATTGTTTATTAGCATGGGGATATTAAGTTATTTGCCCAGAATCACACGATGTTGAGCTGACACCAGCGCCAAGACTCAAACCTAGTTTAACAGTAAACAGCTCTACCCGAAACACCACATCCTGAGTACAAAAGCCACATGAAAGCTTTGCTCGTTATGGGCTTACGGTGCCAATAGGATCTCGAGCTGAGGCAGAGCCAGCCTTCAGGCTCCAGCCTGCCTCAAGCTTTCAGTGGTTCGCCCACCACTGGTTCGTTAGATGAATGGTATAGCCTATATCTGTGCCCTCCAGTTCCTAGCAGGCGTATACAAGTCCTTTCATGCATGATAAGCCTGCCCCATTGAAGATGAGGCATCGGTAGTGAATTGGTATAGGGTATTATAGGGTGAAACTTGTGAAATTGGAAATGAGTTGTACCTGAAGTGGATAGTTGCTTAGTGTCAGGTTCGGTTCCACTGAAATCCAATGGTTCATGTTTGCAACAGGCTCCACAGTAGTTGGCTGTGTTGTCTGAATGAAAAACAATAGGGTGGAACTTTTGGTTTAACTTGATACTTTCTGTATCTTAAAAGGAGAGAACTGTAGAAAAAGATTTTTCAGAGTGGGAGCCTCCTTTTTTGTAGGCAGAATGTTTATCATGGAGTAGGCAGCCCTCACGTGACAAATAGCACACTGCCTGTTTACCGTTTGTATGCTTACAACAAGTCAGGCGAGAAAACAGAGGGACACCAATAACGACTTTATATTTGCAAGTACTGTCTATCTATTGATCCCATTGCTGATACGGCTGTCCGCAATTTCTAGATTTGTGTCTCTGTTCCGTCTGTCCATGTTGCTTTTTTTCTTCACTGCCCATTTCCTCTTAGTCCATGTTTCCTCTATATATCTTTCTCTCAGTGTGTCTTCCTGTTTCTTCCATTCTCCGCTTATAGCTAGCTCATCTTTGCCTTTTAGAGTAATAAATCTCACAGTAGCACAACTGTTGCAGACCTCAGTGTTTTTCTTTTACAAATGATTTTTTTCTGCTGCACTGGTGTTATTGGTTCAATGGAACAGAATCAGGCAAAATCTAACTGAATACACATTTTTTTTGTAAAATGAACTTTTTGTGAACTAAGAACTGGACTCATATTTTTGAGTATTGGCAGTGCAACTGGGAACTCTCTTCTTAAAATTTAGACAAAAAGACATTTGGTAGTATTGCTGATCCTTGATCTCCTATCACTTTCACCTCTGTCTCTTACCTTCTTTACTCTCTCCCATGCATCTCTACCCTCCTTCTTTTGTTTCTGAACCTCAATACCCCTCTCCTTTTTCCCCTCTTGCTGTCACCTTACTGCTCACTCTTTTTCAATATCTCTGCATCTCCACCCATCAATTGAAATCCAACATTTGTTTTTATCTGTCCTCCACCCTCATTTTCTTTTCTGCTGAGATGGCTTGCTTAATTTCTCAGCATAATCTAATTTTCCACTCCCCATCCGTCTATTAATGTATACATCCATCTCTTTCTACATTAAGCAGATCATCCTGTGCTTAGGGTACCAAATTATGCAAATGTTATGACTTTCAACTAGCTTTAAACTAGTTTTAAATATTGGTAAAATAAGTGTCAGCCTTTCCACGTGACGGTCACTTGAGATCTAAAGAACAAGTTACTTATCTTCGGTAACACCTTATCAGGTAGATACCCTATCTAGCCGCAGATTTCATACCTTAGAATATTCCCCAGACATCAGACTGGATTCAGGAAAATCCTGAGCAATACCTATACTCACTGGAGGCACAGGGCCACAACAGAATGCTGATGGACCAGTTTGCAGACACTAAGGACCTACAAGAGCAGAGCAGGGAGGATGGGAAGGTTGGTAAGGAATCTGCAACTAGATAGTCTCTACCAGATAAGGCGTTACTGAAGGTAAGTTGTTCATCTGATAGAGACTTCTAGCCACATATTCCTTACTTTAGAATAGACACCCAAGCAATACCTTTCAGAAGGTGGGTCTGCGAACAGATTTAGATGAGGAAGTCCAAGGACCAAATGGTCAAAGTGCCCATCACGATGGGCCTGACTGTCCAGGAAGTAGTGCTTGGTAACCGTGTGCAAAGGCGCCTACATTGCAGCCGGACAGATGTCCAGGACAGTAACTCCGTGAGCTAACGCACTGGTCGCAGCTTTGGCTCTGGTGGAACGATCATGCAAGCCCTCAGAGGGTTGCTTCTTGGCCATCTTGAGATGGTCCTTTTCTGCACATATTTTCCTTTCTTTGTTCCGGCGAACCCAATGAAGAGTTGATCGTACACCCAGTGTTCCTTTGTACAAGGAATGTAGAATGATAACGCTCTTTTTGAGTCCACACAATGTAGTCTCTCCTCTTCTTTGGAAGGTTGAGGCAGAGCAAAGAAGGTAAGCAGTGTGATAGTCTGGCCAACATGGAAGGATGTCACCTCTTTCAACAGGAAAGAGGCATGTGTTCTCAGAACAAGTTTGTCTGGAAAGAATGTAGTGTATGGAGGGTGCACAGACAGTGCCTACAGTTCACTAATCATCTGGGCCAATGCAAAGACCACTAGAATAGCAGTTTTAATGGTCAGAAGACACAGAGGGCAGTTGTGAATCTACTTGAAGTGTGAGCATATTGATAACATCTAGATTAGGTTCATGTCCCAGTGAATGAAAACTTTATTGCATGATTTGATAAAACCTTTGCAAAATACAAAAAGTAACAATATAGCACTTATTAGATTCATTAAAAAGAACCCCGGTTCCTGTAGTTAAAAGCACCCGACCTCCCACTTGTAAGAGCTCTCTTGTAGGTACGCTACCCATAAATCCTATAATGATGTTCCCTTAGGGGCAATTGTAATCCTGGTTGAGGTAGCTTTTAAGTCCCAGATTTAACCAGCCTTTACGCCATTCCCCTTCCAATAGTCGTTTTGTTTTAGTATTTCCGAGTTTTTCGTGTACCTGGCTGCCCCGCAAAAGGAGTTGTTCAGCTATTGCGAGGAGCCAGGGGTCTGCATCTCTGGCCGAAGTAACGGTAAGCGGATCCCCTCCTCTAGTTTTTTTACTGCGCGGCCATGAACCTCACCAGTGCGCAATTTAGATTGGTATTCCGGGGATCAAAACAGGCCAATACTGCAGCTCTGCACAATCTAACCTCCTTGTTGTTCCAGCCCCTCCGTAGAAGAGCCCTTATTTCCTTCAAGAGGTTAGGACACAGGCACAGTACATGGATTAAGTCTTCCCTATGATGGCCGCAAAGCCGACATGGTTCCAGGGCACGGTCTCTTTTCCATTTGGAAAGATGGCAAGTCAATTGGATCACCCCCATTCTTAATTTTAAAAAGCGGAGCTTGGTGCGTGCGCTGAAGGGGAGGATTAAATAACTCTGAGGTTTCAGCTGATCATATGTCTTGAGGGTCATACAACCATGGCTTTTAGCTGCGAGACGTATCCTGTCTTCTGCTGAGGAGAGTTTTTTCGCACTTATTTTTGCTAGCCTCTTGAACTCGTTTTAGCTTACATGTAGGTCCCAGACTTCGCTCAGGCCAAGGGTGTTTAGTCCGCTGGACAAATAGCGGTACCTCGCTAGCCATCATTTTGTGTTTAGGTTGGTCCATAAATGTTGCGCTAGGCTGCCCTCCTTTGACGATCTCAGCTTGTGGCAGCTCATTAGAAAAGTCATCATTCTGCCCATTGATTGTTTGCAGATGCCCAGTTCCAGCCTGATTTTGGCCGGTGAAGTGTGTGACGGTAGCTGGAAGACAGTTCTAAAAATTTTTACAATGATTTTATCTAGTTGGCCACAATCTAGTCCTTTTAGCGCCTCGCTTCCGTGTGTAAGAGTTGGAACGACTTTTGCCTGGGCCACCTGAAGTGTTGGAGCGAAGGTTGGGCCAAGTAATTTCTTGTGGATGGAGCTAAGTGTGAATGCTAGCGCTGTTCCTTTCTTTTTTTGCTCACCCAAATGGCTTTTCTATCTTCCGTTGTTGTTGAAGAAGACTCCTAAGTACTTGTAGCAATTGGTTTCTACAATACTTTCCAAGTTTAAGACCCATGACAGCTTCTTGGGCCTTCCCGGGAGAACCGCCAGGATTTTGGTCTTCTTGTTATTTATCTGAAGCCCATTCTTGTTTGAGCATGCAGCAGTTGCATCCATGAGCCTTTGTAAGCCTATCTTTGTGGGGCTTAAGAGGACCACGGCGTCGGCATACAATAAATTTGACAATTGCAGGCTGCCTAATTTGGGTGCATGCGAGTTGACTGTGTTTAGGGCTTCCGGGAGATCCGATAAAAATAAGTTAAAAAGTGTGGGGGCCAAGACGCATCCTTGCTTGAGGCCTTGCATTGTCGAAATTGGTCGTGACAGTCTGGAGCCATCACCAATCTTAATCCTGACCCATGTGTCCTGCTTCAAGAGCTGCACAGCTCTCAATAATCCGTTTGGACTATTCAATGAGGAGAGCTTCTGCCACAGCATTGACCTGTTGACCTTGTCAAAAGCCGATTTGTAGTCTATAAATCCCATGTAAAACGGTCTGGTGCTAGTCTCTGCCTGTTCAATTAAACAAGAAAGAGCCATAAGATTGACCGTAGTGCCGGTATCGCTTGTAAATCCAGGGGATTATTGAGCCTCCCTCGGCCCATGCCCGAAGTGAATTGAGCAATATCCCTGTGAAGTACTTCGCTTTGTTATCGATAAGGGCGACCAACCAATAGTTTCCTGGAGATTTTTTGTCTCCTCCTTTGAAAATTGGAACGAGGATCGATCCTTGCCATGAGGGTGGAATGATGTTCCTTTCTAAAATGGAAGAATAGAGTGGAGCTAGCTTAGAAGCCCAGAAGGCCGGACCCTCCTTAAACAAAGCTGGAGGGATGCCTCCTGGTCCTGGGGCCCCATCTTTCCATCCCTTTGTGATCTGCTTTTGGATTTGATCCTCCGGGACTGTGCTGTACTCTATGCTGTTGACTTGGTTATAGCTGTCGATTTGCTTATTGGTTGTTGGCGCTTTGTAAGAATGCTCTTCGATTATTGGCACTTTGTGGAAACGCTCTGGAGGCGAGTTCCCCTCCGTCCAAGGTTGAGCCTCCGGAGCTTTGCTGCCCTCTGTACCAATAGCCTGATTAAGGGTATAGTCTTGTAGGTCGTTAAAATGACTATACAGGTAGTATATTTGACGAGGCAACTTTGGGGACACTGCCCCCTAAGCTATTTATGGTGCGCCAAAACCTCGCAGAGTTGTTTGTCCTTATGTCATGGTATAGTTTGGCCCAAAAGGAGTTCCAATGAGCCCTTCGATGTTCCCTTTTTACAGCCTTCAAGTGACTTTGGCCATCTCTCAGTTTGGTTATTATTAGTGGGTCCATTGGCTTCATTTTTAGTTCCCGCCATTGCCGGTTCATGCAGCGTTTCGCCGATCGTATCACAGGGTCCCAGGGGGTCGGCTGTTGGGGCCCAGTCACTTTTGCATGCTTTGTCGGTTTTGCATGTCTGGCTGTCAGATTCCTTGTGAAGCTTGTCAAAATTGCAATTGGATTTTCAGTTATCCTGCTGGTGTACACAATCATGTGTTTTGCCTCCATTGTTACGGGCTGGAAGTTGTTAACTGAGCACTTGATATGTTTTAAATTGATTGTAAAGCTTTCGAAAGCTTGTGCCTCTGCCTGAACATGTTGCACCATGTTGCACCAGCCTGGTACTGAGAAATATTTCTTGAGGGCTGTGGTCGCTTTCTAATCTATTGCCAAACCCAAAGCCAGAGACATGATTCAAGAGAGAAAGGCTGACAAAAGAGAAGTCGATTAGAGATGCACCAGTTTTTGATAGGAATGAGAGACCAGGCGACTTGTCTGGAAAAAAACGCCCGTTGAGGGCTCTAAGGCAGAGATGTTCCAGATTGCCTTGGAGGGTGCGGCACTTTAGGTCCTCCTTACACCATCCGGGACGATCCTGCGGTGGTATGGCCCAATCGCTTTCCTATGATTTAGTTACCTCATTCTTTTGTAAGTCGGACATCAGCCACATGTTAAAGTCCCCAGATAGTATGATGTCTGCGTTCGGGATCCCAGATCTAATTTTTAGTACTGTCGCTGTCACCTCATCAGAAAGGGTTAGCCTGGATGCTGAGTTAGGACGGATGTACACGTTCAATAAAATTATGGTCCTGGGCTGACCTTTGTGAGTTCTGAGAGAGATTCCCACTGACTGGAGAGACTGGAAGGAGCTTACAAGATCCCATGAGGTAACTGCGCTATTGGCTGATATATAGATGGCTAGACCTCCGCTGCCTCGTCCCAGGGATTTCATTTTCATTGCTGGAGTATGGTGAACTTTAAACCCTTCCAAGTGCTGCGGCTCCAAAAGCCATGTCTCTTGTAACAAAATGATCTCACATGACCATAGGTAGAAGATCGTGGCATCCTCCCCCAGTTTGTTTGATAGCCTGTTTATATTCCAAGAGCAAATCCTTAGTGGGCAAACTTCTTGAACCTTTTGTCAACGTAGCAGCCGGGTGGAATTTAGTGACCCCGCCAACCATGACCATGTGCAGGCCTGTTCCAGTCCCGTGTTTTGTGTGTGCTGGCCCTCTCTTGCTTTTTTTTCTTTTGAGTTAGCGGAGGGGGTTTTACCTCAGGCACTCCTCAGGACCGAATAGACCGCTTTTGATCCTGCGCATGGGCGCTCCGCGGCCCGGATGTTCTGAAGAACATGTGGATAGCCTGGTTCCCTGCCAGGGAGTATGGAGATGCCCCTCTGCTTGAAGGTTTCCATCTGCCTTAAGATTTTGTTCATTGCCTCTGCAGAGCGCCAGGTGACCTTAGTAACTTTGTTTGTTTGACCCTGGCCTGGTGCAATACATTCTATGGAAGTGATGTCTAGTGATGTAACTTCGTTTGACAGGCCTATGGCTTCTATAAATTTCATGATGTTCCCACGGTTTAGTACGTCACAGCTGCCTTTGGGGGAAACATCGTTTAGAATGCGGGGATTACATCGCGATGCCATTACATTGCGGTTTTTACAACGCAAGTCGTTACAACGACTTGCGCTAGATGACGCTCTAGGACAAGGAATACTATAATTTACTATCCAACACCTTCCTTACTGAACGTAGACTGGAGTTGGAATAGTAAATTACACTACTCCTAAATCCTATTCCTTGTCCTAGAGCGCCATCTAGCGCAAGTCGTTGTAACGACTTGCGTTGTCAAAACCGCGATGTAGTGTACTGCGATGTAAATGTATGCGTTGTAACGTCATACATCCGCCTTTGGACTTGTACTTCGGATAGAAAAGAGTGAAAGTTGAAGGTCCATGAGATGGCCTAGTGGCCTGTAGACTACCATATTTGGTTGCAGTGTAGGCGGTCTCTGGATCGTGAGGTTTCTTTGTCTCAGTTCCCTATACGAAGGTCCCTGCCCAGAGAGAACCTCAGGAGGCCCGGGTAGTGGTTCTGACCCGAGCGTGCAGTGCATAGAGACGGTTCCTGCGGAGGGTCCAGGGGCTGCCTCCTTAATAGCCTTAGGCACTGATGGAGGAGTCAACCTATTCAATGCTCTAGGGCTCTTTTGGGTTGGACCACGGCCGATTTGCGCCTCGCTGCCCTTGCCCTGAATGGGTGTAATGAAATTACCCAAATGTTCTTTATGCCGGCTGCTGGCTTGGGCCTGATTAGGTGATTTGGTGCAGCCTGACAATTCTATATGCCTGATGCGCCTTGGGCCCTCTGCCCAAGGTGAAGACGTGGGGTCCGGGAGTGCCAGTTGGATGTTAGCAGTTGGCCCTATTTTTCCCCTTTTTCCCATGGGCTCAGGGTCTACCCCGGCGGCAGCCTTCTCCTTCTTAAGGGATGGAGAACCAATCTGGTGTTTTTTGGCGTTGCCATATGAGGTTATTGGGTTCTCTAATTCCTTAGCTACCTCAACTGTTCCTATTGAATCATTATGCCCGGTTGAGGCTGCTCGTGTGTGGATGTTAAACAGTGGGTAAAGACTCAAGTCTTGCTTGATACGGCGGATCTTATTACGGCCCTTTCACTTTCTTTGTCATTTCCCCTTGCAGTTGAGGACCTCCATGTCCTGATCTAATTGAGGTGGCGAAATAGACTCTGCTTTACCCGCAGCCAAAGATTTTTGTTGGTCGGTCATTTCGCTGCTTGTGGCGGTGTTTTCGGGAGCTCGGCCCCCCTTGCCCCTGAATTTACCGCCACCTTGACTTTGTTGGCGGGGCTTGTGGCACCCTCTCTTTTGCTTGGGGGGAAAGGCTTTACAGTTGTAATTTCTTTTAAGACCACCACCAGCTTTGCCATCATCTCTGGGGGCATACTTAGTTTCCCAATTATTGGTGAGCAGTCGCAGCCTTGTCGCGGAGGGTCGGCATCCGCTTGAGCCCGTCTGATCAGGTTATTTAGATTTGTGATTTTGTCGTCTATGTTAGCGACGTACACCACCAGTGTGTTCAAAAGGCTGATTTGTATATCCATTTTATTGGCTTGATATGTCATGGCATCGGCTGACCTTTGTAAAATGTCCAAAGCTGTGGCCCATGCCGTCTCTTGTTTGAATTCCTCCTCCTTCCTCTCATTAGGGACTGATGAGGGCGTGGGGTGGTTGGGAGCGTCTCTGCCATATGATGAATGCATGTTTTCCCATTCTTTTGATTGTAAAAAGGAGAGATCTCTTTCCACAACGCAAGCATCCTCCACACATGGCAAAGGCATCATCCGGCCCTGCCTCTGGGGTGGGCGCTGGGCGAGCTCTCTCCCACCGTCCCCGCATTGTGGTGAATGTGCTTGCGGTACGTATGGTGTGTTTGCAGAAGTATCCACTCCCCCTTCTGTCGTATCACTGGTACTGCCCTGAATGCCGAGCTTTATTGGTGAATTGGTGAGCTCGGACCTGAGGTCTGAGCTGGCATGGGGAATGGCTGCGGTAATGGCTGCGAAGTTGCTCATTGTCTCTAGGTGAGTTAATGTGGTCATGGTTTGAATACGCCCTACGGCCGGGGCAGCAGATGGGACCCCAAGACTACTCAACGTGGTTGTGTTAGGGTCTCCTCCCCCATGGGATGTATCTGGCTCCTCGAAATTGCTGGTATCTGTGACTGTGTTGTTTTGCAACTTGCCGATCTCGATGTTGCCACCTAGGCTGCCATTGCAGATGGTCACTGTGGGGATCAAAGGAACAGGTAAGCCCTTGATTCTCATTTTGCTAGAAAAGACGGCTGACCCTGCGGTTTTCAGAAAGGCAAATTTGGACGTTATTTTTGGTTGTATACCAGATGATTTATAGCCAATGGATCCAGCTTCCTGCAAGAGCGGATGGAGGGTGTTGACTGTAGTGCTTCCAGATGCGCTTGGCGACAAGTCAAGTATCCGATCTGTGTCTACAATCAATATCTCATGCATATCTCTCTGCTTCTTTTTCTTTTGTGGGGCTATGCCCCTCTGCTTCCCTGATCGCATCCTTAGCTGTGTCCAGGTAAGTTACAGAAAGCCAAAATGCTCCGTCTTTGAAATAGTCCGTGTAGGCAGCGTAGGAGACACGAGTGGTGCAAACAAGCTGGATTGCAGGAGGATTAAGGGTGAGAGCAGGGCTCCATGCTGAGCTGCAAACCGCACGCAGCCTAGCCGGGCCGTTCCGCATGCTCACTGGGCTCGCACTTCGCAGTCAGCCTTAAGGGTGACGCGTTCTCTTTCCTTTCCTCTACTCCTGCGTCTGCTGGCTGCTGCCTGCTGCCTGCTCCCTAGTAGCTCTCTATTGGCTGCCTGTTTGCTGTCAGTTGCTGCTGCTGCCACTGGTTGCTTCTCTCTGATCTGATCTCAAAGACCTGCACCTTCCAGACCAAATGTCACTGTTACTGGATTACTCCCTTCACACTCTCTTCGCACTCAGGCAGGGTGGGTTTTCCCCTCCTTCGAGGCGGTAATCAGAGTTCAGTGTTTAGAGTTCAGTCAATGCTTCCACCTGGGGGGCTGTCCCTGCCCCGACACCCAGGGAGGTGTCTACCAATGTGCCAGTCCTTGTCCCAGCGCGCATCCCACTGTGCACAGCTTCGTTGTGTGGTCGCAGCACTTGCTCTGTGTAGCACTCAGGGCACTCAGGTCACTCGGGATGCTCTTGACGCCTCCGGTAGGTTGAGCTCCAAGCTTATGGCAGGTGCAAGCTCCCCAGTGACCCTAAACAGGCAGGCAGGCAAGCAGTCTAACCTCTTCCCGCCTGCAAGTCGCGGGCCCTTCTGTCCGGGCCGGGACACTCCTCCTTAGCGTTCAGAGCAAACCCGGCAAGCCCAGCATCTGTGCTATCCCAGCCTCGGAGCGGCCATGCTCACCTTCCTTGTAGCCGTGGGCTCAGGTATCTCTGTGGTGCTCTGAGTTTCTGGCCTGTTGCACCATTCGTCACTGTTGCGCCATTCGCCACTTTGTTCACTTGTTTGCATACACCGTCGTACCTTGCACTCGATACCACATACCAGTTCTGTCACACGCCAGTCCCTGATCAGAGGGTCGTCGGTCTCCGTGTGCCCTCTGTCCACTGATCGCCGGCTGCCGTGAATCCCGGGCGCAGCACACCCCCCTCAGGCTGAGTTGGGAGCCCCGGGGGGGGCTAACAGTTGGAAGCCACAGGGCGCGAGACAGGCGTCCTTCAGCGTCGCCCCTCACAGCCTCACAGTCGGTGGACAGCGCGAAAACCCGGCACAGACTTCAGCTGGAGAGGCACAAATTCAATGCACCCAATGCTTTCTCAAGTGGAATTCATTGCAGCCGACAGAGGTTGGGTACTTCCCAGTGGGGCATGTTCAAGTGATTTGGAAGAAGCATGTAGTTCCTATAGAAAAAGAGTCATAACAGGTGATTTAAACATGAAGGACTGGTCGGGTAACTGCAAGAATGCAGATATGGACAAAAGATACCCTTTAACTATGCCCCAAAAAAAGCCTTGCTAAGCTAATGAAAGAACAAATAACAACACCTTGGACAAAGGTGCAGAAAGGGGATCAACATTTTTGGTAGCACACCAAGCCACAAATTTGTCCCAATGACAGGCGTATACTGTCTTTGTTAAGGGGTGTCTGGGTGAAAGAATGACATAGCAAGCTTCTGCAGGGAGGTTAAAACTGTAAATTGTTGCAGCTCAATCTCTATGCAAGAAGGTAAAGTGTGCACAGGTTCGTCTGCAGGACCCTGCTCTGTTGCTGAGACAGGAGATCCTCCCAAAGCAACAACCTGGTCGGAAGACCAATGCTCAGGAGTTTGGGATACCATACCTTTTGTGCCAAATCGGAGCCAAAAAAATGACTTGGGCCCAGTAGTTCCTGATCTCCTAGAGGACTCCAGGCAGGAGTGGTATCAGCGAAAGGTGTACAGGAAGCCTGAACACTACTTGAAACAAAAAGTGTCTTGAGGGAGTGTCGCCTTGGAAACTACAGCATACAGAAGTGCTGACATTGCACATGTTCGGCTGTGGCAAATAGATCTAAACAAGGTTCTGCCCAATCTCTGAATGGACCTTGCACCACCTAAGGATGAAGATGAAATTCATGATACTCTAGGCATCGACAGCTGAGTTCATCTGCTCTGGAGTTCCGAGAACCTGCCAGATGTTGAACCACTAGGAATATGTTCTTTCTTTCTAGTTATTTCCAGAGGCGCATGGCCTCTTGACACAGGGTCCACAACTCCACCCTACAAGCGGGAAAGAACATCCAAAGCTATGAGGGGAGCCTCTATGGGGAGAAAGGTGGATCGCATGTAAGTCTATTAAAGATACAAATACTGGATAACTGTTCTTACAGCTAAGTAACTTATTTTAATATCTAGTATTGGGGTATCTTTAATAGATTCACATACTTAAATCAGAACAGCAAGCAGTCTGTAACTGTATAGATACCCATACCCAAATACATAAATAGTACCCCTGTGGATGGTGGGTAACAATGTAACATCTATGCATCAATCTGTGTAAACATGAATACAACAGTGTAAACTGTTAAAATATATTAATCATAGAAGAAATCACTTACAGTGTCGGGCTCACCTCTGTAGAATAAATAGCATAAAACTGCTTGTCCCACGGCATTATCACTTTTGTGGGCGGAGTCCAAGCAGTAATGTTGAGTAAATGTATGAGCGATCTTCCACGTTGCCGCTCTGCAAATTCTGTCCAGTGTACACCGGCAAACAGAGCCGCAGAAGTAGAACCTGCCCTTGTAGAATGAGCTCTTGGTTTAGCTGAGAGGGATTTCCCATCCTTGCAGTAACAGAATTGAATTGTGGCATCTATCCATCTCGCAATGGTAGCTTTGGTGACTGCAGAACCTTTTTGAGGAAGACCATAAGAGACAAACAGCTGATCAGATTTTCTGATTTAATTAGTTCTTTGTAGATAAAATTTGAGACACCTTTTGATGTCCAATGTGTGAAGCAACTGCTCCGCTGGCGATTTCGGTTGTGGAAAAAAGGTACGCAAAATGATAGGTTAATTGAGATGAAATTGTGATGGCACCCTGAGGATAAACTTAGGGTTTGTACGCAGCATCACATACTCATCAGTAAAATGGAGGAAAGTCTCTTGAATGGTAAAGGCCTGAAGATCACTATCTCTTCTGGTTGACGTGAGGGCGAGCAAGAGAGACTTTCCAAGTGAGGAACTTGAGACCTGTCCTGTGAATGGGTTTGAAAGGCAACTTAATGAGTTGGGAGAGAACCACATAAAGGTGCCATTCTGATGAAGGAGCTTTAACTGGACAGAAGGTTCTAAGTAAACCCTTCATGAATTGTTTGATTATTCTGGATGAACAGAGAGAAGGCGAATTCGAGGTACGCCTGAATCTAGAAATTGCTGCGAGGTGGACCTTTATTAACGAATGCACCAAACCTTAACAAGCCAGAGATAATAGGTATGAAAGGACTTGTTCTGGTGATGATTCCACAGGATGAATATTGGAAGCTTCACACCACAAGCAGGAACTTTTCCATTTCAGCTTCGGGATGGAGGATCTTGCCTTTGTTCTTCGTGAGCAGGTTGTGTTTCCTGGGAAGATGGATGGGATGGGTTTCGGAGAGTAGGAGAAGATCGGTGAACCAATGTTGTCAGGGCCACTGGGGAGCTATGAGAATGTGGCGACATCGCTCCATTTTCAATTTGATGAGAATATTCTGAATGAGAGGGAAGGCAGGAAAACCATAAGCATAAATCACTGACCATCTTATCAAAAGGGTATTTCCGCATGACCCTGGGAGTGGGTATCGACTGGCGTAAATTCAGCATTTTGCGTTGTTGTTGGTTGCAAAGAGATCGAGTGTTCTGGTTTGCCCCATCGTGCGAAAATCCCATTCAAAACCTGTTGATCTAGATACCACTCGTGGCAACTGTCCATGGTTCTGCTGAGCGTGTCTGCTAATGTGTTGTTGACCCCTGGAACATGAATTGCTTTCAGGGTGATATGGTGCGGACGCCCGCGCATGCGCATTTCTCGCATGAAATGCGCATGCGCGGGCGTCCGCGCATGCGCATTTGTCAGAAGAAGTTGGAAACTAGGAAGAGGGAGCCCCGGAGACGCCGCGCCTCAGGTAAGTGTCTTTACTTTTATTTAATTTACAATTAGGGTATGTTTTAAAAGGAGGGCGGTCGGGAGGCGGGTGGCGCGTAGTGGGGCTACGCGGAGCATGTAGTGTGCATAGATTTGGGCACACTACGCGCTGCTTCACGTAGCCCCACTACGCCCACCCTTACTGTAGACAAAAAATCATCTATTGTTGTCGGTGATAGGTCGATTACCTCGTTTAGAAGACTAACGGTATATAGATGTGATGCATAATCAGTAGCAGTGTTCGATTAAACCTGTGTGCCTGTGGATCCATCCCGTACCTCAGCAGTAGCATGTTGCGTCTGTGAGTTCTCAACTCATGCTGTCATCAGGATCGGTAGCTGCTGGGGACAACACAGAGCATGGGCTGTTATCGAGTCCAGCAGAGTATCGATATCCGTTGGCATGACTGATGGGAGTGTTAGACAGATGTCTAGCACACATTCTTCACCGCAAAGCAGGCCGCGTAGAACAGGTAAGATACAATCTTGCCAGATTGGCCTGAACGACAGAAACCATGTGGTATTTAGTTTTCGTAGACGAGGTAAACCCAATAGTTGCACTCCGCGTTCACGACATTTCCTTTCCAGGAGAGCAAGCTCCAAAGTGATGCTGGTGGATTGGCTTGCCATAGCGTGGCAGTAGGAATAAAAATAGGATTCCTGCGACAACTGCTAGAATTAGCGGCAGACCACCAAACACCGAGTGCATGAAGTTTGAAATGATTTCGAGGACTGCTTGAAAAGGTCTTAACAGTCCCGAACAAACGGTCTTAAATACATGCACAATACCGCTCGTATCAGACAAGTTTAAGATACGTCCCAACATTTCTGTGAAATGTGTAGGGCAATTTGTCCTTAACAGAGCCTGTATCTCAGCCGAAGTCCTTGCGACTTGTAGATCATAGGTTTCTTTGGCCGAGGTCAAAGGCACGGTTTGTTGTAAAAGAATGGCTTTTATTCTGCTTAAAGTATCAATTCGTATGTAGAAGAGATGTTCAGTGAATGCCATGAAGGCGACTCCCTGACTGTGTCTATTTGGGGGAACAAGACTTGCATACAACAAGTGACCCTGGAAGTAACCGTTACTAGATATGGGATACCTGGCAACATGCCACAACAGCTCTGATCATTCAACATGAGGTAACTCCCATTTGAAAGTTATCCAAACGTTGGATTAATCACAGCGGCTGGTGAACCTTGCAGGTGGCAGGATACATTTGCAGTGGAACCGCTACAAGCCCTGTGTAAACTAATATCCCGACATATGAGTGAATCGCTCAGTGCATTTTCACAGTGTGTACCGCTAATAAACACTTCATGCCCCCCCACTCCAACATCTGTGTGTGTAAGGTAAATCCCAGGATGTCCTGATGTATTCTTTACCCAACCTTTCATATTTGCCTACTGGCATGTGTTTAAGGCAATACTGAAAATGGAAAGTTGTAACAGGCAGACTTATTTTGCCATGTATGATCCATTCAGTAGCTGGTTTTCCTGCTACCGTAAATGGCAATTTTTCCAGTTTTTCAATGCTTAGCACTGTATACTTCGCTCCCCTTTGTGCCAGTTCGATCTGTTTATCCGTGAGATTGTAATCAGAACACAGAGAAGATGTGTTGATGAAACGCCAAGGCACATAGCCTGCACGCAGGTTTTGTAGCGTCCAGCCTAATGACAGAATAGAACGTAATTGAGACTGGCCTTGACGCAGCAGGACCAAATCTTGTTCCACAATGTCTATAGCAGAGGATACAATGTTGCCCAATGAATATATCCTGGATGACAGAGTCGTTAATCTATTGTCGACCACAGCGAGAGATTTCTCTAAATTAATACGATCAATTTCTCGTATTCTTTCTGCGGCGTCTGCTTGTGTCACCGTCCATATTTCATTATAAGCAGCATAGAGGCCGGCATATATATATATATATATATATATATATATATATATATATATATATATATATATATATATATATATATATTATTTTTTTTTTCCCGTAGTTTTCTTGGACCTAGCAAGAATTCCCTAAGGTTTGCGTCTTGTTTAAGTAAGGATAAGTGTTGTTTTACGGGGCGCTAGGTGGCGCACGACCAAGATGGCCGCACACCTGTGAGGCTCTGGCTGCTTGGCAAACAAAATCCGTCATGTATCCTACCCCAGCCGCATGAATCCAGACTATCATGCCTGAGGATTACTACTAGAACTATCCTGCACCGCTGTGGCGATTTTCGCACCTCCCTGACGGTGCTGAGAGACTCCAGATCGGCCTCTGCGTTTCGAGGGGCGAGCGCACTGAGGCTCCTGGAGGTCAGCACGGCCATCGCCACTACATGAGTCCCGAGGATCCCACGTGGCGCTGGGCCCCCATTGACTGTGGGGACTGCTGGTGCCCTACAAGCTGCTCGCCTGCATGCTCAGTGACCGCGACCGAGTGGAGGAGCTGCGGCGGAAGCGCATTGGTGCCCCGGTGCCTCTGGCGACACACGGTGAGATGCATGCTGCTCCATCATAATCCCTGGGAACTTCCGCCGCTTCCCACTCCTCACCCCGATTACCGCCGCTCTTGGGGGCCTCACCCTCGCTCCGGAGCGCATTCCCTACATGCTGCCCGACTCAAGTCCCCGGAGCCCATAACCATAATTGGTGCGACTTACTGCTGGCGGCATCGGTGGCATCCCCTGCGTTCCGCTAGTGACTTTTCCGTCGCCGCGGAGCTGCCGCCGTTGCAACTTCCACTCGCTCTGAACTGACTTTTCATCACTGCTCTACATATACACGGCAGGAGCCGCGAGTGTTCCCTATCGCGGCAGAAAACGCAAGTGTTCCCAATCGCGGCAGGAGGGTTCCACTCTCGTCCCTCGCAGCGATAGATGCCGTGTGAACCCTCAGCATTTCCCCGATGCGGCAGAAGCCGCAAATCAAAAATCCAACAAGCGGCCGGAGCCGCCACTAACATTTCATTAGCGCCGCTGATGCCGCACGGTGATTGAAGCGGTGGCAGGACCCGCTACAGCCTCTCCTCAGCACGGCAGAGGCCGATAGTCACTTGCGGCGGGAGCCGTTGGAACTCTTCCTCAATGCAGCAGACGCCTGAGTCAAGTGTAACAGGGCAAGAGCCGAACTAACTCTTCCTTACTCTGGCAGTAGCCACAAGTGTCTACCCCTGACTTCGAGTGCCATCGCCCGCCCTTTCCCCTTTCACTGAGGCGCACGGCGGAGGTCGGCAGCACCGCCTCCAACGCAAGCATGGTATAACCCCCCTGGTGCTTCGACCAATACTGCGACCTCCCATCTCTGGCCCGTACTGGTTGCGTCTCCTTGTGGTGAGTGGCCGTTGGACGTTAGGTGACCTGGGATTTCTGAGGTGTCCGCCTGGTGGGTCTGCTCCTGATACTAAATCCTTCCTATTGACTGGTAATCGCACAACCGGACACCGGTCTCTCCTGGCAACCAACGCTGCTACCTGCTTACTGGCCGCCCGAGGGATCCTCTTACTGACCGGCTGCGGTGCTCGCTGTACTACCCTGCACCTAATCCCTAAGGCCTGAAACCTCCCTGTAGTTGAGGTGCAGAACTTATCTCCGTACATACTGAAGCCTGTGTCCTTTTCATGTGTACATCTCGCCTCCGGAACCTCACAGCCCGTATATCATCCTCTGCAGCAGATCCCTGGCGCATTAACCAACGGATAATTCTCCTATATCACTGCTTCGCTGCTCCTGCCCGCCTTTCACTCCAAACAATGGGGAAGCCTGATGGCCGCCAGCCCAAACTGGTATTCGACTCCAGGAAAGCAGCTACACGATCTAATGCAGATGACAATGGCCCACTAGGCTCTGAACAATCGCAGGAGACGCAGACAGCCCGGCGGATGAGGTCAAAACACTCCTACTGGCCATGCAACACAGCCTCACAGATCTCTCCAGTAAGATGGACACCATGAATAGCCACCTTGACTTCCTCGTGCAGAAAGTCAACAAACATGATGACCAGCTGAAGGTGGTGGAACAGCGTATCTCCGATACGGAGGATGCAAGCTCTCAGATGCAGAGGCAAATGACGCAAATGGATAAGCTCCTGAAAATCATCCCGGCAAAAAATGTGGATCATGAGGCCCGCAGCCGTCGCAATAACATCCGCTTGGTGGGCATCCCTGAAAGCACGAACACGGGCCGCATGGAGGACTTTATTGAGCGACTCCTGCTAGAGGCCTTTGGCTCTGAGTCTTTCTCAACACAACTCATTAAGGAACGCGTGCATCGCTCCCTGGGACCTCGTCCTCCACCTGGCAGGCCGCCACGTCCCATTGTGGCACGACTCCTAAACTACCGGGACCGTGACACCGCGCTAAAACTGGCTTGAGAAAAAAGAGTTGCTGCATTACGAGGGTACTGAATTCACCATATACCCTAATTTTACTGTCACGGTTCAAGAGGCGCGACAGAAATTCCTGCAAGTTAAGCAAAAACTCCGCAAAGCTCAAATTGATTATGCCCTCATGTACCCGGCGCGTCTGCGGATCACCCACCAGAGAAAGATCACCATCTGTGCCAATCCACAGCAAGCTGAGGACTTTCTTAAATCTATCAAGCATAGATCACCCCGCCAAGATTCTGCTGACCAAGATTCCAGATCCTCATCCCCTACAGGGAGCTGAACTACAAGAACTGCTGAACCAATGTTGTGACTCGCCCACGGCCTTGGCCGATAGCACTACCGGCGGAACACTTACTCTACATCTCTGCTGATGCGATTACTGCCTGCACAAGCTGTAGATACATTGACTATGGGCAGGGGGTTCTTTGTCCTTTCTCTTTTTCTTTCTTTCTCCTCTGTCCCTTTTTTTATTTCTCTTCTGAGGGCAGTATTGGACAGATACATATCCCCTATGCACCTAAAGCATTACAGTACCCATCAGCGGGTGCCACTATTTCATTTTTATTTCATTTTTATTTATATAAGGTTGTCCTGACTCTTGCCAAGCACCCTCCCCTCGGAAATCTCCCCTCCTCTGTCCCCATAAATCTGGGACACTGCTTAGCAGTTCTGGGTCGGGAGATGGGAGGGTTCCACCGGCCCCGCCCCCCATGGGTGTTCCCCCATGCTTCTTACATTTCTGTTTTGTTCTTTGTGTTCTTTTGTTCACGACTGTCAATCTCGAAAGTCTTTGGGGTAGGGGCGGCCAATCATGCTGTGGGTGGGGGGGTTATTCTTTGATGTCCCACTACGCTGTTGGCACAGGCGTGTTGTCATCATGAGTGGAATATTGCTTGGGAATGTTATACGTCTTTGTTCTATTTTGGTCACATTGACAGGTAGACATTTCAGCACACCCTTTCCGACTCATAAACTTCCCACACAATATGTCCGCTTTCACGACACAGCATGATCTGAAATGGCTCCACAATCTGATCCATTGCGTCTAAAATTACTCACATGGAACCTCAGGGGCCTCAGCGACCCACGCAAACGCAGGCAAATTCTCGCATACCTGGTTAGGCACCACATACACATTGCATTTCTTCAAGAAACGCACACTGACCCTCACCCTACCCAATACTTCGGAAACAAGTAGGCCTTTGAGCGAGTATTCTCCTCCTACTCTACATATTCCCGCGGCACAGTGATCTTAATTAAAAGAAACACCCCCTTCATTCTCGGCAGCACATACAGCGATCCCTCGGGTAGGAGCAGCTTGCTCTGGGGTACATTGGGCACACAATCCATCACACTGGCCTGCTGTTACGGACCCAATACGGACGACCCTGATTTTTTTACTACCCTATGGGGACAAATTCTTATGGTGGGCTCTACACACATCTTATGGGGAGGAGACTTCAACACCACCCTATGTCCCTCTGTTGACCGATCTAATCCCCTCGTGCATCACTACACTAAAACCCAAGACACGTTATCCCGGCTGATACAAGACCACGGCCTCATCGATGCATGGCGTCATGTCCACCCACACGGAAGGGAAGGTACCTACTACACCACTGCACATTCGTGTTGGTCGCGCCTCGACTATTGGCTATGTACCCGGGGGGTTGGTCCTTGGATCCTATCGGCTGAACACCTAGCTCGGACATTTTCTGACCATGCACCGGTTTGTGTCACAATCGCGCCTCCTAATCTTCTTGCGACCCCTCGCTGCTGGAGGTTAACTCCTACGGCACTGCTTGATACTGTTTTCCAGACGGAGCTAGGGGAGGAGATTTCAGATTTCTTTGAGGGTAACAAGGGCACAGTCACCCACGTAGGTACAGTCTGGGAAGCCTTCAAAGTCACGGTGCAGGGTACCTGCAAGTCAAAGAGTTTTGGAGTCCTTCGAGATATCCGTCGTAATTTGCAGCGTCTGGAGGGTGAATTGAAGCACCTTGAGAATGGTCTATGGAATTAAACATCTAGCGCTCAACGAGCACTATTCTGGGAAAAAATTACGGACTACACTTCTACGGCTGAGCGGGGAGCCAAATTCCGCGGCAAATACTTTATTGCCCGTAGGTATGGAGAGGGGTCCCGACCCGGTAGAGCGCTGGCGACTGAGATTCACCTTCCCTGATTCTCTAACTACATAATAGAAATTGTGGATGGCAACTATGTGTGCCACCGTGATTCCCTTGAGATCCTTCGCACGTTCACCGAATTTTACTCCAATCTCTACAATTCTCTCAGAACTGTTCCCCCAGACTTCCCTCATTACCTCAAAGATATTGCTTTGGGCTGTTTTAGCAGCCCCATTCAAGGATGACGAGGTTCGCGAAGCTATCATGCAACTGAAATCGGGGAAAGCTCCAGGGTCCGACGGGCTACCTGTAGACTTTTACAAAACATATCTTGATCAGCTACTTCCCGTGTTAAAGGAGGTATACCTGGAGGCGCTAGAGACCCAAACCTTACCAGCAAAAATGAGAGAGGCACTGATTACCTTCCTTTTGAAGCCCGGCAAGCCACCAGACCGTTGCAACTCATACCGCCCCCTTTCTCTTATTAATACTGATGCAAAAATACTTGCCAAGATACTGGCTAACCGCCTCAGTCTCCTGATGGTGAAACTGGTTTTGTCGGACCAGGCTGGGTTTATACCTGGGAGGGCGACTGCTCATAATCTCCAAACGCTATTCTCTATTCTTCAAACGTTCGACCCCCAACTACCCCTAGTCGCGGTCTTCCTGGATGCCACCAAGGCTTTTGATTCGGTTGAGTGGGATTATCTTTTTACTATTCTTCGGTGCATGGGCTTGCCTAGAGTGTTCCTAGCGTATATTCGCCTCCTTTACACTTCCCCCACAGCGAAAGTTTTGATTAATGGACATGCCTCGCCCACTCTATCGCTTTTGCGAGGCACTCGGCAGGGGTGCCCTTTGTCTCCCCTTCTATTTGCCCTCGCCATGGAGCCCCTAGCTGCCAAGATTCGGCAGCATCATCAGGAAAAGGGCCTCTGCTGCTTTCTTCGCCCACTTCCCATATCCCTATACGCAGATGATGTTACATTGTATGTGAAGGAACCCCAGCAGAACCTCAATCCCCTCCTGCGTGAATTTGTAAAATTTGGCGGGCTATCCGGTATTCACATAAACTGGACTAAATCTCAGATTTTCCCACTAACTGCGACGGCGACGCCATTTCCTACTGACTGCCCCATAGAATGGTGCTCTACTAAGGTCAAATACCTGGGTGTACATGTTACCGTGGATCGCGAGGAGCTGATGCGACTTAACTACGGTTGCACGCTAGAGCAAGTAAAGGGCTAGGTGGAATGCACTTCCACTTAATATGGCTGGACGTATCTCTCTCATTAAAATGGTGATCCTTCCGAAATTTTTATACTTATTTTTAAACATTCCGTACGACCCGGGTAGGCATTTTTTCTCCATGCTCCGTTCGAAACTGCCCCGGCTGGCTTGGGGTGGCAAACAGGCCCGCATCCGATGGGACACGCTTGCGAAACCGTACTCCCAGGGTGGCTTTGATATTCCCAATTTTGAATTATATGACATGTGCCCAGGCTCATTATGCCCACTATTGGTTCCGTCCTCCAATATATACGGCACACGTAGCAACCGAACATTGGCTAGCGAATCCAATCCCGCTGGACGGGGTTATATTGACCACAGTTGCACCTCAGACTCCACGGCCGTCCTCTGTTGAATGCACAATTAAAGCATGGACCCGCATTGCTCACCATCTTCACACTCCCATGTTATATTCTCCGCTGCTCCCCCTCACTTATCATCCGAAATTGTCCCTTCTACAGGAAGGTGTGTTTAAAAAAAGTTAAACACCAGCGCCGAATACAATGCTGGGGGATCTCTACCTGAACAGCTTATTTTGTACGCTCCAACAATTATGCCCGGACCCCCCACCCTCTACCATGGAAACCTTCCTATATGCCCGTTTGCGCCAAGGGATTAAAGACTGCACTCCTTCATACCCTCATGAACCACTGATGACCTCCCCTTTACATCTCACACTGCGCTCGACCACTGCCTCGCATTTGGTTTCCGCACTCTATCACAACCTGTACAATGACGCTGAATCTCTCCCATGTGCTGCCCAGGATAAATGGTCTGCGGAGCTGGGAGTGGACGTCACAGACCTGCAGTGGGAGTACTGCTGCAAGCAAACGGAGCAGGCCTCCTCGAGTAGCCGGCTCCGTCTCATTCATTATAAATTTCTACAGCGCACCTACTACACCCCAGTCAAACTACACAAATTTGGGCTAAGGGACAATAACAACTGTGATAGATGCCGGGCAGAAGGGGATGACTTTCTACATTTGGCATGGGAGTGTTGCAAACTTTTATCTCGTAAAATTGTCCTATGCCATGTAACACTGATGTGGACTAATAACTATTGCTTTATGCTTGCATGTCTTTTTTAAGTGATGATTCCTTGATATATCTGCTTTTGCCGGAACTACGCTGCATGCAATTTCTACATGATCCTGTGCCGTAATATGGTCTTTCTACTATGTCTGCTGTAACTCTGTTTGTGGAAAAAATCAATAAACAAAGTTAAAAAAAAAATAGGATAATTGTTGTTTCACATCCTCTAGTGTAGATGTCTGTAGCCAATCAAGGCATAGTTTTCCTACACTGTATGTTGTTACTACCCCTGGATGCTGTCTTTGAACATAGCGTGGGTCTGGCCTATTGATCGTTAAACCTTGTGTCTTGTTCAGGAATCTTTCTTGACAGATGTTTGTGTCTGTGGGCCAGTGCAACCATTTTTTCCATTCGGAATCTGATCGGTTGTTTTGTAAAATAGTATGTACGTCGACCACCCCTTGTGTAGTGCTATTACTTGCAGGTGTAGGTATGGACGGTGTGTTCATGTCTTTGATTTTGGCTAACCCAAGGCAAGACGTCTGTTGGACAGTGTCATTCAAAAACATTATCTGCTGTGGGATGATGCAGGCTCTAAACAAAGCTTCTATCCCCTGCACTTGCCAATCTTTTGTACCCCAGAAAGATTGTGTGTCAATTGTGTCTTTCCAAAAGTCGAAACCCTGTCTAGACAGTTGGGCATTAAAGGCTGCAGAATAAATCTGTTTTGTATTCGTTAACATATTTTTCGGTCCTGTTTTGTTTACATTCTTAAAGTAAAACGTTTCTGGCTTGGATATATTGTACCCTGAAAAATATGGAATCTTCATTGCAAATGTTTTTGAGCTACCCCTCGGTGGATTAGGACAATGTTCCCATTGGTTATACATAAATACATTTCTAGGTGTTGCAGTTTTATGCAAGAAATGATGACCATAGTGGTTGTAACAAAAAGCTGTTCATAGTCTGTTGAACCCTCTAAGTATTCATATTTAGAGACTGCAGCACATCTTTCTAGATCAGACATCATATTATTAACAGTCTCAAAGTCCCAATCATCAGAATAGGTACTAGAGGTAAAAAAGTCACGTAATGAAATTTTAAATAAGTGTGGAATCTTCAAATGTCCCGACAGACCGAATATATCATAATCTGTTTTGTCCCAAACTATACCATCTTGTATAGGAACGGCTGTGATGTTCTCTGCTGACAAGTCTCTTGCTTCACGATGGGATGATTTGTGTGGTTTCAAAAGTAAGTTCACATTTTTACTTCCTGTGTCCAAATGAATATATCGTCCATCTATTAACATGCTCAGAGTTATTACTAAAGCTAGCCAAAGCAGAAAGAAAAATATTCCAGAAGTAATCCATAGTTCGATCCATGGTGAAACCAGATAAGTCTTTTTCACGTGTTGGAAAAGTTCTTGTGCTCGTTCTTTGAAAGTTCTTTTGGCTGGCGTCGTTTCAGGCTCACTGGAATCCTCAGAAAACATATCAAAGTTAATGAAATAGCCAGAAGCAGTTCTGTCAATGGTTGGAATTGCATCAGGATTCGTTGAAATCGCTGGAACCAGTGGATCACTTGCTATGTTGGTGTAGACTGGTGTATCAGTACAAACTGTTATTTGGGTTTCAAGAGGAATGAGTTCCATAGTATTGTTGCTTAGTCCTTCATTTCTTACTGTTGGATTCTCAATGGTGATGTGTCTTTCAGTTTGAACCTTTTGGATAGTAGCTAGAGGAGTGCGTCTGCTACTTGGTCGGAGTCCACATGGCCTACTGTTTAGTATCGGCCACATAGTGTGGTTTGATGAGGTCGATGGACACAAATCTTTTCTCCTTTTTACCAGCAAGGGGTGGCAGAAGTACTGTCCTTGATCCATGGATTGCTAGGACAGGTACCGGTTGTCTGTAAGAAGCCCCAAATTCCTTCTTGTCCGCAATCTTTTCTCTGACTAGATCCCCAAGCTTAGGGATCCAGACAGGCCTTGCTGGAACGGCTGGATTATCCCCAGTGGTGGTTGGCTTCAGGAAAACGTTGCTTTGTTTCGATCTTAGTTCATTTAAGTCCAGTAAAACAGCCAAATGATCTTTGATATCAAATGGTTTATTTTCCACCACTGTGCCTTTACATTCGAGATCAGGAACCCACATTCTTGTCCCAAATAGGACCTCATATGGAGTGACCCCCCCTAGAGAACTTCTTGGCAAATTGTTTAATGAGCGTTGGACCCAATAAAGATGTTTGACCCACCCATCACCCAAACCTAATACCCTAGCTGTTATGGACCGCTTTATGTCCCGGTTTTTCCTTTCCACAACCGAATTTCCCTCAGGATGGAATGGAGAGTTTGCAACACCCAAACTGGCCATGGCTTCTTTGTAAGCCCGAGAGCTAAGCGCAGGGCCCTGGTCAGAATGTAGTGTGCCATTGCATATGTGCCGATAAAGACTCGCAAATCTTTTATAACAGTTCGAGCGTCAGCCGAGCACGGAGGACACATCCATAGGAACCTTGACTTAGTGTCTGTGGGATTGCATTCGTCCAAGAGGAGGCCCGCACGTAGATAGTCTAATGCTGTCTAACAATGGTGTCTGTACTGGGCAGGCTACTTCATAGTCTGGTGTCTGGTGGCATTCTGCCCTGCAATCTCTATTGCAGTCTATGCAGTTATTGAAGAAGATGTGAATAAGTGTATTCATTCCAGGCCACCAGTACATCTCTTTTAATGTTAAAATTGTTTTTTGTTTTCCCACTTCTTTTTAGAAGATGTTAAACTGAGTCTTTTTCATGACCCTCAGACAGTTGTGGTTTAACTGTGTAATTCTATCAATTCTTGTATTTTATTAAGTAATTCCTTATCTGACATTGCCTCAATGTCAGGATGAGGTATGTAGCTGGCTAAAATCGGCCATGTCGCTCCTGGTCTACCTAGTGGACCGAGCCTGGTTATGTGATTGTAATGTTTTAGGGCGCCTTTAAACCAGAGTTGATGCTCCTGGTATGTGAGTAGAATTTCAATATCCTCTAAGGGAATGTATTCCTCAGGTAGCTCATCTTCTTTGAAGAAGTGAAACATTTTTGTTACTGGATTTGATTCTGGGAATGTAATCCACAAATAGAATACCTCTGTCTGAAAAGATTCATGTGCCTCTATCACAAAAACTGCTCTACCACCTCTTGGTGTTAGGCCATGTTTTATAAGTTTTAGAGTGATGGCTCTCCTTAAATTTGGATGGATGTTTATAACACCCTCATCGGTTTCATTTAAACCTGTAGTATTAAAAACTGCTACGATTTGGTCAGCCGCAGCCTCTGTATTATCCCCGTTTTGGAACATTGTTTTTTGAAAAATGCAGAACAAGTTTCAAGGAAACAAAGATAAGGTGCACAATATTTTGGAACACTGTATCCGTCAACGTTGAATAAACCAAACAGCTAATACATAGGATTCTCGTCCTACTCAGCTATGGCGGATATTATCCCTACCCACTCCAGACGTCTTATGGAGTATTATGAGTAGGGGTCTCTGAGAAAAGCACGACTGAGTTACTTCAGTATCTAGCTTTAAATTAGTGCCTTACCAAACATTGGGTGCCATGTAGTGTAGTTCCTATTTCCCTTATAGGCTCTGCGCATTGGAATAATATACACTATAGTTGTGGCATAGGACTGAGGTCAGTATGCCTCTATCGAGTACATTAAACTTAATTACTTTGTGTGCCAGCTAACTCAGAGGTCAATAGAAACTTCTCGAATGAACAAGAAAGGATCAGTGTCTGACAACTGCATAAACATGACAACCTTGTTTCCCTTAGAATCGGAACGCATCTCAGAATCGTGGAAACAATAGATAACAGTTTCTCTCAGTCAATCGTGCATGCTTAGTTTCTCCAGAGTTACACAGAAATAGATAGACGGGCGTTTCAATAAAAGGTTTTATTGAACGGTCTTGTTTATCGTGTAAGAGATATGAGCTGTTACGATCATTAGACAGAAAGCAATATATAATACACACAGCATAAGCAGCAAGAAGAAATAATACTGCAATAGCATTGTCTTTTAGCTATGACATATATTCATATATACATACATAAATAACACAGGCTAAAAAGTGAATACTCGTCTGATGCTTCTAAATAGTCCTACCCTCGTGTACCTAACCTAAGTGTAGTGCGAGGTAAGAAGTAGGTGCTGTTTTCTATAGTATGGTATATACTAAGTTTAGTATGCCAAGAGTCCCTCTAGGTTCTCGTCGGCTCCATACCGTTAGAATGAGCGAGGTGGGAATCTCTATCTGGGTCTCAAACTCTAACACCCCGCAAAGGGAGTGAGAACACTGGAAGCTGGATTCTCTGCAAGCAGGGATGACAGCGTCTGGTCAGTGCATCAGGCCGGGATATGGTCTCTTCCGAACTTGCCGTCGTGAACCGTGCAGTCAAGTTGTGCCGCGGTTTGCCAGGGTAAGGGAAGCCATATTTATACCTAGAAGGTGCTTAGGAATGCTAGCATTGACGTAAAGTCGGGCAGAGGAAGACGTCATGGATGAACCCCTAAGGAATAGTAGTTCATGTATAATAGATGAGTTCTTGGAGAAATCAATAATCCTAGCCAGGGAAAGTCCAGTTCTGCTTAAGGGTCTGGTTTCTAAGAACTCGTTGTGACGTGGGATGGATGGATGTAGGGGACCATGCCTATATTTGGGTAGCATGGCTAATGCCTAAATAAGGGCTGGGATTCTATGCCTAAATAAGGGCAAAGCGAGTTGTGCCTATATAAGGACATGATTCAGGGAAACTTATATACGGGTATCCAAATCAAAACAAAGCACTGACTGGAAGGAGGTGTAGCCGGTACCTGATCCTGGTCACTGCTTGCGACCGCTGTCATGACCCTGGGAAGCCTGTTTACTCCTTGTGGTCTATTTGTGGTAGGCTGCAGAAGGTGGTTGGTGGTAAAGTTGCTGATAACCTGCTCTATATTGAAACTGTGGTTAATACTGCTGTTGTTGTTGGTATCGCCCTCTATAGGTAGCAAAACCTTTTCCTTTGGTACCACAAAAGGGAAATTTGCGATCATGTAAAGTGCCAAAGGGTCTGGCGGTGTCAGTATCTGTCTTTATCACCAGCAGCGCCTCGTCCACATGTTGCCCAAATAGGGACTCACCATCATATGCCGTATCAAGAATTTTCATCTGAACCTCTGGCATACACGTTGTAGCCTTGAGCCAGCCCTGGCATCTTGTGACAGCCACCCCTGGAGCTGTCAAAACCATGTTGAGCCAATGTCTAGAATGCACTCAATAATCTCTGAAGAGGTGTGCTTGCCTTTGTGTATCATTTTCTGTGCCTCTGCTTTTTTATCTTCAGGAATGAGGTCAATAAGGCTGTTAATATCTTACCACATCTGTCAATCATAGCACAGTGAGATAGCCAAGAGCATTTGCTGTGCGGACTGTGAGAGCTGCCATCAGGGAGAACCTCTTCCCTATATTATCGAGGCACCTACCTTCTTTATACGGAGGCACTGAAATGGGAGTGGACGGATTTTTAGAACGTCTTTGCGCAGCCTGCGAGATGACAGAATCTGGCTTAGCATGGCTAATAAGGCAGGCTGGAGAAGCATCTGTGTACTTGCATTTCTTATCAAGGCTTGGTGGAACTGAGACAACTCTTGCCTGGTTCCTCATAATTTTTATTCCTTCCTCCCAAATGTAATCAATGAACAGAGTTTCTAGCCTGCTCCTTAAAATCATGCAGGAAACAGTTAGATTGGTTGATGGAAGTGGGGAGGTGGAATGTTGCTGCTGCTTTGTCCATTAAGTTATGGAAGCCCCCAATGTCTTCTTGGGATGAATACGTCAGGTGAGGTGGGGGAGGACGGAGTCGGGATCAAATAGTCCTCCCATTCATCAAGTAGTGGTTGTGACTCCTGAATCTCACCCTTCTCACGTTCGTCTTCAGAGGATGTATGGTCCTTGCTTGCGTTTGGTTCATTAGGTAGGGGTGACATTATGGGTGCGTTAGGTGGTGGCGGATTTATCAGTGTAGCCGGAGGCACCGGGTGGATAGGTGCTGGTGTTTGCTCCTGTGGGGTGTCAGCTGAAGCGCCTCTTATAGTCCTGGAGCATAGCCTGTAAGCCTTGCAATAATGAGGTGGGCATGAGTACCTCAACTCTCCTGGGTGGCTTATAGGTATAATGTTCATAGTAACACATTGGTGGACCATATTATGATGCAGGAATAGCAACCACGACCTTCTTCTAATGCACCCTTTTAGTGGTCGCCAATTTAGACAACAACGTTTTAGACGACAATGCCAGTGTACCTGTCATCATCTTCATTGTTGATGGTGCCGGGGTCAACGAGGTTGTCGACGATTTTTGCTGCTTTTCTTTGGCTCTGAGGAAGGAGACCCAGCTTTTTCTCTTTTCTTGTGAGACAGAATAGATGGATGGGATGAGGCAGTGCCTGTGGAGACAAGTTGTCATTTCTCCTTTCTGGGGGAATCTTTCTTTAAGGTCTTTTTACTACCTTCAACATCCCTATGGTCAGAGGATCTTGAACTGTTTTTTTGATGGCATGAGAAGAGTCACTGTCTTCACCAGACACTGGATGTCTGGGCTTTTGATTTCTTCAGCCATATAAGAAGACGTCCTGCTCTGTCTCTTAAGGTCTTTGTTGAAAACGTGCAGCAAATGCTGCTCTCCTTCACTTGTTGAGTGTAAAGGCAGTACAGGCAGTCTTTATGTGGGTCATCCACATGAAGTTTCTTTTTCCCACATGATGAGCGGGCTCTGAAGAGACCTGTTTTTGAAGAGTCAGATATGGTAAGGATATAACAAACATAAAAATAATCTGAAGAAAACTGAACAGAGCTCAGGGAGACTCACTTCACACGATGTGTGATAGCAAATCTGAGGGTTTCAGCCTCTGTCTGCAGTGTTCTAGAGGGTACTGTTGGCTGATTGGCTGTGTGTCAAGTGTGAGTGTGATTTTTTTTCTAAAGGACTTAGATAGGTTATAAGGGTCACTTCTGTTGTCATTATGGCCTGTACTACAAAGCTTACTGCTCACTATGGTACCGTCGGACGCTCACTTCGATGACAGGAAATGATTCAAGCAGGTGAATCTATGAAAGATACTCCAATAATGGATAACCTCAGCAAATGCAAGAGGTCTGCCACAGTCTCGAGGTGGGAGACGACTGCCTGGGGCAACCCCACCTTTACTAGCCAGTCAAGTTAGGTGAAGAATGAAACCCATGCCCTCCACAGATGTGCTGCAACCACCCACATCACCTTGGTGAGGACCCGAGAGTCGCTTGTGATGCCAAAAGGGAGCACATCGAACTGAAAATGCTCATAGTCCATCGTGAACCACAGGTAAGGCCAGTGGACAAGCAGTACAGGTATATGAAAGTTGGCGTCCTGTAAGTCCAGCACTTCCATCCAGTCTCCAGGGTCCAGGGCAGACAAAGCGTGAGCATGTTGAATTTCTCCTTCTTCAGGAAGAAGTTAAGAGGGTGCAGATCTAAAATAGAGCAGAGGCCTCCGTCCTTCCTGGGCATCAGTAAGTAGCTGAAATAGCAACCACAACCTTCTTCTGATGCTGGCACCCTTTTAGTGGCTCCTTTGGCCAAAATAACCTGCACTTTCTGACAGAGCAGGTAGAGGGGGTCCTCTGTCAGCTGGTCTGGGGATGGAAGCATGGGCAGTGGGGTTTCTAAGAAAGGGATGGAATAACCCCTCTGAAAAATTTGAAGTACCCACTGTCTGATTTGATGGACTCCAGCGGGGCAAGTGGTGTTGAATCCATACATCAACAGGTTGCCCTTTGCAATTTGTGGGGCAATGGTTCCTTTGGCTATGAGTGCCTGAAACTCCTCCTTGAGCAGCCACAGGTGGTCTAGGCTGGAAACATGCTGCAGAAGCGGAAAGTTTGGTGGTATGAAACTCTTGGCAGCACCCCTCCAATGCTAATGACAGCACCCTTTTGCCTGGGGGTTCGGAGGGGGGTGGCGAAGTGCAGTTGGTGGAACTGGAGTCAAGTGTTTGAGGCTGATTCGCCCAGGCTGGAACCACCTCTGGCTTATCATGAGCAGTTAAACTCTTCAACTACCCTTTGAGAAGAGCTTGGAGTACTGCATGCACTGAAAGGACTGGCGCTGGTAGCTCTGCCTTTGGGGTGATGCTCGTGTCTTGCACCAGCCTCTTATTTTGTGATTGCCAAAGTTGTGAGGTTGACTAAAGGGCACCCTTGAATTTGGCAACGCCAGTGTCCTTTAAACATTTTTTTCTAGCATCTTATCCAACTCAAGTCTGAAGAAATGCTCCCCATTAAACTGCACGTTAAGGTGCTGCTGCACCTCTGGCAAGAACAAAGGTATTTAACTCCAGTAGCAGTGTGGTAGGGCGGTGCCGTTTTCCGTCATGCACGGTTGAGACTCTTCGTCGAATGCTCGTCTCCCCTTTACTCCTCTTGGCGTACTGAGAGCTGCTTTGACTCGCGGTTTTATCCGCTACCTCTAATCAGTGCTGAAGCTGGTTTGACCCAGGAGCCACATATTTGATGCGTGAGATACACATTAGCCTGCACCGGGCTGTCTAGTGACAACCTGCAACACACCAGTTAGCTAGATTGGGCCGGGGCCCTGCTTGTTTACAGCCGCTGTTGAACTAATAAAACCGCAATCCAAAGGGAACCTATGTGAAACTGTTCAATTTACATGGTTAAGGTGGACTCTTAAATACTTTCCCAGCTCCCGAGTGTGCAGCAGCTGAGGCAGGCAACGTATGATTTACAGGAAGCCGACATTGTGTGCTAGTAGACACATTTCTGTCAGCCCAGCAGGAATGTGTGATGAGTTAGGAGACCCACAGGTGAGTGCTCTCTCGACCACAAGGAGTTGGGTTTTGAGAGGTGGCTCTGCCTGGTCTCTTGTTGGGTTCTAGTAATTTTTCAGGTGCAGCCTGCTGGTGTACTAGTTTTAGCTCTTTATGTCCAGTTGGGTCGTCCTGCTGCTTGGCTTTGCAATGGACTCATGAAATCCCATGCCCCTAGAGTCTCCCTGCGGAAACGTAGAGGCTCATTTGAAATCTAGCATAAGTATACCTGTGTGGACCCAAGACAGAGGACCAGCTAAGAAATTATTGATTTCCAGCGTGAACACTGTCTGGAGATAGGGGTGGGGGAATCTCGCAGAAAGTGACTCACCAACCACCATCTCTTCTAACATGGCTTTGGGCACTACAATTTCATATTTTTAAGCTTGTATAGCGCCCGAATCACCCCGTAAGGGGTATCTCTGTGCTTAGGTCAGCAGGAAACGTCAGACAATAGGGCCTGGTAAAGATATGTTTTTAACAATTTTCTAAAGAGGGGAAGGCTCTGGCAGTCTCGTAATTGGTGAGGGAGTTCATTCCAGAGGGTAGGGGCAAGGTAAGTAAATGTTTTGCCCCCTGACCGGGCCTTTTTGATTCTAGGAATACAGAGAAGTAGCTTGGAGCCTGATCTGAGGGACCGGGTTGGGGGAGTAATTTTGCAGTTTATCCGAAAGGTAGGAAGGCCCCAGGCCATTAAGGGTTTTAAAGACTGTGCAGCAAATCTTGAATTTCACCCGTTTTCTCACAGGGAGCCAGTACAGTTTGTTGAGAAGTGGTGTGGGGGCCGTTCTGGGTGGGGGGGGGGGCGTTTTCTACTAGTCGGGCTGCCTTATTCAGGACTACCTGCAGTTTGTTTAAAGAAGACTCGCTGGCCGAGGCTAGCAGTGCATTGCAGTAGTCCAGACGGCTTAACACTAGAGCTTGCATTAGTGTTTTCCTGGTAGAGGGAGGTAGCATGGGAAACACTTTTCTGAGGAGACTGAGATTGTGATAGCAGGAGCCGGTAGTGGTAGTGGCATGTGCTTCAAGTGTGAGATTCTGATCGATCCTGATTCCAAGGTTCTTGATCACTGTCTTTGGGGGTGGAGTAGGTCCCAGCTCCTCCGGCCACCAGTTGGGAGACCAGCTTATTGCTGCACCCCCAAACAGCATGACCTCCGACTTTTTGACGTTAAGTTGCAGGAAGTTAGCTCTCATCCAGACAGTGATGGTTTTCATACCCTCAGAGAAGGTAAGTTGAGTGTTTGGGTTAGACTTATCAAAGATAAGAAGGAGCTGGGTGTCGTCCGCATAAGAGATGGGACTGAACCCCAGATTCCTCATTAGTTTTGCCAAGGGAGTAACATAAATGTTAAAGAGGGTAGGGCTCAAGTAGGAGCCCTGGGGTACTCCCTTGGTAACTTTGGTGGTCTTAGATCTAAAGGGACCCAAAGTGACCGTTTGGGTTCTATCTGTTAGGAAGTCTGTCAACCATTTCAGAGCAACTCCTTGGACCCCGATGTCCTGGAGTCTCTCCAGTAGGATCTGGTGTCAAACGCTGCAGATAGGTCAAGCAGCACTAACAGTGCTGCCTGACCTTGGTCCAGGGCCATTCTGATCTTGTCAGTTACCTCTATCAGGGCGGACTCGGTATTGTGCTTGGCCCAGAAACCAGACTGGGAGACATCCAGGCAGTCTGAGGATTCCACAAAGTTGGACAGGTGTCTGTTTATATGTGTTTCAAGGAGTTTGCTCTGAAGGGGGAGCAGAGAAATGGGGCGGTAGTTTGATAACTCAGAAGCTGAGGTTTTGGGGTTTTTTCGAATGGGGATGACTTGTGCTGCTTTCCATTCAGGGGGTAGTCTGCCAGCTCTCAGAGAGCTGTTGAGGATGGAGCAGATGGGTGTGGCCAGCTGTTGCGCGAGGCAGGAAGATATTTTTGCAGGGATAACATCTAGGGGGGACCCAGATTTAACATTTAATAAGGAGAGATTTTACCTCCTGCGAGGCCTCACTCCCATTACCTGGTTAGGGAGCGCCCAGTAAGATGGAGTATAATGAGGGGCAAAGCTCTGAAATTTACAGAATCTACAAGAGAAAGGTCCTTCAAGCAAAGTGAGGGAGTGTGCTGTGTGTTCACAGGGATTATGCTTAGTCTTTAATAATGCGTCCCTTGTGTAGGAGTGACGGTGGCGAGTGGGATTGGTAATAACTAGGGCAAAACTGGCAGGGGTCCTAGCTCCTGGCGACGTCCAGGCGCCGACGGGCGCAGACAGGCTTGCCTTAGACGTGCCTTCGGCGCGCCAGCGGTGCACCCGCTGCACGCGTCTGCTGCGCGTCGGTTTAGGCATCAGTTTAAGTAGTGGGATATGCAGCTAGACTGCTAACCTTCCTACTCGTCCCAAACGGAAGCGGCTGTGCCTCACTTCCGGTAGGTGGCGCCTCCCTCCAAACAAGCGGAACAATTAGCGCTGGACCGGGGAGGAGCGCCATTACTGAGTGCAGCAGGTAATTTACAATTTTTAAATTACAATTCTTTGATTTGTTAAAAATATATAAAAGTGCTGGTCTATCAGTAAAAACGTGCTGGCTAACAGTTTGAAGCGCAAGAGCCCTTTCCCAGGTGCTCGACAGCTGCCTTATGCAGCGTGCTAGTATCGTGGTTAAGAGCAAGCAGTAAATCAAGGAAAAATAAGCAAAGGAGAGATAAGCAAAGGAGCCCTTTACCAGGCGCTCCGCAGGTTACAAGTTGGAGTAGTTCCATATAGAGATATATAGGTGCAGTAGTGTTTCTTCTGCAACACCTTTTGTATTGTTCAGTGGTTTTACCACGTTGCTGAATAGCGAAGAGCCAGCAAACCTTACAGTGAGTACTGTCTCAGAGACTATTGCCACGGCATCTAGACCTAGGCCATATCAGACACACCAGCAGCAGAAGGGGCTGAAAGCACTGGTGATACAGAATTACCCTCTATTTAAAATCTCACAGCAGGTTGTCTCGTTCTCTGCTCCTAAGCAGTCAGAAGGAAAAAGGTTAAATAATTTAGGGAACTCAGGATTGAGGCCATATCTAAAAATAATGGGGACCTTGAAGATGTACGAGGGTCGACTCATCAGCAACTTCCCAAGCAGAACAACAGGGTTGAGTCGGATGATAGTAATAGATTTACTTCTAATGCTACAGTTGACACTTTATTATCCTCTCCTCTTCAAGCCGCTTCAACCACCGATTATGCTCAGTATACAAATCATCCTGCTCTTCTCATAGCTCCTAATCACTGGTTTGAGGTCATACTATCTGCGATCGGGACTTTAAAAAGTCTCAGTCCCAGGACAAAAGGAACACATTTTTTTAAAGCTATTCAGCAAAAAATCATTTGGTACAGCAGATGATACAAAGGTCCATATATATTCAGACATGTCCAGCACTGCAGCAATCTGGAAGAAAGATTTTAGGGAAATGATTGAACCATTTAAAGCAGCCGGGCCGGCGTAAAGCCCGCCATCCGTCAACAATCTAAACTAAAAGTTCTTCATTAAGGACATTTTTTGGTCTTTTTCTTCTGTACCCAACACTTACGATTTGTTAAAACAAGTATAGATGAACACGGCTTGATGGAGTAATTTGGTTTAATGTTTTTGTAGATGTTAGAAGGGATGCCATTAGGTTTATTTATGATTCTGTTTCAGGGGTGGTGAATCCTGCTTTATCGTAGTCTAAGGTGCCAATCCAGGGCACCCACCAAACAGGCGTCAAGGGGGCAGGAGGGAATAGGACGGGCGATTCCCTTCTTGAGGTGCACTGGGGGGTGGGAGTATGGTATGGGTATGGAGGGTGGTGAGGTATGCACGGTTCCTCACGTGAAATGATAGGAACACATTGTAGTACCTTAGCGGTGTTAAGCAGTATTTGTACGAAAAGGGATTTGGATTTATATATGGCAGCTAAAAAGCAGTTCTAATTTTAGAATGTGTTGGGGGTCAATAAAGGTTATTTCATGTAATATAAATGGTCTGTCTAATAGGCACAAGTATTTGGCCGAAGCTATCTGGCTAAAAGCGTTAAATCCAAGTGTGGTTTTTTTGGGCAAGAGACTCCTTTGAAGTCAAGGATCCTAGATTATTCGTTCATCCTTTCTTTTACATGCCATCTTTTGAACAGATGGGGCGGTCTGTGGTGGAATTGCCACATTTTTCTTTAAAACTATGAATTGGGAAATAATCTTGGGAGTTGTCTATTAGTGACAGCTTGCCTGAATTAGAAGACTTTAACTTTCTAAACTACTATGCCGCAATAGAGTATGAGACTTCATCTTTACAACAGATCTATACATTATTAATTGGATCTTTTGGCTCAATTGCTCTTTTCCTCCCGCCGCCATCAAGGGTCGCATGCACGCTCCCGGAAAGGGCTTGTCCCAATCTGCATTGCCGTACAGGCGAAGCGTGCCAACTTGGTTGAAGCTCACATCGGATGATGTGAAGGAACAGATTTTCAAGCTGGCAAAAAAGGGTCTTACTCCTTCCCAAATTGGTGTGATTCTGAGAGATTCACATGGTGTTGCTCAGGTTCGCTTTGCTACTGGCAACAAAATCCTGAGAATACTTAAATCCAAAGGACTTGCCCCAGACCTTCCCGAGGATCTGTATCATTTGATCAAGAAGTCTGTTCCAGTGCGCAAACATCTAAACCGTAAGTACATGGATGCTAAATTTCGTCTCATTCTGATCGAAAACAGAATTCACAGGCTGGCCCGCTATTACAAGACTAGGAGAGTGCTACCACCAAACTGGAAGTATGAATCTTCAACGGCTTCAGCCCTGGTAGCATAATGATTTTTTGCTGTGCTAAATAAACTTTTCAACTGAAAATAAATAAATACATTAGAAGGCGATTTAAATTTTCTTCGGAACCCCGAATTGGATGCGTAATTTAAAGATAAAAACCAAGAAAAACCCAAATCAGTAGTGATGATCAAGAGGTTCAAGTTAGATTATGGCCTATTAGAGTCTTGGCGGGCAAAGAATCCTAGAAACTGACCCTTTACCTCTTTTTGAAGCAATTTAATTCAGTTTCAAGGATTGACTGATTTTAATTTCTCAGTATCTAACCAGAATGGACACAGCAATCCTTGGAAATCGGTTTTCATATCACTCGCTTGTTCCATCCAGCAGGGGGTTAACTTTAATAGATCTCTACTATATGATGAGAAGTAGAAAAACAAAACAAGTCTAGTTATCGAGGAATTCTTTAGGCTCAATGCTAATTTACTTATTTTCAGGTCAGGTAATTGTTTTTAAGACGAATAAAAATAAATGTCATATTCTTGAGATTAAGAGATTACAAGAAAATGTGGAAAGGAAAATAAGACTACATTTACAGCCCCACTCACCCTTTCCCAGTAAGGCATTAATCCAAGCTAGGCAAGAGCTTTGTGACTTCTTTCTAAAGGAATAACTGCTAAATGAGAGGACCGCCCTACAGAAAATGTACAAAGAAAGTGAGCATGTGGCACGGGTTTTAACTTGATCCTCAATTAATGAATGTTTTGCTCTCCGAAAATCATTGGCAAATGTATAATCACAATCAGTTATATATGTGCTAGTATTTATATTATGGGATCAATTTGCCTCAGGCATTTAGAGGCAAGTTGGTGGCTATAGCAGTTTATTTATGGATTTTTTGCACTGTTTATTAATGCTGTTCTCTGGGAAACATCTATGTTTATACATCAGTACTGTGTTCAAAGCTTCTGTTTATATCATATGCTTTGGGTATGTCCAAAATAAATCCTGAGATCTTATTTTCTTATGTATAAATGGTACTACATAAATAAATTAAATAAAAACAAACTTCAGTAACACTCTTACTGGTGGATATATCTAAATGCAGATTCCTCACCTTTAGTGAATTCGCCAGGCATCAGTTGTACTGCTCCATGATGACTTTGTACCACCCTGGAAATGACTGAGGGGCATATAAGAACAAGTTACTTACCTTCAATAATGCTTTTTCTGGTGGATACAGTATCTACCTGTGGATTAGTCACCTTTTGAATTATCCCAATGCGCAGCATTATACTGACACTTTTCTCCTTCTCTCTCCCATGTCGACGAGGACGTCACAATAGAACGGCTCCACACCCGACTCCAAGTGATGTTATCGGAGCCATAAGAAGACCTTGTCGGCGTGCTGATGTCGGTTCTACCCATTTTGTCCGTGCCATCAATGCGAAATGGGTGAACTAACAACATTTCCACAAGTATACATAGCATACAACACACAACCAAATAAGGAAATACAACACCATAGATATTTCCCAAATCTAAATAACCTCATGATCAAAGTAGAAAATCACATAAAACATAAGTATGGAAGATAATACAATCTTTAATTATTTTGGGTATAAGCAGTCAGGAAAAGAGGAGGTGGGTAGGTCAGTGAGGAATCCACAAGCAGATACTGTATCCATCAGAAAAAGTATTACCAAAGGTAAGTAACTTGTTGTTCTGATGGATAAATCTGCCTGTAGATTCATCACCTTTTGAATAGAATCCCCAAGCAGTCCCACTCTTGGAGAAGGGTGCCTGCCTGCCTATACTAAAAAATCCTTTAACACAGAACAAACAATGTGGCTGCCCCTCCTCACTTCCGAATCCAACCAATAATGCTTTGCAAAAGTGTGGAGGGAGACCCAAGTTGCCGCTTTGCAGATGACAACCACAGGGACACAAATACCTTCAGAAGGCTCCTTCTTGGCCATGGCATAGCAAATCTTAATGCACAGGATTATTCACCTGGACAGCATTCTTTTGTGGACAGGCTTACTCTTCATCTTACCCATATAGCCGATGAATAGTTGATCATCCAGCCTGAATTCCTTGGTTCTATCGAAGTAGAATCTCACTGCCCACTTGGGGTCCAAACGATGAAGCCTCTCCTCCTCCTTAGAAGTTTGAGGGGGAGGGTAGAAAGTAGGTACGGTAGTGGACTGCCCCAAGTGGAATGGAGTGACTACTTTAGGCAGGAAAGCAGCTCTGGTTCTTGGAACCATTTTATCTGCATGGAAAGATGCAGGAGGAGGCTTGGAAATAAGAGCTTGCAATTTACTCACCCTCCCAGCTGATGTGATTGCCACTATAAATATAGTTTTAAATGGGAGAAACCTTAAAGGGCAACTATGCAAGGGTTCAAAGGGCGAACCCACCAAAAACATAAGAACTATATTCAAATCCCACTGAGGCATAATAAAGGAAGTGGGAGGAATCCTATTAGTGAGACCCTTAATGAATCTCGTAACTACAGGCGATTCAAACAGTGAGGGTTGATATGGCAAACGAAGAAAAGCCGACAAGGCAGATAAGTAACCGTAACAGTTGCCACAGTACAACACTGTTGCACCACGGAAAGAGAAGAACTCAGAATATCAGATAAATGGGCATTCAAGGGATCAATTGATTTCTCTCCACACCATTTCACAAACTTAGCCCACCTACCAAGATAGACAGATTTGGTGGAGTGTCTTCTGGCTGATAAAATAACGTCCACCACATCCGGTGCTAGAGAGAAAAACTCAGGTTGCCCGTTCAATCTCCAGGCTGGAAGGTGCAGGCTCTTGAGGTGTGGGTGTAGAACCTGCCCCTGCAAAATTGCGAGAGGAGGTCTGTCTAAGAGGGAGATGGAGCGGAGGGTACAATGAGAGCTAAAGAAGGTTTGTGTACCACACCCCTCACGGCCAATCCGAGGCGATCAATATGACTTGGGCCCTGTCTTGGCAAATCTTCCCCAGAACTCAAGGAATCAAGGGTATGGGGAGGAAACGCGTAAAGAAGCAGTGAACTCCAATCTAACTGAAATGCGCCCCCCAACGCTCCCTGAGTCGGATACTGGAGACTGCAGAACGATGAGCAGTGTGCTTTCTCGTGAGTGGCAAACAGGTCCAACAGAGGAAACCCCCAAATCCTAAAAATTTAAAGTACCACCTCCGGATGGAAGCCGCACCCATGATCGGCCAAATATTGCAGACTAAGACTGTCCGCAAGCACCAGATAGTTTGCGATTACGCATATCTGATGGTCCTGAGCCCAGGACCAGAGTCGCACAGCCTCTCTGCAGAGAAGATACGACCACACACCTCCCTGTTTGTTAATATGCCACATCGTGGTAGTGTTGACTGTTAAGACTTGAACATACTGACCGCAAAGGGAAGGGAGGAAGGCCTTGAGAGCCAAACGTATAGCCTGCAATTCCAAAAGGTTGATCTGAAACAATCTTTCTTCTAGAGACCAAAGACCTTTGACCTCCAGATCCCCCAGATGATCACCCCACCCTAGAGTGGAGTCCCCAGTTATCACTGTGGCCACCGGAGAAGGAGGGTGAAATGGCTTCCCTTGAGACAGTTTGCCTGGAACACTCCAACGTTGCAGATCTGCTGCAGTGTCTCTGGAGGCTCTGACCAATTCCACGAGATCTCCGTTGTGGTGAAACCACTGCCTGTGGAGGCACCCCTGGAGCACCCTTGTAGGAGAGTAGGATCAGCTTCTTATGGTTACCCCCACTTTTTGCTTATGTATCACTGTTTCCGACTTAGACTGACTGGGATCCTGCTATTCAGGACCCCAATCTATCTGCTGTATCCTCTAAATTGATTGCATGCACTTTAGGTACACTCCAGATTGGATACTCGGGTATCCTTATCAGTCCCTATTATATGGTACACCATGTACCCAGGGCATAGGTACCCCAGAGGCCTCCCAGGTGCTGAAGCATGTATTGTGCCACCCGAGAGGCTATTCAAAATGACACCACAGGTCTGCTACTGCAGCCTGTGTAAGGTGGTGCATGCACCCCTTACTTAGATATAGGTTACCTATATCTATTCTAAATCACTGCACATATAAAACTATCAGTCACCCCTATGGCAGGCCTTATCAATCCTGAAGGCAGGGTGCTGGGTTTTATGTGAGAGGGTGCCCCTGCATGAGCAAAGCCCCTCTGCAGCCTTCGGAACCTATTTTCCGGGGTTGTCTGAGATGCAGCCAACCATATATATTTAAGTGCATTATAACCTCGCGGTAAATGCTAACTTTAAAACGGCTGCTTAGAAACATGATGTGTTTGGTGTCAAACACCATGGAATCATACCTCCCCGCCAGAGATATGATTCCACCCTTCTAGAGGGACTTATGTGAAACACCGGTACACCCGGTACCAGCTTTCTCGACCTGGGCATCACAAAATGGATGCTGCCAGCCACAGACACGAGTCTGCCCTCCTGCTGCTGAGCCAAGCTCGAGTAGAGGAAGGACTGACAATAGGTTTCCTGTCACAGGGAGGTGTGACCACCTCCCAGACAGGCTTTAGTGTATTGGGGCTGGATGGGTGCACTCTGAGAGTAACAGAAAGTCCGCACTGGGGGCACATTTGGTGTTTCTGTGCATAGTCCAGCTCAAACCAGTTGCAGGAGCCATTTGCTCCTGCTCTGGCGCAAAACTGGACGAAAGACATGGGTGTAGCCACCCCTCTGTCCTGACCCTCCCATAGGTGGGTACCCGGCGTTTGTCCAACCTCTTCCTTGGGTATAAAGTAGGAACCCTGACTACAGGACTTTTGATATTACCTGGACTAAACTCTGCAAGCAGAAACCACATACTACAACGGTCTACACTTCGCTGGACGACAGAGGAGTCTCCCTTGGAGTAAAGGAGTTACTCCCCTGCAGCAGCAGGCACCTTAACGCATCCGACCGGTTTGCATCTCCCGAGCTCCTGAGGACTCCGAAGATTTATGCAACACAGGAGGTGGGTTCCCGAGCGTCCCTGAGGTTGATCTGACCGTTCAGCGATCCCGAGACTAGTATCCCTCGTGGGGACCGTGCAACCCGAACACCTGTGCACCGTGTACTTTTGCAGCAGCATATGCTTTTTGATGAACCCTGACACTGTGCTTTGGGCTACGTGTAGTCCTGACCCGAGCAGTATTTCCACTGAAGATTTCCGGCCTACACTCCACGAGTGCTCCATGGGCTGGTATTTCGTGATTCAGCTCGAGGTCCTTTTGCGATCCCTGGTCCGTTGGCTTGTGGGTCCCTGTGAAGGTAACTTTGACTTTCCTTGGGCCTCCTTGGTTGCTCCAGACGTGCCCTGACTGTCCATTGCTTGGAGAGTCCCCAGGGTCTTGCTGGTCTTCACTGTAACTTGTTTCCTCTGCCCGCGTGGGTGGCCGTTGCCAAGGCTTGTTGGTGATCAATCCGGACACTGACCCCCCCCCCCCCCCCCCCCCCCCCCCCCAGCCCTTGAGCCCTTGACATCCTTCGTGGGACAGCTCACCTCTAGACTTTGGTCGTCGTCGACGTCTCCTGTTCCCTGTGGCTGCAGAGTCAAGTATCCTATCTTATCACATGAAGCACCCGACATCAGCGGGCATTCGTCTACCGAGCCCCTGGTCACCTTGAAGTAACCCAGACTCTGTCCCCTTTGCTTTCAGGTTCTTCTCACCCCGGACCCAGGTTTGGACTACACCAGAGACTTTTCATCTTCCCGGCAGCAGCACTTCTTCGCATCTCGCCATTGAAAACGACGAGGGTTTCTGACACCAATTGACCCCTATGCACCCGGCTCCTCTGGGATAGGTAACACGGGTACCTCGGTACTCACAAGGGTGCTGGCCTTAGAACCTTCTATATTCTAAAGGGTTTGCTTGAAGTCCTCTCCGAAGTGTCCTTAAACTGTAATTTTCCAACCGCGACTTTTCCATAGAGTTGTACGGAGCTCGCGTCTGTGTTCTCACACTGCACCCGTCCTCCGTGGGTTCCCTGTGTCACTCCTTTGGGTGGTTCCTTGGGGTCCCAGCGATTCTATGTGCTGTAGTCACTGTGTCTAGTGAAGTCGTTGTTGTTATACCATTTTTTTAGTATATGGTTCGGTGTCCCCCGGAGCCTGCTGGGTATTGTGCTATTTACTGTCGTTCTATTGATTCAGTATTGTGTTCCTTGTGCTCTAATCTCATAAAGAGGTTAGTAGAGAGTGTTTAGTAATAAATACATATATTTTATATAACACTTGTGTGGTTCTCCTTTCATTTGGTCATTCAGGAGGTTCTGATCTGGTAAAACAAGCTTCTTTACATTCCTTCAAGACTTAGCTGCTCTCCATAGCTACCACTAGGATAGCTTTCTATAAAGGTTGTCTTTAACCTAATCATCAATAAGGGTTGTTTGGACTGGTACAGGGTGCCTACTTTAATTAGTGGACAGCATATACCAGGCCAACTTCTCACAACCGTCATATATAAGCGTGCATTGTTGGCCAACAGAATGCAGGAAGCTAACAGACCGAGTAGGCGCAAGACCTTCAGGTCTGGAACAAACGCTCCATTCAGAAACAGCAGAAGCATAGCCTGGATGTCCTGAATCCTCTGTGGAGGCGGAAAGGCACAAACCGCTGTAGTGTCCCATACCGCCTCTGTAAACAGGTTGCGCTGAGAGGGCTCCGGGTAAGATTTGGGTACATTTTTCGAAAATCCCAAACTGAACAACAGCTGGGTTGTTACCTGCAAATGACCCAATACCATCTCTGGCAACTTAGCTTTGAGCAGCCAGTCGTCCAGATAGGAAAACACAGGGATCCCTGACCTTCTGAGAAGTGCTGCCACCACTGCTATTACCTTTGTGAAAACCTGAGGTGCGGAAGTAAGGCCAAACGGAAGGACTGCAAACTGATAATGGTGAGTCCACACCATAAAACGGAGATACTTCTGATGCGACTTCGGAATCGGCATGTGAAAATATGCATCGTGTAAATCGATCAACACCATCCAGTCTTCCTTCTGTAGCATTTTTAATTTCTCCTATTTGAGGTAGGGTCGGCCATGAACGACCATCCTTTTTGGGAATCAGGAAGTACCAGGAATAGCACCCCTGACCCTTTTCCTGCTCTGGAACCAACTCTATTGCACCCTTTTGAAGTAATATCAACACTTCCTGTGAAGAAGCTCAAGATGCTCTTCCAAACAAAGGCCTTGATGGGGAGGGAAAGAAGGGGAAACTCCTGGAAGGGTAGGGCATACCCTTTTTCTATGATGTTTAAAACCCAGAGTTCTGTAGTGACAGCCCTCCAATGATGTAGAAAAAGGGCCACCCATCCTCAGCAAGCATGCTTTGAGATGGCGAAGTTAGAAATGCTTCCCTGCAACAACAGATGGAGAAGCAGAGGAGGAGACTTGTTGCCGGCCAGAACATCGCAGACAACCTCTGCCCCTTTCCCTGTAGGAACTGTAAAGGGGATTTGTCCGCTGCTGTTGTTTACCACAAAATGAAAGGTTCCTAGAGAAGCCCCTGAATCTACTGAACTGTCTATAATCCCTAGGCTGAGACTGAACCCCTAAAGACCTTGCAGTAGCTTTACTGTCCTTAAAACGTTGTAACGCAGAGTCCACCTTGGCTCAAAACAAGCGAGACCCATCAAAAGGAAAATCCAACAATGTAGACTGAACATCCAGTAAAAAAACTGAACCCCCCCCTTAACCAAGCATGTATTCTCGTTGAAAAAGAAGACCCCATTGCTCTTGCTACAGAGTCTGCAGTGTCCATCCCAGATTGGATCACTTGATGAGCAGCTGCATGAGCGTCCTTCAAAAGTTCAGAAAAATGCCCTTGGATCTCTGTAGGCAACTTTGGGAAAACCTCTTTCGCTGACTCCATGAGGGCATGAATGTACTGTCCTAACAGACAAATGGCATTTGTGGACTTCAAGGCCATACTTCCTGATGAGAAGACCTTCTTGGCTGATTGTTCCATCCTTTTGGATTCTCAATCAGCAGGCGTGGATGGAAAAGACCCTGCGGACAATTTGGAAGACCAAAAAGCCTTAACAACTAGGCTTTCCGGAGAAGGATGTGTGTACAAAAAAGCTGGATCCCCAGGTGCCACTTTATATCTTTTAGCCACTGTCCTCGAGACTGCAGCAGAAGAAACTGGCTTCTGCCAGATTTCCAAAATAGGTTCCGTCAAAGCCTCATTGAAAGGCAACAACGGCTCCGACGCAGAAGCTGAAGAATGTTAGATTTCAGTTCAGCCGAGGGTAGTGGCAATTCCAACAAATCCGCAGCCTTGCGAATTACAACATGGTAGGACATCACCTTAGGTGACACCAATGCCCACTCAGGGGATGTATCCAAACCACTTGCCTCTTGAAGGCCTTCAAAATCGGGGTAAAGATCCAAAATTTCCCCTTTTTCAGCCCCTCCATGCTCTTCCTGTTATTTGGCCTCTTCCAAAAGCCTCTGAGCCTCTCTATGACATCTTACTCTCAGTATCAGCGTTGGCGGCACAAGAGGCTGCACAGGTGATTTCGGAGCCAGCGCCGCAGGAATATCCAAGGGCCCAGGTGATGGAGCGGTTGAGGATGGCTAGCGCCAGATTGGATCTGGATGCGCCACGGATGATTTATCCAAAGAACCATGTCCCTCTTGAAAAGGCAATGGCGTCAACAGTGTCGGCGCCGGTGGAGGCCAATTTACCAGATTCATGTGCATAAAGGGCAGAAAATGCGAAGGAAATCCTCCCAGAGAATAAGCAAGGTGAACCATGGGGAATGCAGGCGCACCATATGGAGTCGCAGCCCTCTTAAAAATGCTGAACATAGCATTAAAGACATGAGTCGGATCCGAGCCTGGAGTCGGGACTGCTGGATATGATGGATCCTGGTTAAAGGGCTCTGGAGCCATATGAGGAGGCATTAAATCTGGCTCCGGCTGTGGAGTCTGGGTTCTCGGCACCAGCACTGGAGGCGAAGTCGCAGGCCTTGGCGCCAGTTGAGGGATAACAGACCTTAGAGTCGGAGGAGGAACAGCCCTTGGTGCCAGAGCCGGAGACACCCCCGGAGCAGGTGTTGGAGATACCTCATCTCTACAATGACATCTAGGACTTGGAGACACTGACTTCGGAGACACCTTTTTCGATGAACAACGTCAGGAACCAAGATGCCACTTCTTCTTGTGCTTCTTAGAAGACCTCGAAGTGTGAGGAGTCAGTGACTTCAACTGATTCCGAGACCTCTGCTGTGTTTTAGCTTTGGCCATAAACAACTTGGCCTTTTCCTCCTTCAGGGCCTTTGGGTTCATCTGTTTACATGATGAACATATCCCGACGTCGTGATCTGAAGACAAGCACCAAAGACAATCTTCATGCGGGTTGGTGATGAACAACTGACCTTCGCATTCCCTGCACAGCTTGAAAACCTTACTTCCTTGGAAGAGACATCTTCAGAAGCTACAAAGTTGCAGCAACAGAACCGAATAAATCTCCCAGAAATGGAGAACCTAGAAAAAAACATTACGCATCAATGGTGCGGAAAAAGGGAAATTACTTCAGCACACCAACGAGGTCTTATGGCTTCGATGACACCACGTGGAGTCGCATGTGGAGCCCTCCATTGTGATGTCCTCGTCGATGTGGGAGAGCTAAGGAGAAAAGTTTCTGTGGAATGCTGCACATTGGGATCCTTTAAAGGGTGGGGAACACTGTTCCCTTTAAAGTGAGCGCCCACGCGCGCGTACCTCTCTCAACATGAGCGTGCACTGCCGTGTGTGGAGCGCGCACAGATTCAGAACATCCAGCGAGAGAGTCGCGCCGCTCTCTTTTTTAACCGGCACTTCCTGGATGCGGTGTGCCGGAGGAAGAGTCGGGAGTGCAGGTAAGGCTGTCTTTGGGGCTTGGGGACTGGCGGCTGTTGGCCCTTGTTAGTAAAGCGCGGGGCAGATTGTGGGCTTTTGTTTAAGTATTCATGTTAATCACAGCTCGTGAAGGGGCTGTGATTAACATAATACTTAAACAAAAGCCCACAATCTTCCCCGCACCGCGCTTTACTAACAAAAGAGTAGAGCAAGATTAAAAACACAGCGTGCGCTTTAGTTAGTAAAGCGAGGTGCGTGAAGGGGCTGTGATTAACATGAATACATAGCTGCCAAGGTTTCAGATTGCCATGTGTGACATTTTAGAATCTCAGTGTAATTATGAGTGACATTTCAATGACTGACCGACACTTTATCGCAAGCAAAATCGAGCAATGAAGACAAGGGAAACATATAAGTACCAGAAAGTACACCCATTATTTCTTGGCGTACACTATAAAATAGTGTAACTTACAGACAGAAAGTAAAAGTAATGTAAAGAAGTGGGTGGATATGAACACGGTAACCAGGCCCTCACACACATTATCTCTTCTTATCCCAGAAACAAGCATTGGAAAAGGCACAAGAGTTGGCTAATTATTTCACGTGCAAAAGTTCTTTCTAGTAAATATCTTATGTTGTATGGAACATCTGGACACGCAACGAGAAATACACATGCATGCAGCCGTATACACAGACTATACCAAGAGGCACGTAAACAATAGGGTGATGGATTCATGGGTAAGTCTGGATGATGGCTGTTTTGGTTGATTTATGCACACCAGTGGGAAAATGTGTGTCAATACACATCAGTGAATGGAAAGAACGGGTGCTTCCTGTGAGCATCGAGAAACTATATATTAGTATTAGCAACTTAACTAGCCTAGGAGATACAACGTGTCACTCAGGCACTTATTTGCGGCAATTGGCGGTCCGTGACTGCACCTTGTGGATTCCCACAGCAAAGTCGCATTATTCTGGCTCAGCTGCATGTGTTATGGGGTGCTGAGGAACACTCTGGTGGTCTCCAAGGTCATCCACAGATTCACTCCATCGGCGCCGGTGGGGTCTGATCCAGTCACAGGATAATTTACCCCAGTCACGCGAGCAGCTGCGCTGCCATTGCCATTTATTTTGCTACTAATGTTGCTCTGGATTGCTTGATCAGCAATCTGTGTTATAATTAAACGTGGCATTTTTTATTTTTGGTTTCTCCTTTTTCCTCTCACTTTTTCACATATGCCCCATTTGGTTTACTGTGACCCCTCCTTGTCACTTTTTCCCTTCTCTTCGATCCTTAAGGCACACAGGGGGGAGTGGGCCGGAGATGAGTGAGTCCTCGGCTCGGGACTCTGAGGCACTGTGGCCTCTTCTCAAGGGGGCACAAGATGTGAGGGGCTTAAGCCCCAGTCAGTGCGTGAGAGACAGAGGTATATGTAAGGGCAGGCCAGGGAGGCACGTGACCGCCAGCCACCCCCTCAGCAATCATTTTGGTTTGGAATGCCGCTGCCCGCTTTAGTCCACCAGGCTGACTGCCTCTGCTGTGAGCCCTGTCTGTCTTGGCAGCTGCTGCATGAACCTTTTTGGTAGTCAGTGAGTGTGATAGATCATAAAACTCTGACGACATCAACTGAACTTGACACTTCTTAGACAGGGATCAGCAATATTGTATTAATTACCGCGGGCAGAGGCACCATAAGGTCCACAGAACTGGCGGCCGGGAGAGGCCGCTGCAAGCACTAGGCAGTACAGAACAACGCTGAGAGCCATTTGCCGCCCGCAAACCGGTGAGCCCCTGCGCCTTCTTCACAACTTCCCATGGCGCTCTGGCAGCAGGATATGACGCCCTTACCCCCCGTGGCGCCACTGGCCAATTGGAACACAACCAGGCTGGGCCCGGCCCTGAAGTCAGGATGTCTGACTCAGAGCCGCGCCGTGGAATCAAACCTGCTGATACATTGTAGCACTGTGAGCCTGCCAGCAGCGCCCCAAGCCTGCAGGAACAGCGCACCACGCCGCAGCTACAGAATGTGAGCTGCCACATGCCACAAACTCTAGTTCCTTCCACAGGCTTCACAGTGGCAGTTGCCATATGCGGATATGCGTGACAATACATTTCAGTGCGGTGATGCGGAGCACCACACTGAAATGCGTTAGTCTAACGCCTGATGCGTGGCACTGGCAGGACTGTGAATACTTAAACAAAAACCCACAATCTGCCCTGCATCGCGCTTTACTAACTAAAGAGCACAGCAAGTTTAAAAACACAGTGTGTACTTTCAGAAAGTACACGCTGTGTTTTTAAACCTTAGCCTCAGGGGTAGGAAAATGGCTTTAGTAACGGCACGTTTTTGCCACAAGCATGGTAAGGCGCTGGTTGCCAGGGCTGCACTGAACACCTTAATCAGGCTATCGCCATACTGTAGGTTCTACTTGATACAGGTCTGCTGGGGCTAAATCAGACTCTGAATTTGTATTCAGCTTTTGACTCTCAATAGCTAGTTCTACCTCCAGCAGTAGGATGATCAAATTGATTCTCCTGCCATCTTCTTATTCTGCTTAGCAGGTTTTGGTGGAGGGGTTTTGTTCCCCTTTGCTCACTGCGTGTAGCTGTTTCAAATTGTTGGCTAATTAGTGTGCACCTATGTATGACCCCTGGAGATTTCCATATCCTCTCAAGCAATGGGATATGAGTTCCCAGAATCTCTTTGGATTTTTACCTCTATCTGCCTGCATTAGTTCATCCCACATTCTCTAATGAGTTTGATGTTTTTGCCACTGATAGCTTTTCATATTTTGTTCTGAGTTTGACAAAGTTAATCTTGTCCTTGGTTGAGTAGTGATGCAATGCAAGAGAGCTCTTGCTTTCTTTGCCAGCACTCCTAATCAAATCACTCGTTTTTACAATGATCATGATTTGTCTCAAGGGGTTTGAGGGTAGTCCAGTAGGAGAAGGCTTTGTATTCACTCAGTTATAGCAGGTTAGTCCCATTCCATTGCTTCTTTCCCTAGAAGAAAGAATGTTCTTGGGATCTTAAGCTGATTCTTCCATTAAAAATGAAACCACTTTATGTAGCTCACCATTCTCCATTTAATTGACCTATTGTTTGACTGCAGAATTGCTGAATGGTATACAAAACCTTATTCTCTTGAGGGTCATGGTGTTATTAGGGTCAGCATAATTGTGCCCACTAATGGATCATGGTCAATTTTGGGCATGACACAACCCCCATGTCCAAGACCCCAGCCTAGACTTTGATGTTGACCAGAAAATAGTTGATCAGACTTGACCCGTTTCTTGATTTATAGATTCTGCTGGCTAAAACATCTAAACAAGTCCAGTCATTAAAGAGATACAGGCAACAGCCCATTAGCAGTTATGTTAAGCCTTTACCCTGCCTAGTTTTCATGCCCCATCTCATTGTCAGCCTCCGAGATGCCTCAGTTTTTCTTCAGTGGTTACATTTTCGAACATCTCTTTGATTGGGCAAGGGATGTACTTAAGTCGCTACATACCACTATGGTATGCTGGGTGGCTTTAATTCTGCAAATCTGATTGCCAGAACGGCATCTTCGAGGGCTGCGAATATGAACTTGTCATATGCATTACATCTCAAAGGGCATAGATTTTCAGTACATCTAGTTCTTCTGCCAGTATCGAGACCCTAATTAGCCTGACATACTGGATATTTAAAGGAGTGTTCGCCACAATGTGTTGTTGGGCTGTGTAATAAAGCTTCGTGGTGACCCAAATTACTAACCTGCCCATCGGGGGGGCCTGTATTTTTGGGATTAACTGCTGGGATGTACTGTTCCTCAAACCCATCCACTGAGATTTCTGACATAACCCACGTTCCTTGGAAGCAGCAGATATCATTCTGCTTGATGAAAGGTTGCTAGATTAGATCTTCTGTTTTAGGGATTATTCCGGAGATGTTCCAGCTGAGTATTAGTGTGGCCTCAAGAGCAAACATACTTCTTAGCTTTTTGTACTAATATGGTTGGTGAGATTTCAGGATGAGCTCTAGTGTATTCAATTATTATGGGAGACCCAATTGGTAGCCCAAAACTTACATTATTTTCCCTTTCCGAGAATATTTTAATACCCATGTTTAAAGCACACCGGCTTTGTTAGGCGTAAAACATCAATGCTGTTATCTTTTTCCCACCAAACTGTTTGTCCACAGGCAGTCTAGTCCCAAAACTCTGTTGTTGGCCTTGGAAATGCAGCAACAATCTCTAGCACAAAGTAGCGAGGCAGGTGAGAAGAGAAGCTAACAGGTGGACTAGTGAGAGTTCCAATTAAAAAGCTTCTACAGAATTTGTTTGTTTGTGAAAACCCCCATATTGTCCCTTTGAACAAGAAGGGCAGCCGAGGCAATCCTGTCAATTACTAACAAAAGAGTAGAGCAAGTTAAAAAACACAGCGTGTACTTTCTGAAAGCAAACGCTGTGTTTTTAAACTTACTGTGCTTTTAGCATTGTGGGCTTTTGTTTAATAATTCATGTTAATCACAACTGCAATTAACATGAATATTTAAAGAAAAGCACACCATCTGCACCACGCTTTACTAACAAGAGTACAGCAAGTTTAAAAACACAGCTTGTACTTACAATTTATTCTGAAAGCAAATGCCCTATTTTTAAACTTGCTGTACTCTTTTCTTAGAAAAGCGAGCATAGCTGCCGAGGTTTCAGATTGCTTATGTGTGACATTTTCATAATTTCAATGTACTTATGATGACTAGCATTCAAAGGCTAAGAGTGACACTTTCTTGTGAACAAAATCAAAGCAATGAAGATGTGGGAAATATATAAAAATCAGAAATATCACTGGCTAAACAGCATTGGGCAGTTATTGCTTCACACCACTATCTGATGCACTGAAGGGAGTAATTGACTTCTCCCCATTCGAGATTCACCTCTGCAACCTTTCTGTGCGAGTAATCGAATGTTCTTGCAGTATAGTAGTCTCTGCCTTTTTGACTACGGTATTAGTTTAGATTCATCTATCGTTTTTCAATAGTTTGGCCTTATTTCTATAAACGGCACTTCAGTTCCATCTGGAGAAGATAGGCAGCATGAATTTGTATCTGAATTACATGAAAAATTAGAAATAGTAAAGGTCTGCGGTCTGCCAGTACCGCGCTACTTGGGCGTAGGCATGCATTTCTTGAACTGTTTTGTATGGCAAAATAAGATGAAAGCATCTATTTTAGTATTTGAGGAGCTCCCTTGAATAGGCCGCCCTACTGTGCCTTGTTCTGTGTTTTGTTTAAACGTATCTGCAAGTAATGCACCATCTTTTCACTTTTTTAAGTAAACGTTTGGAGTGACATTTGGCGCTGCACACACGCGCGGTCTGGTTCCTCGCGCACATAGCCATGGTTGCAGCACACAAAGACCCTCCACTGCCGCAGGCAGAGGAAAAAAATTAGAGGGAACATTGGTGAGGAATCCACAGGCAGATGTATCCATCAGAAACACCACCCTTGCATGCTGACATCAGTTTCTTGCTTGACTCTTACCACACCCTCAGATGCAAAGCATGACAGTCACCGCTACCAGTGCACAGATTCCTAACTTGGGACCATTATATGTTAAAAATGAGGACACCCTATAGAGCAGAGGGGGTTCAGAATCTGCTGTTAGAGTATCCATCAAAATGAGTGTTACCAAAGGAAAGTAATTTTTTCTGGTTGATACTTCTAATCACAGATTTCCCACCTTTAGATTAGATAACAAAGCAGCACCTCCCAAAGGTGGAGGGGTCTCTGGAGTGGGCTAAGATCACAAAGTGGTGCAGGACCAAACAGATAAAATGTCCTTCAAGTTGGACCTGACTGTCAAAGCAGGATTGTTTTGTGAACATGTGAACCGACAACCACATCGCAGCCTGGCAAATGTCAAGGACAGGCACAAAGTGTGCCATTGTAGTGGCAACGGCTTTGGCACTGGTAGAATGGGCTCTCAGTCCTTCTGGAGGCTGCTTTTTGTCCAGTTCATAGTAGATTTTAAAACAGAGAACTATCCACCTCAACAAGTACTTTTCTGCACAGCCTTCCTGTTGGGACCAGTAGTCATCTGCATGGCTGTGTAGAATGTGTTTTCCTGCCACTGTTGATCTCCTGGCAAGCGAATGGAAAGTTGCTGTAGATTTTCTTGATCTCTACTTTAGTAATGATGACAGTCATTCTTGTCCACTGAGGGTCTCCCTGTTTACATGGATTGAGAATCTAGAGCATGGCTGAGAGGTTGGAGGGCATGCATTGTGCATCCCTCTTTTACAGAGAAGGAATACTGCCCTCTCTACCAAGGCTGTGGTAGACTGACAGTGGTAGCAGCATTAATCTATACACCGGGGTACCTGTACCATTTAGGAGCAGTGGTAAAATCTGTGCAATCTTCCTTAGCTGGGTTATTTTTGCTTCCATCATATCTGGGGTGTGTGTTTTGAAAGCCAGTGGGTTCATTGGATGAGGATATTGAGCCATTGTGTTTAGTACGAGTCCAGCTGGTAGCTGTCCCACAGGATATTCCAGATTGTCTGTGCACCTTCTATTCCTTATCAAAGCTCAGTGGGCTGGGGAAGACACTAGCTCTTATCTGTATTTATTCAAGACTGTCTCTGCTGGGACAAATTCTCCACCTTTATGCTAGGTGATGGTCAGGATCTCCTGTTATGGCGTTAATTAAAATTCCTCTCTGGGCGATAGGCTGGAGAGGTAACAAGAGACTGGTGGGAACTCTCCTCTGATGCACTGATCATGCTGTGAACATGCCGGGGCACCCAGAATGCAGATGTAGCAGCCCCTGACTGGATAAGCCTGAACGGCCAGTTGGTTGTTCAAGATTGTTCTCTTTTTCTAACAAGATACCCACAAGGGGTTGTCAAGGAAGCTGAGATCCAGGAGTCTTGTTTCAGACCCGGGATAGGGTTTCAACATGAGAAGGTGCCTCTGTACTCGATTACCAGTAAAAGTATTTTCTCAGTCTGACAGAAAGAGCAATGCTTCAGCTCATCAGGCAGCATCCCAGCATAGAACAAATTGTTTCTGAATCTTGTGGAGACTATTCTTGCTTTGGAACACAAGGAGACTACAGACAGCTACCCCAGATAAGAAGACTTGCTGCACATAAACATCAAGGGAGACAGGGGAAGCTCCATATTGTCATTGAAGGCGAGACTCCATTGCCTGTGACCCCTCCCCTGTGTAGCCTGTGGCTGCTTCCAGTTACCATCTGCAGCTGTGGGAAGAGTGCCCAGTCGAGCGACTTGCCATTTGAACCCTTGGTTTCTTCCCCAAGACTTTTATAGTATCCAGCGTTGTTCCTTCTTGCCCTGCACTGGTAGCATGTAGTACTGTCTCTGTGGGTGCCCTGCTATTAGAAAATTTAGATTGTGATCTGTGGGCTCTGTGGTATCGGCTCCCATGCCTATTTTGTCATCTGAGGGTATCATGGTGGATTGGGTCCCTGGTCTGCTTTTACCCTTCTTCATCTAGCTACTCGACTAGTCAGACTGCGCCCAGGATGCTATGATTTGCAGAAACATTGCAAAATTGGCACCCAGAGTAAATATCCCGTGATTTTACAAAAGTGACGACAAAACTTGTGAGAAAAAAAAACCATGGGGTTGACCCACACTTTTTTAGTAGCTCCGTGCTGCACCAGTAAAGAAAGTATGAGGAACAGGCTAGCAGGCAGCAGAGGTGTTAACTTCCTCTGTTGCCTGCCATTTCAAATGCACTAAGCCCCCTCCTGCTGTAGAAATAGCCTGCAGCCCAGCTTGCCTCACACATTTGTGTGCCCCGTGCCAGGGATGGTTTTTATATGCCCCTGCTGCCCTGCACACCGTAAGGATCGCAGGTTGTCTGATGACAGAAAGAGCAGGTTTCACATTATAATCTGCTCTATTTTGACATCAGACATCCTCCAGTTTGAGGCGCTGTGCTAACGGAGACTACGCAGCGTTACAGACTGTGGTATAGCACAGTCTCCAGCATAGGCCTTGCAGTATTTTTATGGCAGGCACATTTTTTGCTGCAGCAAAAATACTGCTAATTTTGAGGTTTTGGCTTGCACATTTTGGGTCTTTTTGCCACAAAATTTGTCATCCAAAGCCGCAAAATCCTGGGAAGTCTGACTAGTAGGACTCCAGTATCTGTGCCAAGAGACCAGGCATCCCCACTCGGACATCACCAGAGCAGTGTCCTCACCAAGGAAGAGTGGAAACTTCTACTGCTTTAGGTGGTAGGACAGTGGGTGGACCAGGAACATTTGACTTCATATAAACTTCTGAAGCCAAATCTCTGCAGTACAAGTATTGGTACCATTGCTCTAGCTTTGAAGAGTAACCCTATGGAACTTGGTCTGTAAAATGCACTGTTAAACGTGTTTTATAGTGCATTGGGGCATATGCATCAAGCTAACCAAAAGCGATTCCTTAATAGCGAGAAATAAGGAATCGTTATTAAGGAATCGCTTTTGTGTATGCATCAACAGATCCGGTAATTATTAGCGATTCCTTAAAAATCGCTATTTTTACCGATTATACAATAGCGGGGCATGCAAACTCCGATTAGCTATTAGCGAATTCGGTAATTCCGAATTAGCAAATAGCGAATTCGGTATTAGCGAAATCGCAAATGACCGCGTCGCACCGGGAACGTGCAGATGACATCACCAACCAGGAAATACAGCAGCCCCACCCTCATTGCATCGACAGAGGAGCAAACAGGAGCACTGACTGCAGACTGCCTGTGCAGACTGAAGCCACACAGACTGTTCCATCTGCAAACAAACACCATCCATGGAGAAGGAAGCCCCATCCAGCGCAGAGGCTGCGATCAAGCGCAAGCGCAAGTTCTCCGACAGGGAGCTGGAGCACCTAATCGAGGGAGTCTCGAGCAAGCACGATCGCCTCTTCGGCAAGCTGTCCCTTAAGGTGCCTGAGGCGGAGAAGCGCCGCATATGGCTGCGCATCCGCGAGAGGGTGAATGCAGTTGGTGTGACGCCCCGCAGCATCGACGACCTAAAAAAAAGGTGGTACGACCTGCGGAAGCGCGCGAAGGAGAGGATAGCAGAGAGGCTCCGGGACGCTAGCAGAACGGGAGGCGGCCCTTCCACGGTCCAGGCTAACACTGCCCTGGAGGAGCTGGTGGAAGGTACAATTGAGCGGTAAGCCGTCGTGGGAGTGACCCAGATGGACACGTCCGGCGCAGCCACAAGTGCCCAAGGTAAGATGCATGCCTGTTGCCATACCCAGCATAGCGTAAATCCCATTCCAGGCCCCCAGCAGGATCTGAGTGTGCATGCAGCTTTGCAACACACAGCTTTACTCCTAACACTAGTGCATCATGGGAGTTGTAGTCTACTCAGGCAAGTGTGCATGTACAGGGGTAAATGCAATAACCATTCACCAGATCAGTAGAAGCTGGGTATAGACAGTATGTTTAGTGGATCACAGAGGGAGATGTATGTGTGCAACACTACGTAGGTCTAACTATCCCACTAACCATGCACTGTTTCACACACAGATGCATCACCTGGGGATTCAGTTGACAGCGGCCGGCTAATAATCTCCGAAACACCGTTTGAATCAGACCTTGAGACAGCGCAGGATGCCCTCACATCACCTACACCTGCCACCCCACCAGCACCACCAGCACCAGCAACAACAGCACCAGCAACAACAGCACCAGCAACAACAGCACCACCAGCACCAGCCACACCAGCTGCTGCCACGACAGCCACCAAAGCGCCGCGGCGCAGGTCCCAGGTTGCGCCCTTGGCGGTGATGGAAACACCCACCACACAAACGGGACACGGTCAGCGCGCCATCACACCACCTGATGCACCACCTGTCCGCGCCAGGCTAACACAGCGGCGCAGGTCTCGCCAACGTTCGGTCTCCTCAGGCAACCTTGATCTCCAACACACTCCTGGCATTGAGGAGAGGATGCTGTCTGTCCAACGCGTGCAGGGCCGCCACATGGCAACCATCAGCACCAACATCGTGCCCCTTGTTCGTGAAATGCGAGCCATGACTGCCGCAGTAACGGCCATGGGCACGGCGGTCAGGGACATGAGCACTGTGGTGGCAGAGGGCAATGCTCACCTCAGGGAAGATGTACAGGAGCTCACCAGTGCCATGAGGGAGGGCCATGATTGCCAGAAGAGGAGGCACCGACAGCAATTGTTGCGTTCCGCTGCCGCTACTAAGGCTATCACGCGCCACAGCAACAGTACCGCAGTGTTGGCACGCCGCACTGTGTCCTTGCAGGTCGACCTTGGGCACTTCTGCGGGGATGTGGCAAAGGCACTGGGGCAGTTGACCACTGCTGTGGAACACATCCAGAGCAGCACATGCAGTGCTGCAGCTTTGGGGGGGGATGACGCTAGTGAGGCTGCCTCGAGTGTGAGCAGTGTGTCTGTGGCAGAGGGCAGCACCAGGCGCCGCAGTTCGCGGGCATCCACGGGGACAGGCTGTGGTGAGGCTTTGGAGACACCTGAGCGGAGGCTTGGGGTACGTGGGAAGCGCCACTAGACAGGTGGACATGCATACAGGAACATGGTGGGGCAACCATGGACATCCACTTACTGAGTGTGCACAGGCGTGACTTTAAGGCACCTTTTATTTTATTTAATGCAATTGGAGCATGATTTACATAGCTAGTTTTGTTGCACAAACATCAGTGCTACTGTGCATTAAACAGTTGCACCCCAAACTAACTTGTAATGTCTCATTCTCACATGTTTCAAAAATGATTTTGCATGATGTATGTCCGCCTCCTATGGCGTTCTGCTGTGTTAGGGACGTGTGCCTGTCGTTGTTGGGCGGGTGGTTGGTCATCCCGGTGGTCGTCATCCCTGTCCACCTCTATGGGTATCCCCCTTCTGGTCGCAATGTTGTGCAGCATTGCACATACAGCAATTATCCGGCAGCATGTTTCAGGTTTGTATAGCAAGGCGCCGCCAGTCTTGTGTAGGATTCTGAAGCGACTCTTCAGAATCCCAAATGTCCTCTCTATGACATTCCTAGTGCTGATGTGTGCAGCGTTGTAGCGATGTTCCTGCGGGGTTGCTGGATTGATGTATGGGGTGAGTATGTATTCACGCAGGGCGTAAGCACTGTCACCTAGAAGATAGAAGCATAGACTTAGCATTGGTGATGTACATACATGTGTGGTGTTGGTGTGGGGAAGCGTATTTTTACGTACCTAGCAGGAGTCCCTCTCCAAATTCTCCGTTGATTAGTCGCCTGTGCATTCCACTGTGGCGGAAGATGTAGGAGTCGTGTGTGCTCCCTGGGAATTGTGCCACTAGGTCCGTTATGATGTTATTGGCATCGCACACAACCTGCACGTTGATTGAGTGGTATGACTTGCGGTTCCGGAAAATGTACTCATTTGCTGCGGGTGGACATATGGGGATATACGTGCAGTCGATGCATCCAATCACATGTGGGAATTGTGCCACCTGGTAGAATGCCTGTTTGGTGCGGTCCAACTGCTGTGGGGTTGTGGGGAAGCTGATGTGGGTGTGTAGCATTGTCAGCATGGCATCGAGGAATTTCTTGAAGAAGCGTGACAGTGCGCTTTGCGATACGCCTCCGGCCACGGCAATTACCCCCTGGAAACTCCCTGAGGCCAGTAGGTGCAGGCTGCATAGGACCTGAACGTGCGCAGGGATTGCATTGGTCCGGTGTGTCTGGTGCTGCAGTAATGGTTCCAGGTCTGCAATCAGGCGCATGATCATTGCACGATTGAGGCGATACTTCTCGTACACCTCGTCCTCATTCTGCCCGAGCAAGGTTATGCGCAGTCTGAAAACTCGCTCCTGGACCCTTCTCCTGCGCTGTCCTTCTGCATTGATACGCATCCTCCTTGCAAGCACGTAGAGGGCAGCCATTTTGTGGGAGCCAACAGGGTCTCCTGGGCCACATTTAAGGGTTTTGTGATTGCCTCAATCATTTGCACATGTTGAAATTTTTTTTTTGCATTTGCTTTTTTTTTTTTTAACTTTACCTCCAGGTTTTGATTCCCCTTATTTAGCTCTTGCAAAATAGCGATTTTGGGGATTTTCGTTATTAGCGACTGTTGTTGCATTGGGGTGCGATTCGTTATTTGCTATTGGCACTTTCCGGGAGCTAATAGTGATTTCGGTAACTGCTAAAGCGGTATTTAGCGATTCGGTAATTTTGCATTTTGGTTATTAGCGATTCGGTAGTTTGGCGGATTTATTTTAGCGATTCGTTATTTGCTCACGTTTTGGGTTCATGCATTTGAAGTGGGTATTTTTTAATCGGTAACGGGCGGTTTTTGCGATTCGCTATTTTACCGACTGGATTTTGGCTTGATGCATGAGGCTGTTAGTGTCTAGGCTCTATATAACTGTTTGGGGTCAGAACATAGGCCCGGAGATCGTAGAGACTTGTGGTTTTCACCGTGTATCTTAGTTTTATATAATGTACATTTTTGTTGTGTGTAATAAAGTACTTTTCTTTGATAAAGTAAAGCACTGACTGGGCATTCATCTTATTAGCTGGTATTACAATGGAAGCTGTATTCTGAACCACCTCATCTTGAGTAAGCCTTGGACTGCTCTGTCTCACTACTCTGAGATAGTCAAGTGCTATAGAGAAGTACTTGGCTAACCAGTCTGGGGGTCTAGTAGTACTGTGGACCCACAACACAAGCAGTGAACAACTCCAGTTGATACAACTGGAGCCTGGTAACCCCTGACTGCTCTGGTGACCCAAGAGACCAGTTATCAGACTTTCCTTTATTCGCCTCGGAGAACCCAGATAAAGCTGATAGTCTATCCAATGGTCCTTAATACCCTTTATATAAAAGCTTACAATTGTCCTTAATACACTCAATATAAAAGCTTAAAGCTCTTTTGGGGTCTAAACGATGGAGGTTCTCCTCCTCATTTGAGGGACGAGGAGAGACAAAGAACCATGGGAGAGTGATTGATTGGACAATTTCGAACAGATCCGCGACTTAAGGCAAGCCCGCCTGAGTCCTCCACTTTATGCAAGAAGACCGCCCGAGTCCTCAAAGGAGAAAAGGTGGTGTAGGCGGCCCACCAGCTGTACCTGAAGTTCATTAAGCAACAAGCTAAAATAATCTCAATAAGGAAGACAGTCTTTATGGTCTGTGGACATAACGAGCAGCTACACATCGGCTCGAAAGAAGTACACATAAGTAATGTCAAGATCAAGTTAGGCTTCCACTGTATCATCACACACAGTTTGGGAGGAAGCATGTCAAAATGTTCATAAACTGCATCACAACAAATAATCTGAACAAGAACGATTGGTTCAAAAATGTAAAAATGCCTGATAGCTTTATTCGTGCCCCTCAAGACCAACAAACAGAACATCCAAAAGTTTAGTTTATAATAGGTTTGTCTTGCGGACTCCACGAGGCCACACATTTTTCCCAGCAACCGCCGTAAACTGACTTTGTGGAAGGATGTTTGGTGGCAAGGATAACATCCACCACTTCAGTTGGAAGATCAAATGAAGATAACTGACGCCACATAATTTCCACACATGGAGGTGTAGATTGCACAGGCATGGATAAAGGACGCTGCTACGTTGCTGCAACAGTAGGTCCTCTAAACTAGGAACCTGATCATAAGGCAAACGTTCATGCCCAGAAGTTGCTGGTGCTACACTCTCCTTGCAATACGGGGCCACTACAATGATTTGGGATGTCATTCCTGATCTTTTAGAACTCTGGGAAGGAGAGGCAGTGGCGGAAGGATGTAAAGGCGCCCCATGTTCCATTCCAGCCAGAATGCTTCTCTTATCAAGCGTCTTCACGGAAACTGCAACACGCATAACCTTTGACACTGCATATTTGATAGAGGCAAAAAGATCTAGCCAGGGCTCTCCCCATGGGTGTAGGCGTCATTTGTGATCTGCCAAAAATGAGCTCATCTGCCCTTACATTCACGAAACCCTCCAGGTGGGTCACCATCAGGGAAATGCCCTGACACTCCAGCTAACACGTTGAGCCTCTTGGCACAGGACCCATGACCCCACCGTGCCCTTTGTTTTGCATTACCACATGACGGTGGTGCTGTCTGGGAGAACCCGCATCAGAAGCACTTTGATTAATGGCATAAAAGCCTACAACTGCAGACGAATGTCCCACAACTCCAGCAGAACGATAAGGAGAACATTTTCAGCTGGAGACCAGTCTCCTCTGAAGTTCACCTCCCACTGATGACCTCTCCAATCCAGCAGTGACACATCAGTCACTACTGTCAGCTATAAGGGATAGGGCTCTGCTGCCAGTCCACTTATAATTGAGCATCCACCACTACAGATAGTGTGCAGTGTCATCCAAAATCTGAATTGTATTCAACAGGTTTCCTTGGTGCGGTACCCATTAAAGCTTCATAATCCATTGCAGAACCCACATATGCCACCTGCTATGGTGGTGTGGTGCCGTGGTGACCAAGGAGGATAGAGTAGGCTAAAAAGCCATGAGGTCTCACAACTCTTCTCACCGAGAGAGCTGTCTGATCTGTACTGTATCCAAGACAGCTCTAATGAGGAAATTGTCCTAGATGAAATGCTTCTTAACCTTGTGATGGTGGGCAACAGTGTAATTACAGTGATATTGGGTACTTAGGGTTTAGTTGAGTACAAGTCTAGCTGAGGTTCATCAGTCAGATCTACACTGTAATCCTCCCATTGGTCATCCTCTTCACTGGGCACCAATGGCTCAAAATACAAGTCCTGAGGCTGACAAGGGCTGCCATGGTCTCAGTTGGAGTGGAAGACTGAGGAGGGGGTTGTAGAGAGTGAGGCTGTGGAAGCATGCACGGAAGTGGTGAAGAGAAACACCTAAGGATGGCGAGGCGGTGGCAGACTTGTGGCAGTGTCCCTAACTCTGGTGACCAAGAAGTGTAGGAGTCTTAAAAGGTCTATTCCTCAGAGGCCAAATACCATATTTTGAGGATGCTGAAGGGGCTTATGTGTTGGCGCAAGTACAGATTTGGCAAAAATTCTCCTCCATGGAGAGGTGGATAAAAAATTTCTTGACACCTGTCAGGGACCTCTGGCTGCTTCAGATGGATAGACCCCTCAATGATGTCATCTCTGCATCAAGGGATCTATTGGTGCCAGTCTAGGTAGGCCTTTAAGCATTGCCTCGAGTTCCAAAGCAGGGTGTTAGGCACCTCTGTGTCACAGTGGTGTGTATCAGAGACTTTTGTGTAGAATGGTCTTGGTCAAGGGGAGCAAATTGAACAATGTCTGCCAACAGAGCCAGACATCAAGGTCTGAGCCTTTTCTGGCTGGACTCCTGGCTTGATGCCAGTCCCTCAGAATCAGTGAATGACCTGGCTGAGTCTGCATCAGGACTGGAGTGCTATGCATGGACCTATTCTTCGGCCAGAGTGCTTCAGGCATGGGTACATGGACAACTCCTGCTTGACGTTAGAGCCTTTCAAGTTTACCCCCTCTAGGTGACTGCAAGGTCAAATGGGCCTACTTTCTCCTCTATGCTGAATTGATCTTATCGGAAAATAGGTCAAGAGTGTCAGGAGAGACTTATTATATACCCACAAGATCACATATGGTACTGGGCCCGGTTATTAAGCGAAAAAGCTCAAAAGATACCAGCCAGCAAGAACGTTAAGATCCAGTTCAAAATCTCTTCTCACTCCATTGCGAGTCTGTACTGTATGAAATGGTGGACGATCTTTCTCCTTTCTTGCCCCCTGTCTCTGGGATAAGCTTCCGTCTCATCTTTCCTCCATTGCTGATAACAAGTGCTTTCGGAATTAATTAAAAACGTGGTTATTTGATCAGAAATAACGCTGTCTGGATATGATCAGTCAATTGGATTTTCTGCTAGCGCCATGAGATCTTTCTAGTGGTTTGTGCGCTCAATAAGTTCCTTTGACTTTTGATGTTGCGAGGCACCCAACACCTTCCTCATCAGTCCTGAAGGTTTTATTTTTTAAGCAATAGGCTCGTCAAGCATCCTCATTGTAGCAAGATAGAGGTTGCGGTGGTTTGACAAGGGGTGGTTGGCACTACACCTGGAGCAAATCTGGGCAGGTTTCCATTCCTAATGGCCTCCTACTATTCATTTGCTGGACCCAAACGTGTTGCAGCCCTGTCAATGCCAGTTGTAGGTTAGTGTGTAAATGATGGTACACCAAGAAGTTGTCATTGACATGTTACCAAAGGCGCTCTGGCACCTTTGAAAAATCCTTTAACCAGGATGGAAAACTCGAAGGCTGATCCTGAAAAATCTGACAAACAACATGTTGCTCAAACAACATGTTGTTCCCTGTGCTGGCACTCAAAAGTCCAAACCAGGTGGTCGAAAAAAATAATCTATCTGAGGTGGAGTCGCCTTAGCGCATTGAGGACAGGACTTGAAACTTCTTTGAAGGAAAACATATTGCAAATGTATTGGTCCAACATTAGATGGAAAGAGCATGAAGAGCATTTGTTAATCTACAGTCACGCATGCTACAAACATTCGTTTTTGAGGTCTATCCTCCTTCAACATCGACGTTCTACAGGACCAATCATCACTCTTCAAGACAGAACCCGCAGATGACAGACTTGAGGTATGGCATGAGTCTGCTCAGCAGTTTGATTGTGGTCAGAGTACTGTTCCTTTGCAAACAAAGTCAATTTAGAAAGAAGGAAAATAGAAGAAACCTCTGCATTAGCTTTCCTATTTCTACAAATTGTTCCACAGAACCATGATAGTCTGTAGCCACTTGGTTACTTTTTATTACACAGCAGCATAGCAAGCCCACTTACAAGTACTAATTATGGATTGTCTGATTACGCATGAAATACTGACATGCTGAAAGGGTATCTTTGTTATGTTCAAGGGAAGCCCAGTTTGTAACCACAGGTTCTTTATGGGATTATACCAACTGTGCTTTTTGTTTTTTAAAAAGGGCAATTTTTCACCCCCCTCCCCTCCATAATCTTTCTTTTAAAACCAGAAAAGGAATAATGAAGCCTGCTTGATGTGTCAATTTGATTAATCTGAACGATGTGGGTGAGGAAATAGGATGTATTTTATAGTGTGGCTGTGCGACCTCACCATTTAATACCTATACCAACCAATCTCTTTAGGGCTAGTAGATTTATGTTATTAAACCATTAGCTCAACCCTGGGTAGCTGTAGCTCTGAGTAGTAGGGCTTACACAAATAAATGAGCGTAAAACATTAAAACAGCACCAAAACATTTGAAGAAGAAATACATGAGACACTAAAGAAATCAGACACCAATTTCTAAACATGAATTGGATTTTTATGTAAATTAGAACACCAAAATGAAAAAGATCCACCAGAGGGAGATACGGAATTTACAGCCATAGTAAATCAACACTTTTTACTTAACTGCGAACAAGCATGGGGAAATTCAACAACTTTGACACTTAGAAACTTTTTCAGGAAAAACTTTGGTAAGTATCACTGTGGTTACTTGAAGTTACTTTGGGCACCTATCTTTTTCAGGGAGCCAGTCAGTAGGACTAGCAAGGCCCTCAGAAACACTTGCGTCAAGAAGAAAAGTAGTCTTCAGTCCCGTTCCAGCGTCAGTGGCTCCATGCCGTTGACTTCTAGGGAGTGGTGCTGATACAAGATGCTCAAGGATGCTTCGGTTGACGGGGGTCTTCCTGGAGCTACTCCTTGGTGAGGCGATCGCAGCCACAGGAATCCAGTAGCCCAGTGTAGTGGTATCCTTCTTTAGACAATAACTTGCCTTCTGGGTGACCTTCGACAACTCTCCCAGGTCCAGCAGACTCAGGGGCGCGGGGGAAACATTTGAAAGTCGGGCCTTGGTCCCTTTGGCTTCATGGCAGCGAGGAGAGGTGATTTGGGAATCTGGGCTACCAACTTGCCCCAACAGGTTTCTTCAGCTGTTGTGCCCTGTGCTGGGAACAGATCAGCTAACCGAACGTTGGTGTCTCTTGCTTCTGCTGGGCTCAACAGCTGACTTCTCCAAGGAACAGAACACAGCAGGCACAGTCCCTCTTCCTTTGCTAGCCACCAGGTGCAGCCTCTCTTCATGGGGACCTTGGTAGAGCAGGACAGTCCTTTAGTCCTCTTCCCCAGTATAACAAGATCTGAGTTCTGAGTGCACTTATGCCCAGAAAATGCCATTATGTTGAGGTCACAACCACTAGCCCACTAGATTCCCTCCCTCTGGATGACTACTTCCTGTGATGTGTGGCATTTAGCTCTCCAATAAGTCTTCATTCAGCCCATTTTCCACATGGCAGAACCCCTATCCCGGTGTGCAGAGCACCCTAGCCCAACCCAGGGGTGTGGCTATCAAGGGACAACTGGTTTACCTTGTTTCTACTGCCAGTCTGTCTACCTAAACAACAGAGCAGTCCCTCTCCCAAGTTTTGCCCTTCAAAGGCAGTTTTTCCTTTGAAACTTGCCTTTTGGGCTAACAGCAGTGTGGCTTCCTGGCAGGGGAGGTAAAACCCCTCCCATGTGAAGGCTTCTGTTATGTCATTTCCTGGGAGACATTCACACGTTTCTCCAGAGAGCTGTCTGTGAGGACAGTCCTTGTGTGCAACCGTAAACAGGCACTGCATACCATGGGCAACTAAAGTGGAACTTTCTAAAGCTGCATTTTGCCCACCAGTGACATTACATTTGATTTAACCTTTACATCTGATTTAATGCACTGGTTCTTTTGATACCTTACAGTACCAACTTTAGTAATCCTAGTCAGAAGTTAGCAGGGCTGAGGTGTCAGCCTGCAACACTGCACGCGCCAATGAGAATACTATCCTTTTCCTCAGTAAAAGCAACAATTGAGGATTTTTACTACTGGAACATGTAAAAGTACATGCTCCACGTTTTAATATACAACACCCTGCTTTGTGGTTCAATAGACCTACCTTGAGGGTGAAATATATATATTAAAAAGGGAGGACTAGGTGTTGCCATTACTTTAAATAGCTAAGCTGAATTAGCAGTTTAAAACTGCTCTACGAGTCTGCAATGGAAGTCTGGCTGGTAGACAAGTTTTACCATGTCATACTCATGGTGGCACAACTAGTGCTGCAGTCCATAAGAAACACTTCGATTTACAGGATCTAGGTACCCTGGGTATCAGATACTAGGGACCATTTTAAGGGTCAGAGTACATGCAGAGTCCTGGTTAGCAGTGCTTAGGGAATTTCAGAGCCATTACACCAGTGCCTAGTAGTCAAACAGGGGATAAAAAGTGGGGTTGAAACTTGCAGAAGGAAAATGTTACTTACCCAGTAAGCATCTGTTTGTGGCATGTAGTGCTGTAGATTCATATGCTTAGCATAATACCTCCATCTAGTGTTGGGCACAGAAGTGTGCAAGTTGTATTTCTTCCAAGAAAGTCTTTCGAGTCACAAAGTAGGGTGATTCCCCCTTTTGCTGGTAATGCACATGGGCATCAATTCCATTGTTAGATTGTTTTCTTGCAAGGGAGGAGAGGATGGAATGTGAAGCATAGCGTAGTATAGTAAAGTGTCCATGCTAAATAAATGTGTGATAACTTATAAATGTAACCATAACACACATGTGTCAGAGGAGGAGGATGGGCACATGTGAATCTACAGCACTACATGCCACAAACAGATGCTTACTGGATAAGTAACATTTCCATACAAGGCATGGGTGGCGCTAGATACAAATGCTTAGCATAGACTGAAAAGCAGTCCTCCTTATTAAGCAGTGGCTTACCTTTTGGAGTTACAGTTGTTTGAAATAGTGTACATAGAACTGCTTGGTCTACATTGGCTTGTTGCCAGGCCAGCACATTCAGACATTAATGTTTGGTAAATGTATGTGGTGTAGACCATGTAGCTGCCTTACATATTTCAGCTATAGGAACATTTCCTAAGAGGGCCAATGAAGCTCTTCTTTTTTTTTTTTTAACGAGCGGAGTGAGTGCTAGGAGGGATAGGTAAAATTATTTTAGCTTTAGCATAGCATGTTTGAATGCATTTGACAATCCAAATTCCTAATTTAGAAATGGCCTTTCCTTTCTATGGTTTTGAAAAAGCAACAAAGAGTTGTTGTGTTTTCCTAAAGGACTTGGTTCTATCAATATATTACCTAAGGGCTCTTTTTTACATCTCAGGAGTGTACAGCCTTTTCCACAACTGATTCAGGTTGGGGCATAAAATAGTAGCAATTCAATAGATTAAGGTGGAATTCAGACACCACCTTTGGAAGAAATGTAGGGTTGGTACATAGTATCACCCTTTCTATTTATTTGGAAGAAGGGTTATTCTAGAGTTAATGCCTGAAGCTCACTGACACGTCAGAGTGAAGTGATGGCTACTAGAAATTATACTTTCCAGGATAAAAACTGGAGGGAGCAGGAATGGAGGAGCTCAAATGGAGGGCCCATTAATCTTGTTAGTACAATATTAAGATTCCAAGTAGGGGCAGGTGGCACTCTAGGAGGAATAACTCTTTCAGGACCTTTTAAGAAAGCTTTAATGAAAGGAATCCTAAATAGAGAGGTGTGTTGTCAGTTTTGTAAATATGCAGCCACTACCGCTTGGTGTAGCCTTATTCATGTAAAAGCTAGACCGGTAGTATGCAAATGAAATGGATAACAGACAATGCGTTGTACATTGGATTTTAATGGATCAATTTGTTTGGAATGAACGTAGTGGACAAATCATTTCCACTTTGCATCATAACAAGCACAAGTAATTGGTACACGTGCTTCCTTAAGGATGTCCATACAGGATTGTGGTGGGTTCAAATAACCAAACTCTAGGACTTCTGGAGCCAGATCGCAAGGTTGAGGGACCTGGAGTCTGTGTGCCTGATTTCTCCATGGTTCTGGGTGAGAAGGTCCTGCCTGTTTGGCAGTACCTCAGTACCTTGTGCGGGGAATACTGAGGGTTGAACCATGGTTGCCGTGCTTACGTGGGAGCTACTAGGATAAAGGCGAGAGATGTCTGCCGAAGTTTTCAAATCACAAACTGAGGCAGTGGGAGAAGTGGAAAAGCGCAAGCAAATATCCCTGACCTACTCATTCATAGTGCGTTGCCCTTGGACTGTGGGTGTGGAAACCTGGAGGCAAAGTTTAGGCATTTTGCATTTTCTGCTGTGGCAAAAAAGGTCTGTTTCTGGGTGAACCTCAATGGTGAAAGTATGGGAGGAGGACTTTCTGGTGTAACTCCCATTTGTGGACTTGTTGACACCTCCTGCTGAGATCAGCAAAGCTGTTGTCCGCTTCCCAGAGGGACTCCGCTAACAGATGAATGTTGTCAAGGCCGGACTGGCTACCGGGCTTTCCTTAATAAACAATGCAAAACAAATGTTTTAAAAAGTAGGCTTTAAAACTTTTTGTTTTGCATTGTTCATTTGGAAGCGCCTGCATCTCCCCAGCAATAAAATCGTCCCCTCTGCAGCGAATCTGGGCCTCACCCTGTCACCCCAGCAAAAAAATGCCCGGTAGCCAGTCCGGCCCTGAATGTTGTATCGGAGAGCCCATTTCCAAATGGTCTGGGCTAAATAAGGGAGCTAAGGGGACATGGCACCTCCCTGCTTTTGGAGATAGTAAATGGCAGTCATGTTGTCCGCTTTGATTACGACTACCTTGCCAATCAGGTTGGGAAGGAAGGCTTTGAGCACCAGATGAACATCTAGCAACTCCAGGTGATTGATATGGAGAGGTCTCTGGCTGAGTGTCCAGTGTCCCTGGACAGTGAGATGTGAATGCTCTCTCCTGCCCATTCTTATGGTCCTCTGTAGAACTGGTCCAGGTTTGTTGGTGTTCCACAATTGCATAGTGGTAAGCTTGACGGCCGACCAACACTAGATCCTCCAATTGACCCTTCGGTTGAGACCATTGGCACGCAAAGCACTCTTGCAAAGGACAAATGTTGAGTCTGGAATGAGATACTACGGCTATGCATGAAGCCATTATACAGAGGAGACGCAGGACTATCCTCATTGTTATTTGTTGATGAGGCTAGAACACAGGAAGAAGCATCTGAAGAGATTGAATCCGGGCAGCATTGGGGTATGCTACCCCACTCTGTGAAGAGAATAGCTCCAAGAAAGGGTTGCATTTTGTGAGGCTGGAGATGGGATTTGACTGCATTGATGGTAAATCCTTGTTGATGAAGAATGTTTATGGTAGCCTGAGTGTGAAGAAAGCACTGTTGGCGAGTCACTCTTTTGTTGAGCTAATCGTCTAAATTTGAAAAACTGTGTGATTTGCCTGTTCAGGTGAGCCACTCCTACTGTGAGACATTTGATGAAAACCCTGGGGCAGTTGTGACCCCGAATGGGAGCACCTTAATTTAGAAATGGTGGTTGTTTATAACAATCCTGAAGTATCGGTGATGCACTGGATGAACAGGAATGTGGAAATAGTGTATTTGAGGTCGAGAGCTGCCATGAAGTCGCCTTGTTGTAGTAATGGGATGAAATCTTGAACAGTGGCAATGTGAAAATGCTACTGATAGGATATGGGTCCGAGGTCCAAGATTGGTCTTAAGTGCCCGTCCTTTTTGGGAATAAGGAAGTTGAGTTAATAGACTCCAGTTCCCTGCTGGTGTGCTGCAACTGGTTCTATGCCCCCCCCCCCTTTTTTAAAGAAGTTGTAGCAAGATTTTGTTTGCGAGATGGAATGTTTGGAGGTGTTGAAATGATCTCCAGATAATAACCATGTTGGATAATATCCAACACCCACTGAACGGAGGTGATGTTCTGCGAGGTGGGAAAGAACCCTTGTAGTCAGCCCGACAGGTGTATGTTTGGGCGGAAGGTATCACAAGTCAGAATTTGGTAGGGATGGCAGAGGATTTGGTGAAAATATTGCACCTTGGCGGTTTTATTGTCCATTTCTATTTTTTCGAGTAGTGTCTACTTGAGGGCCAACAAAGTGTTCGCCGTTCAAATCTGAAATGCAACAAAACATCCTTGCACTTAGTTTTAAGCCTGAAACTCTAAGCGAGATGTGATGCCTGAGGAGTACATTAGAATGAATGCCTCTTGCTGCTGTGTCAGCTGCATCAAGGGCACAGCGAATGGAGGTGTTCGCAATTAATTTACCCTCTGAGGTTATCGCATATGTCCTTTTTTATGTTCCTCAGGGAGATGTTGGAGGAGCTCTTCCATCTCGTTCTAATAAGCTCTGTCGTAGCGGAAGAGCAGGCCAAAGGAGTTGGCAATTCTCCATTGGTTGGCAGCCTGCGCACCCACCCACTTCCCTGCTGCATCTATCTTTACTTTCTTTGTCTAGTTGGGGATTCTTAGCAGATGTTTGCAAGTTTGCCCATTTTCTTGAGGTGGCAACTACTAGAGAATCAGGAAGGAGTTGGCCTCTAATGTATGTAGGGTCAGCTCGGTGAAAGTCTATACTTTTTATTGACTCTTGGAGTAATGAAAAATGCCTTAAATGGGTCTTTAAGATGTCAGGTGTGTGTCTAAGCATACCTTTAAGCATCACCAGATACTGTGACGAACGTTGACTAGTTGAGAGGGTCTCAAACAAAAAATCTTCCTCTAGTGTTTGTGTAGAGCTGAACCTTATAATATACCACCATCCTTCCTAGGTCATGGTAGGTAGTGGTGTTGTCTGGGGGAGACAACTTTGTGTCAGTAGGTTGGTCCATATCATACGTTTCCCACTAATCATCCTGAGGTGGAATGGAATACTGATCTCAGTCATCCCCGTCCCCCAGGAAAGAATTAATAGAACCCTCTGGGGAATATGATGCTGTTGTAGGAGGTGAAGGCACTACAGCAGGTGGTGGTGGAGAGGCGGTATGCGCAGGGCGGGCGTGGTGCGTTCATTGGGGCGTAGCCCCCCCGCCCGCAGCTCCCTCGGCGTCTTTGAACTTAAGTAAACTGAATCAGTTTACTTAAGTTCAAAGACGCCAAGGGAGAACTGACAATCATGTCAGTCAGCATGACGTCGGACCTCCCACCCCTTCAGAGTCTGAAGGGGGTGGGCGGTCCGGCGTCATGTTGACTGACATGATTGTCAGACGGACCAGGGGCAACAAGCAGCAGCACAAGTGCGCATGAGTGGGAAAGGTCAGCGAATTTTCGCGCCGTGCCCAGTCATGCGCACTAGTGTCTGCTCTGGCTGGCGCATGCCCATTAAGAGAGCGAGGGTTGAGCAAAGGCTCAAACCTCGGTCTCCTAATGGGCAGGTGGGCGAGTAGTAACCGTGCCCCAAGCCAATCCTGGCGCTGCTGGCAGCGCCAGGATTGGCTGAGAGGAGCTATAGGCGCCAATGGACCCGAGGCGGCGCGGACCTGCTCAGGTAGGATTTTTTAAATTTATTTTAACACTCCCCCACACGCGCCCCCCACACGCTATCCGCGACTGCAAAACTCTAAAATATCTTTCTTCTTGTATTGTGCAGTGCTTTGATACCTATTCCCGACTGCCCTCCATCCTGCCTTTGGCTGGCTCACTTTGTATCTCGCATCCCCTTTGCCTTTACACGTCTATGTGCTCTGCTTCTCCCCTCATGTCTGTGCCTTTCATCTTCCCGCTTCTCTCCTCTCAAACCCGCTCTTTCTCGAGATTCGTGTCTCTTCTGCCCCTTTCATCTCTCTGTCTCAAACTGAAATTCTCTCTTTTCTGTATACTATAACTTCCTGTTCCCTTTCTCATCTGCGCAGCCTGTGATGCCTGTGATTCTGCAGAACGTCTGCTCAGCTTGACACTACTTTTGCTCTGATAGTAGGGCCCTACTGCTTACAAACCATCTGCTCATCACATCCCTGCTGAGAAACAATCTATCAAGCACTGGAAACTCTGAAACTATACCATTCCTTCTAGGCATTCTTTACTACCACAGTGACATAAAAATCACTTTTATTGTATTTAAGATGTTACTTTATTTGCTGATACACAGTGGGCCTTTGGTATATTCCCTACTTTAGTTCCTTCATTATGGTTATTGCTCCCCAGTGCTGCGAGGCAATACCGATGGCAAGACGGCGCTATACGAATCTCTTAACAGGTGGTCTTTGAACATGACGGACAATAAATGCCCTCCACAAAGTGTGCTAAGCAGAGGGGGCAGCCTTCCACTTGAAGGCTAGTATCTGGCCCGGAGATGTTTTGTTTTCAAAACATGGTGGCTAGTAGGCCGTTTTAGGATATGTCTGCAAATATTTGAAAAACAGCCATTGATTCTGAAGAGGAATTCATAATTATTTTAATACTTTCATGGTGGGCAAACAAACAGCCTGAACGTAGTAATTCCCATGAGAACATATAAAAAATAAAAAAATGACACAAGGGAAAAACAAGTTCACCGTGTCATCTTTCCACTATGAAAATAAAAATGCACATTAATTATTGTCCCAATAAATTTGCGTAAGTATGCAGCGATCTGCAGGTCAAAGTTCAAATCGCAGCAAGTTGAAGTCAGCCTTGGAATGGGACAAATTGAGTACCATTATCTTGAATAATAGGCACACATTTTATGTACAGTGTTTACAAACTGCAAATTGTTGAGTGCGCGCTATATGAAAACCTGTTATCATGTACAACCTGCCTACTCCTACAATGGGACCAGTGAAAATGTGTGTGACACTTTTACTTTGCCCCCTTGTGAGTTAATGCTTTTCTGGTACATACCGTAAACTGAGTTAATTGAAGGTTCTCTAAACTTTCTGACAGATAAGTGAACTGGGAAGAAGGCAGAAGATTGTTTGCCCAAGATCACAATATTTATGCAAATGGTCAACTCAGGGTTTCAACCTCTGTTTCCACTAATTTCAACATGTAAAATATGATGTCCTCCGAGTGACCCTCCCAAGTACCATCTGTGAGAATCTTCCGTGTTTTTTGCTCAACTTGTGAATATTTTTTATAAAGGCTACCAGGAGCCGATCTTGTTCTAATGTACTTTCTTTTTGTATTATTGTTCGATAAAACATAGAAATCCAACACAGGGACATTTCTAAATGTGTAGTAGATAGTCTGGAGTCAAATATTCGGTTTAATGCTGTACCAGGGACGTGTAAATGTCCCCCTGGATCTTCAGTTGTAGATTCTTTTTGTACTTTGCTCGGCGGATGTAATCTTCAATTTGCAAAATAGTTTTCCCTGAATTTGCTGCTGCTGTATGAGAATAAAGCAATGTGTCTGTACTCAGTCTAAAGGAACTGCGGAAGAAATTCAGAAGAATAGCTGCTGTGAATCGTAGTGTGATTCATCAAATGAATGCTGAGAGTGTTGGTGTGCCCACGCGCTAACCACAACGGAGCTTCTCCAGAAGGAGCTGGAGCCCTGGAGAGGTAGGAAATATTTTTTATTATACTACATGGATCTGGAGGGGTTGACTTATGGGCCAATTAATACACAGCTGTCTGTTGTACTGCCATGTCTGTTGTTACGCTGTCCTGCCTCTTACACTGCTCTGCTACTTGCATCTCTGCACTGGCTGTCAGACTGTCGCCCATCTTGTTGGTCTGCCCTGTCTTTGCACTTCTCTGTCTCTTACTAATCTGTCCTGCCTGTTGGACTGCCCTTCCCCTAATGCACTTCCCTGTCTCTTGTTGTGCGGCATTGCTTCGTGTTGTGCTCTGCTCTCCTTTCCTTTGTTGTGCTGCCATGTCTCTTGTTGGTTGCCTTGTGTCTTGTTGCACTTCCCTGTCTCCTTTTTCGCTGCCATATCTCTCATTGCACTGCCTTGACCACTGTTGGTTTGCCCTGTCTCTTGTTGCGCTACTGTCTGTTGTGCTTCCCTGACTCTTGATGCACTGTCCTTCCTCTTGTTGCATTGTCATGTCTCTTGTTGCACTGACCCGCTGCACAGTATTATCATCCTGGATTTCGGCGTTCTAGGATTTCCACTGCGTGCACTAGTGTGAGTACTACAGTTTTCTTACTGATTCGGGGTTATTTCAAGGTCTTTGAGTGTGGGCTTCTTTTTCAAGCAGATCTGACGTCTGCTTATTTGGGAACGGAGTATTGCAGTGCAGCTGTGTGTCCTGTATGTGCACTGCGGATGCGCTGTATGGATGTGTTCAGTACTTGCTTTGTGGCCGGCAGCAATGTAGCGCTGTTTATGTGCAGTTTCGATGCACTGCAATGTACCTTTCCGCCGGAATGTATCTTAGCCCACATGAAATGACACGTGCGAGGCCTGCTTTGGCAGTGAATAGGATCTGGAGTTTGAGTTGCATGGTCAATATTTGTGTCACTTTCATAGTTATTTAGACTGTGTTTCTGTTTTATACTGTTTCTGTCAATATGTAACCTTGAGCCACAGTTTTGGTTGATTTTGAGTGCAGTAGCTCAGTTTATTTGGTGATTCACAATTCCAATCATGGGTAAAACATGGCTTGTTGAACATAGATGAGATGTACTTGCAAATTGTTGGATTGCGTATTGCATCTCAGGTTTTCAATTTGACCAATCTTTTGACTTCTTACCAACGTGCACAGATCTCCAGGTTGCTGCCTTGCAAATTTCTGCCATCGGAACATCATGCAAAAAGCTACTGTAGCTGCTTTTCCCCTAGTGGAGTGTGCTTTAGGTGACAACAATAGGGGCTTATTTGCCAGCTGGTATGCACATTTTATACTAGACACTATCCATCTGGAAATGGATCTCTTGGTAGCTGGAAAACCTGTCCTCATGGAACCATAATTTAAAAACAATTGGTCTGATTTTCTTATGACCTTAGTTCCTTCTAGGTAGAATTTAAGCACTCTCTTAAGGTCTAAGGAATGGAGTGACCTTTCCGCAGGAGTTGCGGGATTGGGAAAAAAGGACGGCAAAGAAATTGCCTGATTAATATGAAAATCAGATACAACTTTCGGCAGAAAAGCAGGGTGAGTCCTTAATACTTCTCTGTTGTGGTGAAAAATAGTATATGGCTCTTTGGAAGACAGTGCTTGGATTTCGCTTACTCTTCGCGCTGAGGTAATCGCAACTAAGAAAGCGGTCTTCCATGTCAAATGCTGCAGCGTGGCTTTATGGATGGGCTCAAAAGGAGGACCCAACAACTTAGAAAGGACCAGATTCAACTCCCAAGGAGGAGAAGGAGGCCGAACAGGGGGATACACTTTCTTCAACCCCTGTAGGAAATCCTTGACCACCTGTAGTTGAAAAAAGGAAGGCTGGCTTGGAGACTTTCTATAGGCCGTAATAGCCGCTAAATGTACTCTGATCGATGAATACTTCAACCTGTTTTAGCTAAGTACAGGAGGTAAGGAAGAATAACCTCCTCCAGCCCTGTGATTGGATTAAAGTTATTACGAGTGCACCACAGGTAGAATCGCTTCCACTTAAAGGAATACGAAGCCCTTGTGGAAGGTCTCTTTTCTTCCTTTAGTATATGCATACAATCCTGCGGTAAGTTGAAATGTCCATATTGCAGGACCTCAGGTGCCATGCTGCCAAGTTCAGTGAGGGAAGGTTGGGATGTAGGATCTTCCCGTCCATCTTGGTCAGCAGATCCGACCTGCAAGGGATCCTCTTGTGGGGGTGCACCGACAGCTGTAATAGGTCCAGGTACCACTATTGTCGAGGCCAGTCCGGGGCTATGAGGATCCTTGACATGTTGTACCGGATGAGCTTGGACACCACCTTCGGAATCAGAGGCAGGGGAGGAAAGGCGTATGCATATATTCCGGACCAATCCATCAAAAGAGCATTCCCCTTCGCCCCAGGACGGTGGAACCTGGAGGCGAAGGCGTGGAATTTTTTGTTTAGATCGTCTGCAAACAGATCTATGGAAGGCTGACCCCACTGATGGAAAATTTCTGCCACCACTTCGTCGCTTAGCACCCAGTCTGGCTGATCTTCGAAGTGCCGGCTGAGTGCGTCCGCTCGCACATTTCGCTCTCCTGGAAGGTGCACCGCTGTGACGGAAAGGCCTCAGGCTAGAAGCCAATGCCATATCTTTTGAGCCTCCAGGGAGAGAGGGCAAGAGTGCGTACCACCCTGTTTGTTGAGGTAATACATGGTGGTCGTGTTGCCTGTTTGGATGAATACTGAGTTGGACATGATCGAGGGCTGAAAAGCTTTCAGGACTAGATGGACTGCCCGCACCTCTAACATGTTTATGTGGTAGGATTGTTCCTTGACGGACCACCGCCTCTGCATTTGTAGGCAATCCATGTGCGCCCCCCATCCTTGAAGCGATGCATCCGTTACCAAGGACTGGGTAGGAACAGGCTGATGGAAGGGGTCTCCCACTAGGAGGTTCCGTGGACGAGTCCACCACAGAACAGACGCTTTTGCTGCTTGCAAAAGAACAATCCGGTCTTCCCAGAAACCGGTTGCCTGGTGCCACTTGTCCTCCAGGTCCTGCTGTAGAGGTCTCATCCTCAGCCTGGCGTTGGGAATGAGGAATATGCAAGAAGCCATTGATCCCATTAGGGACGCTACTTGCCGGACCGTCGGGCGATTGGTCTGGAGAAGAACTTGGCACTTCTGCCGAATTGATAAAAGTCTCTGTTCCGAAGGAAACGCTTTTCCTAGGTTTGTATCTATGACGGAGCCCAGGTAATGGATCACCTGTGTAGGCTGGCGAACTGACTTTTCCATATTCACGTGCAGGCCAAGCCTGGGGAGTAGAGTTAGGCACACTTGGAAGTGGATCTTCACCTGTTGACGAGATGGCCCTTTCAAGAGTCAATCGTCCAAGTATAGATATACGAACAGACCTCGTCTGGGTAGAGCTGCCGCTACCAACGCCATGCACTTGGTAAAGACTCGTGGGGCAGATTTTAGTCTGAAGGGCAACACTCTGAACTGGTAGTGACAGTTGCCGTCCACGAATCGCAGGAATTCGCGATGCCGGGGAGTTACAGGAATGTGGAAATACACATCCTGGAGAGCCACTGAACACATCCTGTCCCCTGCTTGCAGATGTGGACATATTTGATGAAGGGCCAGCATGCGAAATTTTTCTTTCAAGATGAGCTTGTTCAGTGACCGCAAGTCCAGGATTGGTCTGAACTTGTGCTCCTGATCTCTTTTTGGCACAAGGAAGTACCTGGAGTACACTCCCTTTCCTTGCTGCGAGATGGGAACCTTCTCTATGGCCTTTTTTTGTAGAAGTGCCACCACTTCTTGTCGTAGTAATTTTAGCTGGTGAGGACGAGATCTTTTCAAAGGAATGTCCTTTGGAGACACACAGAAACGCAGTGCGTAAGAATTGCGCAGTATACTGAGCACCCAACGATCCTTTGTTATGTTGCACCACTCTTTCAGATGTTGTGAAACACTTCCTCCCACTGGAGTGGGCAACGGCGTCAGAGGAAGCTCTGGCTCATTGTTTTCCTGTTGGTCGAGTGGTGGAGGAGGACTGTTGTTGGCTACCCCCTCTACCTCTGCTAGACTTTCGACCCTGAAATTGCGATCTTCCTTGGATCTTGCTTTGGGACCACTGAGGGGTTTGAACCCTCTGTTGGTATCCCTTGCGCTGGCTGGGCCTGTACCTTCGTCGGAATTCCTTTTTCTTTTCTAGCCCCACTGCCTTCAAAGTGTCCAACTCGGCTTTTATTCGAACCATCTCTTCATCTGTGTGGGAGCCAAACAATGAAGAACCCGAAAAAGGAAGGTTAAGGATCCTTTGCTGAGCATCCGGTTTAAGAGCTGTAAGCCTTAACCAGGCAGATCTTCTTGCGCAAATTCCATGCGCATACGAATGCGCTGCTAGTGTGGCACCATCCGCTGAAGTGCTAATCATCTGATTAGCTACCAAGGAACCCTCCGTAATGATTTCTTCAAAGTCTTTCTGATCCTCCTTTGGTAACTTCTCTTTGAACCGATCCAAAGAGTCCCATAGGGATCTGTCGTATCGACCTAATAAGGCCGCTGCACTGGAGACTGAGTGAAAGCTGCCGAGCCACAAACCTTTCGTCCCCAAGAGTCCTGGGACTTACTCTCCTTGTCCGGAGGGACCAATGCATGAGCAGAGACTGCGTGCGTCTTACGTGCCGCTGCGACTATCACGGAATCCGCAGGTGGATCCGTTTTCAAGAACACCGGGTCTACATCAGCAGGCTTGTACTTCTTCTGAATTCTGGCCGGTGTAGCTTTAATCGTTGAGGGGGTTAGAAAAATGTCCATTACTGGTTCCAGAAGTCCAGAAACCAGAGGCAGCAACGGACACGAAGCAGGTGCAGCGTCTCGAAGATCACTGTCGTTGCGACCTGAGGGGTGGACATTGCAATGTACAGTTTCTGAGCCGCTCTCTGCAGCACATCATGATAGGTGTTAATGTCATCTATCGGAGACACTCTCGACTGAGGGCTGTCCGATAGGGTAGGCGAATAGTCCCTCTTAGAGGAGTGGGTGGAGGAAGATGACCATGAGGGAGACCTCCTTCTGCGGTGATGTGACGTAGAAGGCCTGCGTTCCTTAGATCTTCCTTCACGGTGGTGGCGTACCGGCGAAGGCGATCTATCCACCTCCTGTACTAATTTTTGTAGAGGGGATCTGTGGATAGGGCTTGGGGATTCTTCCTCCCTTCTTGATGCTCCCGCCGGAGTCTTACTCCAGTGATGTACTGGTAAAAGCCATCGTGGAGACAGATGTATAGAAGGAGAGGTCCTCTGATGCGACAGGGATCTCTGTTGCGATCTCCTCGCATGTTCTGGAGACGCAGATGGAGAATGTGGACGTCTCGAGGAGTGAGAAGAAGAGTGTCTCGATGTTGATTCAGTCACTAAGACTACTGAACCTTCGTCAGATCTATGCGATGGTGGTCTCAACGTCGAGCGTATATCCCGCTGCGACGGAGCCCTCCTCGACGTCGATCGAGATCTTCTTCTAGTCGTCGAGGCTCGACCAGGTTCTGGGAGCGGTCTCGGCGTCGAATGTAGTTTCTTCGGCGTCAAATGTGTCTACGGCGAATGGCGCCTTGACGACGGCAGAATACTTCTTCGTCTCGACGTCGAGCGATGTGGACTCGACGGCGCCGAAGAACTTCCTCTCCTCGACGCCGGTCGTCGGTGGGATGCCGATGGCGGAGGGCTGCTAGCTCTCAACGCCGAGCGACGTTGGAATGACGTTGGCGGAGGGCTTCTGGTTTTTGACGTCAAACATCGCCGGGATGACGGCGGAGGACTTCTCGTTCTCGACGCCGATCGCCGCCTGGTCTGCGACGACGGAGAATTCTCTCCTCTCGACGTCGAACGTCGTCTATGTGATGGCGACAGAGGGTTATCAGCTCTCGACGTTGACGGAGGTCTGCTGGCTCTCGACGCCGATCGTCGCTGGGTTGACGACGGTGGAGGGCTTTGGCTCTTCGAAGCCAATCGTCGCCTTGATGCGGGCGGTGGACTGGAAGGAGTAGTTTCTTTTCTGTAACTCCAGTTCTGTAGTAGGGGTATCTCTATTATAATCTAGTGAATAGTCCCGCCCATGTGCGTGGACCCCGGAGCAATAAAAATAATCTCTTAAGTTGTCAAGCCATGCAGACCTGCATCTACACTTAAGAGAGAATTTCAAAGACAGATAATGCAGCCTATATCCACAGGCTACACTGTCCAGTACTTCAACTAAAAAAATTCCACCAACAACCACCAACAGCACTGCCTGCCCAGCTTTGTCCACAGAGAAAAACCTGCCTCTTCCAGCAAAAGCCTCTGGAATGATAGAGAGGAAGGAATGGACAGACAAGCCCCATAGGCTGCCATTATGTGGCTCAGAACAGGATACTGTGCCTTTAAGAAAACTTTCCAGAACTTTTCCAGTATCCCAGAATGCACAGCAGGTCCCTTTTACTTTCAGTTCTTTTTGAAGGCGTAGCACGCCAGACCTGTAGCATTCCGTATATTAACATTCATCTCTCCACCGGGGAGGAGGGCGGGCGCTTATGACTAGAACAGAGATACCCCTACTACAGAACTGGAGTTACAGAAAAGAAACTACTCCTTCTGTAGTAGGGGATCTCTGTGTATAGTCATAATCTAGTGAATAGAATGGCAAGCCCATCCCCACACAAAAACGGCGGTGGAGAAGATTACAAAATAATACCACTCCTGTGCGAACAAATTTCGCAGCGAAGCCTGCCCAACCTGAGCATCTGCCCTGGTATCCGTGTCCAGACAGTAATGCGCAGCAAAGGTATGGACCGACTTCCAAGTGGCCGCCTTGCCGATTTCTGCAATCGGAACATTACGCAGCAAAGCAGTCGTGGCAGCTTTGCCCCTGGTGGAATGAGCCTTAGGTTTACCCCCTAAGGTCTTATTAGCCTTTTGGTAACACAACTGTATACAGGACACAATCCACCGAGAGATGGACTGTTTGGAGGTAGCAAGACCGGTCCTGACTGATCCATAATTGGTAAACAATTGGTCTGACCTACGAATATCTTTGGTCTTATCAAGATAAAACTTCAACACCCTCCTAACGTCCAGGGAATGTAGAGACCTTTCCGCTGGAGAAGAAGGATTCTGAATAAACGTAGGTAAAGTTATGGTCTGGTTGACATGAAAATCAGATATAACTTTAGGAAGAAATTTAGGGTGAGTACGCATAACAACCTTAGCAGCATGAAATACAGTATAAGGTTCTCGGCAACAAAAAGCCTGAAGTTCACTCACCCTGCGGGCCGATGTAATGGCCACTATGAACGCCGCCTTCCAGGACAGGTGCTGCAACGAAGCCTTGTGAATAGGCTCAAAAGGCTCCTTCATCAATCTGGACAGCACCACATTCAATTGCCAGGAAGGCGAGGGAAGTCTGACAGGAGGGAACACCTTCTTCAAACCTTCCAAAAAATCCTTGACCACAGGGATCTGAAAGAAGGAAGTCTGTGAAGGGCATTTCCTGTAAGCAGTCAAAGCAGCGAGGTGAACCTTAATGGAGTGGAAATTAAGGCCAGACTGTGCCAAATGTAAAAGATATGGAAGGATGACATCTTCCTTACAGGTCGTCGGTGTGAGAAGTTGGCCTGATGTATGATGTCACTAGTTCTAGTGTACACCTTATATCAGTCCAAACCACCCTTATGGTGATTGGTTGTAAAGTCAACCTTATAGACCAGCTATCCTAGTGGTAGCATGGACAAGAGCAGTCTTAGGCTAAACTCTGAATGGCATGTGAAGCCAGCTGTTATACCATTTGTAACCCCTTGATTACCAAATGAAAGGACACCACAACAGATATATATATAAAATAAAGTGTATTTATTCTAGTCAAACCCTCAGCACTCTTTATGAGATTCGAGGTAAGTACAACACAGTCTTATTCAAGCATACATTAAGTCACACAGGTAAGTAATACAGTTAGGCCCTAGGGGCCACGCAAACCATATACTAAGTAAGTGGTATAAGGACCACTGTCACGGAAATAGGATAGGCCTAGGCCTAGGGAATCGCTGGGGCTACACTATACTACCAAAGGTTAGGAAGTGGGAGGCCCACGGGATTCAGGTGCAGAGTGGAAACACTCACGTGTAATGCGTATAATCGATAGAAATAGTACAGTTTGGAAATAATAAGATTTAGGACACTTCTGGAGTAACTAGGAAGTCGAGACTTGAGAACTAGACACTAGGATAGTCAATACCCTGATGAGCACCGGAGTACCCAAGTTACCTAGCCCACGGGCTGGGGGTGCATAGGTGTGAAGTTGCATCGGGTTTTGTCGTCGACTCCTATGGATGCCTGAAGGAAAGATGCTGACAGGCAGTCAGTGAAGAGTGTCCGGTGGATCCCAAGGCTGGGATCAAGAAGGAAGGATACCTGCAAGCAGAAGGGACAGAGTCTGGGTCACTAGCCAGTGACCACGTGGAACCAGGAAGGAACCAGGCGATGTCGGGAGATTGCAGGTGAAGAGGTGAAGCTTGTCGCAGCAGCCACGGGTACCAGGAGACGTCGAGGACGACCAGGAGGCGAGCTGTCCCACGAAGACTCGTGCTGTCGGCGGCGTCGAAGTCGAACTAGGACTCACCAAGCCTTGGCAAGCGGAACCCACGAAGAATGGAGGACTTGCTTCTGGTGCGGACCAGGAAGGTCTGGGGTGCTTCTCTTTCACAGAGGAGCGGGAGCCAGTCTGGAGGAGCCAAACCAGCAGTGGAAAATTGAAGGTGTGTCGTCGCAAAGGTTACTAGCCAACGGGCAAGTAACCGGACAGACGCGGCAAGCAGGAAAATGCAGAAGGGCCCCACGCAGGACTCGTGGAGTGTGGGGGGCTGATCTTCGGTGCAGATGGTGCTTGGGGTTGGGGCTTCTCAATCCCCGGTGCACAACCTCGAGGGTGCCTCAGAAGCTGCGCTGGAAGATACTCGCCACTTTTCCCAGGTAGCCGGTCCCGCGTCTCTCGTCGCCTCCACGGATCTCAGCTCGGCTGTGGATGTGGATCAGAGAAGTCTGGAAGTCAAGGCTCTGGTTAGGCTCTGCAGTCGGTCCCTCGTAGAACTTCAGCAAAGCAAAGGGTAAGTCTCTTGATGGTGCCTGTTCGCACAGGGTGGCCACTCCTTGGCCACAAGGGAGATTCTTCAGTATTCTTCTTTCGTCAAATGTCGAAGGTCCAGAGTTTCTGTTCAAGTTGCAGGTTCAGGATAATCTAATCTCCTGGGGCCCAGCTACCACACTTATACTAATCTGGGGGGCTGGGTTGCCTGCTAGGTCACGCCTTATGGGTGGGACCTGGGAGGGGGGTGGTTACACCCCCTTACCTTTGTCCAGTTTCGCGCCAGGACTGGGACTGGTGTGCCTCAGCACCGGTTTGAACTGGACTATGCATGGGACACCTTGTGTGCCCCAGGCAGTGTCTCGTTTCATTCATCCCTCCCTGCCCCAATACACTAAGGCCTGTCTGGGGTGGTGCTCGCACCTCCCAAGGCAGGAAACCTATTGTCCAAGCCTCCCTTGCCGGGATCACTCCCAGCAGCAGGAGGTCAGACTTGTGTCGTGGCAGCAGCATCTGTTTTGTGATGCTGGGGCTCTGGTTAACTTTAACCGGGTAAGTAGGTTTCAACATGTCTTCTCCCTCTAGAAGGGAGGGATAATATCCTCATCCCCAGAAATGGGATGGGGGTATTATTCCAAAGTGTTAGACACCTTACACGACATGTTTTGATAAAGCTAAACCATAGTTACCATAACCGTTTAAGATTATAAGGCACTTTAAGAGTATATGGTCGGCTATATCATAGAACAGCTATAAGGACATGGTTCCGAAAGCTGCAGACAGGCTCAGCTCATGCTAGAGCGCTATCTCACATGTTACCAAGCACTCTGCCTCCAGGATTGTTAAGGCCTGCCATAGGAGTGGCTGATAGGTACACGTGTCTATATATAGGGTAGGTATAGGAATACTACACCTAAGCAAGGGGTGTTTACACGACCTTGCCCCAGCTGAGTGATCAGCCAGTTGTGTCATAATGGAAGGCCAGGCCAGGGGTGGCATAATACATGCTGCAGCCCCTGGTAGGCCTAGGGTACACCTATGCCCTGGGTACCTAAGCTACACTGTACAGGGGCCAATAAGGTGATCCTATCCAATTGGGTTATGCACCTAGTACATAGTATTAATTTAGAGAGAGAACAGCAGGGCTGTGGGTCTGATTGGCAGGCCCACAGCCACATCTAAGTCGAAAACCAGTAAAGCAAAAGCAAAAAGTGGGGGTGAACATAGAAAGCAGGACCTACTCTCCTACAGTCGGGTCAAAGTTCTTGGATTTGCACCAGATGCAGAATCTCTTCCACTTGTAAGCATAGGAAGTCCTAGTGGAAGGACGTTTAGCCTCCTTCAGTATGTCCATACAATCTTATGGTAGATTCAAATGGCCATATTGCACTATCTCAGGAGCCATGCTGCCAAACTCAAAGACAAGAGGTTGGGATGCACCATCCACCCCCCGAACTTCGTGAGAAGGTCCGGCCTGCACGGCAGCCGCATGTGAGGAAGGAGAGACCGGTGAAGCAGGTCCATGAACCACCACTGCCTGGGCCATTCCGGGGCAATCAGGATCATGCGCGCCCCGGACTTGGACAGTTTGATGAGCACCGCCGGAATCAGGGGAATGGGTGGAAAAGCGTACAGGAAGCTGTTCGACCAGTCGATTCATAGCGCATTCCCCAGCGTCCCCTTATGGTAGTATCTGGATGCAAAGTCTCGGCATTTGCTGTTTTCGGCGGTGGCGAACAGATCTACGTCTGGAGTTCCCCACCTTGCGAAGACTTCTCCTAGTACCTCGTCGTTTATGACCCATTCGTGGTTCTCCTGAAACAGCCTGCTCAGTGCGTCCGCCTGAACATTCTGCACCCCCGGCAGATGCGTGGCCGTGATCATCAGTCCCCGGGCCAGAAGCCAGCGCCAGATCGCCTGCGCCTCCTGCGACAGAGTGCGCGATCTCGACCCCCCCTTGCTTGTTGAGGTAATACATCGTGGTTGTATTGTCCGTCTGTATCAGCAACGAGTTGGTCTGGAAGGACGGATGGAAGGCCTTCAATGCCAAGTAAACGGCTCTGAGTTCCAGGAAATTGATGTGGTACGTAGACTCCAACAGGGACCACTTTCCTTGTATCTGTAAGTCTCCGGAGTGCGCTCCCCAGCCTTGGAGAGACGCATCCGTCACGATACTCGTCTCGGGAATGTCCTTGTGACAGGGAACCCCCCTGAGGAGATTCTCCGCCGAACACCACCATCTCAGAGACTGAAGAGCATGTAGAGACAGCCGTATCTTGTCGTCCCAAGAACCTGTCCTGTGATCCCACTGATCCTCCAAGCACTCCTGCTGTGGTCTCATGTGCAGCCGTGCGTGCAGAGTGAGGAAGATACAGGAGGCCATCGACCCCAGCAGCGAAGACACCTTCCTCACTGTCGCCGATGGAGCGGCCATGAGGTCCTAAGCCTTCCGAAGGAGCGATAACCGTCTCTCCTCCGAAGGAGACACGCTTGCTGACCGTGTATCGATGGAGGCCCCCAAGTACTGTATGCACTGGACCGGAGTCGGGACAGATTTGGACATGTTGACGTGTAACCCCAGCTTGTTCAAGAGAGCGCACGTCCTCCTGAAGTGCGCCTGCGCTTCCGAGAAAGATGAGGCCTTGATCAACCAGTCGTCCAGGTACGGGTAGACAAACACCTTGTTCCTCCGCAGGTGCGCCGCTACCACTGCCATGCACTTCGAGAAGGTCCTGGGCGCAGACTTTAGCCCGAATGGCAGTACTGTGTATTGATAATGATTGGCGCCGACTTGGAATCGCAGGAACTCCCTGTGTTTCCGTGCAATGGGCACATGGAAGTACGCGTCCTGTAGGTCTATGGCACAGAGCCAGTCTCCCCGTTGCAGCTGAGGGTAAATCTGATGCAACGACAGCATGCGAAACTTCTCTCTGCGAATCCATTTGTTTGCTTGCCGCAAATCCAGAATGGGCCTGAACTCGTTCTTGTCCTTCTTGCGAACCAGGAAGGAACGAGAGTACAGACCTCTTCCCCTTTGAGACAGAGGTACGTCTTCCACCACCTTTTTCCGTAACAGGATGTCTGCCTCCGCCTGGAGCTCTCGCAGTTGATACCGCGAGCTTACCGGCGGAATCGCTGGAGGCGGCCTGATGAACCAAAGACTGTATCCATTGCAAACAATATTCAGCACCCACTTGTCCTGAGTAATTTTTCTCCACTCTGCCGGAAAAAATTGAATGCTTCTCCCCACTGGAGTGAGTAACGGTTGCAGGGGAAGTAGACGCTCAGGGCCGAGACCCGGCCGGGCCCTTGGTAGCAGTAGCGGACTGCTGGCCCCCTCTACCCTTCTGGCGTTTCTGGAAGGGTTTACGGAACTGCTGCTGCTGGTGTTGCTGCTGTCCCGAGGCCTGCCCACGCCCTCTGCCCGCAGACCCGAACCGTCTCTGGAACGGGCGCTTCTTCTTTTCTGGCTTCCCCAACCCGACAGCCGTCAGGGTCTCTGCCTCCGTCTTCATGCGGGCCATTTCGTCATCCGCATGCTGGCCGAACAGGGTTTCCCCCGAGAAGGGCAGATTGGCCACTCTATCTTGAGCCTCCGGCTTGAGCGAGGTAAGGCGAAGCCACGCGTGACGTCGTTGTTGGACGCCATGACAGTACCCATGCGCCGCCAGCAGAGACACATCCGCTGCCGCACTGATAACCTGGTTTGAGAACAGCATCCCCTCGCGCAAAGTCTCCAAGAAGTCCTCCCTCTTGTCGCGAGGCAGCAGCTCCGCGTACTGCTGGAGAGACTCCCACAGGGCACGGTCGTAACGCCCCAACAGAGCCCCGGCACTTGCCGCCTTCATGGTGGTAGCAGCCGTCCCACAGACCTTCCTGCCCGCCAAATCTAGCCATCGGCTCTCCTTGTCGGGCGGAACTGTTGATGAAGGGGTGGTAGCATGCTGCTTCCTCGCCGCCGTCACAATGACTGAATCCGGCTTAGGGTCCATCCTCAAAAAGGTCGGGTCCGAATCCGGGGCCCGATACTTCTTCATGAGCTGGGAGGGGGCGGATTTCGTCACCGCCGGAGTGAGGAACAACTCCATAGCGGGCTCCACCAGTCCCGGCACTAGAGGCAGCAGGGGGCGAGTGTAGGAAGGTGGATATCTGACTATGGTTACCCCCAACTTTTTGCCTAGTGTCTAGCTGGTTTTTCGACTTAGTTGGCCTGAGATCCTGCCATTCAGGGTCTCAGGCTGTCTGCTCTCTCTTTAAAATGGACTCCATGTACCCTAGGTACATACACAATTGGTAAGGATCACCTTATTGGACCCTGTACAGTGTACCCTAGGTACCCAGGGCATAGGTGTACCCTAGGCCTCCCAGGGGCTGCAGCATGTATTATGCCACCCCTGGTCTGGCCTTCCAATCAGACACGACTGGCTGATCACTCAGCTGGGGCAAGGTCGTGTAATCACCCCTTGCTTAGATATAGTATACCTATATCTACCCTTAATATAGACACATGTGTACCTATCAGCCACTCCTATGGCAGGCCTTAACAATCCTGGAGGCAGAGTGCTTGGTAACATGTGAGATGGTGCTCTAGCATGAGCTGAGCCTGTCTGCAGCTTTTGGAACCATGTCCTTATAGCTGTTCTATGATATAGCCTACCATATACTCTTAAAGTGCCTTATAATCATAAACGGTTATGGTAACTATGGCTTGGCTTTATCAAAACAAGTCGTGTAAGGTGTCTAACACTTTGGAATAATACCCCAATACCATTTCTGGTGATGAGGATATTATTCCCCCCTTCTAGAGGGAGAGACATGTTAAAATCCTACTTTGCTGTACTCTAACCAAAGCCTCAGCATCACAAAATGGATGCTGCTGCCACAGACACGAGTCTGACCTCCTGCTGCTGGGAGTGATCCCGGCAAGGGAGGCTTGGACACTAGGTTTCCTGCCTTGGGAGGTGCGAGCACCACCCCAGACAGGCCTTGGTGTATTGGGGCAGGGAGGGATGAATGAAACGAGACACTGCCTGGGGCACACAAGGTGTCCCATGCATAGTCCAGTTCAAACCGGTGCTGGGGCACACCAGCCCCAGTCCTGGCGCGAAACTGGACAAAGGGAAGGGGGTGTAACCACCCCCCTCCCAGGTCCCACCCATAAGGCGTGACCTAGAAGGCAACCCAGCCCCCCAGATTAGTATAAGAGTGGTAGCTGGGCCCCAGGAGATTAGATTATCCTGAACCTGCAACTTGAACAGAAACTCCGGACCTTCGACATTCGACAAAAGAAGAAGACTGAAGAATCTCCCTTGTGGCCAAGGAGTGGCTACCCTGTGCAAACAGGCACCATCAAGAGACTACCCTTTGCTTTGCTGAAGTTCTACGAGGGACCGACTGCAGAGCCCGACCAGAGCCTTGACTTCCAGACTTCTCTGACCCTGATCCACATCCACAGCCGAGCTGAGACCCGTGGAGGCGACGAGAGACGTGGGACCGGCTACCTGGGAAAAGTGGCGAGTATCTTCCAGCGCAGCTTCTGAGGCACCCTCGAAGTTGTGCACCGGGGATTGAGAAGCCCCAACCCCAAGCACCATCTGCACCGAAGATCAGCCCCCCACACTCCACGAGTCCTGCGTGGGGCCCTTCTGCATTTTCCTGCTTGCCGCGTCTGTCCGGTTGCTTGCCCGTTGGCTAGCGGCCTTTGTGACGACACACCTTGAAATCTTCACTGCTGGTTTGGCTCCTCCAGACTGGCTCCCGCTTCTTTGCAAAAGAGAAGCACCCCAGACCTTCCTGGTCTGCACCAGAAGCCAGTCCTCCGTTCTTCGTGGGTTCCGCTTGTCAAGGCTTGGTGAGTCCTAGTTCGACTTCGACGCCGCCGACAGCAAGAGCCTTCGTGGGACAGCTCGCCTCCTGGTCCTGGTCGTCCTCGACGCCTCCTGGTACCCGTGGCTGCAGCGACAAGCTTCACCCTTCACCTGCAATCTTCACGACATCGCCTGGTTCCTTCCTGGTTCCACGTGGTCACTGGCTAGTGACCTTGACTCTGTCCCATCTGCTTGCAGGTACCCTTCCTTCTTGATCCCGGCCTTGGGATCCACCGGACACCCTGCACTGACTGCCTGTCAGCAACTTTCCTTCAGGCATCCATAGAAGTCCACGACGAAACCCGACGCAAGTTCACACCTATGCACCCGCAGCCTGTGGGCTAGGTAACTTGGGTACTTCGGTGCTCACAAGGGTAGTGACTATCCTAGGGTCTAGTTTCCGAGTCTCGACTCTCTAGCTGCTTCAGAAGTGTCCTTAAACTGCTTATTTCAAAACTGTACTATTTCTATCGACTATACGCATTACGCGTGAGTGTTTCCACTCTGCACCTGAATCCCGTGGGCCTCCCACTTCCTAACTGTTGGTAGTGTAGTGTAGTCCCAGCGATTCCCTAGGCCTATCCTATTTCCGTGACAGTGGTCCTTATACCACTTCTTTAGTATATGGTTTGCGTGGCCCCTAGGGCCTAACTGTATTACTTACCTGTGTGACTTAATGTATGCTTGAATAAGACTGTGTTGTACTTACCTCGAATCTCATAAAGAGTGCTGAGGGTTTGACTAGAATAAATACACTTTATTTTATATATGTATCTGTTGTGGTGTCCTTTCATTTGGTATTCAAGGGATTATATATGGTATCACAGCTAGCTTCACATGCCATTCAGAGTTTAGCCTAAGACTGCTCTTGTCCATGCTACCACTAGTATAGCTGGTCTATAAGGTTGACTTTACAACCAATCACCATAAGGGTTGTTTGAACTGATATAAGGTGTACACTATAACTAGTGACATCATACATCAGGCCAACTTCTCACAGCGAGACAGGTGCTTCTTGTGCAGCGTCTCGAATATCACGGACGTCGTAGGTGTCGGTACCGTCACCGTGATTCCCAACTTGGCTGCACCCCTCAGTAGTACCTCCTGGAAGGAGACTAGATCGTCAACCGGCGACACCCTCGTCCTGGGCGAGTCCGACAGCGTCGGTGAGAAGTCCCTGGCAGATGATCGAGTGCGTGATCTGGATCTGCGCCTCCTGTGGCGTCGCCTCGATGTTGATGACGAACGCCCACGGCTCCGCGATCTCCCTCTCCGTCCGGAGCGGGAGCGCGATCTCCTTGGCTTCGGTCTGTCCACCGGCCTCGCCGGGCCCGGCGACGGTGGCTTACCCTGGCGCCGCGGCCTAGGCGTTCCCTGCGCCAGCGTCGGATACCTGGGCAACGAGACCGATCGTGTCGGAACCGCTGGTGGGCCCGAAGGCCTGCGAGGCGGAATAGCAGGAGGAGGAGGAGGAGGAGGCATGGTGGTGGTGGCGGCAGTGGCGGTGGCGGAGGAGGAGGCGGCGTATACACCACTGAGTACCCCGAGCCCGGGGACTCCGTCAAGGGACTCCAGGTGTCCGGGCGCCCCCTGCGCCTCCTCGCCGTCGATGAATCCCTCTTCGACGTCGATCGCCTCCTTGACGTCGATCGCCTCCTTGACGTCGATCGCCTCCTTGACGTCGATCGTCGAACGCCGCCTCGACGGCGAACGCCTCGACGGCGAGTGCCTCAACAGCGACCGTCTCCTCTTCGCCGACGGCGACCTCCCCTCGACGGTGTGCGCCGACGCAGGGCCTGATCTCGACGTCGATGACTCGCCGGCGAAGTTGACGGCGTCGACGCAGACGATGCCGAAGTCGTCGACGGCGGCCTGGTCAGCTCCCTCGACGTTGAACGTCGACGTTGCTTCTCCCCAGAGCCCTGGGGAGAAGGTGAACAGACCGTAGTCATCCCTCTCGACGCCTTAGTCGACGTCATCGACGTCGGTGGAGAATGGGGGCGTTTGTCGGTCTTCCTGCCCCTGGGGAGCCCCCAGAGGCCTCAGCAGGGGCAGAATCAGCCCCTCCTGACCCACCTTGTGCCTTCAGCCTTCTGTCCTCCAGGACGTGGAGCCTGATCTTCATTCTTTCTCTCAGGGTCCTGGCTGAGAACGAGTGGCAGATCTCACACTCTTCCGGCACATGGGACTGGGGAAGGCAGATGATACACACCCTGTGTGGGTCTGACTTAGCCTTCTTCCTATCGCACTCTGGGCACTTGTCAAACAAGCCAGGCATGTTGACAACACCAGAAGGAAGTTCCCAACACTAAAACAGTTGAAAATTTGACAAAAATCACCAATAAACCCTTGAAAAGGGAGAGTTCAATGCTCCAGCGTCCTGCTAGCAGGAGCCGGAAAAAAGAACTGAAAGTAAAAAGGACCTGCTGTGCATTCTGGGATACTGGAAACGTTCTGGAAAGTTTTCTTAAAGGCACAGTATCCTGTTCTGAGCCACATAATGGCAGCCTATGGGGCTTGTCTGTCCATTCCTTCCTCTCTATCATTCCAGAGGCTTTTGCTGGAAGAGGCAGGTTTTTCTCTGTGGAAAAAGCTGGGCAGGCAGTGCTGTTGGTAGTTGTTGGTGGAATTTTTCTAGTTGAAGTACTGGACAGTGTAGCCTGTGGATATAGGCTGCATTATCTGTCTTTGAAATTCTCTCTTAAGTGTAGATGCAGGTCTGCATAGCTTGACAATTTAAGAGATTATTTTTATTGCTCTGGGGTCCACGCACATGGGCGGGACTATTCACTAGATTATGACTATACACAGAGATCCCCTACTACAGAACTCCTCGTCGCCGATCGCCGCCGGGTTGACGACGGCGGAGGCTGTTGAATTCTTGATGTCGAATGCAGTGACGTACCTTCATGCCTGCGTTCTCTCGACGGCGAGCCCACCGTCGACGGTCTTTTCTTCGATGTATGTCCCTCCGGTGGCTGTTTTCTCAGCACCGAGCCTGACGCTGAGGGTCTAGAAGAGGATCTGGGCCTCTTGGAGCCTTTTCTTACCGGAGACCTACCTCTGGAAGCCTTTTCTGCTAATCCATAAAGATGTATCCGCTCTCTGTCTTTTTAAGTTCTTTTTGAGAGAGATTGGCAATGAGGACAAGTCTTGGGAACATGGTCCTTAGGCAGGCAAAGAATACAGACTGAGAGTCAATCAATCAATCAATCAATCAATCAAAAGACCTTTATTCGAATTACTTGAATTCATAAAAGTACAGACATAAAAACAATTCATTATTAAAGTATACAAAATACAATGTCTTTAAAAATTATAAAGGAACTAAAAGTGAGAGTCTGACCTGGCCTTCTTTTTTCCACAAGAAGGGCAGGGATCAAAAAGGGATGGCATTTTGAGTGGTAAAAAATGCCAAAAATAGTCAGAAAAAGCAAACACCTTACTTGACTGGATGAAAGACGTCGAAGTAAGATAAAATCTTTCTGAAAAAGGTAGATTATTTCTGAATAAAACCAGAAAAGAGTGGAGCTGTGTAACCAGGGTCCTGACTGAAGGAGCCGGAAAGAACAACTGACCTAACTGTCACCCCTGAGGCATGATGGGAAGCTAGGGGTCATGGCTGCCTTAAAGGCTCGGTGCCAGTTTTTCTGTGTTGCTAAGAGTTAGGTTTCTAGCCTTTCTAGGCTGTGGTTTTCTGCAATGCAGCCTGTGAGCTGACAATGCTTTCAGTCCTATCTGAGGTGTTTGTGCTAATGCAAAGCATTAAAACAGTGTTCAAACATGATTTGCTTTTGTTTCTTCCCTGTTTTTGATGATATATTATTTATATTGGTTATATTATTGATTATATACAGGGGAGTCCTTACAGCATTATTTAGCTCTACTTATGAAAGGCTGCATTTGCTTTTTTATTTTATATATATATATATATATATATATATGTGTGTGTGTGGAGATGCATATATGTTTATCACATATATGATTGTGTTTCCGGGGTCCTGCGCAAGGGCGGGGATATTCTAGTGCTTATGACTATTGATGAGGATCCCCTGGAAGAGAACCCAATGCAACAGCCTGGTTCTGTTCACATCCCTGCGAGTCAGCCAGGCACTGCCGGTGACCACCCGGCCCAAGCGGACAGGAACAGTCGGGACGGACAGGAAGAGAATGTGAGGGCAGACAAGAAACCACCAACGAGCCAGGTTTCACCCGCGGTCTATTTACTGCACAGCAACACACACTCGGGTTCCTACCTCTCCAGGGTTCCAGCTCCTTCTGGAGAAGCTCTGTGACCTCACATGTGTGTACAACCAATGGCAGAGAAGCACAGGTTGTGGTTAGTGCGTGGGCACACAAACACTCTCAGCATTCATTTGATGAATCACACTACGATTCACAGCAGCTATTCTTCTTAATTTCTTCCTCAGTTCCATTAGACTGAGTACAGACACATTGCTTTATTCTCATAGAGCAGCAGCAAATTCAGGGAAAACTATTTTGCAAATTGAAGATTACATCCGCCGAGCAAAGTACAAAAAGAATCTACAACTGAAGATCCAGGGGGACATTTACACGTCCCTGTTACAGCATGAAACCGAATATTTGACTCCAGAATATCTACTACACATTTCGAAAGGTCCCTGTGTTGGAATTCTGTTTTATCGAACAATAATACGAAAAGAAAGTACATTAGAACAAGATCGGCTCCTGGTAGCCTTTATCAAAAATATTCACAAATTGAGCAAAAAACACGGAAGATTCTCACAGTTGGTACTTGGGAGGGTCACTCGGAGGAAATCATATTTTACATGTTGAAATTTTGGGAAACAGAGGTTGAAACCATGAGTTGACCATCTGCATACATTTTGTGATCTTGGGCAAACAATCTTCTGCCTTCTTCCCAGTTCACTTATCTGTCAGAAAGTTTAGAGCACCTTCAATTAACTCAGTTTACGGTATGTACCAGAAAAACATTAACTCACACGGGGGCCAAGTAAAAGTGTCACACACATTTTCACTGGTCCCATTGTAGGAGTAGGCAGGTTGTACATGATAACAGGTTTTCATATAGCGTGCACTCAACAATTTGCAGTTTGTAAACACTGTACATAAAATGTGTGCCTATTATACAAGATAATGGTACTCAACTTGTCCCATTCCAAGGCTGACTTCAACTTGCTGCGATTTGAACTTTGACCTGCAGATCGCTGCATACTTACGCAAATTTATTGGGACAATAATAAATGTGCATTTTTATTTTCATAGTGCAAAGATGACACGGTGAACCTGTTTTTCCCTTGTGTCTTTTTTTTTTTATATGTTCTCATGGGAATTACTACGTTCAGGCTGCTTGTTTGCCCACCATGAAAGTATCAAAATAATTATGAATTCCTCTTCAGAATCAATGTCTGTTTTTCAAATATTTGCGGACATATCCTAAAACGGCCTACTAGCCACCATGTTTTGAAAACAAAACATCTCCGGGCCAGATACTAGCCTTCAAGTGGAAGGCTGCCCCCTCTGCTTAGCACACTTTGTGGAGGGCATTTATTGTCCGTCATGTTCAAAGACCGCCTGTTAAGAGATTCGTATAGCGCCGTCTTGCCATCTGTTTTGCCTCGCAGCACTGGGGAGAAGTAACCATAATGAAGGAACTAAAGTAGGGAATATACCATAGGCCCACTGTGTATCAGCAAATAAAGTCAATCAATCAATCAATCAATCATGGAATTTATATCGCGCACTACTCACCCGGAAGGGTCTCAAGGCGCTTGGGGGAGGGGGTCTGCTACTGCTCGAACAGCCAGGTCTTGAGCTGTTTCCTGAAGGCGAAGTGGTCCTGGGTCAGCCGCAGGTGGACGGGCAGGGAGTTCCATGTCTTGGCCGCTAGGTAGGAGAAGGATCTTCCTCCGGCGGTGGCTCTCTGGATGCGAGGGACGACGGCGAGGGCGAGGTTTGCGGATCGTAGCTGTCGGGTGGGCGTGTAGAAAGTCAGGCGGTCGTTGAGGTACCTTGGGCCCAGGTCGTGGAGGGATTTGTGTGCGTGGGTGAGGAGTCTGAACGAGATCCTCTTGTTGACAGGGAGCCAGTGCAGGTCTCTCAGGTGGCTCGAGATGTGGCTGCGTCGGGGGCGTCCAGGATGAGACGGGCGGAGGCGTTCTGGATACGCTGAAGTCTTTTCAGAAGCTTGGCTGTTGTGCCGGCGTAGAGGGTGTTTCCGTAGTCTAGTCTGCTGGTGACGAGGGCCTGGGTGACAGTCTTCCTGGTCTCGGTCGAGATCCATCTGAAGATCTTGCGGAGCATGCGGAGGTTGTGGAAGCAAGATGAGGAGACAGCGTTGACTTGTCTGGTCATCGATAGGGAGGAGTCCAGGATGACGCCCAGGTTGCGTGCGTGGTCCGTTGGCTTGGGTGCGGTGCCCAGGGCCGGGGGCCACCAGGAGTCGTCCCATGCGGAGGGCGACGGTCCCAGGATGAGGACTTCTGTCTTGTCCGTGTTCAACTTCAGGCGGCTGATGTTCATCCATTCGGCGACATCTTTCATCCCTTCGTGTAGGTCGGCTTTGGCGGTGTCGGGGTCTCTGGTGAGGGAGAGAATCAGCTGGGTGTCATCGGCGTAGGAAATGATGTTGAGGTTGTGTTGGCGTGCGATGGCAGCGAGGGGTTTCATGTAGATGTTGAAGAGAGTGGGGCTGAGCGACGATCCTTGCGGGACGCCGCAGATGACTTCGGTGGCCTCAGAGCGGAACGGAGGGAGGCGTACTCTCTGTGTTCTGCCGGAGAGGAATGAGATGATCCATTCCAGAGCAGTCCCCTGGATGCCGGTGTCATTGAGGCGTTGGACTAGGGTGCGGTGGCAGACAGTGTCAAATGCTGCGGAGAGGTCAAGGAGGATGAGTGCCGCTGTTTCACCTTTGTCGAGCAGGGCTCGGATGTCGTCGGTGGCTGCGATGAGGGCGGTCTCGGTACTGTGGTTGGCTCTGAATCCGGATTGCGATGGGTCGAGGGATCCGTTCGTCTCGAGGAAGGCGGCCAGCTGCTTGTTGACGACCTTCTCGATGACTTTGGCAGGAAATGGAAGGAGCGAGATTGGGCGGAAGTTCTTGAGGTCGGTCGGGTCCGCTGTTGGTTTTTTCAGTAGTGCGCTGAGCTCGGCGTGCTTCCAGCTCTCCGGGAAGGTGGCTGTGTCGAAAGAGGCGTTGAGGATGTCTCGGAGGTGAGGTGCGATGGTAGAGGCGGCCTTGTTGAAGACATGGTGGGGGCATGGGTCGGTCGGAGATCCGGAGTGGATGGTGTTCATCATGCGTGTCGTGTCTTCGGGGGTCACTTTGGTCCATGACTGGAGGATAGCGGCGGGGTGTGTAGGTTCAGTCGATGGGTGCGGGGGTGGAGCGCCGAAACTGTTGTGGATGTCGGCGATCTTGTGGTGGAAGTACGAGGCGAGGGAGTCGCAGAGGTCCTGCGAGGGAGTGATGTCGTTGTTGCCGGCGCTGGGGTTGGAGAACTCTTTGACGATGTTGAAGAGCTCCTTGCTGTCATGGGCGTTCTTGTCCAGTCGTTCCTTCAAAGATTTCTTCTTGGTGGTGCGGATGAGCTGATGATGTCTGCGGGTGGCGAGTTTGAGGGCGGTCATGTTGTCGGTGGTCTTGTCGAGGCGCCAGGCCTTCTCGAGGGTGCGGCAGGCCTTCTTGGAGTCCTTGAGTTCGTCGGTGAACCAGGGGGCCTTCTTGCTTCTGGGCCTGGTGAGTGGGTTCTTCAGTGGGGCGAGGTCGTTGGCACAGGAGGTCAGCCATTGCGTGAGGTCGAGGGCTGCTGTGTTAGGGTCCGTTGTCCTGACCGGTGGGTTCTGGCTGAGGGAGGTGGTGAGCTGGTCGACGGTGATCTTGCTCCAGTTTCTGTGGGGAACCTGCTTCGGGTGGTGGTGGACCGTGTTCTTCTTGAAGCTGAAGTGGACGCAGCTGTGGTCAGTCCAGTGGAGTCCGGTGCAGTGGCTGAAGGTGACGTGCTTGCTGGATGAGAAGAGGGGGTCGAGCGTGTGGCCGGCGTGGTGGGTGGGGGTGTTGACCAGTTGCTGGAGTCCGAGGTTGGCGAGGTTGTCCAGCAGGGTGGTCGTGTTGCGGTCGTTGTTGTTCTCCAGGTGGAAGTTGAGGTCCCCGAGGAGGATGTAGTCGGCGGAGGGGAGGGCGTGAGGGCTGATGAAGTCCGTGATGTCTTCGCAGAACTGTGCGCGTGGTCCCGGGGGTCTGTAGATGAGGGTGCCTCTGAGGGTAGTCTTGGGGTCGGTGTGGATCTGGAAGTGCAGGTATTCGGCGGTGTTGAATGCGTCGGTGGAGTCAGTCGAGATGCGAATGGTGTCTTTGTGTACGATGGCGATCCCTCCTCCGGTCTGGTTGACGCGATCCCTCCTGATGATCTTGTAGCCGTCCGGGATGGCTATGGCGATGTCGGGGGCTGAGGAGGTGTTCATCCAGGTTTCCGTGAGGAAGGCGACATCTGGAGATGCGGTGTCGAGGAGGTTCCAGAGTTCCACGGCGTGTCTGTGGACGGAGCGTGTGTTGATCAGGATGCACTTGAGGTGGTTGCTGTTGTCCGTCTTGGTGGGCGTGGTGCTTGTTTGGAGGCAGGAGAAGTTGCAGGATCGGCAGGCGAAGGGTCCATGGGTGTGTCACGGGGACGCTCGGTAGCACCCGGGGGCTCGGGCGGTTTTGAGTGCGATGAGCGTAGTGAAGTCGTAGGTCCTGCGGGGGGGCTGGCGGGCGCGGGGGCCAGGGGGTCTGGCGCTGGGCGCGGTCCAGGCACGGACGGGCGCAGACGGGCTTACCTTTGGCGCACCTTCGGCGCACATAAGGCGCTCCCGCTGCGCGCGTCCGCTGCGCGGTCGCTCAGGGGGCGTCATAAATAAGGAGCCGGGAGGGAGGGCAGCTGGGAGGCGGGAGCGGGTTGTCCAATGGGCAGTGGGGGGAGGCGGGGACTGCAGGCGGGAGCAGGAAGGAGGAGAGCGGGTCAGCGGTGGCGAAAACGGCGGGAAAAAACGGAGCGGAAGTCACCGGGGCAGCGTCGGAGGTCAGCGGGCGAGAAGGGGCAGCAGCGGCAGGAAGCGACAGGCAGGAGGCAGGAGGCGGCAGCGGCGTGAACCAGGTGAGTGGCGTCAGGCGGAGGTAACAGGGTGGGCAGGTGCCAGGCAGCGACAGGTAGGCAGAGCAGTGAGGGGGAGCGACCGGCTGTGGGGGCACAGGGGTCACACTGACCAGCCCGCTACTGTCCCTTTAAATAAGGAGCCGGGAGGGAGGGCAGCTGGGAGGCGGGAGCGGGTTGTCCAATGGGCAGTGGGGGGAGGCGGGGACTGCAGGCGGGAGCAGGAAGGAGGAGAGCGGGTCAGCGGTGGCGAAAACGGCGGGAAAAAACGGAGCGGAAGTCACCGGGGCAGCGTCGGAGGTCAGCGGGCGAGAAGGGGCAGCAGCGGCAGGAAGCGACAGGCAGGAGGCAGGAGGCAGGAGGCGGCAGCGGCGTGAACCAGGTGAGTGGCGTCAGGCGGAGGTAACAGGGTGGGCAGGTGCCAGGCAGCGACAGGTAGGCAGAGCAGTGAGGGGGAGCGACCGGCTGTGGGGGCACAGGGGTCACACTGACCAGCCCGCTACTGTCCCTTTAAATAAGGAGCCGGGAGGGAGGGCAGCTGGGAGGCGGGAGCGGGTTGTCCAATGGGCAGTGGGGGGAGGCGGGGACTGCAGGCGGGAGCAGGAAGGAGGAGAGCGGGTCAGCGGTGGCGAAAACGGCGGGAAAAAACGGAGCGGAAGTCACCGGGGCAGCGTCGGAGGTCAGCGGGCGAGAAGGGGCAGCAGCGGCAGGAAGCGACAGGCAGGAGGCAGCAGCGGCGTGAACCAGGTGAGTGGCGTCAGGCGGAGGTAACAGGGTGGGCAGGTGCCAGGCAGCGACAGGTAGGCAGAGCAGTGAGGGGGAGCGACCGGCTGTGGGGGCACAGGGGTCACCCAGTAACATCTTAAATACAATAAAAGTGACTTTTATGTCACTGTGGCAATAAAGAATGCCTAGAAGGAATGGTATAGTTTCAGGGAGTTTCCAGTGCTTGATAGATTGTTTCTCAGCAGGGATGTGATGAGCAGACGGTTTGTTAGCAGTAGGTCCCTACTGTCAGAGCAGAAGTAGTGTTAAGCTGAGCAGACGTTCTGCAGAATCACAGGCTGCGCAGATGAGAAAGGGAACAGGAAGTTAGAGAATATAGAAAAGAGAGAATTTCAGTTTGAGACAGAGATGAAAGGGGCAGAAGAGATACGAATCTCGAGAAAGAGCGGGTTTGAGAGGAGAGAAGCGGGAAGATGAAAGGCACAGACATGAGGGGAGAAGCAGAGCACATAGACGTGTAAAGGCAAAGGGGATGCGAGATGCAAAGTGAGCCAGCCAAAGACAGGATTGAGCGAGGTCGAGAATAGGTATCAAAGCACCGCACAATACAAGAAGGAAGATATTTTAGAGTTTGGCAGTCGCGGCTCGTGGGGGAGGGGGGGTGTCGCGCAGGGGTGGGGGCCGGGGGGGAGGAGGGAGTTTTAAAATAAATAAAAAAAAATCCTACCTGAGCGGGTCCGTTGGTGCCTACAGCCCCTCTCAGCCAATCCTGGCGCTGCCAGCAGCGCCAGGATTGGCTTAGGGCACGGTTACAACTCGCCCGCTTGCCCTAAGCCAATCCTGGCGCTGCCAGCAGCGCCAGGATTGGCTTAGGGCACGGTTACTACTCGCCCGCCTGCCCATTAGGAGACCGATGTTTGAGCCTTTGCTCAACCCTGGCTCTCTTAATGGGCATGCGCCAGCCAGAGCAGACACTAGTGCACATGACTGGGCACGGCGCGAAAATTCGCTGACCTTCCCCACTCATGCGCACTTGTGCTGCTGCCTGTTGCCCCTGGTCCGTCTGACAATCATGTCAGTCAACATGACGTCGGACTGCCCACCCCCTTCAGACTCTGAAGGGGGTGGGCGGTCCAACGTCATGCTGACTGACATGATTGTCAGTTCTCCCTCGGCGTCTTTGAACTTAAGTAAACTGATTCAGTTTACTTAAGTTCAAAGACGCCGAGGGAGCTGCGGGCGGGGTGGCTATGTCCCAACGCCCCAATGGACGCACCGCTGTTGATGTTCTTTGGCAGTCTACTCCGTGTTGCCACAATGATAACCTACATTTTTTATTTGTAACATGAGCGCCAAAGTTGATGCTTGAGGTAAAAAGGTGGAATGTGTTTGCTGATGCATTATGGATTTCAAGTACATCATCAAAACATTCTTGAAATCAAAACTAAGCTTGTCTATTCCAAAACCCACACTAGAAGGCAGGATACTGCATGTCATCTACAACAAATGCTGCAAAATCAGAATCTCCTTGTTGATTGAAAGGCAAAGAGGGCTATTGAATTATCCTTTTAACAATCTGTGCCAGATTGGATACTGCACTAACTTTATGGATTTTGAGCCATCGCTCTAGTCCACTGAAACTGGAGCACAGTAAACTCACTGGAACATAGATTACGTGGGTCCAGATCAATGTCTGTATGCTTCAGAAGCTAGGATAATTGCAAGCTGTCAGAATCTGGATGTATTAAAGAATGCTGCTCAGCCTAACACTTGTGCAGTTCCCGTCACTGCACTGTGTTATCTAGTTCTTAAAGACAATGTCAAGAACTTAAACATCGTAAAGACCAGCATCTTCTTTTTTTTCTAGTGACATGCTACTGAAGCTGTTGGTTATATTCGGGCCATTGGCATTATGTGGCAGGGAGGTGCACATTATACAGCAAGAAAAGACATTATGCAACGTAATGCGGCACATTTTGTGATGGTATTAATTTATTATTTTGTCATTTGTACACACTGTAACTGGGCAAAGATATCACCTTCTTAGGTTTAATGCCCAAATAAAGCAAAAAGTATTTGAAGCATAACAAGTCAACCTTTGAGGAACACTCCCAGCAGAGGCAGATTCCCTCAGATTTTCTAAGCACAAGTGGGAAGTAAGAATACCATAAAATAAAAGAGAGAAGCCTCTACGGGGAGGAGGGTGGGTTGCATTTGAATCTATGAAAGATACCAATACTGGAAACCGCAGTTACAGCTAAGTAACTTATTTTCTTATCCAGTATTGGGGTATCTTTCATAGATCCACAAGCTTGAATCAGAATAGCAAGCAGTACCCTAAAATCGTACTGTCGATAGAGGATTGAAGGGGACATGCCAATCATAAAATCAGTGCATCAAAACACAGACATATGTAAGTATGCAGACACCCTTCCAATCCCAGAAGATTTACCATATGTATACAATAAGATATGAACCACCTATATCATACTATGTATATGAGGCATTCAATGGCATGTTTAGCAATAGTGAAAGAAAATTAAGTTACTTCCTTTCTATCCCAAACTTGTTACAAATAACGTTAACAAATAATATTAGGCAATTTCAAGAAAGTAAAAAGTATAAAATTCTTTACTACAAAGAGACCCGCCTTAATTTTTTTTGTATTATTGTTTTTTGGCAACTTACAGCTAACATTCTATCACATAACTCATCAATTACAATTTAACTGACACAGCACAACATATCGCATCACATGGGTGATTCATTCAAGTTACTTCCCCAATCAGTTGTCGGCTCTATTGATGTATTTACTACCCATGGGCACAGTACTGAGGAAATTCAAAATACGGCCCCATCTTTGCTTATAACACCACTACGCTGTTGCCCTCACTCAGGCCCCTTGTACCTTCATAGCGTTTCTTTCACGTTTTATACTGTTGCACATATTACACGACCTTTCCTGTTTCCCCGAGCTAAGTCCATTCTGAGACCCGGCTCGAAGCAACTAATCCCCCAGATAACCATCTATTGACCCTTGGTGACCGTTCTCGGCCTCGCCAGTTGTTTTACGAATCACCATCTTCAACACGCAAACACGTCCTGTCGTAAATTAATTCAACCTAGGAATGGCTATGCCACCTGACCTATAGGGTCGGGGAGAGAACACGACCTTAGGGAAGGAATTTCTATTACCCATTATCCTGTATACAAAGAATGTTTTCTTGTGGATGATTTGTATTTTTATTGCACCTTGTGGGGGTTGTTGCTTTAGGGGATTCAAGCGCTACAAAAGACTGTGAGCCACAAATTGAAGTGGCAGTCTCCTGAGAACCTACCACTGATGTACTTCTAGGACAACTGTACCTAGCTGCAGCTAATAAATTGAAGTTCCTATGCCAGACAGAGTGTTCCGTGTCTCTGTAATTTGGAAGGCGAACTCAGAAGATTTCAGGCGTACCCTGCGCCGCCGGCCTTAAAAAGCCCGGTTCTTCAACTTGGTGCCATCTGTGAGGCCGCTTCAGAGGTCGTGGGTCCAGCCCGAGGATTGTGAGGAGCCCCGAAAGGAAATTCCGGAGGACGCGCACCACGTGATCGACCCCTGCATGTCGTAAGTGGACCGAAGGTTTTTTACCGTGTGGCTTCTCCCTCCCAACGGCTGAAAAGACCTGCTGCCCTGACTGCGGCCACGCTTTGGCTCCCTTTGGTAATTTGTATCGCGAGATATCAGACGGACCTCTGTTGGCGTACGGACACATCTGGATAAGTTAAGTATAGTGGCCACTCCTTTGTCTTTGTTTTGTCTTTGTTCGACTTTTGCAAAGGCCGAAACCGAGGGTGAGTGCAGTTGGTGTACGATAAAGGGACTATTTAAACCCCTTGAAGGTTGTACAGAAACTAGTGTTGCAGCGATGCCTGGTTTCAGTAAATTTGAAAATTGGTTTGGTTGTAATCGCGATAGGGCTTCCCGACTGGAAGATTCTTGTCCAATTCCTCCGGCCGGAACTCCCACTTATGAAGTATATTCTAAACATGGTATTGGCCCCATAGCTTTTATGAGGCATGGGTTCGCTATACTAGGAAAGATGGTGTTTTACGATGGCCACAGAACGGCAGTTTTGAGCTCAATATTTTAGATAATTTTGTTTAAACGAAAAGCCCGGCCGGCTATGTTTGACTCTTTTCGCCTATGGCGTAAGGAGGCCAAACAGAAAGAAATAAAACAAGCTAAAAGGGTTAGGAGGGATATGTCTATTTTGCAAGCTGTGCAACAGTTTAAAAATAATGAAACCGATCATGCGATTGAGGTCTCAGATAGGCAACATCATATGGCGGTAGATAAATGTTATCCAGTGTTGCCAACTTACCCTACGGAGAAAAATGTGGACCCTGAGAAGGATCCATTAATGTCCCATTTGTTGAGATTACCCCCGCCCTATGCACAGGGAGCTAATGTACCTTTTGGATTACCGCCTGCCCCCGGAGCGAATGCACCTTTATTAGCACCTGCCCCGCCTGTTCCGCCTGTTGTCCCACTTGTCGCTCCCCAACCGGTTCCTGCACCCCCACCACAGCTTTCCCCGGCATTGCCGAGCTCTCCCTTACCTTTGGCTCCCTCCGTAAATGTTACTTCCTCTTCTGCCCCACCTAATATTCTGTCCCCTGTTCTAATGACGAATTCTCCCTCCGCTCGGAGGCGAATGATCGATACCGTTTCTGGCCTTTTGTCCCCTCTCTTTGGGACATTTCAAATGACCCCGGTTCCTCCTCGCAGACAAACTCGTAGTCAGCTACCAGGTCCGGAGGAACGGGAAGTGCTAGACCTTCAAGCCCGAAGGTGGATCACGAATGGCCCCCAGTATAGTGTGCAAGATATTATGGTCACCTTTCAGCAGTGGGAGGCACCAACGCAGAGATATGTTTTTGATATTATGTGTAACAATTTAAGTCAAGAGTGGGAGGATATGGGTTTGGGACGAGCCCCTCAGGGCCTGCTCGATGTACAGGCCGAGTTTGATAGAGGGCTGATTGTGGGCGCAGAGGTCGAGGACGCGGTAGGAACGCTTGTCACTTTTAGAACGATGCTTGCCTGCCGGTCCTTGCCGAAACGTGTTTCCTCCGTCAGGCGAAAATTAAAGCACTATTCCATGAGAGAGGTTCCCCCAGTGTGGAGAGAGGAGGTTGCAGCTCAGGGTGCTAATCCTCTTATACCTGCTCACTTTCAACGCGTGTGGGTACACGTTCCGTGGAAGCGATCTGAGGTATTGGCCCTGAAACAGTCGTTACCGGAGCCCCGTAAAAATCCTGCTGGGTACTACAAAGAGTTGTCCCAAACTGTTGATGCATGTATTATGAATTTGGCCGATATAGACATGCTAATGGGTAATGTGGTCCCACAACCGTTATGGGCTAGGATTCGGAAGGAGGACCATGTAGGGGAACTGGGGGGTGATTGGGCTGCCATACTCGCCGCGTGTGGTAAATTTAAATTACCTAGACTTAATTTATGCGGTAAAATTCAATAAGAATAACTCAGTAAAAATAAGAGGCAGAATCCGTGGTATTTGAGGTTATAAAAGGGAATTTATTCCTTACAAAGGAATGATGGTTCGAACCAGGCAATCGAGTTCCGTCACCACGAAGGTTCAGGAAGGGATCAGCAATACATTATTGACAGGTTATCATATTTATAGTAAAATGCATTACAGTAAAGACATATGCAGAAGGCGTTACAGCTGAGAAGAGAGATAAGAATACACATACGTAATGAAAAAGGCGTTACAATAGGCGTGCATAAAGGCGTATACTAGAAACGTCATTATGATGATGACACAAGTGGGTGGATCCATAAGAGAATCCTGCAAAGTCAGCAGAAATACATGGCAGAGATGCGCGCGCAGCCGCATGACGTGTGATTGACGTGTAACTAGAGGGTGAAGGGAACTTGACATTTAGCCCTACATGAGGAGACAGAAGTCTGGGATGTCAGGACAACCTAATCCCAAATCGTATCTAATATCTTGTGTTTAAGGAACTATATTATCTGGAAGGAAAGGTCTTTTCGGACAGGGCCTATTCTAAACTGACTGCTAGTGCGTGTACAAGCGTCTAAGTGTCTACATGAGATGCGAGGGGGCATGGGCCTACCATGGTAACGAAAGTCATGAATTACTTGCACGGAGACAGTAAGGCCGGGCCCTTTGCTCTGCAGCTGGAGGGATGTTTACCTAAGCTACTAGACAGGAATGCATTTCTCGAGGAGCGGAGCAGATAACTTGAAGGCTGAATACAGTTTTGGCAGGCAACAGGCCGGGCTAGGCACCGTTAGCCGCGCAGGAAGTAAGACAAAGTTCATGGATACAGATGCAGGTCCAGGCTGGAGCATTCAGAGGCAGGAGCAGGAAAAGTTCGATGGCAGAATTCAGGGCCTACCTTGCCAGAGCTGGAAAACGTGAAAAGTATACCATATAAAGACGGTGGCAAGGCATACTTAGGAACGGAATATCTGACCCATTCATGGCAGATCTGAAAGAGGACATATTAACGTTGGACACAATTGTATTTGCGTCTTCATAGCTTGAAGTGGAGGGAACATACATGTACTTGTAGCATGTACATGGAGCCGTTGGGGTCTAGATAGGGGACACAATTTATCATAAAAATTCATATTTCCTCATTCCCTCCTTGTCCCCTACGGACCCTTCATGAAATATCGATCTTCAGGAATCCATCAATCTGTTCATGTAACATCATTTGCTCTTCTTTCTTCTTCCGGGATTTTGAATGAAAACTTGAACGTGGAATACACGATATGGCACACAGGCCGCAAATCGCTGGTCCACATTGTAGACACAGGCAACAACTGAATACTATGAGAAGGCCAATACCTAGGAAGGATAGGACTTTCCATCCCCAGGCTGACAACACGCTCCAGAACCAACCGGACCATGTCCAGGTGCCTGGATTCTGATGTATCTGGTTTGCAATCTTGTGAAGACGAGTTATGGCCTTATATACGGATGGCGCGTTTTCTGGAATGAAAACACAGCAACTTGATCCGATGACCCTACAGGCTCCGCCCCTATCGGCTAGGATGACGTCAAGGACAAGACGATTTTGGAGAACAACAATCCGCAACGCAGACTGCTCCTCTGTTAAGTTGCCTAGGGCAGAGGTAGTTTCATTCACTACTGCTTCAAGGGTTCTGGTTAATCTACGTATCAGTTTACTGTTTGAGACAACACCTATGTAAGGAAAGAGACCTTTATTGAAGTCTGTATATTGTTCCCATGCTGTTTCAGTGTAGTCAACAATCGGGATATCTCTCTGGGGTCTATGGTGTACTAGATTGGTATTTCTATGATAATCAGGAGGGGCTAGGAAAACAGGTGGCAGAAGGAATGCAGTATAACAGGTACCATCCCAATCTAGAGGTAGGCGTATATATGCGGTATGACCACATATGAAGTAGGAATGACGGGAAGCTCTAAATGTAGACTTGCCTTGATCATTGAATTCGATCACAGTAGTACATTTACTATGACCCAGGTGTACTGAACCATTCTTTCTTACACATAATTCACCTTTGACTGGTAATACTGACATAGCAGGCAAGACTAGTGCAGCTTCAGATTCAACATTCAGAATCATGAGGTTAAGTGTAAAATTACCTAATTCATATACTTCATTTTCTAGGTCAGTTCCTGTTCTTTTGGGAAGTTCCTCCTTGTTAGGGTAACAGGCTTTAAGCAAAACTAAGTTCAGGTTTCCCCATACCCAGTTGCTCTGGTAAACTACAGTGTTTGAATCTAAAGAGTTAATCAAACTAAACCATGCTCCACAGGAACCATTGTGTGTGAACGGGTACGGAAAGAGAGGCAGAACTCCTTTGTACTTCTGATAGGGAGGAAGTCGGCCACATATCCAACAATTTGTAGCATTGCTGGTCTGATGGGAATGATGTAACATACTAATGAATGTGTTGTTGCGCAGCGCAAATCTATAGGACAACTCATGTGGAGGTAGTTCACTAAAAGAATGTTCGGCAGTAACATTGTAAGCAGAATGAGCACGCTTGAAAATAAGATAGTACATGTGCAACAGTGTACTTGCAGCAATAATAAAAAGACTTAGAAAAAACATAATCAACAATGTCACTATACAGTGACTATGAAGTGATTTACAATATGCATGTTTCTCGAGCTGTTTCTGTCTATTTCTCTCTCTAATTCGGTCTAGAGGATACATGTCAGAGACTTATTCAACCGATTCACCTTGGAGAGGACTTAAACAATCGAATTGTCTGACTTGCTAGACCTTAGTTTCAGTTTGTATTCCTGTGATTCGGTCTTTTCAACCAGGGGGAGTTTTGAATCAGTCTCTGGAAGGGGGCAGGGCTGAGAGTTCAAATCAGATGGTAGTCCATGAAATTTCTTGATATGGCTCGAGTGTAACCAACCCTTGCGACCCTCGACCTTCACTGCTGTCCTCGTGGTTAGAAGTACCAGCTTTGGCGTTTGCCAGCGAGGCTCCAACGGGCTCCTCCTGTCGAAGTTTCTTATGAAGACCAAGTCTCCAGGAACCACTTCATGGGGCTTCACCTCGGTGTTGTCGGGAAAGGCTGCAGCTACCTGTGAACGGCAAGATTGTAGTGCAGACATCAAGGAAGCAAGGTAATCTGTCAGCATATTACAATCAACATCAGTGATTTTACGAGGTATAGGCGTCCCCCACATATTTGGTGGCCTACCGAAGACCACCTCGTACGGGGATAGCCCTGTGCGAGAATGTGCTACCATTCTCATGTAAAAGAGTGCAACTGGTAAGGCTACTATCCAGTCGACGCCTTTCTCTCTACAGATTTTTGAAAGTCGAATTTTCAGGGTCTGATTATGACGTTCCACGAGACCTGCTGCCTCGGGATGTCGGACACAGTGGAATTTCCATTGATAGCCTAACAAGAGTGAAATGTGTTTCATTAGCTCGGATGAGAACGGCTGGCCATTATCTGAGTACACGATACGGGGCATACCATACCGTGGGAAGAATTCACGAACTAATTGTTTGGCAGTAGTCGGGGCAGTGTAATCTGAGACGGGATATGCCTCTGTCCAACGGGAAAGAGCGCATACAACTACGAGGACATATTTGAATCCTCGACATCGTTCCATCTGGATATAATCCATCTGGAGGACTTCAAAAGGGTGATCGGGAGGTTGAAATCCACCCTGCTCTACAGGTACGCCTTTACCTGGATTGAACTGACAACAAATCATACAAGTTCGGACTTTCTGTTTGGCTGCAGCTCGTAAGTGTTTGTTGAACCAAATGTGTTGAATACTGTCTAACATAGCTTTTTCTCCTAGGTGTGCTGGACTATGTATTGTGTTAATGATAACTTGAACCATTGAGTCGGGGACAAACCATATAGATTTTCCCTTCGTCATCCATCCCTGATCTGTTTGGATCCCTCCTAATTCAGTCCATTTCTTTATTTCCTCTGGTGTGGCATGTGTCTGTATGTCAATTACATCAAGGGCGGGATCCCTAACTGTCATGCAGTGTGTCAGCATCGGAACTATTGTCTTTGTCAAGTCAGTTGCATGAGTCCTATTCTGTGCTGTTTGCTTAGCTGTTCGGTCTGCTAGGTCGTTACCCTGGGAAATAATATCGGTGACTTTTGTATGGGCTTTGCACTTCATGATAGATATTGAAGTAGGCAGATGTATTGCATCTAACAGAGCTTGAATGAGGGGACCGTGTTGAATGTTGGCACCGTGAGAAGTCAAATAACCTCTCTCTCGCCAAAGGACTCCGAAGTCGTGTACAACTCCGAAAGCATAACGTGAATCTGTGTATATGTTAACTTTTCTATTCTTGGCTTGAATACAGGCTTGTGTCAGAGCAATAAGCTCTGCTGCTTGAGCTGATAATGTGTCAATACAATTTGTTTCAATGACTTCGGTGTCTGTCGTGACTGCATAAGCGGCCACTAACTCTCCTGTACTTGTTCTCATACATGAACCATCTACATAAAATGTCAGGTCTGGGTCTGGTAATGGGACGTCTGTCAAGTCTTGTCTGGGTTTTGTCGTAATAGTAATGACTTCGATGCAATCATGTGCCAGTGGGTCTGTTCCACTTAATGGCAAAAGTGTGGCAGGATTTAATGTACTACAACGTCTGATTTCTATGTGTGGCTGAAACAATGTTAGTTCGTAACCTGTCAGTCGTGCTATAGTCAAGTGTTGTGTTTGTGTCCGGTTCAAGAGAACCTCTACTGCGTGTGGTACTTGTACTGTCAATTGATGTCCTAATACTATGGAATCGCTTTGTCTGATCGCTAGAGCTGTCGCTGCAACTGATTTCAGACACGCAGGAAGAGCTTGAGCTACGGGATCTAACGTGCTAGAAAAGTAAGCACATGGTTTGTGTGATCCTGCTTGTTCCTGAGTGAGTACTGACAAAGCAGTACCTTCACGTTCTGTAACAAAGAGTGTAAAAGGCTTACTGTAACATGGTGTCGCTAAAACAGGTGCTTGGCATAAAGCTTTCTTTAAGTCTTCAAAAGCTTGTGTATGTTCTGAAGTCCAAGGGAGGACAGTCGATGTCGCTGCCTCCTGGGTTGTCAACTGAATGAGTGGTTTTGCTAGAAATGCATATTGGGGAATCCACTGCCTACAGTACGAAGTGAGGCCTATGAAGGCCCGTACCTCCTTTTGTGTCTTGGGTGGTGGCATGTTTACAATTAACTGGATGCGGTCAGGTGTGAGCTGTCTCCCCCCCTTGGACAGCAAGTGCCCAAGGTACACAACTTGCTGAGCACAGAATTGCAGCTTCGAAGGGGACACCTTGTGCCCCTTGTCGGCCAGAAAATGTAAAACCGTCAGTGATGCTTTTTCACATTCGGGTTCGCTTCGGGCGGTGATCAGCAGATCATCGACATACTGAAGCAGTGCAGTGTTTTTTTTTTTTTTTTTTTTTTTTTAAAAACCTTTATTCGTGCATCTTAATAGAACAAATACGGGCCTACAACCGTCAGGCCGGCCACGATACGGTTAAGCACTGATACCAACATTACATCCCCTGTGCTTCAACGGTCAAGATTAACAACGAGTTATGAGTTATATACTGGAGAGATCCTTGACACCAGGGGAAGGAGAAGTGAAGGTTAATTTTAAGTTTTTAAGGTAATTTTATCAGGGAAAAAAGTCAGTGAAGGATAAGAACAAAAGAGATTCGAGTCCGCCAGATAGCTTCACCACACGGGAGAGCAGCAGCATCATTGAAACAACAATGGAAGTAAAATCTCAAGCAGTGAGGCGGTGCAGTGATATAACAGGATAGTCACATGAGCAATTACGCACCCCTCCAGAGCCGCCCCCACTCAATCCACCCCACACCCGGACCCCGAATCGAAGCAAGTATAGCGCAGAGACATAAAAGAAAAAGGCCCATAGAACTAATTAAGAACAGAGTATTACCCCCCCACCCAACACCAATGCGGAGACTACGGCCTGCCCCCCCCCCAGCATAGTGCCTGTCGCCCAATGAACCCGAAATATAGACAAGAGAGAAAGTGGGAATAGAGTAAAGAAAATAAGAAAACAGAAAAGAAGGTGGGGAGGAGCCCACGGAACACCAGAGCGCCCCAAACCATCAGCCAGCTATGGCCTCCACACACTGAGAACCCACTACGCCAAAAAAACTGCGTGCGAAAATAACGTGTCACAACAATTTAAGCGAAGGAAGACAAGCCGCGACGAGTGCACACAACACATACATACAGTCCCAGTCCCAGTCCAGCCCGTCCATGAACCATGGCGATATAAGTCATTCTAGCCCTGGCCCGATCGCGGGCTTGGAAGTAAGCCAGCCCCTACATGAAGGCCCCGCACCCCGAACCGACAAAGACAAGATGGCCGGTCGTGAGAAGATGGTGAAGTAGGATCACGAAATGGCCGCCGACCATCTATTGAGGTCCCTCTTTGCACCACATAAAATCCAGACCTGGCAAGTAGAGTACAGGAGTTCCACAGAAAAGAAGCAGTAGGCCACCGCGGACGATTCCTCGAGGCTGTCGGGTATCGCTCAGCAGGATACTCTTGCGGGCGCGGTGAGGCAGGCAACAATGAAGCAGGTAGCCATGACCAGGGGAACAAAGTATCCGCAGTTGAGCTGGAGAGCGGTTGATCCTGGGTGCCGGGAACGCCGGATGTAGGCACCAGTGTAGCACAATCATACACCGCCGTTGCGTCCCCGCAAGAGGACAAAAGCACTGGTAGACCCACGCCTTGTTGATGACAAACAGAGCGCTCACGACCCGCAGCCGACAGTATGGAGTCAAACCGCTCACTCAGCGCCTGCAGGCCAGCACACATTTGTAGTCGAAAGTCCCGCAGGACAGCCAGAACGGAGCCGCATGTCAGCGGAAGCTGGGCCCCCACATCGGCAGCAATCCGGGACGGCACCGTGGAGCTGGTGTCCGGAAGAGGGAGGGCGAAATGGGCAGCGGGCGAGACCGGAGCATCACCCCCCAGCCGCGGGCAGGCAATCAACGCCATGTTTTACCGCCGTACAGCGTGATGGCCAGGGGGGGGGGGTCGTGGCAAGGAGTCAATTCCCCTCAGGTCTGCGCCGCAACAGGGAAGGCCGACAGTCGCTTCTCTTCCCGCGGGTTCTCTTTGCCGCCGGCTAGGCAATAGAAGAAGGGGGTCAGCAGCCTCCCACAGCGCGGTCCTCAGAGCGGGGCAGGAGACCCGCCGCACCGGGGCCCACCCCACAGCTCCAGCCCATCAGGCTCAGGGTGCAGAAGGCGTCCGGCCGTCCCTCCCCGGGCTCGTCCGGCGACGATCCGTGGTGCGAGGTGAGATCGGGACCGCGGGGCTCAGGTTTGCGCTAGCGGGTCCGGTAACTGCGGAGCTTCCAGGGGGCCGGCAAAGGCCACAATGGCACAGGGGTCCAGTGCAGAGAACAAAAGCACCCAGAACTCCGGCATCCGGGCGGGCTTAGACTTCGGGAAAGCGGCGGCGCGGTCAGCGCGTCTTCGCACACGTTGCACCTCGAGAATCGGCGAGGATGGGCATCAGGATAATAGTCCGAGGCCAAGGGCCGACGGAGCCGGGCGCTCAAGCGTCTGCTCCGGTCGCCATCTTGGCTCCTCCCCAAGCAGTGCAGTGTTAACTGGCATGTGGATACTGTCAAGTTGTCTTTTCAGTGCTTGGCTGTAGATGCTAGGACTTTCTGTAAATCCTTGAGGTGCGCGTGCGAATTTAAAACTTCGTCCATTTAAACTAAATCCGAACAAATATTGGCTTTCCGGATCGATTGGGACGCTAAAGAAGGCGTTCTTGAGGTCAATTACAGTAAAGAACGTTGCTTCTGAATCAATAGCTGTCAGTAATGAAGAGATATCTGGGACCACGGGATATTGTGGTACAATGCATTTATTCAATTCGCGCAGATCAATAACTAATCGATATACTGGGGGTGCCTTTGGATCAGTTCGTTTAAGAATCGGAATGATCGGAGAATTACATACATTGGAGTCGGTTTCTACAACCACTCCTTGTGCAATGAGCTCGTCAATGATTTGCAGTAAAGCCACTACAGCATCTGGAGGTAACTTGTATTGTCGCATTCGTGGTAATACCACTCCTGCTTTGAGTGTGACTCGATATGGTGTAATGTGCATACAACCTACATCAGTGGGGCCTTTTGCCCATAAATGTGCAGGTAGATTCTGTAACCGGTGATCCATGTCTCTTGACACGTAGTGACCTTTAAAGTCACGCAAAAATAGTCGTACTCCGTCCGGAGAACAACATATTATAGCTCCTAGAGCTTTCAATGTTTTTATACCTAACAAGTTTTCTGGGCATGATTTTGTAAGCAATAGATCTGTAGTCCGTGTCAATGGACCAACTGTAAATGCAAGCGGTTGCGATACTTCGTTAATAGTAGGCTTTCCTGAGAAACCAAGGGAAATATTTTGTGAGCCTGAGAGGGGTGCCCCTGGGACTTCGTTGTGACTTATAGTTGTTCTGCTTGCCCCTGTATCAAGTAGAAACTTTCTGTCTTTCCCTAATACTTGACTCTGTACATAAGGACCCTCTTGATCTACAGGAACCTCAATAAGGGGTAAGCCAACTTCCCTCTTTAGGCTATTTCATGTGTAGCGCTGATACTCTGGATAGTCATTTTGTGCATACTGGTACATCTGTTGTGTCGTGTTTTGTGTTGCGGCAATAGGCTGTGGCTGTGGTACCACTACGGTCTGTTGTGGAACCGGCATAGGCTGTACATGTTGAGGTGCTTGTTGTTGGATCTGATCCTGTCTAGGCGGACGTGGTCTCTCCTTGGTTTTACCCGTAGAGATATTATGTTTCAGAACTGCACAGTCGTTTATATAATGACCTGGCTGTTTACAATAGTTGCATGTCCCTTTAACGGGAACCGCTGAATTACTGGACTGTGTCGCACCCTTTTTATGACCGTCAGCTGGAACTGACTGAGCGACGAGCATTTTCATTTTCGTGTCTTTCATACGTCTTTGTTCGTGTTCTTGTTCTTCTCTAATTCTATTCTGGTGATACTGTAACATTTGTAACATCTGTAAAGGAGTGTTAGCTTGCCAAGTGCTCTCAACTTTCAATACTCTATTTTTAACCTGTGGCAGGGAATTCTCGACTAGTTTTGTGACAAAAAGATGTGGATATGAATCGCTACTTGCTTTCAGGCCGCTATTAATACCAAAACATTTTTCAAATCGGGAATAAAAATCACTAGTGTCTTCGTCGGGTTTCTGTTTACAAGCTGAGATTGCTCCCCAGTCTTCCTTTTTCGTAGTTAATAAACGTGGCAATACTTGTACTAATAATCCTGGTAATGCTTTAGTTTTGTCCCCAAGCCCTACGCCTGCAGTTCGGGCATTTTCTTCGTTTTCTAATACGGTCCAATCAATCTTTTGGTCTCCCACTTCCCACTCTTTTTCTTTGAGTTTCTCGTAAATACCGGCAGGCAATAATACTTTCAATATTTTCATAATGTCAGGATAGGTATAATCACCCATGAGTAACATGTCCTTTAGTTCACGGTGAAAACCTGCTGGATCTTTGTCATGGCTGGGCACTAATTTTTTCATTTCCAATAGTTCTATTTTAGTTATGGGCGTGTACACAAACACGCGTCTAAACGTATTATCATCATTTCTAACTGGGTGCACTTCGCGTAAGGGATTCTGTCTGTCTATGTAATACGTTTTTCTTTCCATGGAAGGAGCTGGATCATGTTCTGGACACAAAAAGGCACTATATCTATGTCGGTATTCTAGAATTACTTTAATTAGATCGGTACCTAGACCTCTCCATTTGTTCATAAGTAGTTCTATCAGTATATCAGGTAGGGGACCAGGATCGGAGTGTTGGCCTTTATATAATATAAGGAGATGTTGTATCATGTATATACTAGCTAAACGCTGTTCATCTGGGGTGAGATTCAGAAACGTGTGTGCTAGCGCATCATCACTGTATTTTTCAGAGCTGTCAGCCCATTGTACTGCTGACCTGGCTAATTCTTGTTCATCCATAGAATCGAGCACATGGTACCCCCTTCGTTCTCGAAGTAATTTATCAGTAGCCTGGAATAAGTGTTCAGGGGTCCTTGGATTTGAGATAGCTGTTTGAAAAATTCTGTTACATTCTGGACGTATCGGACGTATTATATTATTAAAAGATCTTCCTTTTCCTACATAAGCTATTGTTTGTCTAGCTGGTAATTCTAATTGTCCTGTGTTCATTTCTGACTGTTCCTCCTCCTCTTCCTCTGATTCAGTTTTATCTGCTTCTAATCTTCTTTCATGTATTCGTTCTACTTCTTTTCTGATCTTTCGGCACATGACTTCTATATACTTCTGTTTATCATGTTTTCCGTCTGCTATATTCTGACCCCATCTGGTAAGTACTTGCATTTCCTCCGGATCTACCTCAGGCCTATCTCTGTTTCTGATCAAGCAGTTTATGAAAAAGCGTAACAATAATTTCTGCATATCTACTTTCTGGTATTCCATGGCCTCGCCAATACTTTCAGGACCTTGCCCTGTTTGGACAAAGCGATATATTTTGTCTAGATGTTCAACCATTCCTGGTAATGTCATTAAATAGTTTGCAACTCGTCGTAAACGTACTGAAGATAGCAACATTCTGTTGTGTTTACCTGGCACTGGATCATATCTACAATCTGTAAGAGGCTCATTTAATATATTGTCATTAGCTCTTTGGGGTGTACGTTGGTGTGCTAAATCCCTATAAGTCAATCTAGTTGCTGGCGGTGGCGTGGAAAAACCTCCTGTCGCACCTCCTGAGGTGCCAAGTCCAAAAGGATTTGTTGGGTGTAGGGTAGAGAGTGTGGATGCAGGAAGGACTGTAGAAGCAGATGGAATGTTTAGAACGTGAGGAGGAGTTTGTTGCTGCGGAGGTGGGTGCAGCTGATCTTGGGGTTGAGCGTCGTTAACAGGTGGTGTGCGTTGCTGCGCACCATTAGCATATTCGGGGGCTGCATCATCTAAATAGGAAGAAAGGAAAATGTCCTTTGCGGTCTTGGGATGTACTTTAATCGGGAGTAATGGAGGTGGCAGATCTTTTGGTACCTCCAGGGTGGCCTTAGGCAAACCCTCGGCCAGAAGAGGATACATACCATTCATAAGAGTGTTTCGTTGTCTGTCTACTTGTTCTGTTTTTACTCGGATACCTTCGTCAATTAATATGTTTTCTCGGGCTCTTTCTGAATCTTCCCTACTTTTCTCTTTTCTGAGCGCTTTCTCTGTGCGCCTATGCGATTCTTTACGCCATAATTCAATGGCATCTTTCTGTGACTGTCTGGCTTTCTTTTTCCATAATACTTCTTCTATTCTCATGATGCAATCTGCATCCCATGTTCCAGCAACGGGCCATCTCTGACTCTCTGCTAAATCCTTGGTGTAGTCCACCCATAGATCAAGATATAATACGGCATCTAGGCCATGTTTATGGTACATAAAGTACCCTGGAGTGTCCCTAGGTGGAATGGGAACAGCTTCCTCGAGTATCCCTTTTCTAGTTTTTATCTGTCTTAATTTTGAAAATAACGGCATCTTGAACCTTGCTACTTAATTCTTACTCGGTCTTGAACACAATAATTACAATAAACACAATAATGAAGATCGAACAATCACTCATACCACGACATTTAAAACATATCAAAAACTTTTTAGAAACGAACAATAATAATTAGAATAAAACTAGTTAACTGCATAATACTAAATATACTGTATGTACTGCTAAACAGTACAGATACACTGCTGAAACAGTGCAGACCAGGTCTGTGTACCCAAACCCGTCTTGACCGGCACAAACTAATGCGCACGTCTAGATGCGTCCCCAGCAACGGTACTCACCGGGAAACACGGAACGGAAGGCCTCGGAAGTCTGGACTGGACTAGACCAAACTGGACTGGACTCGACTCGTGACTTAGATACTTCGGAACTTCGGAATCTGGTGGGCCTCTGTATACCTCGGATCTTGCTCTCTCAGCTAGGCTCTGGTCGGGATTCTCCGCACTCCTCACCGCCTCGTCTGGGTGTTGATCGCAGCCTCAGTCGCCCCCGTTGGCCTGAGGGAGATACAGGAAATCCTGCGGGTACGCGTAATTGTCCGTCCGGCTGTGGCAGGAGACCGGGTCTGCAACGCACCTCCGGCGCGTGGGGTGTGAGAGGTGTCCCTATTCGGGCGCCAATTATGTGGTAAATTTAAATTACCTAGACTTAATTTATGCGGTAAAATTCAATAAGAATAACTCAGTAAAAATAAGAGGCAGAATCCGTGGTATTTGAGGTTATAAAAGGGAATTTATTCCTTACAAAGGAATGATGGTTCGAACCAGGCAATCGAGTTCCGTCACCACGAAGGTTCAGGAAGGGATCAGCAATACATTATTGACAGGTTATCATATTTATAGTAAAATGCATTACAGTAAAGACATATGCAGAAGGCGTTACAGCTGAGAAGAGAGATAAGAATACACATACGTAATGAAAAAGGCGTTACAATAGGCGTGCATAAAGGCGTATACTAGAAACGTCATTATAATGATGACACAAGTGGGTGGATCCATAAGAGAATCCTGCAAAGTCAGCAGAAATACATGGCAGAGATGCGCGCGCAGCCGCATGACGTGTGATTGACGTGTAACTAGAGGGTGAAGGGAACTTGACATTTAGCCCTACATGAGGAGACAGAAGTCTGGGATGTCAGGACAACCTAATCCCAAATCGTATCTAATATCTTGTGTTTAAGGAACTATATTATCTGGAAGGAAAGGTCTTTTCGGACAGGGCCTATTCTAAACTGACTGCTAGTGCGTGTACAAGCGTCTAAGTGTCTACATGAGATGCGAGGGGGCATGGGCCTACCATGGTAACGAAAGTCATGAATTACTTGCACGGAGACAGTAAGGCCGGGCCCTTTGCTCTGCAGCTGGAGGGATGTTTACCTAAGCTACTAGACAGGAGTGCATTTCTCGAGGAGCGGAGCAGATAACTTGAAGGCTGAATACAGTTTTGGCAGGCAACAGGCCGGGCTAGGCACCGTTAGCCGCGCAGGAAGTAAGACAAAGTTCATGGATACAGATGCAGGTCCAGGCTGGAGCATTCAGAGGCAGGAGCAGGAAAAGCTCGATGGCAGAATTCAGGGCCTACCTTGCCAGAGCTGGAAAACGTGAAAAGTATACCATATAAAGACGGTGGCAAGGCATACTTAGGAACGGAATATCTGACCCATTCATGGCAGATCTGAAAGAGGACATATTAACGTTGGACACAATTGTATTTGCGTCTTCATAGCTTGAAGTGGAGGGAACATACATGTACTTGTAGCATGTACATGGAGCCGTTGGGGTCTAGATAGGGGACACAATTTATCATAAAAATTCATATTTCCTCACGCGGACAGACTCCAAGTGGGTGGTGCCAAACCTGAGCCTCTAATTACAGAACTCCGAGCTAGGATCATTACCTTACTAAAGACTATGATGCCCCCTCTGCGAGTTAATTGGGATAAGTTAGCAGCTTGTAAGCAGAAAGCGGATGAAAATGTCTCTGATTTCTTCACTCGTTTCGAGGAGACATTCATCGATCATAGTGGTCAGGATATGAGCACGGAAGGTGGCCAACGATTGTTTGTAGACAAATTTGTGTCTCATTTGGTTCCGGAAATATCTAATAAGTTGAAGAATTCCGAAAGCGCGTGGGCGGTCTCCTCTTCGGCCCAGATATTGGCTACGGCCCAGTATTATGAAAATAGGGATAAAGAGGAAAGAGAGAAACTTGATAAAAAGACCAAAGAGTTGAAAACAAAAGTTCTTTTACAACAAGCTTATCCTCCTCGCCCTGCCCAACGTGAATATCAGACGTCTCCACAATTCCAGAGACAGTTGCAGAGGTCTGGGCCTTTCGTTCACCGACCCCCACTGGGCCAAAATCAATGCGCTTATTGTAAAGAAGAAGGCCATTTAAAGTATAATTGCCCGGTTTTGTTACAGCGCACGAGCGGTATTCCCGCGTCACGAGGCCAGAGTGGTTATCAGTCACCACCAAGAGGTAGAGGACGAGGTACGCCACCTAATAACCAACGTTCCATGCCCCCTGGAAACTCCAAGAATTATTTTGACCAGCAAAATGTTCAGTCTACCAACTATTACAACAGTGATTACTATACTGAGGATGAGAGTCAGAATTACCAACCTAGCTAGGATAGCCAAGGACAAAGTAAGGGAGTAGTATCAGTTCCAGTGGACCAAAGTGGGCCTTATGTTGATGTGGAAGCACTAGGTGTTACAGAGCCATTCCTATTAGACACTGGTGCAACAAAGAGCTCTATGATTCACTCTAAACTCCCTGGGGCACCTTTGTCTGGCTGTACAAATGTTTCTGTAGGTTTTTCTGGCGCCCCAGTTCAAAACCCAGTTTCATGCCCTTTGCCCATTTCAATAGGTCCTTACAAATTGGAGGCCCCGCTCCTTTTAACAACTGGTTGTGGTGAAAATGTGTTGGGCTTGGATTTACTGAAGAGATTGTATGCAACATTATACTGTTCCCCTTCTGGTGTACGTCTTACCTTAGGTAAGAAATTGACCTCACCGATGTACTTGTCTAAATATCAGCTTCCCCCTGAATTACAATCTCTTCCAGCCACTCTCTGGGCCACCGGCCCCAAGATGTGGGCCTCCTGCGGATTCCTCCCTACATTGTAACGCTCAAGCCTAATACTAAATTTCCTCGCATTCCACAGTATAAAATTTCCAGTGACGGCGAAAAAGCTCTTTTGACTATAGTTCATGATTTGGTACAAAACGATGTGGTTGAAGAGACTAGGGGAAATGTATGCAATAGCCCTGTTCTGCCTGTTTTTAAACGAACCAACCCTTCTCAGCCGCCTGTCTATCGTTATGTGAATGATCTCAGAGAGGTCAACAAGATTGTGATACCTCAATTCCCTGTTGTCCCGGATATTAATGCCCTGCTGACGATGATACCACCCTCAGCTTCCTGGTTTTTCCGTCATTGACCTCAAAAATGCTTTCTTCAGCATTCCCATTGCTGAGGAAAGTAGGGATATTTTTGGCTTCTCCTTAGCAGGCCGAAGCTTCTGGTTCAAGCGAGCTCCTCAAGGCAATTGCGAGAGCCCCTCCATTTATAGTCAAGCATTGAAATCACAGCTCGATACTTTGTGTTTACCACCAGGAGCCACTCTCATTCAATATGTGGATGACCTGTTGGTTGCAGCAGATTCTGAAGAAACTTGTAAAAAGGCTACCATTTCACTGCTATGCCACTTATCTGACCACAACCACAAAGTTTCACCATCAAAATTGCAATATTGCTGCCAAGAGGTTACCTACCTAGGTCATCTCTTGTCAAAGGAGGGACGGCGATTGACCCCAGAACGTATCCAAGCAATTGCCCAAATGCCTATTCCATGTACGCAAAAAGAGGTGCGTGCCTTTTTAGGTATTACCTCTTATTGTAGACAATGGATCCCCAATTTTTCCCTCCTGGCGAAACCCTTGTTGGCACTCACTCTTAAAGATACACCACTGCGGAATGTCAGAAAAGTTTCACTGATTTGCGCACTGCCTTGTGCTCTGCCCCTGTGTTAGGTACTCCTGATTACAGTAAGCCTTTCACACTCTATGTTCATGAGAATGAAGGTTGCGCGTTATCAGTTTTAACGCAACGATTTGGGGACAAGCAACGCCCTTGTGCCTATTTTTCGGCCACGTTAGATCCAGTGGCCAAGGCATTACCTAGCTGTTTGAGGGCTACAGCAGCAGCGGCAGTTTCCATTCGCCAGTCTGCTGGATTGGTATCAGACAATACCCTTATGGTCATGGTACCGCATGCTGTAGACACCCTCCTAAATAGAACAAAGACTCAACACCTCACGAGTGCACGCCTTTCGGGGTACGAATTGACGCTCCTGGCTAGCCACATACACATTAAGTGATGTAATACCTTGAACCCGGCAGCATTGCTGCCAATTCCAGTAGAAAATTACACTCAGGAGCAACACGACTGCTTCCTCCGCACGGAGGAAGAAACAAAAGGCAGAGTTGATTTAAAGGATACTCCACTCCTGGACCCGGATGGGACCTTATGGGTGGACGGTTCTTGTTATAAGCTTCCCAATGGTGAAACGACCTCAGCCTATGCAGTCACTACCTTATACACTATTGTAGAAACAGCGCGTATTATACATAACTCAGCCCAGGCAGCTGAATTGATAGCACTGACTAGAGCTTGTGTGTTGGCTGAAGGAAAAAGGGTGAATGTGTATACTGATAGTCAGTATGCGTTTGGAGTGGCCAATAGTTTTGGCCGCCTGTGGAAGGAAAGAGGGTTTCTCACATCCCATGGCACTAAGATACAGCATGGCCAATTGGTAAATGACCTCCTTGAATCGCTCACCTTGCCCACTCAGATAGCGATTGTGAAGTGTAGTGCACATAAGAAGATCACTGATGATGTAGGTCAAGGAAATGCGTTCGCAGACCACATAGCAAAGGAGACAGCTAGAGACACTACAAGCCAGATGTATGTTGTGGGCTCTGCTAGATGGGTTGCACAAGGGGGGATGTGTGAAAAAACTGTGGACAGTGTGAAAATGATCCAGGCAGAGGCCACAGAGAAAGAATTGAGTACGTGGAAAGAAAGTGTAGGAAGATTGGATGTGACAGGGTGCTGGACAGACTTGTAAGAACATCAACGCTGGTTGTTACCAGATGCTTATGTACTCCCAGTAGTTACCATGGCACATGGTCCAGCCCATATTAGCGCTAAAGGTATATGCAAGCTTCTGGCTCCGTTATGGAAGAATGTGGGGATCCCTAAATGTGCAGACAATCTGGTTAAGCATTGTATTGTATGCTTAAGGCATAACCCGGGAAAGGGAACACCAACACCAGCAGGACACTTTGCTCCCCCAACTTACCCTTTTGAGGTTTTACAAACAGATTACATCCACATGGAACGATGTAACAATCTGAAGTACGTTCTTGTTGTGGTATGTGCCTTCTCCCGATGGATAGAGGCCTATCCCCTGAAAGATAATACTGCTCTATCCACGGCAAAAGTCCTTTTGAAGGAGTTTCTGCCAAGATTTGGGTTACCAAGAGTTATCTGGAGTGACAACGGAAGTGAGTTTGTGGGTCAGATCATGCAGAAAGTATGTGCAGGCCTTGGCATTCAGCAAAAATTCCACGCAGCAAACCATCCTCAGTCAGCAGGTTTGGTGGAATGCTATAATGGCACCCTTAAGCTTAAGCTGGCGAAAATACAAGCCAGCACGGGTCTTGCCTGGCCTGATGCCTTGCCCTTGGCTCTCTTATCCACCAGAACAACCACCCATTCCCGTATGGGACTTAGTCCTTATGAGGTTGTCTTTGGACGCCCTGCAAACGTTTGGGGAGTCCCAAGGCCAAAGAAATACTCCGAGATAGAGCATCCATTGTTGATTGACTATTTACATGATCTAACCACTAAGTTACGTGTCCTTCATCAACAGGTACAAGATACTTTGCCCCAGGCTTCAACGGATCCTGGTCACACCATACGGCCGGGAGACTGGGTCTGTGTCAAAAACTTCCAGAGGTCAAAGAACTTGGAACCTCGCTGGAGGGAACCTCGTCAGGTGCCACTGACGACGCGCACTGCAGTAAAGGTGATCGGAAAAAAGAACTGGGTACATGGGGTACATTGCAAGAAGGTGCCCATACCATTGCCTTATGATCAATGGGTTCATCAACAAATTAGTGACTCTGAAACCGGAAGAACACCAAAATTTGGACTATTCAGCGATGCACGCCTAGACTTTGCCGGAGCAGGACAAGACGACGACGAGGTCCTCCAGACAGCTATACCACCGGCAGTGAAATTGGACACTACTAAACCACATCTCCTTTTCCAAGAACAAACTGTACCTGGTTCCCAGAGGTACGATTTGAGGCCCAGACTGAACAAAATACCTCAACATTGCTTCATTGATTTTTGTCTTTATCCCGATATCCACATGATTGCAGGGCCGTGATCGTAAGTCTCAGAATTGTGACCCAAATGTGGCTCTAGGCCTGTGGGACTTGTAGGAAAGTATAAAGAACTACAGACAATCACAGCTGAGTGAAGCAACCTCCCGTCACAGGCAATATTTAGAGCTGGAAATGACTGTTAACAAGGGAATGGACAAAATACAAACAAGGAGCACAAAGCATTGTAAATTATTGCATAATCGTTTTATAGTGGTTTTAATAATATTGATTTTGATATGTATTATATTGTCTTGTATAGGATGGGGACTACACGTAATTTTTACACAGCCTACTCCCAAAGTTATGGTTGAAATGCATACACATGGCACTGTACCACCTCATGTTGAGTCAAGAAGGAGTGAATTCCGCAACAACACATTTGTTTCCATGCTACACCAACATCAATTGGCCACTAATGCGACAAACTGTTAGGTTTGTGGTCTTCTGCCAAGTTCAGTGAATACTGGTATGCCATACATTACCCTTCCTTTTTCATTTAATGGCTCTTGTAGTGCTTGGTGGGAATTGAGCACCAGTTGGGTCTTTTCTGGAGATGGGGATACACGAGAAGTAAGGACCTTGGGAGTACATCTATACCATTTATGTTGGCGAGACAGAAAAAGGATATATGGGACGGATAGTGAGAAGTCAGAATATGCTGATCGCCAAACTAAATCTACGGATTTGTATTTTCTGTCCTCTAATAGAACCTCTCGAAAAGGACAAACTTTTCTAGTGGTACCTGGACAAGCACCATTCTGTATTAGGAAAGGAGGGTTAGAATATAAAGGTACAAGCAATTGCCAACATATTGTGACATTGAATGGGACAGATTGGCCTCGCATGGTTCCCTCACGTAATACATACTTTGTGTGCGGAAATAAGGCTTACACTTCTCTACCAGGCAATTGGAGAGGCACTTGTTACATAGCTTGGTTGCTGCCCCCTACATATATAGCAGATGCCAAGCATCATTTACAGAAAAGAGGGGTGGCGTCTGGCCAGGATACGTCAGGACAAGAAGTCGGGGATGTCTTGAAAGGACTCATTCCATTCTGGGGCTCAATAGCCAACAGTAGAGACATAAGACAACTAATTCGAGTTGTAGAAGCCACTGTCAATGAAACAGCTGGAGCTTTGAGTAACATCACTGCAGAACTCGCTGCTGACCGCCTTGTCACGCTTCAGATCAGGATGGTATTAGATATCATCCTTGCTGACCGTGGGGGCGTATGCTGATTGATCGGATCTAGCTGCTGCATTTTTATTCCAGATAACGCCCCTACAGTATACCAAGCCATCTCTAAGCTACATAAGATCGCTGAGTCCGTTCACCAGGATGAAGGGAATTGGTCTCTGATGGGATGGTTTGGGGGACTACTGTTTACATGGGGATGGAAGATTCTTACGTTTGTCGGAGCGACTTTGGCTATTCTCTTCTCATGTTGCCTTTGCCTACAATGTGGTCCAGCTATATGCAGACTCTGCGCCACCCTGTGTGTTCCAAATCCGGTATCACAGAAATCAGCAAACACAAAGATAATGCTGCAACAACAGCTTGTAGATTTCATGGCTATTGAAGTCGATTCAGATTAACACCAGCCTCTGGTTTCTTTGCCTGAGTAATGGCAAAAGGAGGGTCTGAGGAAATTCAAAATACGGCCCCATCTTTGCTTATAACACCACTACGCTGTTGCCCTCACTCAGGCCCCTTGTACCTTCATAGCGTTTCTTTCACGTTCTATACTGTTGCACATATTACACAACCTTTCCTGTTTCCCCGAGCTAAGTCCATTCTGGGACCCGGCTCGAAGCAACTAATCCCCCAGATAACCATCTATTGACCCTTGGTGACCGTTCTCGGCCTCGCCAGTTGTTTTACGAATCACCATCTTCAACACGCAAACACGTCCTGTCGTAAATTAATTCAACCTAGGAAAGGCTATACCACCTGACCTATAGGGTCGGGGAGAGAACACGACCTTAGGGAAGGTTTTCCTATTACCCATTATCCTGTATCTTGTACAAAGAATGTTTTCTTGTGGATGATTTGTATTTTTATTGCACCTTGTGGGGGTTGTTGCTTTAGGGGATTCAAGCGCTACAAAAGACTGTGAGCCACAAATTGAAGTGGCAGTCTCCTGAGAACCTACCACTGATGTACTTCTAGGACAACTGTACCTAGCTGCAGCTAATAAATTGAAGTTCCTATGCCAGACAGAGTGTTCCGTGTCTCTGTAATTTGGAAGGCGAACTCAGAAGATTTCAGGCGTACCCTGCGCCGCCGGCCTTAAAAAGCCCGGTTCTTCAGTACAGATTGCATTGACAGTTCCTCCGAGACCCACCTTAATTGAAGAGATGACACAGCACCGCTTGACCCAACGCTGTATCTTCATGCTGCGTAGATTGCAGACAGTTGTGCTGCGTGAAAGTGCGGAAATATCTATGTTGCAGCACAGCAATTTTTCCAGCGTCACTCCAGCGAAAAGAGCTACGGACGTAGACACTGCCCTGGTGGAATGTGCCTTAGTCTTTCTTGTTAAGAGCTTTTTAGCCTTGTCATGGCAGAATAGGTTTGCTGAAGAGACCCATCTGGCAACAGTGGCCTTAGTAACTGCTGTTCCTTCCCAGCCCTGTCTGTAAGCTACCAGTAGCTGATCAGTCTTTCTTATGTCTTTAGTCTTGTGCAGGTAGCATTTGAGACATCTTTGAACATCTAATGGGGTAGATGGATTTGGGAAGAAAGACTGAAGTATGACTGATTTATTAAGGTGGAACTGTGTCAGAACCTTTGGAATAAAAGTTTGGTTTGTCCGCAGAGCCACATAGTTTTCTGTGAAATGAAGACATGGTTCCTTTACTGTAAAAGTCTTGATTTTGCCAACTCTCCTCGCGGAAGTGAGAGCCAGAAGGAGACTCCAAGAAATCAGAAGCCATGTGTAGAAGGCTGGCTTAGTACACGGTGCTCACTTATGTAAGTGTAGCACCCTGCACTAATCTAGACAACCCTTATGGTGATTTCAGTGGTCTTAGACAACCTTAGAAAGGCCTCTAAGTGGTAGCTGTGAAGAGCAGCCTTCAGGCTTAGTCCAAGAGTGTAAAGAAACGTGTTTTACCAGCACTAATCATTAAGTGTAAGTTAAGTTAAAAAGAACCACACAGTGTAGTTATCAAAAATATGCATTTATTATGAACACTCACTAACACATTTCAATATCTGTTACCCAGAGATATAAACACAATACACACAATACTGAAAATAGAGCACGTAAGTGACACAAATACACAGTGGTCTCCAGGGGGAGACCAAACCATTTACTAAAATAGTGGAATGCGAACCACGACCTAAGTCGACACGGGACCCAGGAGACATAGAAAATCTGGGGATGCAATGAACCACCTAAGGTAAGTACCAAGGAACCCCACGGAGGCTGTGTGCAGAGTGGGAATACGACCGCATGCTCAATACAAGTCAATGGGTAAGTCGCTGTTGCAGTTTTCAAGAAGAAGGACCCTTCTCAGAAGACCTTGAAGAAACCTTGTGGGAGATGGAAGGTTAGAGAGTCACCCCACCCGTGGATACCCCGAGAACCAGGATACCTACACCAGGGAAGCCTCGTGTATAGGTGTAAAGTGACATCGGAAACTGCCATAGACCACAATGTAGGACGTCAGTGAAGATGCAGATGGAGATGAAGGTGAAAGAGTCCAGTGGAACCCAAAGGTGGACTAAAGATGAGAGGTATCTACAAACAAGGGGGGGCAGAGCCTGTGCCACGCAGGAGTGACCAGGAGGCACGGGAGACGAATGCCCACAGATGTCAGAGATGCACAAGAGTTTACGGTGACCTTGGAGCTGCAGCTGTGCAGACCAGGTCATGCTGTGGAAGACCAGGAGCCATTCTGGAGCTCCCCACGTCGGCTGTCAAGAGCCAGGGGTAAGGTGTCCATCTGGAGCACCAACAAGCCGTGGCAACAGCAACAACCGTAGTATGTGAAAAAGGTGTAGTGTCGGCACCAGCAAGGTCCAAGTGAGCAGGTAAGTCAGAACAGGCCTGTGCAAACAGGGGAGCCCACTGGAGCCAAAGAAGACCCTCAAGAGGACCCACGGGCCAAAGGCACAGGAGTCGCAAGTGGACCGTGAGCAGCTCACCAAAGGATGAAGGCCCACGATGCAGAGGATGCGATGCAGGTGAAGATCTTGGTTGCAGGAGATGCTTGAGGCTGGAGCTTCTTGGAGCCTGAACATCTCTGATGAAGAGTCAACAAGCCTTGGCAACGGCAAGTTGACGCGGTGCACAGGGGTACTGCTCCAGTGGTTCTAACAAGGGGGTATTGGCTTCAAACTTGCTGTGAAGACAATGCAGGACTCGAGGGAGTTGCAGAACCACCACCTGTGTTGCTGAACCTTTCGGAGTCCGTAGGAGCTCAGGAACAGCAGACTGGTCAGCTTTGTTGCAGTGCCTGCAGATGCAGGGAAGTGACTCCTTCACTTCAAGGTAGATTCCTTCAGGTGTCTTGGATGTCCACAGGCCTATAGAACCTGGATGGAGCACAGGCACAGACGACGCAGAGGACTGGCAAGACCACGAGACCAGGAGCAGCTGGAGTCTTCCCGGTTGCAGTCTCAATCGCCAAAGCGAAGTCCAAAGTGCCCAGACAGTTGAAGATGAAGTGGTTTCAGATCTGAAACTTGTCCCACTACAAATCTATGGAACCATCCACGGGTAAGTCCTTAAGTACTCTAAGGAAAGGGTTGAGATGATTCAGGGGCCTCTCCTACAGGAGGGGCTGGGAAGTGGGGAGGATACTCCCATGTCCTTTGCCCAGTTCACGCCAGAGCAGGAGCCAATGGCACCCTGAACTTGTTCCAATTGAAGTATGCAAGGAGGGTACCAAATGTGCCCTTCAAAGCAGTCTAGTGGTGCTGGACGAGGGCCCTCACCCTGGCCCAATACACTAAGTCCTGTCTGGGAGAAGGTCACAACTCCCTGTGACAGGAAACCTATTGTCCTGCCTTTCCCTGCTCGAGCTTGGCTCAGCAGCAGGAGGGCAGAATCGTGTCTCTGGTCGGCAGCAGCAATAGTTTGCTGTCTGGGTCTTGAATACTGGTGCCGTGAGCACTGAGGGCCTCCTGGAGAAGCTTTACAGTGCCTTTAACACGGTTTACGATGTTGGGGTATGATTCCAACATGTTTGATACCAAACACAACAGGGTTCGTTACAGCCAGTTTAGAGTTAGCCATCGCGTAATGCCGTATGGCCACTCTATGTATCGTAATGGCTGATGCACTTACAACCCAAGATAAGATAAGATTCCATGGATTGTAGGGGTGTCCTGCTCATGCAGAGGCACCCTCACACTTAAAACAGAGCACCCTGCCTTCAGGATTGAAAGGCCTGCCTTAGAGTGACTTATAGGTTTTAAGTGCAGTGACCTCAGATATAAGGAAACTGATATCTGTCGTAAGTGGTGCTAGCACCAGCTTACACAAGGCTGCAATGGCAGGCCTGTAGCCACAATTTGAGTGGTCACCCGTGGGTGGCATAATACATGCTTCAGCCCATGGGGGACCCCTGGTTTACCTTTGCCCTGGGTACCTTAGTAAAATATACTAGGGACTTACATGAATACACCAGTAGCTAATCCGGAGTGTGCCCAAGTACTCACCATGTCCAATTTAGGGGAGAAGCACAGAGGCTGGGGTCCACATTAGCAGGATCCCAGTCAGACTAGTCCGAAAAACATAATGAAACTAGCAGAAAGTGGGGGTGACCATGAAAGCAGATCCTACTTTACTACACCATGCATGCAAATGAAGAGACTCCGGGTCTGGGTGACATACTTGGCCCTTGTCTCTAGTCAGGAGAGATGGAGATGGTTGTAGGCGTACAGTTTTCGATTCAGACAACAGAAGTTCGAGGAACCAGTGCTGCCTGGACCATCGTGGTGCAATCAGGATGAGACAACAGCCTTCCATTTTCATCTTGGGCAGCACTAATTGAGATGGGGAGAGAGCATAAGGATATATCCCTAGCCATCGCATTAAAAGGGTTTTCCCCATGACCCTGGACGAGGAAACCTGCTGGCATAGGACTGGCATTTGGCGTTCTCTCTCGTGACAAATATTTCTAAACCTGCCTTTCCCCACATCCGATACACCTGGTTGAGCAGGTACTATTCCAGTTCCCTTGCGTGGTAACTGGACTGTGCTCTGCTTAACGTACCCGCCAGTGTGTTGTGTAGCCCTCGGATATGCTCAGCTCTGAGCGAGATTCTGTGTTGCGTTATCCAGTTCCACAGCTCCTGCACTTCCTGTGCTAGCGTGATGTATTTGGTTTCCCCTTGTTTGTTGACGTAGTACATGCTGTCGTATTGTCCGTAAGAACCAGCACTGCGGAACCTGCTATCCTTGGCAAGAAAGCCTGAAGAGATAGAAAAACGGCGTAGAACTCTAGCCTGTTGATGTGCGGTTGCCTTTGCACACTGGACAATTTGCCCTGTATTTGTAACTCCTGCAGATGGCCTTCCCAGCCGTCCATAGATGTGTTTGTCGTGTAAAAGAAATCTGGGATGGTTTGAAGAAAAGTAAGGCCCTTTGAGAGATTTGGTCTGTAAAACCACCATTGTAGGGCTACTTTCATGCATGTTGTGACCTATATTATATCCTCTAAGGATCCCGAGGCTTGCAGCCAATGCCTCTGTAGTTCTTCCTGAAGAGGCCTCATCCTTAGTCTGGCTAGTGGCACTAGATCTATTTGCTGATGAACACATTCCCAGGAGCGATTTGTATCTTTGTACTGAAACGGACCCTTTTTTTTACATATTCTATGCCAGTTGTTTCAATCGTATCTACCTCTCTTGTGATAGGAAAGCTTTGCAGTTGATGGTATCTCTCATAGCTCCCAGAAACTATATATGACTTGACTGGGAAGGAGTGAAGATTTTTCCTTGTTTACTGTGAGGCCTAGAGTCTGGAACAACTGAAGGCAGGCGTTTGTAATTTGACTGGCCTTCTGTGCTGTTGGTGCTTTGAGCAGCCAGTCGTCCTGGTATGGGAATACCTGGAGACCATGAGATTGTAGGACTGCTGCTGCCGGGGCAAGGCACTTGGGAAAGATTCTTGGCACTGATTTGAAGCCAAATGGAAGTACTTTGAATTGGCAGTGGGTACTAGCTACCGTAAATCTTAAACATTTCCGATGCTTTTGATGGATAGGGATGCAAAAATATGTATCTTCCATGTCGAGCGAGATCATAAAGTCCCCTTTGTGGAGAGGACGTAGAATCTTGGAGAGTGTTACCATCCTGAATGTCTGTTTTCTGAGAAACTTGTTGAGATTTCTGAGGTCCATGTATTGATCTCCATTCGCCTGATTTCTTCTCCATCAAGAAAAACATGAAAAGAAACCTCTTCCCCTTTGATATAAAGGGACCTCTTCTAACGTTCCTTTGGAGAGCATGACCTGAACTTCCTTGCACAGTAAATTAAGATGAGGGGGATCCTCTGGGTGGAGTATTCGGTGGGTGCTGAGTGAATTCTAGGGTGTGTCCAAAGGTGATGAGGTCTAACACCCACTGATCTGTTGGTATATTGCACCACTGATGCACATGGTTGGAAATCTTCGCACCCAAAGGTTGAGAGAGGAGGGAAGCTGGTACCCGGACATGATCATTGTTTCCTGTTAGAGTCACAACCTTGTGAAGGTGTTCTTTTGTGGTTCCCTTGGCGAGAGAAACCAGCTGTGAAAGACTGGTGGTAAGCTGCAGGGTTATAACTTTGCCAGTATTAAGGCTGATAAGGATGATACTATTGGGCTCTCTGGTAACCTCTTTTGTATGAGGTAAAACCTCGTCCGCTAGCCCCTCGGAATGGCACTTTATGATATTGTAACGTGCCCATCGATTTTGTGTCCGTATCAGTCTTAATCGGTAAAAGTGCCTCGTCGATATGCTTTGCAAACAGTGAATCCCAATCGAAAGCCATATCTAAGATCTTTGTCTGCACCTCTGGTCTAAAGGTGCTCACCTTCAACCACCCCTGTCTTCTGAGCACAGTGGCACCCGCCAATTGTCAAAAGCCCGTGTTGGGTACGTTGAGAGCACAGTCGATGGTTTCCGACACTGCACGTTCTCCTTTTAACAGGATCTTTCTCGCTTCCTGCCTTCTGTCCTCTGGTACAAGATCCACTAAATCGCTCATATCCGACCACATCTGGCGGTCATAGCGGCCAATGATGGCTAATGCATTTGCCGCCCTGATCGAGACTGCGGCCATAGTGGAGAAGCACTTTCCAAGAATGTCTCTCCTGTGCCTCTCCTTATCAGGTGGAGTAGTGATTGGGGTGGCAGGGTTCTTGGATCTTCTTTGTGCTGCTTGGGAGATGACCGAATCTGGCTTGGGATGTCCTATGAGGCAAGATGGAGAATCTTCTGGAGCCCTATACTTTTTCTCAATTCGAGGTAGTACCGGAGGAATGGTCGTCTGTGTTCTCCTAGTTTTGATGCCTTCTTGCCATATGTAATCAATAATAGGTATGCAGTACACCGGCTTCCTGGTGCCTCCTTGAAATAGTACAGGAAGCAGTCGGGTTGCTTGACCACCATTAGTAAGTGAAACCTGGTGGATGCTCTCTCCATCAAATTATCAATCAATCAATGTCCTCTGGGTGAGAATCGGATGGTAGGCGTGGAGGAGGGGAGGGTGATGGTATGAAATAGTTCTCCAAAGGATCTGGTGCAGATAGGATCCAATAGCTCACCATCTTCACTCTCTTCGTCCGAAGCAGACGTATCCCCTGCAACAGGGTCTGTTGGTTAGGGGCGAGATGTAATTGTAGATGTGACTGGAGGCTTTAAAACGGGTGTACCTGGTTGATCTGCCTGAGGTAATGGTCTCTCAGGTTGATCCCCTTGCAGTGAAAACCATTGCCTGTTATCCTCCAACATTGCCAGTAGATCTTGGATGAGAGACGGCGCTAGATGGGTCATATCTCTGGGATGCGGTTCTGGTTGAAAACCATATGGGGGTACTGATGAGGTGGAGCCATATAGCTCTGCTGATAGTATTAATTTTCATCCTGATAATCCTCATCCTCGTCGTCTTGACATTTTATGTGCAGCTGTGACGGCTACATCATAAACACCATCACCAGAGTCCTGTATGTATAAGACATGTGATGGGATTAACGGTGACACCTTACTGTATTCAGATATGGTTGGGCGTACAAAATTCTTGGTTGTGATTTGAGTAACCCTCGTCCGGCGTGGACGGAGCGGACATTGCAGGAAAGGGAAGAGTCCATTGTTGACAGTGTCGTCGTCATCAGTCATCGGTCTTTGATGAGGATGGAGATCTCAACGCCAACAGGCTCTTAGAAAATGAGACTCTCGAGATGATATAGGAGCCAAGATTGCTATTGTCGTCACAGTTGCTGTCATCGACGGTGCCGACGATGTCACACGTATTAAGATATGGTTGGGAGTAAAAAATTCTTGGTTACCTTTGTGATCTGAGTAACCCTCATGGTGGCGTCGACGGAGCAGACTTATCCGGAAGGGAAGAGTCCATCGTTGAGTGTCGTCGTCATCAGTGTCATTGTGGACGGTGCAATCGTCATCAGTATCGTTGTCGACGGTAGTGTCATTGACGTGGTGGTTGTCGATGGGGGAGTCGCCGGTGAATCCCTCGTAGACGGAATCTTCGTCGGTGGTATCTTTGCCAATGGTGTCCTTGTCGATGATATATTCGTCGACGGTCTTTGATGAGGATGGAGATCTCAACATCGACGGCCTCTTAGCGAACGAGACTCTCGTAGACGATACAGGACCCAAAATTGCCATCGTCGTCAAGGTTGCTGTAATTGATGGTGCCGTCGATGTCACACTTATCGTTGCCGACTAAGGTTTTTTGCCAGATTTGGCCTAAGGGGGTCTGAGGAGGAGGCTCTTGTACCGTCTTTGTCCTTTCTGGACGGCGTGGAGGGCACAGACAATGTAGGCTCTGGAGGTGAGGAGTGCTTCACTCCTTTCTCCTTCTTAGAGATCTTAGTGCCATGAGAAGGTTTATGGTGTTTCCTACCTTCTCCAGAGGAACTGTCGTTCGACCTGGCCCTTTTGTGAGACGTGGAGAATCTCTCACTCTCCTCATCTGACTAAATTGTTTGGTGCTTAGTGGTCTGGAGCCACAGCAACAACCTTCCCTCTCTATCCTTGAGGGTTTTTGAGGAAAAGGTACGGCAGATCTTGCATTACCTTACCCCATGCTTAGGATGGAGTCAATCTATTCATTCCTTATGTGGTTCATCCACATGTACCCCATGCTTAGGATGGAGTCAATCTATTCATTCCTTATGTGGTTCATCCACATGGACCCTTTTCCTGCCACAGGTCTTACATGGGCGGAAAACGCCTCTTTTGTCAGACATGGTGTCCTGACGGCAGAAATTCCAGAAGTTGTAGAAAGAAACTGAGTAGTACTCAGGGAGACTCCCTTCCACACGACCTGGGTGTTCTAGAGGGTGCTGACACCTGTGTTTAACATTTAGTCCATGTTTTAAAAGGACATAGATTGACTATCAATAACATGGCCTAGGGCCATTATACCCTAATATATTAGTTAATTACTGCTTGATTATTTTACCATGAACCTCCCATCTCGACGACGTGGAATGATTCAAGCATGTGAATCTATGAATGATGCCCCAATATTGGATAAGAGATATATTAATTACCCTGAAAGCATCTGTTTTTAGTGTGTAGTATTGCAGATTCACATGCGCTGCAGACTCCTGCCAAGTAGTGTTGGGCTCTGATGTTTGTGGCTGTTTTTTCTTCAAGGGAGGCACAGGGACTCCTCCATTAGTTGGCAATGCATATGGACAGTGGCTCCATAGTTTTTCCCATACCAAGTGAGTGTACAGATGGACCAGTAGGTAGGAAGGTTTTAGTGACCATCTCAGGAGCTATATAAAACAAGCATTGGCAAAGCAATAGGTCTCTGCAACCCGAGAGCTATTGGTGTTGTCTATTTCAATGTCTTTGGGTCTTTCCAAATACGACAAATTTATATTACACAGCGCACGCCTCAGCACAAATTGTACCAAATTCAAATAATATAGCCTCATAAAGGAGGAAGCCTGTTCTACGAGGCATGGCAGGGAATTCTAAATGGCATTTTAACAGACACCGCTCATGAGTAAATTGTTCTGAAAAACAGCATAATAAGAACAAACAAGAACATCTGTGGTCTAAAGAAAATACAGAAATACAGAAGAGGCTAAGCGGGTTAAGATGCCCCTTTCTAACCAGCAATATGTACAGGACCATGATTGAATGGCCTCTCCTGTTAGCTTTCGGCACTGTGCTTTCAAGAGCACTTTGAAGCTGTATAGGTTTGTGGCTGCTTGGAGGTTAGAAGGAAAAATGTGCTGTGTTAATATGTGGCATGGTGCAGAGTGGAACTATGTGGAGTGTAATTATGTTGCATGGTGTGGATTTATGTGGAGTGGCATTGTTTGGCGTGAAGTGGCATGTAGTGGAGTTGAATTATGTTGCATGATGTTGAATTATATTGAATGAATTGCAATTACGTGGTGTGAAATCATGTGGGTTGAAGTGGAATTGTTTGTTGTGGATTTGTGTGGCATGGTGTGCAGGGCAGTGTAGTAGAATTATGTGTAGTGGTATTGTGGAGTGGCACATATTGGGTGGAATTATGTGGGGGTATTGAAGAATAAATTACTTACCTTCGGTAACGAATTATCTGTAAAAAACATTAGTTAGTTAGATTCCTCACCTTAGAATATCCCCAGGCGTCAGGCTGGATCCGGAAAGATTTTTGTAGCAATACCCCTTGCGCGTCGCTAGGCGTCGTCTGCGGCTCCGCGTCCGTCGTTGGCGTCATGCGCCGGAATAACGTCGGAGTATTTAGACGCCGCCCTCGCGAGCTGACGTCAGTTCTTGTGCATAGCTTTCCGCGCCAGGAACGCAGAGCCATGCAAGAGACCGACACTCGTGCCAAAAAATCTAGGGCCCTGAAAAGGATAGCCTTAACCCTAGATGTCAGTTCGCAGAACGGGGAGGATGGGTGGGTCGGTGAGGAATCTAACTAACTAATGTTTCTTACAGATACATCGTTACCGAATCTAAGTGACTTGTTCATCTGAAAGAAACACGTTAGTTAGATTCCTCACCTTAGAATAGATATCCCAGCAATACCAACCCCGGTGGTGGGTCTGCGAACCAAGATCACACCAGAAAGTCCTGGAGAACAGAACGGCCAAAGTAGCCATCTCTCCGGACTTGGCTGTCCAGGCAATAGTGCTTGGCAAACGTGTGCAGTGAAGCCCACGTCGCCGCCTGACAGATGTCCTGCAAGGGAACTCCCCGGCCCAGGGCAGTAGTCGCCGCTGTGGCCCGGGTGGAATGGGCCCTCAACCCAACAGGAGGGTCCTTTTTTGCCATGGAGTAACAAAGTTTAATACACAACACGACCCACCGTGAGATGGTCCGTTTGTGTACCGCTTTCCCCTTCTTAGCTGCTACGTGTCCAACAAAAAGTTGGTCGTCCACCCGGAACTGTTTGGTGCGGTCCAAATAAAAGGACAGCGCCCGTTTTGGGTCCAGACGGTGGAGCCTCTCTTCCTCTTTTGAAGGATGCGGAGGCGGAAAGAAGGTGGGCAACGTGAGAGATTGCCCGATGTGAAAGGGGGTCACCACCTTTGGTAGAAAAGAAGGACGAGTCCGGAGGACAGCCTTGCCCGAAAGAACGGGAGGCTTAGATGACAGAGCCTGGAGCTCACTCACCCGTCTACCCGAGGTGATAGCTACCAGGAAAGCAGTTTTCAGGGTCAGAAGACGAATGGGACAATTGTGAAGAGGCTCAAAAGGAGCGCACATCAGAAAGGTCAGAACAAGATGCAAGTCCCACTGAGGCATTACGAAGGGGATAGGAGGGAACATGTGAGTAATGCCTTTGAGAAAACGGGAAACAACAGGGGACTTGAAAAGAGAAGGCTGATCAGGAAGCCGTAAGAAGGCAGAGATTGCAGCAAGATAACCTTTCAAGGTGCCCAAAGCAGAGCCCTGCTGGGCCAAAGAAAGAAGAAAGAGGAGAACCTCAGAAAGAGGGGCGGAAAGGGGATCTACAGCCTTTGCTGTGCACCACGCCACAAATTTGTTCCACCGGCAGGCGTATACCGTCTTTGTGGGACGCCTGGCTGCCAGAATGACATCACAGACTTCAGGAGGCAAGTCAAATGCCATCAACTGCCGCCGGTCAATCTCCACGCATGGAGGTGGAGGCTGGACAGCTTCGGGTGGAGGACCGTCCCCTGCTGCTGCGACAGAAGGTCCTCCTGAAGAGGCAGTCGTATCGGGGGATCGATTGACATACTGAGTAGCTTGGGATACCAGAACCTTCGTGCCCAATCCGGAGCCACTAAGATAACTTGGGCCCGGTCGCGCCTGATCTTCTTCAGCACTCTGGGCAGAAGTGGTATAGGCGGAAAGACGTACAACAGACCGCACCTCCACTCGCGACGAAAAGCGTCTCCGAGCGAGTGCTGCCTTGGAAATTCCAAAAACAACAATTGATGGACAGAATGCAGAACAATGTCATACATTCACCCCATTACAGAGATCTGGGCCTAAATCCATCGTTTTTTTTGCTCACCATGCCATTCCAGTTTGAACCCAGCCATATGCAAATCAGTCTTGACCCTGTGCCCCATGGGAACAGTCCAGCCCGAACTGCCAAGCCAGGTCCTCCCTGGACTGGAAACAAGCATCCTAGGACCGGTTTCGGGCTTTCAGCCCTCGTCAGCCAGGATAGCTTGATTCCAGTGGCATGGAGAGCAAGGGACTCACGTCTGAGCATACCCTTCCCACTCGGGGTGACAAATGCAAAAACAACAATTGATGGACAGAATGCAGAACAATGTCATACATTCACCCCAGTACAGAGATCTGGGCCTAAATCCATCGTTTTTTTTGCTCACCATGCCATTCCAGTTTGAACCCAGCCATATGCAAATCAGTCTTGACCCTGTGCCCCATGGGAACAGTCCAGCCCGAACTGCCAAGCCAGGTCCTCCCTGGACTGGAAACAAGCATCCTAGGACCAGTTTCGGGCTATCAGCCCTCGTCAGCCAGGATAGCTTGATTCCAGTGGCATGGAGAGCAAGGGACTCACGTCTGAGCATACCCTTCCCACTCGGGGTGACAAATGCAAAAACAACAATTGATGGACAGAATGCAGAACAATGTCATACATTCACCCCAGTACAGAGATCTGGGCCTAAATCCATCGTTTTTTTTGCTCACCATGCCATTCCAGTTTGAACCCAGCCATATGCAAATCAGTCATGACCCTGTGCCCCATGGGAACAGTCCAGCCCGAACTGCCAAGCCAGGTCCTCCCTGGACTGGAAACAAGCATCCTAGGACCGGTTTCGGGCTTTCAGCCCTCGTCAGCCAGGATAGCTTGATTCCAGTGGCATGGAGAGCAAGGGACTCACGTCTGAGCATACCCTTCCCACTCGGGGTGACAAATGCAAAAACAACAATTGATGGACAGAATGCAGAACAATGTCATACATTCACCCCAGTACAGAGATCTGGGCCTAAATCCATCGTTTTTTTTGCTCACCATGCCATTCCAGTTTGAACCCAGCCATATGCAAATCAGTCTTGACCCAGTGCCCCATGGGAACAGTCCAGCCCGAACTGCCAAGCCAGGTCCTCCCTGGACTGGAAACAAGCCTCCTAGGACCGGTTTTGGGCTTTCAGCCCTCGTCAGCCAGGATAGCTTGATTCCAGTGGCATGGAGAGCAAGGGACTCACGTCTGAGCATACCCTTCCCACTCGGGGTGACAAATGCAAAAACAACAATTGATGGACAGAATGCAGAACAATGTCATACATTCACCCCAGTACAGAGATCTGGGCCTAAATCCATCGTTTTTTTTGCTCACCATGCCATTCCAGTTTGAACCCAGTCATATGCAAATCAGTCTTGACCCTGTGCCCCATGGGAACAGTCCAGCCCGAACTGCTAAGCCAGGTCCTCCCTGGACTGGAAACAAGCATCCTAGGACCGGTTTCGGGCTTTCAGCCCTCGTCAGCCACGATAGCTTGATTCCAGTGGCATGGAGAGCAAGGGACTCACGTCTGAGCATACCCTTCCCACTCGGGGTGACAAATGCAAAAACAACAATTGATGGACAGAATGCAGAACAATGTCATACATTCACCCCAGTACAGAGATCTGGGCCTAAATCCATCGTTTTTTTTGCTCACCATGCCATTCCAGTTTGAACCCAGCCATATGCAAATCAGTCTTGACCCTGTGCCCCATGGGAACAGTCCAGCCCGAACTGCCAAGCCAGGTCCTCCCTGGACTGGAAACAAGCATCCTAGGACCGGTTTCGGGCTTTCAGCCCTCGTCAGCCAGGATAGCTTGATTCCAGTGGCATGGAGAGCAAGGGACTCACGTCTGAGCATACCCTTCCCACTCGGGGTGACAAATGCAAAAACAACAATTGATGGACAGAATGCAGAACGATGGATTTAACCCAGATCTCTTGACTGGGGGAGAATGTCTGCATTGTCAGCATTCCGTCCATCATTTGTTTGTTGTAACCCTTTTCGCCCTAAGTGGGATGGGTATTCCCAGACGTGGGACCCGTGCTCACTACGCCACTGGAGTCAAGCTATCCTGGCTGATGACGGCTGATAGCCAGAAACCGGTCTTAGGATGCTTGATTCCGGTCCAGGGAAGACATGGCTTGGCAGTTCGGGCTGGACTGTTCCCATGAGGCACAGGGTCAAGACTGATTTGCATATGGCCATGTCTAAACTGGGGTGGCGTAGTGGGCAAAAGAACGATGGATTTAACCCAGATCTCTTGACTGGGGGAGAATGTCTGCATTGTCAGCATTCCGTCCATCATTTGTTTGTTGGAAATTCCAACACGCAGAACTGCCGACATTGCGCGTTCTCTCCGGTGGTGAATAGATCTAACCAAGGCTCTCCCCACTGCCGAAAGAGACCTTGCGCCACGTCCGAGTTCAGATGCCATTCGTGATCCATCACGCACCGGCGGCTGAGTTCGTCTGCTCTGGCATTCAGAGAGCCCGCCAGATGTTGAACCACCAGGGTGATGCCCTGGTGTTCCAGCCATGTCCAGAGGCGCAGAGCCTCCTGACAAAGGGTCCACGACCCCACCCCGCCCTGTTTGTTGCAATACCACATGGCGGTGGTGTTGTCCGTGAACACCTGCACGACACTTCCCCGGACAGAGGGAAGGAAGGCTTTCAGTGCAAGCCGGATCGCTCTCAGCTCCAAAAGGTTGATATGGAGTTGAGCCTCCGCCGGAGACCAGAGTCCTCCGATCTCCGCCTCTCCCATATGGCCCCCCCCATCCCAGGTAGGGAGAGGCATCTGCCGCTGACCCAATCACGGTCCGTGAGCCACCACTGCAACTGGTTCGCAGTGCCCTCCGAGATCAAGACATGGTCGGACAAGTTGCCTCGATGCTGGGGCCACTGAAAATTCAGGTCCCACTGCAGAGCCCGCATTCGCCACCTGGCGTAATGCACCAACAGGATGCAGGAGGCCATCAGCCCCAGAAGCCGCAGCACCAACCTGACCGAAACCCAGTGTGAGAAGTTGGCCTGATATATGATGTCACTAGTTCTAGTGTACACCTTGCATCAGTCCAAACAACCCTTATGGTGATTGGTTGTAAAGTTAACCTTATAGACCAGCTATCCTAGTGGTAGCATGGACAAGAGCAGTCTTAGGCTAAACTCTGTATGGCATGTGAAGCCAGCTGTTATACCATTTGCAATCCCTTGAATACCAAATGAAAGGACACCACAACAGATATATATAAAAATAGGATGTATTTATTCTAGTCAAAATACCCTCAGCACTCTTTATGAGATTCGAGGTAAGTACAACACAGTCTTATTTAAGTCACACAGGTAAGTAATACAGTTAGGCCCTAGGGGCCACGCAAACCATATACTAAGTAAGTGGTATAAGAACCACTGTCACAAACACAGGTTAGGCCTAGACATAGGGAATCGCTGGGGCTACACTATACTACCAGTTGCTAGGCAGTGGGCGGCCCACGGGATTCAGGTGCAGAGTGGAAACACTCACGCGTAATGCGTTAAAGTCGATAGAAATAGTGAGGTTTAGAAATTAAGAGTTTTAGGACACTTCGGAAAGAGCTAGGAGTTAGAGACTTGGAAACTAGACCCTAGGATAGTCAATACCCTTGTGAGCACCGGAGTACTCAGTTTACCTAGCCCACGGGCTGCGGGTGCATAGGTGTGAACTTGCGTCGGGTTTCGTCGTCGACTCCTATGGATGCCTGAAGAAAAGGTGCTGACAGGCAGTCAGTGAAGAGTGTCCGGTGGATTCCAAGGTGGGAATCAAGAAGGAGAGTACCTGCAAGCAGAAGGGACAGAGTCTAGGTCACCAGCCAGGAGCCGGGAAGGAACCAGGAGATGTCGTGAAGATGCAGGTGAAGAGGTGAAGCTTGTCGCAGCAGCCACGGGTACCAGGAGGCGTTGAGGATGACCAGAACCAGGAGGCGAGCTGTCCCACGAGGGCTCTTGCTGTTGGCGGCGTCGCTGTCGAGTTCGGACCCAACAAGCCTTGGCAAGCGCAACCCACGCAGGATGAAGGATTCGCTTCTGTTGCAGACCAGGAAGGCCTGAGGTGCTTCTCTTTCACAGGGAAGCAAGGGCCAGTTTGGAGGAGCCAAACCAGCGGTGGAAAGTCAAGGGTTCGTCGTCGCTGAGGTTACTAGCCAACGGGCAAGCAACCGGACAGACGCGTCGAGCAGGAAAATGCAGAAGGGCCCCACGCAGAACTCGTGGAGTGTGGAGGGCTGATCTTCGGTGCAGATGGTGCTCGGGGTTGGGGCTTCTCAATCCCCAGAGCACAACTTCGAGGATGCCTCAGAAGCTGCGCTGGAAGCTAGTAGCCAATTTGCCCAGGTAGCCGGTCCCACATCTCTCGTCGCCTCCACGGATCTCAGCTTTGCTGTGGATCAGGTCGGAGAAGTCTGGAAGTCAAGGCGCTGGTCGGGCTCTGCAGTCGGTTCCTCGTAGAACTTGGGCAAAGCGAGCTGCAGGTCGCTTGTTGGTGCCTGTTTGCACAGGGTGGCCACTCCTTGGCCACAAGGGAGATTCTTCAGTCTTCTTCCGTAGTCGAATGTTGAAGGTCCAGAGTTTCTGTTCAAGTTGCAGTTTTCAGGATAATCCAAAGTCCTAGGGACTCAGCTCCCACTCTTATATTAATCTGGGGGGCTGGGTTACCTGCTAGGTCCCTCCTATGGGTGGGACCAGGGAGGGGGATGGTTACACCCCCTTCCCTTTGTCCAGTTTCGCGCCAGGACTGGGGCTGGAGTGCCCCAGCACCGGTTTGAACCGGACTATGCATGGGACACCTTGTGTGCCCCAGGCAGTGTCTCGTTTCTTTCATCCCTCCCTGCCCCAATACACTAAGTCCTGTCTAGGGTGGTGCTAGCACCTCCCAAGGCAGGAAATTTATTGTCCAAGCCTCCCTCGCTGGAAGGACTCCCAGCAGCAGGAGGTCAGACTTGTGTCTGTGGCAGCAGCATCCATTTTGTGATGCTGGGGCTCTTTAACCGGGTAGTAGGTCTTCAACATGTCTTCTCCCTCTAGAAGGGAGGAATACTATCCTCATCGCCAGCAATGGTGTGGGGGTAGTATTCCAAAGTGTTAGACACCTAACACGACATGTTTTGATAAAGCCAAACCATAGTTACCATAACCGTTTAAGATTATAAGGCACTTTAAGAGTATATGGTAGGCGATATCATAGAACAGCTATAAGGACATGGTTCCGAAAGCTGCAGACAGGCTCAGCTCATGCTAGAACACCATCTCACATGTTACCAAGCACTCTGCCTTCTGGATTGTTAAGGCCTGCCATAGGAGTGACTGAAAGGTTACCCATGTGTCTATATATGAGGTAGATATAGGAATACTATACCTAAGCAAGGGGTGATTACATGACCTTGCCCCAGCTGAGTGATCAGCCAGTTGTGTCATAATGGGAGGCCAGCCAGGGGTGGCATAATACATGCTGCAGCCCCTGGTAGGCCTAGGGTACACCCATGCCCTGGGTACCTAAGGTACACTGTACAGGGCCCTAGAGGGTGAGCCTTACCAATTGGGTTATGTACCTAAAGTACATAGTGTGAATTTAGAGAGAGAACAGCTGGGCTGTGGGTCTGATTAGCATGCCCACAGCCACATCCAAGTCGAAAACCAGTGAAGCAAAAGCAAAAAGTAGGGGTGTACATAGAAAGCATACCCTACTCTCCTACATCCAGGATAGAGACCGAAAGATGGGAATCAGAGCCTGAATATCCCGGACCCGCTGTTCCGGAGGATAAGCCCGGAACTGCGCCGAATCGAGAACCGCTCTGATGAAGAGGAGCTTCTGGGAGGGTCTCAGGTGTGACTTCGGCACGTTGATGGAGAACCCCAGCAAATGCAGGAGGTCGGCCGTAGTCTGGAGGTGGGAGACGACTTGCTGGGGCGAGCCCGCCTTCAACAGCCAGTCGTCGAGATAGGGGAAGACTGGAACCCCCGATATGCGCAGATGAGCTGCGACCAGCGCCATCACTTTTGTGAACTCCCGAGGGACACTGGTGAGGCCGACGGGGAGCACGGTTAACTGAAAGTGCTCCTGACCCACAGTCAACCTCAGGTAACGCCGGTGGGCCAGCAGGACGGGGATGTGAAAATAGGCGTCCTGCAAGTCCAACGCTACCATCCAGTCTCCAGGGTCGAGGGCAGCCAGAACCTGAGCTAAAGTCAGCATCTTGAACCGTTCCTTCCAGAGGAAGGTGTTGATGCTCCTGAGGTCCAAGATAGGGCGTAGGCCCCTTTTGCCCTTCTTGGGAACCAGAAAGTAGTGGGAATAGCAACCACGGCCTACTTATGGACCAGGAACGTGCTCGACGGCCTCTTTTGCCAATAGGTCCGTAACTTCCTCTCACAGAAGATTCAAGTGATCCTCCGATATACGGTGGCACTGCAGTGGCATGGTTGGAGGGGTCGTCTCGAAGGGGAGGAGTAGCCCCTTCGGACGATTTGCAGCACCCACCTGTCCGATGTGATAGAGCGCCAGTGGAGCAGGTGATGGCGAACTCTGCCGCCCACTGGCGTGCAATGGGCCTGAAAGCTCGGACTAGGAGGGCTTTGAGTCAGATGCTGCCGGGGTGGATGTGGACTGACCGCGTTGTCCTCTAGAACCGCCACGGCAGAACCCACGTCCGCGACCGCGTGCAGGTTGGTTCTGCGGCCGATGGCTAGGCGGACGTGAGGAGGCGCCCCTTCCTTGGCCACGAAAGGGGCGAAAGGCAGAAGTTTGCGGCCGTGGGGCCGAGAGACCCAAGGACGTGGCCGTAGCCCGGGAGTCCTTAAAACGAGCCAGCGCACTATCCGCCTTCTCACCAAAAAGGCGAGCGCCATCAAAGGGCATATCCATGAGGGGACTCTGGACATCCCCCGAAAAAGACGTGGACCTCAGCCAGGCGTGGCGCCGGAGCGCCACCGTGGTGGAAATCGCCCTACCCAGCGAGTCCGTGGTGTCAAGTCCACACCGTATGGCATGTCGCGCTGCATCTCGCCCGTCAGCAAGGGCCTGGGAGAGACGTGTTCGGGCCTCCTCCGGACACAGGGGCAGCACGTCCTCCACCGCATCCCACAGAGAGGGGGAGAAACGGTCTAAGAGGCAAGCGGTGTTCAAAGACCGCAGACCCAAACTCAGGGAAGAGAACAGTTTCTTTCCAAACTGTTCCAGCCTCTTGGATTCCCGATCCGGAGGAGCGGACGGGAAGGAGGATTGGGAAGTGGAGACCTGGATAACCAGGCTCTCGGGGGTGGGGTGTTGGGACAGGAAACTGGGGTCACCCAGAGCAGGGCGGTGGCACCGGGCCACGTTCCAACCCACAGGAGGAACTGTGGAGGGCTTGGACCAAGTGCCCTGCAGAACGTCGATGAGGGCCTCATTGAACTGCAGCAGAGGCTCTGTGAAGCTTGCTGACGGTTGAAGCACCTCTGTGAGGATATTAGTCCTCACAGCCACAGCAGGCAACTCGAGCCCCAGGGCTTCGGCCGCCTTGCGCAGCACCACTGAAAAACCTGCACCTTCCTCCGAAGCCACAGTCGGAGGAGAGATGAAACCAGCGTCCGGTGAAGTGTCCAGACCACTGGCATCCCCCAGTTCGTCTGCCCAGTCCTGTGAAAGTTGGCCCTGGAGGGCCATAGGGTCCTCAGACCCCTCCCAGTCGCCCCCGTCATCCGATTCCTGATAAACAGGAGGAATGATCGGAGCCGGATGGTAGATGAAACGCTCATCCATCGGCGTCGGGTGCGGCGCCGCGCCGGCGTCGGATACGGACAGGGGCTAAACCGGGGAACGGCGTCGTCCGGAGACGGTGCCGGAGGTGGAACCGGTGTCGGCGCCGGCGGAGGAGGCGTCGTGAGGTCGACCGGCGCCGACAGACCTCCTAGCCTGGATCCCTCGGGGACCTGCGGTGTTGGGACCAAAGTCGTCGCCGGAGCCGCCGGCACGCGAGGGCGCCCAGTCGAGCCCGCGGGGCTTGAAGGCGCGCCGGCAGGCGTCGACAGCGGAGCCCGGCCCCTCATGGCCGAGAGCAAGGCACTGACCTCCGCCGGAGTCGCATCAGTCCCAGGGACCGGCGGGTATGGAGACGGACGCGGCTCCTGCGGCTCCGATGGAGCCACGGGGGTGGGACCACCCTGACCCTCGGCCGAGTCGCGCGACTGGCGAGGGGAGTCCGAAGAGCGGTGTCGCCTCTTTGACTTCTTTGATCGCTTCGACTTACCCGAAGACTTCAAGCCCGACGAGCGATGATGGTGACTGCGGCTCCGCGACCGGTCCTTGGACCTCCTCCTGGACCGGGACCGTGAGCGGCGCGGAGCCGAGTTCTGAAGCTCGAGAAGCTTACGGGACCGCTCCCGCCTAGCCTTCGAGGTCAAGGCCTGACAATCGGGACACGCCTCCGCGTCGCGGTCGGCCCCCAGGCAGTAAAGGCACCCGCGATGGTGGTCCGTCACCGACGTCAGTCGATGACAGGAGTCACAGGCTTTAAACCCAGGCATCCTACCGGCACCAGAGTCGAGTCGACAGAAGACCAAAAAGAGTCAAAAAGTTTAGTCAAAAATTGACTAAGGGGTAAGCTCTTCCCGGATCGGCGCTGTCTGGCGCGGAAAAAAGAAGAACTGACGTCAGCACGCGAGGGCGGCGTCTAAGTACTCCGACGACGTCATTCCGGCGCACGACGCCAAAGACGGACGCGGAGCCGCAGACGACGCCTAGCGACGCGCAAGGGGTATTGCTACAAAAATCTTTCCGGATCCAGCCTGACGCCTGGGGATATTCTAAGGTGAGGAATCTAATTAACGTGTTTCTTTCAGATTTATGTGGCATGATGTGGAATTCGGTGGTGAGGTTTGGATGTATGTGGTGTGGAGTGGAATTGTGTTGTGGGGTTGAATCATGTTGCATGAAGTGTGATGGAATTATGTTGCATGGAGTGGTATTATGTGAAGTGGAAGTATGTGGCATGTAGCGGAATGGAAATTTGTGGAGCTGAAGTTGTAGGATTGTCATTATGTAACCAGCAGCATGTAGAAATCAGACAAAATGGATGGCTTTGCGAATATTACTTAATCATGTGAAGGTTGCAATGGTTTTCTGAATTCTATGGTATTTTGGAATTTCTAGCTAAAGGTTGGGTAACGTTATTCAACGTTGAGACTTATTGAGTTTACCAATATTTGTTGTTAAATTGGTCTGAGGACGGATATTACACCTAAATTACAAGTGGCATGAAGAAATCAAACAAAAAGTAAGGCTTTGAGGAGGTCCATCCACTCCTCTATAAATACCTTGGCTCTATCGATAATCACTTCAGCCCCTTATGCTGCAAATTACTAAAGCACCTGATAGAAAAAACAAAGTCTTCCCACATACCACGCCTACTGCAACTGAATGCAAGGGTTTGTTAACAAACTTAAGGATTTGGGCTCAACAGCTTCTTTGAATGCTGCTGATATGACATAAAGCGATACTATTCTGAAGTGTCGAGGCTGAAGGGTAGCAAGGCTCCCTCTGGCAAATAGAAAGGCAGAGAGTGCAAGCCATCAGTTTCTGAAGTGAAAATCGTGGGTAAATTGTTTCTTGCAATCTGACTCCAAGTCGCCTCTGGGACAAAAGCATGGCAAAAGCGGGCACTTTCCCGGGAAACAAGAAGGAAAATTCACGCAGACACATTTGAAAGAATGGGACGAGATAAGAACAAGATTTACAGGCATGTTGCCACAGCATGGAGCCAGTGAAAACACGAGCGCTTGTGATAAGTGATTGTCAACAAAAAAAGGATTATGTTACTTACCCTGTAAGCATCTGCTCTTGGCACGTAGCGGTGTAGATTCATATGCTTTGCACATATCCGCCATCTAGTGTTGGGCTCGGATGATTACAAGTTGTTTTTGTTCCAAGAAGTTTTCTTTGAGTCACAAGACTGTATGACTCCTCCTGTTGGTAATTCTGCGCATGGTCATCGACGCCATCTTCACATTGGTTTGCCATATGTGGGTGAGAATGTAAAGATGATAAATATCAGCAAAGTGATGTCCATGCAGTAGTGTGATACAAGTATATAAAGTATAGGAACTGCAGCCTACACAGGGTTTTTTTGGGGAGGTAGTTTGGCGCATGTGAATCTACAGCCCACATGACAAGAACAGATGCTTATAGGGTAAGTAACAATCTGTTCGAAGCGTGTGTGCTGTAGATACACATGCTTTGCATAGAGTGTAAAGCAGTCCTTTTCCCTAGGCAGTGGTTGACCTGTGGGGGTTGAAGGTGTTTAAAAACTGCTTGACCAACATTGGATTGTTGGCGTGCAAAGACATCTACATAATAGTGTTTTGTAAACGTGTGTGGAGTGGACCATTTTGTTGCTTGGCAAATATCAGCAATAGGAATTTCCCCTAAAACAGCCATGGAAGATCCCATTTTCCCAGTGGAGTGAGCTATAAGAGGAACAGGTAAACGTCTTTTAACATTTGCATAGAAAGTTTGGATGCATTTAACTATCCATCTTGAAATGCCTGATTTAGAAATTGTCTTTCCAATGTGAGGAGGTGAGGTGCGAAGGCAAAAAACAATTGCTTAGTTTTTCTGAAAGTTCTAGTTCTGTCAATATAATACACTAGGGTCCTCTTGGCATCTAAAGTGTGTAATGCCCTTTCAGCAACAGACTCTGGTTGCAGGAAAAAAACAGATAATTCAATGGATTGATTGATATGATAATTGGAAATCACCTTTGGAAGGAACTTAGGATTTGTTCTAAGTACTACCATATCCCTATATAGTTGGAAGAAAAGTTCTTCAAGGGTTAATGCATGAATTTCACTGACCCGTCTAAGTGAAGTGATAGCGATTAAAAAGGCAAGTTTCCATGACAAGTATTGCAATTGTCAAGAGTGGAGTGGTTAAAAAGGAGAACCCATGAGTCGTGTTGATACAATGTTCTAATTCCATGCTGGTGCAGGAGGAAGCCTGGGAGGAGCGATTTTTTTAAGTCCTTCCATAAAGATTTCAATAGCATGAATTTTAAATAATGGCAAGTGCTGTCTATTTTGCAAGTAGGCTGCAATAGCCGCAAGGTGTAAGCGTTAGAAGTGTATGCCAACCCCGTAGTCTGTAAATGCTATAAGTAAGTAATGATAGTTTTTACTTTGCATTAAGAGGATTCGTTTTTTGTTTTTGACAGAATATAACAAATCTTTTCCACTTAGCTGCATAACATTGTCTTGTGGTAGGTTTGCATGCCTCTAAGAATGTCCATACATTCTTGTTGTAAGTTTAAGTATCTAAATTCCAAAACTTCAGGTGCCAAATTGTAAGATTAATTTCTTTGGGAGTGGGATGTCTTAGTGTTCCCTGATTCTGGGTGAGAAGGTCCGGGTCGAGGTGAACTAGGGGTAGCTCTAACAGTGTTGAAAACCATGGTTGACAAGGTCATGTTGTAGCTATGAGTATTATTGTAAGAGATGTTTGCCTGAGTTTCCTGACCACTAACGGAAGTAGTAGGAGAGGAGGAAAAGCGTATGCAAATATTCCTGGCCAGTTCATCCATACAGCATTGTCCTTGGATTGTTGGTGTGGATACCTGCTTCCAAAGTTAAAACATTTTGAATTTTGTTTTGTTTGAACAGCTCTGTTTGTGGGAACCCCCATTTTTAGGTCTCGCCTAGCGAACACAGCGCATGCGCTGCGTCACCTTGGAGAGACTATTGTAGGTTTTGCTAGCGAAGGGAGACAAACCATGTGCACGCATGGACAGTCGATGTGCACGCGCATGGCGTCTCCTCTCTGTTTTACAAGTTCTCAGCGCGCGCTTCATTTTGGCTTTCAGTACATGTGCGCGCCCGCATGGCGTCTCCCTTCTGGCTCTCACACTCCCACCGGGCGCTCACACTACAAGGCAGACAAGCACTTGTTTAAATTGTGCAAGCTAAGCCGCCGACAAACTCCAGGGCGGCCTCCCTAGCACAGGTCGGATAAAAGGGGGGGACCAACGACGAGATTTACTCACGCCCTAAATTATTCACGAGGAGCGGGAGTGCACATCCTTAACAAGCCATCGCTTTATGGCACCAGGTTAACATTTTGCCTCAAATCACTGGAATATTAAAAAGTCTCTGGGGCCTGTTTGAGGACTTCGGCTTCAAGCGAAAGTAACGGGATCAGCACTTCCTCTATTATTTAGAGAATAAAATTAACCCTCCAAGGCCCAGGCTGCCGTTTCTCCTCCCCAGTTAAATATGGTGCGCTCAGCACTTTCTACCTTATACAATTACAGGCTGCCATCCATCATCCAGCGCAAAATACCTCCCTAACACCCCGAAAAGGATGGCGTAAGCACTTCCACTAATAGAAGAAATATTCTAAATATCTTTTATATTTTCATCTAAATTGGAATATTTTAAAATAATTGTACACATACCATTACAGTGGCGAAAAGAAAACGCTTGGCGTTTATTTTGTTTCTGAACCGGAGCTGCTGCCCGCCCCTGGATCCGTCCCACAAGTGGGGAGGCGTGGGGTCCCTGTCACTCTCACCCCTGCCCCCCTCAGAGACAGGATGGCTTTCATGACCGAGGCACGTGTGGCCCACAAGGTCTGTCCTCTCTATTCCAGCCTGGTAAAAAGGACAGGGTGAGGCAGTCTCAGTCACCCTGTCATGACTTGCCTCCTTGTCACTCACCACCTGTGCTTCTATGTGCTTCCTGTAGCCATGCGCTCGAAACTACACATGCTCATGGCCAACCCACGGACGACTATTGCACGCCAGAAGATGCCCAATAAAACGTTGGCATGTCACATCTGAATGGCTTAAGAGGAAGGTTATGTGGTGCACCTGAAGATGGAAGGTGGACTAGTGGCAAGGGAGAGGGGGCACAGACACAACCCACTTCACATAAGGCAGTCTGGCAGCTCAGAAGAGCCCCCTGAGTGCAACCCCTCTGAGAGCACAACTCGCACACACTGAACCAATCTCTCAATAGAGTCTCCGCCAGATGAAACAGAGCTGCAGGCCAGTGTCAGCAGAAACAGCTAAGAGGCCTGGTCATGGCAAATGTGCACTGCTGGAATGCCCACTTAAGGGGCCAGTCAACACATTAGCCTGAGCAAAATGAACTCCGTTATACCTCAGTATATATGGGTACTTCAACAACACAAACCCAGCTAGAAAGCAATGCAGCAGCAGAGATATTTCACCACAAAAGTTTGTTTTCCATTTTGTCCTTCCATAATATGGTATCCAGCTTTCAGTCCCAGCAAAAAAAAGAGGTAATGGCACTGACAACTATCTGGGATTTAGAAAGATGCTAAAGAGCTTCCAAATCCGAAACTAACCATCACGAACATCCTAATGAATGCGCTTGCTCCTAAAAACGCAAAGCTCTACAAGCCCACTAAATGCCCTGTCCCTTTTGTCAGCTCCTCAAACTGCATGTACTTATTGAACAAGTTACTTACCTTCGGTAACGATATATCTGTAAGAAACATTAGTTAGTCAGATTCCTTTCCTTAGAATATCCCCAGGCGTCAGGCTGGATCCGGAAAGATGTGTCAGCAATACCCTTGCACGTCGCTAGGCGTCGTCTGTGGCTCCGCGTCCGTCGTCGGCATCGTGATCGCCAGGATGACGTCGTCGGAGTACTTAGAAGCCGCCCTCGCACAACGACGTCAGTTCTTATACATAGCTTTCCGCGCCAGGAACGCAGAGCCATGCAAGAAACCTACACTGGTGCCATGAATCTAGGGCCCTGAAAGGGAGGTCCTTAACCCTAGATATCAGTTCGCAGAACGGGGAGGATGGGTGGGGCGGTAAGGAATCTAACTAACTAATGTTTCTTACAGATATATCGTTACCGAAGGTAAGTAACTTGTTCATCTGAAAGTAACACGTTAGTTAGATTCCTTACCTTAGAATAGATACCCCAGCAATACCAACCCCGGTGGTGGGTCTGAGAACCGAGATCACACCAGGAAGTTCTGGAGAACGGAACGGCCAAAGAAGCCCTCTCTCCGGACTTGGCTGTCCAGGCAGTAATGCTTAGCAAACGTGTGCAGCGAGGCCCACGTAGCTGCCTGACAAATGTCCTGCAGAGGGACTCCCCGTCCCAGGGCAGTAGTAGCCACTGTGGCCCGAGTGGAATGGACCCTCAGCCCCACAGGAGGTTCCTTCTTAGCCAAGGAATAACAGGCCTTAATGCACAAAACGACCCATCGAGAGATGGTTCGCTTGTGCACTGCCCGCCCCTTCTTAGCGCCCACGTAGCCAACAAAGATTTGGTCGTCCACCCGGAACTGTTTTGTGCGGTCCAGATAGAAGGACAGTGCTCGTTTTGGGTCCAGACGGTGGAACCTCTCTTCCTCTTTCGAGGGATGCAGAGGCGGAAAGAAGGTGGGCAATGTAACAGACTGGCCGATGTGAAAGGCAGTTACCACCTTCGGGAGAAAGGAAGGACGAGTCCTGAGAACAACATTGTCCGGATGGACAGAGAGGAAAGGAGGCTTAGAAGATAGACCCTGGAGCTCACTCACCCATCTGGCAGAGGTGATGGCAACCAGGAAAGCAGTCTTAAGAGTCAGAAGACGGAGAGGACAATTATGAAGTGGCTCAAAAAGAGTGCACATCAGATAAGTTAACACCAGGTTCAAGTCCCACTGAGGCATTATGAAAGGGACAGGAGGAAACGTACGAGTAATGCCTTTAAAGAATCGAGCAACAACAGGGGACTTGAAAAGAGAAGGCTGATCAGGAAGAAGTAAGAAAGCAGAAACAGCTGAAAGATATCCCTTGAGGGTGCCCAGAGCAGAGCCCTGCTGGGCCAGGGAAAGAAGAAAGAGGAGAACTTCTGAAAGAGGGGCAGAAAGGGGATCCACTGCCTTTGCTGTGCACCATGCCACAAATTTGTTCCACCTGCAGGCATATACCTTTTTAGTGGAGGGACGCCTAGCTGACAGAATGACATCACAGACTTCAGGAGGCAAGTCAAATGGCATCAACTGTCGCCGCTCAATCTCCACGCATGGAGGTGGAGGCTGGACAGGTTCGGGTGGAGGACCGTCCCCTGCTGCTGCGACAGAAGGTCCTCCTGAAGAGGCAGTCGAAACGGGGGATCGATTGATAGACTGAGTAGCTCGGGATACCAGTATCTTCGTGCCCAATCTGGAGCCACAAAGATGACTTGGGCCCGGTCGCGCCTGATCTTCTTCAGCACTCTGGGCAGAAGTGGTATAGGCAGAAAGGCGTACAACAGACCGCAACTCCACTCGCGACGAAAAGCGTCTCCGAGCGAGTGCCGCCTTGGAAATTCCAACGCGCAGAACTGATGACATTGCGCGTTCTCTTCGGTGGCGAATAGATCTAACCAAGGCTCTCCCCACTGCCGAAAGAGGCCTTGCGCCAGGGAACCAGAAAGTAGTGGGAATAACAACCCCAACCTACTTCTGGGCCAGGAACGCGCTTGATGGCCCCCTTGGCCAAGAGGGCCGTAACTTCCTCCTGCAGAAGTAGCAAGTGATCCCCTGACATGCGGTGTTATGGCTGGAGGGGTCGCCCCGAAGGGGAGGGAGTAGCCCCTTCGGACGATTTGCAGCACCCACTTGTCTGACGTGATGGTACGCCAGTGGAGCAGGTGATGGCGAACCCTGCCTCCCACTGGCATGGAATGGGCCTGAAAGGTCGGACTAGGAAGGCTTTGAGGCAGATGCTGCTGGGGCAGATGTGGGCTTACCGGCTCTCTGTCCCTCTGCTCCGCCTCGGCGGAATCCGCGTCCGCGACCACGTTGAGACTGGTTCTGCGGCCTGTGGCTAGACGGACGTGTGGGGGCGCCTCTTCTTCGACCTCGAAAGGGGCGAAAAGCGGAAGTTTGCGGGCGCGGGGCCGAGAGGCCCAAGGACTTGGCCGTACCCCTGGAGTCCTTAAAGCGCTCCAGCGCACTATCCGCTTTGTCGCCAAAGAGGCGACGGCTATCGAAGGGCATGTCCATGAGGGTGCTCTGGACATCCCCGGAGAAATTCGTGGTTCTCAGCCAGGCCTGGCGACAAATCGCCACCGTCGTCGCAATCGCCCTACCTAGCGAGTCCATGGTGTCAAGCCCACATCGAATCGAGTACCGTGCTGCATCCCGCCCCTCAGCAAGAGGCTTGGCGAGCCGTGTCCTGGCCTCCTCCGGACACTGGGGCAGCATGTCTGCCATCGTATCCCACAAGGAGTGGGTGTAACGGTCCAAAAGGCACACGGTGTTGATAGACCGCAACCCCAAGCTGAGGGAGGAAAACAGCTTCTTCCCAAACTGTTCCAACCTTTTGGATTCCCGATCCGGAGGAGCGGATGGGAAGGCGGTCTGGGATGTAGAGGCCTGGAGTGCTCTCAAGGGTGGGGTGCACCGACAGAAAGCTGGGGTCGCCCGGTGCGGGGCGGTGGCGCCGGGCCACGTTCCGGTCCACAGGAGTGACTGTGGATAGCTTGGACCAGGTGCCCATCAGAACGTCAGTCAGTGCTTCGTTGAACTGCAGTAGAGGCTCCGAGGAGCTTACTGGCAGTTGAAGCACTTCAGTGAAGAGGTTAGTCCTCACGGCCACTGCAGGGAGCTCCAGATGAAGGGCTTCGGCAGCCCTGCGCAGCACCACAGAATAGGTAGCACCCTCCTCCGTAGCCACAGAGGGAGGAGAGATGAAGCCAGTGTCAGGGGAGGTGTCGAGACCACTGGCATCCCCCAGCTCTTCTGCCCAGTCCATACTGAACTGGCACTGCTGTGCCAGAGGGTCCTCACACCCCTCCCAGTCGTCCCCGTCATCCGACTCCTGGTAGACAGGCTGAAAGGTCGGAGCCAGGCGGTAGATGAATTGCTCATCCATCGGCGCCGGAGGCGGCGGCGCTCCGACGCCGGACCGGGACTGAACCCGAGGACGACGTCGTCCGAAGACGGCGCCGGGGGCGGCACCGAAGGAACCGGCGCTGGCGGAGGGTTCATAAGGTCAACCGGCGTCGACCAGGATCCAGGCCTGGATCCCACGGGGGCCTGTGGCGTTGGGACCGAAGTCGACGACGGCGCCGGAGCCGCCGGCTCGCTAGGCCTCCCAGTCGGGCCTGCGGGGCCCGAAGGCGCGCCGGCAGGCCTCGACGACGGAGCGAGACTCCTCATGGCCACGAAGAAGTCTCGGATCTCGCTTGGAGTCGCATTAGGCCCTGGGACCAGAGGGTATGGGGCCGGATGCGACTCCTGCGGCTCCGATGGAGCCGCGCGGGTGGTGCCACCCGAACCCACATCCGAGTCAAGCGACCGGCGAGGGGAGTCAGAAGAGCGATGTCGCCTCTTCGACTTCTTACTGCTCCTCGACTTACCGGAATGCGAGGACTTCGACCCCGACGAGCGGTGATGGCTGCGGCTTCGCGACCGGTCCTCGACCGGGACCTGGAGCGGCGCGGAGCCGACTGCCAGATCTCGAGCAGCTTGCGGGACCGCTCCTACCTAGCCTTTGAGGTCAAGGCCCGGCAGTTGAGGCACGACTCGGCATCATGGTCGGCCCCAAAGCAGTAGAGACACCGGCGGTGGTGATCCGTGACCGACATCAGGCGGTGACAGGCGTCGCACGGCTTGAACCCGGGCATCCCTACCGGCACCAGGAGTCGAGGTCGCCTCGAAAGATGGAACCAAAAAAGTTCATAAAGTTTAGTCAAAAAGTGACTAAAGGGTATGCTCTTCCTGGATCTGCGCTTACTGGCGCGGAAAAAAGAAGAACTGACATCAGCATGTGAGGGCGGCGTCTAAGTACTCCGACTACGTCATCCCGGCGATCACGACGCCGACGACGGACGCCTAGCGATGCGCAAGGGTATTGCTGACAAAAATCTTTCCGGATCCAGCCTGACGCCTGGGGATATTCTAAGGTAAGGAATCTAACTAACGTGTTTCTTTCAGATCAATCTCTACGAGAAGCTGCATGCTTTCTGATCCATCTCTGTATGTACTTGTGTGAACTGCCTACAGCTCGACCTATTGCACCTTTTCTTTAGATACTGGTAATCACTTACCTGCTCTCAGTAATCCTCTAGCATATAGATTCACCCACCAATGTTTACAGGAACTAACAACTCTCCCACTCAATAAAGCAACCAACCTCCAGCATACTAGGGCAAGGAATGCTAGGGCTTCTTGGAGTACAGAATAATAAACCTACTAACCAAAAATGACTACACTAACGGAGGGCCCAATTGAGGTATACCACTTGCCATGAAAGTGCTTCAACACCTCATCAGGGGTAGTAGGCGATATATAAATGCAATCAACATCCACAATATTGCAAAGGTAAATACATATAGCCAAGTATTGATTTACTATTCTTTACTGCATACCAGCTTACCTTCGAGATATACACACATCTTCAAAGTACTATCAATATCATCAAGGAGACCGCCGTAGTCGATAGTCAGGACACAATATGATGGCAGGAAGATATTTTATCACTCAATGTAACATACAACTCTGAGCAGTAGTGCACAATACAGAGAGTGGGAAGGAGACAGGAAGAAGAAATAGTACTAATATTCAAAACAAGCTTTGAAAATGCAATAGGTCTCGCCTTTGATTAAGTTAAAGCCATTTGCTTTGCTAATGGTATTGTATAGCAAAGCAAATGGCTTTAACTTAATAAAAGGCGAGACCTATTGCATTTTTAATGCTTGTTTAAAGTATGTTAGAAGAACCATGGGGTAGAGTTCCCATTTGTGGACTTATTGCTGCATCCTACTTAGAAAGTCTACAATTTGATTGCTTGTCCCCGGAACATGGTCTGCTAGGAGGTGAATGTTGCGATTTATTGCTAATCTCCATATTTTCTGTGCAAACGGAGATAATTGGAGATTGTGCATTCTCCCTGTTTTTGTATTTAATGCCTAGCTAGTTGTCATATTCTCTGTTCGAATTAGGACAACTTTGTGTTGTAGGTGAGGTAGGAAGGCTTTCACTGCTAGGTGAACAGCTTGCAGCTCTAGGTGATTGATATGGAGATCCTTGTGTTTGGAGTCCTATACCCCCTGAATTGAGGGGGTTTGGAGATGTGTATCCCAACCAATTAGGGAAGCATCTTCTGTGAGAATTATTTGTGGAACTATGTCTTGAAACGGCTGCCCCTTGGATACATTTTGTGGATTCCACCTTTGCAGAGAGTGATGCATGCGGCTGTCTATCAAACCCTAGATTGTGAAGTTGACCCAGTGATTGTGTCCATTGACGAGATAGACATTCTTGGAGAGGTCTCGTGTAGTCTGACGTGTAACTATTGAAATACAAGATTCTATCACGCCTAGATGTCTCAGAAATGTTTTGGCTAGGATTTGATTCCGTTTGAAACTGTTGAATTAATGTTACTATGTTGTGTATCTTGTCTGTATTTGTATATGCAAATGCTGAAAGTGTGTTGAGCATGACTCCAAGTTATGACTGTATGGTAGCTGGTTGTAGACGTGACTTCTGAAGGTTGATGGTGAACCCTAATTGATGTAGTAAGGTTAAGGTTTGTTGAGTATTTTGTTTGAAAAGACTGAGGCTGTTTGGTTTTACTAACCAGTACCTCTTGGGCATATAAGCACCATATCTTTGCTAGGGTAGACAGAGAAAAAAGACGTCCAAGAGACGCTGAGGTTCCTGCACGCAGACACTCCAGCATGCAGTGGTCTGACGTCCCTCGCGGGGTGTCCATCTCGAGACCATTACGGGGTCCTTCATTCTCTCACTTCAGGTAATGGAGTTGGCTCTATACAAGGGGGATTCTTGGCTATGCACCTATATACATGCTAGGTACATTTAGGTACCTCTAGTTAAGGTTAGCATCATAGGAGTACGCATTAGTATTCTCATGTATCTATATCCTTGCATATATCCAATGTTTTAGCACTATGGTAGAATTCTACCCTCTATTTACTCTATTGGTACTTGTAACGATTCATATTGGTTTCTGTCCTATGGTTGTTGCAGCACACGTATTTTACACTAGAATGACGCTGGTTCAATAAATGCTCTCTGAGACAAAGTGAGCACAAGTGACTCCACGAAAAGTCATGGACTGTTTCCACGATCCCTGAGGGGTCTGGGTTGTCATGTTCGATAGTTGCCAGAAACGATTTGCTCCTTGGTAAGTGAAGTTCATAGAGGCACTGTGAGCTAGCTGGTATACAGGCGAACATATCCGGTGGGGGTGTCTGGAATTAGTTTGGACACCGATCCCACAGTTTATGTTGTCTAAATACGCAGAACCTATATAGATTTATAAGAACTGCACAAAATGGTGCCCAACATTGATTTGGTTCTTATTTAATGGTCATATCTGAGTAGTTCAGTCGTGCTGTTCTCAGAGACCCCTACTCATATCTACTACAAGAGATACAATTAAATGGCGGACTGTTGATTCTGCACCTCAAGCTAGTTTCAAATGTAATAGATATTCTGCGCAACAAGCCCCGACACCAGCCGTCAAGTGATGCCTCCGTGGTTCAGATCCTAATTGGAGCAAGGGGTGGGCTTGCGCCAGATAATGAAGTCCAGAGAATCAGTATTAATTTTCAAAAACTCCTTTTATTTCCAAAGTATTAATTTTCACGAAATAGCAACATAACACTCAGCCACCGCGTTACGTTCTCACATGGAGAACTTCATCAGGGCTGAAAATGATATAAAGTTACATTAAAAATATAGAAATTATAATAATTATGAAGGGAAAGAAATAAAGGGACAAAAATGAAACATGACTTTGCACAGCACAAGACACAAAGAACAAAACAAAATAACACCAGACTCATGTGATAATCAGGGTGAAAACAAAGTGAGGGGGGACATACATGGTTTAGATTTTTCTGATAAAACATTGTTTTGAGTACTGCGAGAAGATGCACTGCATTGCAATGCCAGGGGAGTGTATGGTGCATAAAAACAGTACAAAAATGATCCTAGATGTATTATTTAACATAGAGAGATAATCTGTTCATCACACGTATCGGAATACAGGACACACACATGGTTTGGATGGAGAAAACCATGTGGAAGGAAATTCCAGATTTAGCCAAGGTAGTCAGTAGAGAGTTAAAAGGTTAAAATAACTTCTTAATAGAGATGGTAGGGAAGCTCCATTTATATTGATATTTTTATATTTGTATACAGTCAGATACCTGGTGTAAAGTAATAAATAGAGTGAAATGTGAAGATACGGAGGAGCGAAAGATAATTAAGTGACCCAATATAAAGGGGGCCCACCAGTGAGCCTAAGGTTAAAATTGTCAGAAAATTAATATATACATAATATGAGGGAGAATGCTACACAGAAGAGGCGCTCCAAATGGTAGAAAGGGCGCTGTGAGGGTAGATCAGGAAGTCAAGTCAGGCTTCTGCTCATGAATCTAAAATCCATAAATAAATGAAGGGAACTAGTCTTAGATAAATGTCCGTTTACATCATTCAGAATAAAAAGGTGATGGGTAAAGCATCCTCACCTTGACTGTGGGAGTTGTAAACGCTATACATGGTAGGTGCTCCAGGTAATAACAGTGGACAATCGGGAATTCCCAGGGCCCAGTATTGGAGGAATTCAAAGGAGCAACATGGTGAGGGAAACTGACCCCTACGGGTAGGGACAGTAACTTATGTCTGCCGCATTCTTTGAATCGTGGCTGTTACAACAATCAAAGCAACATACAAGTTGAATACCGACTGTGTTTAACGTCTAATAGGCCAAGACGGTGTAACTGCATAGAAATTATCGCGTGGCGGTGAGGACAAATACTAAAGGCCACAAAAAGGTACAACTAAACACTGTGCATAGATATACATAAAGCCAAGGCGGTGTCAAGGCATCAATGATCCTTTGATCATATTGCCTGGTGTCAGTGCATCTCCTGGGCACTTGCTAATAGGGGGACCAGGAGGGAAATGCGAGGAATGGGATCGTGGTCTATGATATAGAGGTGAGGAGGGAGGGGAGTGGAATCAAGATTCTAGTTGGCCGTGGAGAAGTTAAAGGTACTGTCCCCCAAGCAGGAGTAGGATATACACTAGCGAAGGGCCATGGGGATACTCTGAGAGCTGCCCCACCGCGGGCAAGCTGCTCGGAATCGCTGAAAGTGTTCCCTTTCGATGGAACCAGACCTCCCAGGAAAGTGTCCGCTCGGGGGAAAAAACATATTCAATGGTCTGGAATCCCTCATCATTCTTGCCTCTCCGTAGTCAGAAGATCAGTTGCTGAAGAGGGACGATCGCGTCACCATACTTTTAATTGCAGCGCTTCCGGATGGGGCGTGGCCAGTTAGTCTAAACTTGCGTAAGAGTCAAGTGAACATAAAAAAAGTCTAGAATGTCACCTTCTTCATGGAATACCAGAAGTGAGAAGGTATAGGAGGGTGGGATTCTAAACCTGTGCGGCCGCCATCTTAAAGAAGGTTTTGCAAAGCATAAATAGAGTAACAAGTAGGGACTACCCAATGAAAAGATATCTATCCGAATTGAATAAGCAATTGGGACGCTGTGGCCACAGTATGGCAGCCTAGGTAGGGGCTAAAGTGAACAGGTAATCGTATTAAAAAAAGGGGGGGGCAAAATCATGCGGTTAATAGTACCAATTAGTAGAAGAGGAAGGTGGAGGCGATGCATCAAAGGTTAAAAGTGAGGTTAAAGTGAATAATCCTCAGTACTCAGAATGGGAGTATGGGGACAGCTAGGGAGTCGCATAAAAACGGTAAAATGCAGAAAGAGCCATGAAAAAGTGGATTATCTTAAGTTGGGTCAAGTCCAAAAGAACTAAAAAAAAAAAAGGTGGGGGGCAAAAAAGCTAAAAGGTGTTTTAAAGCAACAACATAGATTATGATACAATCAAGGAGAATATAGGAATTAAGTAAGAGGAGCTGGACAGTCGGTAATAAAGGTCAACAGATAGGGGGAGGGGTATGTAAGACATTCAAAAGTGCTAAATATCACCATAATAAAAACATGTGCAGAAGAAAGACTGGAAGAGCCAAAGTTTTTAAGAACACAGTAATGCTATTTCAGCCAATATCAATAACACGCATTTGACATGTCCCCCGGTATTCGTGACAAAGAAAGATGCAGCACAATGAAATATATCAATAGTGGTCAATATATGAAGAATTAGTCAGTAGCAGGTCAGTTGAATCAGTTGTAAGATGGAATAACATATGGTACGCAACACATCTGGGTTAGTAGCGACAAGTAACTGTACATCATGATACAAATCAGATTCATTACTACAGGTCAGTAAATGTTGGGTATCATGTATTGTCATCAAGTAAATAGTGCATCTCACCATCAGTGTTATGGCCATGTGTGATGGCGCGTAATTTGCATATCCACTTGGCTTCGCATTGTCTAAGGTGAAGCCACCCCTCTGCCCAGATTCCACATGATCGATACCATAGAACCAAAGAGTATTGTCTCCAGGGTGGATTTTCGCAAAGGGTATTTCATGTCGCCATTTATAATGTCCCTCCTGTGTCCCTGAATACGGAGCTTCAAATCCCTACTCATATCTACCCAGAGACGTCTGGATTGGGAAGGGGGAAAATCCACCATAGCTGAGTAAACATATCCTATGTATTGGTTGTAGGTTTATTCAAGCTTGAAGGATTATAGTTCCCCATTATGCATAAAACCATATCTCATTTTCATTGAAACTCTTTCAACAATGTCGGTCAAAGTGAACGCTGCCGCAGCATTACATGCAATTGCAGCGGGGGATGGGGAGCCGGAAGATGCTATAAAAGATTTCAGAAAATGTCAGAAATGCACTAACTTTAAAACTAGCAGAGTATGGAGTCCCAGCATTAGGTGGAACTGTAACATTCGTGATTGAGGCACACGAGTCATTCAGGATGGAGGTATTCTATTCATTGGTCAAAGTCCCACTTGTAGAGGCACGCACAAAAACATTTCATTCTTACACTACGGATGAAACACCAGAAGAATACTGTCCGTACGAGGACATTGAAGTTCCGCTCAGTTACCAGGAGCATATAAACTGGTTTAAAGGCACCCTCCCACACACCACAGAAAAAGTAAGACTTGCTCCGCTCATCAGAGATGGAGCGACTTGGCCGGTCCTAGCTGCTTACACACCACATCCAGATGTATACACATTACCAATAGCAGACTTACGTCCACTTCAAAAAGAAATAATAACACTTTACAGAAATCGGACACAGTTTTTTATGAGAGCACTTACCCTTCAACCTACAAGGGTTACACCAGCAGGGCAACTACAAGGGACTGCAACTAAAATCACCTCACAAACGCTGAACGCGGTTATGGGAAGAATGCCCACTAAACGTGAGCAAATGCCATTCTGGATAGCACAGAAAAACACACAGTTAGAGGCAGTGTTTCCACACACAGGCCCACAAGAAAAACACAGAATACTGATGATATGCTTGCAAATGGGGATAGCTCCTCCGATAGAGGATTGTACTCTTGGGGTATAGTTTTCGCCGCCATCTACACCAGAACTCAAGGTATCCCCTCAATAGCTGTGATTTCAGAATTATTAAGACAAATACAGAATGAGTAGAACTTGCTCTGGACTTGGGGATACAATTATTAGGCAACTGTTCCCAGGTATCTACAATTATGTTAGCAAACATAAAAGGGGAGGCAGCAGCGGTAGGCTATACGCCAACACCTGCGGGAATGCACTACTGCACAACAGGAGCAAGAATTACCTAAAATTATTGAAGATACATACACCGAATTAGGTAGAGATAATTTGGGACCAAGAGCTACAAAACCACAAGTAATGAGTAGTCCTGAAAAGGATAACTCCAAGCAAGTACCTGATTCTTCTAAGAAGAAAAGGCATAATACACAAAAGAAAAACAGAAAGAATAGATCACAGTCTAGAGGTGGGTCTCCTCAACAGGAGCCCTCCGAAAGGAGGTATAACCTTAGAAATGGTGTTAACATTAAAAACCTGACCGGTATCAGGATAGTGATACACGTTCCTCTTGTTCCTTTCAAGGTTCATCAAAAAACTCTGAGACGGAAGGACAGTCAGAACACAGATCAGAAGAACGAACAAAGTCCAGAGATACACATTGTACTTCGGACTATAATATCAAAAAAGATCAACCAAAATCAAAACCTCCATTTAAAAAGAAGAAAGTAGCTGGCCTTAAATTAAGAAATGCTCAGGCCACTGAGAACTCAACTTCTGAACGTGGAATGGGCTCTGACGATGCTTGACAGCACAGCAGAAGTAATAATAGCTCGCCAGAACCCGATTGAATTTCTGATGACAGCGGCGTTGATTGAACATATCACTGTGGAGACACCTGATATGAGGGTAAGTGTCCCACACTTGTTATACAAAATAACACTCCAAATGGAGGGGGACAAACCCAGGAAAGTTAAAGGTCGATTTTAAGAGAACCTAAGTTTTGGTTATGACATCCTTTTGGCTGAAAAAGATTGCCCACCTGAGTTCGTTATAGATTGCCCAAAAGGAGAAACAGTGATTTTACCAGCTTTCTCTGACCTCGTTCCAGAATCATTAAAACACTCATATGCGCAGGAGTGGGCGGTAGCATTAGCTCCTGCATTATACTGCAACCATTTAGGGTGGGATGCTGAGTCACCTCACCATGTAATCCCTGTAAAACTACTCCAACTCCACAGAGACAGTAACCAATAAAACATGACGAGAAAAAGCAAGTCAGGCAGCTCATAGATCAACCTGAATACCAAAGTTTAATAGAGAATTGCACCTCTTCCATGAATAATCCTTTGTTTCCCGTAATGAAACCTGATAATTCATATTGTCTAGTTTTAGACTACAGGCATTTGAACACATGCACAGACATTTGCAATACAGAATGCAGTGTTGCATTGATGAATAACATTGTGCGTAAAAAATACAAAACAACACTAGATATCTCAAATGGATTTTTCTGCCAAAATATAGGACCTGAGAGCAGATATCTGACAGCATTCTCAACCCTAGGCTCTCAGGGTCAATTTTCTAGACTGCCCCAAGGGTATAAGAATAGCCCTGGGTTATTCTCCGCAAGGGTAACAGAGTTGCTTCAAATATTTTGATGAGGAGGCATTGTCCTATGTAGATATTTATCTGACGGACGATGAACTATTGGATCATTTGGCGAGGGTGAACAAAATAATTTTGGAGTTCGCCTCTGAGGTCTAAAAATTTACCTTTAAAAAAAATCAAAAATTGCCCATCTCAATGTCCTATTTCTGGGATTTGAATTGTCAAGTAAAGGAAAAAGCCTAGCAACTAACTTTTTAGAAAAGTGTGCGCGGCTCCAACCTCCAAAAACTCTGAAAAATTTACGATCCATTTTAGGATTCCTAAATTTAGGCAGAGCATACATTTTGGATTACGCGGAAAAAGTAAAACCTTTCTACTGCTTAATCAGACCTGATTTCTCAGTTCAACATTGGACACAGGAACACACATAGATACTTTGTTCCCTACAAGCTGACATGATAGCTTCCAAACACTTACACACACGTGTAAACACTACGATGTTGGTGATTAATGTAGTCGTGGGTCAATCCGGGTACACTTACCTAGCCTTCAATTAAGGCAAAACTGTACCCATTGCATACCAATCTCATCTGTACACAAACGCTGACATGCGCTTTGCATCCATTGAAAAGATTCTAACAGCAGTACAGACTGCTACAGTGAGAGAAAGAGCACTGACACAGCGGAAAGAAATAATTGCTGTGACTCTGGTACCAGCCTTAGAGGCTGTCACAAAAGCTAGCATGCCAAACGCAAAAGCACTGCATCCACAATGGATACAATGGGCTAATTCTCCCACTGTAACAGATGTAGACTACAAATTTGATTCAATATTGAAAACTCAAACATTTCTGCGGTACGAACAAGAATATCCTCTCCCAAATGAAGTAATGCCTCTAGATCAGTATGTTTACATTATTTACACTGACTGATTTGCTCAGCCTGCCGTAGGAAGTAAACAGCAAAACAGCGCTAAAAAGTCTCAAAAGGTTGCACAATAAAGCATAAGCTGCTTTGTGAACCAGTGGCAGAGCTGAAAAAAAGGCTTGCCGCGGGCTCACATGATTCATTTGCTGAATCATCAACGTGTTGGTGTGCACGTTGAAGGGAATTCATTGGCTGATGAAGCCACCAAGGCAACAGTATGAACTGCTGCCGTAGCTACAATCACTCGTTCTAGCACAAGGATAGACGGACAGATAATGGTAGCTGTCATTGCTTCATGGAAAAACAGCTCCGCTGTGCCAAAAGGCTTTCCACTCAAGTACTCCTAGAAGTTAGATGCAAAAAATATTCCGTATGCTCAAATTCCAGGGGAGGGGGATAGAGTAATACCAAACATGGATCGCAGATTAGGTTTAATTCTAGCTACACACAAGGGTCTGTGTTCAGCACACGCAGGGATTACTGCAACAGTTTCACTATTGAAACAACGCTATTGGTGGCCAGGTCTTACTAAACAGACAAAAGCATTTGTCCTCAAGTGCGTCATCTGATGAACGGTTCCACCGTAGCACGTCCACCGCAAACACCACTACTGATATCAGACAGACCTCTCGCTTGTGTCTATTCAGACCACTGCGGCCCCTTACAATCTGTTGGGGCTTACAAGTATATCTTGGTGGCAGTGGATTCATGCTCTACATTCCTGTGGGTTTGGCCCCAGCGGTCGGCTGACGCCTGAACAGTTATAAAGGGTTTGCAAGTATTTATAGGGACATACACAATTGCCATATTACATTCTGACTGTGGCCCCGCGTTTAGCTCTCGGGCTTACAAGGAAGCCATGGGAAGTTTGGGTGTTGCATTGCGGTACTCATCTCCATATTATCGAGGGAAATGCGATAGTGGAGAGCAAAAAACAGGACTTAAAGCAATCCTTAACAACAAGGGTATTAGGATTGGGTGGTAGTTGGGTCAATCACCTATATGGGGTCCAGAGGGCACTTAATAACATGCCAAGACGTTCTCTAGGAGGCCGTACTCCATATGAAGTCCTATTTGGGACGAGAATGTGGGTACCCGACCTCGATTGTGGCAGCACAGTGGCGGATTATAAAATATTTTAAATCCATAACTGTTTGGCTGTTTTACAGGAACTCAATGAATTCCGGGCACTACAAAGCAACATCCAAGTAAAACGCGCCGCCACTGGGGAAGTAAAATCAATAACGGTAAGACCTGCCTGGGTCTCAAAAGTTGGGGATCTGGTCAGAGAAAAGATTGTGGACAAGAAAGAATTTGTTCCAACTTACAGAACGCTTGTACCTGTCCTGGCTGTCGAAGGAACAAGAACAGTACATCTTCTGCCTCTTGCTGGTAAAAAAGAAAAGAGATTTGTCTCCATTGATCTGATAAAACCACACTATGTGGCAGATACTGAATAGCAGGCCGCGTGGCCTCCTGGGTAGCCGCCAATCTCCTCTCGCTACCATACAGGAGGTGCAGACAGAAAGACTAATAATGTTTGAAGATTCTACTCTCCGAAGTAACGGAGTTAACAGCAATGAACTAGAACTCGTTCCTGTTGAAATTGAACAATAACAAAACAGAAATGAAACACAGATCTCAATTCGGCCTAATACTGACATCTATGTGAATATGCCCCAAAATGAGTAATCTGCCAGTCCAACAAAACCTGCTGAGCTACCAAAAGATATATCGAACTGCATCTGGCTATTTCATCGATTTTGATACCTTCTCTCTGGATCCAAGTGAACCTGAGTCACCGCCAGCTCCAGTTTCCCGCAAAAAACAACTTCAGGATTTCTACCTTTGGCTGAAAAAGACTTACCTAGTTTCACCCTGGCTACAGCTTTGGATAGCAATTGGTATACTGTTCCTAGTCCTCTGGATAGTGTTAGTGACTGTCTTTATCTTGCTCATGAACGGACATTATCTCCTAGAACGCGTCACAGTATCACATGTGAACTTGGTCCTGAAACCTCATATATCATCTCATCATGAACAAAGAGACCTGTCCTTTGTGAACATTACAGCAGTTCCCGTTCCTGAAGGAATAGTTTGGGATAGAGTTTCATATGATGTAGTTGGTCCCACTGAAATTTGAAAATACTACATGTATTTACAATTTCTTTGAATGATATCATCACTTCCACTACATTCTCTGATGATTGGGATTTTGAAACTGTAAATAGCATGCTGTCTGATTTAGAACAATTCACTGCATTTTCAAAAAATGAAATGTATGATGATACGTCTGATTTTGACACCATGTACTGTTACCAACATTGTGGTCATCATTTTCTGCATAAAGCAAGTACACCACGTAATGTTTTCACATACCACCAATGGGAACATTGCCCAACCCCACCAAAAGGTAGTTCACAAACGTTTGCTTATTTTTCTGGGTTTAACACATCAGATCCACACTCACATTATTATAACCTTGCACCTACATCCGCAAAGAAAAATATGCTTACTAACACAAAACAGATATACTTTGCATCATTTATTTCCCAACTGTCTGTACAGGATTTCGACTGATGGAAGGACACTATAGACATAAAATCAGTCTGGGGGACTAAGGAATGGCAGGTTCAGGGAAATGAGGCATTATGTAGAGCATGGCTCCTACCACAGCAGATAATCTTCCTGAACGACTTCCTGTCTTGGGTTAACCAAGATTAAGGACTTGAACACACCTCGTATTCCCTTGCTTTCACACTTTGAGGGATGGCAAAATTATACAGAACACAGTGAAGGTACATTAGATGACATCAAACATGAAGTTTCATACAATTCATCAGACCCCAAATGGAAGGGATGGTTAGTTTGGCCTATTAACACAAATAGTTGTCATTCAAGATTCAAGGGTACCTCCAAAGGGTTTAGGATCCATAGGCCGGACCAACGCTATGTACAACAAGAAATCCGGGGGTGGTGACATCCTACAGTGTTGGGAAGTTATGCCTAGATTGGCTAAGAACCTCAACACTGTCTTCAGGTGAAACAACACTTGTCCTTACTCTCAGACAACATGGATTTAAGAGATTTTTTGCTAGGTCCCCGGAAACCACATTGTAAATGCTTCTTATACGCTATTTACAACGAAGTTTGGAAAATCTCGCAACAGGAAGCTGCGGAGAGATTGCGTGAAATTGACAGTTAACTCAGAAAAGGCTTTAGCAGTGGTTGACAATAGAATGACCACACATCCAGGATTTATTCACTGAGCAACATTGTATCTCCTGCTATAGATATAATAGAACAGGATCTGTCCATCCTGCAACATGGGCAATCACACTTACGATCCATTTTATTATTAAGCTGGACACTACAATCATTGCGCTCTGGTTACATGCCCTGGTGATATATTAACAGTACGTCTCTATTCTCCGCATATCATCCATCAGAAAGGCAGATGAGAATGGTACAAAGAGATGCAAAAAAATACAATGCTGCACATTGAGAAATAAGACCAATTACCTTGCACCGTGGTAAAGTCACTGTCCACATAATGGTTAATTCATGGCCATATAACATTGCTAGTAACAACTTTGGAATTTCAATATTGCCTAGAAAAACACCCTGTAGGCAGATATGAAGCAATGGGTAAGTACTTTATCCATGAATCTTGGGAATTACCGTATAGATTTAAATGCAGGAATGGGGACACTGAAGTGTTCCTTAGCGGTACAGACTGCGAGACTTCATTAAGTGGGTCTCTAATTTGCCAGGATATTATGGTTCACGGGGCCTGTAATGGTTCAGTTGCAAACTTATCCTGTCATTTGAAGGTGTGATTAAACAAGTGTTCAGGCTGCACTCGAATGGGAGTTACTTAATGCGGAATGTTCAATGTTGTGGGATGCTTCTGGCATCGCATATCTAGTCACAGTAAGTACCAGGGTTACTTGTTGTATGCAAGTATTGTTTCCACCGACACACACAGTCAGGGACCATTAAATATAATGGGGTTAACCCTGTATCCCTCAGAACCTGGGTATGCAGTAATGAGCTACAAACGGTTCTGTCGGATGAACGAATTCTCCTTAAGGGGAATTGTAAAATAATGTTTTTCATTAAACACTATGAGGGTCTATAAATGATCCCTCAAACATGTGTGAAACTTCTCTTACTCTAAAAACACATATCTTTAAAGGAAAATGATTTATGAAAACTACTGACACAGTACAACCATTTACTTGTTTTAAATATATTATTTTTCATATATCAAAACATTTATATCTATCTTTTTTCATATTTCTCTCTTGGACAGCTGTCCAGAGAACATAAAGAACAATACATTACAATAACATATATATATATATATATATATATATATATATATATAGTCCAAATCACAAATCTCCCCGTGATCACATACACAAACATGAGACCTTGGAACCACAAATAATCAAAATGTCCCAAAAATGTTTTGTTTAGTGTATCCTTATATCTTCTTTACATATTCCAAGTTCAAGGATAGCGGACACAGGACATAATGTAATGTCATCGACATTTCGACCCAGTGATCAAGTGTTATTCACTATACATCATGGCGGGTCTTCCTCATCACTAAAACAGACTGAAGGGCAGCCTTAAATGTATTCAAAGAAAGACACATATGGCGTGTCCAAAACTGTATCCATTAGTTATGTAACATGACATTTTAGACCCCAGCCCATATAAGGATGTTATTGTGATGTATTGTTCTTTATGTTCTCTGGACAGGGTCGAAATGCCAATGACATTTCGTTATGTCCTATGTCAGCTATCCTTGGAATATGTAAAGAAGATATAAGGATACACTGAACAAAACATTTTTGGGACATATTGATTATTTGTGGTTCCAAGGTCTCATGTTTGTGTATGTGATCACTAGGAGATTTGTGATTTTCACTATGTATATGTTATTGTGATGTATTGTTCTTTATGTTTTCTGGATTGCCGTCGAAGAGAGAAAATATGAAAAAAGATAAACATGTTTAAATATATGAAAAACAATATATTTAAAACAAGTAAATGGTTGTGTTCGTAGTTTTCAGAAATAATTTTTCTTTAAAGATTTTTATTTTTTGAGTAGATGTTTCACACGTTTGAGGGATCATTTATAGGCCCTCATAGTATTTAATGTTTAATGAAAAACATTATTCTACAATTCCCCTTGAGGAGATTTTGTTCACCCAACAGAACCGTATGTAGCTCACACAGTCAGGGAGGCGCTGTTATGGCCTTCGTTGAATGTTTCCTTTATACGGTTGGATTCTCTGAGCTGACTGAAAGCCATGCTTTTACAGAAGGATGTACCCTTAACCTCAGCCCGAGAGACTTTTGATCTTCAGGTTGCAAGGTCCTCAGCTGAGATACAGGCACTAGTACAAACAAATCGCCCTTTCTATTTCGGAGAAATGGTACAGCGTATCATTAACTTGTCTGATACCAAGGGTGTAGTACACCTATTTAAGACCATAGGTTCTGGACTGTTAAGCACCTTTCAGACAGTCTTCGGAGTGATTCCAGCACATATGCACTCTGTATTGGGAAGCGTTTTTGGAGGGTTTCCGCTAATCCTGCTACTGGTAATGGGTGTCCTGAATTAAATGTCCCAATCATCAAGGAGATGAAAAAAATGCTCTTGGAGCGACGTTGCCATGACGGCATGGTACTCTGTCAGGAAGAGACGAAACAACACAATTCCCAGGACCCCAAATTCCCTAAAAACAGGTACGAAGAGGAAGAGAAAGGTAACCAAGGGGTTAAACCTTTGACAGTCTCCTCTCCTACACAGACCGCGATAAAGCCCGCCTTCGAGGAGAGCCAAATCAACAGACCTGGAGACCGGAGAACTCACAAGAGCAGAGGGACGGTCGTCGCAAGGAAGAAGCCAGAAGTGGGGAGAGAACAGAGGACGCGGAGCGAGGAAGCGTGGAGACTCCACGGCGGCGGGACAACCCGGACAGCGGAACAACCCGGACGGCGGCTGGAAACAGAGTGAGGAAGTAGCGGCCGAAGAAGACGTCCCGGAGGTTTGGAGTGAAGACTGGTGGACACCCCCAGGAGACGCCTGCTAGCCGCCGCAGCTCTGGAGAGTTGCAGCTTCAGCGGTAAGTGACCGGAACGGGGCTGGGGAAGAACTCGGGGACTGCTGAGAAAAAACTGCAGTATTCCGGGGTGGGGAGGGCACAAACACCCGTAACTCGAGAGTGGGAGAGGAAGTTTGAAATCCAAAGAGGGGGTCACATCACCATATATATATTGGGACCAACAGAGCAGAAAAGATTCTTGTTTGTTTTTTTTTTTACAACAGAGATACCCGTAGAAATGTATACTTTTGCGTTGAAGGGATTTGTTAGGGAATGAGATAAAAAGAAATATCCTCATCCCATATACCTAATTTCTTATAGGGTTTATTTTCCTGTTACATTCACCTTTTATTTCTTTTTGTTTTTATTCTTATCCTCTCACCAACCACTAAGCTAGGAAAAACCTTTCTGCATGTTGTCTCATCGGTGTAGGTGACGGTTAGCACCATAAGGGAAACCCACTTTCACACTACTTACCACCCACCATCTCTCTCTCTCTTTGAGCCTCCTGGGGAAGCCACCCAATGAAGAACATCACCAGAGAAGAGAAGAAGAACCTATTATCTCTATTACGAAGAACACATCCGGATACAGTTGTAATAGTGCTAAGACTTATCACTGCCTAATAAATAAACCAAAATTGAGCACCGTATACGGCCTCTTAGATTCTGTTTCCGTCCATCGCTCCGACATACTCCATCTGGGCACACCGCTACTTCGGGAGCTAAGTGAGTCTTGGTTCCTATCATTCCAACCAGTCTGGATTGACTGTGTTTTGCCTGTTCTCCGTTGCTTGCTCTGCAAACAAGAATGCGTTTTGGACCTCTGTCTAACACTTTCATCGGTTGCTCCTCCGGACCTGGATGTATTGCTGGACCTGTTAAAGACCCACGTAGTGCAGTGTCCTCAGCGTGTTACCATGTTGATGTCAGCATTCTTAGAGCGACCATGGGATGCTTCAGCTCCTGTTGGATTGGACGCCGGCTCTACTGCAGGCACACAGGCTTTGGATGTTTTGAATGCTTCCTCAGCGTCAGCTGAAGGAATTGAAGAAGATCACCTTTGCTCGATTGACCTGATCTGTGAGGTGTTACAGGGACAGTCGTCTGCGAAGGCAAGCAGCGGTGATGTTGCGTCTCCCACACAGGATACACAAACATTTGGCTCTCCGTAGCTGGGAACAATTTGGCCTCTTTTTTTGCTTTTCTCGCCCTCACTGAGCACCATGGCTTTCAATTCTCACAAAAAACAAGAGGCTGAGGTTAAGGGTACATCCTTATAGATCAACCTGAATACCAAAGTTTAATAGAGAATTGCACCTCTTCCATGAATAATCCTTTGTTTCCCGTAATGAAACCTGATAATTCATATGGTCTAGTTTTAGACTACAGGCATTTGAACACATGCACAGACATTTGCAATACAGAATGCAGTGTTGCATTGATGAATAACATTGTGCGTAAAAAAAAAAAAACAACACTAGATATCTCAAATGGATTTTTCTGCCAAAATATAGGACCTGAGAGCAGATATCTGACAGCATTCTCAACCCTAGGCTCTCAGGGTCAATTTTCTAGACTGCCCCAAGGGTATAAGAATAGCCCTGGGTTATTCTCCGCAAGGGTAACAGAGTTGCTTCAAATATTTTGATGAGGAGGCATTGTCCTATGTAGATATTTATCTGACGGACGATGAACTATTGGATCATTTGGCGAGGGTGAACAACATAATTTTGGAGTTCGCCTCTGAGGTCTAAAAATTTACCTTTAAAAAAATCAAAGGAGGAGCCTAGCGCGCAACCAAGATGGCCGCGTAGGTGCGAGGCTCCCGAGGACCTCCGTGACCTCCTACACATATCCTGAAAATATCCTGTCCTAGATGAGGGGACTGTTTTGGTGAGCCCGAGCTGAGGTGGCACCCATTTTCCGCTTCCAAATTGGACCTCGGACACCGGCGGGAACATCGATCGATGTTTGCGGCCTTCTCCACGCCGGACCCCGGATTGGATCTGTGGGGCCATCCGGAGACAAAGTGAACAACAGCGGCGGGCAGGGCTCGGCGACTCGCGTACCCCGCACTTTCACTTTCGCTTTTGCACCCTCCTTGCTGTCTTGGCGAGGTTGGGTCGCGGGGCGCACTGACGTGGTGTGGCCTCGTTGGGGTACCCTGCCGGCCCGCCGGCTGTGATCCACCCCGCAGGTTTGTGGTGGCCCCCCCCGGAGCCTGTGACCCGGTTTGCCTGCCCTTTACGACGTGATTGGCACGATCCGGGGACTGGAACCATGTCCACAAAGCAAGATGGCGACCGGGCAAAGGTGAAATCGACCCGACGTGGCGCAGCCCAGCAGTCTAACAGCATGGACCGCTACACCCTCCAGAAGGGATCTCCTGAGGTGCCGCGTAGGTCCCCTGAGGGCCCCGACTGATTCTTCTGCTCTGCCCGCGGATCTGACCCTGCGGGATGTCATGGGTGCTATCGCCGAGATGAAGGCCTCGGTGAGCCAGCGTTTTGATACACTGGCGCAGAAGATAGACTCGGTCCTCGTGGATGTTGGCTTGGTGAGGGCCGATCTATCCAAGACCAATGATCGGGTCGATTCTTTGGCCCACACCACATCGGGCCTCACGACAGATGTGGCGACCCTCCAAAAGGAGGTGCGCCGGCTTGGCCAGGCGAGTGCGCTGATGGACCGCCGCTTGGAGGATTCCGAGGGTCGGGCCCGGAGGAACAATGTCCGCATTATTGGGGTGCCTGAGGGACGTGAGGAGGCGGCGGCGGACCTATTTGTGGAGGACTTGATTCTCACTCATCTCCAGCCCTGGGGGCTGAGTAAATTCTTCGCGGTGGAACGGGCCCACAGGGTTCCCGGGGGAAGGCCTAAGACCGGAGCCCCTCCGAGGCCTCTCATTGCCCGGATTTTCAACTTTCGGGACAGAGATGCCATTCTGCAATCCTCCAGACTACAGGGACCGGTCAGACTCGACAACATGGACATCAATTTTTATCCTGATTTCACTCCAGCGGTCCAAAAGCAGAGACTGAGCTTTCTCAGAGTCAAACGTCGTCTACGGGACCTTAACCTCAAGTATGCGATGCTTTTCCCAGCTAAGCTGCGGGTGGAGGTGGATGGCCGCACGCACTTTTTTGATCGTCCCGAAGCGGCTGGGGACTGGCTGGATACTTTGTCTGGGGATCGGGCTCGGGGGGGTGGGGGGGGAGCGGTTGGGGGAGAGGGCTCACCGGACCAGGACTGAGGGACTAATATTAGGCCTCGCTCTGGACAAAATTGATGTCACTTTGGATTGTTCGTCTGTTCGAGTAAGTTCCCCTCCTGTGGAGGTCGTGTGGGGTCTCTTGGGGGTTCTCCCTCCTCCTCTGGGGGCTTAGTTAGTTTAACCATCTATGGGGCGACAGGCACACTGCACTTTGGGGGGGCTGTTTGGGCTCATGCAGGGGTGCAGGGAGGGGGGAGTTCTGTTGGGGTGGGTGGGTTGGGGTGGGGTGTTGTACGTTTTTACCACAAGGCAAACCCTTTTTTGTATTGATCTTAAGGTGCTCTCTGGGGGACGAATGATGGCTTTTGTGTGTGATGGGGGGTAGAGACTTGACTTTGTTGTCTTGGAACGTTAATGGACTGGGGGATAGGATCAAACGAAGTGTGGTCCTGCAGTATTTGAAACGAATCTCACCCGATGTAGTCTTTCTGCAGGAGACACACCTTATTGGTAATTCCTTTTGTGCCATGAATCGGCGTGGCTACCGTTTAGTGGCCCACTCGGGCTTCACGTCGGGCTCACGGGGTGTGGGTATCATGGTGAAGAACTCGCTCCCGTTGGAAATTGATGAGGTGCTCCATGATGATAGGGGACGCTACACTGTCTTGGTGGGGAGAATGGAGGGCAAAGTAGTTGTCTTTGTATCAGTATACGTCCCACCAGGGCTACAGTCTACCACTTTTGCAGACCTGGGGCGCCTCCTCCTTGGCCTTCCGGGGGGGGCTTCTGGTGGTTGGGGGGGACTTCAATGCGGTGGTTTCTGGGACTGTGGATCGTCACCCCCCTAGGGACCTCCCCCGGGCACAGGCGTGGCTGTCCGGCCTCTTGGATACACTGGGATTGGTGGACTGCTGGCGCTTAAAACATCCCACGCAGCTGCAGTACACTTTCCACTCGGGGGCCCATGGTAGCCTCTCACGGCTTGATTATGTCCTTGTCCCGGCGGCCTATGTTGGGAGGGTAGGAGAGGTGCGCCATTTGGCGCGGGGTATTTCAGATCACTCCCCGCTCCTGTTACGCATTGATGTCTTCCCGAGGGGTGAGGGCAGGGTAGTTCCAATCAATGCTTGGTACCTGCGCGACCCCATCATTCGCGCTGACTTGATTAAATCCTTACAGCGATACTTTGATGAGAATGTGGGGTCCGTCCCTTCGGCTATCTCCCTGTGGGAAGCCTTCAAGACAGTTCTCAGAGGGGAGGCCCTATCCCTTATTTCCCATGCCCGGAGGCGCGAGCGGGAGGAGGTGACCCGGGTGGAGGCCGAAATCGTCGAATTGGAGGGTGATCTAGAGGGTGGGGTGACAGATGCTGCGCTACATGTCCTACAGCTTAAGCAGGCGGCCTACAGGGCCCTCGTCACGGAGGCGGCCAGGGGCCTCAGTAGGGAGCAACAGGGGCGACTGTATGATGTGGGTGATAAGGCTGGTAAACTGCTCGCATGGTTGGATAAAAAGGAGAGAGCGAATCGTGTGGTCCCGCTGATTGAGAGGATGGATGGTGTGAGTGTAACCGAGCCAGAAGAAATTGTCTCCTGTTTCGCGGATTATTTCCGTGAAGTGTATTCCCCGGTTTCTCCCTGCTCGGAGGAGGATTCGCATGCCCTGCTTAGGGATATCGCGCTCCCTTCCCTTTCGGAGGAGGACAGGGTGTCGTTGGATGCCGCTCCCACCTCCGACGAAATTGCCCTCGCCATACGCTCGGTCGCCTCTGGCAAGGCCATGGGCCCGAATGGCATCCCTATCGAGTTGTATAAGTTGCGACCGGATGCATTGGCACCCCACCTTCGCGCGATGTTCCTGGCGGCCCACTCGCTGGGCTCCCTCCCGCTGGACCAGCGTCTGGCTACAATCGTGGTGATCCACAAGGAGGGGAGACCTCGGGACCGGGTCACATCCTATCGGCCTATCTCGCTCTTAAATGCGGAGCCCAAAATTCTTGCCAAGGTGCTGGCCAATCGGCTGGTCGGCGTGGTGGGCGATCTGGTCCATCAAGACCAGTCCGGCTTTATTCCCCATCGCAACACGGCCCTTAATCTGCGGCGCTTGCACGGGGTGCTCGCACGTGTTCCATTCGTGCGGGAGCCGGCCATACTGGCGTCCTTAGACGCCACCATGGCGTTTGACACGCTTGAGTGGCCATACATTTGGGCGATGCTGGCGAAGTTTGGATTTGGCCCGGGTTTCATCAGCTGGGTCAAATTGTTGTACTCGGGCCCATTGGCGCAGGTGGTGGTAAACGGAAGAGTATCGGCCCCATTCGAGCTGGGCCGGGGCACGCGGCAGGGCTGCCCCTTGTCGCCGCTCCTGTTTGCGCTCGCCTTGGAGCCCCTGGCGGAGTGGCTGCGGTGGGAGCCTTCCATCCATGGTCTCCGTTGGACCCCCGAGTACGAGGACCGCGTGTCCCTATACGCTGACGACATCCTTTTGTACCTAGCCTCCCCACGTAAATCACTAATAGTCCTGGTTGATGTTTTACGTTCATTTGGTCGCAACTCAGGCCTTGTCATCAACTGGGCTAAATCATGTGTGTATGTGCTCTCCGGGGAGGCTCCCGTCCTCCCGCGGGGCTGTCCGATCCAGATTGCCGCTCAGGGGTTTAGGTACCTGGGTGTCTACATTACCCTGGACCCGGAGGCCCGCTACGAGCGGAACTTGCTTCCCCCCCTCCAGCGCTTGAAGGAGGACGTCGCGCGCTGGCGGCGCCTGCCGCTTTCGCCGCTCGGCCGGGCGGCGCTGTTTAAAATGATGTCGTTGCCACGCTTCCTGTACGCTCTCCAGAACACTATGGACTTAGTACCAGCGCGCTACTTCCGTGAGGTGGAGAGTCTACAGCGCCGCCTGTTCTGGGACGGGAGGCCGCGTATTGCCCTGGCAAAGTTGACGCTCCCATGGTACGACGGGGGGATTGCCCTCCCGGATATTAAACGGTATTACTGGGCCTCCCAGTTAGCTGCACTCAACCATGGCCTCTACGGGCCCGCCTTGAACCCGGCATTTGAAATGGACAAGATGCTACTGCCCGGTGGCGACTACAATCGAGCGCTCTATTCTGGCGCGCCCGACGCTCGCCTGACGGGACCTACGCGTGTCATGGTGCGAGTATGGCACGCGGCTAATGCAGCTATGGGGTGGAAGGACCGTTTGACCCGGGCGTCACCGCTGTACGCATCTGAGAGGTTGGGCTCCCTGTGGACCTCGAAGGGCTTCGAGAAGTGGGACATGATCGGCATTAGTAAAGTCGGGGATCTCTGGACGAGGGGGGGATTTAAAACATTCGAGATGCTGCAGACGGAGTTTCAGCTGCAGGACAGTGAATACTTTCGGTACCTGCAGGTCCGGCATGCACTGGGCTCCGTCTTCCCAGACGTTGCCTCCATCCCGGAGTCTTCCCCCCTGGAGGACAGAGTGCTAGATGGCCATGTCCCAGACAGCACGATCTCCCTTATTTACAAAAAGCTGATCAATGACCGCTCGGGCTTGCTAACTGGCCTCCGAGAGGCTTGGGTTGCCGATGGGCTGGAGTTGGACGACGAGGACTGGACCTCCGCGGTGGCCTCTCCGAAGGAGGTGGCCATACCGGCTCGCCTTCGCTTCGTCCAGCTTAAGATACTCCACCGGGTCTACATGACGGGGCCAAGGCTTCTGCGTATGGGCTATGCTGAGGATGGGCTGTGTAAGCGTGGGTGTGGTGCCTTGGCGACCTTTCTGCATATTTTGTGGGAATGTCCGCAGGTGGAGCGATTTTGGCGTGGTGTGCACGAGCTCCTGCGAGTGGTTACGCGTATCGCGCTGCTGCCTGAAGCGAGGAGGTGCCTGTTGAATGTGTGGGAACCAACTGACTACTCGGCTCCGCAGATGTGGTGGGTGACTCTGGGATATATGGTAGCTAAGCGGGATATTGCTCAACTGTGGGGATCCCAGAAGCCCCCGGCGGTGTCGGCCTGGAAAGAACACATGGACTGGTGCATGTTTCGAGAAAAGGTGGTGTATGTGGCGAGGGGTAAGCCTGGGACATGGGTGAAAGTATGGGGCCCCTGGAACGCCTATCGTGGGGGTATCTGCGCGCCACCACTGCTGCCTGCTGCCTCACCAGCCCCGTCCCCTTAGCTGACTCCTTCCCCCAGCCCCGGGCACAGGGTTCCCCCAGTCCTTGCTCTGTTCCCCTTCCCCTCTTTAGACTCCTGTGGTTACTTGGGGTCCCCCATTCGGGGAGCACGTGCTGCTACTGTCGATTGCGGGTTGCCTTGTGGGTGTGGTTTTTTCTTGTTGTTTGTATAAAATGAAACCGTATTGTGGGGTCTGACTGATATGGCCCACGGCATTGATACCTCCTGAATATGCTCCTCTGCAACACCAAGTGTTTTATGAACGTATGTCATATGCTCCTGTCATCCTAGCGGCCGGCCGGAAGGTTGTAGGCCCATACCTGTATATTCTTGAGATTTGTAATAAACGGTTTAAAAAAAAAACAAAAAAAAAACAAAAAAAAAAATTGCCCATCTCAATGTCCTATTTCTGGGATTTGAATTGTCAAGTAAAGGAAAAAGCCTAGCAACTAACTTTTTAGAAAAGTGTGCGCGGCTCCAACCTCCAAAAACTCTGAAAAATTTACGATCCATTTTAGGATTCCTAAATTTAGGCAGCAATTTAGTGCAGCAATTCATGTATCCTGCTTGATTTAAACAAAATGCTAAACAATAATAGAGTAAGGCCCTAGTTCAATAAGGCACATCAATATCAAGCTCACGTTACAACCCACAGGACAATGATGTTTTTCTTCCTCACTTTAGCCAAAGTGAGTATTATTCATTATTGCACAGTAATTATATAAATGTTTTCACAAAAAAGAGCAGAAAGAATATATTTCCTGTCAGTGTATTTACATTATATACATTTACGTATTTGAAAGTGAATAATGAGCCCCAGTGAAACAACCATAACCAACCCATGCAGTATAGACAGTGCAGTAGAAAACATATAATATAGCCTTATAGGCCCGCCGTAGCGGGCTATACCGGCTAATAAAAGCCCGCTCCAGCGTTAAAAAGGGAGCGGGACTTTAATGGCCAGTATAGCCCAGCTATGAAGGGCTATAAGGCTATTAGAACATTCTGCCACTAGAGGGCAGAATGTTCTAACAAATAAAACAAAGGCATTCAAAGCCCGAGGGGATTTAAATTCCCTTGAGCTCCGAGAGGCCTTTGTGAAAACATTGGAATGTTGCTTTGCGGGCCTTTACCGGCCCGTAGAAGCACGGAGCACTCCATTGTCTTCAATGGAGTGCTCCACATTCCAGTGTTCTAAAGATGGTTATTGGTACATAAAAGATGAGCCAATGTGGAATTATAGTACAAATCTTTGAATTTGTGGAGGGCTCTCCTTTTTTAAAAAGCCGATGACGTTTCGACCCTCTCTTGATACGGGGTCTCTTCAGGACAACAATTCTGGGAGCTAAACACAGGACAGGATTCAGTATAGTGATGAAAGTAAGAAAACCTGTGGGCGCAAGGGTAAAGATCGAGCAGGCTTACGAATGAGGGAATCAAGGTGCCCGATTGGTAGTTTCCAATGACTGAATCTCGATGCCTGGTTGGTATTTTCCTACGATTTGACGTTGGGTACTTCCTAGGGTGTGGAATATATACTTATTAATAATGATGAAGTGGAATTAGGTTACCACCTATTGTATTATGGTGTATAACTAGGAAAGATGGGTGCACGGGATGAGCTTACCCATAGAGAAGGGAAGACTTAGCTTAGCTTCCGAAGTTGTTCACAGTATCAGAATTACTGTAGATCCTACAATAGGAAAAGAAAAATAATATGGTGGCCGTTCCCATCATATGGGAATTCACAGTATAACTCTATTGCAGATAGGCCTGTAGAAGGTTACAGGATCATGACAGGTAATGGTCATTGTTAACTGTCCCAACGGATGATGTGGCAAGGCGAGATTCACCTTACTACAATGTTAGTAGGTGACAAGGCCTAGACTGGTATATGGATGACCGCCAAGGAACTGAAAATAAAAAGAAGAGGGGATATCTGAATTACAGTGGCACCCTGCTACAGTCAGGACGGTAGACGCTAATTACAGTTGCTAAAGAATGTATAAGCGAGCTGACTCACTTTACTGCATTATTAGTAGGTGACATGGCGTAGATCGGTATGTAGATATCCGCCAAGAAACTAAAAAAGGCGATAACTGAATTACAGCGGCAAACCGCTAAAATAAGGATGAGGCTCGCAAGCGCAAGGCAGAGGATCTTATAGTAATCGTTGCAGAAAGTAAAACGGCTCGGCTTACCTAATCTCTCTGCGAAGTCGCTCTGCTACTGGCAACCTTGTAACCAGAAGCATATGAGACAGCTACATTTATGCCCGTAACTATTGAGCATGGGCGGCAAGCCGTGGCCAGGCAGCACATGCGTAATGCGGTCGTTAGTTGACCTCACCAGCTACTTGGTTAGAACTGCAGCCATTTTGGACTGGTGACTTACGAATCGGGGCACAAAACTCACTTAATAGTGTGATGGTGGTCTGTTCCACATCAATATTGGTGTAAGATATACAACCATCATACTAATTCTGCGCTTGTAGAGGCTAGTATATATCAGCCGTCTGTACTTGATAAATACAGGAGTATTAAACCACTTAAGGGCTCATGATAAACAGGAAAAATAGGAAAGTGCAACAATACAGCACTAGGTATAACATTCAGGAATATGTTGCACATTATAGATGTTTCCATAATAATGGGTGCGATACATTATCAAGGATTTAACAAACAATCCAAATTCATCTATGTTTGTACATAATAAAAACATTTTGGTTTGTACACATTTAAATACATATGGCTAAAATCAGTTACTGAGCAATGTTTAGCAATAGATCAATGGTTAAGCTGAATACCCGCAAGAAGCTGGATTGGTACGTATATCCTTGCGGAAAGTGTTTTAAACCTCTTCAAAAGTAGGAAGGACAGGACCTAATGCGAGATATGTCTTGCATTGAGTGAAACTTTTAGAGTAAATATTAGACAATGATTAGAGAGTGTAGGCGTGAACTCTCTATCTAGCGGATGATCATGAGGAATTCACATAGAATGAAGAGGCGTGAGAGCTATGGACTACTTCAGAGACCAGGACCATGGTCTTAGTTTAGACGAATGAATTTCCGCCCTTCTTCTAGACTATTTAATCCTTTTCTGATTTAATCACACTTTTTGATCCATTTGCATTCCAAGAGCTGCAGAGTCGGGGAGATGTTAACACCCCTGGGTGGAAGTCTGGCTTTCTCAATTACCTGCCAGCGTATTTCTTCTGCAGTGTGGGATTTCTCTTTGAAATGTTGAACCAAGGGTGCGTTTTCTACCTGGCAACGTATCCTGCTGCGGTTTTTAGTCCCCAGAATTGTTGTCCTGAGGTTGACCCCGTATCAAGAGAGGGTCGAAACGTTGACTTTTGAAAAAGGGAGAGGCCACCACAAATTTAAAGAATTATTTGTACTATAATTTCACATTGACTCCCCTTTTATGTACCAATAACCATCATTATAAGTTTTCTACTGCACTGTCTATACTGCACGGGTTGGTTATGTTTGTTTCACTGGGGTTCATTATTCACTTTCAAATACGTAAATGTATATAATGTAAATACACCGACAGGAAATATATTATTTATGCTCTTATTTGTGTGAAAAAATGTATATAATAATAAATAATACTCACTTTGCCTAAAGTGAGGAAGAAAAACGCCATTGTCGTGTGGGTTGTAACGTGAACTAAATATTGATGTGCCTTATTGAACTAGGGCCTTACTCTATTATTGTTTAACAATTGTGTTTATATCAAGCAGGATACATTAATTGCTGCGCAAGGTTGTCATTCGATTGTAAAATGAGTTCCTTGTGAACATTGTTGTTGCTGAATCACCATTGCTTTCAGGCATACTCAGTTGCTCAAACTATAGATGAACATATTCTAAAAGACTTGTAAAGTTTTTTAACATTTTTATAACTTTTAGAAATTTTTTATCTGAACATTTAACAATGTTTTTATGATTGATTATAAAGTCATCTCCATTTTATTTTTGTACTATATCGTCCAGTCAGATGAGGACTGGGTGCTATGATTCCCAATGTACCCCAATAAAGGCCTGGGTAGTCTCTTAACCTTTTACTTACATTTACCCTGCCATTGTACTACATAACGGTTTTTGGTGCTGACCTTTTACCTAGTATGGTGCTGCATAAATGTTGTGTGGTTTTCCCTGAAAACTAGCCTCATTTATTATGCATGAGGATTCTCAGAATCACAGAAGGATTACCATCTTCTGCATAATAACGGTGTATAAAATGCATCACTATTGTCATCTTCGGCCGACATGACACAGCAAGGTAGAACCCATGAGGATACCTCTTGGATATATAGCACTATATCTTTGCTGTGGCAGACAGAGGAGAAAGATTTCCATGTTGACACGCTGACACGAGACGCTGAGGTCCCTGCGCATAGAAACTCCAGCACGCAGTGGTCTGACATCCCTCGCAGGGTGTCCATCTCGAGACCAAGACGGGGTCCTTTGTTCTCTCACTTCAGGTAATGGGGTTGGCTCTATCCTAGGGGGATTCTTGGCTATACACCTATATACATGCTAGGTACATTTAGATACATCTAGTTAGGGTTTGCATCGTAGGAGTACGCATTATTAATGTCATGTATTTATATGCCTACATATACGCACTGTTTTAGCACTATCGTAGAAATCTACCATCCATTTACTCTGTTGGTGCTTATAATCATTTATATCTGTTTCTGTCTTATGGCTGTTTCAGCACACGTATTTTACACTAGAATGACGCTGGTTCAATAAATGCTTATTGAAAACGTCCCCATCGTTTATTCTGTGCATCTCTCTGAGACAAAATGAGCATGAGTGACAGACAAAAGTACTGTATCCACGATCCCTGAGGGGTCAGGTTTGTCATGTTCGATAATTGCCAGAAGCTATTTGCTCCTTGGTAAGAGGAGTTCATAGTGGCACTGTCAGCTAGCTGGTATACAAGCAAACATATCCAGTGGGGGTGTCTGGAATCAGTCTGGACAGCGATCCCACAGTTTGTTGTCTAAAGGCGCAGATCCTATATAGATTTATAAGAACTACACAGAGTCTTTGTATCAGTGTAATGGTCAACTGTGTCAAAGGCAGCTGAGAGGTCCAAGAGAAAGTAGTGCAGCAACCCGTTGTGGTAAACTGTGTTCTTAAGGTCATCCCAGATGTCAACGAGGGCAGATTCTGTGCCTCCTCCTGGACAGAATCCGTTTGGAAGTCCGAAAGTGTGGCATTATCTTCAATGAATTGTGGGGAAATAATGCTCTTTGTATCAGTTTGCTTGGGAAAGGTCCATTTGTGATCGGTCTGTAGTTGTTGGGGTTCAGCTGGTCCAGGTTTGTTTTCTTTAATGGGCATATGTAAGACTTTTTTGGTCTTCTGGAAATATTCCGGTAGTTAGAAGAATCATCAACAATTCCTTAACTGGTGTGGCAGCAGAGGTTGTTAGAAGAATTTTCTTGAAGTTTTGTGGTGTACAGGGGTCAGAAGGGCTGCCTGCTTGCTTTGACCAGGTCCATAAATTCATTGTGTGAACTTTGTTGGAAGAAATAGAGAGGCTGGGTTAGAGTATTCTTGAATTGTTGTTTTTGAAAAGTGTCGGTGCTTGTGCTTTTTCTTTTTTTTTTATGAGTCTAATGTGTCTGCTTTGGCCATGTAATGATTTGCCAGTTTGTCTGTGAAATCTTGAGTAATGGGATGAGCTCCTTCTAGGCAATTTGGTTTATGAAATGTTATTGAATTGTTTATTTGCATATTTAGCATTTTGAATTCTGTCTGAATAGTACTTTTTCTTGCCTTCTTTGACAGCTGACTATAATCTGTTAAGTTTCTGTAGGCGAAGTTTGTCTTGATTGGTGTTTGTTTTGAGCCAGGCACGTTGCAGATTTCTAATTTGTTGTTTTATCTCTTTTATCTCTGTATTTCTCCAAGGTGCCTGTTTGCTTTTGTTCTATTGTGTAGTTTTTAGTGGTATTATTTATTTATTTGAAAGTTTTATAGAGCGCGAACAAGACCCTTGCGGGTATCAGAGCGCTGAGCACTTTACGAGGTAAATATCTAGATACCTAGGTACATGGTGAATAACATATAGATCCATGTCAGTCAATGATAGTGTAATCACCATATCGTAGGTATATGGTGCAAAGCAAAACGTTCCATATATATCAAGCATAGTATAGACATGATATCTGGGATATATAAGGAGACAGTAAATAATATATAATTATGTGATATTTGGAAGTCACGTGGCCGGGACTCCTCCTTTGGATCGTATTGCGCATGGGCTTCGGCTCCATCCTCAGATTGTTTTTCGCCAGCAGGGAACAATGGAGCGTAGTAGTAACAGTGAAGATGCCCATGTGTGTGCTATCTAAATAAGATAAACTGGAACAGATAAAGGTAGCTGGGGAGGTGGGTGGGCGTGTGTAGATCTGCAGCTCTACATGCCAAGAACAGATGCATACTGGTAAGTAGCATATTCCATTCGAGGCATATGAGCTGCAGATTACACACTTGTGCATAGATTATATAGCAGTACCCACCGTTAGCGGCGACCACCCGTATCTGTTGCAGTGGTTTGAAATAACGTTTTGAGTACAGCCTGGCCCACACTAGCTTGTGGCTTAGTGTGCACATCTACACAATAGTGTTTGGTGAAAGTGTGAGGTGTTGACCATGTAGCTGCTTTGCAGATATCATCGAATGGGATGTTCCCCAAGAATGCCATGGAAGCCCCTATTTTTCGTGTAGAATGGGCTTTCGGGGGAATGGATAGCATTCGCTTTGCTTTATGGTAGCAGATTTGAATGCATTTTACAATCCACCTGGCTATCCCCAATTTTGAGATGGGGTTACCTTTGTGTGGTGGAGAGAAAGAAACAAACAGTTGTTTGGTCTTACGGAAAGGTTGTGTTTTCTGAATGTAGTAGAGTAAGGCTCGTTTGACATGCAGTGTGTGAAGAGCCCTTTCTGCAACGGTCTGTGGTTGCGAGAAAAATACTGGTAGTTCTACTGTTTGGTTTAGGTGAAAGGGAGAAATTACTTTAGGGAGGAATTTTGGGTTGGTAGGGAGAACAACGTTATTATGGTGCATTTGGAGAAAGGGTTCTTAAATGGTAAGTGCTTGTATCTCACTGACCCTTCTAAGGGAAGTGAGGGCTACAAGAAAAGCGGTTTTCCATGTTAGGAATTGTAGCTCGCATTTATGCAGAGGTTCGAAGGGAGGCACCATTAGCCTTGTGAGAACGATATTTAAGTTCCACACAGGTGACGGTGGCACTCTGGGGGGAATTATTCTTTTAAGGCCTTCCATGAAGGCTTTAATGGCAGGTACTCTAAAGAGTGAGAGATGTTGCCTGTTTTGTAGGTAAGCTGCAATAGCTGCGAGGTGTAGTCGAATGGACGTATAGGCTAGATTGCACCTTTGTAGGTGGAGTAAGTAGCCTATTATGTGTTGAATGGACACGTCCAGTGGATTGATGGTGTTGTTATGGCAATAATCAACAGAATGTTTCCACTTGGCGGCGTAGCACGCTCTAGTGGTAGGTCTTCTAGCTTCTCTGATGACGTTCATACAGTCAGGGGGGAAGATTTAGGTACCCGAATTCTAGGATTTCAGGAGCCAGATCGCAAGGTTGAGCTGCGCTGAGTCCGGGTGTTGGATCTCTCCATGGTTCTGGGTTAAGAGGTGTGGAGAAAGGTGTAGTTTTTGGTGCGGCACTACAGATAGTTCCAGCAGTGTGGTATACCACGGTTGTCTGCCCACGTTGGAGGTACTAGGATTAGTGTGAGGGAGTGTTGTTGTAGTTTGCGCACCACTAGTGGAATGAGTGGGAGAGGCGGAAAAGCATACGCAAATCTGCCTGACCAGATCGCATTTCCTTTGGACAATGGGTGTGGGTATCTGGCGGCAAAGCTTGGGCATTTGGTGTTTTCGTGGGTGGCGAAGAGGTCTATCTGTGGATGCCCCCACATTTGAAAGTACGGGTGAAGAACTTGCGGGTGAAGCTCCCACTCGTGGATCTGTGGTGTCTGCCTGCTGAGCAGATCTGCCACTGTGTTTTGGACTCCTGGGACATGCTGGGCTAGGACAAAGATTTTCTGGGGTATTGCCCATCTCCATATGCTCTGTGCTAGGTGAGAGCTGTGGAGAGTGTGTGCCGCCTTGTTTTTGAATATAATACATGGCTTTAATGTGGTCTGTTCCGATCAGGACTGCCTTGCCTGAAATTTGAGTTTGAAAAGATTTTAGGGCCAAGAAGATTGCTAGTAACTCTAGATGGTTGATATGGAGTAACTTTTGTTGAGGTGTCCACTTGCCCTGTGTGGTGAGATGTAGTAGATGAGCGACCCAGCCAGAGAGTGATGCGTCCGTTGTCAGTACTATTTGAAGCACCGGGTCCAGGAACGGTCGACCTTTGGAAAGGTTTGTGGTGTTCCACCACTGCAGAGAGCGATGGGTGCGACCGTCTACCAACACCAGATCTGTTAATTGACCCTGGGCCTGGTTCCATTGGCGCGCTAAGCACTCTTGGAGAGGACGCATCTGGAGTCTTGCGTTAGGCACTATGAAAATGCAAGAGACCATCATCCCTATTAGTTGCATAAACACTCAAGCTGGAAGGGAGTGTTGTAGTGCGAATTTTGCGCGTAGAGCTTGAATGCTTGCAATTCTGGCAGGATTGGGGTAGGCTAGTGCTCGAGGTGTCTATGTTGGCACCGAGGTATTGTTTTATGTGGGATGGGACTTCTGGTGGTTTACTGTGAAGCCCAGCCGGTGGAGTAATTGAATGGTGGTAGATGTGTGTTGAACACACTGATTGTATGACCCAGCTTTTATCAGCCAGTCGTCTAAGTATGGAAAGACGTGGATGTGTTGTCTTCGCAAATGTGCTGCTACCACTGCTAGGCACTTGGTGAATACCCGTGGCGCTGTTGTGACTCCGAACGGGAGCACCTTGAATTGGAAGTGTTGTCCATCCACTACAAATCTGAGGTACTTGCGGTGAGCTTTGTGCACCGGAATGTGAAAATACGCGTCTTTTAGATCTAAGGTGGTGAAAAAGTCGTTTTGGGAGAGGAGCGGAAGTACCTGCTGAAGCGTTACCATATGAAAATGGTCGGAGTGTATGTACGTGTTTAGGGGCCGGGGATCTAGGATGGGCCGCAGAGTCTCATCCCTTTTTGGTATGAGAAAATATAGGGAGTAGACTCCCATGTTTTGTTGGTTGGTAGGAACGGGTTCTATTGCCTGTTTTTGTAGGAGGGAGATTACCTCCTGCTTTAGGAGTTTTAAATGTTCTTGTGACATTGGGTGCTGCCTGGGTGGAATGTTTGGGGGGTAGATATTCGTTCTAGGCAGTAGCCTGATTGAATTATTTGTGTCACCCATTTGTCTGAGGTGATGGTAGCCCAGACGGGAAGGAAATGTTGGAGTCTACCCCCAACCGGAGTGGAATGGTCTGGGGGAAGTCATTGGGTAGGCGTTGTGGCAGAGCGGGCGTTGTTTGTTTTGCCTCTGCCTTCATTATTGTTACCCCTATAGCTGCCTCTTTGATAACCCCTCGTGAAGGTGGACTGAGTGGGGGATTTGTACGAAGTGGACGCAGTGTCTGAGGAGTAGCCTCTAGATGTACTTCGAAAGGAAGAGCGGCGAAAGGAGCGTCTAGGAGGGTGTGACTGTAAGGCTCCCATGGACTTCGCCGTATCCGTATCCTTCTTCATTATTTCTAGGGCCTCATCCACCTTTGGGCCAAATAGATGTTCCTGGTCAAAGGGATGGTTAAGGAGGGAGGCTTGTACCGCCGGTTTAAACCCCAATATTCTTAGCCAAGCATGGCGACAGAGGAGGACGCTGGTATTGATGGTCCTGGAAGCTGTGTCTGCTGCATCTAAGGCACAGCGTATAGAGGTGTTAGTGATAGTCTTACCCTCTTGAATTAGTTCATTGGCCCTAGCTTTATATTTTTCAGGGAGGTGGTGCATTATGCTTTCTAACTCGTCATAATGTGCCCTGTCATATCTGGCCAATAGCGCTTGAGTACTGGCGATACGCCACATATTGGCTGCTTGTGACGCAGTGCGCTTTCCTGATGCGTCCAGTAGCTTTGACTCTTTGTCAGGTGGTGGTGCTTTGCCTGACGCCTGGGAATTTGCTCTTTTGCGTGCAGTGGACACCACTAGGGAATCTAGTGGCGCTGGCCTTCTGATGCAGGAGGGATCTGTGGGGGCAGCTTTGTATTTCTTTTCTATGCGCGGGTTAATGACCCTGGCCCTAACTGGGTCCTTAAAAACTTCTGGCGCATGCTTTACCACTCCTTTAAGCATAGGTAATATGGACGTAGACCTAGGTGTGGTGTCGAATGTGTCGAGGAGGAAATCTTCCTCCACGGGGTCGGTATGCAAGTCTACCCAGTGATAGTGTGCCGCCCTTTAAAGTAGATGGTGGAACCCCAATGAGTCTTCCGGTGGGGATGGCCTGGAGGGGTAAAGGTCATCTTGTGGGACGTTGGGGATATCAGGGATATTGTAGTCGTCCCATGGGTCTGGGAATCCTGTAGGAGTAGGGTCCCCTGTGGGTAGGTCCTGGGGGACATCCCCTATGTCATCATATGGGTCCCCGTGATCATCATAGTGTGGAGAAGGGGTGGGAGAACAATGAGGTTGGGGTGGAGAAGGCGGAGGGGGTGGAGGAGGTGAGGAAGGTATCCTGAACGGAGAGGTAGCAGAGTCCTTCCTCTTTGGAGGCGGAGGTGGAGCAGGCTTCTCCAAATGTCTCTTTTTGGAAGAAAGTGTCAAATGTCCAGTTTTTGGATCCTTGGCGAGTGTTTTCTGCAAGGGATCCGGTGTAAATAAGTCCGGTGAGGCTGGTCTGTCCGTCGGCGCCGAAGGCGTCGGGGCCGTTGGCTTTTTAGGCTTTTCCGTGCCGGTTCGTTGTTTGGAACCCGGTTTGGTCGGCGCCAAGATGGATTTCGGCCTCGAAGTGTCGGTGGCCTTGTGTGCTTTGGTCGGCACCGAAGGTGGTGTCGGTGCCGAACAGCTGGGTTTCGACCCCGAGTGCTTCGGTGCGGAGCTCGGTGTCGATATGGGGGTCGGCTTCTTTTTCGGTGCCGAAGCGTGTTTATCGGCACCGGGGATAATCTGGCTCGAGCCCGAACCGCCGGAAGGCTTGCTTGGCTTCTTCACCGGGCCCGAAGGTGGGGTGTTGTAAGCAGTGTCCTTGGTCTTGCCAAGGCCCGGAGGCGAAGGTGTGACAGGAGCCTTTTTCGGTGCCGGCAGGGGTGTGAGGGATCAGTACTCGCGACCCTCTGCGCCGGGTTGATGTCCTCCACATCTGAGTCGTCGGCCTCGGAAGCGCTGACGAGGCCCTCTTCGGTGTTCCGCTCTGCAGCGTCGATGCCTTCTCCGAAGATGTCGTCCAGAATCGTCGTCGAGGAGTGCGCCATAGTTCTTCTGGCTCTTCGGTCCCGAATAGTCTTTTTGGACCGGAAGGACTTACACGCCAGACAGTCTCGAGCCTCGTGTTCAGGGGATTGGCAGAGATTGCATACCTCGTGGAGATCGGTGTGGGGGAATTTGGACCCACATCGAGGGCACTTTTTAAATGGAATCCTTTCCATTAGCCAGGACCGAAGCTTGGAGAGGCCCGAAGGCCGCCGCCGACTGGAACTGAAGGTCCGTGCCGATGAGAAGGCGCATCGAGTGGGGGAGATCGTGATCGAAACAATACCACGGTTTGGGGTGAGGATTGCGCGTCGACCGTCGAACTGGAAGTTGTTCGGAACCGGAGCGCGAAGATCACATCAGAGCCCGATGGCGGAAATAAACAATCTGAGGATGGAGCCGAAGCCCATGCGCAATACGATCCAAAGGAGGAGTCACCGACCTCGTGACTTCCAAAGACTTTCCAAGAGGAAAAACAAACTGCAAACATCCGGGCCCAACACCAGATGGCGATCTATGCACAAGTGTGTAATCTGCAGCTCATATGCCTCGAACAGATTGTTTTTGGATGGGGCATTTTGGGTTTGTCAAACCAAATGTTAAGGTCACCCTGAAACCACAGGTTGGAGGGTAGTGTTATAAGGTTTGAAATTGTGTCTAAAAGTGTGGCTAGGAATGTTGCTTTGCTAGGTGGAGGTCTGTGAAACAGCAGGAAGTTACAGGAGGAAGGTGGTCTAGAATTGCACCTTGTGAAAAGGGCCCCACAACCTTGTATGGAGACGTTGTCAGCTTAAGTGATATGTAATGTGCGCCTAAACACAACAGCTAGGCCCCCTCCTCTTTTGCCTATAAGATTTTGTGTGATAGTTTGATAACCTAGAAGAACAGCTTCATGCAGGACTGGAGACATATCTCCTAACCATGATTCAGTTAGGAAGAGTATGTCAGGTTTTGTGTGAATGATAAGGTCATAGGTGTGATGTTTGTTTTTAGAGAGCGATCGAGTATTTATTAGTAGACAGTTTAAAGAATGTGCTTTGGTGAGTGTGACTGTTTTGCAGAAAAGTGAGCAGTATTTTGTGGATTTCTAGCAGGTTTGTCCTTAGTGTTGGTATTAGCTGTTTGAGGATAGCAATTGTGTAGCTGTTCTGTATCGTGTTCCTCATCCAGCAGGCTAAGAAGGCATTTTGATGGGTATGCATGTGTAGGTGGGGAGACGGTGGTTGAGAGCGAGTTGGCGAGCTGTGTTGTTTTTATAGTGCGACCTTGTTGTGCAGTAAACACGGTGAAGCGAAGTTGAGAGGAGTGGCATGTTGCTTATTTTGTTTGCATCTCTTTCGGGTGGAAGGGGTTATGGTGCAGCTTGTGGGACATGTAGTAAGGTTCTAAATTGTCCAATGGATGAGAGGCGGTTAAAAGAGAGTTGCTGTGTTGCTCAATATGTGTTGGGTCTGGTGGAAGAGAGAAAGCTTAGCGTAGGAGTCTGTTCACAGTGTGTGTCATTTGTGCAGTCAGGAAGGTGGGAGTGGGTGTATGTTTGTAGTTTGTGACGGAAAGTATTATAAGGTGCTGTGCCTGATAGTTTAGGTGGTGCTGGGGTGTGTGTTATTTTTTGTTTTTGAGGAGTAGTGAAAGGAGGTTGTGATGCATTTGTTTTCTAAGTAGGATTTGTATGTAAAGTAATATTGGTGAGTGGAAGTTGTAAGGTAAAGGGGGCGGTGTTTGTGAATAGAGTATATGTTGTGTGTAAGAGGGGATTAACTAGAGTTAAAAGTGTTTGTGTTAGATTTGATTGCTGAAAGAGATAATACATGTGGTGGAGTGGAGTGCAAGTGTGCGGTTGTGTTATGGCGATATAAAGAAAAGGAGGGTGTTGGTGGGTAAAAAGATGGAAGACTGATTATACTTTTGTTAGTGACAAAAAGGGGTCTGTTTGGAGTAATTAGATTAGGGACTATGTGTTTGGATGGGATATAGTTAAGTATGGTGTGGTACTGATGAGTGGATTGGTTAGTGGTATAGGATAGAGTTGTGCATTGTTTGTAAGTGATGTTACAAATGTGTGGTAACTGGGATAGAAAGGTGTTCCTGGGGGTTTGTAGTGGGTGCCGAGACCTCGAACTTTGTCTTGGGTTAGTTTGTAGTAAATGAGTAGAGTACATGTGCTGTGAGTGTGTTAATCTGGTTGTGGGCGGGGTAGTGTGGGTGCTGGTGAATGTAAATTTGAGCAGCTTTTCTGGCCCTAGTCCCGATCAGTCTCAAACAGGTTCAAACAGACAACTGCCCTTGTCTTTTCTGCCCTTAGCCTCGACACCTGGGCTGAGGCCCTGAACCTAGACCTTAAATAGCCTTAGTAATCAGGTGTCCCCCTTTGGCCATGGGGAAACCTTGCCATAACCATTCACAACACTAGCCTTAAGCCCTACAACCAAAAGGACACCAGCCTCTTACAGATAGCCACAGCCTTAGTCTCAGCAGCCAACCAAGCACAAAACCCCAAGCCTACTTCCAATAAAACCCCTAGCCCCAGCCCTAGTCCCAGCAGCCAATCAGGCACAAAACCCCAAGCCTACTTCCAATAAAAACCCTAGCCCCAGCTCTAGTCTTAGTCAATTAGGCATGAAACCCTATGCCCTACGTCCAATAGAAACCCTAACACCAGGAACCAATCGGAAACCCTAAACCTATCCACTAATCAGATCACTAACCCTAAGCCCTACATCCAATAGAATCACTCACCCAGGAATCAATCAGAACCCTCGAATTATCAACCAAAGAGAACATTAACACTATTCGAATAGAAGCACCTGATACAGCCGCCAATCAGTGCACAGATGTAGCATCCAATAGCAGTTTATATAAGGTGCCTGCGACCTCTGGTACAGTGTGCTGGGCAGGGGGCTGGCAGCTGCTCCTAAATTCAGAATCTCCTAGGAGACAGACAGGCTCAATCCACATTCTGGAGTTCTGCAGGTAAGGGCCTACACTTTACCCTCTAACAATTCTGCTTTTCCAAAGTTTAAACAACTCACTCTCCTAGCCAAAAAAATGAATGTTACAATCCCTTCCAAAATACAGTTTACACAAATAACAGCAGATTACTGCAGTCTCAAAGCACCCTCTGCTCTGTCTCTGAGGTATATTATCTCTGTGGGTAGGGGAGGTATATTATCTCTGTGGGTAGGGGTTAATCTGGTTTCACTCACTTGCTAAGACAAAAAGGGAGCTGGGGTGGATTGCTGAACCCAAAAGTCTGAGCAAAGATTAAGGGAGAAACTAGGAGGGAAAATCAGGTAGTCACAGGCAATTGCAAAACCACACTTTTTGGACTACAAAGCCCACAATACAACAGGCAAAATGATTCAATCATAGGCAAGTAAAAACTTCAAAATTTGAACTGTAACGACCACAAACAAAAAAAGGTGAAAATGATGGTGGGGGTGGTATTTGTGGGTTTGGTGAAGTTCGAATAAGGATGTGTAATGAGCTAGTGGCAGCATCCTTCTTTGTAGGCTGTAGAGTAACATTCAAAGCCTCTTAGAAAGATCACTTTTTTTTTATTTTAAGAAAAGCGAGTTTTTGTTGGTTGAAGCACTATTTTCTTGATTCTAGGCTGAATCTGAAGAGGTTTTTTTTTCAGGTCGAGCTGTTCTTGCATTAGATCGAGGATCGGCTCCGGTGGAGATTTTGGTCCAAGAAAGAAGCATGTCAGTGAAGGAAGTTTTTATTTAGTTGGAACTGTGGTCAGATCTGAAATGGTATGTTTTGTTATGGTGCTGAGACTGATGATGCTTGAGGGGGCTGTAGACACAGAGGTGGAAGCCCCTGCTGCAGGCTGAACTTTCGGAGCCCAGCCAAAGGGCCGGACTTCCGAGCCAGTTTTTTAGTGCGCGCCATAGCCTTTTTGCAGTGGCATACAGTGAGCTGTTTTTTCGGTCGGAGCTGATGATTTGGCTTTGGATCAGGGGTTAGAGTACTCACTGTCAGATGTTTCTGTGCCAGCTGAATGGTGGCTAAGTCTTGATCAGATTGGGACTCGGAATAATGGATGGATAGTGATTTCTCTTGTGCAGCTGAAGTTCTCATCTTCCTCGTGTTGTCGACCAAAGATGTACATCGATCTCAAAGAATTTTTTTTTATCTAAAAGAGTTACAGGCCTCACAGCTTTCCTCTTGATGATCGGGCGAGATGGATAAGTTGCAAAATGAGTGTTGGTCGGTATGGGGATACTTAGAGTGACAACTCGGATAGAAGCAAAACAGAGTTTGCTCCATTAGCAGGTAATTCTCCGAAGGATGTTGGGAATGGACAGAGGAGGCCGGGCATGGGCCAAGCAAGTGAGTCGAAGACTCTCTACGCGAAAGGGTGATCCCTCGGACGCAATAAAACTACGCGATCAAGACAATACCGTTGAGTGGAGATCTACTAGAGAACTGAAGGGAGCCCAAAGGAGTCTCGAACCAGAGCACAAGATTACATCTGAACCCATCAGCGGAAAAAACAATCTGAAGATGGCATCGCTGACCATGCGCAGAATTACCAAGAGAAGCTGTCACAGAGCCTTGTGACTTGAAGAAAACTTCTTGGGGGAAACAAAAACAACTAGTAATCATCCGAGCTACACACTAGATGGCAGACCTATGCAAAAGCATGTGTATCTAAATCACACATGCCTCGAACACAGTAGTTCCTAAAGCTGATGTTAAAATGAGACCGGTGGATTAATATAGTAATTGGTCTATGCTCTCGGGGAAGGCTAAACACAGGAGGAGGCATGACGCATGCATGCCATGGGCAAATGGGGAGAAAGAATCCGAGAGTGACAAAGGAGCCAGCAAATGGGAAGCCTATGGGCAAGCTGAAGCCCACAAAGTGTATATAATATGTCACGAAGAGACATTGCATGCACTGTCTAGCCGAGACCTATAAACCTATTTATTAAGCTAACAGAAACTAGGGTGAATATAATTTTACTCAAAAGGTATGCAAGTGTCAAATGTGGTTTCGCCTGGTACGCTAACTGTGCAGAGACCGCCCCTGCCTTTTGGCCACTTCAAAACTCAAGGTGAGCACAAGGAAAGCTGCCAAAACCAGTGTAACCATCCACTTCACATGCACAGTTTTACAAAACTGTATACACAAACATCTTACCCTCACTGAACTATGACAAACCAATTGGCTTGGTCATGGCTTGCTCTTGTAATTTTTGGTCTTCTCCCCGCTCTGTCACTGCACCCAGCAGCATAAAAAACCTACCAGGTAGGCTTGAATGTTCGGCCTGCTATTGATGGGGAGAGTAGAAGCATCTCCTTATAAAGTAATCAGTTGCAAAGACGCATACTCTTTACCCTGCCATTGCACAGGTTGAGGTTCATCAACACCCCATTCTTTCGCAGAAATGAGCGAAGTCAGTGCAGGTCATGGGATGGCTGCATACACCCGGGCTCACTTAACAGGCAGTGGATCGAGAGCTGCAGGGAAGGGTTGTGGAGAACAAACTCTAGCCTCTCAGGGCAACAGGAAGCAGCAGCACTGTGGTATGCCTTGACATTCCCTGCTCATTGGAGAGCGCCCGTCCGAACTGGATTTATCTGCCCTCCGTGGAGGAGTGTGGCTCAATGATTAGAGCGGCAGACCCTGAAGCAGAGTTCTGGCCAGGGACCAGGGTTCGATTCCCGCCTCGGCGGGGCTCGGGCTCAATTTCCTCGGACCTGTCTATTCTTGCCTCGGTGCCTATTCTAATCACGGGCCCCACGCTGCAACTCTGGGCAATAGCTTGCTTAGCCTCCACACCGGCCCCAACAGCGCTAAGGATGCCTGGCTTCACCCTGGGGGTGCCCAGGAGTGGACACTTCACAGGGAAAGCCAGGAGGGGTTCCACAGCGGTATGAGTATCAGAGCCAGGAAACCGCAAAGGCGACACCGCAAGGTGTCCGTCTGGTGACAGTGCGCTCTATAAGTACCTTGACATTGACATTATATGGTCACAGGAAGAGAGAGAGCCTGCTGCTGCAGGGAGGAGGGCGTGCGGGTCCCCAAAACACTCCTGCAGCCTTCCGCTGTGGAGCAGAAGAGCTGGTTTTAGTCTGACACCAAGGCTGCACGGGCAGCGTTGGCCCCTTAGGTCTGGATTGTGTAATCTTGCTCTCGCGTGTGAACTCAGGCAGTGATTGAGAGCATGCTGTCATGCTGCTACATAGGAGGCTCGGGGGGGAAAGCAGCACAGGTCCTGGTAGTGGAGGGTCGCACTGCGAGTCATGAGCTCTTGCTGTGCTCCACTGCAGGGAACCGGGTTGTAGGTGCATGGCTTTCACTGAGTAGGGAGCATGCTCAACTTTCAGCACCCAGCTATAGGAGGACACTTGGAAAACCAGACCCGCCCTCACGCTGGTAGGAGGTATGTGTGAGAAAGGAAGTATGAGCTGTTTGCTTCAACGAGCTGCAGGTTTACGCAGCTCAGGAGCCAATGAAAGCACAAGCACTCGTTAAGTGCTTTTCAACAAAGAAAAGGAAAATGCTACTTACCCAGTATGCATCTGTTCTTTCTTAAGTAGAGCTGTAGATTCACATGCTTTGCATAAGTCTGCCATCTAGTGTTGGGTCCGGATGTTTGCAGTTTGTTTTTCTTCAAAGAAGTCTTCTCCAGTCAAGAGGTAGGTGCACCCTCCTTTTTGTGATAGTGTGCATGGGCATCAACTCCATTGTTAGATTGTTTTCCTGCAGAGGGTGAGAACGGAGTTAGTAATAGTAGACTAGAGAGGTCTATGTGTATGTATCTAAGTAAGATATTACTGCAACAGGTACAAGTACCCCGGGAGGCGGGTGGGCACATGTGAATCTATAGCTCTACATGCCAAGAACAGATGCATTCTGGGTAAGTAGGATTTTCCGTTCGAGGCATGTGAGCTGTAGATCACATGCTTTGCATAGACTATAGAGCAGTAATATCCCAAAGCGGTGGCTAACCTGTAGCTGTTGCAGTTGTTTGAAAGAGTGTACGAAGAACTGCCTGGCCTACATTAGCTTGTTGTCTTGCTAACACATCTACACAATAGTGTTTTGTGAATGTGTGTGGTGTAGACCATGTTCCAGCTTTACAGATGTCCGCTATGGGAATGTTTCCTAAAAAAGCCATAGAAGCCCCTAGTTTGCGAGTGGAATGCAGTCTAGGGGGTATTGGTAAAGTCCTCTTTGCTTTTGCATAGCATGTCTGAATACATTTGACTATCCATTGTGTAATACCTGATTTAGAAATGGGGTTGCCTTTGTGGGTGAAGCAAAAAAGTTGTTTAGTTTTACGAAAAGGTTTCTCCTTTTCTATGTAATAGAGTAATGCTCGTTTAATATCTAAGGTGTGTAGAGCACGTTATGCCACTGAATCTGGTTGAGGAAAGAACACAGGCAACTCAACAGATTGGTTGATGTGGAAGGCAATACTACTTTGTGTAGAAATTTAGGGATAGTAAGAAGTACCACCTTGTTTTGGTGTACTTGTAAAAATGGTTCTTCTATGGTAAATGTCTGAAGCTCACCCACTCTTCTCAGTGATGTAATAACAATGAGGAAAGCAACTTTCCAAGTGAGAAATTGCGGTTCACATTTATGCAATAGCTCAAAGGGTGGACCCATTAGTCTGGTAAGGACAATATTAAGATTCCACACTAGGGCAGGTGGAAGTCTTGGAGGAAGAACTCTTTTGAGTCCTTCCATAAAAGCCGAAATAACATGCACCCTGAAAAGGGACAGATGCGGTCTATTCTGAAGGTATGCAGCTAATGCAGCAAGATGTAAGCATATAGATGTGTACGCTAGATTTGACCGTTGTAAATGCAGTAAATAAATGATATTTTGAACCGAAGCAGCAAGCAGGTTGAGCATGGTTGTTATTTTGCTGCATAGCAAGCTCTTGTAGTAGGTCTTCTAGCCTCTTTAATGATGGTCATACAGTGTGCGGAAGATTCAGATAGCCAAACTATAACTTCAGGTGCCAGATCACTAGGTTGAGATGGTTGGGATCTGGATGTCTGATCGCTCCATGGCTCTGCGTAAGGAGAGTGGATGTGAGATGTAGTTTTTGATGAGGAACTACTGATAGCTCCAGCAGGGTAGTGAACCAATGCTGACGGGCCCATGTGGGAGCTACTAGGATTAGTGTGAGGTGCGTTTGCCTGAGTTTCCGAACCACTAAGGGAATGAGAGGGAGAGGCGGAAAAGTGTAGGCAAATATCCCTGACCAGTTCATCCATAGTGCATTGCCTTTGGCAATGGGTGTAGATATCTGCTGGCGAAGCTTGGGCATTTTGCGTTTTGGTGTGTGGCGAACAGATCTCTGGAAAGCCCCACATCTGAAAGAATGGGACGAGAACTTGAGGGTGAAGTTCCCACTCGTTAATCTGTTGTGTTTGCCTGCGGAGCAGATCTGCGATCTGATTGTTTACTCCTGGAAGGTGTTCTGCTAGAAGATGCATTTTGTGAGGTAAGGCCCACTTCCAAATGGCTTATGCAAACTTTGACAGTTGGAAAGTGTCCCCCCCCCCTTGTTTCAGTATGTAATACATGGCTGTCATGCTTTCGGTGCGTATCAAGACAGCTTCGCCTACAAGGTGAATTTGAAAGGCTTAGAGGGCTAGAAATACTGCTAGTAGCTCTAGATGATTTATGTGAAGTTATTTTTGCTTTGGACTGCACAAACCTTAAATTGTGTGAGTTTGGAGATGAGTTCCCCAACCAGTCAGCGATGCGTCTGCTGTTAGCAGAGTCTGTGGAACTGGGTCGATGAAGGGCCAGCCTTTGGATAGGTTTTGTGGATTCCACCACTGCAGAGAGCGAGGAGTGTGGCCGTCCACCACACGAGATCTGACAGCTGACCTTGAGACTGATTCCACTGACATTCTTAACATTCCTGAAGGGGACGCATCTGAAGTCTTGCATAGGGGGAACTATCATGATGCAAGACTCCATCATTTCCAGTAGCTGCATGAATACTCAAGCTGGTAATGACTGGTTGGGCTGAAACTGTGAAATTAGAGCCTGAATTTTGCGGATCCTGGCTGGACTGGGACAGGCTAGATCCTTCTGTGTATCGAGAGTGGCTCCCAAGTACGTTTGCGTGTTGGAGGGTTGGAGATGGGACTTCAACAGATTTACTGTGAATCCGAGATCGTGCAGCAACTGTAATGTTCTTTGAGTGTACTGTAGACACTTTGTGAACTGGCTTTGATGAGCCAGTCCAAGTATGGGAAAACGTGAATGTGTCGTCTTCGCAGATGAGCAGCGACTACTGCCAGGCATGTGGTGAAAACTCTGGGAGCAGTGGGGACTCTGAATGGGAGCACTTTGAACTGATAATGTTATCTTGCTACCACAAAAGTGAGATATTTGCGAGGAGGGGGATGTATTGGACTATGGAAGTAAGCGTCCTTTAAGTCTAAAGTAGACAAAGTCACCTTGCTAAAGGCATACGAGCACTTGTTGGAATGTCACCATGTTAAAATGCGCTGATTAAATATAAAGATTTAGGTCTCCGAGGTCTAGAATAGACCTGAGAGAGCCGTCCTTTTTGCGTGTGAGAAAGTATACACCGGACCCTTGATATTGTAATGGGACAGGCTCTATAGCTCCATTTTGCAGTAGAGAGTGAACCTTTTGTTTGAGAAGGTTCAGATGCTCTGGTGACATTTTGTGTGATCGTGGGGGAATGTTTGGGGGATTGTCGGTAAGCTCCAGGCAATTACCAGATTGGATAATTTCTAAAACCCATCTGTGAAGTGGTTGTATTCCAGACGGGAAGAAATTGAGAGGGAAATCCCCCAACAGGTGTGGGATGATCGGGAGGAAGAGGAGGCAAGTCACGGTTTGTTTGCTGCAGGGGAAGTACGTGGTGTGTTACCTCTACCTCTTCCCTTGCCATTATTGCCTCGAAATCCTCCTCTAAAGTAACCTCTGGAAGAGGGTGATTGATTGTTGCCTCTATACGAAGAGGAGGTGTTCTCTGAGGATATGTTCTTTGAACCCTCCCTGTAAAAGGAACAGCGAAATGAGCCCAAATTGGAAGGGGACTGCAAAGCTCCCATGGATTTTGCAACCTCTGTGTCCTTCATTTTTTCCAAAGAAGTATCTACCACAGGTCCAAAGAGGTGTTCCTTATCAAAGGCTAGGTTTAAAATAGAAGCCTAGACTTCCGGTTTAAACCCTGAAATTCTGAGCCAGGCATGCATTTTTAAAAGAACGCTGGTGTTAACAGCGCGAGCTGCAGCGTCAGCTGCCTCTAAAGCACACCTAATGGAAGTATTGGAAATGAGTTTTCCTTTCTGAATTAAGTCTTGTGCCTTACTTTTGTGTTTGTCTGGCAAGAAGTGGAGCAATTGCTCCAATTCGTTGTAATGAGCCCCGTCATATCTCACTAAAAGAGCCTGGGTGTTGGCAATACGCCAGTGATTGGCTGCCTGCGCAACTACTCTTTTACCGGAGGCATCTAGGAGTTTGGATTCCTTGTCAGGAGGAGGGGCATCTCCTATTTGAGAGTTTGCTCTTTTGCTAGCGCTAGAAACTACTAGGGAGTCTAAGGGAGCTTGACCCTTGATGTAGACTGGGTCTGTAGGTGCAGGTTTGTATTGTCTACCCTTGGTGTTAGAATCCTTGCACGCACATGGTCCTTAAAAATGATGTCTGCGTGTTTAAGCATACCCATAAGCATGGGCAGTGTAGGAGTTGTTTTTGAGAAGAACTTAAAGTCTAAAAGAGAATATCCTCTTCAAGAGTTTCTTTGTGAAGTTGAACTGCATGATATTGAGCATCCCTATTTATTAACTCTATGTACCCTACACTGTGGTCAGGTGGAGAGGGATTTGAAGGATATAGATCAGGGTCATTATCAGTGTTAGGATCTGTGTTGTAGTCAGTCCATGGATCAGTACTATTGTCATCTGGTGCGTCCCCATCATTCTGGTCGTCAGGTGACTGTAGTTGTGGTTAATTTGTAGGAGTAATCATCAAATTAGGGTTGGGTGGGGAAGGAGGTGTAAGAGGAGTAAGAGAAGGATTAGTACCCACATCTTTCTTTTTAAGGGGAATGTGGTAAGTGTTCTCCATCTGTGGATTCCGTTTAACTGGTAGTTTTACATGAATATGTCCAGTCTTTCTGTTTCGGATCCGCGTTGGAAGGTGGTACATCGAAACGAGGCTCTTTGGATGAGGAAGGTGCTGTTTTGCCTTTCAGTGCCAGAATTTTCGGTGCCGAAGATTTTGGTGTCGAGGTTTTCGGATTCCAAGTTTTGGTTTCGGTGCCTAAGGGATATTCATGATGCCGTGTCTGGATTTCGGTGCCGAAGGTTTCGGTTCGGTGCCTGAATGGGGCCGACTGGGTCCCGTGCCGGAGGGCTTTGGTGTGTGTTCAGTGCCGAGCCTGAAGGTGGGGTGTTTGAAACATGTTCTCGTGCTGACCTTGGCCCGAAGGCAGAGGAGGGACCGGAGCCTTTTTCTTGGGCCTAGTTAAGAGCAGGGGAGTATCAGTACTCACGGTACGCTGACCCTGCAGAAGGTCTTCTTGCATGTCGGAATTGGCTTCGGACACAGAAATGTGTTCCTCTTCTTCCGTGGCTTCTTGTGCGTGATCAGAATCTTCTTCGAAGAGATCCGGTACGGAGCCGCTATGTTGCTGGTGCATTTCGTGACGTCGAGCCCGACGATCGTGGTGCCTCTTCTTGTATCAAAAAGATCGGCACGCGTCACAGTCCTGTTCATTGTGTTCCGGGGACAGACACAAGTTGCACACTTCGTGCAAGTCGGTGCGCAGATACTTAGTGCGACACCCGGGTCGGAAATTAAATGGAGTCTGTTCCATCGATTGCGAGCTGACCTGAAGCAACCCAACGGCCGTCCACAAATTTTTCGATCGAAGATTTCTGCACCGATACGATACACGGAGAATGGGAAACACCCTCGAGAAATAATATCGTTGAGTGTAGTGGATTGCTCACAGAGGGGAACCCAAGAACGGAGTTGAACCAGAGCGCAGCAATTCACATCCGAACCCGATGGTGGAAAAAAACTAACAATAGAGTCCATGCCCATGCGCACTATCACAGTAAGGAGGAGTCACCTACCTTGTGACTGGAAAAGACTTCTTTGAAGAAAAACAAACTGCAAACATCCGGACCCAACACTAGATGGCAGACTTATGCTAAGCATGTGATCTACAGCTCACATGCCTCAAACATGTAGTTCCTAAAACCAATGCCAAAATGAGACCACTGGATTGATATAGTAATTGGCCTATGCGCTCAGGGAGGGCTAAACACAGGAAGAGGCATGACAAGCATGCCATGGGCAAATGGGGAGAAAGAATAGGAAAGCCCTTAATAAGGATGTCTGGGCAAACTGAAGCCCACAAAGTATATAGAGCATGTCTCAAAGAGACCATGCATGTGCTGTCTAGCCGAGACCTAAAGAGTTCAAATGAAAGAATGTAAATCTGCAACAACCAAAGGCTTCTGATGAAGTGGGAGGGCGCAAGTGAATCTACAGCTCTACACGCTACAAACAAACGTTTACAGGTATTCATAACGTGTGGCTGTAGACATGCTCTGCACAGGCTGAAAAGAAGTACTTCCCTAAGTGGTGGTTAGCCAAGATGATGTTGCAGAAGAATGAAACAAAGTTCTTAGAACAACTTGACCAACTCTAACTTGTTGGCATACTAAGACCTCCGCACAGTAGTGCTTGGTAAAGGAGTGCAGCAGACCATTTAGCTGCCTTAGAGTTGGCAGCTGTGGGAATATTTCCAAGGAACACCATAGTGACTTTTTTTCTGTGGCATGAGTCCTGGGCAGGGAAAGCTTATCTTAGCCCTGATATAGCATGCTTGGATACAGTTGATAATACATCTGGCAACGCCTACCTTTTATAAAGCATGCTCTTTATGAGGTCTGTCAAAAACAACAACAAGCATTGGCATAGCCAATAGGTCTCGCCTTTGGGACCTTATAAGTATTTAGTTATGCAGCAGGTCCCAAAGGCAAGACCTATTGGCTATGCCAATGCTGGTTTAACATTGATCGCGAGCTGACTCCAAAGTAAGCATTAGAACGCCTGGAGACACCTACCTCTAAATGTACTTCTACATCGCTGTACTCCCGAACTTTTACATCTTTCGACCTGAGGTCAGTGCGAGGCCTGCCACACCAGGCTGCATAAAAGAGACAGACCCATACATGGGCAGAGTGCCACAGAACAAGCCCTGCTACACAAGGCCCTTGTACCACTGAGGCAGCACTGCGACATATGCACCGGAGCGTGAGGCCTGCCACGGCAGCGTGCCATAAAGTGAGCCTCTCCATACTGTTGCAGAGTGCCAACGAGCAAGCTATGCTACGAAAGGGCAAGGTAACGAGGAGCTCAGTCTGCCACACAAAGGCCATGTGCGGCAGACAGATCTTTGCCGCACAGGGGCCACAGTAGAGCAAGTTTGAAGTTTTGGCGCCAGGTGCACATACCTGCAAGTAAAAAGTATTGCGCAGACTCTGAAAGCACTTGTCTACCCCTACACAAAACAAACTCGATTGCTGTAATCTTACCTATCGAAGGTCCAGAGTCTGTAAACCGCACCGAGTCAGCTAGCTTGGTGCAGGGCAAATTTAAAGCACCAGCATGCATATAACAGCACCTGGTTGCAAGTATCGGCAGACGGGGAAAAGGTTAATGACCTGCACATGCCATCGAAGTAAACAGAGGCCGGCAACGGGTGGGTGCTGGTGGTGGGGGGGGGGATCCGCAGTGCGAGGTTTCGGCATCATCTCTCCGGCGTGAAAAATTGGCAGCTTCATTTGTGCTTGAAGGCTTCGAATACGAGGTGGGAGGGGGGAAAACAAACAAGCAGCGAGGAGTAACCATTAAAACAAAGATAAAGGCACACAAGTAGCATGTCCACTGCTGCTCACTCCTGAAAAACAAATAAACAAATACAATCCCCTTAGAGGAATAAGCACGCAAGTGGTGCACACGCGCGCCACAGAAAGCCATGTGTTTTGAATTATCGCGCACGCGTCTAGGTACGATAATTCAAAACACATGGCGGACATGCGGGTAACCGCAAGCATTAGGCCGTGGGCGGAGCAAAGGCAGGATATGCACCCGCCTTTTCCCAGTTGCGTGCGGTCTTTTAGAAAGACGCACGCAAAGCCCAATAGCCTGTAACCAAAAACAAAACACACGCACGAGTGTGTGGTCAGATTTTTGAAGCCCCTTACAAAAGTCTTGCAGAGCAGCGCATGCGCGCTGGCTCAGGCGAGACCTACAAAAGGAGTGTTACCTACCTTGTAAGCATCTATTTGTTGCATGTAGTGCTGTAAATCCACATTCTGGACACACTCCTGCCATCTGGACATTTATAACTTGTTTTTCTTTGAAGAAGTCTTTCTAGTCACACTATCCAGTGACACCTCTTCGATGCAATGCGGATAGTCATGGTCCATCTTCAGACTGTTTTTCTGACATCGGGTACCAGTGGAGTGGAGTCAGACAGTATTGATAAGGATATCCATGCAGCATTAATTAAAGATAAAGAGACTATCTAGTTTTTATTATCTGGAAGATGTCAGGGGTTGAGTAGTTGAAGACTGTGAAGGAATACTTCCTTACCTATAACTCCTGTTATCTCATAGGGAAATTTCCATTATAGACATAAGCACTGAATAGTCACCCATGTGTGGGGACCCCGGAGCAGTTCTTCAATATATCTTAAATGTGGAGTTTCTCCTTTCTTCAGGAAGGTCTGCAAAGACATTTAAGAGATAGATTATGCAGCCCATATACCTAGGATACAATGGCCCAATTCTTCCTCATGAAGGCAAAAAAAGGCCAGAATAAGGTAAATGAGGACGATTTGAGATGACTTCTGAATAATCTCCCTCACAAACCCTTTTTTATGATGGAGTGGGACAGAGTAGCCTCATAGCATGACCAACCATCTGGGCTTTCGTAAATGTTTAAAAACTTTTTTGTTCCCATAAACATCTACTATTCATTAGCTTTGGCCTTAGCGCGGGGATGCCTTTGGTAACCATGCGCTCTATAAATATTTTTACAATTACAATTATATGGCTAAAAAAAGAGGTTGTGCTTCTAAGAACCCAGAGACCACCAGTAGCCCATCATGTACAGCAGGTGGCAATTGCTATCGGGTTCTTTTTTAAGGCGATGTGTAAACATGTAGATTACATGAATACCTCTGTCCATTCCACCAGGTAAGAGGGAGGGTCGCTTATGACTATAATGGAAATTCCCCTGTGATAGAACAGGAGCTACAGGTAAGAAACTCTTCCTTCTCTCGTAGGGGATTTCCATTTATAGTCATAAGCACTGAATATAGTAGCAAGCCCATCCCCATATAGTGAGGTAGCGGAGATGGAGGCTCAAATAGGAAGATTAAACAAATAGATTTCTGGGGGAAACCTACCCTACTTGAACATCTGATCTAGCGTCAGAATCTAGACAGTAGTGCTTCGTGAATTTATTTACTAATTTCCAGATAGCTACTTTGCCAATTTCTGGAATAGGAATATTGCGTAGTAAAGCAGCAGTAACCACTTTCCCCATAGTGGAGTGTGCTTTGGGCTTAGCTGAGAGCGCTTTGTTAGCCTTTTGATAACACAATAAAATGCAAAACACTTTCAGGGCCGGACTGGCCATAGTGGGCACCGGGTGTTTCCCTGGTGGGCCGCTAGGGTGGGGGCCGGTTTTGGGTCCCTGGGGGGACGTTTTTGTTACCGGGGGTCAGCAATATCGGCCCCCAGTAACAAAATCGGCTGAAACCGGCCCTCGCAAACTGTCGGCTGCACTCCCCCTCACCCCAGGGGGGCCCAGCTGAGCAGTTTGCCGGGGCGAGTTTCTGTTCCCTGTCCGGCCCTGAACACGATCGTGAAATGGATAGCTTGGAGGTAGCTAAGCCTGTATGGACCGGACTGTAATTGATAAACAACTGGTCCGATTTGCAAATGTCTTGAGTCTTGTATAGATAGAATTTTAGAACTCTCCTCGTATCCGGGGAGTGGAGAGCTATTACTACTGGAATAGAGGGATTCATAAAGAATGCTGGTTGTGAGATTGTATGGTTGACATGGAAGTCTGAAACAACCTTAGGGTTAGAACTTTGGTGAGTTCTTGTGACCACTTTGCTAGAATGAAATACAGAGTATGGTTCATGAGAGCAGAGTACTTGGATCTTGCTAACCCTGCAGGTAGATGTTATCGCCACAAGCAAAGAGGTTTTCCAAGTCAGGTGTTGAAGAGAGGTCTTGTGTATGGGCTCGAAAGGGTCCTGCTTTTGGTGTGAGAGGACTGCACTAAGCTCCCACGGAGAAGGGCATTTGATGGGAGGAAGAACCTTCTTCAAACCCTCTAGGAAAACACTTGACAGGGATTCCACAAAAAAAAAGGTTTGTGAATGACATTTTCTATAGGCAGTAAGAGCTGCAAGGTGAACCTTTATAGAAGAAAATTGCAAGCCAGATTTAGCCAGGTGTAGAAGGTATGGAAGAATAATATCCCAAGTTCTTTGAGGAATACCAAGGGCAAAATCTGTTCCGTATGAAGGCATAAGCGGAGCGAGTAGGAGGACACTTAACCTCCTTGAGGATCCCCATGCAGTCTTGTGGCAGGTTTAAGTGTCCAAAGTGCACTAGCTTGTGAGCCATGCAGCCACATTCAAGGAGGAGCGATTGGGGTGTACCGCCTAGCCTCAAAACTTCGAAAGCAGGTCTGGTATGCATGGTAGCTTGAGATGTGGACGCTGTGACTGGTGAAGAAGGTCCAGGAACCACCATTGACGTGACCAACCTGGAGCTATGAGGATCATCTTGGCTTTGGAGGGGGGACAGATCAGGACCGCCGGGATCAGAAGAGTTGGTGGAAAAGCATAAAGAAATTTGCCAGACCAGTTAATCCATAGGGCATTCCCCAGCATATCTGGATGGTAGTACCTGGAGACGAATCCCCTGCTTTTTCTGTTTTTCTCTGTGGAAAACAGGTCAATAGGAGTGCCCCACATTTGGAAGATATTTTGAACTACCTTGTGCAAGACCCATTAATAGTTTTCGTCGAGAGCTCTGCTGAGAGAGTCTGCCTGAACATTTTGAACACCCGGGAGGAGAGTTGCTGTTACATCTAGGTTCTGGGTCAAGAGCCATTTCCAAATCGTCTGGGCCTCTGGTGACAAAGCTCTGCACCCGGTGCCCTCCTGCTCATTGAGGTTTTACATGGTGGTTGTATTGTTAGTCTGATCAAGCAGGGTGTTGGTCGTGAATGATGGGTGAAAGACATTGAGCGGGAGATGCACTGCGCGGAGCTCGAGGATATTGATTTGATATGTCATCTCTCGGAGAACATGAGCCCTGAATTTGGAGGGTATCCATGTGAGCTTCCCATCCAAGTAGGGATTCATCTGTCACTATGGTCCGAGATGTAACCGGTTGGTGAAATGGCATACCTAATAAGAGATTTTTTGGAGAACACCACCAATTTAGGGACTGTATTGCATGGATGGATAGCATTATTCTGACCTGCCAGATGCCAGTCAATTGATACTACTGGTCATCTAGCTATTTCTGGAGCAGACACATGTGGAAGCGAGCATTGGGAGTGAGAAAGATGCAGGTGGCCATTTAGCCGGGAAGAGATAATACAGCTCTTATTGTTGGATGAGAGATTCGGGAGTCTGACATTTCCAAAGGATTGCTAAGTGTCGCTCCTCCGAAGGACACAACTTTGCTTGAAAGGTGTCTATGGAAGCTCCTAAGTAATGTAAAGTCTGGACAGGAGTGGACTTGTTGAGGATGACGTGGAGACTCAGCAATGAAGGCGATTACAAGTCCAATTGAAATTCAGTTGGGTTTCTTGAGCAGGATGCCTTTATGAACCAGTCGTCCAGATATGGGCAGACAAAGATCCAGTGCGTTCGTAAATGGGCTGCCACCACAGCAATGCACTTCGAGAATGTTCTGGGTGCTGACTTTAGGCCAACAGTACTGTGTACTGGTAAGGACCGAGCCCCACGATGAACCATAGAAACTGTCATTGCTTCTTGGCAATAGAAATGCGAAAGTATGCAATGTGAAGATCGATGGAGCACAGCCAATCTCCCTGGTGTACTTGGGGGTAAATTTGATGTAAAGCCAGCATCCTGAACTTCTCCGGCCAAATCCATTTGTTGGCAATTTTGAGGTCGAGAATAGGTAGGAGTTTGTGTTTTTCCTTTGTCACCAGAAAGTATCTGGAGTAAATGCCCTTTCCCCGTTCTCTGTGGGGAACGGCTTCCACCACATTCTTCTGCAAAAGGGTGTTGACCTCAGACTTTAGCAAGTTGAGATAGTAAGTGGAGAGCTTTGGTAGACTGGATGGGGGTAGAAATCAATATCAATTTTGCACAATATTCAGAACCCAGGCATCTTTTGTGATGCACTGCCACTGTGTTAGGTAATGTGAAATATTTCGGATACCAGAGAGGGTAACAGAAGAGGGGGAAGGAAGGGCTCATGGTTTGTTTCTGTGAGCCTGTTTACCCCCTTGGACAGGGTATTGGGCAGAGCGTCCTCCTGTTTGTTTTCACTGTGGTTGGTAAGATCTCTGATGTTGCTGCTGAGATCTACCCGTGGTTCATGGAGGGATTTTATTCCTCTGTGGGTAAAACTGACGCTGATAAGGTCAGAAGGATTTTCGTTGATCTTTTGGATTTTCAATACCCACAGCTTTTAAAGTGTCCATTTCAGATTTCAATCCTGCCATCTAGTCGCCCGCATAGCTTTCAAAAATCACAGAGCCTGAGAATGGCAAATTCTGAATGCGATGTTACACCTACTGTTTGAGAGATGTCAACCGGAACATGTCTTCTTAAAGTCACCCCATGACAGTAAGCATGAATGGCTGGTAACAAAGAGTCCGCTGCAGCGCTTATGATGTAATTCAAGACGATTGAGCCCTCATTGATGATTTGCAAGAAATCCTCTCATCTCTTGGAAGATATTCAGCAAAATTCTGGATGGAATCCCACAGGGCACGATCATATCTGCCCAAGAGGGCAGTAGCGCTGGCTGCCATCATATATGTGGCTACTTTGCTGCAGACTTTGCGGCCTACTGAGTCCAGTTTTCTTCTCTTTTTATCTGGAGATTTTGGAGAGGTGGAATTGTATGTTTTTGAAGCCAAAATGACTACAGAGATGGGTGGAGGATCAGATCGTAGAAATGGAGGGTCTTGAGCTGGAAGTTGGTACTTCTTTTGAAGGCTAGATGGAGCAAACTTCACTACGGCTGGCGTTAAAATAGTTCCACAGCAGGTTCGGAGGAGGCCGGGAACCAGTGGAAGCAAAGGTAGAGTCTGTACGCCAGTGTAGCGTTTAGAAAATGCCTGAAGCTAAAGGAGTAAGAACAGACATCCATATGTTAAGCTCAGCCTCTCCTTGGACTAGAACCTCATAGATTGATGTAATGTCCTCCACCGGGAAGACATGAGTCGGTGGAGAGTGTTAACGTTGGGAATATCTTCCTCTAGTAGTGGAGGAAGTATCAGTATGGTGCCGATGAGATTGAGACCTTGTTTAGCGTGGTGAGACCTATGGCAATGATGAGACTGTCGTGAAGAGGAAGAGCGCCTAGATCTAGGACGGCCATGATGACGCGATCAAGAGCACGCTCCAGGCTTTGGAGGTGAAGGTATTGAAGGCTCTGGAAGAGGTGATACTGGAGGAGGTGGCGCTGGTGGTGAAGGTAGTGATGGAGGTGCCACTGGCTGTGTAGGAGGCAATGAAGGTGGAGGCAGACTGAGATGAAGGCAGCTCAACAAGAGGGTGAATATGCTCTTGAATATTGAGAATCGGGAGAGGAATAGATTATACTCCTCTTTTTAATAGTCTCCTATGTTCTCTTTGACGTCGAAAAAACTTGATGTCGTCTTACTCAAACGTTTGGATGTTGGTGCAATCATCGACCTCCCACGATGTCGCGGCATCGAACCACTACTTTTTAACTACGAGAAACCTTTATGTCGAACGTAGGCGGTGAGTCAACGGCATCTCTACCTGTACTGAGACGATTTGTCTAGCCCTTAGGACCTTTCCTTAGTCAATAAAGATATTGAGTCTCTTTTTTCTACAATACCGCCTCTTACGTATCATTTAGGTAGGGAACTTCCCTCACTTCCGGATCTCTCTATACGGATACCGCAGTCTAGTTTTCATCTCTGTGGTAACCCGGAAGTGTACCTGCATCCCCATCGCGGCACAGGCTTGCTCGGATTTGGGTGATTAACGGGTGGGTTATAAGCAGATACCCGCCATGGTCCCATAGCACAGCGGAACCGCGGGATGGACAGACCTTGAGTGGAGTTCCTAGTCAGGGCACGTAAGTACGGCACAGCCGTTCATGGATGCCGATTTCACTCAGCATTCGAGCCATACACCCAAGGTAAATAGCCTGATCCTTTATTACCTTCCCCTTTACCCCACTAGAATTGAGGCTCCATGACGATTCCTCCCGTTCCAGGTTCATGAGGCAATAACCTCACATACATACAAGTATGCATTTGGGCTTTTTTATTGTATTGTCCACCTGGTCCACGAATAATATTTCACGTTAATTTATAGAGTGTGTGTTTTCTGTTTGTAGTGTCTTGTACTGTCCTTTTCAGGTCACTGCACCTTTTTCCAGATAAAGCTAGATTTATAGCTAAAAACACACGTTTTGGTCACATTATGGCGCATTATTTGTGTTTACAGGTACTACGCTCTGTTTCCAGGGACAGGGAATATGTCCTTTTTCCTTCCTTGTTTTTTGTAGATACGCATACATACGATTAGGTATTGTATATAAGTGCATCATTGAATGCATCTCTCATTTCTAATTTTGTATCACTAAGCACATGCTTTCTAGCTGGGAGGGATCTTTTTCCTGTCCTGATGAAGATGCTTCGCATCGAAACATGTTGACTCACAAGGAGTAACCACACATTATGTAGGCAAACTCCACACCCCTGTTTTTAGTAGTACCAGCCTCCCTGGACGCATTAAAGTTTTTTTCTGTCTAAAAGGGCCAGGTGCTTTTTAACTACACATACCTACAACCACATCAGACCCTCCCTTTGCATCACATATAGCACTTTATCATCAGTGCTCCCACGTAGTCGTAGGTCGTAGCACGCCCCGTCCCACAGCGGGGCGGGAAGACCCCTATGATGAAGCAGGACACGATGGGCCATTCTTGGTGTGTGAGGGGTATTTAAACAACACTGTGTGTGCCCAACCATATTGGGACACGCACCTATCATTACCCCACTGTACCCAGGCTTCTTAGTACCTCTCTCTCCAGAGGTGGATCCTTCTTGTTTATAAATTAACTTTGAGTGGAGGACGTATCCACCTCAGCGCCTACACAGGCCCCCCCTCTACACTCCCTAATCTGGTTATATTTAGTTGACATTGTTTTTAGCCAGAAAAGGGAAATGCTACTTATCAGTATGCATCTGTTCTTGGCATGTAGAGCTGCAGATCTACACACTGTGCATAGATCGCCATCTGGTGTTGGGCCCGGATGTTTGCAGTTGTTTTTCCTCTTGGAAAGTCTTTGGAAGTCACGAGGTATGCGACTCCTCCTTTGGATCATATTGCGCATGGGCTTCGGCTCCATCCTCAGATTGTTTTTCGCCAGCAGGGAAATGATGGAGCGTAGTAATGAGCAGTGAAGATGCCCATGTGTGCTGTATCTAAATAAGATAAACTGGAACAGATAAAGGTAGACGGGGAGGCGGGTGGGCGTGTGTAGATCTGCAGCTCTACATGCCAAGCAGAGATGCATACTGGTAAGTAGCATTTCCCGTTCGAGGCATCGGAGCTGCAGATTACACACTGCATAGATTATTTAGCATTACTCGCTCCATGTAGCTGCTCTGCAGATATCATCTAAGGGAATGTTCCCTAGAAATGCCATGGAAGCCCCTATCTTACGTGTGGAGTGGGCTTTAGGGGGAACAGTGAGCATACGTTTGGCTTTGTGGTAGCAAATCTGTATGCATTTAACAATCCACCTAGCTATCCCAGATTTGGAGATGGGGTTGCCTTTGTGTGGTGGTGAGAAAGACACAAACAGTTGTTTGGTCTTACGAAAGGGTTGTTCTCTCAATGTAGTAAGGCTCGTTTGACATCTAGTGTGTGGAGAGCTCTTTCTGCAATGGTCTGTGGCTGCGAGAAGAATACGGGCAGTTCCACATATTGGTTTAGATGAAAGGGAGAAATTACTCTAGGGAGGAATTTTGGATTAGTGCGGAGAACAACTTTGTTATGGTGCATTTGCAGAAAGGGTTCTTGAATGGTGAGTGCTTGTATCTCACTGACCCTTCCGAGGGAAGTAATGGCTACAAGAAGAGCAGTTTTCCCATGTTAGGAATTGAAGTTCACATTTATGTAGAGGTTCAAAGGGAGGCCCCATTAGTCTCATGAGAACGATGTTTAGGTTCCACACAGGTGAGGGTGGCTCTCTGGGGGGAATTATTCTTTTGAGGCCTTCCATGAAGGCTTTTATGGCAGGTACTCTAAAGAGTGATAGATGTTCGTTTTGTAGATAAGCTGCTATGGCCGCAAGGTGCAGTCTAATAGACGTGTAGGCTAGGTTGCACCTTTGATGTGTTGGACACATCTAGGGGATTGAAGTTAGTAGTGTGACAATAGATCACAAAACGTTTCCACTTGGCTGCGTAGAAAGCTCTAGTGGTAGGTCGTCTAGCTTCTCTAACGACGTTCATACAGACAGGGGGAAGATTTAGATGACCGAATTCTAGGATTTCAGGAGCCAGATCGCAAGGTTGAGCTGTGGTGGGTCCGGGTGCCTGATCTCTCCATGGTTCTGGGTTAAGAGGCGTGGAGAGAGGTGTAACTTTTGGTGCAGTACTACAGATAGTTCCAGCAGTGTGGTGTACCACGGTTGTCTGGCCCAAGTTGGAGCTACTAGGATGAGTGAGGGAGTGTTGCTGTAGTTTGCGCACCACTAATGGAATGAGTGGGAGAGGCGGAAAGGCGTACGCAAATCTGCCTGACCAGTTCATCCTTTCGCATTGCCTTTGGACAATGGGGGTGGATACCTGGCGGCGAAGCTTGGGCATTTGGCGTTTTCGTGGGTGGCGAAGAGGTCTATCTGTGGATGCCCCCACATTTGAAAGTACAGGTGAAGAACTTATGGATGGAGTTCCCACTCGTGGATCTGTTGTGTTTGTCTGCTTAGCAGATCGGCCATAGTGTTTTGGACTCCTGGGACATGTTGGGCTAGGAGAAAGATTTTTTGGGGAATGGTCCATCTCCATATGCTCTGTGCTAGCTGAGAGAGCGGCGGAGTGTGTGTGCCACCTTGTTTTTGTATATAGTACATGGCTGTCATGTTGTCCGTGCGGACTAGGACGGCCTTGCCCGAGACGTGTTTGAAAGGCCTTTAGGGCTACGAATATGGCTAGTAACTCCAGATGGTTGATGTGGAGTAACTTTTGTTGAGGTGTCCACCTGCCCTGCATGGTGTGATGTAGTAGGTGAGCTCCCCAGCCGGAGAGCGATGCGTCCGCTGTCAGTACTAGCTGAGGAACCAGTTCCAGAAACGGTTGCCCTTTGGAAAGGTTTTTGGTGGTCCAACACTGCAGAGAGCGATGGGCACGACCGTCTACCAACACCAGATCTGTCAATTGACCCTGGGCCTGGTTCCATTGGCGCGCTAAGCACTCTTGGAGAGGACGCATCTGGAGTCTTGCGTGAGGTACTATGAATATGCAAGAGGCCATCATTCCTATAAGTTGCATGAACACTCAAGCTGGAAAAGTGTGTTCCGGCTGAAATTTGGCGCGTAGAGCCTGAATGCTTGCTATCCTGGCAGGACTGGGATAGGCTAGCGCTTTTGAGGTGTCTATGGTGGCACTTGAGGTATTGTTTTACGTGGGACGGTTGCAGATGGGACTTTGTGTGGTTTACTGTGAAGCCCAGTTCGTGAAGTAGTTGGATAGTGGCGTGAGTGTGTTGTACACATTGGTTGTATGAGCTGGCTTTTATGAGCCAGTCGTCTAGGTATGTGAAGACGTGGATGAGTTGTCTTCGCAGGTGTGCTGCCACTACCGCTAGGCACTTGGTAAACACCCGTGGTGACTCCGAATGGGAGTACTTTGAATTGATAGTGTATGTATGTATTTCCATTTATAGGGCGCACTGTAACCCTATGGGCATCCTGGCGCTAAACCGTCCACTACAAATCTGAGAAACTTCCTGTGAGCTTTGTGAACGGGAATGTGGAAATAGGCGTCCTTGAGGTCTGGGGTGGCAAGAAGTCGTTCTGGGAGAGTAGGGGGAAGTACCTGCTGGAGTGTGACCATGTGGAAATGGTCTGAGTGTATGTAGTGGTTTAGGGGTCTGAGGTCCAGGATGGGCCTTAGAGTGTCGACCCTTTTCGGTATGAGAAAATATAGGGAGTAAACTCCTATGTTTTGTTGGTGGGCAGGAACTGGTTCTATTGCACTCTTTTGTAGGAGGGAGATTACCTCCTGCTTTAGGAGTGATAAATGTTCCTGTGACATTGGGCGCTGTTTGGGTGGAATGTTGGGGGAAGGGGGGGTAGATGTTAGTTTGAAGCAGAAGTCTGACCGAATTATCTGTGTCACCAATTTATCTGAGGTGATGGTAGTCCAGACAGGAAGGAAATTGTGGAGTCTGCCCCCGACTGGAGTGGGATGGTCTCGGGGGAGTGGAGGGAAGTCATTGGGCAAGGAAGGAGGCAGAGCGGGAGGTGTTAGTTTTGCCTCTGCCTGTATTGTTGTTACCCCTGTAGCCGCCTATCTGGTAACCCCTAGTGTAGGTGGATTGGGTAGGGGCCTTATAGGAAGTGGAGGCGCTGTCGGAGGAGTAGCCTCTGGAGTTGCTTCTAAATGAAGAGCGGCAAAAGGAGCGCCTGGGAGCTTGCGACTGCAAGGCTCCCATCGATTTTGCCGTGTCGGTGTCCTTTTTCATTTTTTCAAGGGCAATGTCGACGTTGGGGCCAAACAGATGTTTCTCGACAAAGGGGTGGTTGAGGATGGAACTCTGCACCTCAGGTTTGAAACCTGAAATTCGTAGCCGGGCATGCCTACGCAGGAGGACGCTGGTGTTAATTGCTCTAGAGGCGGTGTCCGCTACATCGAGGGCGAAACAAATGGAAGTGTTGGTGATGATTTTACCCTCCTGGATTAGCTCGTTGGCCCTATTCTTGTATTTGTCAGGGAGGTGTTGCATTATGGCTTCCAGTTCATCATAATGTGCCGTCATATCTTGCTAAAAGCGCTTGGGTGTTTGCAATGCGCCATTTGTTGGCAGCCTGGGATGCAGTTCGCTTGCCAGAGGCGTCCAGGAATTTGGATTCCTTATCGGGTGGTGGAGCCTCACCTGATGCCTGGGAGTTTGCACGTTTCCTCGCATTGGAGACTGCTAGGGAGTCTAGTGGTGCCGGGCCTCTGATGTAGGTGGGGTCTGTAGGGGCAGCCTTATACTTTTTTCCAATGCCAGGGTTGATGACCCTGGCCCTGACCAGGTCTTTAAAGACCTCCGGTGCATGCTTAATAACCCCTTTAAGCATGGGCAGAATGGAAGTGGCCCTCTGTGTAGTGTCAAAAGTATCTAGAAGGAAGTCCTCCTCCACGAAGTCTGTATGGAGATCAACTCCATGGTAGTGTGCAGCCCTATGGAGCAGTTGGTTAAACTCCATTGTGTCTTCGGGGGGACGGTCTTGAAGGGTAAAGGTCGTCCTGCGGGACATTAGGGACGTCTGGGATGTTGTAGTCGTCCCATGGGTCTGGGGAGCCTGTAGGAGTGGGGTCCCCTGTGGGCTGGTCATGTGGCCCGTCCACTGTGTCGTCATAGACGTCGTCGTCATCAGGAGAGGGTGTGGGAGAATGATGAGGTGGGGGAGGCAGAGGAGAAGGAGGAGGGGGGGGAGAAGGCAGTCTCAAAGGGGAGGTAGCAAAGTCTCTTCTCTTTGGAGGTGGAGCTGGGGCAGGCTTGTCCAGCGGTCTCTTTTTGATGCTGAGCATCAAATATCCAGTTTTAAGGTCCTTCACAAGTGTTTTTTGTAGTGGATCGGGCCGAAATAGTTCATCTGTGGGGGGCCGATCCTTCAGTGCCGGAGCCGTAGGTTTATTGGCTTCGACTCAGCATCGGTTTGTTGTTTTGAACCTTGGGGCTTTGAAATATCTGTTTCCTCGGTTCCGAGAGGACTTTCGGCTTCGAGGTGTGGGTTTCAAGGGCCTTTGGTTTTTTGCTCGGCTCCGGGGATAGTGTAGGTACCGAGGAGCTAGTGCCAGTCTTCGGCGCAGAGTGCTTCGGTGTGGAGCTCGGCGCGGAGGAGGAGGAGGCCATCTTCTTTTTAGGTGCTGGTGCCGAGGAGTGTTTCTCGGCACCGACGGCAGGCTGGCTCGAGCCCAAGTCGCCGGAAGGCTTCATGGGCTTCTTAACCGGGCCCAAAAGCGAGGTATGGGAAGCAGTGTCTTTAGTCGTGCCTAGGCCCAAGGGCGAAGGCGCGACCGAAACCTTTTTCAATGTCGTCGAGGGTGGGGGTTGATGTTAGTACTCACGCCCCTCTGTGCCGGAATGATGTCCTCGACATCGGAGTCGTCAGCTTCGGAGGCGCTGACGAGACCCACTTCGGTGTGCTGCTCTTCCAGAACATCAACGCCTTCTCCGAAGAGGTAGTCGGGGATGGAAGTCGACGAGTGAGCCATTGTTCTCCTCGCTAGCCGATCCCGAATGGTCTTCTTCGAACGGAAGGATTTGCAAGCCGGACAGTCTATTGTTCTGGGGAGAGGCAGAGGTTGCACACCTCATGTATATCGGTGTGGGGAAACTTCGACCCACATCGAGGACACTTTTTGAATGGCGTCCTTTCCCTCAGCCAGGACGGCCCGAAGGCCTTCGTCGACGACCGGAATCGAAGACTTCGAATGATGAGACGCGTAGAGTGTGAAGATCGCGATCGAAACAATAGCGCGGAAAGGGAAAGGATTGCGCCCCGATCAGAAGAACTGAAAACAGTTCGGAACCGGAGCGCGAAGAACACAGCCGAGCCCGAAGGCGGAAAAAAAAACAATCTGAGGATGGAGCCGAAGCCCATGCACAATATGATCCAAAGGAGGAGTCACATACCTCGTGACTTCCAAAGACTTTCCAAGAGGAAAAACAACTGTAAGCATCCGGGCCCAACACCAGATTGCGATCTATGCAGTGTGTAATCTGCAGCTCATATGCCTCGAACACACTTTTCAGACCTTTCATGCCCTGTGGAGGTCTGACCTTCCCCTTGCTCTGAGGTTCGACTTGTATACAATGTCTGCTGGTGGCATCGCGGTTCAGTTTCTTGAAGGTGAATCTTCTCTTTCTCACAAAGTTCACTGTGAAAAGTTCTTGCAAATGTCACAGGTATCTGATCAATGAGATAATGGTTGGCAGATGATACAGAACTTGTGAGGGTAGAAAGTTGGCTCTGTATATACTATACCAAGGTGAGGTATAGTGTGCAGAGTCCAGTGGATCCCCAGAGGCTAAAGTAGATGATGCCTTACTCTCTTTTGTGGTAGTGTGCTTGAGCAGTTAGACGTATCAAGGGCTGTGTTAAGCATTTGTTGCACACACTCAAAGACTTAATCCCAGACCAGTTTTGTATAAAAATATTACTTTGGTACTTTTATTATAAAAGCAAGAGAATCTGATTTGCAGGCAAGTACTAGTTCAAAATTGCAATACTTTCCAGGTACAGTAGTAATGTGTTTGCAAAGGCAATAAGAATACAGTGATACTGAAAATACTCTGTGGTGTCAATCAACAGACACAGTACCTTAGAAAGAGTAACAGACAGTGCAATATCAAAAAATGCAATGCAATCCTATGGGAGGAAAAGAGTTATGCACATTTACAGGACTACTTACACATTCAGTCTTTGGGGTTCTAGACCAACACTGGGCAACAGTCAGATCAAGGTAGGTACTGCACCTCCAGCTGCACTGGGGCGGCCAGGTGTAGAGGTCACTGAGTTCAATGGTAGTCAATGGGGACTGGGGGCACCCATAGAGGTGATGGCTTCAGGTATGTATCCAGTTTCAGGGCACAGGCCCCATGGTTTCATGCAAGCACGGGGGGGGCACCAACCATACACCACAAGCTGCACGGGGGTGGCCAGGTGCAAATCAGCACTGGGCACCCAATTGAAGTAAAAGGAGAATCTGTCGCACAAAGAGGCTGCAGGCTTGGACCAGGAGGCTAGATGAAGGGCAGTAGTCGCTGGGCACCGTCAGCTGGGCTCCCTAAAGTCAGGGGGCTGAGGATGCAGGGGTGCCTTTGGACATCAGAACTTCTTTACCGGAGCTGGTCGTGGTTAAGAGGCACCATTCGAGATGAGGCTGCAGGCATCTTCGTGGACTCCAGGAGAATTCTGCCAGCAATTGTTTCGAGGTCAAGATTGCTGGGGAGACTTTACTCCGACTCGGGCCGTGGCTTCAGTTGCAGAGAGGGCAGGCATTGCAGTTCCACCTGGATCCGGAGTCCTTCAAGTGGGTTTCTTGTGGACAGAGCGGCTGTCCTCTGGCGACAGGCAGTCTTCCTCAAGTTTCTGGAAGTCGCTGGCTGCAGGGCAGGCTTCTTTTCAGAGTCTTTAAGCAGGAGCCAGGCCACTAGGGCTGGGGCCATATCAGTGGTAGTCTTTAGGCTTGGCTGCACGGCATATTCTTCATCCTTCTTAGGTTGCAGGAATTGGAGGATCAAGGTTCAGGGGTAATTGTAATTGCACTTATATAGCGCTTACTACCCATGATAAGGCGTTAAAACGCTTTACGCCAGGCAGCACGCTGCTCAGGGACACAAGGCTGATGGTTATTTCAGCGTTATTGGTTACTGTTTATTTATTGGGATTAGTCTTGTGCACTCAAGGCAAACTCATTTCAGTTTTTTATGGTGGACTAAAGAATTAGTGGTCGGTCGCAATCATTAATCGTTCGGGTGAGCTCAATCATATGGTTGGTGGGATTAATACAGGAGTTAGTGGAGATTATGGAGGGAACACACCTCTCCTGCTTACTAATTTTCCCACCGACCTTGCCACAACAATTGGGGCTTGGTCAGGGGGGCGGACATCTCCATTAGCTGGAGAGGTCCTTGCTAGCATAACAAAGAGCAGGAAGCCTTTGAGGGTCAACGGTCTGAATGCTGTTCCTGCTTGGAGGTGTCTCTGACCCATGAGGGCACAAATCTCCCACCTCAGTGGGTCAGAAACATGCCTGGAAGTGGCAGGCTGGTGCAGACCAGTCAGCTGCACACAAGATAGTTGGTGGTTTATCAGAGGGCATCTCTAAGATGTCCCCGAGTGCATTTTACAATAAATCCAGCATTGGCATCAGTGTGAATTTATTATGCTGAGATGTTTGATATCAAACTTCCTAGCATTCAGTAAAGCCATCATATAGTGAATGACAAACTCCCAGCCCATGTAACGATATGGCTTCAGTGCACTTACAATGTCTAATAATGGACGTAGAAACTCTAGGGGCGTATTGCTCATGCATCTATGCACTCACCTGTGGTATAGTGCACCCTGCCATAGGGCTGAGAGGCCTGCCAGAAGGGTGACTTACCGATGCCATAGGCAGCGGTTTGTAGGCATGGCACACAGGGATGTGTGCCATGTCAACTCTTCAGTTACAGCTGAACTTAAACAGTCTGCAATGGGAGTGTGTATATGTTTGGTGAGAGGGGTCTCAGAGTAGCACAATACATGCTGCAGCCGGCAAGAGATCCCCCTCTGCTCACAAGGCCCTTGGTACGTAGCACCTTTTACAAGGGACTTATAGGTGTGCCAATTGTGCACACAATGGTACAGTTTTGGGAACACCACAGGAACTGGGAACCTGATTAGCAGGAACCCATTGCATATTTAGTCAAAGTGCATCAAAATTCAGGCATCAAAAAAAGGAGGGGGGTACTGCAACAGAAACCCACTTTCCTACAGGTCTGTTTTGACAATTTCCCTGCCACATTTACAGCACTTGTGAAATAATGAAGGCAATCTATTTGACAAAATGCCTCACTTCTCACAAAAAAACCTGAAAAAAGCAGTGAGATGAAAAACAGAGTAAAGGTGAAATTTCATAAGTGCTATGAAAATTAAGAAAAAAAAACAACAAAAAAAAAACACATAATAGGTTGAGCTCTAGTCAGCAGGTGCTGTAAAAAAAGAACTGAAGCAACTGCCACCAGCTGTGCATGATGGGATACAGGTGGGCTCTGGGTTGCTAAAGGCACAGCTTCTATTTTTAGCCATATAATGTTCGCTTAAGAGGCTACTATGTCCTACTTTCCTTCATCTCTATCACAATAAAAAGGGTTTGTGAGAGATTTAGAATGTTTACAAATAATTTCAAATTGTCCTCATTTGCCTTATTCGGTCCCTTTTTTGCCTTCATGACAACGATTTGGGCCATTGTAGCCTAGGTATATAGGCTGCATAATCTGTCTCTTTCTTATGTGTCTTTGCAAGCATTCCTGAAAAAGGGCGAGGCTGCATAATCTGTCTCTTAAGTGTCTTTGAAGGCCATCCCGAAGAAAGGCGAAGCTCCACACTTCCTAGAAGCTATATTGAAGAACAGCTCTGGGGTCCCCACATGTGGGCAGGACTACTCAGTGCTTATGAAAATAAATGGGAGTCCCCTATGAGAAAATCTACATTACATGCAACAAAACAAGCAATGGCATAGCCAATAGGTCTCGCTTTTGGGACCTTAGAAGTGTTTAGCCATGCAACACTTGATGTTGTTTAATCAAGGATGTTGTGCTGGATAACTAAACACTTATAATGTCCTAAAGGCGAGACCTATCAGCTATGCTTTGGGGGGGCCTTATAAGTGTTTAGGTAGAGCTATTGACTTTGCCAATGTTTCTAAGTAGTGCAGTAGAGAAGTGTGGCTGCTGTGCAGCATGCTGAGAAGAAGTAATTAAAAAGTATAATAAGCACTGAGTGATGCTGGTGTGGTGCTGAGTGATGCTGGTGTGGTGCTGACTGATGCCGATTGATGCTGTGGCGCTTTAGTGAGATGCTGTGCTGGCCCTTAGTGACGCTGCGGTGGCGCTCACCCACGCTGCGGTGGCGCTCACCCACGCTGCGGTGGCGCTCACCCACGCTGCGGTGGCGACGCTGCGGTGGCGCTGAGTGATGCCTCTGCTTAGGTCGCCTTGTTCTGTATCAGCTGCTTGTTTCAGGAGACAGCAGTACACAAAGGAATATCGAACATAGCGAGAGGAGAGAGAATAAAGGAGAAACGGGAGAGAAAGTGAATAAAGGGGAGAGAAAGTGCGAGAGAGAAACGGGTGAGAGAAAATGAAGGTGGGAGATCGAGAGAATAAAGGAGCGAAAGAATTTGATAAGGTGGAGAGAATAAAGGAGCAAGAGAATTAGATTAGGTGAAAATAAATAAAGTGTGAAAAAGACAGTGGGAAGGGGAAAGCGAGAGAGAAGATATAATACCCAAAAATTAGCAGACAATGTTGCCTTCCCGAAAATTAAAATAAAATCAGCCAATGTTTCCTTCTCCTGTCACAACTGCTTGTTCCAGGACATAGCCGTGCACGTTACCAAAAGTAATGCGGCTGTCTTACAAAGCATCCAATAAAGGGTAGAGAAAGAGCAAAACGGTGCTGGGGAGAGAGAGAGAGGGAATACATCCATGTAACATATAATGTGTGAGAATAGATAGCTAATAATATTTTAAAGCACATGTAAAATAAAAGCTGTGCAGGAGTAAATAACTAATGCTGTTTTGGTGCACGTGCTGTAAGGGTGCCCGCAAGCCATATAAATCGTTAATTCATATATTTTAAACCAGACGCAAAATAAAAGCCGTGCAGGAGTAAATAACTAATGCTGTATTGGTGTGCACCCTGTCTTGCATTATGTAATTAATCAATTTTTTTGTATTTTTAACCTTTTTTTTTCCCTCTCAATCCCCGAGGCTGCACTTTGGAATAGAAAATGTCACAAAAAGACGACATTTCCATATTTATGCCTTTACAAGAAACACCTGAACATTTTGGACAAAAACGTATAGACTGGTGCCCTTCCTGGCAAGCGGCACAGACACAGGAGTAAGGTTCTGGGTGACTCGGTGTAACCAATATCGCAGCCCATTTCTGTTTATTTTAATGTAACCACCTGATGCATTCAGGGAGCTGAAGTCCAGGTACAGATTACTTGGTGCAACTGAATTAACACAGCGACAGTGATGACTTGTAAAAGAAAATTGCAGAGTGTGAGAGTGAGGAAGAACAGACATGGTGGCCAGCAGAGTGGAGTCGAAGGGACCAACATACAAGACGCTCTGAGGTGGGGGAGGGGCAAAGTGCAGGCACAGAGTGTGAGAGGGAGGAAGGACAGACATGGCAGCCAGCAGAGTGGAGTGGAAGGGACCAACATACGAGACGCGCTCTGTGGTGGGGGAGGGGCGTTACAGCACAAATCAATCTGAAATAATTTAAGCATGTTTGGATATGAAGCGCACTGCACATAACATAAGGGGCACAAAAGGCCTCACTGCAACAGAACTGTACGGGGGCACTGAGTACCACACTTGAGAGAGACACTGGGACAGTGAATGTCAGATAAGGAAGTGAGAGAGACAGAGGCAACGAGAAAGACAGAGAAAGACAGGAAGGAGACATAGGCAGCAGACAGCCGTAAAAAACAATACGCGCAGCCGTGAGATGCGCTCTGTGGGAGGGGAGGAGCGAGGTGCTTGGGAGAGCAAGCAAGAGGAAAGCCAGATGGCACCTGATCGCGTGCTGTAAGGGCGCCGCAAGAAAAGCCAGATGGCGGCTGTACACGTGCCCTCACGCGTAACCGCAAGCTTTAGGGCAAAAGCTTGTGGTCGGACTTCTAAAGCCCACTCACTAAATGTCTCGCTAGATCAGCGCATGCGCTGGCTCAGGCGAGACCTAAAAAAAAGTTGCTGCCATGGTAACAATCCATTCCTTTCATATGTGGATGTAGATACACATTCTGTGCATACTTTAGAATTCCTCCCCACGTGGTGGCTAGTCAGTGGTGCAGATGTTTGGAATAAAGTTCTTGGTATAGATTGTACTACACATGCCTGTTGGCATTCAAGGACATCGGCACAGTAGTGTTCAGTAAATGTGTGTGTAGATGCCCAAGTAGCTGCTTTACAAGCCAATCAACAGATGCACCCTTCTTCCAAGTAGAATGTGCCCATGGGGGAACTGGTAGGGTTCTTTTTGATAAGGCATAGCAAGTTTGACTAAATCAGACTTTCCATCCAGCAATACCTGCTTTGGACATAAAGAACAAGTTACTTACCTTCGGTAATGCTTTTTCTGGTGGATACAGTATCTGCCTGTGGATTCCTCACCTTGTGAATATGCCCTGCGCCAGCATCCCACGGAACTTTTTTCCCCAGCTCTCTACGCCGACGTGGACGACGTCATAATGCATCGGCTCCGCTCGCGACTCTGTATGACGTCACCGGAACCATAAGAGAGCCACGTCGGCGTGATGACGTCAGTTCCACCCATTTTTTCCGTGCCCCCGAGGCGCACAGGTGGACCAACGACAGAATCAAAGTATACACAGTATACAATATACAATCAAATATACATAGTACATAAACAAAAGGAAAGCTAAAGAAAACAAGCATTTCCTACCAATGTACCAGAAAGCATAACAACATCTCAAGCAAGACATCTTTTAAGGTATACAAAGGTGGACAATGGGGAGGCTGGATGGGCCAGTGAGGAATCCACAGATACTGTAGCCACCAGAAAAAACGTTACCGAAGGTAAGTAACTTGTTCTTCTGATGGATACATCTGCCAGTGGATTCCTCACCTTGTGAATAGATTCCCACAGCAGTCCCCACTCCCGGAGGGTGTCCACCTTCATATACCAGAAAGTCTGGCTATAGAGACAGAGCGCGCAAAGTGGCCCTCCCTCCTCATCTCAGAGTCCAAGCAATAATGCTTTGCGAAAGTATGGAGGGAGGCCCAAGTCGCGGCTTTACAAAAATCTGCCACAGGAACACCCCTGGCCAAAGCAGATGTAGATGATTTAGCTCTAGTTGAAGGAGCCCTAATACCCTCAGGAGGAACCTTACCAGCCAGGGCATAGCAGATCTTGATGGCAAGGATGATCCATCTCGATAAAGTGCACTTGTGCACCGCTCTTCCTTTAGAACGACCAACATAACCCACGAAGAGCTGATCGTCCAGACGAAAGTCCTTCTTTCTGTCCAAGTAATAGCTCACAGCTCTCTTTGGGTCCAGGCGATGAAGTCTTTCCTCCTCTTTGGAGGGATGAGGAGGTGGATAAAAAACAGGGAGAGTAATAGACTGCCCCAAATGAAACAGAGTAACTACTTTAGGTAGGAAAGCAGCCCTGGTCCTGAGAACCATCCTTTCAGCATGTAATGTTAAAAAAGGGGGTTTAGAACTAAGAGCTTGAAGCTCACTCACCCTCCTTGCCGAGGTTATGGCTACAAGAAAGACCGTCTTAAAGGACAACAGCCTCAGAGGACAACTATGAAGAGGCTCAAACAGGGACCCCATCAGAACAGTTAAGACAAGATTAAGGTCCCATTGTGGCATTACAAAAGGAGTAGGAGGAAACTTATTTGTAAGGCCTTTGATAAACCTTAGTACAATCGGAGATTTAAATAAGGACGGTTGATCAGGAAGACATAGAAAGGCCGATAGATAGCCCTTGACTGTGGCCACAGCACAGCCCTGCTGAGCCAAGGAAAGAGCAAACTGAAGCACATCAGAAAGGTGGGCTTTTAAAGGGTCAATGGATCTCTCTACACCATTTAACAAAATTAGACCACCTATATGAGTAAATGGACTTGGTGAAGTGTCGCCTGGCCGATAAAATAACGTCCACCACATCAGGCGGGAGAGAGAAAGAACTCAGGTTGCCCCGTTCAATCTCCAGGCATGAAGGTGTAAGCTCTGGAGGTGGGGGTGTAGAACCTGCCCCTCCGACTGCGAGAGGAGGTCTGCCCTCAGAGGGAGATGGAGCACAAGGAGAGGTGGAGAAGATCTGTATACCACACCCTTCTTGGCCAATCCGGGGGGACCAAAATAACTTGGGCCCGGTCTTAGCGAATCTTCCTCAGAACCCGAGGAATCAAGGGTATGGGAGGAAACTCGTTAAGGAGTTGCGAGCCCTAACTCAACTGAAACGCGTCCCCCAACGCCCCCTGCATCGGAAACTGGAGACTGCAAAATGACAGGCAGTGCGCGTTCTCGCGGGTGGCGAACAGGTCCACCCGAGGGGTTCCCCATATCCGAAAGACGTAACGAACCACCTCCGGATGGAGCCTCCACTCGTGGTCGGCGGAGAACTGCCGACACAGACGATCTGCACGTACGTTCAGCACCCCGGCCAGATGATTTGCCAACAAACAAATCTGATGGTCCTGAGCCCAGGGCCAAAGACGCAGGGCCTCTCTGCAGAGACAATGCGACCCCACTCCTCCCTGCTTGTTGACATACCACATCGCGGTAGTGTTGTCCGTCAGGACTTGAACAGACTGACCGCGAAGGGAAGGGAGGAAGGCCTTGAGTGCCAAACTCGCCCGCAATTCCAGAAGATTGATGTGAAGCAACCTTTCCTCTGGAGACCAAAGTCCTTTGATCTCCAGATCCCCCAGATGTGCACCCCACCCTAAAGTGGATGCATCCATTATCACTGTGGCCACCGATGGAGGTAGATGGAAGGGCTTTCCTTGGGACAGATTGCCCTCCACGCTCCGCCAAGATAGATCCGCTGCAGCTTCTCTGGAGATCCTGATCGACTCCCTGAGATCTCTGTTGTGCTGATACCACTGCCTGCAGAGGCACCACTGGAGCACCCTCATGTGCCAGTGTGCATGGTTGACCAACAGAATGCAGGAGGCGAACAGACCATGCAGGCGAAGGACCTTCAGAACTGAAACAACCGCTCCATTGTGGAATAAAGGGACCATCTCCTGAATGTCGAGAATTCTTTGAGGTGGAGGAAATGCTCGACACACAGTAGTGTCCAGTACCGCCCCTATGAACAGGTTGCGTTGAGAGGGCACCAGGTGAGATTTGGGCACATTGATCGAAAAACCCAAGTCGAATAACAGCGGAGATGTTACCTGCAGATGATGCTGCACCATCTCTGGGGACTCTGCCTTCAGAAGCCAGTCGTCCAGGTAGGGGAAAACCGGAATCCCCGACCTCCTGAGATGGGCTGCCACCACTGCCATCACCTTCGTGAAGACTCGAGGTGCGGTAGTAAGACCAAACGGGAGGACCGCAAACAGGTAATGTTGCGACCCAACCGTAAAACGGAGATACTTCCTGTGCGACTTAAGGAGTGGGACATGGAAGTACGTGTCCTGCAAGTCGATCGACACCATCCAGTCTCCTTGCTGCAACGCTTGAAGAACCTGCGCAAGGGTCAGCATCTTGAATTTCTCCTGTTTCAGGTAAAAGTTCAAGACTGAGGTCCAGTATCGGACGCAATCTGCCGTCCTTCTTGGCAATCAGGAAATACCGGGAGTAGCATCCCTGACCCCTTTCCTGCTCTGGAACCACCTCTATCGCACCCTTTTGAAGCAAAGCTAGCACCTCCTTCTGCAGACCCCCGACCCCCCACAGGTCTTACATGATCCGGGATGGGGGATCTAGGGCTGCTTCCCTGAAGCTTCATTGGGAGCAGAGGAGGCAGAAGATGAAGAGGGGTTGCGGCCAGAACCTCTCAGACCTCTTTGTCTCCCTCTATAGGACCTATAGAGGGGATTCTGCTGCTGCTGTTGCTGCGGAGGCTGCCGGAAGGAGCGAAAACAAGACCTCCCAAAACCTCTGAATATCTTAAGCCCAAATCCTTTAGCAGGAGCCTGCAGACCTAAAGATTTCGCCATCACCCTGCTCTCTTTAAATCTCTGCAAGGCGGAATCAGCCTTTTCACCAAAAAGTCTCTGTCCGTCAAAAGGCAAATCCACCAATGTGGCTTGAACGTCCGTAGAGAAGCCAGACGAACGAAGCCACACTTGCCTCCTAGTGGCTATAGATGACCTCATTATCCTTGCCACTGAATCAGCCGTATCAAGCCCCGACTGAATCACCTGCCTTGCAGCAGGCTGAGTGTCCGTGACCACTTCCAGAAAGGACGCCTTATCACCTTCTGGCAACTTAGGGGCTAAAGATTTCATAGAGTCCATAAGAGCATGAACATAGCGCCGTAGCAAGCAGGTGGCATTAGTGGACTTAAGCGCCATGCTCCCAGAAGAAAAGGTCTTTTTAGCCACCTGATCTGCCTTCTGAGACTCCCTATCCGCAGAAGTCTGATGAAAAGCTCCTGAAGCATGCTTCGAGCAGGACGCCTGTACCACCAGACTCTCTGGAGAAGGGTAGGAAGATAGAAAACCTGGATCCCCAGGTGCCACTCTATATCTTCTCGCCACCTGCCTGGAGACTGCTGGCGAAGAGAGTGGCTTATGCCAGACGTCCATAACTGGCTCCAAAATAGCCTCATTAAAAGGCAGCAAAGGCTCACTGGTCGAGGTAGGCGAATGTAACATCTCCGTCAGAAGGTTAGGTTTATACTCCGCAGAGGGCAACTGCAAGTCCAGCAACTCTGCGGCCTTCTTTATAACAAGATGGTAAGAAGCCAGTTCCTGCGGTGGAGAGGACCTAGAGGAAGAATGCACCCGCTCCGGAGTCGTATCAAGGCCACTAGCCTCTTGAATCCCTTCAAATTCGTCGGAAGATGTATCCACCTCACCTTCTTCCACCTCCACTCTATAACGCTCCTCTTCCAAGACCCTCTGAGCCTCTCTCCTTGAACGGATCGGAGGAGCCGGCGGCGCCGTACGCGGAGTCTGTGGAACCGGAGGTGTCTGGGTCGGAGGCGCCGGACACTGAGCCGAAGGAGTCGGCAACGGCGTTGAGGAAGGCTCCGAAGGTCGATCCAATCGAAGCAGAGATGGATCCCCAGACGGCGTCGGAAACTGCCACAAAGGCACCATCGGCAGAAAGGGCATAAACAGGGACTGAGCAGAATGCTATGGCACTCCCAGAGTGTATGCCATAGGACCCACGGGACCAGTAGGTGCGCCGGATGGGAAGGCAGTCCGTTGGAAAATCCCATACATCGCATTTAAAAAATGCATCGAATCCGCACCCGGAGTCGGGAACTGCGGATAAGGGAATAATCCTGGATCCGGCTGAGGAGTACCTGGTACCGGAGCCGCAGTGTCCTCAACAGGCGCCGCAGGATCATCCGGCTCTGGAGAAGGCTCTTTTTCCTGATCTTGCTCGGCCTCAGAAGCCGAAGACTCCACTGTAACCGGTGACTGCGCCGGGGACCGCGCCGGAATACGCTTCGGCGAAGGAGATCCCTCTGGAGACTTAGATGGAGAAGGAGACACATCCTTACTTCGACGTCGAGGCAAAGTCGATCTCGACGCCTTGCTCTTCGAAGACCGGCGCCGAGAGGAATGCTTCCTCTTCTTATTATGTTTCTTTGACTTCGAATAATGCGAAGTCGACGACTCCGGTCTCGATCTCTCCTTCTTCCTACCTCTCTTCTCCTTCTTAGCCTTGGCCATGAAGAGCTTCGCCTCCCTTTCTTTCAAGGCCTTGGGATTCATCCTTCTGCAGCTGGAACAATCTTCCACGTCGTGGTCAGAAGAAAGACACCACAAACAATCTTCATGGGGGTCTGTCATTGACATGTGGCCCCCACATTCCCTACAAGGTTTAAAATCAGACTTCCTAGTCGAAGACATGGCAATTTTCTCCAACAGTAACACACTACACGACTACAAAGTAGCAGGAGAGTGCTGGAAAACCGTTGCGCGTAGTCGGCGCGGAAAAAAGGGAACTGACGTCATCACGCCGACATGGCTCTCTTATGGCTCCGGTGACGTCATACTGAGTCGCGAGCGGAGCCGATGCATTATGACGTCGTCCACGTCGGCGTAGAGAGCTGGGGAAAAAAGTTCTGTGGAATGCTGGCGCAGGGGATATTCACAAGGTGAGGAATCCACTGGCAGATGTATCCATCAGAAAAAAAATGTATTGGTCTTAAGACTACCCTGTCTGTATGCATTTGGAAGAACAGCTTGTAAGAGGCTGGCTTAGTATGTGGTACACACTTATTTAAGTGACGACCTTGCTCTAATCCAGACAACCCTTATGGTGATTTTAGTGGTCTTCGACAACCATAGAAAGCGGTCCAAGTGGTAGCTTTGGAGAGCAGCCTTCAGGCTTATCCAGGAGCGTCAAGCAGCGTGTTCTACCAGATCTAATCATGTAGTGTAGGATAAACAAAAAAGCACAGCGGAGTTATGAAAATAGGTCTATTTATTACACAACACGAACTAACACAATGGTATATCTCCTACCTGGAGATAAACACATACACAATACTTCAATTGGAAATAAAGAAGCACAATACAGTGGTCTAGGGGGAGCACGAGCTGTCCCATGTCAGCAGTCGAGAACCAGGGGGTCAGGATCCAGGAGGCGCACCAACAAGCCTAGACAGCTCCAACAGACATGGAAAGTAAAGAAGGTGCAACGTGCTGATCAGCAAGGTCCAAGAGACTCACCCCAAGTTGGAGAGTCAGAGCAGGCCCCCAGCGAATAGAGCAGCCCACTGAAGCAAAAGACCCTCAAGAGGACCCACAAGCCGAAGGAGTCGAAAGAGGACAGAGCAGCTCGCCAAAGAAGGATGCAGTGAAGACGGTTATCTTGGCAGGAAGAGATGCTGGAGCGTCTTGTAGCCCGAAGATCTCCGGAGTGCAGAGCCAACAAGCCTTTGCAACAGCAAGACGACGCAGTGCACAGGGGTTTGGTCCCTGCGGTTCTAACGAGGTATACTGGACTCAAACTTTCAGAGATGAGCGGTCAGGCCTTGGGGGAGTTGCAGAACTACCACCTGTGTTGCTGAGCCTTTCAAAGTCTGAGGGACGACAGGAGCCGCAGACCGGTCAGCTTAATTGCAATGCCTGCAGATGCAGAGGAGTGACTCCTTCAATGCAAGTGAGATTACTTCAGGTGTCCTTGCTGCCCACAGGTCTGTTGAAACTCCTAGGAGAAGCACAGAAAAAAGACTTGTAGAACAGCAAGACCAGGAGAAGCACGAGTCTTCCGTGATGCAGTCTCTGTTCCAGTCACAGTCCAAGTGTCCAGACTGTTGAAGAGGAACATAGTTTCATGCTAGAGTCTGGTCTCATGAAGATTCTGAGGACCCACCCCCAGGTAAGCCCTTTTATACCCTAAGAAAGGGGATAGGATGACTCAGGGGTCCCTCCCAGAGGAGGAACTGGACAGAGGGGAGGTTACTTCCATATCCTTTGTCCAATTTCACGCCGGAGCAAGAGCCAATGGCTCCCAGAATTGGTTCCAAATGAAGTACGCGAGGAGGGAACCAAATGTGCCTTTTAAAGCAGTCTGGTGGTGCTGGCAAGCACACCCACCCCAGCCTAATATACTAAATATCATCTGGGAGGTGGTCACAACTCCCTGTGACAGGAAACCCATTGTTCTACCTTCTCCTGCTCGAGCTCAGCAGCAGGACGGCAGAATCATGTCTGAGGTCAGCAGCAGCACTAGCTTGCTGGTAGACCCTTGTAAGTCTGATACCAGGAGTATTAGGGGCTTGCTGGCGGAGCCCCCAGTGCATGGAATCATACCTCCAACACTGGTAACTGTGTTGGGGTATGATTCCAACATATTTGATACCAAACATGCCCAGATTTAGCAGAACCCACATAGTTAGCCATTGCGTAATGACAGATGGCCACTATATGTATCAAGATGGCTGGCCACACTTACAAAACCTAGAGAATCGACTCGGATTTGTAGGGGGGTGTCCAGCTTATGGAGAGGCACCCACACACTTATAACCCAGCACCCTGGGTTCAGGATTAAAAAGCCTGCCTTATAGGTTTAAAGTGTAGTAACCCCAGATATAGGAAAATTCATATGTCTTAAGAAAACAAGTTACTTACCTGTAACTTTGGTTGTCCAGTGTTGGTAACTTTCATAGATTCCCATAGCTTGTATCATTCCCCGTCATCGGAACGGGAGTCTTGGTAAATAAAAATAACATAGCAGTAGGTACAAAATAAGAAGGAAAGGCCTAGGCCTCATCACATTTTGTATCATATCCACCTGCAATAACGTTTAAGAATAACAGTAAATATACATATAATTCCAAAACCAACATGTGCCAACAAGAAAGAAAGGAAGGAGGGAAGAAAGGAAAGCTCACCACTCAATGGAAGAGGTTCCTCAGGACTACCTAGCCTACAGCCGTGTCTTCCTGTGTCGAGACCTCCAGGCAGTAATGTCTTGTGAAGGTGTGCGAGCTGCTCCAAGTTGCAGCCCTGCAGATATCTTTGATCTGGACCCCAGCAAAGCAGGCCGTGGCGGAAGCCATGGACCTTGTAGAACGTGCTTGGACTTCACCCTCCAGTGGTTTGCCCGCTGCTGAATGACAAAAAGTTATGGCGCTGGCCACCCACCGAGCAATAACCTGCTTGGAAAGGGGAAAGCCCTTGCGGGGAGTGCTAAATGAAACAAACAGTTGCGAAGATTTTCAGAATTCTTTAGTACAGTCCAGATAGAGCTTCAAACATCTCTGCACATCCAGAGAGTGGTGTGTTTCTGCTGGCGTAGAGGGCTGAGGAAAGAAAGCCTTAAGGATCACCGGTTCATTTAAATGAAAGTCCGAAGGTACCTTAGGTAGGAACTTCGGGTTAGTCCTAAAGATCACTGTATTGTTCTTGAATTGTAGAAAGGGTTCCTGGATTGTCAGAGCCTGTAATTCCCCCATTCTTCTTGCAGAAGTGAGAGCTAGGAGCAGCGCTACCTTCCAAGAAAGGAATTTCAAATCTGCTCGATGAATCGGCTCAAAGGGATGCTTCATCAGCTGAGTGAGAACCAAATTCAAATGCCACGTAGGAGGCGGAGGCCTCACTGGAGGAAAGACTCTAAAGAGGCCTTTGAGGAACTGCTTGACAATCCTGGCTGACCAAAGAGAAGGACCAAATGCAGTTAGTCTATAACGAGAAACCGCCGCCAAATGAACCTTAACGGTTGAATGAGCCAGCCCCGCTTTAGCCAAAGACATGAAATATGGAAGAACTTGGTGAGGTTGAGATGTAAAAGGGTCGAAACCCTCCTGCCGACACCAGATGCAGAATCTCTTCCATTTTAAACAGTATGTCTTAGTAGACGGAGCCCTGGCCTGAGAAAGCACCTCCTTAATCTCCTCCAAGAGATCTAGCTCAAGAAACTCTTGCTGCTCAGGAGCCGTGCTGTTAGGTGTAAGGAGCGAGGGTCCGGATGCCAGATCTGGCCCTGGGACATCGTGAGAAGGTCTGGGACCATCCTTAGCTGCTGTGAAGGGACCAGGGAGAGGAGATGAAGCTCCGTGAACCAGAACTGCCTTGGCCAAACTGGAGCTATTAAGACCATCTTGCACGGTTAAGTTTTGATCTTCCTGAGTACTCTGGGTATCAACTGAATGGGGCGAAAAGCGTATACAAATGCGCCTGACCAGGCTATCGAAAGCGCATTCCCAGCGATCCTCGATGGTGTAGCTTGCTGGTGTAAAACGCATTTTTTGTTCTCTGGGGTTGCAATGAGATCTATTGCAGGTCTGCCCCACCGGTGAAAGATTTTCTGCAAGACAGTCTGGTTCAGTTCCCATTCGTGGCTGACTGACGACAGCCTGCTGAGCATGTCCACCTTTTCGTTTAGTATTCCTGGAAGATGTTCTGCCTTCAGAGATATCCTATGAAGGATAGCCCACCTCCAAATCCTCTGGGCTTCCTGTGACAACGGAAGAGATCTGGTACCCCCCTTCTTTGTTTATGTAGTGCATGGCTGTGGTGTTGTCCGTGTGGACAAGAGCCGTCGATCCCTGCAGCTGTGGAAGAAAAGCCCGTAGAGCAAGACGAATTGCCCAGAGTTCCAGGAGATTGATATGAACAAGGCGGTGCGGAGGCAACCAATGACCGCTTACATGTAAATCTTGTAACACCGCGCCCCAGCCTTCCAGCGAGGCATCTGTAGTTTCAACTTGAGGAGCTGGATCGACTACGAAGGATAGACCTTGGGATATATTTTGTTCCTTCGTCCACCACAAGGCGGCCTTTTTCATAGCCGGAGTGAATACCTTGTCAAAGGATCCGTCCACTTGTCGCCATTGTAGGTCGAGCGGTTCCTGAAGTGAACGCATCCGTAACCTGCAGTGAGGTATTAAAGGAATGCAAGAGGAAATTGTTCCAAGTAGGGATTTGTAATGGCGAACTAAAAAGACACTTTCTTCTTCTCAACAACTGAGCCATGGACATCAGTTTCCCTTGCCTTTCGAGGGATGGAGAAGCCTTGAGTCGTGTCCAGAATGGCTCCTAGGAATCGTGCTTCCTTGGACGGACAGAGAGATGACTTTCCTGTTGAGAATCAGGCCCTGATTGCTGAACAGACGCGTACATGCATCGACTGTTTCCTCTGCTGTCTGTCTGGACGGGGCCTTCAGCAACCAATTGTCCAGGTAGAGAAAGACTTGAAAATGCGGCTTCCTGACGAATGCTGCCACCGGCGCTAACACCTTGGTAAAGATCCTTGGAGCAGACCGAAGTACAAAAGGTAGAACCCTGAACTGAAAGTGGCTCTTGCCTACTGTAAACCGTAGAAACCTCCTGTGGGCTGGATGAATGGGTATGTGAAAATAGGCATCCTTGAGATCGAGAGTGGCCATAAAATCCCCAGGGTTGAGTAAACGTAAAATGTCCTTGAGAGACACCATCCGAAAGGATTGTTTTAGGAGATAGGTGTTTAGCTCCCTGAGATCTAAAATGGGGCGCCAATTTTCCGGCGTCGTCTTGATCAGAAAAAATCTTGAGTAGAAACCCTCTCCCTTCTGAGGAAAAGGGACCGGCTCTACAGCTCCTTTGAGGAGCATCTGATGAACTTCGTGCCGCAGAAGACACAGATGTTTCGAAGGCATGGCAGCAGTGGGGCTTGTAAGGTGGAAGATGTACGAATTCCAGTGTATGGCCACATTGAATGATGTTGAGTACCCAACGGTCTGATGTAATCTGTCGCCAATTGTGGAGGTATTGAGATACCCTGCCCCCCACAGATGTCGTGGAGGGGGGTACAGCAGGAAGAGCCAGCACGCTGCTATTGTCGCTTAGAGGCATCACGCCCCTGGCGATTCTGTTTTTCTCTTGAGTTAGACCTAGAGAAAGGAGAGGTCTGGCCTGGTCTTTGATAGTAAGATGGACGATAAGACTGAGGCGCTCAACTATAAGAAGGATACAGTTGCTGCTGGTAAGAACCTCTGTAAGACATAGTACTCCTTCCTCTGGCTCCACAGAAAAAAACCTTTCGATATTGTAGGGTTCCTAAGGATCTTGCGGTCTCCGTATCCTTTTTGATGTTTTGGAGGGCATCATCAATATGTTTACCGAATAATACCTCCAACAATCGGAAGGTCCAGGATTTTGTTCTGGACCTCCGGCCGGAACCATGTCGCCCTCAGCCAGCCTTGGCGAGGAAGAACAGCTGCGCCTGCAAGCGAACTGAAAGCAGTCGTGGCAATGTCCATTGCGCAGTCGATCTCAGCAGATGTAACCTCTCCCTCTTGCAAGATCTTCTTTGCTTCCACTTTGTTTTCCAGAGGCAGCTGGTCTAGATATGGTGAGAGGTCACACCACATCTGACGATCGTATCTTGCAAGTATAGCCAGCGCATTCGCCGCTCTAATCAGAAGACTTGCCATCGAGGAAAATCTTTTCCCAACATTACCTAGGCGTCTGCCTTCCTTATCCGGAGGAGTTGTAAGAGGCGCAGAAGGATTACGTGATTTCTTCTGAGCCGCCTGAGATATCACCGAATCCGGCTTCGGTTGACCTGTTAAGGATGCTGGACTGTCTTCAGGGGCCTTGTATTTTTTCTCCAGACGCGGCAAGACTGGAATAACTGTAGCCGGATTCTTCATTGCCTTAAGACCATCCTCCCAGACATGGCTGACAATAGGAATGGAACAGACAGTCTTCCTATAAGGTTCTTTAAAATCAAAGACAACATTCATTCAGTTTGAACTGAAGGCATGGGAAGTTTAAATCTGCCAGAAGCTCTTTCCATCAATTTGTGAACCCCCCCCCCCCCCAAATGTCTGCCAGGGGAGAATCAGCTGCATCCGGTGTTGGAGAAGCTGGGTCCGGTATAACAATCATCTCACTCAGTAACCTGGTCTGTCCTGATATCGCCCTGATCCTCGTCCGATGAATCCATTTGCAACTCTGGAACCACCGGATGGGAGTCTGGACTGGTAAATTGAGGTTGTGAAATCATCTGGGACTATGATCTTGGCGAAGACACAGAACGAGCTGGTGGAGCAGAAACGGTCTGCGTCAAAGGAAGTGAAGCAGGAGCTGGCTGGGAGAATCTCCTCCTATAGTCCTGTAACGTGTCTTGAAGATCCGTCAAGAGGGAAGAAGGTACAGAAACCATCTCCTGTCTAGTGTCTTCATGACGTTGAAAAGGGTGCCGATAAGAGCGTCCATAAAGGTATTCAGAATCAGTGTCCTGGCACTTGACCAGAAGCTGTGAGGGGCTATTGGCATAGCCAAAAGAATCATCCTCGCCCTCAGAATCGTCTTCCTCCTCCAGCAACAGCGCGGGAGGTAGAGGGGTAACCCTTCATGGAGAAGTCATGTCCGGTGTGATTCTCTTCAAAGAAATGGTAATCTTCTCCGTCGACGAAGACGTCGGCGGTACCGTCCACAGTGGAGAAGCAAAAGAAATAGTCAACGGAAGACCCGACGAGCATATCGCCGATGAAATAGGCGTCGACACTCCCGCTGTCGCAGTAGTCACAGTCGTCGTCAAAGCTCTCGTCGACGTCATCGTCGTTGAAGCCATCGTAGTCAACACCTTCGCCAACATTGAAGGAATGGTAATCGTCGACAAGCTCATCAACACAAACGTCGACTGATGGAGACTTGAAGGCACCGTCGACGAGCCCGTCGACGGTGGCAGTTTTTACTTGTACCTTAAAAACCTTCGTTGACGGAGTCTTTCGCAGCGTCGTCTGACTAATCTTGTCAGACTTCTCAGATGACAGAGAAGGCGGCTTTTTAAAAGGTTTATCAGTCTTTGCCACTGCTCCTGCTGAAGGTAGTCCTTCCCTCTCCTTTGCACCATGGTGAGGAGATTTGCTAGGACTCCGGCTCTCAGAGTCACGGGGGGTCTTTTTTGAGGCCTTTGCGTGGCTGTCTGTAGATTGAGAAGGGGAAGCCCTACCCCTCTTCACTGACCTTCTGGATGAAGTGGCAGTTGATTAATCATCGCTATCGCTTGATAGTGTTTCCTTCCTTGACTTCAGCTTGTAGAGCCAGGTGAGAAGGCGACCCTCCCGGTCCCGGAGAGTCTTTGTGGAAAAGGTGCGGCAGATCTTGCAGTCCTGAGCCTTGTGGTCCGGATAAAGGCAGTAGATGCAGTCTTTATGCCTGTCCTCCACATACAACCTTTTGCCACAGGTGGAACAAGCCTTAAAAAGAGCTTTCTTCTTGTCAGACATTCCAACAGAAAAAGCCAACAATTCTGAAGAAAAAAACTGCTGAAAGTAGAATATGGTTGAAATGAGCAGAGCTCCAAGGAGACTCCCTAAGCACAACGAGCGGTAGAAAATCTGAGGTTCTCTCAGGAAGGTTCTGTGGGCTGAGGCTATTCTGATTGGTTGTTGGTGGTTGCTTTATTTTGGTCTCTTTTACAAAAAGAGGTGGATATGATACAAAATGTGATGAAGCCTATGCCTTTCCTTTTTTTGTACCTACTGCTATGTTATTTTTATTTACCGAGACTCCCATTCAGACGACGGGGAATGATGCAAGCTATGGGAATCTATGAAAGTTCCAATACTGAAGTGGTGCTAACACCACTTATACAGGCTGCAATGGTAGGCCTGTAGTCACAGTTTGAGTTGTCTCTCATGGGTGCATACATTATGCAGCCCATGGGGAACCCCTGGCGTACCTATGCCCTGGATATCTCAGTACCATATACTGGGGACTTAAGGGGTACACCAGTAGCCAATTGTGGTGAAAAACAAAAGTACTTACCATATCAATTGAGGGAGAAAGCACAGTGACTGGGGTCCCGATTATCAAGATCCCTATCAGATTAGTAAAAAAAAGAAAATACGGATACCAGCAAAAAGTGGGGGTAACCACAAAAACAGATCCTACTTTCCTACATGACTCTTCTAAAGTGAATGCTTGTATTTCACAAAATCTTTGGAAATAAGTGATTGCAACTAAGAACGCCACTTTCCATGAAAGGTATCGACGTGATTAGGAATGCGAGGACTCAAAAGGGTGTCTCACAAGTCAAGTTGGCACCACAATAAGACTATGCTGGGGCTGGTGGTGATCTTGGCGGTATTACTATTTTCAGATCTTCCATGAATGCTTTAACAGGTAACGTAGCTCCCAGTATTGAAGGTATGTAGCAATGGCTGCAAGGTTAAGATTCATGGATGTGTAAGCTAGACCAGATGGCTGGAAATGTAGTCTGTAGCATAACATGTTTTGAATTGTACGGTTCCTAGGATCAATGTGTTGAGCCACACTAAGAAAAACCTTAGCTGCATAGCATGTTTTAGTTGTAGGACTTCTTTAACTTTTTTGCTACTAGATATTTTCCTCCCCCCTCTGCCAAGCCTTTTTTGTTGCTATTTGGGGTAGTTTTCGCTCAGGCCCCTGTAACTTTTTATTCACACAAGGTATCCATGCCAAATTTCTGTCCTTTTCTTTCAACTTCCCGGGGATTCTAAACGTACCCAGGGTTTGTCGATTTCCCTGAAGCGGACAAAGGAATTAGCCAAAATACATCCAATTTTTGGTTTTTGGGGTGGAGGGGGGCTGCAGAAGAAAGTGTCTGATTTTTTTCCATGCAAATGATATCAACAAAAGGTTTGCGGTGCTAATAATTACCAGCTTTCAGGAACAGACAGACTTGTTTCTACAGTTTTGGCATTTTACTGGGACATAGCTTATTTCATGTGCTTCCAACCACCTTCCAGTTAATGGCAGAAATATATGTGAAACCAATAGTGGATCTCGGAAAGCTATATATTTCTGAAAAGTAGACCATGCTGAATTCAACAAGGGGACATTTGTGTACAGCCTTCAAGATGTTCCTACAGAAACTAACAGCTGAAATACACACCCATTTGCAATTCAATAGGTCTCGCATTCACGCGATTTGGACTACTGCCATTGAAAAGGACAATGGCTTTAATTTATGTTTTGTGTTTTTAAACATAAATAAAAGGCAGCCATTTACAATACAAATAGCTAAAACTCTCGCAAATGCGAGACCTATTGCATTGCAATAAAGGGCCTTCTCGACCGCTTGTTAGATTTTAATTTCAGAGAAAGAGACCGGCCTGCTACATCTTCAAAGTAGTGATAAACAGTGAAGAAGATGTGTAAGTGTTGTAAATTACATAGACAAAGTGTGAAGTGAAAGTTGCATATGATCTGAGCTATAAAACACTAACAAAGCACTCCAACTCCTTTCGCACTGTGATTACACTGTCGCGGCTCAGGAGGAAGAGCAGGGGGGATGGGGGGGCATTTCCTGCCCTCTCCGTGATTTGAGTGTGCAGTCTGGCTTTGCATAATGACATTGCCATATTTGGCCTAATAAACACTCCAGCTGTAGTAGGGCCCTGGGTTCACCTCCTGGTGCAGGGCGGGCTCTGCTTTACGGCACGCATGGAGGGAGGGATGGTCTCAGCTGCAGCTCCGACCTCATACAGTAGCCCTGCTATTACTAGTGAGCAAGAGGCGCGGAGGTGGTGGTACTGGTACTAGTGGGGGTGATATTGGTGGTGGTACTCGTGATATTGGCTGTGGTACTTGTGGTATTGGTGGTGGTGTTAGTAAAACAGGCTTTTGAAAAAAAACCAGTCAGGTGGCTTTAGTGCAGATGACAATACAGATGTGCTGTTGTCAGCTTCAGCCTATTAGCACACAATTATGTGCTACCTGGAAAGCACGACTTAATTCGCTAATCCTTTCCAATTCCATTTTACAAGGGGGGGGAGGTGAAAAAACTTTAATGCTGGGTTAAAACAGGGTCGGTCGTGCTGCTTCAAAAACCATTTGCATTGCAATAGGTCTTGCATTTACGACAGTTTAAGCTATTGGCATTGTAAATGACAATGCATTTTATTTAGGTTTTAAAAACAAAAATATTATTTGCAATGTCAATAGCTGAAACTCACATAAATGCGAGACCTATTGCACTGCAAATGCTGGTTAGATTAGTGAGCAGAAATGCTCCCTTTCGGCCCCCACAGCAAGTTAATTCAATAAACAAGCACGGCTGCTAAAGATAAAGCTGACTGTGCTGCACCTAAAAAAATTCTATTGTGCTTAACGACTGAAGGAGATAAACAAAAGTTACTTATCTGTATACTGTGGTTCTCCAGTATTGGTGTCTTTCATAGATTCACATGCTTGAATAGTCCCCGAAGTGGGAGTCCCACAGTACATAACATAGCAATGTGGTAATAACACAAGCCAATATATGCACATAAGGAAGTAAAACCAGAGTTTTTATAAATAGACAACTTGTCACTTCTATAACATATTACTGTCATTATGTTTTAGTCCAAATTCTAGCCAATCAGGCGTCCGCACCCTCTTAGAATGTTCTCCTCAGAGGCTCAGGCCCTCAGATTTTCGTAGCACAAGTGTGATATAGAGCCAAGTAGAAAAAAAGCCTCTGAGGGGAGGAGGGTGGGTCGCATGTGAATCTATGAAAGACACCGATACTGGAGAACCACAGTTTACAGGTAAGTAACTTTTGTTCTTCTCCAGTATAGGGGTGTCTTTCATAGATTCACATGCTTGAATAAGAGTAGTGAGCAGTGGTATCAGAACAAAGCTCTTGGCATGTAGAGCTGCAGATCTACACACTTGTGCATAGATCGCCATCTGGTGTTGGGCCCGGATGTTTGCAGTTGTTTTTCCTCTTGGAAAGTCTTTGTAAGTCACGAGGTCGGTGACTCCTACTTTGGATCGTATTGCGCATGGGCTTCGGCTCCATCCTCAGATTGTTGTTCGCCAACAGGGAAAGTTGGAGCGTAGTAATAACAGGAAAGATGCCCATGTGCGTTGTATCTAAATAAGATAAACTGGAACAGATAAAGGTAGCCGGGGAGGCGTGTGTAGATCTGCAGCTCTACATGCCAAGAACAGATGCATACTGGTAAGTAGCATATTCCGTTCGAGGCATATGAGCTGCAGATTACACACTTGTGCATAGATTATATAGCGGTACCCACCCTTAGCGGCGACGACCCGTATCTGTTGCAGTGGTTTGAAATAATGCTTTGAGTACAGCCTGGCCCACACTAGCTTGTTGCTTAGTTTGCACATCTACACAATAGTGTTTAGTGAAAGTGTGCGGTGTTGACCATGTAGCTGCTCTGCAGATATCATCTAATGGGATGTTCCCTAAAAATGCCATTGAAGGCCCTATTTTGCGTGTAGAGTGGGCTTTAGGGGGAACGGATACCGTTCGTTTTGCTTTGTGGTAGCAAATCTGAATGCATTTGACAATCCACCTAGCTATTCCCGACTTGGAGATGGGGTTGCCCTTGTGTGGTGGAGAGAAAGAGACAAACAGCTGTTTGGTCTTGCGGAAAGGTTGTGTTCTCTGTATGTAGTAGATTAAGGCTCTTTTGACATCTAGTGTGTGAAGAGCTGTTTCCGCAACGGTTTGTGGTTGCAAGAAGAAAACTGGTAGTTCTACCGCTTGGTTTATGTGAAAGGGAGAAATGACTTTAGGGAGGAATTTTGGGTTGGTACGGAGAACCTTGTTATGGTGCATTTACAGAAAAGGCTCTTGAATGGTAAGTGCTTGTATCTCACTGACCCTTCTGAGGGAAGTGATGGCTACAAGAAAAGCGGTTTTCCATGTTAGGAATTGGAGTTCACATTTGTGCAGAGGTTCGAAGGGAGGCCCCATTAGTCTGGTGAGAACGATGTTTAGGTTCCACACAGGTGAGGGTGGCAGTCTGGGTGGATTTATTCTTTTAATGCCTTCCATGAAGGCTTTAATGGCAGGTACTCTAAAAAGTGATAGATGTTGCCTGTTTTGCAGATAAGCTGCTATGGCTGTGAGGTGCAGTCTAATAGACGTATAGGCTAGATTGCATCTTTGCAGGTGTAGTAAATAGCCTATGATGTGTTGAATGGACACATCTAGGGGATTGATGGTATTGTGACAGTATATAAACAAAACGTTTCCACTTAGCGGAGTAGCACTCTCTAGTGGTGGGTTGCCTAGCTTCTTTGAGGACGTTCATACAGTCAGGGGGAAGATTGAGGTAACCAAATTCTAGGATTTCAGGAGCCAGATCGTTAGGTTGAGCTGAGCTGGGTCTGGGTGTCTGATCTCTCCATGGTTCTGGGTTAAGAGGTGTGGAGAGAAGTGTATCTTTTGGTGCGGTACTACAGATAATTCCAGCAGTGTGGTGTACCACAGTTGTCTGGCCCAAGTTGGAGCTACTAGTATGAGAGTGAGGGAGTGTTGTAGTTTGCGCACCACTAATGGAATGAGTGGGAGAGGCGGAAAAGCGTACGCAAATTTGCCTGACCAGTTCATCCATATCGCATTGCCTTTGGACAATGGGTGTGGATATCTGGCGGCGAAGCTTGGGCATTTGGCGTTTGTGGGTGGCGAAGAGGTCTATCTGTGGATGCCCCCACAGTTGAAAGTACGGGTGAAGAACTTGTGGATGTAGTTCCCACTCATGGATCTGTTGTGTCTGTCTGCTGTGTAGATCGGCTATAGTGTTTTGGACTCGAATAGTTTTCTTCGACCGGCAGGACTTGCACGCCGGACAGTCTTGAGCCTCGTGTTCAGGGGAGAGGCATAGATTGCATACTTTGTGGAGATCGGTGTGGGGGAATTTGGACCCACATCGAGGGCACTTCTTGAAGAGAGTCCTTTCCATGAGCCAGGACCGGAGCTTGGGTAGGCCCGAAGGCTGGCGTCAACGACTGGAATCAAAGGGAATGATCGATGAGAGCCACGCCGAGTGTGAAGATCGCGATCGAAACAATATTGCGAATTGGGGTAAGGATTGCGCATCGATTGAACTGGAAACCTGTTCGGAACTGGAGCGCGAAGATCACATCCGAGCCCAATGGTGGGAAAAAAATCTGAGGATGGAGCCGAAGCCCATGCGCAATACGATCCAAAAGAGGAGTCACCGACCTCGTGACTTCCAAAGACTTTCCAAGAGGAAAAACAACTGCAAACATCCGGGACCGAAACAAGATGGCGATCTATGCACAAGTGTGTAATCTGCAGCTCATATGCCTCGAACATATATATATATATATATACACACATACATATACATACATACATACACACACACACAACAAAAGTACCTTGTATACAGTTGTATACAGGAGGAGGGAAGCATCAGAGGCTCACCTGATTTAAAAAGATTACGAAGGACTGCTTGTCCCACAGCTGTGTCAGTGTTGTCAGCAGCATCCAGACAGTAATGTCTTGTAAAGGTGTGTCTGCTGGACCATGTTGCAGCTCTGCAGATGTGTTGAAGAGGCACCACAGCAAATAGCGCAGTGGAAGAGGAAACCTTTCTGGTAGAATGTGCTCGAACAGTTGCAGTAAGTGGTTTTCCAGCTTGTTGATGGCAAAAGGCAATTGCAGTAGATATCAAGCGTGCAATTGTTTGTTTGGTGACCGGATGTCCCTTTCGCATCCGTCCATAGGCCACAAACAGTTGGTCATTCTTACGAATAGTAGCAGTTCTTTGAAGGTAAAATTTCAGACATCTCTTGACATCTAAAGAATGAAGTGTCTTCTATGCAGGAGTTTGAGAATTAGGGAAAAACGTTTTTAAAACAACTGGTTCATTGAGGTGAAAATCCGATGGCACCTTGGGGATAAAGGCCGGATTGGTGTGGAGCAAGACAAAGTCCTTAGTGAATTGAAGAAAAGGCGGTTTAGTAGTAAACGCCTGTAAGTCACTGACTCGGCGAGACGAAGTGAGAGCCAGAAGTAGAAAAGTCTTCAAAGTAATGTATTTGAGATCGACTTTATGGATTGGCTCAAATGGGGGTTTCATGAGCTGTGCTAATACAATGTTCAAATGCCAAGGAGGAGGTGGTCGACGAATTGGTGGAAACATTCGAAAAAGACCCCTGAAGAATTGTTGAATTACTCATGAAGAGTAAAGAGAGTTGGAGCCATCTTGACGAAAACCGTGAGATTGCTGCTAGAAAAACTTTAAGGGTAGAATACGAGAGGCCTGATTTTGCCAGGTGTAAAAAAGAAAGGCAAGAGTTGCTCTGGCGTGGAATGAATAGGATGTATTTGAGCTTCATCGCACCATAGACAGAATCTTTTCCATTTGAGTTTATATGTTTTCACAGTTGAAGCTGCTCTAGCCTTAGCCAAGACCTCTCTACATCAAAAAGAATGTCCAAATTTACAAATTTATAGTGCTCAGGTTCCAAGCCACTAAACGTAGAGATGCTGGGTCGGGATGACAAATTTGGCCTTGTTCCATGGTCAGAAGATTCGGAAGAGGGCGAAGAATGATCAAGTCGCACTGTGACAGGAGAAGGAGTTCCGTAAACCAGATTTGTCGAGGCCACCAGGATGCTATTAGAATAATGTGACAGGGTTCCTTCCTCATTTTTCGCAGAACTTTGGGGACTAGAGGTATCGGTGGAAAAGTGTAGGCATATATTATCGACCAGTTTATCAAAAAAGCATTCGCGCATGACTTTGGGTGGGGAAGCGCATTTGCGGTTCAGATGTGTTGCGAACAGATCCAGATTCGGGAGACCCCATAATCGAAAAATGTGAGTGTGGGTTGATGCAATTCCCACTCGTGATTGGTCGTGGATGACCTGCTCAGGGAATCCGTAAGATTGTTAGACGCTCCCGGAACATGCACTGCTGTGAGGACGATGTGATGTTGAATCGCCCAATCCCAAATTTGTTGAGCCTGAACGGACAGGGGGACCTTGTGCCCCCTTGTTTGTTGATGTAGTGCATGCATGTTTTGTTGTCCGCCCGGATCAACACCGAGGCTCCTCGTATGATGCTGCGATAAGCTTTTAGTGCCAGAAAAATGGCCATTAACTCCAGCAGGTTGATGTGCCAGGTCTTTTGTTGAATGTTCCACTTTCCTTTTACTGTTAGTCCCTGCAAGAGCGCACCCCAACCCTCGAGAGATGCGTCTGTTGTGAGAGTGAAATTTGGAGTGTCCACCAGGAATGGATGACCTGAAGACACATGAGACTTGAGCCCATTGCTGGTCGAATTCCTCCTGGATAGGTCTCATTTTTAGGCGGCAGTGAGGGACTAGAGGAATGCAGGAGGACAACATCCCTAGAAAAATTCAACTGTCTGACAGAAACGGACTCTTTTAAACGGATGGGGGCCACTAGATTGCAAAGTCATAGACTTCTTTTGTGCGACAAAAGCTTTTGCTTGCTTGGTGTCTAGGATGGCTCCCAAGAACCGAGCAGGGAGAAATTGAGACTTGTCCATGTTGAATGTAAGGCCCAGGGACTGGAAGAGGGACCTGCAGAAAAGAGTGTTTGGATGCCTGTTCGAACGACCGTGCGTTCAGCAGGCAGTCGTCTAAGTATGGAAAGATTTGCACTCCTTGTAGGCGAAGGTAAGCTGCCACCGGTGCGAGGACTTTGGTAAACACTCGGGGAGCGGAACGAAGGCCGAATGGAAGAACTTTGAATTGAAAGTCTTTTCCGGCCACTCTGAATCTGAGAAATTTCTTGTGCCTCGGCAGAATGGGAAGATGAAAATAAGCATCTTGAAGATCCAAAGTTGTCATATACTCCCATTGGGATAGAAAAGGAAGTACCTCCTGAAGGGACAACATGCGAAAAGTTTTTTTTTTTTATGCATTTGTTCAGGGCACGTAGGTCCAGAATGGGGCGCCATTCTCCCAAGTTTTTCTGTATGAGGAAGAACCTTGAATAAAATACTCTGTCGAAAGTAAGAAGAGGAGCCACATCCACTTGCGCCTCGAAAAGGCTGCTTTTTAAACTGGAGAGTTCCGAGAGAACGGGCAGTGTCTGGGTCCTTTATTGTTTGAAGGGCATAGTCGATATGTTGGCCAAACAAGGATTTACCGTCGTAAGACATGTCCAATATTTTTGTCTGTACCTCTTGACGGAAGGACGTGGCATTTTACCAGCCCTGTCGCCTGAGGACTGCTGCACCAGCCAAAAGACGGAAACCAGTGGAAGACACATCAACAGCACAATCAATAATTTCCGAGGAAATTCTTTCTCCTTCTTGAAGAATTTTTAATGCCTCTGCTTTAGACGCCTCTGGTATTAGATCTACAAGTGATGATATGTCAGACCACATTTGTCGGTCGTAACGGCCCGAGATAGCTAGAGAATTGACTGTAGTTGCCGCCATAGTGGAAAGCTTCTTGCCAATACCATCAAGGCGTCTACCCTCTCGGTCTGGTGGTGCAGACAATGGAGATGATGGATTTCTGGCCCAACACTGTGCTGCCTGAGTAATAATGGAATCAGGCTTCGGTTGCGCAATGAGACAAGCAGGAGAATTTGCTGGGGCTTTGTATTTCTTATCCAGCCTCGGTAGAACAGCTGGAATTGAATTAGGATTTTGCATGAGCTTGAGGCTTTCTTTCCAAATAAAATCGATGATGGGAATAGAACTAACTTGTTTTTGAGGCTGATCTTTAAAATCATATAGGAAACAATCTTCCTCACTGGTAGTCATAGGAAGGTGGAATCTTTTGCCGCTCTTTCCATGAGTAAATGAAAGCCACCTATGTCGACTGGTGGAGAATCCAGAGGAGCTGGAGCAGTGGGAGACTGTTTGAATCTGATAGTTGTCCCATTCAGAAAGAAGGGATTTGTCATCCAGCTCACCTTCTTCCCCGTCACCATCATTATTATCGTCTTCATTGTCCTCCTCTAGGACTTGAGGAACATCGTGATGTTGAATTCTGGTCGCCGACTTAGAAGGTGTGGCAACTGATTCTCTAGTAGGAAGAGGTTGTAGAGGCGCTTGCGGCGCTGGAGAGGCCTGTACTGAACGTGGAAAACGGCAGTAGTAATCATCCAACATGAATTGGAGGTTGGAAATAAGAGTTAAAGGTATCTGTGCCATAGGAAGTTCTGGCGCAGGCTGTGTGTCACAATTAGAAAAATCCTCTTCTTGTAGGTAGTCATCATCATCATCATCATCAGAGTCCTGACATTTTATAAGAAGTTCAGAGGGACTGCGAGCAGCCCGAAATCTGTCATCCTCCAATTCTTCATCGTCAGAAGAAAATAATTCAGTTGGAGGTTGAGAAGGAGTTTGAATTGGCATTAGGGTATCTAAAGAGAAATGTCGCCGTTGAAGCAAAGAGCTTGAAGCCTTCAATGGTACCAGATCCATGGATGCAATTGTAGCAGTCAACGTCAACGATAGACGTTGTTAAGACACCGTCGACGAAGCCGAAGCAGACGCCGAAGCCACCGTCGACGACGAAGCCACCGTCGACTAATGTTTTTTCTTATGTTTGCTTGCCGCCGTCGACGAAGTCAAAGGCACCGTAGACGAAATAGGTCTCACCTTAATGGATACAAACGTAGACGGTGAGGATGCCGAAGACAGGATCATAGCTGGCTTCATAGACACAGATGTTAAAGTCGGAGGAGGAAGCGACGATGAGCTCGTCAACAAGATAGGCAGTTTCTGAGGTAAAAACTGCACAGATGGAGTCTTTCACGCCTGAGAATCAGATCTCGTGGGCGTAGAAGGTGCAGAAAGACTGAGGGGAAGAAATCACCCCTTTTGAAGTTGAAGGTTGGATAGTGGGCTTCTCCAGATGGTTTCTTCACCACCTTAGGTTTTGGAGAAATCTTTTGATACTCACTGGTTCTCTTAAAGGATGAAGAAGTCTTGACTGATGAGACTCTTTCCACATCTGAGAGAGGGTTCTCTGAAGTCTTCAACTTCTGTAGCCACAGAAGGAGACGCCCTTCTCTGTCCTTTAGAGTCTTCTGAGAGAAGGTTCTACATATTTTACAATCCTTTACCTGATGTTCAGGATATAGCCAATAGATGCACTTTTTATGAGGGTCTTCAGAATGAAGTCTCTGTTTACCACAGGTTCCACAAGGTCTGAAGAGGGATTTCTTTGTGGTAGACATCATAAAGCTAACTTTCTTGAGAAGAAATGAGAAATAGCTCAGGGAGACTCCCTTCACACGACATGCGGTAGAAAATCTGAGGGCCTGAGCCTCTGAGGAGAATATTCTAAGAGGGTGCGGACGCCTGATTGGCTGGAATTTTGACTAAAACATAATGACAGTAATAGGTTATAGAAGTGACAAGTTGTCCATCTATAAAAACTCTATGGTTTTACTTCCTTATATGCATATATTGGCTTGTGTCATTACTACATTGCTATGTTATGTACCGTGGGACTCCCACTTCGACGACGAGGAATATTCAAGCATGTGAATCTATGAAAGACACCCCAATACTGGAGAATGTGTACCTCCACAAGTAAAAGATCTAGTCCTCACGAGAGGTAACAAATGGCGATAGGGCGGTAACAAGGAGGGACTAACAAGCCTCATCAATCGGAAACCAGCATTTACCAAGGACAATGACACCAGCCAATCAAAAATATGGGAGGAGAGAAGGAGAGGCTTCCACAGCATACCCAACTATTGCATGCCTCGCAGAGCGAGGAATGCATGCATGCTGCCGCTAGGCTGTATCTAAAAAAGAAAAAATTGGAATTCAGTTGAAAAATCAGCCATTTGTACCTACGTTTTCGACCGTTACTTCTTTTAAGTATCGCAGATTTTTAAAGCAATATACTGTTACGGGACCCTTCTGGTTGCGGGCATAATAGGACTTGTAGATTCTTCCAAGAACCATAGGTGCCCAGAGCCAATAACTAAGCTGCGCCTTGCAATGGTTTTTCATTGTGTACCAGGTATACAGTAATTCATTTGGTAAAATATAGAGTGAAAATAGGTATCAAGGAAACCTATGAATTTCCAAAATGGGATCAAACTGTGAAGATTAGAAGTAGTGGTTTTTTGCACATCTCTGAATTTGTGGGTACCCATACTAGCATGTCAATTAGAGAGCATTTTTCAAAAAAGACTTTTATTACACGTTGTCTCACATTTGGAAGGTAGAAATACAAAGAAAGTCATTTGGAAATACCACTTCTCCAAGTCTCCAGATAAAAATGGTACCTCACTTGGCATCGACTCCATTGTTAACTGTTTTCCCGCAAGAGGAAAAGAATGGATTAAGTGTAGTACAGAGTGCTGACCATGAGTACGTAATGTAAATAAGAACCGCAACAACCATAGGTGTCCGGGGAGAAGGGAGGGCACATGTATTGTAATTGGATTTGTATAGCGCTTACTACCCCCGACGAGGACTCAAAGCGCTTTTTGGTGAGTAGCATGCTACTCCAGGACCCATAGAGGATTAGTGTTGAATTAGTATAGTGAAAAATGCAAGTATGTTTTAAGTGGTGGATATGTTAGTCAGTTATTTGGATTCAGAAGGATAGAAGAGGAAAAAAGGTTTGTATTTATATAGCACTTCTTACCCCTGATTGGGTGTTGTAACGCTTGGTTTGGCCAGTAGCTCGCTACTCTGGAACCCATAAAGGATTAGTGTTGAAAATTAGTATAATGAATATGAAGTAATTTGAGTGGTGGATAGGTTAGTCAGATATTTGGATTGAGAAGGGATGGGGAGAGGTAAAAAAGGAAGAAAGGTTTGCATTTATATAGCGCTTGTAACCCTGATGAGGTGTTGAAACGCTTTGTTGGCAAGTAGCACGCTACTCTGGAACCCATAAAGGATTAGTACTGATTAGTACAGTGGAATATGGAATTAAGAGAAGTGAACAGGTTAGTCTTATTTTGATTAAAAAGGGCAGTGGAGGGATAGAAGAGTGAAGGATTTCTTTTTTCTTTTCTTTTTTAAGGTCATAGCACGAGGCGGCTTTTGGATGAGTAAAAAGAGTTTTTGGAGGGGGAGGAGTCAGTTTTGAAAGTTTTGTTGTGGGGAATTGGTATAGTAAAAGGAGTGTCAGATGACGCAAGGAGGGGTAGAGTAGGAGAGAGTCAAGAAAGGGTTATTTTGGGGACCACAGTGGTATGGTGTTTGGGATAAATGAGAGAGTGGGTGTAGAGGATGTAATGATAGATGTATAGGGTGAGAGATAGGGTAGTGCATTGGAAAGTAGTAGAAATAAGTTTGAGATGAGTCAGAAAGTTGGGCTAGAAGATATATTGAGAGAAGTATAGGCTGAGAAATAGGGTAGTGCATTGGAAATGCTAAATTAGAAGAAAGTGATAAATATATAGATCCATAAGTACATTGACAGTATATAGATTCATAAAAGAGGTAAGCATATGCAGATTAAAGAGATTGATAGAGGTACAGGATGAGAAATAGGGTAGTGCATTGGATATGCTATTTCAGGAGAAAAGTAACAGACACACAGATCCAAGTACATGGAGGTACATAGATGCACAATGGAAGCAAGTACATGTAGACCAAAGATGATTTTTTTGTTTTGGTTAACAATTATTCTACATGTTTATACAAAGCAAAACACAAAGATAGGTACATATCTATAGTGAAATTAATGCTTATATACAAAAGGGACACATACATAGGATGGGTATTAATTAATGGGAAAATGAGCAGCATTTCTGGCCCAGGTCCCGACCAGACAGACACTCACCCTTGTCCTCTCCGCCCTTAGCCTTGACGCCCAGGCCGTTTATAGCCCTAGCAGTCAGGTGACCCCTTCAGCCAATGGGGACCCTAGCCCTAACACTAATCACAACACAAGCTCTAAAATCTAGAACCAATAGGAGACCAGGACCTTACAGCCAATCTTAGCCCTAGTCCAAGCACCCAATCAGTTTCAAAAACCCTGATATCCAAGTCCAATAGAGGCCCTAGCCCTACCAGTAGTCCCAACCCTAGTGCAAGTAACCAATGGCACAGGAAGCCCTAGTCCCTACTTCCAATGGAAATCCTAATCCTAGCCCTAGTCCCAACCCTACATTGATTGAATCACAGACCCAGAAACCAATCAGAACCCTCAAATACCCAACCAATGAGGACATTAACCTTAATCCAATAGAAATATCAGATACAACCACCAATCAGGGTACACATGTACCACACAATATCAGACTATACAAGGTCCCAGCTACCCTCAGACAAGGTTTGCTGGCCAGGGAGTTGGAAGCTGCTCCTCTATTCAGAAATCTCCTAGGAGACAGACAGGCTCAATCCACACTTTGGACTTCTGCAGGTAAGGCCCTGACAAACCTGTCCTCCAACAACACCATTTGTATAAAGCTTTACTCCCTCTCATGGCCAACCAAAACGAAGTGCACAGTCCCTATTAAACAGTTTAAACAGCTTACAGCAGATTACTGCTCTCTCAGGGAGAAGAGGGGGCTGGTTTCACGGACTTGTTAACACAAAATGGTCGCTGGGGGGGCACTGCTTAACATACAGGTCTTAGCACAGAGACATTTGTAGGAGAAAAACTGATAGTCACGGGGATTGAGAGGGAAAAACTACAGAGTTTGGACTGCAAATCCCACAATTCAACAGGTTAAATGGAAGCAGTCACGGGCAGGAAAAACCACAAGTTTAAACACAAAAACATGGGATAAATTATGCAGTCACCGGCAGGTTAAAACTACAATTTTAAACTAACAACCACAGGCAAAGACAGGTAAAGAAATGTAAAAAGAAAAAAAATAAGATGATGCAATCACAGGTAGGGAAAATCATTTTTTTAAACTTTTTTTTTTTTTTTTTTAAAAGAGAGCACTAGTCTGCCTCTTTACCACTTCCTGGACTCTGCTCACAGCAATCTTGGCACAGGTAGGCTGCAACTCACAAGATGGAGGAGAATGATTTGGGGTGCACCCAGCAAAGCCTTAAGGGGCCTGGGCAGGGGTGAGAGGAGGGCTCAGATTTGCTTGGAGCTGAGGAAAACCAATAGCAGTCCTAATGTCTGCGGGGCTGGGACTGGGGAGCTGCTCTATTCAGAGATCTCCTAGACTGGCTCAATCCACACTTTGGTAAGGCCCTGACAAACTTGTCCTCCAACAACACTTTGTATAAAGCTTTACTCCCTCTACTGGCCAAAAGACGAAGTGCACAGTCCCTATTAAACAGTTTAAACAGCTTGCTACAGCAGATTACTGCTGTCTCGGGGGGGAGGGGGGCTGGTTTCACTGACTTAACACAAAATCTACAGCTCTGCACGCCAAGAACAGATGCTTACAGGATAAGTAATAATCCGTTCAAGAGATGTGTGCTGTAGATACACATGCTTTGCATAGATTGTACAGCCGTATTCTCCCAAAGCGGTGGCTAACCAGTGGGTGTTGGAGTTGTTTGAAAAATTGTTTTTAGCACTGCTTGTCCTACATTAGCTTGTTGCTGTGCTAAAACATTCACACAATGTTTAGTAATTGTGTCTGGCGTAAACCATGTAGCTGCCTTACATACGTCAGCTATGGGATGTTACCTAAAAAGGCCATTGATGCTCCTATTTTGCGAATAGTGTGCACTCTAGGAGATATACAGTACGCCTAGCTTTAACTTGCATGTTTGGCTACATTTGACAATCCACCTAGAAATACCAGAATTAGAAATAGGATTTCCTTTATGGGGTGGAACAAATTCAACAAAAAGTTGTTTTGCAAAAATGTTTTTTTTATCTATATAGTAGAATAATGCTCTTTTAACATCAAGTATGTGTAGAGCTCTTTCTGCTACTGAATCAGGTTGAGGAAAGAACACTGGTAACTCAACGGATTGCCTAATATGAAAAGCAGAAACTACTTCTGGAAGGAATTTAGGGTATGTACGAAGAACCACTATCTTTATGAAGTTGAAAGAAGGGTTCTTCTAAGGTTAATGCCTGTAACTTACCAACACGTCTCAGTGAAGTGACAGCAATTAGAAATGAAACCTTCCATGAGAGAAATTGTAAAGGACAATTGTGTAATGGTTCAAAAGGTGGACCCATAAGACTTTTGAGAAAAATGTTAAGGTTCAAGGTAGGTGCAGGTGGTACCCTGGGTGGTATTCTTTTAGGGCCTTCCATAAAAGCTTTAATTACTGCAACTTAGAATAGGGACAAATGTCAGTTTTGCAGATATGCAGCTACTACTACAAGAGGTTATCGAATAGATGTGAAAGCTAAGCCAACTCGCCGTAGATGCAAAAGATAAACATTCTTTATAGATGCATCTAGCGGATCAATTGTGTTATGACAATATATCACAAACCTTTTCCACATGCTCTAGTGGTGGGTTTTCTTGCTTCTATAAGGATTGTCATACAATCTGATGATGGGTTTAAATATCCAAACTCTAGGACTTCAGAGGGTAGATCAAGAGGTTGAGCTCCTTGGGGACTGGATGTCTGATATCTCCACAGCTCTGTGTGAGAAGGTTGGAAGGGATGTCCATTTTTTGGTGTGGAACTACAGAGTTCTAGTAGTGTGGTGAACCATAGTTGACAAGCTAATATGGGAACCACTAGAATTATTGCGAGTGAGGTTTGCCCGAGTTGCCGAACCGGCAATGGAAGTAGAGGGAGAGGCGGAAAAGATTAAGCAAATATCCCCAACCAGTTCATCCATTGGACATTGCCTTTGGATAGATGTGGGAATCTGGAGGCAAAGTTTAGGCATTTTGAGTTCTCTGCTGTAACAAAGAGGTCTAACTGTGGAAATATACTTTTGGAAGGAGAACCTGGGGATGAAGTTCCCATTCGTGTACTTGTTGCCACATCCTGCTGAGGCCAGCAAATTGGTTATGCATTCCTGGAAGGTGTTCTACTAGAAGATGAATTTTGTGATGTATCACCCAACACAAAATGGTTAGAGAGGCGTGACAACCATAGTGTGTGTACCTCCCCCCTCCCCATTTTTGTACATAGTACATTGCAGTCATATTGTCCATCCGGACTAAGACAACTTTTCTTACTAGATGAGGCTGAAAGGCTTTTAATTCTAGTTGAACCGCTAGAAGCTCGAAGTAGTTGATGTGGAGACTGTCTGGTTTCCGTATAACTTGCATTGTTAGATGCTGGAAATGAGCACCCCCAACCTGAGAGATGCATGTGCGATTAGTAAGACTTGTGGAATGAGGTCGATGAAAGGCCGCCCGTTTTGTGTGTTCCACCACTGCAGAGAACTTTGAGTGCAGCTGTTCACAAACACTAGATCGGTTAATTGACCATGTGATTGATTTTACTGATGTGCTAAATATTCCTGTAGAGGACGCATGTGTAATTTTGCGTGAGGAACTATTGTAATGCACGATGCCATCATTCCTTACAGCTGCATACAAGTTTTCATTGTTAGGTACTGGTTGGTTTGAAACTGTAGTAATAAAGTTAAAGTTTTGAATCCTGGCTGCATTGGGAGAGGCTAGAGTTGGATGAGCGTTTAGCATTGCTCCCAGATATGTTTGCAATTGTGAGGGTTGAAGATGGGACTTTTGTGCATTGACTGTAAATCCCAAATGACAGCGGGTTATGGTAGCTTGAATGTGTTAAAAACTGTGCTCGCTTTGATAAGCCAATCATCCAGATATGGAAAGACATTAAATTTGTTGTTTTCTTAGGTTTGCTACTACTGCTAGACATTGTGAATACTCTGGGTGCAGCAGACGCCTCGAATGGAAGTACTTTGAATTGATAATGATTTCTTGCTATTACAAATCTGAGATATTTGCAATGTGCTGGGTGAATGAGAATATATGTCCTTTAAGTCTAGTGTCGATACAAGGTCACCTTGTTGAAGAAGTGGAAGCACTTTAAGGGTAACCATATCAGTGTTTTGACAGTATGCAAAGGTTAAAGGGCCTCAGATCCAAGATTGGTCGCAGAGACCCGTCCTTTTTGGGGATTAGGAAGTTAAGTGAGTAAACTCCTAATCCTTAGTGTTGTAATGGAACTGGTTCTATAGCTCCTTTTGTTAGAAGAGCTTGTACTTAATTTTTGAGGAGCTGTTGGTGCTGTGATGAAAGCTTGCAATTGCGAGGTGAAATATTGTGAGGATTGTTGGTGTGTTCTAGGCAACAGCCATGTTGGATAATGTCTAGTACCCATTTGTCTGTCATTGCTTACCAAATGGAACGAAAGTGCTGTAGTCTTCCCCCAACAGGTGTAAGTGGGCCAGGGGGAAATTTAGGCAAGCCACTGTTTACTAGGAGATGGAGAGGTATGTGTTGGTGTGCCTTTCCCTCTGCCTTCAAAACTGTTCCCTTTTTAGCCGCCCTTATAAAAACCCTTAGATAAAGAGGGTTGCACGTTTGATTTGTAGAATACATTTGAATCTGAGGGATTACTTTTGAAGCCTCCTCTATAGAATGAACAGCAAAAAGAACCTATTGGATGGTGACTGAAATGCTCTCATTGATTTTGCCACCTGTGTCTTTATTTTCTCAAGTGACATCCACCAGAACCATAAAAAGGTATTTTGTCAAATGGAACATTTAAAATACTGTTGAACCTCTGGTTTAAACCAAGAGATTGAGCCATGCAGGTCTTTTAAGTAGAATGCTGGTGTTTATTCCCCCTTGCTGCAGGGTCACCAGTGACTAGTGCATATCTAATGAAGGAATTGGATATAAATTCTCTCCTGCACTAGTTCTGGTACTCTTTTTTGGTATACTCCTCTGGGAGGTGTTGGAGTAGCGCCTCCATTTCATCCCAGTGGGCTTTATCATATCGTACCAATAGTCCTTGTGTGTTGTCAATGGTTGGCAGATTGTGCAGCTTTTCTTCTGCCTCATGCATCAATTCAGTCTTTGTCTGGAAGAGGTGCATCTGTTGGAGTTTGCTCGCTTTCAAGCATTGGTTACCTCTAGGGAAGCTAAAGGCAACTGACCCTTAAAATAATTGGGTCTGATGGTTAAGGCTTGTATTTTTGGTCGACCCTACGGGTCTGTACGGGGTCTTTAAAAAGATAGTCATGTCTCATCATGCCTTTTACCATGGGTAAACTGAGTTTTCTTGTGTGTGTAGAAGAAGAACAAATGTTACTTACCTGTAAACTGTGGTTCTCCAGTATTGGTGTCTTTCATAGATTCACATGCTTAGAATCGTCCCCGCCGACAAGGTGGGAGTCTTGGTACAATAAAATATATAATAGTCATAAAAAAAACATTACACAAGAGGCTAGTATGGACAGTAAAGTCACTACATTAGCCTCTTAGTCCTTTTATAAAAAAAGAACCACATTTGGAACACAGCCAATCAGGCTGCAGCACCCTCTTAGTACACTCCACAGAGGCAGACCCTCAGATTTTCGTAGCACAAGTGACAATAAGTATGCATTAGCAAAAAGGTAAGGCTCTGCGGGGAGGAGAGTGGGTCGCATGTGAATCTATGAAAGATACCAATACTGGATAAGGAATATGCTACTTACCAGTATGCATCTGTTCTTGGCATGTAGAGCTGCAGATCTACACATAGATCGCCATCTGGTGTTGGGCCCGGATGTTTGCAGTTGTTTTTCCTCTTGGAAAGTCTTTGGAAGTCACGCGGTCGGTGACTCCTCCTTTGGATCGTATTGCGCATGGGCTTCATCCTCAGATTGTTTTTCCCCAGCAGGGAAATGATGGAGCGTAGTAATAAACAGTGAAGATGCCCATGTGTGATGTATCTAAATAAGATAAACTGTAACAGATAAAGGTAGCCGGGGAGGCGGGTGGGCAGATCTGCAGCTCTACATGCCAAGAACAGATGCATACTGGTAAGTAGCATATTCCGTTCGAGGCATATGAGCTGCAGATTACACACTTGTGCATAGATTATATAGCAGTACCCACAGTTAGCGGCGACCACCCGTATCTGTTGCAGTGGTTTGAAATAACGTTTTGAGTACAGCCTGGCCCACACTAGCTTGTTGCTTAGTTTGCACATCTACACAATAGTGTTTAGTGAAAGTGTGCGGTGTTGACCATGTAGCTGCTTTGCAGATATCATCTAATGGAATGTTTCCTAGAAAAGCCATTGAAGCCGTGTAGAGTGGGCTTTAGGGGGAACTGATAGCGTTAGTTTTGCTTTATGGTAGCAAATCTGAATGTATTTGACAATTCACCTAGCTATCCCCGACTTGGAGATGGGGTTGCCCTTGTGTGGTGGAGAGAAAGAGGCAAACAGCTGTTTGGTCTTGCGGAAAGGTGGTGTTCTCTCGATGTAGTAGAGTAAGGCTCGTTTGACATCTAGTGTGTGTAGAGCTCTTTCTACAACAGTTTGTGGTTGCAAGAAGAATACTGGTAGTTCTACGAATTGGTTTAGGTGAAAAGGAGAAATGACTTTAGGGAGGAATTTTGGGTTGGTACGGAGAACAACTTTGTTATGGTGCATTTGTAGAAAAGGTTCTTGAATGGTAAATGCTTGTATCTCACTGACCCTTCTGAGGGAAGTGATGGCTATGAGAAAAGCGGTTTTCCAGGTTAAAAATTGGAGTTCACATTTGTGCAATGGTTCGAAGGGAGGCCCCATTAGTCTGGTGAGAACGATATTTAGGTTCCACACAGGTGAGGGTGGCACTCTGCGGGGAATAATTCTTTTAAGGCCTTCCATGAAGGCTGTAATGGCAGGTACTCTAAAGAGTGATAGATGTTGCCTGTTTTGTAGGTAAGCTTCTATAGCCGCGAGGTGCAGGCGAATGGACTTATAGGCTAGATTACACCTTTGTAGGTGGAGTAAGTAGCCTATGCTGTGTTGAATGGAGACATCTAGGGGATTGATGGTGTTGTTGTGACAATAGGCAACAAAACGTTTCCACTTGGCGGCGTAGCACGCTATAGTGGTGGGTCGCCTAGCTTCCTTGATGACATTCATACAGTCAGGGGGAAGATTTAGATAACCGAATTCTATGACTTCAGGAGCCAGATCGCAAGGTTGAGCTGAGCTGGGTCCGGGTGTCTAATCTCTCCATGGTTCTGAGTTAAGAGGTGTGGAGAGAGAGGCGTAATTTTTGGTGCGATACTACAGATAGTTCCAGCAGTGTGGTGTACCACAGTTGTCTGGCCCAAGTTAGAGCTACTAGGATTAGTGTGAGGGAGTGTTGCTGTAGTTTGCGCACCACTAGTGGAATGAGTGGGAGAGGCGGAAAAGAGTACGCAAATGTGCCTGACCAGTTCATCCATATCGCATTTCCTTTGGACAATGGGTGTGGATATCTGGCGACGAAGCTTGGGCATTTGGCGTTTGTGGGTGGTGAAGAGGTCTATCTGTGATGCCCCCACATGTGAAAGTACGGGTGTAGAACTTGTGGGTGGAGTTCCCACTCGTGGATGTGTTGTGTTTGTCTGCTGAGCAGATCTGCCATAGTGTTTTGGACTCCTAGGACATGCTGAGCTAGGAGATTTTCTGGGGTATGGCCCATCTCCATATGCTCTGTGCTAGCTGAGAGAGCTGTGGAGAGTGTGTGCCGCCTTGTTTTTGAATATAGTACATGGCTGTCATGTTGTCTGTGGGGATTAGGACTGCCTTGCTTGAAATCTGTGTTTGAAAAGATTTTAGGGCTAAGAAGATCGCTAGTAACTCCAGATGGTTGATGTGGAGTAACTCTTGTTGAGGTGTCCATGTGCCCTGCACGGTGAGATGTAATAGATGAGCTCCACAGCCGGAGAGCGATGCGTCTGTGGTTAGTACTATCTGGGGAACCGGGTCCAGGAACGGTCGACCTGTGGAAAGGTTTGTGGTGGTCCACCACTGCAGAGAGCGATGGGTGCGACCGTCTACCAACACCAGATCTGTTAATTGACCCTGGGCCTGGTTCCATTGGCGCGCTAAGCACTCTTGGAGAGGACGCATCTGGAGTCTTGTGTTTGGTACTATGAAGATGCAAGAGGCCATCATCCCTATTAGTTGCATAAACACCCGAGCTGGAAGGGAGTGTTGTGCTATGAATTTTGCGAGACCGGAGTCGTCGACGGCGCCGGGGCCGACGGCGCCGGGGCCGGAGCCGCCGGCACGCGAGGTCGCCCAGTCGAGTCCGCGGGGCCCGAAGGCGCGCCAGCGGGCGTCGACGGCGGGGCCAGGCTCCTCATGGCCGAGAGGAAGGCACTGATCTCCGCCGGCGCCGCGTCAGCCCCAGGGACCGGAAGGTATGGGGGCGGACGCGGCACCTGCGGCTCCGCCGGAGCCGCGGGGGTGGAACCACCCTGACCCTCGGCCGAGTCGCGCGACCGGCGAGGGGAGTCCGAAGAGCGATGTCGCCTCTTGGACTTCTTGGAGCGTTTGGACTTACCCGACGACTTGGAGCCGGACGAGCGATGGCGTCGGCTAGGGCTCCGCGAGCGATCCTTGGACCTCCTCCTGGACCGGGATCGCGCACGACGCGGAGCCGAGTGGCGAAGCTCGAGAAGCTTGCGGGACCGCTCCCGCCTAGCCTTCGAAGTCAGGGCCTGACAGTCGTTGCACGACTCCGCGTCGTGGACGGGGCCTAAGCAGTAGAGGCACCGGCGGTGGTGATCGGTCACCGACATCAGTCGATGACAATCCTCGCAAGCCTTGAACCCAGGCATCCTACCGGCACCAGATGTCGACAGACCAGGATCAAAAATGATCAAAAAAGATTTAGTCAAAAAAGACTAAAAGGGGTAGCTCTCCCGGATCTGCGCTTACTGGCGCGGAAAAAAGAAGAACTGACGTCAGCGCGCGAGGGCGGCGTCTAAGTACTCCGACGACGTCATCCCGGCGCACGACGCCGACGACGGACGCGGAGCCGCAGACGACGCCTAGCGACGCGCAAGGGGTATTGCTGACGAAAAATCTTCCGGATCCAGTCTGACGCCTGGGGATATTCTAAGGTGAGGAATCTAACTAACGTGTTTCTTTCAGATTGCTTGCAATCCTGGGAGGATTGGGGTAGGCGAGCGCTTTTGAGGTGTCTATAGTGGCACCTAGATATTGTTTTATGTGGGATGGTTGTAGATTGGACTTTGTGGTTTACCGTGAATCCTAGCTGGTGAAGTAGCTGGATCGTGGTGTGTGTGTGTGTGTGTTGTACACACCGATTGGATGAACTGGCATTTATCAACCAGTCGTCTAGGTATGGGAAGACATGAATGTGTCGTCTTCGCAGATGTGCTGCCACCACTGCTAGGCACTTGGTGAATACTCGTGGTGCAGTTGTGTCTCCGTCCACTACAAATCTGAGGTACTTCCTGTGAGCGTTGTGCACTGGAATGTGGAAATAAGCGTCTTTTAGGTCCAAATTCGTGAGGAAGTAGTTTTGGGAAAGCAGCAGAAGTACCTGCTGAAGCGTCACCATATGAAAATGGTCTGAGTGTATGTATTTGTTTAGGGGCAGAAGGTCTAGGATGGGCCGTAGAGTCTCGTCCCTTTTTGGTATGAGAAAATATAGGGAGTAGACCCCCATATTTTGTTGGTTGGTAGGAACGTGTTCTATTGCCTTTTTGTCTAGGAGGGAGATGACCTCCTGTTTGAGTAGCAGTAGATGTTCTGGTGACATTGGGCATTGTCTGGGTGGAATGTTTGGGGGGTAGATATTAGTTCTAGGCAGTAGCCTGACCAATATTTGTGTTACCCATTTGTCTGAGATGATGGTAGTCCAGACCGGAAGGAAATGTTTGAGTCTGCCCCCGACCGGAGTGGGATGGTCTGGGGGAAGTGGAGGGAAGTCATTGGGTAGGCGCGGTGGCAGAGCGGGTGGTGTTTGTTTTGCCTCTGCCTTTGTTATTGTTGCCCCTGTAGCCGCCTCTTTGGTAACCCATTGTAAAGGTGGACTGAGTAGGGGATTTGTATGAAGTGGAAGCGGTGTCTGAGGACTAGCCTCTGGATGTGCTCCGAAAGGAAGAGCGGCGAAAGGAGCGTCTGGGAGGGTGAGATTGTAAGGCTCCCATGGATTTTGCCATGTCAGTGTCCCTTTTCATTTTCTCTAGGTCGTCATCCACTTTTGGGCCAAACAAATGTTCCTGGTCAAAGGGATGGTTGAGGATGGAGGCTTGTACCTCCGGTTTAAAACCTGATATCCTTAGCCAGGCATGGCGACGGAGGACACTAGTATCGATGGCTCTAGAGGCTGTGTCTGCTGCATCTAAGGTACAACGTATGGTATTAGTAATTGTTTTGCCCTCCTGAATTAGCTCATTGGCCCTAGCTTTGTATTTATCAGGGAGATGGTGCATTATGGCTTCTAACTCGTCATAATGGGCCCTGTCATACCTCGCTAGTAGTGCTTGTGTATTGGCGATACGCCATATATTGGCCGCTTAAGATGCAGTACGCTTGCCTGATGCGTCCAAGAGTTTAGACTCTGTCAGGTGGTGGTGCGTCGCCCGACACCTGGGAGTTGGCCCTTTTCCGTGCTGTGGATACTACCAGGGAATCTAGTGGCGCTGGCCCTCTGATGTAGCCATTACAAAAATGGGGTTACCCCAAAAGTCAGGGACCTGGGATTAGAATCAGTACAAAAAACAATGGTCCTAACTCAATTATTGACACAACGCAATAGTCTTATCCAGTTATGTCTTTCCAAATTAGAGCTAATTACACAAAAATCATTTAGAGTAGCTCATAATATTCAATATAACATTATAACACAAAGCGTTTGCAACATCCAAATCTTGAATCACCATATATTTATTTACAAAAGTCTCATAGAATATATCATTTTTAACACATGGTTGCTCCAGAGGGAACGTGCATAAGACAAGAGTGCTAAGAGGTGAGTGTGTAGAAAGAGTTAATTAGAAATCACCGTTTGAACTGGCCAGGTCACGTTTCAAAATAACACCAATCAATTAAATATTTCAAACACAGAATCTAATTCTTGTTATGGCACGTTTTAGGGGAAATTACGTGTACCAGGCTTTACAACAAGAGGGGTGTCGACGTTTCGACCCGTCTGAGGGTACAGAGGTGTTTTGAGGCCTTGACCATGCGGGTCTTCTTCAGGACGAGGGGGGGGGGGGGGGGGGGAGTGGGGCAACCTGCCGTGGTCCTCGACTTGATTTGTATCTGGTATAAATCCAGGTATTCAGTTCCCATAGGTAACGTGTAAAAATCAATCGATTAGCATGTAGGCAGTCCTGTCTCGTGTGATTGCACAGGCTGTCAAACTGCAGTCATGGGATCAGTCCGTTCTGCAGTGTCACGGGCCTTTTTTTTAAAGAAATTAAGAGAAACGGAATTCATTTATTCATCTCGCTTCCAGCCGAATTAGCCGCGCTGCGTCCATGTAGGTCCGTGCTTCCCGTGGCGTCTCAACCGAGAGATGTAGGAGGGATCTGTTGGGGCGGCTTTATATTTCTTTTCAATGCGCGGGTTAATGACCCTGGCCCTGACTGGGTCCTTAAAGATCTCCGGCGCATGTTTTATAACACCTTTAAGCATAGGCAATATGGAGGTGGTCCTATGTGTGGTGTCAAATGTATCTAGGAGGAAATCCTCCTCCACTGGGTCGGTATGTAAATCTACCCCGTGGTAGTGTGCTGCCCTTTGCAGTAAATGGTTGAACCCCAAGGAGTCTTCTGGTGGAGAAGGTCTGGAAGGGTAAAGATCGTCTTGTGGGACGTTAGGGATATCAGGGATATTATAATCGTCCCATGGGTCTGGGGATCCTGTGGGAGTGGGCTCCCCTGTAGGTATATCTTGGGGCACATCCCCCTATGTCATCATATGGATCCCCTTGATCATCATCCGGGGATGGGGTCGGGGAATGATGAGGTGGGGGTGGAGAGGAAGGTGGAGGAGGTGGTGGAGGTAGTCTGAAAGGGGAGGTAGCAGAGTCCTTCCTTTTTGGAGGTGGAGGCAGAGCAGGTTTCTCTAACTGTCTCTTTTTGATAGAGAGCATCAAATGTCCAGTTTTGGGATCCTTAGTTAGTGTTTTTTGTAAGAGACCCGGTGCGAATAGTTCTGGAGAGGTTGGTTGGTCCGTCGGCGCCGAAGGCGCTGGGGCCGTTGGTTTCTTAGGTTTATCGGTGTTGGTTCGTTGTTTGGAACCATGCTTGGAAAGCTCCGATGGTTTAGTAGGTGCCGAGATGGATTTCAGCTTCGAAGTGTCGGTGGCCTTGTGTGCTTTTGTCAGTACCGAAGATGAGGTCATGCCGAGGAGCTGGGTCTCGACCCCGAGTGTTTCGGTGTGGGGCTCTGTGTCGAGATGGAGGCCGGTTTCTTTTTCTGTGCCGAAGAGTGTTTATCGGCTCCGACCATGGGTTGGCTCGAGCCCGAGCCGCCCGATGACTTAATTGGCTTCTTTACCGGTCCCGAAGGTGCGGTGTGGGAAGCAGTGTCTTTGGTCTTGCTTAGGCCAGAAGGCAAAGGCTTGACCGAAGCCTTTTTCGGTGCCGGTGAGGGGTGGGGGGAGATGAACAAGTTACTTACCTTCGGTAATGCTTTTTCTGGTGGATACAGTATCTGCCTGTGGATTCCTCACCTTGTGAATATCCCCTGCGCCAGCATTCCACGGAACTTTTCTTTCCAAGCACTCCACGTCGACATGGGCGACGTCACAATGCATCGGCTCCGCACGCGACTCCGTACGACGTCATCGGAGCCATAAGAAGCCCACGTCGGCGTGATGAAGTCAGTTCCACCCATTTTTTCCGTGCCTTCGAGGCGAACAGGTGAACCAACGACAACTCCAAGTATACACAGTATATAGAATACCAATACATATACATAGCATACAAAACAAAAGAATGCTAATCAAACAAGCATTTCCTACAAATGTACCAGAAAGTATCAAAACACTTCAAACAAGACCTATTCCATGGTATACAAAGGTGGACAACGGGGAGGCGGGTGGGTCAGTGAGGAATCCACAGGCAGATACTGTATCCACCAGAAAAAGCGTAACCAAAGTAAGTAAGGAGTAGTTTCTTTTCTGTAACTCCAGTTCTGTAGTAGGGGTATCTCTGTTATAGTCCTAATCTAGTGAATAGTCTCGCCCATGTGCGTGGACCCCGGAGCAATAAAAAATAATCTCTAAAAGGTGACAAATCATGCAGACCTGCATACACCTTTAAGAGAGAATTTAATTTAAAGACAGATAATGCAGCCTATACCCACAGGCTACACTGTCCAGTACTTCAACTAGAATTCCACCAACATCCACAAACAGCACTGCCTGTCTAGTTTTTCTCCCCATAGGAAAAAACCCTGCCTCTACCAGCAAAAGACTCTGGAATGATAGAGAGGAAGGAGTGGACAGACAAGCCCCATAGGCTGCCATTATGTGGCTCAAAACAGGATACTGTGCCTTTAAGAAAACTTTCCAGGTTTCCAGAACTTTCCCCAGTATCCCAGAATGCCCAGCAGGTCCCATTTACTTTCAGTTCTTTTTGAAGGCGTAGCACGCCAGACCTGTAGCATTCTACATATGAATAAGTATCTCTCCACCGGGGAGGAGGGCGGGCGCTTATGACTATAACCCTACTACAGAACTGGAGTTACAGAAAAGAAACTACTCCTTCTGTAGTAGGGGATCTCTGTGTATAGTCATAATCTAGTGAATAGAATGGCAAGCCCATCCCCACACAACAAAAGCGGTGGAGAACACACAAGACACTACCACTACTGTGCGAACAAATTTCGCAGCGAAGCCTGCCCAACCTGAGCATCTGCCCTGGCATCCGTGTCCAGACAGTAATGCGCAGCAAAGGTATGGACCGACTTCCAAGTGGCCGCCTTGCAGATTGCCGCAATCGGAACATTACGCAGCAAAGCCGTCGTGGCAGCTTTGCCCCTGGTGGAATGAGCCTTAGGTTTACCCCCTAAGGTCTTATTAGCCTTTTGATAACACAATTGTATGCAGGACACAATACACCGAGAAATGGACTGCTTAGAGGTCGCAAGACCAGTCCTGACTGAGCCATAATTAACAAACAATTGGTCAGACCTACGAATATCCTTGGTCTTATCCAGATAAAATTTCAACACTCTCCGAACATCCAGGGAATGGAGCGACCTTTCCGCTGGCGAAGAGGGATTCTGAAAGAACGTAGGTAAAGTTATGGTCTGGTTGACATGAAAATCAGAGATAACCTTAGGAAGAAATTTAGGGTGAGTACGCATCACAACCTTAGCAGCATGAAATACAGTATAAGGTTCTTGACAACATAATGCCTGAAGTTCACTCACCCTGCGGGCCGATGTAATGGCCACTAGGAACGCCGCCTTCCAGGATAGGTGCTGCAATGAAGCCTTGTGAATGGGTTCAAAAGGCTCCTTCATCAGTCTGGACAGCACCACATTCAAGTCCCAGGAAGGCGAGGGAAGTCTGACGGGAGGAAACACTTTCTTCAAGCCTTCCAAAAAATCCTTGACCACAGGGATCTGAAAGAAGGAAGTCTGTGAAGGGCATTTCCTGTAAGCAGTCAAAGCAGCCAGATGAACCTTAATGGAATGGAAATTAAGGCCAGACTGCGCCAGATGTAAAAGGTATGGAAGGATGACGACATCTTCCTTACATGTTGTCGGATCAAAGTTCTTGGACTTACACCAGATACAGAACCTCTTCCACTTGTAAGCATAGGATGTCCTAGTGGAAGGTCGCTTAGACTCCTTCAGAATGTCCATACAATCGTCTGGTAGATTCAGATGGCCATATTGCACTATTTCAGGAGCCATGCCGCCAAACTCAAAGACGAGAGGTTGGGGTGCACCATCCGCCCCCCGAACTTCGTGAGAAGGTCCGGCCTGCACGGCAACCACATGTGAGGAAGGAGAGACCGGTGAAGAAGGTCCGTGAACCACCACTGCCTGGGCCATTCCGGGGCGATCAGGATCATCCGCGCCCTGGACTGGGACAGCTTGATGAGCACCGCCGGAATCAGGGGAATGGGTGGAAAAGCGTACAGAAAGCTGTTCGACCAATCGATCCATAGCGCATTCCCCAGCGTCCCCCGCTGGTAGTACCTGGATGCGAAGTCTCGGCATTTGCTGTTTTCGGCGATGGCGAACAGATCTACGTCTGGAGTCCCCCACCTTGCGAAGACTTCTCCTAGTACTTCGTCGTTTATGACCCATTCGTGGTTTTCCTGAATCAGCCTGCTCAAGGCGTCCGCCTGAGCAATCTGCACCCCTGGCAGATGCGTGGCCGTAATCGTCAGTCCTCGGGCCAGCAGCCAGCGCCAGATCGCCTGCGCCTCCTGCGACAGAGTGCGCGATCTCGACCCCCCCTGCTTGTTGAGGTAATACATCGTGGTTGTATTGTCCGTCTGTATCAGCAGCAAGTTGGTCTGGAAGGACGGAAGGAAGGCCTTCAGTGCCAGGAAGACAGATCTGAGTTCCAGGAAATTGATGTGGTACGTCGATTCCAGAGGAGACCACTTTCCTTGAATCTGCAAGTCCCCGGAATGCGCTCCCCAGCCCTGGAGAGAAGCATCCGTCACTACACTCGTCGTGGGAATGTCCTTGTGGAAGGGAACCCCCTTGAGGAGGTTTTCCGCCGAACACCACCACTTCAGAGACTGAAGAGCATGCAGCGACAGTCGTATCTTGTCGTTCCAAGAGCCTGTCCTCTGATCCCACTGATCCTCCAAGCACTCCTGCAGTGGTCTCATGTGTAGCCGTGCGTGAGGAAGATACAGGAGGCCATCGATCCTAGTAGAGAAGACACCTTCCTCACTGTCATCGATGGAGCAGTCCTGAGGTCCTGAGCCTTCCGAAGGAGTGATAACCGTCTCTCCTCCGAAGGAGACACGCTTGCTGACCGCGTATCGATGGAGGCCCCCAGGTACTGTATGCACTGGACCGGAGTCGTGACCGATTTGGACATGTTGACGTGTAACCCCAGCTTGTGTAAGAGCGCACGTCCATCGGAAGTGATCTTGTGCTTCCGAGAAGGATGAATCCTTGATCAGCCAATCGTCCAGATACGGGTAGACAAACACCTTGTTCCTCCGCAGGTGTGCCGCCACCACATCCATGCACTTCGAGAAGGTCCTGGGAGCAGACTTTAGCCCGAATGGCAGTACTGTGTATTGATAGTGATTGGCGCCGACTTGGAATCGCAGGAACTTCCTGTGCTTCCTTGCTATGGGCACATGGAAGTACGCATCCTGTAGATCTATGGCACAGAGCCACTCTCCCCGTTGCAGCTGAGGGTAAATCTGGTGCAACAATAGCATGCGAAACTTCTCTCTGCGAATCCATTTGTTTGCCTGTCGCAAATCCAGAATGGGCCTGAACTCGTTCTTGTCCTTCTTGCGAACGAGGAAGAACCGAGAGTACAGACCTCTTGCCCTTTGAGACAGAGGTACCTCTTCTACCGCCTTTTTTCTCAACAAGATGTCTGCCTCCGCCTGGAGCTCTCAGCTGGAATCGAGAGCTGACCGGCGGAATCGCTGGAGGCGGGCTGATAAACCGAAGACTGTATCCATTGCAAACAATATTCAGCACCCACTTGTCCTGAGTAATTTTTCTCCACTCTGCCGGAAAAAATTGAATGTTTCCCCCCACTGGAGTGGGTAACGGTTGAGGGGGGAAGTAGCCGCTCAGGGCCGAGACCCGGCCGGGCCCTTGGTAGTGGTAGTAGCCTGCTGGCCTCCTCTACCCCTCTGGCGCTTCTGGAAGGGCTTGCGGAACTGCTGCTGTTGTTGCTGCTGTCCCGAACCCTGCCCACGCCCTCTGCCCGAAGACCCGAACCGCCTCTGGAACGGGCGCTTCTTCTTCTCGGCCTTCTCCAACCCGACGGCCGTCAGGGTTTCCGCCTCCGCCTTCATGCGGGCCATCTCATCATCCGCATGTTTCCCGAACAGGGTTTCCCCCGAGAAGGGCAGGTTGGCCACTCTTTGCTGCGCCTCTGGCTTGAGGGACGTCAGGCGCAGCCACGAATGCCGCCTCTGGTGGACGCTATGACAATAGGCATGGGCGGCCAACAAGGATACATCCGCCGCTGCGCCGATCACCTGATTAGAAACCAGCATGCCTTCGCGCACTGTCTCCAAGAAGTCCTCCTTCTTGTCCCGGGGCAGCAGGTCTGCATACTGCTGCAGGGACTCCCACAGGGCCCGGTCGTAACGGCCCAACAAAGCCCCTGCACTCGCCGCCTTCATGGTGGTGGCGGCGGTCCCACACACCTTCCTGCCCGCAGAGTCCAGCCAGCGACTTTCCTTGTCAGGCGGGACCGTCGATGAAGGGGCGGTCGCATGTTGTTTCCTCGCCGCCGTCACAATGACCGAATCCGGCTTCGGGTCCACTCTCAAAAAGGTAGGGTCCGACTCCGGGGCCCTATACTTTTTCATGAGCCTGGAGGGGGCGGCCTTCGTCATCGCGGGAGTGAGGAACAGCTCCAACGCGGGTTCCACCAGTCTTGGTACAAGAGGCAGTAGAGGGCGAGACAGATGTTTCTTATGAAGTGTCTCGAATATCACGGACGTTGTGGGTGTTGGAACCGTCACCGTGATACCCAACTTTGCTGGCCCTCTCAACAGCACCTCTTGGAAAGAGACCAAATCGTCCACTGGAGACACCCTAGTCCCCGGCGAGTCCGACAGCGTCGGGGAAAAGTCTCTGGTCGAGGAGCGCGTGTGCGACCTGGACCTGTGCCTCCTACGGCGTCGTCCTGAGTCCGACGATGACCGTCCACGGCTCCGTGATCTTCTCCTCCTGAGAGAGCGGGAGCGCGACCTCTTCGGCTTCGGTCTGTCCGCCGGTCTAGCCGGTCCTGGCGACCGCAGGCGTCGTGGCTTCGGGGTCCCCTGCGGCGGAGTCGGGTACCTCGGAAGGGAAACCGACCGCGGGGGACCCGCCGGCGGCCCCACTGGAGTGCGTGGCAGCGACCGAGGTGGGGGCGGCGGAGGCAGTGTCCGCGGCGGTGGTGGCGGTGGAGGTGGCGGTGGTGGCGGTGGAGGTGGAGGAGGCGGCGTTGGTGGTGGTGGAGGCGGAGTCGGAGGAGGTGGGAGAGGAGGCGGTGACGTAGGCATCCGAGGAGGCGTATACACCACAGAGTACACCGATTCCGGTGACTCTCTCTTCCTCGACGGCGACCTTCGCCTCGACGGCGACGGCGACCTGTGCCTATACGGCGATCTCCTCGACCTCGAGCGTCTCGACGTCGATCTCCTCTTCGTCGACGGCGAACGGCGATCTCCCCTCGACGGCGAGCGCCGACGCCGGGTCCGATCTCGACGCCGACTGCCGGACAGCGCCGTAGACTGCGTCGTCGCCGACGATGCCGATGTAGTCGACGGCGGCCTATTCAGGTCCCTCGACGTCGATTGTCGACGCCGCTTCTCCCCAGAGCCCTGGGGAGACGGCGAACAGATGGTGGTCATCCTCCTCGACGTTGCCGTCGACGCCCTCGACGTCGACGGGGAGTGGGAGCGCTTACTGGTCTTCCTGCCCCTGGGGAGCCCCCCAGAGGCCTCAGTATGGGCCAAATCAGCCCCTCCAGACCCACCTGGTGCCTTCAGTCTTCTCTCCTCCAGAACTTGAAGCCTGATTTTCATTCTGTCCCTCAGGGTCCTGGCTGAGAACGAGTGGCAGATGTCACAGTCTTCAGGCACGTGGGACTGGGGAAGGCAACCTATACACACCTCGTGTGGATCAGTTTTAGCCTTCTTTCTACCACATTCCGGGCACTTGTCGAACAAGCCAGGCATGTTGACAGTACCAGCTACTAAGCACTTGAAAAAGTGACAAAAATTGACAAAATCTCCAAAAAACCCTTGAAAAGGGGAGAGCTCAATGCTCCAGGGTCCTGCTAGCAGGAGCCGGAAAAAAGAACTGAAAGTAAATGGGACCTGCTGGGCATTCTGGGATACTGGGGAAAGTTCTGGAAACCTGGAAAGTTTTCTTAAAGGCACAGTATCCTGTTTTAAGCCACATAATGGCAGCCTATGGGGCTTGTCTGTCCACTCCTTCCTCTCTATCATTCCTGAGGCTTTTGCTGGTAGAGGCAGGGTTTTTTCCTATGGGGAGAAAAACTAGACAGGCAGTGCTGTTTGTGTATGTTGGTGGAATTCTAGTTGAAGTACTGGACAGTGTAGCCTGTGGGTATAGGCTGCATTATCTGTCTTTAAATTAAATTCTCTCTTAAAGGTGTATGCAGGTCTGCATGATTTGTCACCTTTTAGAGATTATTTTTTATTGCTCCGGGGTCCACGCACATTGGCGGGACTATTCACTAGATTATGACTATACACAGAGATCCCATACTACAGAACTTATTCTTCTGATGGATACATCTGCCAGTGGATTCCTCACCTTGTGAATAGATTCCCACAGCAGTCCCCACTCCCGGAGGAGGGTGTTCACCTTCCTATACAAGAAAGTCTTGCAAGACAGAGCGCGCGAAGTGGCCCTCCCTCCTCATCTCAGAGTCCAAGCAATAATGCTTAGCGAAAGTATGGAGGGAGGCCCAAGTCGCGGCTTTACAAATGTCTGCCACAGGAACACCCCGGGCCAAAGCAGATGTAGATTACTTAGCTCTAGTTGAATGAGCTCTAATGCCCTCAGGAGGGGTCTTACCAGCCAGGTCGTAGCAGATCTTGATGGCAAGGATAATCCATCTCGACAACGTGCGCTTGTGCACCGCTCTTCCTTTGGAATGTCCAACATAACCCACAAAGAGCTGATCATCCAGACGAAAGTCCTTCGTTCTGTCCAAGTAAAAGCTTACAGCTCTCTTTGGGTCCAGGCGATGCAGCCTTTCCTCCTCTTTGGAAGGATGAGGAGGAGGATAGAAAACAGGGAGAGTAATGGACGGCCCCAAATGAAACGGAGTGACAACTTTTGGCAGGAAAGCAGCCTTGGTCCTGAGAACCATCCTTTCAGCATGTAAGGTTAAAAACGAGGGTTTTGAACTAAGAGCTTGAAGCTCACTCACCCTCCTTGCCAAGGTTATGGCTACAAGAAAAACCACCTTAAAGGACAACAGCCTCAAAGGACAGCTATGTAGAGGCTCCAATGGGGACCCCATCAGAAAGTTAAAACAAGATTAAGGTCCCACTGAGGCATTACAAATGGAGTGGGAGGAAACATGTTTCTAAGGCCCTTGATAAACCTCAGAACAACCGGAGATTTAAAAAGAGAAGGTTGATCTGGAAGGCATAGAAAAGCCGATAAGACCGAAAGATAGCCCTTGACCATGGATACAGCACAGCCCTGCTGAGCCAGGGAAAGAGCAAACTGGAGCACATCAGAAAGATGGACCTTTAAAGGGTCAATGGATCTCTCTCCACACCATTTTACAAACTTGGACCACCGGTATGAGTAAATGGACTTGGTGGAGTGTCGCCTGGCCGATAAAATAACATCCACCACATCTGGCGGGAGAGAGAATGAACTCAGGTTGCCCCGTTCAATCTCCAGGCATGAAGGTGTAAGCTCTGGAGGTGGGGGTGTAGAACCTGCCCCTCCGACTACGAGAGGAGGTCTGCCCACAGAGGGAGACTGAGCGGAGGTCACGAGAAGAGGTGGAGAAGATCTGTGTACCACACCCTTCTTGGCCAATCCGGGGCGATCAATATGACTTGGGCCCGGTCTTGGCGAATCTTCCTCAGAACCCGAGGAATCAAGGGTATGGGAGGAAACGCGTAAAGGAGTTGAGATCCCCAATTCAACTGAAACGCGTCCCCCAACGCCCCCTGCATCGGATACTGGATACTGCAGAATGACGGGCAGTGCGCGTTCTCAAAAGTGGCAAACCGGTCCACCCGAGGTGTCTCCCACGTCCGAAAGACGTGACGAACCACCTCCGGATGGAGCCTCCACTCGTGGTCGGCGGAGAACTGCCGACTGAGACTGTCCGCACGCACGTTCAACACCCCGGCCAGATGATTTGCCATCAGACAAATCCGATGGTCCTGAACCCAGGACCATAGTCGTAAGGCCTCTCTGCATAGACAAAGAGACCCCACACCTCCCTGCTTGTTGACATACCACATCGCGGTCGTCTTGTCTGTTAGGACTTGAATCGACTGACCGCGAAGGGAAGGGAGGAAGGCCTTGAGCGCCAAACAAATCGCCCGCAATTCTAAAAGGTTGATGTGAAGCAACCTCTCCTCTGGAGACTAAAGTCCTTTGATCTCCTGATCCCCCAGATGCGCACCCCACCCTAAAGTGGATGCATCCGTTATCACTGTGGCCACCGATAGAGGTAGATGGAAGGGCTTTCCTTGAGACAGATTGCCCTCCACGCTCCACCAAGACAGATCCGCTGCAGCTTCTCCGGAGATCTTGATCGACTCCCCGAGATCCCCGTTGTGCTGATACCACTGCTTGCGGAGACACCACTGGAGCGCCCTCATGTGCCAGCGTGCGTGGTTGACCAACAGAATGCAGGAGGCAAACAGACCGAGCAGGCGAAGGACCTTCGGAACTGGAACAACCGCTCCACTGTGGAATAAAGGGACCATCTCCTGAATGTCGAGAATCCTTTGAGGAGGAGGGAATGTTCGACACACAGTAGTGTCCAGTACTGCCCCTATGAACAGGTTGTGTTGAGAGGGCACCAGGTGAAATTTGGGCACATTGATCGAAAAACCCAAGTCGAATAACAGCTGAGATGACACCTGCAGATGATGCTGCACTATCTCTGGGGACTCTGCCTTCAGAAGCCAGTCGTCCAGGTAAGGGAAAACCGGGATCCCTGACCTCCTGAGATGAGCAGCCACCACTGCCATCACCTTTGTGAAGACTCGAGGTGCGGTAGTAAGACCAAACGGGAGGACCGCAAATTGGTAGTGTTGCGACCCAACCGTAAAACAGAGATACTTCCTGTGCGACTTCAGGATTGGGACATGGAAGTACGCGTCCTGTAAGTCGAGCGACACCATCCAGTCTCCTTGCTGCAACGCTTGAAGAACCTGCGCAAGGGTCAGCATCTTGAATTTCTCCTGTCTCAGGTAAAAATTCAAGATTCTGAGGTCCAGGATTGGACGCAATCTGCCGTCCTTTTTGGGAATCAGGAAATACCGGGAGTAGCATCCCTGACCCCTTTCCTGCTCCGGAACCACCTCTATCGCACCCTTCTGAAGCAAGGCCAGAACTTCTTTGTGCAGGAGAAGCAGATGGTCTTCCGAGCAATAACCTTGGAAAGGAGGGTAAGGGGGAGGACACTCCTGAAAGGGAAGGGCATACCCAGTCTCTACGAGGTTCAAAACCCAAAGGTCTGTTTTAACAGATTTCCAACCCCGTAGAAAGTAGGACACCCGACCCCCCACAGGTCTTACATGATCCGGGATGGGGGATCTAGGGCTGCTTCCCTGAAGCCTCATTTGGAGCAGAGGAGGAGGAGGAGGAGGAAGAAGAGGGGTTGCGACCAGAACCTCTCCGACCCCTTTGCTTCCCTCTATAGGACCTATAGAGGGGATTCTGCTGCTGCTGTTGCTGCTGCTGCTGGGGTTGCCGGAAGGAGCGAAAGGATGATCTTCCGAATCCCCTAGACTTCCGAAAAGCTGAACCCCTAGCAGGAGCCTGCAGACCCAAGGACTTCGCCGTCAATCTACTGTCCTTAAATCGTTGAAGGGCAGAATCTGCTTTCTCCCCAAACAGCTTCTGTCCGTCAAAAGGCAGATCAACCAACGTGGCCTGAACATCCGCTGAGAAACCAGAGGAACGGAGCCAAGCCTGCCTCCTTGCGGCTATGGACGACCCCATAATCCTTGCCACCGAGTCCGCCGTATCCAGCCCAGACTGGATCACCTGCCTGGCAGCCGCCTGAGTGTCCGCAACAACTTCCAAGAAGGAGGACTTATCCCCCTCAGGCAACTTAGGGGCCAAAGATTTTATAGAGTCCATCAAGGCATGAACATATCGCCCCAGCAAGCATGTGGCATTAGATGACTTCAACGCCATACTTCCTGAGGAGAAGGTCTTCTTGGCCGCCTGATCAACTTTATTTGACTCCCTATCAGCCGGAGACTGAGGGAAAGCACCCGAAGCATGCTTAGAACATGAAGCCTGCACCACTAGGCTCTCCGGAGATGGATGTGTGGACAAAAAATCCGGGCCTCCTGGTGCAACTCTGTACCTCCTTGCCACCTGTCTGCAAACCGCCGGAGCTGAAAGAGGCTTCCTCCACACCTCCAACACTGGTTCCAAGATGGCCTCATTGAAAGGAAACAAAGGCTCCGACGTCGGAGAGTGTAACACCTCCGTAAGCAGGTTTGACTTGTACTCCACAGAGGGCAGCTGCAGATCTAACAACTCTGCGGCCTTCTTAATCACCACATGGTAGGGTGCCAATTCCTGTGGAGGAGAAGACCTTGCAGAAGCATGCTCCCACTCTGGGGTGGTATCCAAACCACTTGCTTCCTCTATTCCTTCAAACTCATCCGAAGAAGAGTCGACTTCACCTTCTTCCATCTCTGCCCGATATCTTCCTTCCTCCAACACCCTTTGGGCTTCCCGCCTTGATCGGATCCGGGGAGCCGGCGTCGTAGTCGTACGCGGCGTCGGTGGAGCCAAAGGCACCGGAGTCGGAGGCGCCATAGGTGGAGTCGGCCTCGGCGTCGAAGAAGGCTCCGAAGACTGACGGTCCATCCGAGGTCGAGTCGGATCCCCAGCCGGCGCCGGAAACTGCCAAGAAGGCGCCATCGGCATAAAGGGCAGAAAAGGGGCCTGAGCGTAATGCTGCGGCACCCCTAGCGTAAACGCCATCGGACCCACGGGACCAGTTGGTGCTCCGGATGGGAAGGACGCCCTATTAAAAATACCATACATGGCATTCAGAAATCCTGAGGGATCCGTACCTGGAGCCGGGAATTGGGGATAAGGGACCGCCCCTGTATCTCCTTGTGGAGTCACCGGCGTCGGCTCCGCAGAATTATCCACCGGAGCCGCAGTCATCCGGCACCGGAACAGCCTCCTCCTGCTCTTGCTCATCCAAAGGAACATCAGACTCCACTTGACCCGGAGTCGAAGCCTTGGACGGAGCCGGTGACGGCGTCGGGGAACGAGCTGGAGCCCGCTTCGGCGAGGGAGACTTCGGAGACTTAGCAGGAGAAGGAGAAGGTGACAAGTCCTTGCTCCGACGTCGACGGGGCGAAGCCGACCTCGACCTCCTGGACTTCGAGGACCGACGCCGAGAAGAATGCTTCCTCTTCTTGTGGTGTTTCTTCGACTACCTCGAAGTCGATGACTCCCGCCTGGACTTCTCCTTTTTTCTCCCTCTGTTCTCCTCACCGATTTTCTTCATGAAGAGCTTGGTCTTACTCTCCTTCAGCGCTTTAGGATTCATGCTCCTACAGCACCCGCATTCTTCCATGTCATGATCAGAAGAAAGACACCATAAGCAGTCCTGATGCGGATCCGTCATGGACATCAGGCCTCCGCATTCACTACAGGGCTTAAAGCCAGACTTCCTCGTCGAAGACATACTGAATTTAACACAGTAACACTGCTAAACTACAAAGTAGCTAGAGAGCACTGGAAAAAAACCGTTGCGCGTCGACGGCGCGGAAAAAAGGGAACTGACGTTATCACGCCGACGTGGGCTTCTTATGGCTCCGATGACGTCGTACGGAGTCGCGTGCGGAGCCGATGCATGGTGACGTCACCCACGTCGACGTGGAGTGCTGGGACAGAAAAGTTCAGTGGAATGCTGGCGCAGGGGATATTCACAAGGTGAGGAATCCACTGGCAGATGTATCCATCAGAAAGATTAGTACTCATGACCCTCTGTGCCGGAGTGATGTCCTCCACATCTGAATAGTCGGCTTCGGATGCGCTGACGAGTCCCTAGTCGGTGTGTTGTTCTGGAGCGTCAACGCCTTCCCCGAAGATGTCGTCCGGGATCTCCGTCGAGGAGCGTGCCATGGTTCTTCTGGCTCTTCGGTCCCGAATAGTTATCTTGGACCGGAAGGATTTTCACACCGGACAGTCTCGAGCCTCGTGTTCAGGGGAGGCAGAGACTGCACACCTCTTGGAGATCGGTGTGGGGGAATTTGGACCCACATCGAGGGCACTTTTTCAATGGAGTCCTTTCCATTAGCCAGGACCGGAGCTTGGGTAGGCCCGAAGGCTGCCGTCGACGACTAAACCGAAGGCGTTGCAGATGAGGCGCGCCGAGTGGGGAGATCGCGATCGAAACAATACCGCGAATTTGGGGTGAGGATTGCGCGTCGATCGTCTAACTGGAAGCTGTTCAGAACCGGAGCGCGAAGATTACATCAGAGCCCGATGGCGGAAAAAAACAATCTGAGGATGGAGCCGAAGCCCATGCACAATACGATCCAAAGGAGGAGTCACCGACCTCGTGACTTCCAAAGACTTTCCAAGAGTAAAAACAACTGCAAACATCCGGGCCCAACACCAGATGGCGATCTATGCACAAGTGTGTAATCTGCAGCTCATATGCCTCGAACCTGAAGTTACAGGTAAGTAACTAATTTTCTTATCCAGTATTGGGGTCTCTTTCATAGATTCACATGCTTAGAATCAGAATAGTTAGCAGTAGAATCCTTAGTTATATAGCGGATGGTGGGTATCATAAGAAATACATAGATACCTCGTAATACCAATACAGTAATGCATAGCAATAAAATAGAAAACACAAAATACATCTTGTATTAGTTAACATGTAATGACATCATCACCTCCTTACAGAGGCTTACCTTATTTAAAGAGGTTTCGAAAAACTGCTTGACCAACCGCGGATTCCGCCTCTGTTGCCAGATCCAGACAGTAATGCTGTGTAAAAGTGTGCACATTTTTCCAGGCAAATCTTCTCCAAAGGTACTCCGGCAAAAAGAGCAGTAGATGAGGACACTGCCCTTGTGGAATGAGCCTTGGGTTTCCTAGATAAAGGATGCCCAGCTTTAAAATGCAGAATTGGATAGTAGATGCAATCCTCCTTGCAATAGTGGATTTTGTCACAGCTGTTCCTGGCTTTTGACCACCATAAGAAATGAACAATTGATCCAACTTTCTGATGGACAGTATGTGAAATGTAGAAGACACTTTAACATCCAAGGTATGTAAAGTCTTTTCAGAAGAGGAAGACGGATTGGGAAAGAAAGGACGTAGTATAACAGGCTCATTAAGATGGAATGTAGAGGGAAACTTCGGAATAAACGTTGGATTAGTTCAAAGGAGGACATAATCGTTGGTGAATTACAAATAAGGTTGTATGGTAGTGAAAGCCTGAATTTCACTGACTCTCCGAGCCAAGGTTAGAGCCACGAGAAGTGCAGTTTTCCAAGACAGGTACTGGAGTTCAGCTTTGTGAACAGGCTCAAATGGATGCTTCATGAGCTGTTGTAATTCCAGATCAAGCCTCCATTCTGGAGGAGGAGCTCTGACGTGTGGAAAAGTTCTGAAAAGCCCCTTTAAAAATTGTTTGATCAAGCGATTAGAGCAAAGGGATGCAGCTCCTGCAAAACGTCTAAGTCTATATGGCCTCTAAATGTAACTTAACCGATGTAAACATAAGACAAGATCTGGATAACGAAAGAGATAAGGCAGAACCTTATCTGGAGAACATCGTAAAGGATGTAAATCCTTGTCACTGCAACAGGCACAGAATTGTGCACAAGTCTTTAAAGTAGAAGGACCTCTTGCAAGAATCTCTACAATCTCGAGGTAAATCTACCTCCTTGAATTCTGTGAATCCAGAAACCATGCAAGAAGATGCAATTGGACTGGACGAGGATGAATAATCTGGCCCTTGCTCATTGATAACCGGGTCGGAATTGCAAGAAGGCGGTATGGCCTGGGTTTAGACAGTAGGAGAAGCTCCGTAAACCAATGCTGATGCGGCCACCGTGGAGCAACAAGAAACATCCAACATGGTTCCATCTTGAGCTTGCGTAGAAGTCTTGGGATCAACGGAATGGGGGGAAATGCGTAAGCAAAGATCCCTGTCCATCTCATCATGAAGGCGTTCCCCCCACGAGCTCTTCTCCGGTTCCCAACTGGCAAAGAATGGACACTTTTGATTGTACTTGGGAGGCAAAGAAATCCAGATTTGGTTTGCCCCACATCCGAAATAGGTGTTTCACGACTGATTGATCCACCTCCCATTCGTGACAGGACTTCGAAGTCCTGCTCAGAGTGTCCGCTAAAGTGTTGTGAATTCCAGGCCAATGCTCCACTTTGATCGTGATATTGGGAGACAGCAGCCATTCCCAAATGCTTTGAGCTTCTTGAGACAATGTGTGAAAGGGTACCTCCTCGCTTTTTTAAGTAGTGCATGCAAGTGGTGTTGTCGGTTCTGATAAGAACTGTTGACCTTTGAAGCCTTGGGAGAAAGGACTGCAATGCCAGGAAAATGGCTCGAAGCTCCAAGAAATTGATATGCATTTTTGCCATCGCAGCGGACCACCTTCCTCTTATGTAAAGATCTTGAAGGTGTGCACCCCACCCTTCTAGGGAGGTACTGTAGTGAGGATGAACTCCGGCACGGAAGAAAAGTGAGCCCGATTGAGACATTCTTGGAGCGCAGCCACCAGAACAGCGCTTCTCTCATAACTGGAGTTATTTCCACTAGGTCGAACGATCCAGAGATCTGCAGCCACTGACTGTCTAGTTCCTCTTGGATCGGCCGCATCCTTAGACGGGTGTGAGGTACTAACAGAATTGTGGATGATAGAATTCCCAGGAATGATTTGAGGATTCTCACAGAAGCGAACCTTCTTAGGAGTTCTGATGGCAGAGAAATCAGACGCGACTGCCTTTCTTTGGACAAGAATGCCTTGTCCTGAATAGTATCCAACACTGCCCCTAGAAATTGAATTCTTTGAGAAGGACAAAGAACTGGTTTTTGAATGTTCAGGGACAGTCCCAGGGATTGAAATAGTTGGAAGGCATGTGGACGTTGCTCGAGAAGCCTGCCGAAAGGAAGGAGCCTTTATTAGCCAATCCAAATAAGGGAATAATTGTATACCTTGAAGTCTGAGGTGAGCCGCCACCGGGGCCAGGAATTTCGTAAAGACTCTTGGGGCTGAGCGTAGGCCGAAGGAGAGGAATTTCCGATGTTTGAGGTGAATGGGGATGTGGAAGTATGCATCCTGGAGATTCAATGTTGTCATGAAATCTGCATGGTCCAGAAGCTGAAGGATTTCTTGAAGCGTGACCATGCGAAAAGATTTTTTGAAGATATTTGTTCAGCTTTCTTAAATCCAGGATAGGTCTCCATTCCCCTTACTTTCTTTATTAGAAAAAAGCAGGAATAAAACCCTTTCCCCACCTGAGCGAGGCACTCATGCTATCGCTCCTTTTGAAAGCATAATTTTTGCTTCCTTCCTGAGAAGAGCAAGATGTACAAGTTACTTACCTTCGCTAACGATGTATCTGGTAGAGACGATTCTAGTCACATATTCCTTAACGTAGAATTATCCCCAAGCGTGAGACTGGACTCGGAATGCTTGCTTGCTCAGCATCTCTGCATGCTGGGGGGGCGGCACCACACGACTCTGCCCCGTCCTCAGTGGGCGTGACGTCAGTGAGGTCACAGAAGCCCCACCCCGGCGCGCTGACGTCAGTTTGCTTCGGAGAACTTTTCCGCGTCACAACGCTGAGTCATCACAACAAAACTGAGGAGCACATGGGAACAGTGTACAAAAAAAGAGAGAAACAAAAATAGAGAGAAACAAAAAGGTAAGAAACATTACCAGGTGGCACCAAGGCACCAGAACGCGACAACAGCAAGCACCACCCCTTGGAACTACCTCACAGCCCAAGGAGAGAGTCATCCTGGAGGCGCAAGCATGTGAAAGCGCAATAACCGAAAGAGCCTGCAGCCACAACTACAAAGGGAAGGGCCACATGCCCAGAACAGAGCGACCCATCCCCAGACTACACCGCCAAGGATAGCCCCACCTCCTGAAAGGAGTAGGACGACAAAGGGTAGGTAAGCGATCCGCAGACCGTACTGCCAAGAAGGGCCATAACCCCTTGAGTAGGAGGTCAAAGGACAGGCAATAACCCCTTGAGTAGGAGGTCAAAGGACAGGCAAAAGAACCCCGGTGGGCATCAGAAACTAACAGAGGGAAAGAGTAAAAGTAGGCCCTCACGCTGGAAAGAAACCAGCAGGAGGGATGCCTGACCAGAAGGAGGACACCCACAGAAGACAAGCCACCCAGAGGGAGGCGACTACAGAAACCCAAGCAGAGGGTCCTCGCAGAACGAGAAGGAAAGGCGGGTCGTGAGGGAATCTGCAGCTAGAATAGTCTCTACCAGATACATAGTTACTGAAGGTAAGTAACTTGTACATCTGATAGAGACTACTAGCCGCAGATTCCTTAACGTAGAATAGATACCCTAGCCATACCCAGAAGGGAGGAGGGCCTGCGAGAGAGCCTCCCCACCAGGAGAGATAGGGCCCCAGCAGGGGACATGTCACAAGGACAAGAAGGGAAAGGCCAGGATACCCTTAAGCCCAACCAAGGGAGAACTGCCCAACACCCCGCAGGGGCAGACAGCACCTGAGAGCCACCTCAACCCTAGGGAGAGGAGGAAGAACCGGAGGCAGGGCCCACCATAAGAAACACATACACAGCGACAGAAAAGCTGAACACACCTCAGCCGCAAGCAGCGGACAGGGCTGGAACTGCTCCACCGCCAAAGCGCAGATGGAAAAAAGAGGCACAGTCACGCGAGACCCAGCAGAACAAAGGCAGGGGCACAAGGGAATACAGCAAAGGCCACAACTTTGGGTTAGAATAAATAGGCCTGCATGCGCAGCTAGCAGCAGGCAACACCACGAAACGGTGCACCCAGGGCAAGCCAAATGCCAGCTGAAGGCAGAGGCCAGGAAGGGCCAAGACACCCCAAGGAAGGGGCCGGCCCAGAAACACGCACACAGACCCACGAGAGAAGTGGAACCAGGCAGAAAAGAAAGACGGAGGACGGACCAAGCCGTCCACCAGAACCTAAGCCGAAACACCGGACAGAAGTGTGGAACCGCTACAACATGATGCCGCGGACAGCAGACCAGACTGGCCTAGCGAACCAGGAGAAGGACTGACCTGGGCGCAACGCAAGCGGTTTCAAACAAACGGCAAGAAAATCGCACCTACGACGTACCGTGACGCCACGGAGAGCAAGGAGCCCAAAAGGGAGACCACACCTCCCCAGCACATGATAGAGCTATGTAGTAGCTACCATAACCCCACATAGGGTATGTTACGTCCCAAGAACATGGGGAACACCTCTTAAGAAAAAAAATTCCACAGAAGGAGAAACAAAGACCAGCGGAGAAAACCGCAGACGGCTTGCCATTCAGCCAATAAAGAATACACAGAAGGCCTAATCTCAGGGCCTACACGGGTTTACTAACAGCCAAAACCACAAGTCAAAAAAGGGCCGGACAAGTAGCCAACAGCACCAAAGTCCCAACAAAGGACCCTAAGGCACATCAACCACACAACCGGGGTTACTCGTTACAAGGCCCCAGGAAAACAGAAGATCACCTCCCAAAACACAGACCGACGTACAGGTCACTGAGGGGAGGGCGTTTAGGAGGAGGACGAAGCCCCGCAAGAAACCTCTGAAATGGCAGAATCTGCAGGGGCGTGGAACAAAAGAGCGCCATCAAAGGGAAGGTCAACCAGCCGTTCTAACATTCTCAGGGAATACACCGAAGCAGCCATGGTACGACCAATCACCTCCAAAATGTCCAGAGCAGAGGGAAGATTAAACGCCACCCGCTCCCGGCCATCCAACACATGGTGCCACAGATCAACACAGGCACCCTCCTGAGAAGCGGAAGACATAAGGGACTCCGTCGAATCCCATAAGAAGTGGCTCTAGCCAATACACAAAGAGTGTTAAGGGCCCGCAAAGCCGCACTGGAGGAGGAGAAGATACTGCGTCCCCAGGAATCTAACCAGCAGGCCTCCCGTGACAGGGGAGACAACACCGATGGCAGGGAGGGAAAGGCAGTCTGTAAAAGAGGGCCCCTGGTAGAGGGGTGGAGGGAAAGACAGGATCATGCGGGGTAGGACAGTGGCGGTGCAGAAGGGGCTGGGGCACCGGGTCCCCCTTGGCAGGACGCCCCCAAAAGAAGTGTGGAGCGAAGCCTCGAAGGGAAGCAGCAGCTCCCGACCACCAGAACCCTGATGGAGGACCTCCAGCAGATGATCTGTGGGGAAATGGGCTTCTGGATCGCCCATGCGCATGATCCTCGTAGCCGCGGAAACAGCCCGAGCGAAGGCAGCACCCGCCTCCGGGAAAGCAGTTCCTCCGTGGGCGACAGCTGCAAGCTAAGGCGGCCGTCCCCCAGTCCAATCGGAGGAAGAAAAGGCCAAACCCGGAAAGGGGGGGGGGGGGGGGGGGGGACACCGGGGAAAAAGCCACGACGCGGCGACCCGTCTCCAGAGAAGATGAAACCAACAACCGCCCACCTCTGGAGAAGGAGGCGTCCGAAGACGAATCAACGACCCGATGTCGGATCGGCACTGTAGAGTCTGCCACCGGAGTCAGGTCAACATCAACCGGTACCGAAGGGGACACCGGAACGACCTCAGCCACAACGCGCAGCACAGGAGACCGAGGCGGGGTCGGAGCCTGTGTGGCGGGACGAGGGGGGCCCGGGGACATGTCCCGACTCCTGCGGCACCGCCAGGGCCAGCAGCTGCCGGCACCAGAGTGGCATCACTTCGGCCAAGGCGGCCGCCTGCCCAGAGGACTGAGGGGGGCTCTAGGACACGCCCCGAGCCCTGGCAACGTCCCACGACACCACAGGGACCCCCGTGGGGTTTGCAGCGAGGCAGATGCGCCGTGGCCCGAATGAGGGAACTCCGAAGGGCTGCACCCAGACAGCACGACATCCTCCGAACCTGTCGGCGCCGGAGCCACCAGCGACGCCGCAGAAGTAACCGCATGCGGCAAAGGATCCACAGAGTCCCAGGAAGAGAAGGAGAAGGAAGAGCCAAAGATGCCTGCAAGGCCGCCGCATAGGCTTCCATCTGGGCTCTGGTCACCCCCATGCCGGGGTAACGGCGGATACGGTGGTGACGCGCAGGACTGCACCACCCGCGGAGAACTCACGTCCTCAACAAGCCGGGGTCCGGGCCTCAGGGACAAACTGCGACACTTACCAACAGGCGAGTGACGCCCTCGCGGCCTGGGAGAAGGAGGAGGTCCGACATGGGGGCGGGGGATTGTCACGGCAACACCGCCGACCTGGACATGCGTGCCGAAAGGAGTTTCATCCGGCGCTCCCGCCGGGACTTTGGCTTAATTTGCTGACACGCCTCGCAGTCTGGGGAGTCGTGGTGCTCCCACAAACACCACATGCAGATGGCGTGAGGACATCTGGCACGCGCAAGACAAGCCCATCTTGAAGCCTGAAGGCATGCACACTGTTCTCAAGAAAACGCTCAAAGCAGAAAAAGAAGGTCTGACACAGGCCAGGAACACGATCCAGATCCACGTTGCAAGCGGAAAAGAAAACTGACGTCAGCGCGCCGGGGTGGGGCTTATGTGACCTCACTGACGTCACGCCTGCGGAGGACGTCGGGCGGAGTCTCATGGTGCCGCCCCCCAGCACGCAGAGATGCGGAGCAAGAAAGCTTTCCGGGTCCAGTCTCACGCCTGGGGATAATTCTACGTTAAGGAATCTGTGGCTAGTAGTCTATCAGATGTGGAGGATGTTTCTTTAAAAGTGGGTGAGGAGGAGGGATACTGACAAATTCCGTTTTTCTAGCAGAATCTCTGCCTTGAGGCTGTCGTCTTCTATTCCGCTTTCTATAAGCGTCAGCTGGAGGGTTCCTGTAGGACTGATGCTGTTGATAATTATATCTTCCCTGATTTCGGTATCTTTGATAGCCACCACAAAAGGAATACAATGCTCTGCCCCTAGCTCCCCGAAAAGGAGCCTTCCTAAATTGTAAGGTACCATGGGCTCTGGCAGTGTCAGTATCTTTTTTGATGTCTTGCAAAACCTCATCTATGTTTCCCAAATAACATATGGCCATTGAATGACATGTCCAAAATCTTTGTTTGGACCTCAGGGCGAAAGGTGGTAGATATTCAACCATCCCTGACGTTCGAGGACTGCTGCTCCAGCAAGTTGACGAAAACCCAAAGAAGCTAGATCCATAGAAATATCAATTATTTCTGATGTAGCCCTTTCTCCTTCAAAAGAATTTTCTTTGCCTCCTGTTTCTTGTCATCAGGTAAGTAATCGAGATATGGAGAAATGTCCGACCACGGTTGGCGGTCATATCTTCCTAGAATCGCCAGAGAGTTTGAAGCACGAATTGAAGCACCCACTATGGTGGTAAAACGCTTACCATTATTATCAAGGCACCTCCCATCCTTATCCGGCGGTGCTGTCACAGGAATGGATGGATTCCGAGACTTATGTTGTGCCCCCTGTGAAATAACGGAGTCTGGTCTAGGATGTCCGGCCAGGCGAGCAGGAGCATCATCTGGTGTTTTGTATTTTTTTATTATTTATTAAAATCGATTCTAGGTAGAATAGCAGGGACTGAAAATGGATTTTATTATTTTAGTTCCTTCTTCCCAGATATGATCTATTATAAGGATAGACCGTACGGACTTCCTACTCGGGCCTTTAAAATCGTAAAGGAAACATGGTTTGCTTCACAGTTACAGGAAGATGAAACCGGGTTGCTGCCCTCTCCATAATTGCATGACAACCTCCAATATCTTCAGGAGGGGAATCCACTGCCTGAGGAACTGGTGAAGATGGCGCAAGACTCCAGTATTCGTCCCATTCATCCACAGTCGTAGGCGAATTTAGTAATTCCCCATCCTCAGCCACAGTATCATCATCCTGGACTAAATGTTACACAGGTAAAACATACAGAGGTTCATTGACAGGGGCAGAAGGACCTGCAATCTGCAAAACAGGAGGCGTAGTAGGTGGTGTTGGAAAAGGCGCTGCTGGTGGAAAGCGTGTATGATAATCCTTTAACATAGCCGTCAGGTCCTGCACCAAGGCAATAGGAATTTGCACCATAGGTTCCTGCTGAAATTAAGTCTCTTGAGGACCTCGCAGAAACTCACAAGGCTCATAGTATTCTTCCTCATCGTCATACTGATATTTAATCCGGAGTTGAGAAGGGTTATGTGCTGAGCTAAAAAGTCCATCATCATCTGACTGCTCTAGATCACAGCTTTCCAAACTTTTCATATTGGCGACACACTTTTTGGCCAATTTTTTTTTTTTTTTAGGGACACGGTAACTAGCGTAGCGAGCACGCCCGAGCCACTTAAGGGGGGTTCGGGGCTGTTCTCCCCCGAGAAATTTGTGAAAAAGTAGTGGGTAAATGGTGCATTTCCAAGCAAATTTGAGAAAGCAGGAAGGTTAATAAAGCAATTGTTAATCTGTTCTAACAAAGACAGTGACTAGCAAAATAGAGTGTAAGCAAGGTTAGGTTTGTGCATGAAACAAGAATATAATCATGCACACATTGACACATGCCCCAGTGATTTACGGCACAAAAAGGCCAGGTGCACGCACTGCCAACCCTTTCAACCACACACAAAGTTCGCCTGCTGCCTTGCTGAATAGGAGTTATACAAAAATCCGTTCAGGAAGGGGGAATTGTGAGTGATAAAACAATCATGCAACTGATCAACAGGTTTCTGCGCATTGAACTCAGGTGGGACACCTTTCCTCTGCGCAGCGCACCAAAAGGCAACAGAAAAGAAGAGTCATTTGTTTTCCATTCAGCACTTTGAGGTAAAATTAACTGTCTCATAGCACAAGAATTACAAAATGTGAATAAAAACACCCCCAGGCACAGATCTGAGTTGAATCCATCATTCTTTAGCTCCCTTCTCCACCTCAGTTCAGACCCAGCTATGTGACAGGCAGATATTAGGGCTGTACGGCACAACGTAGTGACGTGTGCGCGTACAGCCAATAAGATGTCACCGTCATTTTTGCAGCCTGCCGGAGACCTTTTTCGCGACTAAAATGGTCAATATCGTGGTCATCACGCTCTTCAGCCGATTTCGCGATTATTTTGCGAATCGCGAAATCAGAAAATGCTGGAGGGTCTGTTTGGTATGGGTGGACATGAAAACTGACCTTGAGCATAGCACAGAAAAACATGGGTGTCAAGGCTCTGCTGTGCGAGCCAAGCAGGGCACGAGTGGAGGGGTACACCCACACTGGCCTTTAATGTCTGCCAGTTTATCAACACATTATGCACATCATGCGCAGGAGGTCTGCCCCTAGAACAGTTAAAATAAAGCACGCGTCGAAGCCAGAAACCGTATAAATTGAGCCCAGCACGGACCCATAGCTTTAGAATTTACAGGCGCCGAGAGAGGGGGTGGTGCACATGTAATCTGAAAAGCAGTGGGTGGTCAACTGTGTAGAATAGATATACAAAGTTAGGACAAAAGAGCAAATTACCTTAAATAAGTACGGTGAAAAGGCATAGCCTTGGGTCATTCTGCATGAGGATTTATAAACTGAAGAAGTGAATAGGCCAAATGATTATCTGTGTCAAATACAAAGTGAATCAATTTAATACAGTGCCTCAAATTCCCAAAATGCACAATTGGCTGATTGAAAGTTTACGGTCAACAGTATCATATATTAATGATAGACACTGTTGACATGAGCAGCCTGTCAAACGCTGGCTGGCTAAGGATACAATTGTCACGCCCACTGAGCTACGATTGGGACAAAAGCCAGCCTGGACATCTTCTAAAATGTAATTTTACTCAAGAAACGAGGGGCGATATGTTGCCACGTGTTTCCAGAATCTTGACCCTTGCCTGCAAAACAGTAATGCGGTATCCCGCTCAGGTGGAGATTGGAAATCTGTTGAGAACTCCAGCCTTCCAAGTCTCTCTGAAGATAATGAGAACTCCAATACCTTACCAGGGAAAGAAGAGGAAAATAGAAGAGCAGACACATGAGCCCTAACTGGGACACTGCGTTACCAGGAATACTCTGCATGGACTGGCATCTGGTATTGGTCTCGTGTGCGACTGACTTGAAGAAGGGAGTTCTGAATAAGTCATTTATAACCAAAAGGTCACTGAACAAGAATTTCCAAGTAGGAGATGCCGCAAAGAGTAGGGACCCACAATCTGAGGGAGTAGCTTACCCTCCTATTCCAGGGCGGTGTTGTTATTGATTTTGGAAATACAATGAATAGCCAAAAACTGCTGAGACCAACACTCAAATAGTATTGAAAAAACGGGTTTGAAAGTCAGAATTTATCACATTTGCTTCCATGTTTTTTCCAGTGTCTGTAGTTTTACAGAACTGTAAATAACACGTAATAGTTGTATCCAATTCAGAGACACACAATTAATTCACTTCATTGGGAGGAAAGGACGAAGCAGCCATGCATGAATTCAAAATCGGTAACCTACTTTCCATTTGAAGTCAACCAGCGACCACTTTACTGAATAAGCTATTTTGCTAGTTCATTGGTACTTGTGTGCGCAGTTGCTTCTTGAGCAGCAGAAAATTATCCACGTGATTCTCTTAGTTAACAATAACAAAACCTTATCTCTGCTGCCATAGGGAAAACAAATGTCCTAAAACAGCTTTAAAGTCCGGCCATAAAAATGTGAACAAATAATTTCAATACCAACGGAAATCATCCCTTGCAACAGGAGTTTCCATATTCCAACGATGCACAAATAGCAAAATATTTGGTAAATGTAAAGTAGATCGGTGGATAGCTTCTAAAATGCACATGCGGTCCCGCAAAGGACTATTTTTATCACTTAAGTGACTACTTATATCTCTAAACTAAAGTCTTGTGTTTTTAAAATATCTCTAGACTAGAGAACTCAATATCTGATTTACAGCCCTCCGAAACACGCCTGAATGAAGTCTGCACCAGAAAAAGTACATAAACAGAAAACGACTACTTCCGCAATACGCGAGGATATACTACGTTTTGGTAGTATGGTGCCAATCTCCGAGGTGTAGTAACTACACCTCCGAGATTGGCGCAATACTAGTTAAGTAACCTAGCACCAGGGGATACAAACTACGGACGCTGATGGAATAAAATTAACTTGGCTCCAATCTTAGAGGCGCAATAACTACGTCTCTAAGATTGGAGCCATATTAATTTTATGCCATCAGCGTCTTAAAGCCAACATCTCATACTTACTTACCGAGTGCCTGGGATGGGGGTAGAGGCAGCTCCGAGGCCACTGCGTCACAACAAGGCCGCAACCCTCCCGGAGGGGGGGGGGGGGTGTCAATACTTCCACTGGCCTCTCGCCGTTTTAAATCCAGGCCTATATCGTTATCGAGCTCCGGCTGCTGCTGCTCCGCCTTCCGCCTTGCACGTCGCACTCACGTCCTGACTGAGGCTGCATTCCACTAATATCGGCCGCGGACGTAGACGTCATCGCGTCGCATCTCGCGACGCACCAACACATGGCGCGACACAGTAACATGGCGCGCCACACAGTTTGGAAAGCTGTGCTCTAGATAGTGACTAGGAGGCAAGGGTGAAATATGAGAAACGTCCTGATAGTTTCTTGAAGATGGGAACGACGACGATAAGTTTGATGTAAAAACTGGTGTAATCTATAAAGATGTAGGTCTTCTACACCTCAGCGTCGACGAGATGTACATTGACGGTGAGTCAGTACCAGCTGAAATAGCCATAACAGAAGCTACCGTCGATGTTATCAGACAGAAAAACCATTGTCGACAATGTCGTTGAAGACGCTGTTGTCGTCGACGGAAGTTGTATAAATCGGTGGACTAGTCAACGGCAGTTGAATTGTCGTTGACGGCAGAAGCGCCGACAGCAGGTGCATTGTCAACGACGAGGTAGTCGTTGGTATTGTCGACGAAGCGATCGTAGACAGGATGTTCTTAGTCAACGGCGCGGAAGCACTCACCGTCTGAGATGGTCGACTGTGCTTTTTTTCTACGTCAATGGGATCCTGACAGACTGAGTCATCTGCTGTTTTGAGGCATCTTTTCTTTATCAGTAGATTTCACCTCTGAAGAGAATGAAAGCTTCTCTTTTCTAGAGGAAGAGTGACCAGTCTCAGAGTGAGGCTTCTTCAAAGTCTTACTCTGTCGCTCAGGGGGATCATCAGATCTATCCCTCTTCTTAGTTAGAAGGGTGGACACCTAAGGACTAACACTGCCATCATCTCCTGAAACGACATCAGATGTAGCTTTAAATTTTTCCAGCTAAACCAGCAATCTTCTTTCTTGGTCTTTCAAAGTCTTAGCAGGAAAGGTTCTACAAATCCTGCAGTCTTTAACCTTGTGTGCTGGATAAGGACAGTAAATGCACTACTTGTGGAGGGGGGGGGGTGGTCTTCAAAATGCAGTCTCTCCTTCCCACATGAAGAACAAGGCAAAAGGAATATGCTACTTACCAGTATGCATCTGTTCTTGGCATGTAGAGCTGCAGATCTATACACTGTGCATAGATCACCATCTGGTGTTGGGCCCGGATGTTTGCAGTTTGTTTTTCCTCTTGGAAAGTCTTTGGGAGTCACGAGGTCGGTGACTCCTCCTCTGGTTAGTATTGCGCATGGGCTTCGGCTCCATCCTCAGATTGTTTTTCGCCAGCAGGGAAAGATGGAGCGTAGTAGTAACAGTAAAGAAACCCATGTGTATTGTATCTAAATAAGATAAGACTGGAACGGATACAGGTAGCCGGGGAGGCGGGTGGGCGTGTATAGATCTGCAGCTCGACATGCCAAGAACAGCTGCATACTGGTAAGTAGCATATTCCGTTCGAGGCATAGGAGCTGCAGATTATACACTGTGCATAGATTACATAGCAGTACCCAACCCTAGCGGCGACCACCGGCATCCGTTGCAGTTGTCTGAAACAGTGTTTTTAGTACAGCTTGGCCCACACTAGCTTGTTGCTTGGTTTGCACATCAACACAATAATGTTTTGTGAAGGTGTGTGGTGTTGACCATGTCGCTGCTTTGCAGATGTCATCTAGTGGTATGTTCCCTAGGAAAGCCATAGAAGCCCCTACCTTCCTTGTAGAGTGGGCTTTAGGGGGAACCGATAGCATGCGTTTTGCTTTGTGGCAGCAAATCTGTATGCATTTTACAATCCACCTAGCTATCCCTGATTTGGAAATAGGGTTGCCTTTGTGTGGTGGGGAGAAGGAAACAAAGAGCCGTTTATGGAATGGAGAAATGACTTTGGGTAGAAATTTGGGATTGGTGCGGAGTACAACCTTGCTGTGATGCATCTGAAGAAAAGGTTCCTGTATAGTGAGTGCTTGTATTTCACTAACCCGTCTGAGAGAAGTGATGGCCACTAGAAAAGCTGTCTTCCATGTGAGGAATTGCAGCTCGCACTTATGTAATGGTTCAAAAGGGGGTCCCATTAACCGTGTGAGGACTATATTCAAGTTCCAAACAGGTGAGGGTGGTACTCTGGGTGGAATTACTCTGAGACCTTCCATAAAGGCTTTGATGGCAGGTACTTTGAAAACTGAGAGGTGCTGTCTCTTCTGTAAATAGGCAGCGAGGTGTAACCGAATGGAGGTATATGCTAGGTTACACCTTTGTAAATGGAGTAAATAACATATAATGTGTTGTATGGATACATTTAAGGGATTGATCGTGTTATTGTGGCAGTAAATAACAAATCTTTTCCACTTTGCTGCATAGCACACCCTAGTAGTAGGGCGTCTAGCTTCCCTGATCATGTTCATGCAATTAGGGGGAAGGTTAAGGTATCCAAATTCTAGGACCTTAGGAGCCAGATCGCAAGGTTGAGCTGAGCTGGGTCCGGGTGCCTGAGGCGTGGTGAGAGGCGTAGCTTTTGGTGTGGTACTACTGAGAGTTCCAGCAGCGTGGTGTACCACGGTTGTCTGGCCCATGTTGGAGCTACCAGGATTAGAGTTAGGGAATGCTGCTGTAGCTTCCGGACCACTAATGGAATTAGTGGGAGAGGTGGAAAGGCGTATGCAAATTTGTTTGACCAGTTCATCCATATCGCATTGCCTTTGGACAATGGGTGTGGATATCTGGCGGCGAAGCTTGGGCATTTTTTGTTTTCGTGGGTGGCGAATAGGTCCATGTGTGGATGCCCCCACTTCTGAAAGAACGGGTGAAGAACCTGTGGATGAAGTTCCCACTCGTGCATCTGCTGTGTCTGTCTGCTTAGCAGATCTGCCACGGTGTTTTTTTACTCCTGGGACGTGTTGGGCTAGGAGAAAAATCTTTTGTGGAATTGCCCATCTCCATATGCTCTGTGCTAACTGAGAGCGCTGTGGAGAGTGTGTGCCCCCCTGTTTTTGAATGTAGTACATGGCAGTCATGTTGTCTGTGCGAATGACTGCCTTGCCTGAAATCTGCGCCTGGAAGGATTTTAGGGCGAGGAAGATCGCCAGTAACTCCAGATGGTTTATGTGGAGTAACTTCTGTTGCGGCGTCCATGTGCCCTGTGCTGTGAGATGTAACAGATGAGCTCTCCAGCCGGAGAGCGATGCATCTGCCGTTAGGACTATTTGTGGGACCGTGTCCAGGAACGGTCGACCTGTGGAAAGGTTTGTGGTGTTCAACCACTGCAGAGAGCGATGGGTGCGACCGTCTACCAACACCAGATCTGTCAGTTGCCCCTGGGCCTGGTTCCACTGGCGCGCCAAACACTCTTGAAGTGGGCGCATTTGGAGTCTTGCATGTGGCACTATAAAGATGCAAGAGGCCATCATCCCTATGAGCTGCATAAACACTCTTGCTGGGAGAGTGTTGGGATAGGAATTTTTGACGCAGCGCCTGTATTTTTGCAATCCTGGCAGGATTGGGATAGGCTATGGCCTTTGAGGTGTCTATGGTGGCACCGAGATATTGTTTTGTGTGTGATGGTACCAGGTGGGATTTTTGATGGTTCACCGTGAAGCCTAGCTGGTGAAGTAGTTGAACTGTAGCAGCGGTATGGTGCACACACTGTTGGTAGGACGTGGCTTTTATGAGCCAATCGTCCAGATAGGGGAAGACGTGAATGTGCAGTCTTCGGAGATGTGCAGCCACTACTGCCAGGCACTTTGTGAACACCCTTGGTGCTGTTGTTACCCTGAACGGGAGCACCTTGAACTGGCAGTGTTGTCAGTCTACCACAAACCTGAGGTACTTTGTGAGATTGGTGTACTGGGATGTGAAAGTACGCGTCTTTCAAGTACAGAGTGGTGAGAAAGTCGTTCTGGGAGAGAAGTGGAAGAACCTGTTGGAGGGTTACCATGTGAAAATGGTCCGAATGAATGTAAGTGATTAGAGGTCTGAGATCTAAGATAGGTCTTAGTGTCTCGTCTGTCTTTGGAATCAGAAAGTACAGGGAGTAGACCCCTAAATTTCGTTGATTTATGGGGACCTGTTCTATTGCTCCTTTTTGGAGGAGGGAGATCACCTCTTGTGTCAGTAGCGCAGTATGTTCTTGTGACATAGGGCGGTGCCTGGGTGGAATGTTGGGGGGTGTAGATGTTAATTCTAGGCAATACCCTGACTGAATAATTTGTGGCACCCATTTGTCTGAGGTGATTGTCTCCCAGACGTGAAGGAATTGTCGTAGTCTGCCTCCGACCGGAGTGGAATAGTCTGGAGGGAGCGGGGGAAAGTCATTGGGCAGGAGGTGTGGCAGAGCGGGCGGAATTTGTTTTGCCTCTGCCCTTATTATTATTGCCTCTGTATCCGCCTCTTTGATAACCTTTTGTAAAGGTAGACTGAGGGGGGGGGATTTATAGGACGTGGATGCACTGTCCGATGAGTAGCCTCTGCCCGTGCCCCGAAAGGAAGAACGGCGGAAGGACCGCCTGGGAGTCTGTGTTTGTAGGGCTCCCATGGATTTCGCCGTGTCTGTATCTTTTTTCATTTTTTCCAGGGCTTCATCTACTTTAGGACCAAATAGATGATCTTGGTCGAATGGGTGATTGAGTATAGAGGCTTGAACCTCTGGTTTAAACCCTGAGCCAGGCATGGCAACGGAGGACACCGGTGTTTATAGCCCTGGAGGCTGTATCTGCCGCATCTAGGGCACATCGTATCGAGGTATTGGTGATTGTTTTACCCTCTTGAATAAGTTCATTAGCCCTAGTCTTGTACTTTTCAGGGAGATGGTGCGTGATGGTCTCTAGCTCATCATAATGCGCCCTGTCGTATCGTGCCAACAGTGCTTGCGTATTGGCAATACGCCATATATTGGCCGCTTGTGACGCAGTGCGCTTCCCTGACGCATCTAGGAGCTTGGACTCTATCAGGTGGGGGCGCTTCGCCTGACGCCTGAGAATTTGAGCGCTTCCTGGCTGTGGATACCACTAGGGAATCTAATGGTGCAGGGCCCTTAATGTAAGAAGGGTCTGTGGGGGCGGCTTTGTACTTCTTTTCTATCCGAGGGTTTAGGACCCTGGCCGGGTCTTTAAAAACCTCAGGGGCATGTTTAATTACGCCCTTTAACATAGGTAGAATGGCAGTGGACCTATGTGTGTCATCGAAGGTGCCAAGGAGGAAGTCCTCCTCCACTGGGTCGGTATGTAACTCCACCCCGTGGTAGTGTGCCGGCCTTTGTAACAAGTGGTGAAAACCCAAAGGAATCTTCAGGAGGGGATGGCCTAGAATGATAAAGGTCATCCTGTGGGATATCTGGGATGTCCGGATTGTTGTAATCATCCCATGGGTCTGGGGATCCAGTAGGGGTGGGATCTTGTGGCACATCTGCTGGATCAAAGTAAGGGTCCCCCAAATCGTCCAGGACAGGGGACAAGGTGGGGGAACGAGGAGGGGGTGGAGAAGGTAAAGGAGGAGGGGAAGGCACCGTGAAAGGAGAGGTGGCAATGTCCTCTTTGGAGGTGGAGCCGGCTTGTCCAAGTGTCTCTTTTTGGAAGACAATGTCAAGTGTCCGGTCTTTGGATCCTTGGTGAGGGTTTTCTGCAAAGGATCCGGCGTGAAGAGCTCCTGTGACACCAGTTGATCGGTCGGCGCCGACTGTTTCGGGGCCGGCGGCTTTTTAGGTTTGTCGAAGCCGTGCTTCCTGGGAACCTCCGGTTTTTTGGTCGGTGCCGAAGGGGGTCTCGGCACAGGAGTGTCGGTGCAGAGGGTCTTATGATGTTTGGTCGGCACCGGAGCAGGTTTCGGCACCGAAGACTTCAGTGCGGGGTTCGGTGTGGAGGTAGAGGCCGATTTTTTCTTCGGTGCCGAAGAGTGTTTGTCGGCACCGGTGGCCGGCTGGCTCGAGCCCGAGCTTCCGGAAGGCTTAGAAAGCTTCTTCACCGGGCCCGGAGGTGGGGTGTCAGAAGCAGTGCCCTTGGTCTTGCCTAGGCCCGAAGGCGAAGGTGTGACCGAAGCCTTTTTCGGGATCGGCGTGGGTGGGGGGAATTGTATTCACGACCCGCTGCGCCGGGGTGATGTCCTCCACATCTGAGTCGTCGGCCTCGGAAGCGCTGACGAGGTAGTCGTCCTCCTGTTCGATGTCCTGCTGTCCCAGAGCTTAGACGTCGTCCCCGAAGATGTCGACTGGAGCGGAGGTCGAGGAGTGCGCCATGTTGCGTCTAGCCAGTCGATCTCGAATGGTCTTTTTTGAGCGAAAAGACTTGCAGGCGGGACAGTCTCGGGCCTTGTGTTCTGGGGAGAGGCAGAGGTTACACACCTCATGGAGATCGGTGTGGGGAAACTTGGACCCACATCGAGGGCACTTCTTGAAGGGAGTTCTTTCCATCAGCCGAGACCGGAGCCGGAATAGGCCCGAAGGCCGCCGTCGACGACCGGAATCGAAGAAGTGCCAAAGAGAAGATGATTTAGGTCTTTGAAGAAGCTCGATGAGCGAGGATTTATGCGTCGATCGATGAACTAGGAAGTTCGAAACCGGAGCGCGAAGTTTTTACATCCGAGCCCGATGGCGGAAAAAAACAATCTGAGGATGGAGCCGAAGCCCATGCGCAATACTAACCAGAGGAGGAGTCACTGACCTCGTGACTCCCAAAGACTTTCCAAGAGGAAAAACAAACTGCAAACATCCGGGCCCAACACCAGATGGCGATCTATGCACAGTGTATAATCTGCAGCTCATATGCCTCGAACACAAGCTTTTCTTAGAAGAATCAGACATAGCTACTCACAAAGTTCCACCAAAGGTGAAGAAAACTGATCAGAGCTCAGGGAGACTCCCTGTCACACGAAGTGTGGTAGAAAATCTGAGGGTTTGCCTCGAGTGTTTTAACAGGGTGCTGCATGTGAGAAAGTGGCTCTGTATATACTGTTCCTTAATAGGTACAGGGTGTACAGAGTCCATAGACCCCAAGGGTTTAACAGAGGTTAAAGTTAGATATAACCTTACTCTCCAAAGTGGTAGCCTGGTCGAGCAGTAAGGCAGTATCAGAGGACAGTGTAAAGCATTTGTTGTACACACTCAGTCAGCAAATAGTTCCACACACTCAATAACTGAACTCTAGGCCAATGGTTTGTATAAAAAAAAAAAATATATATGCTTGTTTTATTTTAGAACCAACACTTGGAATTAAAATATACTTTCTCGACAGGAGATGTTTCATAAAAACACTTTTGTATATGCAATAGACTTTTTAGTAAACAGTTACAAGTAGTTGCAGTAGGCAACTCTATTTCTAAACACAATACATTGAGCTCAATGATAAATTAAAGTTATATGCATCAGATTACTTTTTAGATTACTTTTGTAATTCCAGGACTGGATCCTAGATTCAGTCCTGGGTCAGTTCTCAGAATCAGTTGATGAAAGTCGACTTTGGTACTGTAATGATTTTTAACTAATATTTATCTATTTTAAAAGTTGACACTTAAAAAATATTTCAGAGCAAACAATCAATGATTCCCTGTGGAAGAAAATTCAGGTTATAGGTACAGTAGGTTATCGTTACTTTTGTAATCCAGTACTGGGTGCCTAGACTCAGTACTGGGACCTTTATCCAAAACAGGTAAGTAATTACGTTTTCAGATGTTATACGATTTTTGAAGAATATTTAGAATTTGCAGAAATCAACACTTAGAAGAAATTTCACAGAAAAACAGTCAATGGTTTCCTATGGAAGAAAAATGAGTTAAAGGTAAGTCTAGTTGTGGGTACTTTTCAGAGTCAGTGCTGGGCACCAAGATCCAGCACTGGGAGCTCACCTAAGAGCAGGTGAGTAAATTGGTTTGTCACTCGGCTGATTTTTGGTGAATATTTGAAGATTTGAAAAGTCCACACTTAGAAGAAATTTCAGGAAAAAGCCAGTCAATGTTACCTTATGAGGAAAATAGAGTTTGCGGTTTAAGGGCAAGTACTCGACTGGCAGAGTTGAAGTTCTGGCCACAGACTCGGGGGTCTCCCAGGGTCAGGTAGGTACAGTTGGTTCACCCTCAGCGACTCTAGGGCGGCCGGGTGCAGAGAGAGTTAGGCCCAATGTTATCCTATGAGGGATAGGGCGGCTTTGTTTGGTGGCTGCTGACGGGCAAGCCACGCGGCTGTGGGAGCTGGGCTCCTGGTCACTTACTCAGGGCAAGTAGGAAGGAATAGAGTTTTCACTGCCAGGGCCACTCGGGCGGCTGGGTGCAGAGTGCTTTTGAGCCTTTGGGCGCTCAATGGAAGTCAATGGGAAATCTCCGGTTAGGAAAAAGACTGCAAGCTCGGGGACGAGGACTCTTCAGGTGCCACCACCACTTCGAGAGGCAAGTTGGGTAGTTGGAGGATAGGTAGGTACCCCGGGATTGGACACAGAGGGCCGTGGGGCACCGGGGTGCCTTTTGGTGTCGGAAAATCTTACCCTCTGTTGATCGCGGTTGGGGTGGCACACTGTTCTGAGGCTGCAGGCTTCTTGAGGATTGTCGAGGGGGGTCCTTGGGTGCCGTACTCAGGGTCACAGTCGCCGTGGGGTCGTCCTCGTGGGTTTAGTTCACTCCGGCACCGGTCAGGCTTGGCTGGTGCAGAGTGGGCTGGGATCGCGGTTCCGGGCTGCTGCCAGGGATGAAAGGTAGGTTCTGAGTAGAGCCTCTACTCATGGGAGTCCCAGGGAATCAGAGTTCAGGGGTAGCCAGGTCCTGCGGGGTTTCTGAGGTTGCTGGCCACAAGAGATGCCGCGCTGGAGCAGGTTCGAGGGTCGACAGGCCGGTAGGGCTGGGGCCAAAGCAGTTGGTGTCTTCCTCTTAGCAGCTGCAGGGCAGGTCTTTGTTCTTCTTGCTCTTCTTGTAGTTTTGAATCTGGGGAAGGAAGGTTCAGGGTGCCCCTAAATACTAGATTTAGGGGCGTTACAGGTAGGTGAAGGGCAGGGGCCAATGGATCCCTGTCCTGGGGTGGGTACACCCCCTATCCTGCCTCTCCTGTGGGAGGGGGGCAGGAGCCTAGTCCTGATTGGGCAGGGCTTCCCATCTTCAAGATGGCGAGAGCCCGGAGATGCGCTTCACCTCGCCTCCCCCACCCGAGGGGTGGGGTTGGCAGGCTGGCACATCCCCTGTCCTTATTTGGGGTTTCCGGCCAAGCTTCCCGCCAGAGTGGGGGGTTGCAGTGGCCTGGGGAAGCTCACAGAGGCCTTTGAAGCTTCCCCCTGCCCATCCTGGGGGAGGAGATTTAGCACCTCGCTCAGGATGTGCATTGTTGCAGGCCCAGGAGAGCAGGGGCTCTCCTACCCAGGGGTCCAGCAACATGTCTGCTGTGTGGCAGCCTAAGAACAGACGTGGATTGTAGGTTTAGGATTCAGGGGGCCTCTCTAAGATGCCCTCTGTGGTGCTTTGTACATTAAATCACACACTGGCATCAGTGTGGATTTAATGTGCTGAGCAGTTTGATACCTAACTTCTCAGTCTTCAGTGCTGCCATTATGGTGCTGTGGAGTTCGTGTTTGACAAGCTCCCAGCCCCATATTCTCTTAGCTGGCAGCACTGCACTTACAGGACCCAGGAATGGACCTAGGTACTGTAGGGGCACAGGGCTCCTGCCTCTGTGTCCACACCACTGGCATAGGGCACCCAGCTAGAGGGGTGGCTGATGTATGCCAGGGCAGTGTAGGTTGTGGGCATGGCACACAGGGATGTGTGCCATGTCGACTCTGTTTTGTCTTGTATCCAAACACTCAGCCTGCAAGAGCAGTGTGTGTGTGTTAGGGTACAGGACCTCTAAGGGTGGCACAATGAGTGCTGCAGCCCTTAGAGGCCTTCCCTGGTCACAAGGCCCTGGGTACCTAGGGTACCATTTACCAGGGGCTGACATGTGGCCAGGGTTTGCCAATTTGGGTTTCGGCTGTTAGGCAGCTTTTAGGGACGGAACACAGGCCCTGGGCACCCGATAGGCAGGAGCCCAGGGCACAACAAGGAAAAGTGCATCAGCTATTAGGCAAAAAAAGGGGGGGGGGGTTACTGCAACAGAAACCCACTTTCTTACACTGCAGCCCTATCAACTTGATGCCCATCCTCCACTGGCATGGTGTCCACATGGTAAATGAGCAGATGTGTGTGGGTGCAGACCATATTAATGGTCAAAGTCTATCACAATTTTGTGGAGCTTTAGGGTGGTGTTGCTGTTTTCCATCAAATGTGGAGTGTGAGCTTACCTCAGAACTGGAATGGACCAGCTGGGCCTCCAATGGACTGGCCTCTTCCTCCACCTCGACATCTTATTCCCTGAAGAGGTCAGGGGTGATGTCTGCCTCCAGTCTCTGCATTCCTAGAAGCGGGCTATTTCTGTTCAAGTTGGTACCGATCGAATATGCTACTTACCAGTATGCATCTGTTCTTGGCATGTAGGGCTGCTGACATTCATATCTGTGCATAGATCGCCGCCTAGTGTTGGGTCCGGATGATTGCACATTGTTGTCCTGGAAGAGTCTCCGAAGTATCACAAGATAGGTGGCTCCTCCCCTGGACTACAGTGCGCATGGGCATCCCCTCCATCCTTAGATTGTTTTTCGCCATTGTGGCATAGATGGTGTAATACAGTGAATGATGACCATGCTAACTAGTAATTACTGAATGCTACAGCTGCCGGGGAGGAGGGTGGGCGATATGAATGTCAGCAGCCCTACATGCCAAGAACAGATGCATACTGGTAAGTAGCATATTCGGTTCGAGGCATGTGGGCTGCTGAATTCATATCTGTGCATAGATTTGAATATGCTACTTACCAGTATGCATCTGTTCTTGGCATGTAGGGCTGCTGACATTCATATCTGTGCATAGATCGCCGCCTAGTGTTGGGTCCGGATGTTTGCACGTTGTTGTCCTGGAAGAGTCTCCGAAGTATCCTGAGATAGGTGACTCCTCCCCTGGACTACAGTGCGCATGGGCATCCTCTCCATCCTCAGATTGGTTTTCGCCATTGTGGCAGTGATGGAGTAGATACAGAAAGTGATGACCATGCTATACAGTAATTCTGAGAGCTGCAGCTGCTACAGGTGCCGGGGAGGAGGGTGGGAGATATGAATGTCAGCAGCCCTACATGCCAAGAACAGATGCATACTGGTAAGTAGCATATTCAGTTCGAGGCATGTGGGCTGCTGAATTCATATCTGTGCATAGAATACATAGCAGTACCTCCTATTAGCGGCGGCTACCAGTGCCAGCTGCAGCGGTCTGAAAAAGAGTTTTGAGAACAGCCTGTCCTACAGCTGCCTGCTGTTTTGAGTGTACATCTACACAGTAGTGTTTGGTAAATGTATGTATAGTGGACCATGTGGCTGCTCTACATATTTCCTGTAAAGGAATGTTTCCCAGGAAAGCCATGCACGCCCCTAACTTACGTGTTGAGTGGGCTCGTGGGGGAATCGTTAATGTGCGTTTAGCCTTTTGATAGCAAATTTGAATACATTTAACGATCCATCTGGCTATACCTGCTTTGGAAATGGCGTTGCCCTTGTGCTGTGGAGAAAAGGCAACGAAAAGTTGTTTTGTCTTCCTGAAGACCGTAGTTCTGTCTATATAGTACATGAGGGCTCTCTTTACATCTAGTGTATGGAGCATTCTCTCTGCTACATTCTGTGGATTTTGAAAGAAGACCGGCAGTTCAATAGTTTGATTCATGTGGAACTGCGATATTACTTTAGGCATGAATTTGGGGTTGGTACGTAGTACGACCCTGTTTGCGTGAACCTGTATGAATGGCTCTTGAATGGTTAGTGCCTGGAGTTCACTAACTCTTTTTAACGAAGTGATTGCGACTAGGAAAGCTACTTTCCAGGTGAGGAATTGAATCTCACATGAGTGGAGAGGTTCGAAGGGTGGACCCATCAGTCGGGTGAGGACCAAGTTGAGGTTCCACACCGGTGCTGGTGGGCGTCTTGGGGGAATTACTCGTTTAAGTCCCTCCAAGAAAGCTATGATGGCAGGCACTCTGAATAAAGAGAGGTGCTGCCTGTTCTGGAGATAGGCTGCTATTGCGGTTAAATGGATACGTATTGAGGTGTATGCCAGATTGCATCGGTATAGGTGTAAGAGGTAACAGATTATATTTTGAATGGATGCGTCTAGCGGGTTAATGTCATTGTTGTTGCAATAAATGACAAACCTCTTCCATTTAGCTGCATAGCAAGCTCTGGTAGTGGGTCTCCTGGCCTCCTTAATGATCTCCATACAGTCCGGTGGCAGGTTTAGGTAGCCAAACTCTAGGACTTCAGGAGCCAGATTGCCAGGTTCAGCTGTTGCGGATCTGGGTGCTGAATTTCTCCATGGTTCTGCGTCAAAAGCGCGGGTTTGATCCGCAGCCTTTGATGCGGCACCACGGAAAGTTCCAGAAAGGTTGTGTACCATGGCTGGCGTGCCCATGTTGGAGCAACCAGGATGAGTGTCATTGAGTGCTGTCGCAGTTTGCATGCCACCAGCGGTATCAATGGCGCTGGGGGAAAAGCGTATGCAAATCTGCCGGACCAGTTCATTCATATCGCATTGCCCTGCGACTGTGGAAACCTGGTGGCAAAGCTTTGGCATTTTGCGTTTTCGCTTGTCGCGAATAGGTCTATCTCTGGATGACCCCACTGCTGGAAGTACGGTTGGAGTACTGATGGGTGTAACTCCCACTCGTGCATCTGGTGGCTGTGTCTGCTGAGCAGATCCGCCATCTGGTTGTCCTTGCCTGGGAGGTGTTCCGCCATGAGGAATATGTTCCTCTGAATGGCCCACTTCCACATGCTCTGAGCCAGATGAGACAACTGTGGAGAGTGTGTTCCTCCCTGTTTCTGTATGTAGTACATGGCAGTCATGTAGTCCGTCCGGATCAACACGACCTTGTTGCACAGATGTACTTTGAATGCCTTCATGGCTAGGAAGATGGCCAACAGTTCCAGAAGGTTGATGTGCATCTTCTTTTGTTGTGTTGTCCATAGTCCCTGCACTGTGTAATTGAGTACATGAGCTCCCCATCCCTGGAGAGACGCGTCCGCTGTCAGTATTATTTGTGGAACAGGCTCTTGGAACGGTCGGCCCTTGCAAAGGTTTTGTGGATTCCACCAATGCAGAGAGTTGTATGCCCGACCGCCCACCAACACTAGGTCTTTTAATTGCCCGTGAGCCTGATTCCATTGACGTGCTAAGCACTCCTGAAGCGGGCGCATATGTAGTCTCGCGTGTGGGACTATGAAAATGCAGGAGGCCATCATGCCTATCCGCTGCATGAACACTCACGCAGGAAGGGAGTGTTGGGGTTTGAACTTGGAAATCAGCATTTGGATGCTGTTGATCCTCACTAAATTTGGCTGAGCTGTGGCTGCCAGAGTGTCTATGGTCGCACCTAGGTACTGTTGTACGTGTGCGGGTTGGAGTTGTGATTTTGGGTAATTTAGTGAGAATCCCAGACTGTGAAGAAGCTGAATGGTGCGGGACATGTGGCTGGCACATTGCTGGGCTGACTATGCCTGAACAAGCCAGTCGTCCAGGTTAGGGTAGACGTGAACGTGTTGCCTCCGTAGATGTGCAGCCACGGTTGCTAGGCACTTTGTGAAAACTCTGGGTGCTGTTGTCACTCCGAAGGGGAGGACTTTGAATTGATAGTGCTGACCCTGAATGGTGAACTGGAGATATTTTCTGTGTGACGGGTGTATGGGTATGTGGAAATACGCATCTTTGAGGTCTAGGGTGGCTAGGAAATCTCCCTGTCTGAGGAGTGGGAGAACCTGCTGCAGGGTGAGCATGTGAAAATGCTCTGAGAGAATGTATTGGTTGACGGATCTCAGGTCTAGGATAGGTCTGAGTGACCCGTCCTTTTTTGGTATTAAGAAGTACAGAGAGTACACCCCTGTTCCCTGCTGGTGTACGGGCACGACCTCTATTGCGCCTTTTTGCAGCATACTTAGCGCTTCCTGCTGTATTAACGCTAAGTGCTCTGAGGACATAGGACGGTGCCTTGGCGGTATGGTGGGTGGAGTGGAGGTTAATTCGAGACAGTAACCGTGTTGGATAACCTCTTTGACCCACCTGTCTGAGGTGATGGAATTCCACGTGGACAGGAACCGCCGGAGTCTCCCCCCGACAGGTGTTATGTGGTCGGGGGGAAGGGAGAGGGCGTCACTGTTTGTTCTTAGGGGAGGACCTGGTATTGCCGTAACCGCGTCCTCTGCCCTTGGTGCTGGAGCCACGATATCCACCTCGGGTGTTTTTATCGTAGGAACTCTGTGTGCCCCCTTTATTGTAGGTTTGCTGTGCCCCCTGTCCTCTACCTGCACCTCTATTTCCGGGGCGACGAAAGGAGCCACTACGAAATGTCTGCGTTTGCAGAGCCCCCATTGACTTCGCAGTGTCCGTGTCTTTTTTTCTCTTTTCTAAGGTGGCGTCAACCTCCGGTCCAAACAAGTAGTCGGGGTTGACCGGTTGATTGAGGATGTCATTTTGGACCTCAGGTTTGAATCCGGAGATTCGTAACCAGGCGTGTCGTCATAGCATGACGCTGGTGTTTTATTGCCCTTGCAGCAGTGTCTGCAGCATCTAGTGCACACTTGATGGATGAGTTTGTGAGCAGTTGTCCCTCCCTGATGAGGAGCTCCGCTGCCTCTTTGTACTCGTCTGGCAGGTGTTGGAGTAGGGACTCTAGCGTGTCATAGTGTGAGCGGTCGTAGCGAGCTAGGAGGGCCTGTGTATTGGCGATGCGCCATATGTTTGCTGCCTGGGCTGCAATCCGTTTGCCGGAGGTCTCTAGAACCTTGGACTCTTTGTCCGGGGGAGGAGCATCACCCGTTGTCTGCGAGTGTGCCCGTTTGCGAGCATTGGCAACCACAATGGAGTCCAGAGGCAATTGGCTCCTAATGTACGTGGGGTCCCCAGGTGCGGGTTTGTATTTCTTCTCGATCCTGGGGTTTATTACCCGTGCCCTGGTGGTCTCTTTGAAAATGTCCTTTGCTGGCTTGAGGACACCTTTTAACATGGGCAGAGTTTTTACAGTCCTCTCGGAGGATGCGAAAGTGTCCACCAAGAAATCATCCTCGATAGTGTCTGAGTGGAGTTGCACTCCATGATTGGCTGCGGCCCGTTCAATGAGGGCGTTGAACGCAGCAGTGTCCTCTGTGGGGGACGTTTTTGCACCATAAAGTTGTGTGTCCTGTGTATCCAGAGCGGCACCTGGCTCTACGGGGTCATCCCAGACCTGGTCAGGGTCTTGCTGGCCCTCAGGGTCCATGTCTTCGGGGTATGTGGCGTCGCCACCCATGTAGTCCTCCACTGCATCCGTGTCGGAGTGCGTTGGAGAGAATGATGGATCTGTGTAAGAGGTGTGGATGCGTTCATAAAGAACTGGTTCTGATTCCGCCGGCATTTTTTGTTTTAGCGGGATCCTATAAGAGTCCAAAGCGTGCCCTGAAGTGATTTTCCTCTTTCGGAGCATAAGCTTGCCGGTGTCGGCGTCGATGAAGTGGGACGGCGATGTCCCAGTAGTCGAGTGTTCGGTAGATGGGGACCTTGTCTGGGTAACGCGGGTTCTGATTTCGAACATCTTCGGCGCCGTGGATGGCGGCAAACCAAAGGTGATGTTGGCCGGTGCCGAAGGTGCCTTCTGTGCCAGTTTCGGTTCGGAGCCCGACGAGGTCTGGAGGGCTGCCTTTTCCCTGATGCGTTGTAAGGACGCTGCCACTTGTTGCACCTGGAACGCCGACGGTTCTTTGGTGCCGAGAGGTTCCGTCGAGGCAGGTGTGGACTTCTTCGAAGTCACCGGGACATCGAGCCGAGGAGGGGTAGTAGCCGTCAACGGCGTCGATGAATGTACCTTAGAAGGTGCCTTCGAGGTGGATAGCGATGCAGTGGCCATTTTCACCTTGATGGCTGGTGCCGATTAACAGGTTTGGCTGGCGTCGAAGGTGTGGTGGTCCTCGAGCTGACCAGTGTCAGTTTCACTTTCGGTTTCTGTTGAACCGGTGCGATGATTGGTTTCGGTTTCGTGGTAGGGAAGCCAGTCTTTTTAGGTAACAATGGCTCTCGCTGAACGTCCGTGGCCGGGCCAGAGGGCGGGGCCGAGGAACTGCGGGATTGGTCTTGGGTAAGGCCCGAAGGCGATCCCTCGACCGGAGCCGTCGACTGATTCACTGGGATATCCTCCATTTGGACGGGTAGGCCTTGCTCATCGCCGGAGCTACCTTCTTCGGCCCCTAAGGCCTCGTCGTAGTCTCCTACCTCATCGTCGGCTTCTTCCCTGTGAAAAAGCTCTTCATCGACATCTTCCGATCGGGAACAGTGTTCGGAAGTGGGGCTGGAGGGCAAATTTTCCACGCTTTCGACATCTTCGTCCTCGGTGCTGAAGAGGTTGGTCGGGCCGGTGCCGCTTGCTGCGCTTCCAGTCGCGCGGCTCGTCGATTCCGTAGAGTCTTCTTGGATCGGAATCGGGCACAGGCCATGCATTTCGATTCGTCATGATCCGGTGAGAGGCATTTGTTACACACCGGGTGGACGTCGATATGGGGGTATTTGGCGTGGCAAACAGGACACCGCTTGAATGGGGTCCTCGATTCCATCGTCGAAGGTCGGTCGATGGTCAGATTTAATGGATCCGAAAAAGTAGTTAAATTCGCTAAACTAGCCTGTAAACTGTCGATACCGATCGGGAACAGTACCGTCGAAAACGAAAGGCCTTCTGGCCTGAAACTAGATTTTCCTAACTTGAGTCAAGATAAGCACATCCGAACCCAATGGCGGAAAAAAACAATCTGAGGATGGAGAGGATGCCCATGCGCACTGTAGGCCAGGGGAGGAGTCACCTATCTCAGGATACTTCGAAGACTCTTCCAGGACAACGTGCAAACATCCGGACCCAACACTAGGCGGCGATCTATGCACAGATATGAATTCAGCAGCCCACATGCCTCGAACATATAGCAGTCCCTCCATTTAGCGGCGGCTTCCCGTGCCAGCTGCAGCAGTCTGAAAAAGAGTTTTGAGAACAGCCTGTCCTACAGCTGCCTGCTGTCTTGAGTGTACATCTACACAGTAGTGCTTGGTAAATGTATGTATAGTGGACTATGTGGCTGCTCTACATATCTCCTCTAAAGGATTATTTCCCAGGAAAGCCATGGAGGCCCCTAACTTTCGTGTGGAGTGGGCTCTTGGAGGAATTGTTAGTGTGCGCTTAGCTTTTTCATAGCAAATCTGTGTACACTTAACGATCCACCTAGCTATTCCTGCTTTGGAAATGGGGTTGCCTTTGTGTTGTGGAGAAAAGGCAACAAACCGTTGTTTTGTTTTCCTGAAATTTTGTGTTCTGTCAATATAGTACAGGAGAGCTCTTTTGATATCAAGTGTGTGGAGCATTCTCTCTGCTACATTCTCAGGATTAGGATAAAACACTGGTAGTTCTATGGATTGGTTCATATGGAACTGCGAAATTACCTTGGGCATGAAAGTAGGGTTGGTGCGTAGTACGACCCCGTTGGCATGAACCTGTATAAATGGCTCTTGAATGGTTAGTGCCTGAAGTTCACTACTCTTCTTAGTGAAGTAATGGCAACTAGGAAAGCTACTTTCCATGTTAGAAATTGAATCTCACAAGAGTGTAGAGGTTCAAAAGGTGGTCCCATCAGTCTGGTGAGGACCACATTTAGGTTCCAGACTGGTTAAGGAGGGTGTCTTGGAGGAATCACACGTTTGAGTCCCTCCAAGAATGCTCTGATGGCAGGCACTTTGAACAGTGAGAGGTGCTGCCTGTTCTGAAGGTAAGCTGCCAGTGCGGTTAAATGTATACGGATGGAATTGTATGTTAGTGCATCGGTACAAGTGTAATAGATAACAGATAATGTATTGCGTTGATGCATCCAGCGGATTGATGTCATTATTTTTACAATAAAGGACAAATCTTTTCCACTTAGCCGCGAAGCAGGCTCTAGTAGTGGGTCTCCATGCCTCCTTGATGATATTCATACATTCTGGAGGCAAGTTTAGGTAACCAAATTCTAAGATCTCAGGAGCCAGATCGCCAGGTTCAATCTGGGTGCTGAATCTCACCATGGCTCTGCGTTAAAAGCGTGGGTGTTAGCCGTAGTCGTTGATGCGGCACCACGGAGAGTTCCAGAAACGTGGTGTACCATGGTTGGCGTGCCCACGTTGGAGCAACCAGGATAAGCGTCATTGAGTGTTGCCTCAGTTTGCGTGCCACCAGCGGTATTAATGGTGCTGGGGGAAAAGCGTACGCAAATCTGCCTGACCAGTTCATCCATATTGCATTGCCCTGCGACTGTGGATGTGGGAACCTGGCGGCAAAGTTTTGGCATTTTGCGTTTTCCCTTGTGGCTAATAGGTCTATCTCTGGATGACCCTACCGTTGGAAGTACGGTTGGAGTACTGATGGATGTATCTCCCACTTGTGTATTTGGTGGCTGTGTCTGCTGAGCAGATCCGCCATCTGGTTGTCCTTGCCCGGGAGGTGTTCCTCCATGAGGAACATGTTCCTCTGAATGGCCCACTTCCACATGCTCTGAGCCAGATGAGACAACTGTGGAGAGTGTTCCTCCCTGCTTCTGTATGTAGTACATGGCAGTCATGTTGCCCGTCTGGATCAACACGACTTTGTTGCACAAGTGTACTTTGAATGCCTTCATTGCAAGGAAGATTGCCATGAGTTCCAGAAGGTTGATGTGCATCCTCCTTTGCTGTGTCGTCCATAGTCCCTGCACTGTGTAATTGAGTACATGAGCTCCCCATCCCTGGAGAGACGCGTCCGCCGTCAGTATGATTTGTGGGACAGGCTCTTGGAACGGTCGGCCCTTGCAAAGGTTTTGTGGATTCCACCAATGCAGAGTTGAATGCCCGACCGCTCACCAACACTAGGTCCTTCAACTGTCCATGAGCCTGGTTCCACTGACGTGCCAAGCACTCCTGAAGCGGGCGCATATGTAACCTCGCGTGCGGGACTATGAAGATGCAGGAGGCCATCATGCCTATCAACTGCATAAACACTCGTGCCGGTAGTGAGTGTTGAGGTTTGAACTATGAGCAACTGCATGCTGTTGATCCTCACTGAATTGGGCTGTGCCTTGGCTGCCAGAGTGTCTATGGTCGCGCCTAGGTACTGCTGTACGTGGGTGGGTTGAAGGTGGGACTTTGGATAATTCAGGGAGAATCCAAGGCTGTGAAGGTGAATGGTGTGGGTCATGTGGTTGGCACACTGCTGGGCCGACTTTCCCTGGATAAGCCAGTCGTCCAGATAAGGATAGACATGTATGTGCTGTCTCCTTAAGTGCGCCGCCACTGTTGCCAGGCACTTCGTGAACACTCTGGGTGCCGTTGTTACTCCGAAAGGGAGGACTTTGAACTGGTAATGTTGATTGAGAACAGTGAACCTGAGATTTTCTGTGTGATGGGTGTATGGGTATATGGAAATACGCATCTTTGAGATCTAGTGTTGCGAGAAAGTCTCCCTGCTTGAGCAACGGCAGCACCTGTTGCAAGGTGAGCATGTGAAAATGCTCTGACAGAATGTAACGGTTTAGAGATCTTAAATCCAGTATGGGTCTGAGAGACCCGTCCTTTTTGGGATCAGAAAATACAGTGAGTACACTCCTGATCCCGGTTCTTCTGCTGGCACGAGTTCTATGGCTCCTTTTTGGAGCATACTGAGAACTTCCTGGTGGAATAAGTGCAAGTGCTCTGCGGACATAGGACGGTGTCTTGGTGGTATGTTTGGTGGAGTGGATGTGAGCTCCAGACAATAACCGTACTGGACAATGTCTCTCACCCACCTGTCTGTAGTGATGGACTTCCAGACCAGCAGGAACTCTTGGGAGTCTCCCCCCGACAGGTGTTACGTGGTCGGGGGGGCAGTGACAAGGCGTCACTGTTTGTTGTTGGCGGAGGACCTGGAGCTGTTGTTTCCTCGGCCTCTGCCTTTGACGTTGTTTCCACGGTATCCACCTCTATTATTCTTATTATAGGTGGTCTGTGAACCTCCTTTAGTGTACTGCGACTGTTGGGAGTTCTGGTTTTTAGATGGTCCTCTGTTGCTAGAACAGCGAAAGGACCCACTCCGAAACTGCTGTGATTGCAGAGCCCCCATAGACTTTGCAGTCTCTGTATCTTTTCTAGGGTGGTGTCAACTTCGGGGCCAAAAAGGGAGTCAGGGTTGACCGGTTGATTGAGTATAGTTGTCTGTATCTCTGGTTTGAATCCAGAGATTCTCAACCAAGCATGCCTTCTTAACATGACGCTGGTGTTAATAGCCCTAGCGGCAGTGTCCGCTACGTCAAGAGCGCACTTAATGGAAGCGTTGCTTATGAGCTTCCCTTCTGTAATAAGCGACTCTGCGCCTTCCTTAAACTGATCTGGGAGGTGCTGTAGCAGTGTCTCTAGGGTATCATAATGCGCCCTGTCGTATTGAGCCAGAAGTGCCTGAGTGTTGGCAATTCTCCAGATGTTAGCTGCCTGTGCAGCAACTCTTTCCTGAAGTTTCCAAGACCTTAGACTCCTCGTGAGGGGGAGGAGCATCACCCGTTGTCTATGAATTGGCTCTCTTCCGAGCATTGGACACCACCGAGTCCAAAGGCAACTGGCCTCTTATGTAGGTAGGGTCCGAGCTGGCCTATATTTTTTGTCAATCCTAGGGTTTAGTACTCTCGCCCTTGTGGTCTCCTTAAAAATGTCATTAGCTGGTTTTAGGACCCCCTTCAGCATGGGCAGAGTCTTAACAGATCTTTGAGGTAGAGAAGGTATCCATCAGAAAATCATCCTCAGTAGGCTCAGTGTGGAGCTGTACATCATGATTTTTAGCTGCTCAAGCAAGGCATTGAAAGCAGCAGTATCTTCAGTAGGAGATGATTTTACCACATATGCCTGTGTGTCTGGAGCAGTATGTGGGTCCCCCGTACCAATATCGTCCACCCAAGGTTGGTTTTGATCTTCAGGGTCAGTGTCCACAGGATAAGTGTACTCAACATCACCAGCATCTCCTGCATCCACATCAAATTGTGTGGGTGAGAATGACTGAGGCTCCTGGTCATAATATTGAACATGTTCTACCAGAACTGGTGATGTGGTCCTCTTCAATGGAATTTTGTATGGCTCCATTGATTTCTCTGGCAGTATCTTTCTTTTATATATTGAAAGTCTACCAGTCTCCGCATCGATAAACTGCCCTGGCTCCTCATCTCCCTAAAGTACTTCAACAGCTCTGTCCCATTGGCATTCCTGTCGGTGCTGCGACAGGTTTTTTCGGGTCGACCCCTTTTTGCGGCTCGGGACCCTTCTTTGCGTCGAACATCTTCGGTCGTACCGCCGGTGGTAGTCCGAATTTTATGTGCGTAGACGCGATGTGAACTGTGCTGACAGTCTTCGGCTGCGGGGGTACTTTTGCGCCGAGCATGGAAGCTGTGTCGTGGATGCGGAGTAACGACTCCGACACCTTCTTCTTTAGGAAGGGAGACGGTGTTGTTGATACGACACGTTCCTTAGATACCCTTTTGGACGTGGCATCGAACCCCGAACCAGACGCCGTGTTCTCGACACGAGGACTGGGATGGGTCGGCCGTCGCGAGTCGCTCTGTATTTGTGTCGACGATCCTCGGCGCAGATTTTTTCGGGTCGGCAACCTTGACTTTGTGTGTTGGCACCGCCTTCGGCTCGACGTCCCCAGGAAATCTGTGCGTCGACGGCCTCCTTTTGTGTGTTCGGCTCCGAGGCCTTGTTGCCGATGAGACTTTCGGTTTCGAGGTAGGTGCCTGTGCCTTCAGTTTCGATTTCGTTTGATCGAACGATGGCGCTTTCGATACCGATGGCTCTTTAGGGTAGTTCAAAGCCGGGCCTTTATGCGGGGCTGTAGAACGAGAGGAATGATCTTGGGTAAGGCCTTGTGGCGATCCCTCGACCTGAGCCTTATCAAGTGCCTCTCTGGGCCCTGTACCGACATGTGGGCCTAGCTCATCTTCTGAGCCATCCTCCTCGGCCCCAAGGGCCTCCTCGTCATCTCCTACCTCTTCGACGACACCATCCTCCCGTTTATCTACTATACGCTCGTCTTCGGCATCATAGTCGGATTCTCGCTCCGAAGCCGGATCCGATAGCTCCCCCCGAACTTCAAGGTCCACGACCTCCTCATCTTCTGTCCCGAAGATGTTGTCCGGGTTCGGCGTCGCTTTCTGCGCCTCGAGCCGAGCTGCTCGACGAATGCGAAGGGTCTTCTTCGATCGAAACCTGGAACACGCCATACAGGTGGCTTCGTCGTGGTTTGGAGAGGCGCACTTGTTGCACACCGGGTGCACGTCGAAGCGAGCATACTTAGCGTTGCAAAGAGGGCAACGCTTAAAGGGGCTATTCGATGTCTTTGGTTCCATCGTTGAAGATCTACTCGAGAACGCCCTCGACAAATAAACTTGGCGCCAAACGAAAACAATACCGACGAATGTAAAGGCCTAAATACTCAAAGAGCTAAGATTAGGACATCCGAACCCATTGGCGGAAAAAAACAATCTAAGGATGGAGGGGATGCCCATGCGCACTGTAGTCCAGGGGAGGAGCTACCTATCTCGTGATACTTCGAAGACTCTTCCAGGACAACAATGTGCAATCATCCAGACCAAACACTAGGCGGCGATCTATGCACAGATATGAATTCAGCAGCCCACATGCCTCGAACACGTCTATTACGAACGGAAGACAAGGTAGGCCTGGCACGGAAGACAAGGTAGGCCTGGCACGTGATGTCATGCTCAGTCAAAAGCCAGACTGCTTACCTGAAGGTCTGCCTGTCCAGTGGCGAGTGGCTCTGGGAGTGTTGGATGGGTATCTTTCCATCACTGACCTAGTATTCTTTGTCAACAGTGTATCAGACAGAAAGCGAAAGGCAGAGGAGAGTCTGGATTCGGTGTTCAATTGAAGCAGAACGGAGGATCGGTTGAAGAGTTCTTCCGTAACATAGGTGACTAGCAGTAGAGTTGGTCCAGCAACAAGCGCGATTAAGCACCAAACACAGGAGCTAGATCCGTTGACAAATCTAAAGCAAATTAGGGCGTACCCAATACAGAGCCGGTGCCTATGCATATTGCCAAATAAGGAGTCACTATACTGCGCATCCCAAAAAACGTATTAAAAAAATTAATACAAAAAAAGAGATAAAAACGTTCGAACCAAACACTAGACGGGAGTTTGCAGAAACCCTCTGTATGGAGCCAACTATGGTGGCCCCCTGAGGCTGGGACATGTCCTGTCTCCGTGCCCAAGGCCAAAACCTTTGGCTTTGTTTGATAAGGATCTAAAGCTCGCTCCACAAATTAATCAAGTTTCCTCTGCCCGTTTCTTTACGCTGAAAGTTCTGCGTAAAATACTTCCATTTATCCCATTACCACCAAGGAAAACTGTAGTCAGAGCCCTAAGTTCTCTAGAGTGGACTACTGCAACGCTCTATACTGAGGAGCTGACAAAGGGCAGATCACCAAACTTCAGTCACTTAAGAAAGCGGCTGCTCAGATATTGCTTGATTCACCCCAAACATCCCACGTCTGCTAGTATTAAGCAGCTGCACTGGCTTCCAGTTCGGCAGAGTGGATTTTAAGGCCCTCTGCCTAGTGAATAAGGCTTTGTATGGAGGAGGAGCTGCGGACATTCCACTCCTACTTCCCCGGTACATGCCACAACGCTGTCTCAGGTCCACCAATGATGGACTGGTCCTTGTTCCCAAGATAAAAAGAGCCAGACAGGGATGAAAGAGTTTCTCATACCAAGCAGCCAAACTGTGGAACTTCCTCCCTGTGCAGATCAGACTATAGTCGGATCGGACTCTTTTCAGGAAATTGATAAAAACATGGCTCTTCCCCAAGCTCTAGATCTGTTAGCGTTAGCCTGGTTTTCACTCACCTCAGCGCCAAGACGCCTCGGCAACAGTGCGCTTTATAAAAATATCAGTCAGAGCAGGTATCTACAGCCACACAATTTTTTTTCTGCAACTATTTAGCAGATGATGAATCATTTAGCAAATGGGATAAACCCATAACTGTGGAGAAAAGGCTGCGGACACAAAATTGTCACATTCCAGTGGCCCAAGTTATAGTCTTTGGTGTGAATTAACAAATGCATAAGCCAAGGTGCAAAAAAAATTCAGACAAGTATTTTATTCATATCTACAAAGAAAAAATATAGTATAAAAAGGGATCATTTACATTTGGATTTTTTTTTTAAGGGGGGGGGGGGGAGGAGAGAGAGAGAAACGGGACACAAAGAAGCAACCTGACATACTTTTTTTCCAGTACGAAAGAACAGTTCAAGTATTGACTGATTCACAAGTTGAAATGCTTGTTCCAGGAAAACCATGCTGGCCAACAGATGTGGAAATAAAGTGTATTCCTAATTTGGGATAATTTACCAAATGCACGACTTGCTACATTAACTACTGAGACCAATTAAATTACCTGGGGCTGCTCATTCAGCAAGAAGTTTGTTAAAACATGAAGATTCAACCCAATAGAAGACTTGCTACTAAGCAACAACTTTGTTAATTTGTTCCACTTGCAAATAAAAACTCAGCCAAAAAACCTGTAAAAACAAGTCATCCAACTGGTAAGAAGGGTAGAATAGTATATTTTAACAGAAACCCCCCCACCCCCTAAACACAAAATACTAGCCTTTTATTTGTAGGGCAGGCTACACTACGGATGTTATCAATTACCTGCTATACCCCAGTAATCAGACCCTTCCCAACTCCATTAAGTTAAACACCGCAACAATGCCTTTTTAATGTGCTGTAGAACTTTAGTCTTCCTAGATGTAGCCATGTAGACTACAACTGGCTCGAATGCTCCCTCAGATTCCCTGTATTAACACCATAAGAGGGATTCACATGCTTGAAACTACACTAGGAAAGGGACAGTTAAGGGAAACAAAAAGGACTACCTACCTTGGCCTGGGAAAAAAAAAATAAAGTAAAAAAAAAAAAAGGGTTGGAGAAATTCTATCCCAACATCTGCTTGCCCTACCAGGGTTCCATAGAAAGCACAAAAATGACAAATTATTTTAAAAGGGTAATAGACATTGCACGGCAAGGGACAACCTTCACTTAACTAATTCATTTGCGTGCAGGAGGAGGGGGTGGAGGAGGGGGCTGGTACTGGTAAGAGCCAGACTGACCCATATAGTTCATTCCAGATGGTGGAGGGGGTGGTGGTGCAAACTGCTGGGCCATCAGTGGCTGTGGTGCATTTGGACGTGCACCACCACCGAACTGTTGCTGTGGTTGTTGCTGTGGTTGCTGCGGAGGTGGTTGTGGTGGTTGCTGCTGGCCTGTGCTCTGCACATTCCTCCCACCACCAGTATTAGTAGAGTTGGCACCAGTGTTGTAATTTGTAGCATTATAATCTTGACCTCCAAAGTTATTTGCACCATATGGGGCTCCAGAAGCTCCATAAGATGGCTGGTTGTACCCATACTGGTTTGGTTGACTTCCCATACCACCATAGGTGCTACGGTTGGCCCCATTAAATGCACTAGAGTCACCCCGATCCCTGCCACTATTGCGGTCCCGGAAACTGCTGCTACCACCTGCTCGCCCTCCATCTTTTCCTCGCATTCGTCTGTTACACTCATCCTGGTACATCAGGTTAGGGTTGTTTGAAGTCTGAATGCTGCGATAGCGGGAACGACCACCTAGAACAGAAAATAATTCAACATCCGTTCAATCAGTTTCTAGTTGATAGCATCAGTCACACATGCCTAATAAACTTAATTCTGGGGCAATCAGTCTAGTTGAAAATACTGCCAAAGGGAGTTACAGAAAAAGAAAAATTAGCCTGCTTCCCTGTATGCAAGAGATTAATAATCAAATGGTTTAATTTAAGTACAATTTTGTTTATCCTTAGTCTTTTAGGTATTTACTTTATGGAGTGCCATTTTCTTTATTTCCTCCTTAAAGTTAAATACTCATCTCAAGTATGCCACAGAATTAAGAGCACTAGCTTTTCAAAGGCAATGTTAAATTAACCATAAGCACAAAACCATTCAAGCACTAAGTATCAAATGAGGGGACAGCCCTACAAGTCTAGTCTTTAAACTTCATATTCTCAAGTCTCACATTTAATGAGGTTCAAAATCCTGTTTGAATCTACAGATATTGGTAACTGAAAAACATTGAGGCTAATCGCATGGACACTTCCACATGAAAAAATGTACCTGTTAAACTAAAGTCAGGCTTAATATACCTACCAAACCAAGAAAAAAAGGTCACCAGCTGAGTTGGCCCCTTCGTAAACCATACCTAGGCCATTAGAAAAGCATCTGCATTGGCTGGCAAATAATCAAACTAGTTGTACAATGCAGATTAAGCTCAAAAGTTTAAAGTTATTAAAAGTTGATCTACGCTTAACAGAGCGCGCACCTGCCATTCAGAAGTAATCAACTGTCTACCAGTACCTACTAGAGACACACAGAAGGAATATGCTACTTACCAGTATGCATCTGTTCTTGGCATGTAGAGCTGCAGATCTACAAACTTTTGCATAAATCGCCATCTGGTGTTGGGCCGGATTTGCAGTTTGTTTTTCCTCTTGGAAAGTCTTTGGAAGTCACAAGGTCGGTGACTCCTCCCTTTGGATCGTATTGCGCATGGGTTTCGGCTCCATCCTCAGATTGTTTTTCCCCAGCAGGGAAAGATGGAGCGTAGTAACAACAGTGAAGAAACCCATGTGTGTTGTATCTAAATAAGATAGAGTGGAACAGATACAGGTAGCCAGGGGGGCGTGTGTAGATCTGCAGCTCTACATGCCAAGAACAGATGCATACTGGTAAGCAGCATATTCCGTTTGAGGCATATGAGCTGCAGATTACACACTTTTGCATAGACTATAGCAGTTCCCAACCTTGGCGGCAACCACCAGTATCTGTTGCAGTGGTTTGAAATAGTGTTTTTAGTACAGCCCGTCACATGCTAGCTTGTTGCTTGGTTTCCACGTCTACACAATAGTGTTGAGTGAAAGTGTGCGGTGTTGACCATGTAGCTGCTTTGCAGATATCTAGTGGGATGTTCCCTAGAAAAGCCATGGAAGCCCCTATCTTCCGTGTAGAATGGGCTTGGGGGGGGGGGGGACGGAAAGCATTCGTTTTGCTTTGTGGTAGCAAATCTGGATGCATTTTACAATCCACCTAGCTATCCCTGCTTTTGAGATGAGGTTGCCCTTGTGTGGTGGGGAGAAAGAGACAAACAGTTGTTTGGTCTTTCTGAAAGGTTGTGTTCTTTGGATATAGTAAAGTAAGGCTCATTTGACATCTAGCGTGTGCAGAGCCCTTTCTGCAACGGTCTGAGGTTGCGAGAAAAATATTGGTAATTCTACAGATTGGTTTAGGTGAAAAGGGGAAATGACTTTAGGTAAGAATTTTGGGTTGGTACGGAGAACAACCTTGTTCTGGTGCATTTGAAGAAAAGGTTCTTGTATGGTAAGTGCTTGTATCTCACTGACCCTTCATAGAGAAGTGATGGCTACAAGGAAAGCTGTTTTCCATGTGAGGAATTGCAGTTCGCATTTATGCAAAGGTTCGAAGGGAGGCCCCATCAGCCTTGTGAGCACGATGGAGTAGTTTCTTACCTGTAACTCCAGTTCCGTAGTAGGGGTATCTCTGTTATAGTCATAATCTATGAATAGTCCCGCCCATGTGCGGGGACCCCGGAGCAATCAAAATATCTCTTAACTGTCCTGCATTTGCAAACCTGCAAAGACACTTAAGAGACAGACAAAATAATACAGCCTAATAACAATATGGCTGCACTGGCCAGCACTTCATCTGAAGTGAACACAAAAGCCAAAATAAAGTTTAAATGTCATTTTTATTCACATGGGACATGTTCCTTTATTGTATCACACTCCCTTCACCAAAATCCCTTTAAACAATAGAGAGGAAGGGGTGGACAGACAAGCCCTATAGGCTGTCATTATGTGTCTGCTAAAAGGATACCGTGCCTTTAAGGAACTCTCCAGAGACCCCCGGTATCCCAGGATGCACAGCCAAAGCAAGTTACTTTCAGTTCTTTTTGAAGGTGTACAACAACATGCCTGATACTGTCAGTTTACTCCAACGGGGAGGAGGGAGGGCCGCTTATGACTATAACAGAGATACCCCTACTACAGAACTGGAGTTACAGGTAAGAAACTACTCTTTCTGTAGTAGGGGTATCTCTGTGTATAGTCATAATCTATGAATAGAATGGCATGCCCATCCCAACCAATAAACAGCGGTGGAGTAAAAACCGAACACCAACAAATTACTGTGCAAACAAATTCCTTAGCGAAGCCTGTCCAACCTTTGCATCTGCCCTAGCATCAGAGTCCAGGCAGTAATGCTTTGTAAACGGTATGGACCGACTTGCAGGTGGCAGCCTTACAAATGTCAGCAATTGGAACATTCCTAAGCAAAGCCGTAGTCGCTGCTTTGCCCCTAGTCGAATGCGCTGTAGGCTTACCCCCTAACGTCTTATTAGCTTTCTGATAACAGAGCTGAATACAGGACACAATCCATCTGGAGATGGACTGTTTCGAGGTAGCTAGACCAGTTCTTACCGAACAATAATTTACAAACAGTTGATCCGACCTGCGGATGTCTTTTGTCTTATCTAGATAGAATTTCAACACTCTACGCACATCTAGTGAATGCAGAGACCTCTCCGCCGGAGAGGAGGGATGCTGAAAAAATGTAGGCAAAGTTATCATTTGATTTACATGGAAATCAGATATCACTTTAGGTAAAAATTTAGGATGAGTACGCATTACCACTTTAGAAGCATGGAACACAGTATACGGCTCTTGACAACACAGAGCCTGAATCTCACTTACTCTCCTGGCCGATGTAATGGCCACAAGGAAGGCAGCCTTCCAGGACAAATGCTGCAGAGAAGCCTTATGAATAGGCTCAAAAGGCTCCCTCATTAATCTGGACAACACCACGTTCAATTCCCATGGTGGAGAAGGTCGTCTAACAGGGGGAAACACCTTACGCAAACCCTCCAAAAAATCCTTAATCACAGGGATTTGAAAAAATTAGGTTTGGGAAGGGCCCTTTCTATACGCAGTCAAAGCTGCGAGATGAACTTTAATAGATTGAAAGTTAAGCCCAGATTGAGCTAACTGCAGCAGATAAGGCAGAATAACATCTTCTTTACAGGATGTAGGGTCAATGTCCTTTGCCGTGCACCATAAGCAGAATCTCTTCCACTTATAGGCGTAAGAAGTCCTCGTAGACGGTCTCTTCGCCTCTTTCAAGATCTCCATACAGTCCTGAGGTAGGTTCAAGTGTCCATACTGTACTAGCTCAGGAGCCATGCTGCCAAACTCAAGGACGAGAGATTGGGGTGAACCATCTGTCCTCCGAATTTCGTGAGAAGGTCCGGCCGACACGGCAGGTGCCGGTGTGGTAGAACAGACCGGTGAAGAAGGTCGGTGAACCACCATTGCCTCGGCCACTCCGGAGCAATCAGGATCATCCTGGCTCTGGATTGCGACAGCTTGATAAGCACCGCCGGAATCAGGGGAATGGGTGGAAAGGCATAGAGAAAGCTGTTCGACCAGCTGATCCATAGTGCATTCCCCAGTGTCCCTGGTTGGTAGTACCTGGACGCGAAGTCGCGGCATTTGCTGTTTTCTGCCGTAGCGAACAGATCGATATCCGGAGTGCCCCACTCTGCGAAGAGGTCTCTTAGCCCGTCGTAGTTTAGCACCCACTCGTGATTTTCTTGAACGAGCCTGCTGAGCGCATCGGCTTGGGCATTCTGCACTCCCGGCAGATGGGTTGCCGTGATCGTTAGGTTCCTGACCACCAGCCAATTCCAGATAGTCTGTGCCTCCCGAGACAGCGTGCATGAACTGGAGCCCCCCTGCTTGTTGAGGTAATACATGGTAGTAGTATTGTCTGTCTGAACTAGCAGGGAGTTCGTCTTGAAGGAGGGATGGAACGCCTTCAGGGCCAAGTGTACTGCTCGGAGTTCCAAAAAGTTAATGTGGTAAGTCATCTCCGTCTGACCATATCCCCTGAATCTGAAGAGGGCCCGAATGCGCTCCCCAGCCCTGGAGAGACGCATCGGTCACTATGGTCTGGACCGGAAGCACGCTGTCGGTCGACATAGAAAAGGCCTTCGATAGTGTGGAATGGCCCTACTTATACCGAGTGCTGCGGGAGTTTGGTTTGGGGAGGACTTCGTACGCTGGACCACCTTGCTTTATAGCGAGGCCACGGCCCGAGTGAAGATGGGGGCTACCATATCAGCCCCCTACCGAGTGCAGAGGGGGACGAGGCAGGGATGCTCCCTCTCCCCTCGGTTTGCCCTGGCGGTCGAACCGCTGGCGGCTCATGCCCGACGAGGGTGCGCCTATGTGGGAGTTTCCCTGCGGGAGGATACACACTATATCTCCCTCTATGCAGATGATCTGCTGATGTTCCTGGCAGATGCGGAGAGTGCGCTGGACGGAGCGATAGCCCTTTTGGAGGAGTTTGGTCGATTCTCTGGGCTGAAGGTCAACTGGGGCAAGACATGTTTGTTCCCGTTGTCGCAAGGCGGACGGGCCCCGCGGGCGCTGGGACAGATTCGATGGGAAGGCAGCTGCCTCAGTTATCTGGGGGTTAACATTTATCACACCCAGACTGATTTGCTGGAGGGAAATGTTGGTAGAGCCCTTCGTGGCTTACGGGGTAGCATGGGGTTTTGGAGTACGCTCCCACTCTCGTGTGCTGGGAGGGTGGCGCTGCTGAAAATGGTGGCGCTGCCACGCCTTCTTTATTATTTTCGCACCCTTCCCATATGGATCCCGGCGTCGTTTTTTGCGCGGTTGCGGGTACTGACTACTGGCTTCCTTTGGGGCTCCGGGAGGCGGCGAGTGGCGCCGACTACGTTGCGGCGGCCGAGAGCGGAGGGGGGCTTGGCAGCCCCGGATTTTGAGTGGTACTACCTGGCAGCTCAGCTCCAATGGTTTACGCAGGCGGTGGCCAGGGAGTACAGAGGCCCAGAGGGCCCCCAGGGCAGACTAATTCCGCGACATGTGCTGGCTTTTATAGTCCTTCACCAGAGGTTAGACCTAACCCAGCTCACCCTGGAGGAACGTACCCTTAGGTTGTGTTGGAACAGATGTCAGAGGAGGGCCGCCATAGTCCACCCATATGCCCCAGAGATCCCCCTGGGGATGTGTACGGCGTTTCCGCATGGGGGAGATTGGTCTGGGCTAGCGGTTTGGGAGGAGCTGGGTGTGCAGATGGTGGGGGACTTGTTTAGAGAGGGAGTGCTGTTGCCTTTTCAGGACTTGCAGGACTCTTATGGGCTCCCGCGGGGAGACTTCCTGCGGCCCTGGTGGCGAGCCTCCAGAGGCATTGGAATATGGGGCTCTCGGAGCCACCGACAGCCGCGGGTTGCCAATATGTAGAGATGGCGGCGGGGACGACTAAGGCCATCATTTGCCTTTATCGCAGGCTGTCAATGGAGGGACTGCTCCCTCTGGGTGCCCTGAGGGAAAAGTGGGAAACGGACCTCGAGAAGGAGATCAGAGTCCACGTGGGCCACACTGGTGCAGAGGGCCTGGAAGGGAACGAGGAATGCCCGGTTTCAGTTAGTCCAGTTTTTTACGTTACACAGGGCTTACCTGACGCCGGCCAAGATATTGCGATATTTCGGGGTAGCACACTCAGTGTCCACGGTGTGGGGGAGAGGGTGCGGATTTTCAGCACATGTTTTGGTCCTGTTCGCATTTGGGCGACTACTGGGATGCGGTTGTGGATTGTTTGAACCAGGTGACAGATCGCTCCATCGCCCCGGACATGGGGACCTGCTTGTTGCTCTGGTTTCCCCACACTCGCCGCACGAAGGTTACTAGTAAGTTTTATGATCTGGGGTTGATAATGGCCAAGAGGGAACTGACCTTGCATTGGAAGTCCCGGGTGGGGCCTAGCTTCTTGCGGTGGCGGGCGGCGATGGCGCGATGGGCGGGGGCTGAGGGTACGCTGCGGGTGCAATTGGCCCTCCGAAGGGATGACGAAAAGGCGCTAGCGACAGCCCGGGCATGGGAAGCGTTAGTGGTAGAACTTCAGGGGTTGATGTCTGAGGCTGGGGACGGGGAGAGCACGTCTGACAGGCAGGAGGTAGCGGAGAGCGGAGGGTAGAAGGGGAGTGGCGGTGGGCTCTGGCTGCCCGCACCTTGGCTTGGCACGAGGGACGGTTCTGTTTGTTTAGGGAGCGGTTGGGCTCCTGTATCTTATTGCTCAGGGAGGAGGGGTGCATCGAATGGGGAAGAGGGGACGGGGCACACTGACACGGGGTGGGGGAAGGTTGTGCCGTCTCCTAGAGAGTCGGTTTTGCTGTTAACTGTGCGGTACTTCCTGGAGGGGAGGAGGTGGGGAGATGTTTTGATGACTTGCCGATTTAGAAAACAATAAAATGTTTCAACAAAAAATGGTCTGGACCGGAATATCCTTGTGAAAGGGAGTCCCCTTGCAGACATTCTCTGAGGAGCACCACCATTTCAGCGACTGTAGAGCGTGTTGGGACAGATGAATCTTGTCCTCCCAACGCCCCCGCCTCTGGTCCCATTGATCCTCCAGACATTCCTGCAGAGGCCTCATATGCAGACGTGCATTGGGGATGAGAAAGATGCATGAAGCCATCGACCCCAGTAAAGAAGCCACCGTCCTCACTGCAGGAGAGTGGGCCGAGAGGAGGTTCAGGGCCTACCAACGGATAGAGAAGAGTCTCTCCTCCGAAGGACACACGCTTGCGTTCAAAGTATTGACTGAGGCCCCCCAAGTACTGGAGACACTGCACAGGGATCGGCACTGACTTAGTCATGTTGATGTGCAGTCCCAGGCGATGAAGCAAGGCAGCTGTCCTGTTGAAATGACACTGGGCTTCCTGGTACGTGGAAGCTTTGATCAGCCAATCGTCCAGGTAGGGATACACAAACACTTTGTTCTTCCGCAAGTGTGCTGCCACCACTGCCATGCACTTGGAGAACGTCCTTGGTGCAGACTTCAGACCAAACGAGAGTACTGTATACTGGTAATGGTTGTTGCCTACCAGAAACCTCAGGAACTTGCGATGCTTTTGTGCGATCTGCACATGAAAGTAAGCGTCCTGCAGATCTATGGCGCACAGCCAGTCTCCTCGATGCAACTGAGGGTAAATCTGATGCAGGGACAACATACGGAACTTTTCTCTGCGGATCCACTGGTTTGCTTGACGCAGATCTAGAATAGGCCTGAACTCGTTCTTGTCCTTTTTTCTGACGAGAAAGAACCTTGAGTAAAGACCTTTTCCTTGTTGCCTCAAAGGAACAGTCTCCATCGCCTTCTTCTTTAACAGAATGTCCGCCTCCCACTGGAGCTCTCGCACCATGTAGGGAGAGCGCACTGGTGGGACCTGTGGAGGCGGGCTGGTGAAACTAAGACTGTACCCATTGCAAACAATATTCAGCACCCACTTGTCCTGAGTTATTGTTTCCCACTCTGCCAGGTAGTATTGAATACTCCCCCCACCCCCCCCCCCCACCGGAGCGGGTAACGGATGAGGGGGAAGTGACCTTTCAGGGCTTCGACCCGGCCGGGCCTTTGTTCCCTGACGAGGATTGATGCTGTCCTCTGCCCCGGGAACTGTTGCTGGTGTTGTTGACCAGACTGACGCCCTTGGCCGCGTTGTTTAGAATAACGCCTGCCATAGGAACGGAATGATCTCTTCTGTTCCTTGGGTTTTTCCAACCCCACGGCTTTCAGGGTTTCTGCTTCGGCCTTCATGCGGGCCATTTCGTCATCCGCATGAGACCCGAACAACGTCGTGCCAGAGAAAGGCAAGTTAGCAATCTTTTGCTGCGCTTCAGGCTTTAGAGAGGTAAGTCTCAGCCAGGAAGGTCTCCTCATGTGTACTCCATGACAGTACCCATGGGCCGCCAGCAATGACACATCCCCCGCTGCACTGATGATCTGGTTGGAGACCATCATGCCCTCATTCAACACCTCCTGGAAGTCTTCCCGTTTATCCCTAGGCAGGGAGTCAGCAAACTGTTGCAGGGAGTCCCATAATGAGCAGTCATAGCGACCCAGCAGAGCGGAGGCGCTAGCAGCCTTCATAGTCGTGGCAGACGTAGAGCACATCCTCCTCCCCAAGGAGTCCATCTTGCGACTCTCCTTATCCGGAGGAGCTGTGGAAGAGGGCGACGTGGCATGTTGCTTCCTAGCCGCAACCACAATGACAGAGTCCGGGGAGGGTCCACCCTGAGGAACGCCGGGTCCGAATCAGGGGCCCTGTACTTCTTTTGCAACCTTGAGGGAGCAGACTTCACCACGGCCGGTGTCAAGAAGACCTCCATGGCTGGTTCCTCCAGACCTGGAACCAAAGGGAGGAGGGGGCGTGATAGATGCGCCTTGTGTAATGTCTCGAATATCACAGAGGTAGGAGGAACTGGTACGGTCACTGAGATTCCCAATTTGCCGCCCCTCTCATCAGAACATCTTGGAAAGTGGCAATATCATCCACTGGCGAGATTCTAGTAGGCGGTGTTTCCGATAACGTGGGGGAAAGCCGCCCAGTGCCAGAAGAGTCCGAATACCTCGTGCCTCTGGATCGAGATCTATACCTCCGTCGTCCACTTGTGTGAGTGGACGATCTGTGTCTGCTCCGTGACCTCCGACGCGATCTAGAGCATGATCTCAGTCTTTTAGGAGCCACTGGCCGCCGAGGAGAAGGCGGGAGCTGTGGCACCGGAGGCGGTGGCGGAGGAGGAGGAGGAGGCGGCGGCGGATGCTTCTGAGGCCGCGGCTGAGGTTGCGGGTCCATTGGCGACTCTCTCCGTCCATCACTCCTCGCCGGAGAACCCGGACTAGCCCTGTCCGGACTTCCGTCCACCCTTCTCTTCTTTGCGGGTCTACCCCCTGAAGAAGCCGAAGTGAACGAGGGAGAGCGTCCTCCTCTCATAGATCCACGACTGGATATCGTAATCACTGAAGAAGTGGTACCAGTCCTGGACGTCGAACCGTGCGTCGACCTCGTACGGCTTCTCCTCGCCGCTGAACGCAAACGGCGTCCCCTCGACGTCGAACGGCGTCCCCTGCCTTTCCTAGACATCGAGCTTCGTCGACGGCAAGCCTCTCGACGTCGACCTCCTTCGCCTCGATGGCGATCTCCTTCGCCTCGACGTCCGTCGCCGGTGTCTCCGGGTCGATAACTTCGACGTCGATCTATGAGTCGACGGCGAAGGAGGCGAGCGGGCTCGCCTAGACTGCGAGCGGCGCTGTCTGCGGGGCTCAGTACGACGTCGATGGTGTGTCGACGTCGACTGTGAAGCCTTAGACGGCGACCTAGTCCGAGGTCTCGCCGGCCCCTCTCTCGACGTCGGACGTCGAGGACGCTGAGATCCAGAGCCCTGGATCGACGGCGAACACACCGGTGCTGTACTTCTTGCCGTCGTCTTCGACGTCGAATGGGATCTTCCGGCCGGTAGGCGTAGTTTCTGCTCCTTTTTCTGCCCGGAGGTCCCTCCAGTGGCTGAAGCATGGGCAGAGGATGGGGAAGGAGATCCTCCATGCCCAGAAGTCCCACCTGTTCTCTGCTTCTCCTGTCCCTGAAGCCATGTTAAGAGTGGGTTAAACTGCACCAAACTACAGGATGCAGCAGAGAAAGGCTCTAGACGTCGAATGAACAAACTTTGATCTTCAAAAAACCAATTTTAGTCCAAAAAATCCACCCAAAAGGGTAGAGCTCAATGCTCCCGGGTCCTGTTAGCAGGAGCCGGAAAAAAGAACTGAAAGTAACTTGCTTTGGCTGTGCATCCTGGGATACCGGGGGTCTCTGGAGAGTTCCTTAAAGGCACGGTATCCTTTTAGCAGACACATAATGACAGCCTATAGGGCTGGTCTGTCCACCCCTTCCTCTCTATTGTTTAAAGGGATTTTGGTGAAGGGAGTGTGATACAATAAAGGAACATGTCAGATGTGAATAAAAATGACATTTAAACTTTATTTTGTCTTTTGTTTTCACTTCGGATGAAGTGCTGGCGAGTGCAGCCATATTGTTATTAGGCTGTATTATTTTGTCTGTCTCTTAAGTGTCTTTGCAGGTTTGCAAATGCAGGACAGCTTAAGATATATTTTGATTGCTCCGGGGTCCCCGCACATGGGCGGGACTATTCATAGATTAGGACTATACACAGAGATCCCCTACTACAGAAATTTAAGTTCCACACATGTGAGGGTGGTACTCTGGGGGGAATTATTCTTTTGAGGCCTTCCATGAAGGCTTTAATGGCAGGTACTCTGAAAAGTGATTGGTGCTGCCTGTTTTGTAAGTAAGCTGCAATTGCTGCAAGGTGTAGCCGAATGGAGGTATAGGCTAGATTACACCTTTGTAGGTGGAGTAAGTAGCATATTATGTGTTGTATAGACACGTCTAGAGGATTGATTTTGTTATGGCAATAAACAACAAATCTTTTCCACTTGGCAGCGTAGCAGGCTCTAGTGGTAGGGCGTCTAGCTTCTCTGATGACGTTCATACAGTCAGGGGGAAGGTTTAGGTACCCGAATTCTAGGATTTCAGGAGCCAGATCGCAAGGTTGAGCTGCGCTGGGTCCGGGTTCCTGATCTCTCCATGGTTCTGGGTTAGGAGGCATGGTGAGAGGTGTAGCTTTTGGTGTGGTACTACCGAGAGTTCCAGCAGCGTGGTGTACCACGGTTGTCTGGCCAACGTTGGAGCTACTAGGATCAGTGTGAGGGAGTGCTGTTGTAACTTTCGCACCACTAATGGAATGAGTGGGAGAGGCGGAAAAGCGTTCCTTTGGACAATGGGTGTGGGTATCTGGCGGCGAAGCTTGGGCATTTTGTGCTTGTGTGTGGCGAAGAGGTTTATCTGTGGATGCCCCCACATTTGAAAGAACGGACGAAGAACCTGTGGGTGAAGTTCCCACTCGTGGATCTGTTGTGTCTGTCTGCTGAGCAGATCTGCCACGGTGTTTTGTTCTCCTGGGACATGTTGAGCTAGGAGAAAGATTGTGGGGAATTGCCCATCTCCATATGCTCTGTACTAATTGAGAGAGCTGTGGAAAGTGTGTGCCGCCTTGTTTTTGAATACAATACATGGCCGTCATGTTGTCTGTGCGAATGAGGACTGCCTTGCCTGAAATCCGTGGTTGAAAGGATTTCAGGGCTAGAAAGATTGCCAGTAACTCCAGATGGGCGATATGGAGTAACTTTTGTTGCGGCGTCCATGTGCCCTGCACTGTGAGGTGTAATAGATGACCTCGCCAGCCGGAGAGCTATGCGTCCGTTGTTAGTATTATTTGGGGAACCGGGTCCAGGAACAGTCGACCTTTGGAAAGGTTTGTGGTGTTCCACCACTGCAGAGAGCGATGGGTGCGACCGTCTACCAACACCAGATCTGTCAGTTGCCCCTGGGCCTGGTTCCATTGGCGCACTAAGCACTCTTGGAGTGGATGTATCTGGAGTCTTGCGTGAGGCACTATGAAAATGCAAGAGGCCATCATCCCCATCAGTTGCATAAACACTCGTGCTGGAAGGGAGTGTTGAAATACGAATTTTTGTCACAAAGCCTGAATGCTTGCAATCCTGGCCGGATTGGGGTAGGCTATTGCTTTTGTGGTGTCTATGGTGGCACCGAGGTATTGTTTTATGTGGGATGGTGTTAGCTGGGACTTTTGGTGGTTCACAGTGAAGCCTAGGTGAATTAGTTGGATTGTGGTGGCGGTGTGGTGTACACATTGGTTGTATGAAGTGGTTTTTATCAGCCAATTGTCCAAGTATGGGAAGACGTGAACGTGCCATCTTCTGAGGTGTGCCGCCACCACCGCTAGGCACTTGGTGAATACCCGTGGTGCTGTTGTGACTCCGAACGGGAGCACTTTAATTTGGTAGTGTTGTCCGTCCACTACAAATCTGAGGTATTTCTGTGAGCATGATGTACTGGAATGTGGAAGTATGCGTCTTTCAAGTTCAGTGTGGTGAGAAAGTCGTTCTGGGAGAGGAGCGGAAGTACCTGCTGAAGCGTTACCATGTGAAAATGGTCTGTGTATGTATGTGTTTAGGGGCCAGAGATCTAGAATAGGTCGTAGAGTCTCGTCCCTTTTTGGTATTAGAAAATATAGGGAGTAAACCCCCAAATTTGTTGATTGACATGAACGTGTTCAAATGCCTGTTTTTGTAGGAGGGAGATTACCTCCTGCTTTTGCAATGTAGAATGTTCTTGTGACATTGGGCGTTGCCTGAGTGGAATGTTTGGGGTGGGTGGGGGTAGATGTTAATTCCAGGCAGTATCCTGACCGAATTATTTGGGTCACCCATTTGTCTGAGGTGATGGTCTCCCAGACATGAAGGAAATTTGTGAGTCTGCCCCCGACTGGAGCGGGGGAGTCATTGGGTAGTAGGTGTGGCAGAACGGGCATGGTTTGTTTTGCCTCGGCCCTTGTGGTTACCCCTGTAGCCGCCTCTTTGGTAACCTTTTGTAAAGGTGGTCCGAGTAGGGGACTTGTACGATGTGGACGCTGTGTCTGAGGAGTAGCCTCTGGATGCACTCCGAAAGGATGAGAGGTGAAAGGAGCGTCTGGGCGGGTGAGACTAAGGCCCCCATGGATTTTGCTGTATCCGTGTCCTTTTTCATCTTTTCTAAGGCCTCATCCACCTTTGGCCCGAATAGATGTTCCTGGTCAAAGGGATGGTTAAGGATAGAGGCTTGTACTTCTGGTTTAAACCCAGATACCCTTAACCAAGCATGACGACTGAGAAGGACGCTAGTGTGAATGGCCCTGGATGCTGTGTCTGCTGCGTCTAGGGCACAACGTATAGAGGTGTTTGTTTTACCCTCTTGAATCAACTCGTTGGCTTTACTTTTATATTTTTCAGGGAGATGTTACATTATGCTCTCTAATTCGTCATAATGAGCCCGGTCATATCTGGCCAGCAGTGCCTGAGTGTTTGCTATACGCCATATGTTTGCGGCCGGGGATGCTGTGCGTTTGCCTGAAGCATCTAGCAGTTTGTTCCTCGTCAGGTGGTGGTGCATCGCCTGACGCTTGTGAGTTTGCCCTTTTACGTGCCGTAGACCACTAAGGAATCTAGTGGTGCTGGTACTCTAATGTAAGAGGGATCAGATTTGTACTTCTTCGATACGTGGGTTAAGGACCCTGGCTCTAACTGGGTCTTTAAAAACTTCTGCCGCATGCTTAACCACCCCTTTGAGCATAGGCGGTATGGAGGTGAACCTCTGTGTAGTATCAAATGTGTCTAGGAGGAAATCTTCCTCCACAGGGTCATTATGCATGTCCACTCCATGATAATGTGCTGCTCTTTGCAGAAGATGGTTAAACCCTAATGAATCTTCAGGTGGAGATGGTCTAGAGGGGTAAATATCGTCTTGTGGGACGTTGGGGATATCTGGTATATGGTAATCGTCCCATGGATCTGGAGATCCTGTAGGGGTGGGGTCTTGTGGCACATCCCCTGTATCATAATATGGGTCCCCATGATCATCGTCTGGAGACGGAGTAGGAGAACGATGAGGTGGGGGTGGAGGTGGGAAGGTATTCTGAATGGAGAGGTAGCAGAGTCCTTCCTCTTTGGAGGTGGAGCAGGCTTCTCCAAATGTCTCTTCTTAGTAGAGAGCGTCAAATGTCCAGTTTTAGGATCCTTGCTTAGAGTTTTTTGCAAGGGATCCGGTGTAAATAACTGGTGAGGTAATTTGGTGAGGTAATTTGGTCCGTCGGTGCCGAGGGTGTCGGGCCGATGGTTTTTTAGGTTTTTCCGTGCCGGTTTGATGTTTAGAACCCGGCTTGGGACCCTCCGGTCTCTTGGTCGGCGCCGAGATGTGCTTCGGCTTGGAGGTGTCGGTGGCCTTGTGTGGTTTGGTCGGCACCGAAGATAGCGTCGGTGCCGAAGGGTTGGGTTTCGACCCAGAGGGCTTCGGTGCGGAGCTCGGTGTCGAGGTGGTGGCAGTCTTCTTTTTCGGTGCCGAAGTGTGTCTCTCAGCACCGCTGGCAGGCTAGCTCGAGCCCGAGCCGCCAGAAGGCTTACTTGGCTTCTTCACCGGGCCCGAAGGTGGGGTGTGTGAAGCAGTGTCTCTGGTCTTGCCTAGGCCCGGAGGCGAAAGCGTGACCGAAGCCTTTTTGGGTGTGGGTAGATTGGTACTCACGACCCTCTGCGCCGGGGTGATGTCCTCCACATCTGACTCGTCGGCCTCAGAAGCGCTGACGAGGTCCTCTTCGGTACGATGATGTTCCGGATAGTCGATGTAGTCTCTGAAGATGTCGACTGGAATCGACGTCGAGGAGTGTGCCATGTTCCTTCTGGCTTTTCGGTCCCGAATAGTCTTTTTGGATCGGAAAGACTTACAGGCCGGACAGTCTTGAGCCTCGTGTTCCGGGGAGAGGCAAAGGTTGCATACCTCATGAAGATCGGTGTGGGGAAATTTGGACCCACATTAAGGGCACTTTTTAAATGGAGTTCTTTCCATGAGCCGGGACCGGAGCCTGGGTAGGCCCGAAGCCCGCCGTCGACGACTGGAACCGAAGGTTTGTATCGATGAGAAGGCGCGTTCATTGAAGAGATCGTGATCGAAACAATACAGCGATTGGGGTGAGGTTTGCGCGTCGATCGTCGAACTGGAAGCTGTTTGGAACCTGAGCGCAAAGATCACATCCGAGCCCGATGGCGGAAAAGAACAATCTGAGGATGGAGCCGAAGCCCATACGCAATACGATCCAAAGGAGGATTCACCGACCTCGTGACTTACAAAGACTTTCCAAGAGGAAAAACAAACTGCAAACATACGGGCCCAACACCAGATGGCGATCTATGCAAAAGTGTGTAATCTGCAGCTCATATGCCTCGAACATGCTATGCAAAAGTGTGTAATCTGCAGCTCATATGCCTCGAACATGCATATTACACTATCCTGCAGGGTGTTTACTAGAAGAATGAGATTTATCTTGAGGCCACACTGACCAGTCAAACTGAAAAATCACAACTGGGTTGTTTTAAAGCAGAATTTAATAAAACTGCAGGAACTGAGGGTTTTCTATAGAGTGAAGCATTCCATTATTTCGCCAAAATAGTAAATTGAACATTTTAATATTTTTATCCCGCATATATAAATGTTACCTTTAACATCAAGTTAGGACGATCATGTGGCATAATTCAGTCCTCTACTACTGCAAAATCGGAGTAGTTCTGCCTAGAATATATGCATTACATTAGGAATCATTTTGCTGCTGTCTTTACTAGGCTTTGTAGCTGGGGGACGAGGCAGCAGCTACACAATAGGCAAACATTGTGCACCTTCCCACCACAGCACAGAAAGGCATAGCAGAACACGTGAGCTGGGTTAATATCTCTACATTAAACTGAACTGTAAGGATTTGAGATGTGCATAACTGCAACATACAATTGTGGCTATACGTACCTCCTCCTCCACCACCACGTCCGTGATCCACAAGCTGCATGAGTTTGGGGTTGATGGCCTGGTTGGCCTCCTGCAAAACTTTGATAAGCTCCCGAGCCTGTTTCAGGTTGCCTGGAGTGAAGAAGGTGTATGCCGTGCCTTTGTTCGTGCTTCGGGCAGTTCGACCAATCCGATGTACGTAGTCCTCAGAACTGTTGGGGTAGTCATAGTTGATAACAAATTTGATGTCTTCGACGTCTGCAGAGGGGAAAGTATCCGGACATGGCGGGATAGCGAGTGCGCCAAGGAGGAGCACATACGCAAAAGGAGTCATGGAAGGAAAATAAGAGTCAGCGAATGCAAAGGAAACAGCACAGGCAGGCTCGTCCCAACAGAAGTCCAGCTCCAACTTCTAGGCTTGCAATCATCTGCTACTGCTCTTATTGGCAAGGACAGTGCCTTCAAGGGTGGAGTTATCATTCACACCATCGGTCATCCCTAAAGCAGCCCAGATTTAATGCCACCCCTCTTAAATGTCATGTCATATGCACTAGCAGTAGCTGCCCACACCATCACTTTCGCCATATTTTAAGTTGTGTGCTTTGAGGTAGGTAAAATAAGCATAATAATCTGGGACAGTAAACACCTGCACACAATACAAAGCAAATGCCATCTCACCAGCAAGGGGCTTTACAATCAGAGCAGGAGCAAATCGTGTAGCCAGAATACATTTTAAAAAACCGGGAGCGGACGCTGTTAAGAGAAGCCTGCTCACAAGAATTTGTCTACTTACCACCACAACCTGTTCAGCGCAGGACGGCATTAAATATATTGTTTGCTGCAGACCACCCTCCCACCTCCCAGTTGCGTCAAAGCCAGGACAGAGCTCTTTCATGTCAATACAGGTCATGAGACTGGGCAACAATCCAACATCCAGTCACTTCCAGGCCGCTCAGTTGAAAATATAACATTTCCTCAAACCGAAACGGAGCTGCATTTACACATTAATATGGAATTAACCACTAATTTGGAGTCTACTTTTACCTGAACCTTTTTCATCCAGCTCCCCTCATATTCCATAACGCAGCAGGTATATCTTGCTGCCAAACAGCCTCCTTCACCTGAAGACTGTGTACAATGGCTAATGCTGGAATCTACCCGTAGAGGGTTCAATTAAAGATTGTAATTGATAAAACTATTCCAGCACGTCATATGACAGGATACAAATAGAACGCACTCAAATTCATCACCAGGACGTTAGTGGTACCTTCTGAAGCCCAACCACTAAGAATCAAAGGGTATATGGGATGACATCCATGGGCACACCATATAAACTCAAGCAATTACCCTCAATATACTTAATCTCCCCCCCCCCCCCACTCAATTATTTTTTCTTACCAGTTCTGCTCAATACAGCCACCTCACACCATCTCAAATACCTCACAATTTTTCTAACAGTATTCGTATGTGCAGAAGACATTTACATGTACCAGACCGATGCACACTCCCTCCTGCGGTGAGAAGCAGCTGCAGCCGATCCCGTCTCATGGCGGTCCCCTCACGAAGACTCCGCCCTCTGGGACACGGGACCACTGGAGCGGGAGCATGCATCGATAGTCCATGGCTTGGCGAGCAGTCTCCCACAAGCTCGCTCGTTTAGATGCTTCTGTCGCCCATTGGGATGCCAAGCGCAGGAGAACCAGGTCACGTGGGAGGATAACAGATCCGGTCCTCCAACGCTTTTATCCCCTTCACCTCAGGGGATAAACATTAATGGCTTCCCTAAGGGCCCATCTATTGCCCAGACTCATTTCAAAGGGACCGGGTGGGGGTTTACAGGAGTAATAGAGACATTCATCAATTGGACGGGGAAGCAACGTCTGTTTCTTATTACAGAAAAAAAAGGGCTCCTCGGTCTTAGCTGGCACTTTAGGGCAACGGGCTGCTCTTTTTTAAAGACCTAAACCAAGATATTCAGCAGGAAGGGGAATTTGGGGACTTGAGGCCTTTTCTTGTACGGTAGAGGGAATTGTTCAGATCATTCCTTTCATAACACTATGTGAAAGGATATCTCCTGGCCTAGTGTCGCGGTTCAATTTTTCTGGACGGAGTGCACTAGAATACCAGGAAGAATTCAAGGGAGATTATTGGATTAAGCAAACCAACATTGATGGGCTTGAGGCAGCAGTGCAGTTTTTCTTCAAGTGTAGCTGTACTGCTACTGTTCCCAGAATGAGGCGGCAATACAAGCAGCCCCTGGCTTCAAATGTGAGGAAAACAAGTTGGAGACAAGAACACGTTTTCTGATACTCGAGACATGTTTTAGCTCAGACATGGTTTTTACTTCACCCACACCGACATCCGGTTTCCAGCTTGCGACAAGTCATCCAGTATCTAGCAGGGAGGTGCATAATTCAGATGAGCTAGACACTATTTATCAACCCGAGGGTCGCAAAGTTGAGACTTCTAAGCAGCAGAAACGGTAGTTTGAAATGTTTTCCACTGATGAAATCTCGGAGCAGCATTAGCCACCAGAGGCAATGGGTCCTTGAAATAAACAATGGAAACTTGGGAGCGCAGTCCGGGAGCAACATGGAAACATTGCTTGTTCTCAACTGCACGTTTGGGATTTGTTTAAAAGCCAGCTTGACATAGTCAAGCACTTGTGTAAAACTGAAATCGCAAGAGGCCCCGCTCTTTTGCCTTTGTACACTCAATAACTGCAAAGCACGACGTTAAACAGTGCCACCGAACAACCAGAAGGCAATACACTGCACGGCCTTTTGGTACCAGTGCACAGACAACGGCTCTTGCCACCTGTGCTACATTCCAGCCGAATCCTGCTGCAACTTTTCTGCTGCTGCTCAAATGCCGAAGGATTCAAATGCCCATATGGAGCAGCCTCCATAAGGCAAAGTAAAGGTGAGGCAGCCTCCGGCAAGGAACGCATATACACATACAGACAAGCCACAAAGGAAGAGGTAGATGTGTGGGAAAAGATGTTCAACCTACCCATTGGTATGCACCCGGCAGATGCTCATTCCGTAGCCTCAGTGGCTGTCTGCAGTGTCTTTTTGGATGGTGCCGGGGCTGCCCAGGTTGAGTCGCATCCTCTCCTACGCTCACAGGTGAGCTAGGTGCTGCTGCTGCCCCACCCAGTGTCACTCACTGAGGTCTACTGCAGTGATTGCACAGATGGGTGCTGTGAATGGGGAACACTGGGCAGATGCTGAAATCTTTCCTGCCGCTTTAAGGCAGCAGGGGTTCGGGACGAGGCAGCACGGGGCTGGGGCAGACAAAAGGGGTTTAAAGCCCCCAAATGGCATAAGATTTATGTCGAGTTGCAGACCATAAAAAGAGCCTCCAGTACAAGACCTCTTTAGGGTCAGAGTGGTCACCACACAGAGAGCAACTTCAGTGCCCTCCATTCCGACAATCCCAGGCCCTGTACTGAGAGGGGTCTACAGCTCCTGTTCAAAAGAAAAAAAGAAAAAAGGTTTTAATGTTAAAAGGAATTGAATCCGGTGTGAAAATGGTCAAGTCGTGCAACAAGGTTAGGGGACAACTTTTGCTATAACGTTATTGCTATACACTAGGACTACAAGCACAGGAACTTACCTGCTCAAAAGTGTGCATGATTTAAGGGGAGGGGTACAAATTTGCACCACCTCTTGAGAATTGGGTGGGTAGTTCTCCATCTGGGATAACAGGATAGGGAGTTATGCTACACAAATATGCACAGTTTGTGAGAGATGCGATTTGTCAGTAAAACCAGTTCCTTCAAACCAGTTTATTCTGAAATGTAATCTCTGTTCTGCAGGGGTGGCAGCCAATATAGATACACCCCCTTTAAGACCAGCCAGAATGAAGTAACAAGAAACAGACTGTACCTGTCCACGAGGGAAAGTGTGGGAATGGATGGGGAGCTTTAAAAAAAAAAAAGCCAATTTTTAGGTTTGTTTGAAACACGTCTAGGCAAGATGCACAGAGAGAAGCAATCCAGCACTCTGCAAGCTTCATTAAAACAGTAAAGAAGAAAAAAAAAAAAAAAAACGAGAGATCAGTGGATGAGACCAGTCTGCTCTCAGTCCTCCGTCCTAAGGACAGGCCCCAGACATGACCCGGAGGGAGAAATTAGGCAGAGATTAGTTTTAATGTAGGACCCCTTTAACGGTGGTCCTGCCAAATGAGCTGAAGGACAATAAATGCTATCAGCCATAGGCAATTAAGGAGCGCCGGGGAGGGGGCATGGTTGTCATTTCTACCCAAGGGACTACTGCAATCCACCCTCAAACATTCAAATGAGACTGCACGGGACTCGCACCACCCGAAATCTACTCCTTTGTCATATGAACTAACAAAGAAGCTAATAAAAAGACCAATGGCACGGAAAAATTATTTTAAAGTCTGCTTGGTTTAGGATTCCTGAATAAGTACGAATCCTTCGCTTACTTAAAAGGATGCATCTATTTTAAGTACACCTCCAACATAAGCCACCGTGAACACTAGATTATGACCCATAGCTTTTGGCACAGTTAATTGTGAATTCTAACAACCTTTAAGAGGTTGCACGACTAATTTGCACATGTACGGTAGAGGGTCCCTTGAACTCCCTCCTTGGAGCAAACTGGTCACGCCTAGTCACTGCCCAAACTAAGGAGACTTTTAAGAGAATCTATCACGTGGTTATAGTATTCGCTTACAAAGTAGAGTATAAAATAAAAGCCAAAGCAACATTGTTTCAGTTTATATACGCACCTAAACCACGAGAGGCCACATCAGTTGCAATGAGGATGGGGGCCTTCCCGGAACGGAACTCTGTGGAGGAAAGCAGTTGGAAAACGTCAGTCCACTAATCTTCAGCCACAAAATCACCTGAATGATGCCAATGACACTACTTTTCAAGCACTAGAATCCCTCTTAGAATTGAAAGGGCTCCACAAACACTGAAAAAGCAAACCCACAAAGATGCGACCCTTGACGCTATTTCCAACAATGGTGACCAAGCCCTACAGTACATCCATCCCATGGACCTGGCCCGACCACCACCCAATTATTTGACCTGAACAATCAAACCAACTAAGCCCCACACCCAAAACCACCTGCGTTAACACTGGACCAGAAAATGCACCAAATTGAACAAGCAGAGCTAGAATCCTTAATTATCTTCCAAATCATTACCCCACCCGAACTGTCAACCACAGACTAGCTCGCTTCTGACTACAATACTATAATGACTGAATTCCCATTCAACCACATCACTTCCACTCAAGAAACTCAACTGGTTACCAACTGAAGCAAGTATTTTTAAAACCACTTGCATAACACACAACTCTCAACGCTGGAAATCTTACCCACCACGCTCACTAAAGCAGGCCAAAAAGACCTCTACAAAGCTCCACCTGTCTCCTCATTCCTCCCAAATTCAAGAAAACAAAGTCCCTCACTCGATCATTCTCTTGTAACGCCTTGAGAAATTGGAATACCCTCCCTAAAGAACTGCGTGACAACCAATCCTACCTTTACTGCAAGAAAAAAATTAAAACTCTCAATTACATTCAACTAATCCATCTAAACTACCCTGCTTGACCTACCAAGTAACCCATCCAACAACCTCACTGATCGCTATCATCTCCATCTTAACACCTCCTCAGGACACTGAACCACTGCCATATACCATACTAATATTTGCTCCCCACCTGTATCCTCATCCTGCAATTGAGAGCAGTTTACCTGCCCCCTGCCCTATATTGTATGACTTTTTGCAATGCCCACTGTAAACGATGCACATGTAACACTTGCATAGCCGAATACAGCACCTGTAATCAATCTATATGCAATTCTTGTAAAGCACTGAGGCCCGTGGGTCTAGTTTGCACTAAAATCCCCCCTCAAAAATAAAACTGCCGCATGAGAGAAGCAAGCGAGTGCCCTTTCGTTTAAAATAGTTCAAAAATACATTCCACTGCACTTGGGCGTTAACAGCTATATGATATGCATTTAAGACCATTTCAGGTATCACTTAAAATAAGGCCCCTCTCTCCGGAGTGACATTCTCACCCTTATCAGTTCTTCATGGGGCTCTAATGCTTTAGCAGAATTCCCAAGCTGCAAGGGATGGAAAAAACGTTCCAATAGAAACTATTTGATGGCAAACATTTTAAGTGACTTACCCGCAAGAACCCAGTCTCGCTCTGGCTGACTCTTATCTCCATGGATGCACATTGCTGGCCACCTAAGAGAAAAGATATTAGTTTGAGAAATGGCAGCTTCTGCAGCACTGGCATCCCCACACAATCTCATGCTTGAATGATCTCAATATTTAAATGCATGGCCACAGTATACCAAAACAGGAATTAACATGGACAAACAATAGATTTTTCCAACCCAGCCACTGCATTTTATCACCTGAAATGTAGTTAATCAGGTAGAGGGACTCAGGGTTCAAACCACCCCCAGCAGCTTAATCCCTTCGCTTTTTTTGGGCTATTACAGGTAGTTCGCGCTTAGGCCCCTGTAACTTTTTGAACACACAAGGTATCTAAGCAAAATTTACGCCCTTTTTTTCCAACATCATGGGGATTTAAAAGGTACCCAGGATTTGTGGATTCCCCTGGAGGGAGCCCAGAAATTAGCTAAAATACAGCTCAATTTTGGGGGAAATGGGAAAAAGTGCTGCAAATGAAAGACAACGTGTTTGTGGGGCTGAAATCACCATTTTCCCAGCTTTTAGGGACTGAGACTGGTCAGAAAGCCAACATTTTTTTATTTTATTTTTACAGCTATGGCATTTTACTGGGATATAGCCTATTTTTGTGCTTTCAACCTTCTTCCAGTTAATGGTGGGAATGGGTATGAGAGCAATAATGGATACTGGAAAGCTACACATTTTAGAAAGTCACATTTCTGAATTCAGCAGGGGGTCATTTGAGTAAATCCTTCAAGGTTCTTTATAGAAACAGTTGAATATAGGAAAAATTGAAAATTAGTTGAAAAAAAACCAGCCATTTGTGCCAACATTTTCACCTGTAACTTTTAATTGTGAGAGCTGTTTGTACGCAATATGCTGTTACATCCGCTGGACCTTTCTGGTTGTGGGGATCTATAGGACTTGTAAGATTCCCAAGAACCCGACGAACCCAGAGCCAATAATTGAGTATTGTCTTGCAATGTTTTTTTTAATTTTTTATTATGTACCGGGTATATAGCAATTAACTTGTGAAAATATATACATGGGAGGAAAAAAAAAATTAATTTGGTACCTCACTTGTGTGGTTAGGCCTAGTGCCTGTGGCAGGAAATGCCCCAAAACGCAACGTGGACACCACATTTTCACAGTGAAAACAGCACCTAGTAGGCTTTCTGCCTTCTGCCCCCACGGGGTGGTGGACGGAGGGGGTTCGGGCAGAAAGACCGTTGCCCCAACATCAATAAAAAAGCATTACAATAGGTCTCGCCTTTCATTAAGTTAGCGCCATTTGCTTTGCTATACAATACCATTAGCAAAGCAAATAGCTTTAACTTATTAATTAAAAGGCAAGATCTATTGCATGTTCAATGCTAGTTTATATTACGTTCAATCTATGGAAGAGGGGTTGGTGATCCGAGAGAGAGGGAGGGAGAAAGACGGCTGGTTACGGAGGCACAGGAGTTGACACAAAGGCAGCGCGAGACCCGAGACCACAGACTGTATGTTACACTTAGATTGCGGTTGGTCTGTGTTACGCAGACACGTGGGTGGTCTATGAGATAGAGAACCAGTGTAAAGGGTGGGGGGGGGGGGGTTGAGTTACAGAGGAAGGAAAGAGGTGTGAGGTGCACGGCCACGCTGATTACACACATGGTGGGTCTGTGTAAGAGGATGAGGGGCAGGGTTACACCCGAAGAGGCAGGGTTTTTGTAGGCAGTTAAAGTGCTTACACAGGCCGTAGAGGTTTTTATATAAACGCAGAGCTCTGAATTAAAGTAAAAACAATTAAAAAACACGGAGCGCCGGAGGTAGGGTAGGAGGAGGAATGTATTGGTGGGTTTTGGCAGAGAGGAAGCACCTGTATTCAAGCTGCCATCTCGTTTCATGGCTGTGCAGGAAACCACCACCGAGAGCGGTGCGCTATCTGAGGCTGCTTCCGAGGGACTGAGAAGCAATAAATAACACGGCAGGGCATGAGTAAATCTCGCACAGGCTAGCCAAAGGACAGGACTTCCGAATACAGATTGCATGGTCGTAGATTGAGCAGCCACAAAACAAGTAGAACAGCACTACCTGTTGTAACCAATGAGCAGTATTCGAGAATGCAGGGCGAGGACAAGACTACCCCAGAACCTGCATACAACAAGCATTGACATAGCCAATAGGTCTCGCCTTTGGGACCTTAGAAGTGCTTAGCCATGCAACAGTTGAAGTTGTTGCACCAAGGATTTTGTGCTGCACAACTAAACACTTATAAGGTCCTGAAGGCGAGACCTATTGGCTATGCCAATGCTGGTTTAGCTTTGTCCCTTGACCTTTCAATGCTCACGCCAGGACACTCTTCGGAGTAGCTGCGCCCGCTATAAACTTATAGAACATAACATTGGAGCACCAATTACTAGAGAAGAGGTGCGGACTGCTATTAGGTGTCTAAAACTGGCGAATAGCCCCAAGAGCAATGGTCTTCTAACTGAGTTCTAACAGAGGTTCGCTCCCCAGTTGGTGGATCCCCTTTTGGAGGTCTATGTGGAAGCTTGGAGGGCTCAGACCCTTCCAGCTTCCATGAGAAGAATTAGTGGTTGTGATCCTGAAACTCGATAGGGACCCCATGCTGCCTTGCTTGTACAGACCAATCTTCCTCTTGAATCCAGATATGAAAATACTCAGCGGAATCTCGGCAGCCAGTCGTCTTCTTCCACAAATGCCCCACACGATCCATGCTGATAAGGATTAGTTACTTACCTGTAATCCTAGTTCTCTTCCAGGGGTATCCTCAAAGTCATAAGCACTAGAATATTCCCGCGCAAGACCCCGGAAGCACAAATATATATATATATATATATATATATATATATATACATATATATATCATATCATAAGTAAATGCAGCCTTTCATAACCAGAGCTGAATAATGCTGTAAGAACTCTCCTGTATACCACCAATAAATTATGCAATATAAACAATACATCACAAAAAACAGGAAAGAAAAACAGCAGTAATGCATGTTTGAAACTGGTTTAATGCTTAGCATTTAGCCCAAAACCTCAGATAGGACTGAAAGCATTAACAGCTCACAGGCTGCATTGTAGAAAACACAGGCTAGAAAGCTAACTCTTAGCAACACAGAAAAAACTGGCACCGTGCCTTTAAGGCAGCCATGACCCCTAGCCTCCCATCATGCATCAGGGGTGACAGTTGGGTCAGTTCTTTGCGGGGACACAAAGCCATAACACAGAGTTGACAATTCCTTTTAAAAATTCAAGATCTTTTGCCCAGGGAGGTGGGAGGGTTGCTTATGACTGATGAGGATACCCCTGGAAGAGAACTAGGATTACAGGTAAGTAACGAATGCTTCTCTTCCAGGGGATCCTCATCAATAGTCATAAGCACTAGAATAGAATAGCGAGCCTCACCTCATCCACTGCGGGCAAAGGAAAAACAATTAACAATCAAGCTCAGACAACTAAACTTGATAATTCAGACATTTCTGTTATCTGAACAGATTTCTCAAGGAGGCCTGGCCTACTTGAGTATCTGCCCTGGAGTCTGATTCAAGACAATAATGCCTTGTTAATGTATGCACAGATCTCCAGGTTGCTGCCTTGCAAATTTCTGCCATTGGAATATCATGCAAGAAAGCTACTGTAGCTGCTTTTCCCCTAGTAGTGTGTGCTTTAGGCGACAACAATAGGGGCTTATTTGCCAACTGGTAGGCCAATTTTATACAAGACACTATCCATCTGGAAATGGATCTCTTGGTAGCTGGAAAACCTGTTCTCATGGACCCATAATTTAAAAACAATTGGTCTGATTTTCTGATGACCTTAGTTCCCTCTAGGTAGAATTTAAGCACCCTTCTAAGGTCTAATGAATTGAGTGACCTCTCCGCAGGAGTTGCGGGATTGGGAAAAAAGGATGGCAAAGAAATCGCTTGATTAATATGAAAATCAGATACCAATTTTAGCAGAAAAGCAGGGCGAGTCCTCAATACTACTCTGTTGTGGTGAAAGACAGTATAGGGCTCTTTGGAAGATAGAGCTTGGATTTCGCTTACTCTACGCGCCGATGTTATCGCGACTAAGAAAGCGGTCTTCCAGGTCAAATGTTGCAGCGTGGCTTTATGGATGGGCTTGAAAGGAGGACCCATAAACTTCGAGAGGACCAGATTTAACTCCCAAGGAGGAGAAGGAGGTCGAACAGGGGGAATAAATCTTCAATCCCTGTAGGAAATCCTTGACCACCTGCAGTTGAAAAAAAAGGAAGGCTTGCTCGGAGACTTTCTATAGGCCGTAATAGCCGCTAAATGTACTCCGATGAATATTTCAACCCTGATTGAGCAAAGTATAGGAGGTAAGGCAGAATAACCTCCTCCTGCCCTGTGGTTGGATTAAAGTTATTACGAGTGTACCACAGGTAGAATCGCTTCCACTTAAAGGAATACGAAGCCCTTGTAGAAGGTCTCTTTGCTTCCTTTAGTATGCGCATACAGTCCTGCGGCAAGTTCAAATGTCCATATTGCAGGACCTCAGGTGCCATGCTGCCAAGTTCAGTGAGGGAAGGTTGAGATGTAGGATCTTCCCGTCCATCTTGGTGAGCAGATCCGACCTGCACAGCAGCCTCTTGTGGGGGTGCACCGACAGTTGTACGAGATCCGGGTACCACAATTGTCGAGGCCAGTCCGGGGCTATCAGGATCATTGACATGTTAGCCGGATGAGCTTGGACACCACCTTCGGTATCAGGAGGCAGGGGAGGAAAGGCGTATGCAAATATTCCGGACCAATCCATCAAAAGAGCATTCCCCTTCGTCCCTGGACAGTGGAACCTGGAGGCGAAGACGTGGCATTTTTTGTTTAGATAGTCTGCGAAGAGATCTATGGAAGGCTGGCCCCATTGACGGAAAATGTCTGACACTAGTCGTTGAGCACCCAGTCTGGCTGATCTGCGAAGTGCCGACTGAGCGCGTCCGCTCGCACATTTCGCTCCCCTGGAAGGTGCACTGCTATGACTGAGAGGCCTCGGGCTAGAAGCCAATGCCATATCTTTTGAGCTTCCAGGGAGAGAGGACGAGAGCGCGTACCACCCTGTTTGTTGAGGTAATACATGGTTGTCGTGTTGTCCGTCTGGACGAGGACTGAGTTGGACATGATCGAAGGCCGAAAAGCTTTCAGGGCAAGATGTACGGCCCGCAGCTCTAACATGTTTATGTGGTAGGATTGCTCCTTGACAGACCGACCATGCATTTGCAGGCAATCCATGTGCGCCCCCCCATCCTTGAAGCGATGCATCTGTTACCAATGACTGGGTGGGAACAGGTTGGTGAAAAGGACCTCCCGGTAGGAGGTTCCGTGGACGAGTCCACCACAGAACAGACGCTTTTGCTGCTTGTGAAAGCAATATCCGGTCTTCCCAAAAACCGGTAGTCTGGTCCCACTTGTCCTCTAGATCTCGCTGTAGAGGCCTCATTCTTCTCAGCCTGGCGTTGGGAATGAGGAATATGCAAAATGCCATTGATCCCAATAGGGACACTACTTGCCGGATCGTCGGGCGAGCGGTCTGGAGAAGAACTTCGCACTTCTGCCGAATTGATAAAAGTCTGCTCCGAAGGAAACGCTTTTCCTAGGTTTGGGTCTGACGGAGCCCAGGTAATGGATCACTTGCGTCGGCTGACAAACTGATTTTTCTATATTTACATGCAGGCCTAGCTTGCGAAGCAGAACCAGGCACACTTAGAAGCAAGCCGTTCTTTACCTGCTGAGGAGATGGCCCTTTCAAGAGCCAATCGTCCAAGTATGGGTATACGAACAGCCCTCGTCTGTGTAGAGCTGCCGCCACCACCGCCATGCACTTGGTAAAGACTCGTGGGGCAGATTTTAGCCCGAAGGGCAACACTCTGAATAGGTAGTGATTGTTGCCGACCATGAATCGCAGGAACTTGCGATGACGAGGAGTCACAGGAATGTGGAAGTACGCATCCTGGAGGTCCACAGAGCACATCCAGTCCCCTGCTCGCAGATGTGGACATATTTGATGAAGCGCCAGCATGCAACATTTTTCTTTTACAATGAGCTTGTTTAGAGACCGCAGGTCCAGGATTGGTCTTAACTTGTGCTCTTGATCTCTTTTTGGCACAAGGAAGTACCTGGAGTATACTCCTCTCCCCTCGCTGCGAGATGGGAACTTTTTCTATGGCCTTTTATCTAAGAAGCGCCACCACTTCCTGACGTAGTAATTTTAGCTGGGGAGGACGAGATTTCTTCGCAGGAATGTCCTTTGGAGACACACGGAAACGTAGTGCGTACCCATTGCGCAGTATATTGCGCACCCAACGATCCTTCGTTATGTTGCAGCACTCTCTCAGATGTTGTGAAACACTTCCTCCCACTGGAGTGGGCAACTGCGTCAGAGGAAGCTCTGGCTCATTGCTTTCCTGTTGGTCGAGTGGTGAAGGAGGATTGTTGTTGGCTACCCCCTCTACCGCTGGTAGACTGACTCTGAAATTGTGAACGCCCTTGGTTCTTGCCTTGGGACCACTGAGGGGTTTGAACCCTCTGTTGATATCCCTTGCGTTTGTTGGGCCTGTACCTTCTTCGGAACTCCTTTTTCTTTTCTAGCCCCCACCACCTTTAAAGTGTCCAGCTCAAGAAGAGGATGCCGAGCCACAAACTTTTCGCCCCAAAGAGTCCTGTGACTTACTCGCCTTGTCCGGAGGGACCAACGCATGGGCAGACACCGCGTGGGATTACGTGCTGCAGCAACTATGACAGAATCTGCAGGTGGATCCGTCTTTAAGAACACAGGGTCTGTATCCGCCGGCTTGTTTTTCTTGAGGATTCTGGCCGGTGCGGCCTTAATCGTTAAAGGGGTCAGAAAAATGTCCATTACTGGTTCCATAAGGCCAGGAACCAGAGGCAGCAACGGACGCGAGGCAGATCGTTGGTGCAGCGTCTCGAAAATCACTGTAGTTGCGACCTGGGGAGTAGACATCGCAATATTCAGCTTCTGAGCCCCTCTCTGCAGCACATCCTGATAGGTGTTAATATCATCTATCGGGGATACTCGCGACTAAGGGCTGTCCGATAGAGTAGGCGAGTAGTCCCTCTTAGATGAATGGGTGGAGGAAGAGGTCCAGGAGGGAGACCTTCTGCGGTGATGTGACACAGGAGGCCTACGCTCCTTAGATCTACCTGCACGGTGGTGGCGTACCGGCGAAGGCGATCTATCCACCTCCTGGACCAATCTTTGCAGAGGGGACCTGTGAACAGGACTTGTGTACTCCTCCTGCATTCTTGCTGCTCCCACCGGAGTCTTACTCCAGTGATGCACTGGTAAAAGCCATCTGGGAGACCGATGTACCGAAGGAGAACTGTGATGAGACAGGGATCTCTGTCGTGACCTCTGATGTTCCGGAGACGCAGATGGAGTGAGGGTGTCTCGAGGAGTCAGAAGAGGAATGCCTTGACGCCGATTCCATCACCAAGACTACCGAACCGTCCTTAGATCTATGTGAAGGCAGTCTCGACGTCGAGCGTATATCCTGCTGCGAAGGAGGCCTCCTCGACGTCGAGCGAGATCTTGTAGTCGATGTTCGACCAGGTTCAGGGAGTGGTCTGGACTTCCTCGGCGCCTGATGCGTCGACGGCGAATGGCGCCTGGACGGCAGGTGAATACTTCCTCGTCTCGACGTCGAGCGATGTGGCTTTGACAGCGACGAAGGGCTGACTCTACTCGACGCCGATCGTCGATTGGATGACGACGGAGAACTCTTAGACGTCGAACGTCGTTGAAGTGACGGCGACGGAGGGTTATCGGTTCTCGGTGCTGAACGTCTGACCGATGTCGACGGAGGCCTGCTGGCTCAACGCAGATCGTCGCCTGGTTGACGTCGCCGGAGGGCTTTGGCTCTTGGAAGCCAATCGACGTCTTGAAGCCGGCGGTGAACTGGAACTCCGACACCGATCATCGCCGGGTTGACGGCGGCGGAGGTTGACGGACTTTCGACGTCAATGACATACATTCATGTCTGCGCTCTCGACGGCAAGCCCGCCGTCGACTGTCTTTTCTTCGCTGCATGATCCTCCGGTAGCGGCTTTCTCAGCGCCGAGCCAGACGCTGAGGGTCTAGAAGAGGATCTGGGCCTCTTGGAGCCTTTTCTTACCGGAGACCTGCCTCTGGAAGCCCTCTCCGCCAATCCATAGAGACGAATCCTCTCTATCTTTTAAAGTTCTTTTAGAGAGGGTCTGGCAATGAGGACAAGCCTTTGGGACATGATCCTTAGGTAGGCAAAGAATACAGACTGCATGAGAATCTGACCTGGCTTTTTTACCACAAGAAGGGCAGGGAATCAAAAAGGGATGGCATTTTGGGTGGTAAAAGATGCCAAAAATAATCAGAAAAAGACAACACCTTACTTGACTGGATGAAAGACGAAGTAAGTTAAAACTTTTCTGAAAAAGGTGGAAAATTTCTGAATAAAACCAGAAGAAAAAAAAAAAAAAAAAAATGGAGCTGTGTAACCAGGGTCCTGACTGAAGGAGCCGGAAAGAACAACTGACCCAACTGTCACCCCTGAGGCATGATGGGAGGCTAGGGGTCATGGCTGCCTTAGGCAAGGTGCCAGTTTTTTCTGTGTTGCTAAGAGTTAGCTTTCTAGGCTGTGAGCTGTTAATGCTTTCAGTCCTATCTGAGGTTTTGGGCTAAATGCTAAGCATTAAACCAGTTTCAAACATGCATTACTGCGGTTTTTCTTTCCTGTTTTTTGTGATATATTGCATAATTTATTGGTGGTATACAGGAGAGTTCTTACAGCATTATTCAGCTCCGGTTATGAAAGGCTGCATTTACTTATGATATATATATATATATCTATATCCCACCGTGAGTGACGCACCGCCTGATCAAAGAGCGCCAAGAACTGCCCGAAGCCGCCAAAGACTGAACTTTGGTAAAGGACTCTGGCACCTTGAAAATGGGTTGCAAAGGAGCGACGGTGATGTAAGAAAATCGCACCAACCATCTAAATCAGCATCGCCCACTGGTGGGTAATAATTGTAGGCTGTGAATACACCACATACCAGCATGCTCGAGTGTGCAGCTTAATGAGGAGTCCACCAGGGGGCAAAAACTTTAAGTATGTGCAATCGCTTTGTGGATGTGTTTGTAAGCCTTGATGCTGTGGCCATCCTTTGAGAAAGGTCAATGTTTGACCGAAATGCACAAGGTAAAGAATGCCGCTAGCGTTTTAATTAAAAGAACATTGTGAATCCCGTGATGAGTGCGACTCATTCCTTTCTGAAGTGAAAGGTTCTATGTGTGATATATTATTATTTATATATATATATATATCACATATATGAACGGCTTTCCGGGGTCCCGCACAAAGGCGGGAATATTCTAGTGCTTATGACTGATGAGGATACCCTGGAAGAGAAGGGTGGGTTGACACCAAAACTGAACACCACTCAACCTGCGACGCCTGGCACATGTCTGGCATGCCCCATGCCTCCTGGAAGATGACAAACTAATGCCACTGCTCGACACAGAACAGGCTTTTGACTCGGTTGACTGGTCCTATATGTGGTTGGTTCAACAGCGGTTTGGAACAGGCCCTGATTTTCTCAAATGGCTTCAGTTTCTGTATACTGCCCCTGCTGCCCATGTGCGGTCGGGGGGGTTTAATCTCCAGATCATTTCGGCTGACTGGGTATATGTCAGGGGTGCCCTTTGTCCCCGCTCATCTTCGTGGCTGCCATGGAGCCTCGGGCAGCCACTTTGCAGGGCTGGATGGCTCCTTGGGGGGTGCATCTCGGGGAGACACGTCATGTGGTCTCCCTATATGCAGACGATACATCTTTTACAATACCCGTTCCAGAGACCACAGGATGGATGATTAACTCTTCTTGGACTTCTCCTGAGCAAAGAAAGCAAAGGCAGTAGAGAAAAGAAGCATCTTAATGTGGATAGTTCTCTACATTGAAATCTGCAACTCCGTATGAAAGAAGTAGCACTCAACAAAGTGTTACAGGCTCAATCCACCCATGCTAAGGCTGCCACTATTGAGTGCACATCCTGGATATTTGTGAGGCTACTACATGCGCTTCAGTGAACATGTTCATGAAGCACTATTGTCTTGAGAATGAGTTCCGTAAAGATGGATATTGTGCTTTAGGCATTCCACAAACCCACCCCCTTGGGAGGCACTGCTTTTGTATGTATTAATCAAGTGAGGAATCTGCAGTTAGAAATCTCTATTAGAAAAACATATTACGTACCTTTGGTAGCACTAGTTTGATGGATGCACCATATAACTGCAGATTCCTCACTGTCCTCCCACCTCCCTGTTCTGTGGAATGGACTCTTCCATGTAAAAAGTCCAAACCTAGAAATATGCACACTGGCTAATTGGCTGGTGTGCTCTGTGTCTGGGGATGCGGATAGCCCTGTGAAAGAACCCGACATTATGCATTGGTGGCGCTTATATGCCGCTCTGTTCTTCATTTTCGAAGCTGAAAGAAGTTGGTGCAGAGCCGCAGGGTGCCACCTACCGATGCACAGGAATACTACTTTAGTTTCCCCAGATCCAGTTGGACGCCTGGAAGGATATTTACCATGTTGGGAATCTGCTTTAGATAGAGTATCCACCAGAAAGAGCATACCAAAGACACGCAACTTGTTCTTTAACGCACATTTATACGACCACGTCTTGTCCTATTCTTTGCACACATGACTCTACACTGACTTCTGTTTCATACCTTGTACCCTCCCCAAGTGTTGACAGGAGAATCAGCTGTCAGGTAACTAGATCTCAGACCTAGAGTCTGTTTTCTGTAGAAGCCTTTCACATCTCTTCTGCCTCGGTCCTTGTGTTTCCTCTTGTGTCAGTGCGTAGTAGTCCCTGATGTCTGCACCTGCTCTGTCTCCTCCCTAGTGCCTGCTTCCACTGTGTATTCACTTCGTACTATTTGCTTGCTTGTTTCCCTATCTCTCTTACTCATTGTGCCTGCTCTTGCCCTGTGTGGATCTCTCTCCCATGTCACGTTTGTGTTTTTGTCTGCCTTTTAAGCGGATGTATCTGCTCAAACCACATTCCTGAGTTGTACCCAGTTGCCAGGCGCCTTTACAGGACAAGCTTTGAAAATGCAATAGGTCTCGCCTTTGATTAAGTTAAAGCCGTTTGCTTTGCTAATGGTATTGTATGGCAAAGCAAATGGCTTTAACTTAATGAAAGGCGAGACCTATTGCATTTTCAATGCTTGTTGTAAATTGGTGTTGGATTTGGATTGCATCTGGTTTTGCTCTTATTCTGCTGGTTTGGTGCTTCTTAATGCTTTCACTTATTCCTTTGATAAAGCCGGACTTCTCTTAGCCGCAGCTGCCCAGGGCTGAGCTCAGGTTTTTAAAATGAATCTGAGCGGCCACAGGACAGGTAGTGAGTTCAGCACTCATGACCACACCACGTAATAAACCGCTTTACCCAGTCTGGTGGGGAGCAGCGTGTCTCCTGTGGTGCATGTGGAATGCACTGTACCAAATATATGGTGACAGTGAGGTGTGCTGGGCACAGCCACTCACACAGAGGCAGGCTATTACTGACATGGCCGGTATTTGAATGTTCTGGCAGGCGGAAAAATTAGGATCATCACAAAGCTGGTATTTGTTTGCCCCTTAGCTTTACAGACTTTAAACAGTAAATATAAATGAAAGCAGATGTCTTCAGGAGCTGCCTCGGGGGATAATGAAGTGATCAAAGACAGGCCAGGTTAGAAGAGAGTACAGGTGATTTCCAATAATGTTTTATTTAAGGATCACATCTGGCCCTATGTAGAATCTCAAAAGGTGAACAGATGGCGAGTATCCCTCGCCAAGGGAAGGTGACAGCCCCTCAGAGGGCAGCACCCTCTCCACTGGCATGGCCCCTGGAGATCTCGGCGTACTGAGCCTCAGACATGCAGCATTACAGCTAAACCCCTCTGGGCCCAGCAGGAATGTGCGAAAAGCAGATTACTGGCGCATGTCGTGTGCGTCGCCAAGTGAAGTGTGCGGCTTAATTCTACCCTATGAAAATGTGTTTCCGTCACACTTCAGAAGTTCAAAAACCGGAGGGGCTTTTTTGCCGCTGCTGCTATACTTTGAAATATTGTTACTTCATTTGGATGCATTTAAATGTTGGGTGTAAGAAAGCATTTGCCACTTCCTGTACCCCAGGGGCACTATGCCCGGGCTCAGATTACACGAAATTCAAAACGCAAAATCAATGAAGTCAACACAAATCTTTGTTAAATGAACATCAGTTTGTCACAAGACACCACCTGCCCCGTGACCTCTGCTGAGAACTAACAGCAAATGGACAAGTTGGGAACAAACTGTGAAGGCCTCTTTATGGCACTTCAGTCTTCTGAACGGTTATCTTGGAGGGCGGCAGCACCCCCGCGCCCCTTCTTCCAGCGCCCCTGGAGATGGAGAAACGTAAACATGCATCATAAAAAAAAAAAACTCATGAGCAAGAGGCACTGGAAATGGCTGGGTTGAGACAGTTAACCTCTTCGCTGCAACTCGCCAGCCTTAACCCGCCATGGAGGACGATAACCAACTTCAGCGTATGCCCCACCGAGCATGTCCTGCAGCCATTGTTAAACCGGTTTCACGTCCCCCATAAACACTGCAAGGACACTTCAGAGGAGCCAGGAAATCTGGCACCATCTACACTTCGCAATCTGGCAAATTGCCAGAAATGGCTGCAGAAATACCCATTTGCGGGGTGTGGGGGTCACCCCAGAGCAGAACCCAGAGCCCCCCCCCCCCCCCCCTCTAGGAAAATAGATCCGGAACACGCAATGCTGCTGCCAATATGGAAATACTGTTTACATACCAAAGGTTTGAATATCAGGAACTACTTGTGGGCCGTCCGTTATTGGGTCCTTAACACCTTTCATAATCGGTGCTTTGTGGCACTCGCTGGGTCAGCTGTGCTTCCAATCGGCGTCAAAGGAATGCGATATGAGAAGTCTCTTCATGTTTTGAACTGCCTGCATTTGTAGTCACGCATGGTTACTTCTGCAAGAGGCTGACTCTGCCTTTCCTGACTGATAACTGGTACGTTCCAGAGAGTTACCGACAACAACTGCTATCTGCAGTGGGTTTTTTTTAAGTTAATTATTTAAGTATGTTGACATGTAACCTCGCACAATCTTAAACTCTGCTGAAAGCTTAAGTAAACCAGAGCAGGTGGGCGCTCCTTTTCGGCCTCGAACCTCTCGAAACGTTTACCGGATCAGAGGTGCCACATCAGATAACTCATTCAAGAGCCTCTTAAAAACCCATCTCTTTAGAGACCTAAAGTTGGCTGTCCCCCCCCTCCCCCCTTACATTTCTTCAACCGGTCTTACCCTTAACTAGCGGAGGCCTTCCTTTTGGGGCAACTTTTTTGCGCTATACAAATATCATTCATTCATTGACATATACGATGCATGCAGAGTTAAAAAGCGGCAAGGCAGTCCAGCGCTGCACTTGCCCTAAAGAGGGCCACGCGCCGCAGCCTGCTTGTAATATTAATACATAATTTGCGAGACTCAGGAGAATGCTATATTTGCTGGCACTGGAACTCCAATCTGCAGGCCACCCCTAATGTTAGAGGCGAACCGTTTTGTCAGCCTTATAGGATAACACGCCATTTTAATTTCGTTTTTTTTTTTGCAGCAACCACTGCCCCAAGGTATCGCTTTACATGACACAGCATTATCCTATCCTCGAACCTCATAGTCGTTCAAATTGTATGGTGTCACAGGGCAGGTGACACGAGGGCATCTACTGCTAACGCCCCCCCCCCCCCTTCCCGGTGTTCGGGCCCTGCACAGACATGCACCCAGGACAGGATTTATCGCCGCGCACCCCGTCCGTCAAAACGCGGAGTTCATCTTCCGCTTCCCGCTGGAGGCTCGTCCATAAATCAATCAGCTGTTGGATGGCTCGGAGCGTGGCGCTCTCTCCCTGCAATCCGCTCCAGACGGAGCGGGAGCACCCAGCCTAATGCAAAATGCATGAGCAGTTTACCAGACGGAGGAAAACCTGGAGGAAGGAGAGAGGGGGCAGGAGGGGGAGGCGAGCAATCACCCTGAAGCACGTTAAACAGGCACTGTCCGCTTTCACTTTCGTCCGTTGTGAAAGCTTTGTCGTTATGGGGCCACGTGTTTGAAACACATGGCCCCATAAAGATAAGAAAGCTTTCGCGATGCATGGAAGGCAGACGAGCCCGTCCAAATGGGAGGCTCAAAAAGCAGAAGGAAAACGTCATGAACAACTCTTTTCCAATGGCTGGCCACCGTTTAGCATAAACGGTGACGCTGGCCAATGGAAAAGAGGGAGGGGGCTTAAAGCCTTTTACAGAAAATACCACAAAACGTTATATCTCGCCAGTGAGATTGCGCATGTGCGCAGCCCACGCAAAACCTAAAAACAAGGTATAATCGAACGAGACTGAAGAATTATAACATGCAGAGCGCAAGGCTAGGGAAAAAGTGCTTAGTAGCACGCCGCGAGTAAAAGATCCAATCCCGCTGTGCGTGGCCTAAAACGGACAGGGTGGCAACCAGGAGGGACTTAAACAATCCTGGACAATCAAAGTCTGTTCTGAATAATAACGGACGTCAAACGATGCACACCAATCACAATTGCGGGCAGAGTCCAGACATTACTTCTGGAACCAGATCGATCCCAAGAAGCCCTCGCATGGGGGGGGGGGGGGGGGGGGAGAAAATGCCCTGCACGATACCTCTCCCATCTGTTTCAGTGTGCTGGGGTGGGGGTGCGGAGATAGCCCCACAGGCACCGAAACTGAGAAACTGAAGGAATATGCTACTTACCAGTGTACATCTATTCTTGGCATGTAAAGCTGCAAATTACACACTTTTGCATAGATCGCCATCTGGTGTTGGGCCCGGATGTTTGCAGTTTGTTTTTCCTCTTGGAAAGTCACGAGGTCGGTGACTCCTCCTTTGGATCGTATTGCGCATGGGCTTCGGCTCCATCCTCAGATTGTTTTTCGCCAACAGGGAACGATGGAGCGTAGTAATAACAGTGAAGAAACCCATGTGTGTATCTAAATAAGATAAACTGGAACAGATACAGGTAGCCGGGGAGGCGGGTGGGCGTGTGTAGATCTGCAGCTCTACATGCCAAGAACAGATGCATACCGGTAAGTAGCATATTCCGTTGGGAGGCACAGGAGCTGCAGATTACACACTTTTGCATAGACTATATAGCAGTTCCCAACCTTAGCGGCGACCACCGGTATCTGTTGCAGTGGTTTGAAATAGTGTTTTTAGTACAGCCTGGCCCACACTAGCTTGTTGCTTGGTTTGCACATCTACACAATAGTGTTTAGTGAAAGTGTGCGGTGTGGACCATGTAGCTGCTTTGCAGATATCATCTAGTGGGATGTTCCCTAGAAAAGCCATGGAAGCGCCTATCTTCCGTGTAGAATGGGCTTCAGGGGGAACGGAAAGCGTTAGTTTTGCTTTGTGGTAGCAAATCTAGATGCATTTTACAATCCACCTAGCTATCCCTGATTTTGAGATGGGGTTGCCCTTGTGTGGGGGGGAGAAAGAGAAACAGTTGTTTGGTCTTTCTGAAAGGTTGTATTCTTTGGATATAGTAAAGTAAGGCTCGTTTGACATCTAGCGTGTGCAGAGCCCTTTCTGCAACGGTCTGAGGTTGCGAGAAAAATACTGGTAATTCTACAGATTGGTTTAGGTGAAAAGGGGAAATGACTTTAGGTAGGAATTTTGAGTTGGTACGGAGAACAACCTTGTTCTGGTGCATTTGAAGAAAAGGTTCTTGTATGGTAAGTGCTTGTATCTCACTGACCCTTCTAAGAGAAGTGATGGCTACAAGGAAAGCTGTTTTCCATGTGAGGAATTGCAGTTCGCATTTATGCAAAGGTTCGAAGGGAGGCCGCATCAGCCTTGGGAGCACGATATTCAAGTTCCACACAGGTGAGGGTGGTACTCTGGGGGGAATTATTCTTTTGAGGCCTTCCATGGCAGGTACTCTGAAAAGTGATAGGAGCTGCCAGTTTTGTAAGTAAGCTGCAATTGCTGCGAGGTGTAGCCGAATGGAGGTATAGGCTAGATTACACCTTTGTAGGTGGAGTTAAGTAGCATATGATGTGTTGTATAGACACGTCTAGAGGATTGATTGTGTTATGGCAATAAACAACAAATCTTTTCCACTTGGCAGCGTAGCAGGCTCTAGTGGTAGGGCGTCTAGCTTCTCTGATGACGTTCATACAGTCGGGGGGAAGGTTTAGGTACCCGAATTCTAGGATTTCAGGAGTCAGATCGCAAGGTTGAGCTGCGCTGGGTCCGGGTGCCTGATCTCTCCATGTTTCTGGGTTAGGAGGCATGGTGAGAGGTGTAGCTTTTGGTGTGGTAATACCGAGAGTTCCAGCAGCGTGGTGTACCACAGTTGTCTGGCCCACGTTGGAGCTACTAGGATCAGTGTGAGGGACTGCTGTTGTAGCTTTCGCACCACTAATGGAATGAGTGGGAGAGGCGGAAAAGCGTACGCAAATTTGCCTGACCAGTTCATCCATATCGCATTTCCTTTGGACAATCGGTGTGGGTATCTGGCGGCGAAGCTTGGGCATTTTGTGTTTGTGGGTGGCGAAGAGGTCTATCTGTGGATGCCCCCACATTTGAAAGAACGGATGAAGATCCTGTGGGTGAAGTTCCCACTCGTGGATCTGTTGTGTCTGTCTGCTGAGCAAATCTGCCACAGTGTTTTGGACTCCTGGGACATGTTGAGCTAGGAGAAAGATTTTGTGGGGAATTGCCCATCTCCATATGCTCTGTGCTAATTGAGAGAGCTGTGGAGAGTGTGTGCCGCCTTGTTTTTTAATAGAATACATGGCCGTCTTGTTGTCTGTGCGAATGAGGACTGCCTTGCCTGAAATCCGTGGTTGAAAGGATTTTAGGGCTAGAAAGATTGCCAGTAACTCCAGATGGTTGATATGGAGTAACTTTTGTTGCGGCGTCCATGTGCCCTGCACGGTGAGATGTAATAGGTGAGCTCCCCAGCCAGAGAGCGATGCGTCCGTTGTTAGTATTATTTGGGGAACCGGGTCCAGGAACGGTCGACTTTTGGAAAGGTTTGTGGTGTTCCACCACTGCAGAGAGCGATGAGTGCGACCGTCTACCAACACCAGATCTGTCAGTTGCCCCTGGGCCTGGTACCATTGGCGCGCTATGCATTCTTGGAGTGGACGCATCTGGAGTCTTGCGTGAGGCACTATGAAAATGCGAGAGGCCATCATCCATATCAGTTGCATAAACACTCGTGCTGGAAGGGAGTGTTGAAGTACGAAATGTGTCGCAAAGCCTGAATGCTTGCAATCCTGGCCGGATTGGGGTAGGCTATTGCTTTTGAGGTGTCTATGGTGGCACCGAGGTATTGTTTTATGTGGGATGGTGTTAGCTGGGACTTTTGGTGGTTCACCGTGAATGTGCGGTCTTCTGAGGTGTGCCGCCACCACTGCTAGGCACTTGGTGAATACCCGTGGTGCTGTTGTGACTCCGAACGGGAGCACTTTGAATTGTAGTATTGTCCGTCCACTACAAATCTGAGGTACTCTGTGAGCATGATGTACTGGAATGTGGAAGTATGCGTCTTTCAAGTCCAGTGTGGTGAGAAAGTCGTTCTGGGAGAGGAGCGTAAGTACCTGCTGAAGTAAACCCCCAAATTTTGTTGATTGACAGGAACGTGTTCTATTGCCTGTTTTTGTAGGCAGGAGATTACCTCCTGCTTTAGCAATGTGGAATGTTCTTGAGACATTGGGCGTTGCCTGGGTGGAATGTAGTATCCTGACTGAATCATTTGGGTCACCCATTTGTTTGAGGCGATGACTCCCAGACATGAAGGAAATTTGTGAGTCTGCCCCCGACTGGAGTGGAATGGTCTGGGGGGAGCGGGGGTGTTTATGGTTAGTAGGTGAGGCAGAACGGGCGTTGTTCGTTTTGCTGCTTCCCTTGTTGTTGTTACCCCTGTAGCCGCCTCTTTGGTAACCTTTTGTAAAGGTGGTCCGAGTAGGGGACTTGTACGATGTGGACACTGTCTGAGGAGTAGCCTCTGGATGCACTCCGAAAGGATGAGCGGCGAAAGGAGCGTCTGGGCGGGTGAGACTGTAAGGCCCCCATGGATTTTGCTGTATCCGTGTCCTTTTTCATCTTTTCTAAGGCCTCATCCACCTTTGGCCCGAATAGATGTTCCTGGTCAAAGGGATGGTTAAGGATAGAGGCTTGTACTTCTGGTTTAAACCCAGATACTCTTAACCAAGCATGACGACGGAGAAGGACGCTGGTGTTAATGGCCCTGGAGGCTGTGTCTGCTGCGTCTAGGGCACAACGTATAGAGGTGTTTGTGATTGTTTTACCCTCTTGAATCAACTCGTTGGCTTTACTTTTATATTTTTCAGGGAGATGTTGCATTATGCGCTCTAATTCGTCATAATGAGCCCTGTCATATCTGGCCAGCAGTGCCCGAGTGTTTGCTATACGCCATATGTTGGCAGCCTGGGATGCTGTGCGTTTGCCTGAAGCATCTAGCAGTTTTGATTCCTTGTCAGGTGGTGGTGCATCGCCTGACGCTTGTGAGTTTGCCCTTTTACGTGCCGTAGAGACCAATAAGTAATCTAGTGGCGCTGGTCCTCTAATGTAAGAGGGATCTGAGGGAGCAGGTTTGTACTTCTTCGATATGTGGGTTAAGGACCCTGGCTCTAACTGGGTCTTTAAAAACTTCTGCCGCATGCTTTACCACCCCTTTGAGCATGGGCAGTATGGAGGTGGACCTCTGTAGTATCGAATGCGTCTAGGAGGAAATCTTCCTCCACAGGGTCATTATGCATGTCCACCCCAGGATAATGTGCTGCTCTTTGCAGAAGATGGTTAAACCCTAATGAATCTTCTGGTGGAGGTGGTCTAGAAGGGTAAATATCGTCTTGTGAGACGTTGGGGATATCTGGTATATGGTAATCGTCCCATGGATCTGGCGATCCTGTACGGACGGGTGGGGTCTTGTGGCACATCCCCTGTATCATAATATTGGTCCCCGTGATCATCATCGTCTGGAGACGGAGTAGGAGAGCGATGAGGTGGAGGTGGAGGGGAAGGTATTCTGAACGGAGAGGTAGCAGAGTCCTTCCTCTTTGGAGGTGGAGGAGGCTTCTCCAAATGTCTTTTCTTAGTAGAGTGTCAAATGTCCAGTTTTTGGAACCTTGGTAAGAGTTTTTTGCAAGGGATCCGGTGTAAATAGCTCTGGTAAGGTAATTTGGTCCGTCGGCGACGAAGGCGTCGAGGCTGATGATTTAGGTTTTTCCGTGCCAGTTTGAGGTTTAGAACCCGGCTTGGGACCGTCCGGTCTCTTGGTCGGCGCCGAGATGGGCTTCGGCTTGGAAGTGCCGGTGGCCTTGTGTGGTTTGGTCGGCACCGAAGATGGCGTCTGTGCCGAAGGGCTGGGTTTCGACCCAGAGGGCTTTGGTGCAGAGCTCGGTGTCGAGGTGGAGGCCGTCTTCTTTTTCGGTGCCGAAGTGTGTCTCAGCAATGCTGGCAGGCTGGCTCGCGCCCGAGCCGCCGGAAGGCTTACTTGGCTTCTTCACCGGGCCTGAAGGTGGGGTGTGTGAAGCAGTGTCTCTGGTCTTGCCTAGGCCCGAAGGCGAAGGCGTGACCGAAGCCTTTTTGGGTGTCGGAGGGGGTAGATTGGTACTCCCGACCCTCTGCGCCGGGGTGATGTCCTCCACATCTGACTCGTCGGCCTCGGAAGCGCTGACGAGGTCCTCTTCGGTCCAATGATGTTCCGGATCATCGATGTAGTCTCTGAAGATGTCGACTGGAATGAACGTCGAGGAGTGTGCCATGTTCCTTCTAGATCTTCGGTCACGAATAGTCTTTTTGGATCGGAAAGACTTACAGGCCGGACAGTCTCGAGCCTCGTGGTCTGGGGAGAGGCAAAGGTTGCATACCTCATGAAGATCGGTGTGGGGAAATTTGGACCCACATTGAGGGCACTTTTTAAATGGAGTTCTTTCCATGAGCCGGGACCAGAGCCTGGGTAGGCCCAAAGGCCGCCGTCGACGACTGGAACCGAAGGTTTGTGTCGATGAGAAGGCGCGATGATTGAAGACATCGTGATCGAAACAATACAGCGATTGGGGTGAGGATTGCGCGTCGATTGTCGAACTGAAAGCTGTTCGGAAACTGAGCGCAAAGATTACATCCGAGCCCGATGGCGGAAAAAAAACAATCGGAGGATGGAGCCGAAGCCCATGCGCAATACGATCCAAAGGAGGAGTCACCGACCTCGTGACTTCCAAAGACTTTCCAAGAGGAAAAACAAACTGCAAACATCCGGGCCCAACACCAGATAGCGATCTATGCAAAAGTGTGTAATCTGCAGCTCATATGCATCGAACATAAATATTCTTAACAATGCCAACTGTGCCCCATCTACGGAGAGGAGACATTCCCCTCTAATAAGGATTGACCCCCAAGCTAGGGGACTGCCACTTCTGAAGCAGGTCCTGTGGCATAAGGCAGCCTATTTGGTGAGCACTTCATAAAAGAGCTGGACAATTTTGCGGCAACATTCAGTCAATTCGTAAAAGGACCAGCACCAAATAAAAATAAATTTACGCCCAGGTTTGCCAGTGCGGGTTGTGAAAGTGGGGGCGCAGGCCGGCCAGGGACAACAGGACTCTTTCCGGGGCACAGACTCAAGGCAATGTTAGTTTGAGGGCCAATCCAGATTCAGAGGATCCTACCCCACCAGCTCCAACCCAGACACTGCGGCTCCAGAGGTGGACACCAATGGAACACCTCTCACCGCAAAAGTCATCCCAGTTTCAGGTGAAATTGGGGGGGGGGGGGGGGGGGGGGGGGAGACTGGCACGCTTAGTTTACAATTGGAGAGCTCCGACATCCAGTGCTTGGGTCTTCCAGTCTATCCAAGGCATTGACAGTTTCATGGCTCCCCTTCCCGTCCAAACCTCCTCCACCTCTTAATTTTTCCACAAAGCAATCTGCATTGGTAGAAGCTGAAATACAAGACCTCCTATCCAAAGGGACCATGTTGTAAAGTCCTCCTGGTGCCCTGGGCAACCCCCAACTTTTTGCTGACTAGTACTGGTGGTAACTGACTGACTAGCCCAGTGCTATGCTGAAAGAGAACACCTACATACACTAGGGTACACTCTGGGTTAGGGTACCCGCGATTGGCATGACCACCTATAAGGCACTAGTACATAATAGGGCAGGGAGATTGAAACTACCTTTAAGTCCCTAGTATAGAATTGGGCAGGGCAGTTGAGGCCAGCAGCCTTTTCTGCACTTGCATGTGTGCACTGCTGGAGAATGATCTAAGTTTAAAAGCAGCCCTGTGTTGTAGGACTCTTTTACAACGAAATTGTGCCTTAACTCTACTTTGGTGTTTGGGGCAGTAAAAAAAATTATAAACTACAATGTTTGGGCATGGTAGGTATCGGGTACTTCTGAGAATCCCTATAAAAAGGTTTTTATATGCCCTGGAGTTAGTGAAATTGCACATTTCACTCCCCACATAGTAGTAAAGTGCTCCTCAAACGTTGAGCTAAAAGCTCTGTGAAATGAGGATCTGCAATATTTTGATATATTCAAAACCCCTCGAATAATTACTTGGGTTTTCCAGGGGTGGGGGTCTTGTAGGTATAAACAGGGTCCTTATAAAACCATTTTATAGGCCCTGGTGTAGGAGAAATTGCCCAGTTTATGTTTTCATTGCAGATCCCCAGCCCATAGGTTAACACTTGAAGGGGTTATGGGTTAATAACTTGAGAAATAAAAACCCCAACAAAAGGATTAAAGTACTCAGTAGAATGGTAATGATAATTCCAACAATATGGTATTGTTTATATTATAAAATGTACAAACATGAAGTTATAAGACTTTGTAAGCCAAAATTAAGCTATCTAGTGCTCTGCCCTGATTGTCAGAGATAAGCGTATTAGCCTGGCTAATGACTCCTGGGGTTATGAAGCCTTTCGGGGAGGAGAGGTTGTTGGGCAAAGGAATGCAAGGGGGGAGGGGTAGTAAATGAGGCTCCTCAATGGGAGAAGACAAGCTAGAGAAACCAGTTTTCATTTACAGCTCTCCTCTTTGAAACCAACCATATGCTAGGCTCAAGGAAGGAATGAGTAGATGCAAGGGGGAGATTGTGACACTTTGGAGGAAGGGGTCATGCCCTGCACCTCATTGGACAGGAGTGCCCTTCTGCTTGACCCCAGGGAAAACCAAGTATTTAAGAGGCAGTGACAATCAGATCTGCTTTTTGAAACCTAAGAGAAGAAGGGTCCACACCGAGGAGTTGGATGTGCATCAACCAGGTTCTGCACTCCTGCACTGTACCACAAGGCCTAAAGAGTGGACTCCCTGCAAGCTACAGGTTAACAGAGCCCACCTGGACCATCGTCACAAAGAATCCTCCGACTGGAGTACTACTAGTGGATTTGTAAGGGTTTTGTCCAAGTGGATCGTGGGAACTTAAGTTCCAAACTTTCAGGGACCCTCTGAGATTCCAGACCCTTGGATTGTGTTTTAGACACTTTGGACCCACAAGAGGAACTTAAGGAAGGCGTTTCTAATGGAAGTAAGACTGTAGGAGTGCAGTATGAAATCCTCCAGAAAAGTTGCACCGTGTGAATGTGTCCCTGTCAGAGGCAACCAAATGTCAAAAAATTGCACTGTTGGTTTCTAACAACTAGAAAGTGTCTAATTTTTAAAAATGCACATCTCTGGTTCCCTACAGCGGATTGTTTTTTGTTTTGGTGTCATTTTAAAGATAAATTCCTATTTTTATAAATTAGTGTTGGATTTTTGTGCGCTGTGTCTTAATTTACTGAATTGGTGTTTTTAAATGCCTTACATACCAGTCTTTGCATGCTTGCAGCCAAGCTACCAAGGGATGACCATGAGAATAATTGTCTAAAACCTACTCTTGAGCCCTACATCGTGTCAGTAGTATTTTTGCCAGTGGTAAGTGCATATCTGCCACTACTAAATAACCCACTTTCCAACAAGCAATTGTCCAAACACCCAATCCCCGCAGCTTCCTAAGCAACATCTTTGTGGGGGACAAACGGGATGGCAGGAAACGCCCAGTGATCAATCTAAAACACTTCAACAAGTGGCTTGTCTATCCTCCGAGACCTCCTCCACAACAGTTGGCTAATCCGTCTGGAAGGCACTTCCTCCTGCTTCAACCTTTTTTGAAGGGGAAGTTTCCACAGGCTGGATGCAAAGTCCCACTAGGGACTTCTTGATAATATTGCAAAACCAATTGGGTCTGCATGAGTACAGAGGAAGAACAAACGTGTTGCATAATAACTATAACTTGTGTATGGATATATGGAGGGCAATGGGTCGTTGATATGGTCAGTATCTTACACAAAAGCAATTAACACAGATTTTGTGTCTTCCCTCATAGATTAACGAATGTGAGTTACTAAGGGGGACCCCCCTCATTGGAAACTATTGGTTCCAAAAATACCACATTCCTGGTACAGAGGAATAACCAAGTCACTGGGATCAGAAAGGTCCTGAGGAAAGCCGGAATGACCAAACACTGGGCACCTGATGAACGGCAGTAACATGTCGACATTTTGGCAGCAAGGAGGGGTGAGGAACTCCTAATTCTTTCCCATCACCACCATCCTTCACGGTCTTACCTCTAGCCGGTGGGTCTAGGAATAAACTGTAGATCAGAGACAAACTAGTTTTAATCTACACTGCATTTTTTTCGGTGATACCAGAAATAAATGTGTACATTATTTTTTATGTTTGTTGTTGGTCTACCCCCTCCCTTTTGCTCCACCCCCAGGCGTTGGTCTGCGCAGGGGTGCATTGAAGCAAGCCCAATGATGAAGCATGTCACAATTTGTGAGGGCAGTATTTTTTTCACTGAGCACGTGCCACCTACCTCTTTTCATTCACTACTTCTCTGTATTATGATCTACTACTGAACCAGGATCCTTACGAACTTGCCTCCAGTGGACGGTTGCCCTTCCTCACAGTGAGAAAAAAAAAAAAAACTCACCAACAGTACTGTCCCCAACTTAGTCCATTCTGGTTAGGTTCGAGGTGGACTCTGTTCAAGCAAGCCTCAGTCTTCCCTCACGGAAAATCACCAAGATTCGGCACGAATTGACTCACACCCAGGGAAAAACGGTCACGTCCCATCGCCAAGTACAATAGTCTGCCTCCTCTCCAGGCCCCCTGCATCACAGGGCGCACCAGTGACTAGAAATGTATCACTGCCGAAAGGTACAACATTCTCTTGCAGGCAATGGTGGCGGACGCATTTGGAGAAGTGGAACGGCGGTGCCATCTTCAGGTCCCAATCGGACCTGGTGATGGAATCAGACACTAGCGGAGTGGACGGGGGTGGTGGGAGAGTTGGGGAACTCTCCACAGGAGGAAGATAGTCAGAACTCAAAAGTGCTCTTCTCAAACTGTTTAGAGCGGATCGCAGGCTCTTTTGGGGTCAAATGCTGGAAGGGCCATGGGAAGATGGGCAGGACAATTCAGGTCTCACAATTATATGGTTACCCTGGAAGAGAACCAAAGTTACTAAAAACACAGCCACATGCGTTTGCCTCGGAGTAACAAACCATTAACTCAACCTGCCAAATGTTACCATAAGGAAACTAGACATGTATTTTAGTGGAGGAAAATAATCATAATTGGAACCCATTTATCACACCTGAAATTCTGACCAGAGGTGTTACAAAGTGTAAACCCTGATCAGTCACATTATGCTGGGTGCAATAAATGTAACCTTTTCCACGCGGACTCGTATGGGGTGTATCTATATTTTAAAGCATTGTTAACAGCAAGTCACTCATTGCAAAAGGCTGTGCAGAGCCAGCAATAAAAATTTTGCATACAACGCGTAACAGTAAAGTAGGTGTACTACAATACAGGCTAAGATATGCATCAAATCTAAGTTAATAAAAATTTCGGAATATCTAGCTTGTGGCTAACAGGGATTAAATGCTGGACTTACCGGAAATGCACTTTCTGGTGCCGTTAGCACCCAATTCTGCATGTTATTCTCTCCAAAGGTATTAATGGAAGCATTTAGCACACCCGATAAGTGTAGGGCTGAGCTGTGGGAAGCGTGATAAGTACCACCCAATTATGGGGCCCCACACATGATTAGGACCTCGGAGGTAGAATGCCCCATCCAACAGCATGGCATGAGAAACACTCTTGGTCAAGCCTAAAGCCGGTCTCTAAATACATTTCAACGTATTAACAAGATTTAACAACCATTTACATTAATAAAAAAGTCCTAATTGAGTCTATGGAAACACCAGGTCTGAAATGAATGGCGCTGCAGAACTCGCACCATGTTGTGGACACTAACCCATCACGTCGCATTCTGCGTGTAAGCTCATCACAGCGGCGCTTTGTTTCCACAAAGATGATGGTCTTGTTTTCCTTCTCAGCCATGATCTCCTCCATTAGCTGGATTAGCCTAGAAAAAAAACGCAGTAGGAAATATTACTAGCATAACTAAATTCCAACATCAAATACCACATGTATGCAGATGATACCCAACTGTACATGAAACTATCTTCACCAGAAGATATCCAATCTTTCAACCTCAAACTAGACGCCCTTAAAACTGAATTCCTCCTCATTTCACCCACTAGGCAAACCCCCACTGTAGTGAACTTCCTCACAAACCTCACCACTCTCAACTGTACACCACACATCATGGACTCCACTAAATCATTGGTGTTCTAGAGAAGAATCTAAACATGCAAGACCACATTAGAGCATCGACCAAAAGCAAACTACCATCTATGCATCTTAAGAAAACTCAAACCTTACCTCGCACAAGATGACTTCAAATCAGCGGTGCAAGCACTTGTCATTTCAAGACACGAAAACGGCAGTCCCACTCTATGCGGTCTCCCTAAACTCAGCCTAGTTCCAGTCAGAGCATCTCTGAATGCTGCAACTCGACTGGACACTGGTTTTAAGATATCAAACCACATCTCGCCGGACATGAAATCACTGAACTGGCTCCCATTCGAGGCAAAGATACAATTAAAAAGTGTGTATGAGAGCACTACACTTCAACATCCCTCTGTACCTGAAAAATAAGCTTGAACTATCTGGTAGTGCCCGGACCTCAAGGAGCACAATCACTCTGCTCCTTAAGCCAAAGAAATTTTAAAGAATGAAAACCTAAAAACGCACTTTCTCCGGCACTGCCCCGAGAATCTGGAGCTCCCTACCTGTTGAAACGACTGATTCCATCAACTTTGGCCTTCAAAGTGTAAGTGAAGGCTCTACTGATTAACAATTCACTGAACTAGTAGCCTCTCTCTAACACCACCCTACCTCTTTTAGCGTCATGTGTTACCAACTGGCCCCTTCTACGGCCCTGTATCACTCACTACCGTGTTATTACCGTTCCCAATGTAACTTGTCATACTGCTACTTGGCCCCTGTCATGGCCTACTTTTGCACGTACTCATGTCACTGTTACTCCTGATGTAGATTGCCTTAATTTTCTCCCACGCGCTATCGACCTGTATCCTCTTCAACCCTCATGTAAAGCGCTCCGATATCCGTGGGGGTTATGTTCGCGCTATACAAAACTTTTTTTTTTTTTAGTAACTAAAGGCTGTACAAATCCATCAGTAGTTAAGCGAGAGTGACCAACCTACCAACAGCGCGTGTCTGAAAAAACTGGCACTGGAAACTAAGCCCCTACACCCCTTCGGCATACTTACTTGTTATCTTTTTCGCTGTCCTGGCATACATCAACGATCTGCAGGATGTTGTGGTTGGCAGACAGCTCTAAGTTGCCCACGTTAATTTGGACGTAGTCACGAAGGAAATCTTCTGCCAGTTGTCGCACTTCCCTAGGCCATGTGGCACTCCACATCAGCGTTTGCCTGTCCGGCTGAGGTCAAAACGGGTATAGAAAAAGTGTTAGTGTAGTGTTGGTGGGAGGCGACGCATTTACAAGCCAAAGGACAAATGTACTGCTACAAAACAGGCAAAATAGGGAAAGAACGAATTGTCATGTATGGGTAGTCCAATATTTCACAACTAAAGAACAATCTTACAAGATTCAATCGGGGGACAAGTTAAACAAGCATTGGCATAGCCAATAGGTCTCACCTTTGGGACCTTATAAGTGTTTAGCCATGCAACAGTTGCATAACTAAATACTTATAAGGTCCCAAAAGCGAGACCTATTGGCTATGCCAAGCGGCCGTGAAAGTGATCACCATCAAACATCAAAGCGGCCGTGAAAGTAATCGCGGTCAAACGCAGCCCGCGCACATGCACTGTAGCTCTAGGCTGGCCTGGTAGCACTTTTTGGAGCCCTCTCAATAAGTCTCGCCAGACCATGGGGCATATTATCAAGACAGGCGATAAAATTATCGCCGCTTTAGCAGCAGAAAACTGCCGCTAAAACGGCGAGAATGGGCTTGATAATAATAATATGCTCTATGGAATTCCAATTGAAGCCCATGTTAGATGTGAAGGACATCTAACATGGGCTTCAATTGGAATTCCATAGAGCATATTATCAAGCCCATTATCGCCGTTTTAGTGGCAGTTTTCTGCCGTTAAAGCGGCGATAATTTTATCGCCTGGCTTGATAATATGCGCCCCCATGCGCTGGGTCAGGCGAGACCTAAAAGCGAGGATTGGCAAAGCAAATGGGTTTCACCTTTGCGAGATACTGACGTTGTTTGTGTTTTGCTCAAGCAGTGCTATTGCTTTACGGCATCAGCAAAAAAAATTAACGGAATTCAAGTCATGAATGGCACCCAAGCATGATGAATGTGCACAAATCAAACTATGCGTGTACACATGCGGCATGATGCAATACCCATTTTGTTTTTAAAATTGACTGTGCAGACATGGCAAGACACTTGGTGCAGTAAATTTAAAAAAAGGCCACTGGCAGAGGCAATATGTCTGTGTGCTAATAAATGTATGTATAAATGCCCCTCGCATGCATAATCACATTGAAATAGTTACTAAACAGCCTTAAGGGGATTGGAAAAATGTCAGCAAGACCTAAAAATAATGGAAGACTTCAATGTTTTCGTCGTCAAAGCAGCGATCAAAGAATACACACTATAAAAAAACAGTACCTGCAGGCACCATACTACTAAAGGTGTGGAAATGTTGGAAAGATAACAGAAGTACTTTGGTTTCTGGTAAGATGTTCAGATGGGGATTGTTTTACAATTACCATGTCACATCTGATTAATACGACAAATGGACTAAGAGCGACTGGTCCTTATTTTTATTTTAAAAAAAGCGGTTGGTCTATCAACTGATCTGTTGCTGACATTGATCTATGTTAAGTACTTGGCCTACATGTGGCTATTGCTTCATCTTCCCATTCCCCTGCGACTTTGAAAATATAACTTTTAGAAAGCTAATTTGAACAGCAGCATCAGTTTGTGGACTAAAAGCAAAATGTTTCGAGACAAAAATTCGACGTTGCGAGTTCTGGTAAGCATAGCACGCTCACATACCCTTCCATATACACACACACAACGCTCTGTGCTCACAACACCGGTACAACAATCCTAATTACAATGAGAACCGACACCAGAAAGGAAATGTGGAAGCAGGACATTCTGTTCTGGGCGGTTTGGCTTGGTCAGTTTTTTGGCAACATGGCTTGAAGTTATATACAAAAAATAACCCATCTA